>NC_066617.1:270817261-272040342 GCF_025201925.1 Gopherus flavomarginatus
ATGGTCTTTTAGGCCCAGGATTTCTCATGCAAGAGAACAGGTCCAGTTAATTTCATATATGTATTTCCTGCTTTAAAACTGTGAATGTAGCTCAGAAAAATTTGTTTCACAAAAACAAACAGGGGAATAACACACACAATTTTAACTATCATGGCTTTTGTCTAGCAATGAGGCAGTAAAGAACTGCATCACTTTTAAAATGTCTACCTATGGCATCCAGCCTGGACTTCTAATTTGCTGCTCCTGGCAGTATTTTAACATATGAACTGAAAAATAAGAGAAGATTAGAGTTTATTAACTTTATAGTGAAGTAATACATCATAGGAACACAGCTTCACAGTTACTGAACCTGTATTTCACACTTGTGATCCAGCTAGGCACACATTTAGGCTGCCAGCTCCTCAACCATCACCTTTCTTGGTTGAGGGTTGAGACTTGTTTCTTTCTTCCTCTTACCCAGGGTTTTTCCAGGCTGCACAGTTTCCTCCTACACTGTAGTTCTCCAGCAAGCCTAAACACACCCGCAACTGTGCTTTGCTTTCTCCTCAGAGGCTATAAACATTATTGTGCAGTTGTAAACTACCACACAGCCCTTTCTGAGTAAATACATTTATTCTTAAAGTGAAAGCATTACAGCAAAAAACATTAAAAATAAAAGAACCTACACATCCTAAAACTCTTACCTGAGATCACCCCAACTCCAGCCTTGAGCTCTGGCAGGTGTCAGTCCTTCTAAGCATTCCATAAGGATTGTCCCCTTAGACAGAAGGTCTTATGCATTTGCTGGATTAGAAAGAAGACCCTGAGCCAGTTTAAACTCAGATTTTAGATTATAAAAAATAAAGTCTTTTCTTTGTCTGTTGGTCTCTGGGGAACCTAGTTTGAAGCAGAGTTTCTGCAGGTGGTAGTACTTCTCTGAAGGTGTTACAGCCCGAATGAATTTGCCTAATCACCTCCACTTCTTAGTTCCAGGAGGAGCTGTGGTCACTTCCCCTGTGGGAATTACATGCAATCCCTGGCCTACAATCATACATAAATTTAAGTCAGATCTTCCAAAGATTTTGCAGGAAACTACCATAACATATTGTCATAATGTTATGTGGTGTTCACCCTACACAAGCCCTAAGCAGATTAATGTGGACCAAAAGGAGCAACTAACCTTATATGCTGCACCTGGAGGGAAGCCAAGAATTCATGAGGCCCAATATTAGAAGAATCCCAGGTGGCTAGAGGAGCTAGGATAGAATTGTGACACTGGCAGGTTAGGTGCCAGCTCACTGAATACTGACAAATGTATAGCTGGAAACCAGTCTGGTTCACCTTTGTGTTAGTATTGTTAAAATAGGTATTGGATTTATAAAGATGTGTTTAGACTTTATGAAATGCTTATAAATTGCTGAGTGCATTAATCTCACTTAAATGCTACTTCTTACCATGGGATATAGATATTATAAGTGTTTTCTCTGAAACTGTAAAGCTCTATAGCTAGGAAAGAAGCATTACCAAGAGTGAAATACTGGTTTTCTATGAGAGGTGTCATCTACCCAACCAAAGAAGGCCCATAGACACCAGACAAGACATTGTGGAGCATCACAGGACAAAAGACTTTGTTGATTGCTTCCCCCACAGTCATGAAGGGGAGATGTACAGGTGGACTTGTCCCATCAGCTTGAACTCTGAGGAAAGGGAATAAAATTCCTTGGCAAGAAGGAACTGTATCTCTTTATGTTGCTTGGAGTCTGAGTTGTAATGATTTCTAAGCATAAGCAAGGGATCCCCAGATGCATAGCCTGTGTTAGCCCTAAAGGACCCACACAACTTGCATGTCACAGGAGCTACTGTCACCTTTTGTAGCCTCAGGTTGTAATTCATTTCTGTATGTATGTTTATCTGCTATAACCTAATAAATAGCTTATTTCTTAATGAACTATATAACTAATATATTATCCAATTGGCTACAAGCATTGTCCTTGGTGTAAGATCTAAGGTGTAATTGACACAGGGTAAATGACTGGTCCTTTGGGATTGGGAGTGACTTGAACATTGTGATCTTTGGGGTAAGGTACCATCTATCACAAAGGCAAGTTTACCCAAAGGGACTTTGACTTCATGTTTAGGCTGTTGTAGAGCGTGAGAAATTCACACTTGATTACTGGTTGGTGAAATCTAAGTATAGATGCACAACCAATTTGAGGTGTGTCCTGCTTCTTTAACAGTCTGCCCTGAGGTTGGTTCTCATGCTCCTGAGCCACTCCAGACACGGATTATAAAGCTAGGAAGTGAGAGCGATAGGAGGCAAAACTGGTCCGAGGTTGGCTGAAAAGAATACTGGCTGGCACTTGGGCTGTTTGGACTGAGGGGACTGGCTGAATTGACTGGACTGAGCTGGAAGCCATTGTGGTGGCTGGTCAGAGATGTTGGTGTTGCGGCTGGCAGGTGGAGCCTGGACATAGCTGTTGGCGGCTGGGCTGGCTGCAACTGGACCCCAGCAGAAACAAGACTGAATGCAAAATGCCAGTGGAGATATTGGGGGAAAGAGAAAGTTGCCTTGACTATCAAGGAGAAGAAGCAGGGGCTGAGGAATGGTCTCAGATCAGGAAAAAGAAAAAAAAAAGACTTTATGTGATGATTTGAAGAAGGAATACAAAGAAAATTTAAAAAAAAAAACAATAAAAGTCAACATTTTATAAATTGTCAAATCAGTGACAGAAGATGTGAAAGTAGGAGATGTTAATGCCCTAAAAATGGCAGACTGGATTAAAGCAGGGTTGGTGACCTACAAAGAGTTAAAAGAATGCAGGATGGAGATCTATTGATTGAATGTACACATAAGGAGCAAGCTGAAAAAAACGTGCTAAAATTGTATCCTTCAGGAAAATGAAACTTGCTTGTCAACTCCCTAAATTCCAGACAGAAGCAAAAAGGGCTATGTAGGGAGTGTTACTAGAATTGTCTGAGGAGGAGATCAAAAAAGAATACAAGGGAAAATAAAGTATTGTTTGTTAATATCTACTTAGTGAGCGAGAGGGAGAAAACCAGCCATCTATGGCTGTATGCATAATACTTAAAGGTGAGACACTACTGGATAGGTTCCAAATGAGGTACCAGTCTTTCTGGTAGAAACCACATAGTCTCCTCCTGTGAAGTGCTATACTTGTCAAAGGTTTGGACATGCGGCAGTCATTCGTAAAGGAACAGTGAGGGGCAGTAAATGTGGAGGGGAAAAAAATTGAGAACTGTGTAGAGAAGGAATAGAACCTAAACACAGAAATGGCGGGGGAAAGCACATTGCAGTTCATAAAGAATGTGCAGTAGCAGAAAAAGCTACAGAAATTAAATTTAAAAAATTAACATTATTCAAAAAGTATCATAGGTGGAGGCTACCATAAGATATCCACTGCAGGAAAAAGAAAAATACTCAAGTAAAAGAAATGATGTTCAGGCCAGCAGAACACATTTGTGGTCAAGAAGGAGACTGAGAAGAATGGGAAATGCTGTATTACTTGAAAAGAAACTCATAGTGTTCATTACAAAAGTAACTGAACCTTGCAGACGGGGAAAAAAATGAAATGATTAAAATTGTAGCAAAAGCAGCAGAAATATATCTTAAGATAGATCACATTCATGCAATTTTAAATGAAAGCAATAGTACACCTTAAATAACATGGTCTTAACGATCTTTTACTAGAATGCACATAGTTTAATCATGCATGGACAGGAATTTAAGAAAGCCATCTTTGAAATGAGGAAAAAGCCGGATGTAATGTGTGCAAAAGCATGGCATAAGTGAACTGTTTTCAGTCTACCAGGATATAATGTACTCCAGAGGCACTGAGAATGGGTAGGGGTCTGTATGTTTATAAGAGAAGGATTTAAGTTCTGCACATCCCTGGAGGCGTCAATACAGTTCTGTATTGACTTCTGGAAAATGAATACCATTTAAAAAGTCAACTTTTACACCATGTCTAGAGTTGACAAACTACTGGAAAAACTGGGGGCTGCTAAGTATATATCCATCCTCGATTTGATGAAGGGATACTGGCAAATCCCCTGGGTACCTAATTTAAAGAAAAAACTGCCTTCCCCCACACTGTGGGGGTTATACCAGTTTGAAACCCTGCCCTTTTCATAGACATCTCACTTGACAACCTTTGTACAAGATTTGCTGCAAATATATAACAGTGGTTGCAACAATGATCTATATAGTCATATTTTAATCAGATAATGTCACATCACCTAGGTAGGGCATGCTGGGTGATGGGGACAGTTACAACCTTTGGTGGACAAAGTCCATGCCCTAGTGGGCTGCTTCATCCTTTCCAGGACCACCCAGAGGATTCCGGGGGCCTGGGATCTTCAGCGGTAGGGGGTCCCCACTTCGGCAGTGGAGGGTCCTTCCACTCCGGGAACCGACGCCAAAGTGTCTCGGAGACCTGCAGCGGGGGCCCCCCGCCGCTGAATTACTGCCGAAGCGGGATCCGCCGCCGAAGTGCAGCCGGGTCTTCGGTGATAATTCGGCGGCGGGGTCTTCGGGGCACTTCGGCGGCGGGTCCTGGAATGGAAGTGCCCCCCGCTGCTGAATTACCGCCGAGACCCGACTGCACTTCAGCAGTGGGTCCCGCTTTGGCGGTAAGGACTCCCCACCGGCAAAGACCGGGAGCAGAAGAAGCTCCGGGGACCCGGGCCCCACGAGAATTTTCTGGGGCCCCCGGAGTGAGTGAAGGACCCCGCTCCAGGGGCCCAAAAAACTCTCATGGGGGCCCCTGTGGGGCCTGGGGCAAATTGCCCCACTTGCCCCCCCCCTCTAGGCAGCCCTGATCCCTTCCACCAAGAGGCAAGTCTGGCAGTGTTGGGAATTAGTGGGGTACTATCAGTGATTCATCCCAAACTTTGTCACCATCACTGCCCTTTTGACGGCCCCAAAAGAGTCTGGTGGACCAATAGCTGTGATGAGGCATTTAGGGCACTTCAAGACCAGTCGACCCAGGAACCAGCTCTATCCTAGCCAGACTTCTTGAAGTCTTTTATTCTCCAAACAGATGCCTCTGATGTCAGACTCAGGGCAGTGTTATCTCAGAAATTCAGAGGAGAAGAATATGCTGCTCTCCATCTTAGCAGGAAGTTGTACCCACAGGAGGTAGCCTACTTGCTCATTGAGAAAGATAAAATGGGCTGTTGATAACCTACAATATTACTTGTGTGGGCAGCTCTTCCGCCTAATAACTGACCAGGCACCACTCTCCTGGCTGAACTCAATGAAGGACCATAGCCCGCACATTATGCAGTGGTATCTCTCACTACAATCATTAGCTTCCAGGTGATTGTGACGGATCCCTGGGGTACAGGATGAAACTGTGGGACTCCTGTGCCTCCTTAACACTCCTCCCTGAGCTGTGTCTTACAATGCCATGCTAGTGACAAGCAGTAAATCCCTCCAGGTGCTGTGGTCACTCTACCAGCAACACCCAACTAAATTGCATGAGTCCACTCTAAGCCCCTCATGAACTATACAGAGGGAGACACCAGCAAATCCCCCCAGCCTTAAAACCCTAATGTACACCATCATACACTGCTCAAAATCTTCTCTTGAACAATGCAAGCTCACTAATTAATTTGCCACTTCAAAGGCTAGTGGACATGCACCAGCCTTTGTAATCTGAGTAGATTTCCCAAGTACTTTAGACAAACTCACTGCTAAGGATAAAACATTAAAATAAGTTTATTAACTACAGAAATATAGAGTTTAAGTGATTGTAAGTGTAGGCATAAAGGACATGAGACCTACATGAGAAATAAAAAATAAAACTGAGGTCTAAATTCTAAAGTTTCAGTCCAAGCAAGATTTGACTCAAGCAGTTTCTCATCCCACTAGGCATTATAAAAGCAGCTCAGAATCCTTATACACAGGCTGAATTCTCTGCTCAGCCTGGGACCAATCTCCCCAGTTCAAAGTCTTTGTCTTCCCAACGCTCTTGTCATCTTCAGAGTAGATGTGGGAGGAGAGAGGCCCTGGGCTGATGTCAGACTCTAGTTTATACCCTCCTCCCCTGCCCAATCTATGTGCATGGAAAGTACTGTCTCAAACATCGAATTATGGGTCACTCATTCTATGTGCCCTGCTGAGACACTGGGCCTCCATTGTCTAAGTGCTTTGAGAGGGGCCCACCAGGAGAATCGATTCTCCATAATGGGCCATCAACCCATGTCTGGCTAGTCCTAATGTAAATCTGTTTTGGGGGTGTTAGTTGCTCCTTTGGTGCCACCAAAAGGCCAGCTATAGGCATCTCCCAGATTCACATCGTATTTCAGGAACACACATAGCAAAGCTTCATAACTTTACATACAATGGTAACATATAATTCAACAGGCTAGTAATGTTTAACAGATCATGACTTCTCAAATGATACCTCATAAGGCATACCTCGTACAAAACATATCGTAATCATATCTGTGGTTCCAGGGTGCTACTTTGAGATACAGATTTCAGAGGGATAGCCTGTATCAGCAGAAACAATGAGGAGTCCTTATGGCACCTTAGAGACTAACACATTTATCTGGGCATAAGCTTTCGTGGTCACAGCTACAGCCATATAGCTTCCAGGTGGTGCATCTGCAGGTACGGAAAATAAGAACTTCTTTTCACAGGATGCTGGGGACACCAACTAACCCCAGGACACCACAGCTCAGGGTTTGATGGGATATACAAACCTCACACTAGGCCAGAAGGGGTTAAAGGACAGTACTGGGTCGAAGAAGCCCTGCCCCTCCAGACCTGTAGAGAATGCTCCAACTGGAGACAAGGTTAAAAAGGGAGCAACCCAGCTCAGAAGGGGGAAAGCTGGGATGGAAGACAGACCTATCTGGAAGGCTCCTGACAAAGGCACTGGAGAAGTCTCCCTGAGGGAACAGGACTAATTACTGAGCCCGGTTGGGTCTGACAGTTTGGTTTCTTTTTACCTTATCTGTGGCCAGAAGCTAAGGGAGGAAAGCAGCAGTAGGAAGTGACCCAGAGAGTAACTCAGCCCCCCTCCCCCCCTGCATCTCCCTCAGACACCAAATGCTACTGACCTTCCTAGGGCTCTGGATCAAAGCCCAGTGAAGTGGGCAGGCTTGAGCTTCTCTACTACTGCCCCCTTCCCCCCCCACTATGGGTGGGTGCTAACCACTAGACCACCCAGCCCACCAAGGACCATATTACGGGGCCTTTTCAGAATTAAATGTTATGAATATTTATGTAGTAACTGTATAAGTAACAATCCAGGAGCATTCTATAACAACATAGTAAAAGGAATTACAGGAGCAGCCACTCTGGTCAGCTACAAAACATCAAGTTGCCCCAACTTAGATATCAGGTTTCCTGGTGGAATGAGGATTGCATGCAACCTAGTAATCAAGGAAAGAAATAAGGCATAGAAGCCATCAAAACACAATAATGAATAGTACAAACTTAATGAATTACAAAGGACATAAGGTGCTGGTACAAAGAATTATCAAAAAGACAAAAAAGAAAGTTGTTCAATTTCCCACTGAAATTTCTCCAAAAATTCAAAGTTTTCAGAAAAATATAAGCAAATTCAAAGAATGAGTGGAATTCATAGTAAAAGTAAATGTATACTTAGTCTTATTGTAAACAATGATTTGAGCTCTCCAACTTAGAAAAGGCAGACATTTTAGCAAAAGAATTCCAAAAGGTCAGTAGTGATAAGAATCATAGTAATGAGTTTTGTGAGGGGAAAAAACCCAAAAGGTTTATTAAGAAAAAACTATTAAATGGCTGGAGAGAATATGATGGTGATGTGTTAAACAAAAAATTTCGTATGCAGGAGCTTACTGCAGCCATTAGAAAGAGGAAAAATACATCTCCAGATAAAGATAATATAATTAATGAAATGCT
Organism: Gopherus flavomarginatus; assembly: GCF_025201925.1. NCBI lineage: Eukaryota > Metazoa > Chordata > Testudines > Testudinidae > Gopherus > Gopherus flavomarginatus. The sequence continues at coordinate 270,825,156 of NC_066617.1, forward strand.
TCAACACTTGTCAGGAGGTAGTCTAAAAGGTTCTGTTGACTGTTGCCAACAGAATGGAAGCAAGCATTGGTGATTCCTTGCCTGGTTTCCTAACTGATACATAAAAGACCTAATGCTGACAGGGCTGTAGCCGTCACATCATGTGTGGGGAAAATCATGGGAAAAAATATAGGAATAGTGGAATACTTAGAGAAAAATTATATTCTGAGGTACAAAGAGTTTTCAGAGAAGGAAGATGAAGAGTTGATCATATAGTGAGACTAGAAATGGAGGTACAAAAAAGCATAAGGACTAAGAACTTTATGATAACCTTCCTGTACATTGAAAAAAATCACAACATGCTATGGATGGAAGGCCTCCTACACAAACTAGCCAAAATTGGAATCAAATGGCAGAATGTTTCTGTGGACAATGGACTTTTAGATGACAGAAATATACAAGTCAAAGTGGGAATAGCTTTGTCCAAAAGCCTATAAGCTTACAGATGGAACTCCACAAGGGAGTATTATCAGCCCTACTTTGTTTTCCATTATGCTAACTGACCCAGTGGCGTAGCCAGGTTTTCAGCGTAGGGGGAGCAAAAAATATAAAAAAGGTGCTCCCCCCTTGGCTCCCCCTCTGGCCATGCCCCCTTGACTCCCCTTCTGGCCACGCCTCCAGACCAGACCCCTCCCTCCCCCGCTCACCTTCCCTCCTGCGCTACCGCCTGTCCCCAGCTCCTGTCCCAGCGCTTGGCTGTGCCTGCACCAGCCGGCAGGCGCAGCTTCCACCCCAGCCTGCTGCCTCGCGGCTCCTCTGGCAGCATGGCCGGCAGCGCTGGCTGGCAGGCGCCACTTCCACGCCTGCCAGCCTTACAGGAAGTGGCTGCTTCTGCTGAATCCTGCCAGCTATGCTACTGAACTGACCAGGACCGGCTCTAGGCACCAGCAAAGCAAGCATGTGCTTGGGGCGGCACAATTCCATGTGCAGCATTCCGGCCATTCTTCTTTTTTTTTTTTTCTTTGCTTGGGCAGCATTCCAGCCACCCGTTGTTTTGGTTGGTTGGGTTTTTTTTGCTTGGGCAGTTGTGCTCTCAGAGCTTGGGGCGGCAAATTTTTTGCTTGGGGTGGCAAAAACCTAGAGCCGGCCTTGTAACTGACTTCCCAGAAAGTGTGCAGATGGGAATAGGTATTTCCCTTTTCACAGATGACTGTGCTATATGGACTAGAGATCCAAGGTGGGTGAGGTAATACGTTTTATTGAACCAATATCTGGATCACCAAAGAAGTAGATCACATCGTGGAATGGGCCACCCAAATACCCCAAGAGAACGTGCTTCAATACAGAAGTAAACTGCTCTGTGACCACGCACCCTCCTTGTCACTTACCACCCTGCACTGGAACCCACACAGGATATCATCAAACAACTACAATTCATACCTGATGGGGAACCCATCCTGAAAGAAATCTTTCCCAAACCCTCATTTCTGGCCTTCAAACATCCCCCCTACCTCTATAAGCTCATTATCAGAAGCATGCTCCCCATAGACAAGTACATATCACCTCAAAATGACATCAGACCCTACCAGAACAGATGCAAAACCTGCAGACATATCTTCACTGGTACAATGATCAATACCCCTCACAGCACACCTTTAAAGATGCACCCTTTCAAGATCCATGGATCTTACACATGCCAATCACAACATGTGGTGTACCTCATCCAAGGACGAAATGCTCCCAACAACAGCTATGTGAGTGAAACCAGACAATCATTATGCTCTCAAATGAACCGTCACAGGAAAAAGATAAGAGAAAACCATGATATCATCTGTGGGTGAATGCTTTTCAAAGTGATCACTCAATATCTGACCTATCAGTCCTCATCTTCAAAGGAAACCTGCACAACACTTTCAAAAGATGAGCCTGGGAGCTTAAATTCATAACTCTTCTAGACACTAAAAATCATGGACTGAACGGAGATACTGGATTTATGGCTTATTACAACAATCTATACTCACTAATACGCTCTTTTTGTCCAATGACTGCAGAGGTGTTAACAGGCCACTCTGCTTTGAATGGTCCCTGTGATGGGAGACACTCACCTCTTGTGAGCTCCTCCTGTCAGGTGGATGTGACCCTGCACACTCTCTCTCTCTCTCTCTCTCTTTGTAGTGCCCCATCGGCTGTTGCCCTCATCATAGGTGTTCGGTGGCTCAGCCCTCCAGCCAAGTCACACACAGTTAAAACGTGAACGAACAAATCCCTTCCAGGGTAAAAAGTCCAAAAGGTCCTGTCCCTGTGCCCTTTTTAAAGTCTTTAGTCTTGCCTCTGGGCTCAGTCTTCAGACCCTTCTGGGCTAACTTTAAGTCCATGTCTTCCCTGGTAGAGAGCAGTGCCTCCCAGGATTTTCTCTCTTGAGCCTCTAAGTCCTGCCCTTCACTTAGGCCTCTAAAGCAAGTCTAATCTCCTTCTCGGGCCTTAGGACACCCTGCTAGTGGTCAGAGGGAAGACCTGGACCCACCCACTACTTTGGGTCCTGACCCAGGGACCCTATAAATAGGAGCCACAGGCTGCTTCCTGCAGTAGTTGCTGCTGCTCCTACTATTCCCTGGGCCACTTCCTCTTCACCCTTACTTCAGGATTCTCTCTCTCTTTACCCTGCATGAGCAGGGTCTCTTCCAGACCTTCTCACCTGGAGAGTCTCACAGCCATCCAGTCCTTTCTCACCCTTCTGGTGCTAGCTAGCAACTGATCTGCTCAGGCCCTGCAGTTCCTTTTATCTGAGCTTGCTGTCCTCCAATTGGCTGCTTCCCTGCAGCCTTTCTAGGCAGGCCTGGAGAAACCACCTTTACTGCTCCTTTTCCTGGGGTGGAATGTGGTAGGACTATGAGGCCTTCAGCAGGGGGGCCTCGTACACCCCATCACAATACCTCCCCCCACAGAAACGATTGGGGGTGGAGGTTCTATTGACAGTTATGTCTCCTCCTGTCCAGTCTTTTGCCCTTCTTAGTTAGGGTCTTCTCCCCCAGGCCTCTCTGCCTGGTGAGCTATTCAGTCTCTGTCAAGGTTTCTCTCCCGCGCCTCGCTTGCCTGGAGAGCTTTTCCAGTTTCTGTCCTGCTTTGATCAGGGTCTTCTCACTCAGGCCTCTCTTGCCTGGAGAGCTTTTAACAATCTCTTCACCTCATCTCAGTCTCCTGGACTTTGGGGTCTCTGCATGCCTAGGCTTGTCTGTCCCTGCATACAGATCCTCTACTTCAGTCTCAAGTTCATAAACTATGAGGAGTAAGTGTTGTTTTCCTTCTCAGTGAACTGGAGATCTGTGGCCAGTTATCTTTTCTGGAACTTCAGTTCACTTTCTGCTGACTCTAGTGATTCTCCTCAGCTCATCAACCCATAGGAGGGGGGCCATAAAATAGGCCCACACTACCTCTTTCCCCATACTGGGGTCCTGTTGCCTACCCAAGCTCCCTTCTTGGGCCTCTCTCTGTTGGAGAGGTCTTGTCTTCTAGCTTGTTCAATGGGTAGTCGAGCCTGGGTTCCCACAATACCCTGCTGCACCTGGGGCTCTGTCTGGATCCCTGCTGCAGTCCGCTGAGTTTTCCCTCTCTGGGCCCTGGCCAATTCTTCCTGGGCCAATTCTTCTCGGGCCAACTCTTGTTCCACCTGGACAAGTTGGCTGATGATTTTCTGCAGCGAGGTGCTTACATCGTCCAACTCCTGTTGGCATTTCCTAAGCTGGTCCCTCAAGCCTTGGGGAAAATCATGTTCTCTCTCTTGGTCCCCCTTTTCCATCCTTACTCCGGCATCCTTACATCCTTCCCAGTTGGACCTGGTCCCCACTGGTCCTGGGTGGCTGTCCTAGTCCCTCCTGCATGAGGACTGAGAAACTTTCTCCTCAGAACTATGGGCCAAAGCAGGCGCTTGACCACCCCGTGTAGTCATGCTCTCTGGCCCTGCACAGCTCCACTGTCCATCCTTTGTCTATCCCAGACTTGCCTGATCCTGGGATCTCCCTCTTATTGCCACTCATTTCAATGTTGTTTTAAATGCCCTGTCACCCCACAAGCAAAACATAACAGTGCTGCCCTTGCTTTGACAATGGAGAGAGTATCCCTCAGGGCCCATGCAATATCTCTTGTGCCCTGTGTCACTCTTGCCATCATGGTTTACATAGAGACAAGTCCTTCTAATATGTCCAAATTGCCCACAAGCATAGCTTAGCATCAACTGGGCCTCCTACCTCTTAGGCTCTGGAGGAGTTTCAGTGGTTCTTCCTGTAGTTTGCCCCAGCAACTCTGTCTTTTCCCCCAGTTCACCCAGGAGGCAAGCCCTACTTAATGTCTCATCTGTCCACAATCATAACATCTCCTTGGCCAGGCCTTAGTTCTTCAGCCCAATGAAACCCTCCTATCTATCCAGTATCTGTAACCATTGCTGCTGCTTCTTTCCTGCAGGATCTGTAACAGGCACTGCTGCTGTTCCTTTAGCCTGGCAAGCCACTGTTGCAGTTCTAGGCTTACCCACAAGCTGCCACCCCTTGGCAGGCCCATCCCACCCCTTCCTTTTTGATCTTTATGATGGTCATGCTTAGTTGGGTGCTGTCATGGTTACTGGGCTGCCTGTCAGGCTTGAGGTGGGTGTTTCTGGAGCTGTTGCAGCAAAAGAACTTCCTGCTGTTGTTGGGAACTCAGGTCTGGGCCTCTTGTTGCCTTTTCTGATAGTTCACTCTGGGTTTCTTAACTTCTCCATTGTCCTCCAACACAGAAACTGTTGATCATGTTCCATGGCATTGTGGACAATATTCTATGGAAAAGAATGTTTATTTTTGAAAATTTGAGTTGGCTTGGAATCAAAGATTTTTCCCTAAAAGGACTTCTGAGACTGTCAGGAAAATGGAATAGTGCAAAAAGATCCTTGCTACATTTCCTTAAGAATACTAGACTACGTGAAAGGATATTTAATAATAAAGAATAATAATTATTATTATAATTATTAATTATTATTATTATTATAAATGTAACTCTTCTGCCCATCAGAGTTAGCAGCAACAAAGGCTGGGTTCAGTATCTAGGAGTTCCTTTCCAATAACACAATGCAAAACCGGCTTGATCCCCCACCCAGTGACCTGGGATAATTACATACCACCCCCCTGGGCACCTCTAAGAGGCAATACTTCACCTCTCCCAAGCACAGAGTCTGAGTGTAGCAAAAGCCTTTTAATAAAGGAGGAAAACAATGCAGCATTATGTGGGGAAACACCACAAACAGGATTCATAACACAAACCATGAGCAAAAGACCCACCCCCAAGTAAATTTGGCAGTGTTCTTTTCCCCCTCAGGGTCTTAAGTCTAGCAACCCAACAGTCACCCCTCCCACAGTTTCTGTCCTTGGTCAGTGCAGCCCCAGATTTCAGAAGTTCATCTGCAGTTTACCTCCCAGTCCGAGTAGAAGTCGGAGGGAGGTGTGGGGGCACTTTACATGCTCCACTGCTCAGGTCAATGGCTGATTGCTACATCTCTCCAGAGGGTTTTGCTGCATTCTTCACCACCAGCCACTCCTCTCTGCAAGCCATCCTACTAGCCACACCTCTCCACCAGCCATCCTGCTTGCTGCTCACCAACATGTCTTTAGGGCCCTCCCAAAAAAACACAGCTCTCAGCTCTTAAGTGATTTCAGTTGTTAATAGGGGAGCCTCTAGCCCAAAGTAAGTCAAATACTTAGACCTAGGAATCAGTGATTTCAGCTCTACAGCACATAACAAGACTCCTCTTAATAGAATCAAAATTAGCTATTATTACATCATAGAGAGCGCAAAGTGATGTTTGGGGCCTATACTAACAAGTATACCTACTTACGCCCAGCCTCTCTCAAGTCATTGGGCTTTGGAACCCGTGTCCCATGCCTAGCAAGTGCTACTTAGTTGAGGGCAAGTCCCTCCATCATAAAATGCCAGGTACAGTTCTACTGTCCTTGATTCACATAACCAGGATAATAACACTTTATTACTCCTGCCCCAATAACAAAGAGACTGGAAGTCCCACAGCAGCCAAAGTGACTATTTGGGCAAGCAGTCTATCATGCTAGGCAGGGTGGGTGTCCCCATGCAAACGAGATCAGCCCCTGAAGTCCTTTTCACAGCTCACCACCAGATGTCAGGGTAGAGCTCATTCTGATTTTGCTTACTTAAATAATCATCATAATCTTGGCTAAAATGAATGAAGAAAGTGCTGGTCATAGCCTCATATGATGAGGCTGCTGTGCAAAAAAAAAAAAAAAAAAAAAACAAAGAAAAAAGAGGAGGCTACAGGGAAGCGGTCTGCAATCACTCTCTTGAGAAAAAGGGAGGTGGTTAGGGACAAGGAGGAAATTCAGGGGAAGAGTAAACCCTGGGATCCTGCCCTATATTAAGGAGTCTGGCAAGAGACTGAGAGGGGCTAAAATAGGCATGTAGGGCAGAGGACGCTCCGAGGGCAAATGAAGAGATAGAGAGGCGAAGTAGGAAGGAGTCCAGGGAAACAGCAACAGAGAGTGAGTTCAGCTGGATTGCTAGTCATACGGTCCCTGGGCTGGAACCCAGAATTGTGAGTGGGCCTGGGTTTCCCCACTAGCCACTGGGAAGTGGCACAAGAGCTAGAGGCAGAAAGCAAGATCTTCTGAGGTGGCATCTGGACAGCTTCTCTGGTGGAACTTTGATACTCTGGATGAGGGGACTGTATAGTGACCTGGCTGGACAGCTGAGTCACCAAGAGGGAGCACTTAGACTTGTGAAGAAAGAAAGGGACCACAGCATGAGCAACCAATAAGAAGGGTACCATATGGAATGAAAGTTAATTCCCACACCTCACCACAAGAAGGCACACTTGTGGTGAATGGAGCTCTTTACATCCAGATTCACCTACATGCTTCAGCTGCTTTGCCTTTCAAAGACAGATGTACAGCATTTGCTGAAGGTCACATGGCAAACTAGTTGCAGAGATGGGAGTAGAATCCAGGTTTCTTGTCTTCCTGTCTCTAAGCAGATAAGGCTGCCTCTGCTTAATAATTACTCTCTCTTTGATGTCTCCCCTCTAAGGTTTTTGCTAAGGACAACAGTTAGGGTTGTTTAGAAACTGAGTACCAGTCAAGAGTCATTTGTGATGGTTACAAATTAAATTAAGCCAATGGTAGGCTAGGTAGTGAAATACCCAGTCTAGCAGTGGATGTCTATTTAATACTTAATATTCAGAGCAACCAGAGCAACTCATTTCTAGTTACTGTTTATTACTCTATGGTAAAAGAATGTTTTCTATATTATACATTATCTGGTCAAAGACCTGGAATCCCAAGGATATTAGTGCAAGGAATAAAGTTTACAATTTCACAAAATAATTGCAGTGTTTTGATAAAGTTTACTTTACAACAGAATGCTGTAAAGGAGGAGAAAGGATTTTATTGACTTCCTGTTCTATAAATGTGTCTTTCTGAATAGGTGTGGTTCCCACACACTACATCCAGAAAGATTTTATTGAAAACTCTTCTATTTTCTGGGCTTTCCTTATAGCTTTAGAAATAAAAAAAGTAACAACTCTAAGGGAGAACCATATGTACAAACAGGGAACCCAGGTCATTGCCCAATTTTTTTTTTCTGGCTGGTTTACTCTCAGAACCTCTTCTGTTCCCTTCCTCAAGCTCTGTCTTCTACTTCATAAAGCCAATCAGCCTTTAATCTCAGTGAAATGGCTGCAGTGTGATGTAAATAGCAAGATAACTTTGTGCCACCACAGAAGGTCCTAAAGCCTGAGATGCTATGACACAGTCTCATACACAAGCCTTATGAGCACCTGCTAGGGCCGGTGCAACCATTTAGGCGACATAGGTGGTCGTGTAGGGCGCTAGGATTTGGGGAGCGCCATTTTCTTTGGCAGCGACCACAGCGGCCGGATCTTCGGCCGCCCCAGTCACCACTGGCATTTAGGCGGAGGGAGCTGGGGCAGGGGAGCATGGGGAGGGCCGCCTGCAGCAAGTAAGGGGTTTGGGGGGTGGCATGCAGGGGAACTCCCTGCCCCAGCTCACTCCTGCCCTTCCTGCTCCCCGAGCACGCCGTGGTCGCTTCACTTCTCCCACTTCCCAGGCTTGCGGCGCCTAAGCTGATTGGCACCGCAAGCCTGGGAGGCGGGAGAAGTGAAGCAGCCACGGCGTGCTCGGGGAGAAGGCGGAGCAGGTGTGAGTTGGGGTGGGGGGATTGCCTCAGGGCAGAGGGTGGGGGGTGGCAGCTGCCACAGGGGGCGGCGCCTCAGGGCGGAGGGGGGCAGCTGCTGTGGGGGGGCACCTCAGGGTGGAGGGGGGGGAGCTGCCATGGAGGGGGCGCCTCAAGGCGCAGGTGCTGGGGGGGGGCGAGGGTGCCTAGGGCGCGAAACATCCTTGCACTGGCTCTGGCACCTACAGAAAAATATTCCAAGAAAAATTTACAGAAAAGATCATACTTGTATGATATTTTCACAGAAACTTTCTTTATGTGAATATAGTGCTTTTGAAAGGAACTGGCTTGACAGCCATGGTGTTTAAAGGCTTCTTTTTCCATCAGATAATTGTACCAACAACAGCCATGCAAGCCTCCACACATTATCCCACTAATGAATCCCACTATTTCTCTGTATGAAAGGATATTTCAAACTCTGTGCCCATTTAGTCCTTGGCCTCTCCACTGACACTGCCAACAGGTGTGTTTATTAATGGCTACTGTGGTGTGTTTTGTGATTTAATCAGGGCCAAATCCTACCACTTCCTTTACAACTGACCCGAGAAGAACCTGTAAATTTCTGCTGTGAAAGAAGGGTCAGGATTTGGAGACCCAGTGAAAAAGTGTCATGTTTTCCATGAACATTATGCTGAACATCATAACCCGCCTCCTCTGGTTCTGTGAAGTTGAGGTAGAATTCATGGGTTATATTATATTTTTCAATACAGCCACTCTCCCCTGGGCAGCCACACCATGGGAATCCCTAGTAGTGCAACTCCAATAGATGACCATGACCCTCGGAATCCTCAGGTTGCCTAGGTGGCTCTGTCCACAGCTTATTCTGTTAAGGTCAAAGCGGTCTTCCCACATGGAACAATTAGTGCGGATCTGCATAGGGAATTCTCTTGATGATTTTTCCTTCAGAGTCCCCAGTTGTAGGTTTCACAACAGAGGTTATGATGTAGTCCAAAGTCTGTAGAAGTTTTTACAAAACAAACAGAACAAGCTTCACAGGCTTTACCAGGAAAGACTTTAAGGTTATACAAAACAGCATGAAATAAAAACACAGAAAATTTTACTGTTTCAAAATGGAAGAAATCAGCAGACGCTAATGTAAAAGAACAACCTGAGATTTATTCTTGAGACGTCCTTGTAATAAAATACATAAAAAAATACAACGGCCAAAAAAACTGAAAAAAGAATTAAGCTAATTGAAAATGTTGTAATATTTATCCTTTTATTATTATAAACTCTTCTGATCAACTTTTACTATTACTATTCCTTTTTTGCTAAGCCATTTCAATTGCCTCCTGATTTATTGGTTTACATGTACCTTGGGAGTCACTGACCCCGGTCTCTCCATGGGGAAACAAATTTTAATTTAGTTAATATGGCAATAAAAGACATATAAAGAACTAAAAAACCTCAACAATATTAGAAGTTGTACCCCATTAGTAATGGGCAAGTCATAAGATTTTTTTTATGACCTACTGGTTTTATTTGCTGCTTACAAAAAATGTCAGCTGTCTAGCTACAGTACAAACACTACAGGTTCAGTTTCTAAGAAAGAAGTTTATGGAGAACAATAAAGAAAACAATGCAAAATAAAGCTCAAAGTTAAAGTACTTTTACAAACCATAACATTTCCTCATTTCTTCCGTTTAGTTCTTAGGCGGTGCTACCATTTTGCTGCATAATAGCTTGAAATCTTTGACTGGCCTGATAATTTTAGAAGAGAATTCCTGCCAAAGTTATGTATTATATCAAGCAAATTCAACATTCCCTAAAAAAGAAGCACTGCCAAACCTTCTGTTCCATTAGTAGCTCATTGAACAACTGACAACATACTGCAGAGCATCTGGCTACATCATCTTGCAAGCTTGAGAGGTTTTTGAGATCTTCTAGAGAGAGCATTGGGTTCATCTACATATTCAGTTCTTGGTTTTCCTTTAAATAGTTCAGAATGCCCATCTACCACAGATGGGGATTACCCAAATTCTATGCATTGGGTCATCTTCTGAAAGCCTCTTCATCTCAGCGGTTTCAGAAGGGCCCATAACAGGGTTATCCCCTTTGGTTATTATTTCAGGAGTCAAACATCTGTGTAAAAATCTACAGTTGTCTGGTTTTATTCTTAGTTGTCAGGTTAGATGGATTTGTGGTTAAATGAGAAATGAACTCATGACAAAAATCAGATTGAGACCCCTGAACATTGATCAGTTCAGATAATGAAGGTTGAATGGCTGAGGTCAGAAAATGAGGTTATGGGCCTACATTCCTCTTGGTATGTCCAATAGCTGCTCAGAAGAGTCCGTGAGGATAGTTGCCAATAGGCTATGGAATCAAACCCTCACAGCTTATTGCATGGTGGCATTTGGTAACTACAGAATGAAGTGGCTTGTGGTGAAAAGTGTCAGTTATCAGTCTTCTGGAAATACAATACTGTTGGCAAACAGCATAAGTAAACTGGATGTATTCTAATTACAAATCTGTACAAATCATCCCATACACTGGACCCACTGGCCTTTCTGTAAAGGTACTGAGGCAGGGCACATTAATGATGCTCAAAATCAGGCACTTAGAGACATCTTTTCTCAGTTTCACTGAAGTTCTCTTGGCAGCGGAACTGATGTAGTTCTGCTGCATATAGAACCTGTGGGGAGCTCAGCTGTGTGGTGGCTTTCTGCACATCAGATAGCAGCAGTGCCAGAGAATCTACTGCTACACAGATCCTATTGTCCTTGTCCCACACACACAACAAGCAAAGGGACAAGTGTTAGGCTATTGCAGCCGCCATATTACAACTCCACATCCTCTCTGCTGGTTTTGATGGAGGGTAAGTATTCCTTCTCCTTATATATTGCTCTAACTGATGTCAGGCATCAGCCTCTGATACAGTATTATACCTTAATGGAGGACTGGAATTTAACAGTCAGAGTGCCGGAATAGGTTGCATTTATTTTGTAGGAAAATTTTAACACTGAAAATTAAAGCAACAATTCATACATTCCACAAACATGAAACTCCAGTTTCCCATGTAGTCTACAAGAACTTCATTTGGAGTTGAGGTTGCGTAGCACCTCACAGGATAAGGTTCCAAAGGCTCAAAAGAGAAGCAATGGAAAGCAATGATTACAAAATAAAGAAGTGGTAGCTAGAAGGCTACATGTCTTTTTTTGCTTTTAAGTGTAATGTTGTCATTGCTATAGTATTCAAACTTGCTTAGGGGAAGCATGTCCTTTTGAATAGAAGCACTTTGCATTCACCCAATAGATACATATTAGTTGTGCCCAGTTGGATGAATCAGGCAGCATACAGATACCAAACTGGTAATTTCACTCTTCTTAGCTTAGTTTTATGGCATTCATTATTGGTGTATGAACCCTTGTTCAGTTGGATGATTCAGAATCTCTGTAAGTCTATGACTGACTTCAATTTAATATTTAACCTGGTTACTTATGTTTAGTTTTGGATGTGAGTAGACTAAAGCAGAGGGCTATTTCCTATTGTATATTACTTCATGCAGCTCTAGAATTCTGTAATACATCTGAGCATCTGACATGCCAAATGTAGAAGAGAAGAAAACAGAAATGACTATCTAAATAAAACAGACAGAGCAAACTATGTGCTGCTGTGTTGGGTGAAGCCTGCTGCTAAATTACATCCAAGAGGATGAAAAAGGTGATAAAGAGATTAAGCTGCCATTGCTGTATATTTAGGGATAAATTCACTCCAGAGCCCATGCTGGCTTCCTGTTGTGGAGATGATGGTTCAGAGCCCCCAAAGCACAAAGTCATATGTCAAAGGGGAAGTTGAAATGATGTGAAAAAGCTACAGTGACTGCTCCTACAGGGCGAAGGAGGCAAGCTACACAATTTAGTCCAGACCACAAAATAGTGACTCTGGCTGGAGTGCAGTCATCTCCACAAGATGTGCTGAATTAATGCATCATCTAAGCAACTTCTACTTGAAGGATTTCTGTGGAGTCTCTGGGGAATTTTAAACCTGCCATCACCACTGTAGAACAAGAAGGAGGGAAGATGGCTATAATGTTGCTTGTCCTTCTTGACTCTCCTCATACCCTGGAGATAGTTTAGCTCAGGGCATGTCAATTATATTATATTCTAATTATATTTTTATTAGCATTAATAGCAGCAGTATGAGACTGAAATAAAGAAACCTTTTTTACAGGGGAAAGTGGAGACTGTTTTTTGGCTGAGACAAAGGGAAAAGGTTTCTTTTCTCCAGGCCCTAAAACAATCCAAAATTATCTGCCATTTGTTAACTCTTTAGTAGTCTTGTGAAATGAATGGAATAGTCTCAGTTCATTTCCCAGTGTACAAGTGTCCAAAAACCTACTATCATAATTAGCATTTGTGAGCACTTTTGTTATCTAAGAGGCTAATGGTTATGTTTCATGGCATACAAACAGCGAAGTTAGGTTTAAAAAAAATATAAAATACTCTTGCTAGAAGGTTGCAATGTAATACTACATTGTTTCTTAGAATTCAGAATGATAATTCATAAGACTCCCAAAAGAGAGAGATAAAGCAGGCTACACCCTAAAACACACAACGCACCCCACCTTACTCTAAACTGGCTGTCTGCAGACTCACTCTGCTAGGCCCAGATTAAATGTTTCACTACAGAGTGTCCTAGCCTGCAAGCAAGACCAGGAAAACTCCCTGAGCATTTAAAGTAATAGTTTATCATTTTAATCCAGATTTCAATGCACCATACTAAAGTGACCTGGAAACTGACCTATTTTATAAACTCTAAGGGTTGGCCCCAAAATTACTGTTAAGGCACATTGTTAGGACAGTAAACAGGAAGGTTGCTCGGCCAGTGCCCATACAATACCTGTTATATGTCTATCCAAAACATATATCCCCCTTCTTTTGGTGGAATTATACACCTAAAATTAAGTTTCAGTGGACTACCAAAATAAATTTTATGTTAAAATTAAGATATGAATACATGGTCATAATTAGAAGAGGGAGTACAGTTTCTTCCACTTTCAGCCAAGTAGGGATAACAATGTCTTTGCCTCTGATGGACTTGCCAGATAAGAAATTCCTTTTTACTAGTTTCCTACAGTCAACATTTTCAGAAGCATTCACTAATTTTTGAAGTCCTCAGTTTCTTGGTGCCAAACTTGCAAAAAATGTGTGTGTTTTTTTCCAAGACGTCAAGAATCCACAGTTCCCATTGACTTCAGTGATAGCCACCCAAAGTTTGGCATCCAGAAACTAAACCACCCAAAATTAGATACATCTGCATATTTGACTCCATGTTACTTAAGTAACTGTCTAGTGGATGCCAGCTGAAGGGTGAGTTACACCTATGTGTCCCTACTGAAGGAACAGAGACAATCAAAATTGGGCTGGTGTGCGTTTTGCAAAATTTGATTGGTTTACTTTTAGTTAGCAAAATCAACAGCAAGGATGGTTCAAAGGTGGGTTCCATTTTATCTAAACCTTCAAATTTTCAAAGGTAGGGGAACAGAGTGTATAAATAACTGGATTTAATAACTGGTTTTAGCCCATCAGTAATGGGTATTTTCATATATTGGTCAGTGTGCAGTGCATTACTAAGCATAATGCAAACTGTAAGAACAAATTTCTCTTCCTTAAATCAGAGTGATATAGGGTGGAATTTTCAAACACACTTAGTGTTGGCCTAACTCTGCTTCCATTGAATTCAATGTATGCCATGTCAATGGTAAATTGAATTAAATGGGAGAGTTAGGTCAAACACTTTTGAGAATTTCAAACTGCCCATAGAATTCGAATGTCATGATTTTATATTAAATAGTAATTAGAAAATTAGAGCAATTATTCATTTTAACTAAAGAAATTCATTGCAAACCAAAGTGATCTTGGAAACCTTTGCAGACTTTTAAAATGTAGGACTAAACTGTATGCTGATTTATGCCAGGTGTAACTCCACAAAGTCAGATAGTACAGGTTATAAATAAACAGAATTTGACCCTTTGGAAAGGACTGGCCCGGGAGAGGGTGATTGGAAGGGGGGAGAATGAGTGTGGGGTATTTAAATATGACAGGGAAGGGAGGCACACACCACAAAATGCTGCAAACCCTATGGAAAACCTTTGGGAAAGTTGTGGTGAGGGGATATTGCAACATGATAATGGCTCTTATAACAGAGATAACTCTGATTCTGAAAAATAAAGTAAATCTGGGGATTCTGCTTACATATGATGCATGATGATGGGTAGAAGAAGCAGAAAATAAAGGCTGTAGTTTAAAAAAATCTCACATGATCCTTTAATTTGTTTGAATACTACTAGCCCGACAAATCTCATGATGTGTAAAAGGATAATCCTATTGTTTAAAAACTCTCATATAAGATTTAGATCTGTAAAAGTTACCCTGAACAGACCAGAAAGAGAAAACCGTGTTTGCCACTTTTACTGTCACATGAACAGAAACGTCATGTGATACAATGAGATAAAGAAAGAACAAACTGAAGGCTATCTGTTCCAGAATTTTTGCAAGTTAGCAACATTTCTCAGGCTAGACAGCTTCTTCCGGGTATAACTTCATAATGTGCAAAACATTTTTGTATTTTTGCTCCATTTTTGTCTGGTATTTAAAAAACTGTGAAGTATAATTATTGCTGATGAAAGGGATGGACTGACAATTCTGAATACTAAAAGTATGGTGTAGCCACAGCAGCATGAAAGGCTAGCCACCCCAAGTACATTCCTGGGGTCTCTGTAGGTACTGAGTAGGTACTCAGAGTGGCTAACTCATCCCACCACTTGTGTTGTCATGGCTAACTTTATTTTTAGCACACTAGCAAGATGAAAGCTAGCTCAATCTGTCCCCTTGAGCTGGCAGATTCCCAGCTGCAAGTGTAGACATGCACATATGTAAGAGGAGATGAAAGAAGAGCTTGGGTTGATTTCCATGGTCACTCAGCTTGGTTTCTCATCTGCATTGTCATTTAAAACTACCACTTTTCACCTTATGGACACAACTCAAAGAAATAGGCCATGTCTACACTACGGGGATTATAGGGGGCATAGTTACAGCATCCTAGCTATGCTGGCATAAGCCCATTGCATTAATGCAGAATACTATGGTAGAAGGGGTTTTTCTGTTGGTGTAGAAACACCACCTCCCTAAGTGGCAGCAGCTAGTTTGATGGAAACTACATCTACACTGAGAGTTAGGTTGGCATAGCTACGGCAGTGGATTTTTCACACGCTGACTGCCGTAGCTATGTTGACCTCAATTTTAAGTGTAGACCAAGCCCTAGACTCCAAACTCATTTCTCAGAGTGCCACACTGCCAGTAAATAATAGTGACTTTCAGGCCCTTCTTTGGTGTGAAAAATCCGAATCCCTGACCGACACAGATGAGTCAACGCTGGGGGTTAGGTCGGCATAGCTATGTTGATGGAATAATGCTCCTGCAGACTTAACTAGTGTTGTTTGGGTAGGTGATATGCCTACACCGATGGGAAAACCCTTTCTGTCAGTGTAGGTGGCATCGACACCATGGGGTTATGCTAACATAGCTACGGCATCATCTCCATAGTGTAGACTTAACCTCAAGTCTGGTCTATGCTTAAAACATAGGTTGACATAGCTATGGTGCTCAGCGGTGTGTGTGACATTCCTGAGTACCATAGCTATGTTGACCTAACCTCTGGTGTGGGATGCTTCTTTCGACCTAGCTATCATCACTTGAGGTAAAAAAAAAACCCTTTCAGCACTGTAGGCTGCGACTATGCTGTCAGTTTACAGCAGCATAACAGCAGCACCATAGCTAAGCCACTATAGCACGTGTAGTGTAGACACGGCCTCAGACACCAACAGTCTGGGCCACATTTAAACCAGTTACTTAATAAATAAAAGTAATACAGGATAGCTGTTTACACACATTAACGAAACTTCACAACACCCCATAGGCCAGCAGGCATTGGTGTCTTTGTTTACACTTGTCTAAGGCCACACAGCAAGCAGTGAGAAAGCCTGGGTTTGGGCATACCTGGCTCTAGATCTGAGCTCAGTTCCTTAGAATGTGCTGCTTCTCAGACCTGAAAGGGGTTTATCAGTGAGGTAGGGCATCTGAACCAGCTAGCGTGCCACTTACATCATTTTTTAATGTAAAAATTATTGTTAATTAAAAAATAATGGGGGAAAAAAAACCTTGACATTTATAGAGTTAATTTAGGGCCTTTTCTTGGAAATCCCTCCTACTGAAGTCAGAGGAGCTATTTGTGTGACTCACATGAATAAGGACTTCAGTAATGCATCCTTATTTTTAAAAGAAGCCAGGAGGATTGGTCCATAGAAACTTGAAAACTCAGCGGTAAAATATCAAAGGCATCATTACAGGTGTTTGTTTTGAGGTCTTGATGCTTTATTTTAGTGCAAACTTATTCCTATTTTAAACGGCTCTGAAAAATAATAGTCAGGTGTCAGATTCATTACCCTCATCTCATACCAGCGTAAATCAGTAGTAACTCTGCAGAAGTCAATGGGCATGCACATCAGCTCCATTAAGGTATTGGCACAAGGCAGTCTTAGCATGCATAGGGGAATCCCCGGGTGGTATAGGACTAGCAGCTCCTGTGTTACCCCTCCCAGCTCTCCCTGGTGTAGGGGGACACAGAGCATCTTTGAGCTCTAGCTATCCTAGCTGTAGGAGTTGTCCTTGGGAACACTAGTAGCTCATAAACTTGTACAGCCCCTAGCCCAGGGATTAGCAACCTTTGGCACGTGGCTTGCCAGGGTAAGCACTCTGGCAGGCCGGGCCAGTTTGTTTACCTGCCTCGTCCACAGGTTCAGCCGATTGCAGCTCCGACTGGCCATTGTTCACCGCTCCAGGCCAATGGGGGTGGCAGGAAGCGGCACGGGCTGAGGGATGTACTGGTCGCCACTTCCCGCTGCCCCTATTGGCCTGGAGTGGCGAACCATGGCCAGTATGAGCGGCAATTGGCCAAACCTGTGAACGCGGCAAGTAAACAAACCAGCCCAGCCCACCAGAGTGCTTACCCTGGCGAGCAGCGTGCCAAAGGTGGCCAATCCCTGCCCTTGTCCATCAAAGTTGCTCATGAGGACTGAATCAGCAGCAGGGGGTTTGGAATCAAAGGGGAAAGAGGGCAGCTTTTTCTCCTCCCACCTCCATTGAGCTCAGATGGATTTAAACAGCTGTCCTGAGTTGACAGCGGTGTGAGATTAGAATCAGGCTCTTAATAGTGCTGCAGAGAAAGAACCTCAGCATTTAAGCCCAGAACAGATGTTTCCAGAAAGGACAAGTTTCTCACAATTAGAAATTCTAGATCAAAATTCTAGATTAAAAACAAATCTTATTTGGTTTGATAACTAAGAAACATCAGAGTAAACAAAAATTTTTAAGTTTTTAAATCGTTCTTTTTCTTTTTTCATCTAGCCAAGAACATGGAATGAACATGAGCAGGTTATGGAGACCTGATTTATGCTCATAGAAAAACCAGGCGAGAACATATCCGAGCACCTGTGCTGGGGTCCCTATTGTGAAGAATAATCTTTAAAAATCTGGTGTGTACTATGTTTTCAATTTATAAATTAAATGTATTTAAAATTTATGAACTTTGACTGCATGAGCAACTACTTTCCTAGACTTTAAGGCCAAATGTTTCCTTGGTTTTTTTCCCTCTGGGTAAAGTAAACCACATTTCTAATAAACCTGGAAAGAACTTTCCAGATAAAGTCACTATTTTTATGTAAAGTACCCTCTAGACTCATTATAAAAACGTTTACAACCTAAATTGTGCAAGTATTTTGTAATTGTTAAACTTATATAACCTGTATTATGAAAAACAAATCAGCCTATTGTAACATGTACACCTCGACATCAATGAGCCACATACAGTAAGAGTTGAACTATAAAGGAAATTAGCACATAAAACTGTGGCACCTTATAGACTAACAGACGTTTTGGAGCATGAGCTTTCGTGGGTGAATACCCACTTCCTCAGATGCATGTAATGGAAATATCCAGGGGCAGGTATATATATGTGTGCTAGCAAGCAAGCTAGAGATAACGAGGTCAGTTCAATCAGGGAGGATGAGGCCCTGTTCTAGCAGTTGAGGTGTGAAAACCAAGAGAGGAGAAACTGGTTCTGTAATTGGCAAGCCATTCACAGTCTTTGTTCAATCCTGAGCTGATGGTGTCAAATTTGCAGATGAACTGAAGCTCAGCAGTTTCTCTTTGAAGTCTGGTCCTGAAGTTTTTTGCTGCAGGATGGCCACCTTAAGGTCTGCTATAGTGTGGCCAGGGAGGTTGAAGTGCTCTCCTACAGGTTTTTGTATATTGCCATTCCTAATGTCTGATTTGTGTCCATTTATCCTTTTCCGTAGAGACTGTCCAGTTTGGCCGATGTACATAGCAGAGGGGCATTGCTGGCATATGATGGCGTATATTACATTGGTGGATGTGCAAAATCTCCACCAAGCATTCTCAAAACTACAATACCCGCAAGAGGAAATAAGGAAACAGATCAACAGAGCCAGACGTGTACCCAGAAGCCTCCTACTGCAAGACAAACCCAAGAGAGAAACCAACAGGACTCCACTGGCCATCACATACAGCCCCCAGCTAAAACCCCTCCAACGCATCATCAAGGATCTACAACCCATCCTGGACAATGATCCCACACTTTCACAGGCCTTGAGTGGCAGGCCAATCCTTGCCCACAGACAACCTGCCAACCTGAAACATATTCTCACCAGTGACTGCACACCACACCATAATAACTCTAGCTCAGGAACCAATCCATGCAACAAACCTCGATGCCAACTCTGCCCACATATCTACACCAGCGACACCATCACAGGACCTAACCAGATCAGCCACACCATCACTGGTTCATTCACCTGCACATCCACCAATGTAATATACGCCATCATATGCCAGCAATGCCCCTCTGCTATGTACATCGGCCAAACTGGACAGTCTCTACGGAAAAGGATAAATGGACACAAATCAGACATTAGGAATGGCAATATACAAAAACCTGTAGGAGAGCACTTCAACCTCCCTGGCCACACTATAGCAGACCTTAAGGTGGCCATCCTGCAGCAAAAAAACTTCAGGACCAGACTTCAAAGAGAAACTGCTGAGCTTCAGTTCATCTGCAAATTTGACACCATCAGCTCAGGATTGAACAAAGACTGTGAATGACTTGCCAATTACAGAACCAGTTTCTCCTCTCTTGGTTTTCACACCTCAACTGCTAGAACAGGGCCTCATCCTCCCTGATTGAACTGACCTCGTTATCTCTAGCTTGCTTGCTAGCACACATATATATACCTGCCCCTGGATATTTCCATTACATGCATCTGAGGAAGTGGGTATTCACCCACGAAAGCTCATGCTCCCAAAACGTCTGTTAGTCTATAAGGTGCCACAAGATTCTTTGCTGCTTTTACAGATCCAGACTAACACGGCTACCCTCTGATACTTGACACATAAAACTATGTGTTTCAGTTAAGCTGAGCCTCTAACATGAATCAAAGAAGCAAGAGAACACAGGGTTTCACTCTGCCATTAACTCTCCCCAATATATATATATATTCAGATTCCTAGAGGAAAGATCTAATCTATTTCAGAGTGTTTCTGTTCACCACTGCAGCTTCTTGGTGACAGTACAGGAGCATTTGGGAAAATCAGTGGTATTAAAAGTTATAGTGAAGTCCAGCAGCAGTAAATGCAGCAGTATGGATGTACACAACATTGAGTACACACATTTAAAGATTGTTTTGAAAAATGTGGCCCTTATGGCAGTAGCATTTCCACTAGGAGCAGGCATGAAATCTAGGGGTTTTATTTCAAATATTTGTATTCACATTGTTTCATGGACTTTTAATGCTTCAAGTGGTCAGTTATGGAACTGAAATAACACAAGATCTCGTCTTACCACAATATTTAAATTCCTGGAGTAAAAATTCCTTAGAAAATCCACATCTAAGGTTATTTTAACTTCATAATTTGCCCATCAAACCATCAATAAGCCTATGAAAAATGCAGACACAAATGCAAGAATATTCAGCTTTATTTGGGTTTACTCAAATACGGGTAATTTGGGGGGTCACTTGTGGTTCTGTGTAACTTAGACGCTCAATCAATTACATGGAATGCTTACAAAGACAATGGAAAGGCAAACACATATGTTATAATTACTGGGATTGATCTTTATGTGAAGCATTTGTTAGTTTAATCTCTAGATGGTGCCAAATATGTATTTATATCTTCTCAGGTGATGAAATTTCTCTTCATGTGGATCCAAGCTTCACCTTTGTCAGAAAAACCTCTTTCCTCAGCTTTTGCCCATGTGGCCTCAGCAAATTCACCCCCAATTTCCCTTGGCCAAAGTTTGCTGGGTGAGTTCTTTTGACCTCTTCAAAATCACTCCATGCTAGGTCATAAGAATTGCTCAGAATAACACAGGAAATCTGATTTAATGCCTTTCTCAAATGACACTAAGCAGCACTAACCACTGAACAAAGCGTGAAAAACTGCAGCAATCCTATATTTACAAGGGATAGGCTGTGAACTAATAGATCTTTCCCATCTCTAACTTCTATGATTCAATGACCATGTGGGCCAGAAGGTTGGTTCTCACTCTCTGAAGCTTTGTCTTTTAGGTATATATTAAATGTTCCTTAAAGAAAAGAAGAAAAAAAAAGCAAGCTAGCTCACTAAATGAAACAAGTAGGTGAAGTCGTGCTGCATATGGTACCAGTAAAAATGTAATAATAAGAGTTGGCTACAGCCAAGCAGCCTTTGTATTACTTCTCTGGAGCTTAGAATACAGTCTAATGTAATTACCTGCTCTACTTTTTAACATTTTATGAGAAAAGTGTGTGTTTTAAAAAGTTATATTTCCATATAAAACATAAAACAAACAGGTCTGGAGTAGACAAAGGGCCTGATTCTGTTCCCATTGAAGTCAATGGCAAAACTTGACATAAATGAGAGAAAACCCATGAAATAAAAGTGAATTCATCAATGTTATTTTTTAATTTGGTGACCAGAGAATCAGGTTTTACTAATAAAGTTTCTCTAATTCACGGTTTCTCTATGTTTTTCCCCTACCCACAACCCCCAGATAACCCATTTTTTTCTTTTGTGATCACAAACCACCCTATATTTTCTTCTGCAACCCAATATGCCAGATTCTTGGATGT
This sequence comes from Gopherus flavomarginatus, assembly GCF_025201925.1. Taxonomy (NCBI): domain Eukaryota; kingdom Metazoa; phylum Chordata; order Testudines; family Testudinidae; genus Gopherus; species Gopherus flavomarginatus. Next base: position 270,846,562 of record NC_066617.1, read on the forward strand.
CTCTATCTCAGAATCTCTTGCATTGTTTCAGTCAAAAAAAAATTAAAATATAAATAAATTTAAAATTATCAGTTTTTAAAAGTGCATTTTAACATAGATTGCCAAAGGAGAAATTTACATTCATACATTCTTATTGAAAATGTCATGAACTGCACATTGTCTGGCACAATAGATTAAAAAATCCTAATGACTGAAGCACTTTTCATTTGGAAAGGTATCTGTGCAAGCAAAAGGGGTGGAATGCTTTTCTTTCTTTCTTTCTTTCTCTTTCTTTCTTTGTGTAATAAATGGAAGTTTAGATTTTATAGAGACATTGGTATTCCCTAAAAAACAGTCTCTGACCTGCACTGGGGTCATCATCCCAAAGGTTGAGAACAATGACTCACACTGAATTGTTTGTTTCTCTTAGCATGGGTCATGCAAGGAAGGAACTTGTCCTGCCAGCTGCCTCACCTCATTAGTGACATGTTCCCAGCACATTGCTCTTTCTATATGATGATGGTGTTTCTAGCATTTTTATTACATACATTTTCTTTGACCAGTTTGTAATTTCAGGGTTTTTTGAAAATATTTCTCATTACACCTAGACTAAAGGTTTCCAGGTTTCACTTTAAAGTCTTGAAAGGTAGAAAACATACAAACACTCTCCCTCGCCTCTCCTTTCTTTAATCTTGCCACACTGCTTGTCAGTGTCATGGCCAGGAGTGACACAAAGCTGAAAGTGAGAAGCATGCAGAGCCAGTCTCTACATGAACACTTGCTGAAAAATACTCCCCCAAATCATGCCTTATTATACTTCAACCAGTGTGTGAAAGAGAGACCTGATGTATCCATTTTGTGCCGGAAGAAATCTTATGTCAGTAACAATTCATCCTCTCATACTATTTCTATGTGAAATACATTTTCCACACATTCTGTCCTCTTGTTTATTTTCAGGTGTTTACAGGCTCTAATAAACACCTACCTTTACCATACTGGAATATGTCCCTCAGTTGTGCTAAGTTTTTCATTCCTAGTTCTTCTAGCCTGCTTTTCATCTCCTCAGTTACGTCTTTAGAAGGAGATTAAAAACAGATCTTATTAAATTGACATAAAATGCAATAAAGCTGCACTAAATTGTTTATTCCTATCAAACTCAGTGTTTATCATCAAGGTTTGCTTATTGAGTCTCTGTGGGATACTTACTTTTAAGCACGGAAGGCAGGATAAAATGTGATCTGCTGCTCACAACAGGCAGCTGGAGGTCAAGACTTCTGAGTTCTATTCACACTTCTGACACTGAATCTGTGTGACCTTAACCAAGTCACTTACAGCCAGATTGTGCCACCATTGTTCACTTTAGGTAACACCCACTCCATGAGCAGTCCTATTGAAACCAACAGGACTAAAGCCCCAATTCAGCAAAGCATTTAAACATATATTTAAGTACTGGGATGAATAGAGATGGACTTCTGAATTGGGACCTAATTGCTGAATAAAATATTATTCAGCATGTGAGAAAAGAAGATTCTAGGCTTTAATCTCCTCATGCATTAAATTTCCCATCTGTAAAATGGACATAATTAATACTTCATGAGGATTGCAAAATATCTTGAGAGCCTAGAATGAAATTGTATTGTATCTATCGTAATTGTAAACTTTTATTTTTAAGATCACATGAATTCTGAAAATGGATGAGTATTCACGTAACACACTGATGTACTGAAAGCATCTGGCTTGTCAATAGGTCTATATTTCTTTCGACTTACAGTCTATGCTACTGCTTTCATCTTTGCAAGACTGACAACCTCTTATACTACTTAATAAAAAGTGCATCACTTCTGAAAACATCAACAGCTTTTTTGTTTACCCGGAAGTAGCAAATAAAACCTTCCCATGATAACAACCAAGATACTATCTGGGCAAATACTGCAAAAAAGGAAAGTATGAATAAAAACCATGAATTCATTTCAGAGATATCCACAACCCATTTTTTGGTTTACCGGACCGTTTGTACAAGTGATTGTTTGTTTGCTAGAATGTGTTCAGAAAGCAAAAGGCTCATGAATACATGTGCAAATACTTTTGCAAATTAATGCTGGAAGCATTTGCAGAGTCCAGGGGATGCAGTGTTGTTTCATAGTTAAGTGTTTAGATCCAAAGTATATTTTAGGCTGGATAAAAACCAGCTGTGATTTTTTAAGCATCTGTTCTGATAACGTTTATCAGCTTAAGCTTAAATAGAACTGTGCATATGTAAGAAATTGCAGAATAATCTTGTTTGTGGGGAGAACAAAAAGATCAAGTAATCATAAAGCTAAACTTGTTTTGAACGAGCACAAAACGTACCTATTGACAGGTGGAGAAGTGATATGAAAATGAGAAACTAATCTATATGAATGAGAAAAGATAACAAAGTTATAAATAGATCAGCCTAAACTAAGGGAAGCTGAAGCAGTGTGTTGTCCGCTGCTGGAGATGACTGTGTGGTGACCATCCTGATGAGCGTTTTACTTCTGAGTAACTGATCACTACTTGCTGAGCATTGTGCCTTAATAAAGATTTGTTAGACCAATCTGCTGAGCAGTGAATTTCAGTCCCAATAGTTAGTGCCAAGGGAATGAGGACTACCATACCCTGGCCTCTTCTAATCCAGGTTGACCCACTCCCCCGGTGTGGGAACTGTATGACCTTGGCCAGTGAGTTGGCCTTATCCTACTCTGATCAAGTCAACTGAGCTGAGAAACTAGGTGAAAAACAAAGATATCAATGTCAACGGAATGCTGCATCTGAGTTAAGCTTTTCTGAATAAAAAAATTTTTGCTAAATTAAAGAACTTGCGCTCTTTAAATGCTCTGCTATGATGCAAGCAGTGCAACTTCTTAATGGGCCACATAATAGGGAAAATGATTTATGTATCCCAAACCTACAGTCTTGCTTGCCAGCACTGCAGATATTAGCATTTACTTACAGAACCCAGCCAAGTTTCTGTAGCAATTTTGTAGCAGGATTAGGAAAGGACCCTCATGAGAGACTTCTTACAGGTAGACAACTCCTTAACTGCACACTGATTTAGTCAGTTCACTGCCAGCTTCCCACTGTTCATATCATATGGACTAGTTCTTGCTCATTTGCCCCATCCCTTCTTGTTCTTTAACTTTCTGGAGTGCTCCCTGGTTTCTCAGCAGTCCTGCTTAGTCCCTCAGCTCTCTCAGACACTGCTCAAACCAGTCCACTCTTTTCTGTTCCCATTGCTCTTCAAGCATCCCCCCAGCCTCCCAGACATTTCTTGGAGATGATCTTTAATTCTACACTTTCATAGAGAAGTTCTTGTGTGAGAAAGAGACTGCTCGATATTACCAAGCAGTAAACCAGCTCCTGCACTATTACAAGAGAGAAAGAGAATGAATATATAGAAAATGAGTATGTGGTTTAAGCGTGAAGATCAAATTTTGTTCACATTTCCACCACAGTAAATGTGGAGTAAGTCCACTGCAAACATATTCTGATCTCAGTTCTACCACTGAAGTTAATGGAATTACTCCAGCTTTACACTGACAGCAGGATTTAGCCCTCATCCTTTACGTATTATGAATAATTTTGTTCCAGTAATGAGAAGAGCTGTGTGAAAGTCAGAGGTTTAAATTCATGGGGGTTAGTCCACATATTTTTCTCAGTTTCGCTTTGAGTTCATTTGACCTAACCCTGAAATTCAAAGTGGAAACTTGCCTGAAGCTATTAAGGTCACTTTAATTTTTTGTTTTTATTTGTACACTACTCAAAAAATGTGGGGCATTTTACAGAATAAGGAAATATCAGGTCCCTGCCCCAAAGAGATTACAGCCTAAATTTTAGGCACAAAAGTAAGGGGGAAAGTGATAAAGTAAAACAAAACTAACAACATGATCACACACTTACCCCTTTTAAGCAGGTGCATATCTTAATGACTGTATTGCTTTCATTTATTTTAACTCATTCCTTGTATAGTAAGGGACAGGGTGCTTAAGGGAAGTGGCCAGATTTCCGTAAGTGCTCAGTGCCCATTGTTGTCAATTAGAACTGATGAACACTAAGCAATTTTGAAACACTGGTAACTCCATTATGTGCTTAGGCTGTTTAGTGCTCAGCCTTTTTGAAAAGCTGATGATGCTAGGTGCTGTGGCAGAAGAAGAGTTTTATTGGCTTTCCTCCACAAACCACAAAATGGCCTAGCTTCATTCATAAATTGGCCCAGGCTTGAGAAGTTCAGAGAATCTGGTTTGTGTTTTGAATCTGTAACAAAATCTCCAACCAGGAGAGTGGAATTAGATTTTGTTTGTTTGCAGAGCTCTATCAATGACTGTTAATTGTTGAGCACCAATCATACTCTGTAAAGAACAATGAGGAGATAAGGCCCCTGTCTCAAATAATTTACAATATAAAGGCTCAGTTCTTCCTCCCTTAATCATATTGAGCAATAACTTATTCCCCATGTTTAATTAAATAGCCCTGTCACAGAGTAAGTATTTGTAAAGATTGGGGATATGCCCCTACTTGTTAAAAATCCTGCACTTAAACATAGCAGAGATTCTATATTTTACAGATTTCATTTCTTTCCTGCTGTTATAGATGTTTTTGATTTGTATTTCTGTAGCTTTAGTCCTGTAAAAAGGGTGGAACCAATTGCATAATGTCACTCACAATAATTGGTTTAAATGCTGAGCTCTGGTGGCATTAGGGAAGAGCTTTACCTTTATTTTTGCTGCCCAAAAGTTGAGAAACAAAATATTATGCTGAAATGGTCACACAACTTACTAAACAATTTGTTGTATTTATAGACACAAAACAATGTCAGATAATGATAAAATACAGATGAGAAGTGAATGTTTTTGTTATCTGTTACAGTAAAGAAAACGTGTCATAGCAGGCTCAGTGACCAAGATCTGGGTCTCTAGTCTCCTGGCTCAGGATGTAAGTACCTGTACAGTAATAGAAGTTACTGGTATTCTGTGGCAGGTGAATCAGGCCCCTGGATGGTTTACTCATGAATCAAATATGACACTTCCAGTAGCTGGAGGTTAACAACATTCAGACATATGCAATCAAAAGAGTCCAAGGGTCAGATTCCTTTGATTACATGTTTATGGGAAAAAATTTTTTTTTTCAAAAACATATACAATAAACATGTCATCTACTGTTAGGGATTTTACATATTTAAAATGTGAATTTAAAAGTAACATCTGGTGTGTAATTAATACATGTTAGTTGTCTTTATCAGTTGCCACAAATGATGCAGGAACTATTTTTATAGTAGGGGTGCTGAGAGCCATTGAACCAAGCTGTAAACCCAGTATAAACCATGTCAAGCCAGTGGGTGTGGCAGAACCGCTAGTTCCTTGTATCTATGACTGCCACAGATTTTTATAGCAGCACTGGATGTACCACAATAGCTAAGATTGTTAATATTACACTATAAAGCCTTTGTGTGTGTGTGGGGGGGGGGTGGATGGTCTCAAGCCTGTGTAAATGACCCCACTGGAGGGCAGCGCTGCAAGTGCTGTGCTACACCAGTCCCCTCGCTGTCTAGTACCACTCTGGATGCACCACACACTCAGCAGCAAGCAGCGTAGGTGCTTCAAGCACTAGGCCTTGAAGGCTGTAGCCCTTGGTGGGTTTCCATAAATACTCATTGCAGCGGAATAACAAGGATTGCTTTACTAGCCCTGCCAGAAAGAAACATGGCAGATACCCAAGGCAAGATGACTTTAAATGATGAACCAACAGTTCCAAACTCAACCCGGAGGGCTACTTCAGGACAGGAATATGAAGACAGAGCTTCTCAGGCCTAGTGCCAGTGATCCGCACTCCAAGCCATCCGTCTCCCACAGGCAATCATGCACTGCCCTGCAGATCCCCAGCCAGAGTCAAGTCCCATGTCTGGTACCTGTAGTCTCATTCAGCCCCCCTGTTTGCAGGCTACTCCTGACAGTCCATCAGCCATGGCTGCCAGTGGCTCCCTTGCAAGCAACAGGCTGCTTCCCATCTCTCAGCTCTTCAGTCCATGCTCCTAAACTGCTCAGCCTTTTTTCCCTCCAGTCAACTCCCAGGCTGCTATCTCTGGCCTGTTGCTCCTGCTCACCAGCAGCCTACCCTGTATCTCTCCAATTATGTGCTTCAGGAGGCAAGGGCAGCCCTGCCGCCTGCTTCTCTTGCTTTCCTCAAGCAGGTACTGAGGGAGGGTGCTCCCTGCCCACCCCTAACCCTGGCCCTCTAGGGCTCGTCATCGGGCCCCTGCCTCACAAACCTCCTCAGCTACCCTTGACACACCACGTGAGCTGGCTGCATGACATCCAGTGGGTCCGCCTCTGAACCACACCCAGACAACACCTGTACGTGCTTGTTCTGCATACCAGTCATTTCCTCACCCTCGTGTCCTGTCCTGACACCAAGTTCTGGGACCAACTACCACCTCAGGAGGGCAAGGACCCCCAGTAGGCTAGCCTATATTCCTGTCTGGTTCCACAGCCCACAGGAGATGTTAGTTGGCAGCTCCTCCATACAGCCATGAGCACAGGTGTGTACCTGGCATGGTTCATGAATTCCCCCGACAGTTGTCCCTTTTGCAGCAAGGAGACCCTGGCACACGTCTACCTACGTAGGGTATGTCAAGATGCGTCCACTCTTCCAGCTCCTCTAGAACCTCTCACTGAGTGTCTGTGCTTTTCCCCACACCTCCTGATCCTAGCACACCCCAGTCATGGCCCCACAAAGTCCAGGGGCCTCCTCGTAAACCTCTTCTGGCTCTGGTCAAGAGGGGGCCAGCCATCTTACCAGGAGGAGGCAGCTGGATGAGAGGGTGAGGTGTTCTGCAACTATGGGGTCTATTCCCATTCCCTGGTTCAGTCACATCTCCAGGCACCATTCCTCTGGGTATTATCCACTGACTCCTTAGATGGCTTTGAGGAACAGTGGGCACTGTCTGGGGTTCTCTGCTTGGTGCCCCTCTCTGACTCCCTCATTTTTAACCCCTGACCTCACTCCAGCCCCTGTTTTTTCATGTGCTGTCCCAAGAACTTAATTGTAATCTGGGCTTTGTGGTTCCTCCCCCTAGCTTAGGGGGCAGGGTCTTTAGTTATGGGAGGCCTAGACCACTGTCCTAGTACTACAGATAGTACCAGCAGCCTCGAGCTCCCTCTTGAGAGGGGTTCCCCTCACCTCTGGCAGTACTTCCCTTTCTTATGCTGGAGAGAGATTAAAGAACTCTCTGATGGCTGGGTTTTGCACGGGTGTGTGCTCGCAGGGGGAGATGTGTAACACAATACCCAGTAAAAAGCCACCAGAATCATTTACACCTGGTTCAAATCCTTAGCTAACATGGAATAATTCTTTTCCACAAAATTGGTTTGACTTGTTTAATTTTGGTCCATTGGCTTCCCCTCCCCCTACATTTATAAAGTGCCTATCTTGTGCTACTTCACTACAGAATTACACAGTTGTCCTGCAGAGGATCATAGACAGATCAAAGAAACCACTTCCTCTCCCCACTGTCAACATGAATCTGCAAAAAGGAATGTTGACAGCAGCTTGTCATAACACCCAAACAAAAACAAGTCGAGCAAAAGTAACCGTCATAAGAAACATGGATTTGTTTCAGCAAACTACTTAAGCACGTGCTTAACTTTGAGTATGTCAGTAGTCCCATTGACTTTAATGCGACCACTCACATGCTCAGAGTTAAGCAAGTGTGTAAGCTTTTCGCTGGATCAGGGCTTGAAGCTGTTAGTTATCATACAATCTGCACAAAGTTGTAATAGCCATTGATGAAGGAGCCAACTTTTCATTGTCTGGTAGGTACTCAGGTGCAATATGCACAAGAAGGCCGGGTGCCACAAGGATGACACAGTGTTGCCACTTCTCTCAAAGCATGTGATTTTTGCCCCCTACTTTAGGAGCTCTCTTGTTGTCAGGAAGAGTACCTGCACTCACATGATTTGGGAGGAGGTAACGGCATGCTCCTCTCACCCACTTCCAGCAACCACTTGGTTCCCTTCTGCCTGTTTCAGAAGCTACCTGCTCTCCTCCTCCACCCTGCTCCCAGGGGGCAGCTGCTTCCTGCCTCTTTCCCTGCCCCCAGCTCACCCTACTCATGGCTCCCTTGAGTTCCTTCTCCCCCTAGTCCTCTCGCTGCACTGCAGCCCCAGCTGGTACTGGCTATGTGGTCTCTTCCCTCCAGCTCCCAAGCACTCCTGCTTCTCTCCTCTCTCTTCCATCTCACTGACCCAGCCCAGGAAGGTGCCTGCAACCTGGCCCCTAAATTCCATCCTCTCTCTCCCATAGCTTCAAGACCTCCCTGTTTGCAACTTCCAGCCCTGACAGATACCTGCTACCTTCCCCTCCCTCCACCCCGAGCCACACCAACTCCCGATTTTCAGTTTCTGCTCTCCAGCGCTCTCTGCCCTCATCACTCCCCACCAGCTCTGACCGGTCCCTACTACCCAGCTCCTTCCCTCCTCACTCTGGATTCCAGGAAGGTACTTGCTGCCCTGAGCCCTCCCCACCTCCTGCTGCCACTTGCTCCTCTAACCCCTCAAAGCATCTCCCCCATTCCCACCTGGTCCCCACTGCCCCACCTCCCAAACTGCTCCTGCCATCCACTGGAGCCTTCTTGGAAGGGCCTGTTGGTACTGACATGCTCCCCCCCCCCCATATGCTTCTGGGAGTGACTAGCTGGCCTCTAGCTGTGAGTGACTATTGGGCACCTGCCGGGCTGTAACAAGGTGGGGCAAGCAGCACAGTGGGGGTTGGTCGAACCAGCCTCGCGCAGCAGGATAGTGGTGCTTGGTGGGGTCAGGCAGCCCCAAATGGCAGGGCTTGGGCTTGGAGCACTGCTTCCACCCCCTGGCTCACCTCAGTGGGCCACCTAGCCTGTCTGGCTTAGGGGAGGTACAACCAAAAAATCTGGGGGGCACGTGTGCCCCTGCCCCACGCATCGCCTCTAGCAGGGGGTGCAAATATGCTTGCTCACCCCAAGCAACCAAAATGCCTAGTTATGGCTCTGCATCAAGGGGAACCACTGACCCCCCCACCCGATATACAGTAGTATGTCAGAGTTACAAACACCAGCATTACAAACTGACTGGTCAACCACACACCTCATTTGGAACTGGAAGTATGCAGTCAGGCAGCACAGACCAAAAAAAAAACCCAAACCAAAAAGTGTACAGCACAGTACTGTGTTAAACAAACTATTAAAAAATGAAGGGAACGTTTAAAAAAAAAGATTTGATAAGGTAAGGAAACTTTTTCTGTGCTTGTTTCATTTAAATCAAGCTGGTTAAAAGCAGCATTTTTCTTCTGCATTGTAAAGTGTCAAAGCTGTATTAAGTCACTGTTCAGTTGTAAACTTGAAAGACTAACCACAACGTTTTGTTCAGAGTGACGACCAACCTCCATTCCTGAGGTGTTCGTAACTCTGAGGTTCTACTGTAGTACTTCTGGTATCAGGGGAGGGGCTCTTCCCCACTTGCTGGGACTGCACAACCAGCCCCCACTCTGACTCAGCTGAGCTCTAGACCACAAGAAAGGCAGAGCCAGGAAAGCCCAATCCTAGCAGGGTGGGGATTCCCACCAGGAGAAACCCATATATGCTCTGGGGGAATCCCCTGACACTGAATTTCCTAGCTGACTGACCAAGGGCTTCTTGCAAGAGACCAGCAGGCTCAGAGACAGAAGCAGAGCCCACAGAAGATAGGGGGACACTAATTGTTTTTTTGGAGGGAAAGGGGTACCAGTAGCCATTGACTTTTGGGAGGAGTGAAGTTTTGTGCAGCTCCATGTGTGATGTGTTCCTCATCTCTAAGGGCTTGTGTATACAGGAAGTTCCGGTGGATGGTAAAACAAAATAGCTAGCCTGTGAATTTAAAGTACAATGGCTAGTCTGTGCTAGCTCCCTATTTGGTCGCTCTTATTCCTCACTAAGAGTGCCTATGTGCGGTTCAGTATAATCCACTGCCAAAATGAATGAACCTAATCTATACAAGGGCATGGGCAGTGGCTATCATAAGCTGGGGAAAGCTGTGCCTTCCCAAGCAGCCAGGCGTAGCCCCCATCCACACTCCACCCCCAGACCCTCTCCTGCTTCCCACTGTGGCCCACTCTTCCCACACATACCGCCCACCCACCTTCCTGGAGCTCTCGGGCTGGGGCCATGCCATCCATCCTCCTGGCACTTCAGGGCTTAGGCTGCTCCAGGGCTGGGGGCACTAGCCTGGGGCAGTGGCCGGCGGCTGCAGTGGGGGGCTCTGGACTGCGGTGGGGAGGTGGAAGGGACTGGGCTAGTTACTGCAGAATAAGTGTCCTCATAGAGAGCTAGTATGGACTAGCTATTCTGCATTAGCTATTCCAGGCTTTATCCCCATGTTGCCAAGCCCTAACTGTCACACTTACGCGCTGGGATGGGCAGGGGGAGTACAGAAGTAAAAAAAAAAAAAAGACCAAAAACCACAGTATAATATTTTTGCAAACAAAAGTCTCATGATTTTGAGGGGATCTCATTAATGATTATTGATCTTTTGAGGCTGGCAATATTGGTGGCAGGAGGGAGGAAATATGGCTTTCCCCTTTTAAGCTAATATGCCTCTTACTATATGGTGATATGGTGTAAATCAGGAATAACGCCATTGAAATCCCTGGAGGTGATACTGTGTGATATTCAGTGATCACTTGGTGCATTGCTTAAGGAGCTTGCAAGATAGCTGGTTTATTCGGTGTAAGGTTTCAACCAGCTGTGCATAACAACACCACGAGCTTCATAGCACCCTGCCCAGACTCTGGTTGGAAAACTTAGCCCTGAAAGGCACAATCCCCACTACCACACACTCCTATAAAACTCATGTGACAGGAGAATGAGATCTCTACATTTGAAATGCCTGATGGCAGTGACTGTTTCAATATCTGTCATGGTTACAGGCTACTTGCATTTCTGTCTCATTTCTGATCTCCCTGAGAGCATGTGCTCAGGGGTTATGTATTCTATGTCTTGGGGTAGGTTTTTTCTGTTCTCTCACTCTCATACCATGATCTGGGTACAAACCCCCTCTCTACTAACCACTTGGTACTGCGCAGAACCAACCTGACACCCACATTTCTTCCCTTCAGGAGCCAGTGACCAGAGCTATATAGTGATGAACAGCCTTCTAATAAGTATGTTTATTAGCAAAGGGAAGAGAGCATTAGAGAAAATGATTTAAAACACAGCCTACATGCATATTTAGACTAATCTAATCTTACATTTTACCATGTGCCAAGTTAGCGTTGGAGATGAGAAAGTGCTGCTAGACTCCTGGGTTCATCTCTCTTCATATGCAGGATATACAGCACCACAGAGAGGCCGATATCCAACGGAGAGTACTGGAAAAGATAGTAGAAAGGGATTGAGTGGACTGGGAGTCTTGTTGCCTGGTTTCTGTTCCTGGCTCTGCAATTAACCTGCTGTTTGACTTTTGACAAGTCACTTAACTTCTTTGTGCCTCTCTCTCTGTGTACAGAGCCTAGGCAATGGGACTCTAGGTATGGTCTGGCTGTCCCAGGACAAGCTTACAGGTTATATCAGCAGGGTGTGCAGAGAAGAGGAGAAAATAAAATAAGAGTTTCAGGTATTTTGACTGCAAATATTCAACTGCAAAGTCAAAGGAGGGGCTATAATAAGCATCTTTATCTAGCCCCTCCATATAGCAGCAAAAACTAGCTATCAAGCCATTGAAATCTCCAGTTGCCTCCATTCTAGTAAATGCTAATCTTACTGGCTTGCAGGAGTTGGTATTTAAGTCAGATCTGTTGAGGAGAATGAATCTATAGTTACAGTTAACTCAATTGAATGTTTTCTTTTAAATCTAATAAGATCATGACAATTGGGTCATCTCTAGTGAAACTGATTAAATAAATGATTTTTTAAGGTCAGTTCAAGTAGTCAGATGACTAGTGCACTGAAGAGATGGGAAATTTCTGGGGCTTTTGCATTTACCTCAACCTGTGAAAGTATTGCCCTTCTTGTCCTTTTGTATTCCCGTTTTCTGAGATAATATATGACTCATTCCAACACTGACTAATAAGGACATCTTGATACTCCAGAGTGAGTACATCTTTTTATAAATGGTGATAAGAAGTTTGGACAGTAATAATACACATTTTTAATAAAGGTTTCTAAATATAATATGAGAATTACTAGCCAAATATTAATTATTTAAATGTATTTGAGGTTGATCAACAATGTACGTTACTATACCAAATACAGAAGTGTTACATCATCTTAAATATGACTGTAGTAAGGAATTGTTTTTGTAGAGAAAAAAACAAGATAGAAACAGAACTAGATGTGAAGGGGTGGGTCTGTACGTCAAGAATATATACAATGTCAGCAAGCTAAATTCTGATATTGGAGAATCTGGTGGTGAAATTCTTTGAATAAAATATGAATGAAAAATAAAGTGGAAAGAGCCATCTGATTGAATATTTCTTAGGTATGCATCACTATAGTAGCAAAGCAACCATGGACATCTGCTACAGAATATGAATGTTGGCAGACAGCAAGAACACAAAATTCCTGAACCAATTTCCATGGTGCTCTAAACCACAGGACATGGGGCTAATGGGAGAGTTTAATGGACCGTGATATCTGTTGAATAACAAATATATAGAAAAACATCTCTTCAAAAAAGTTTCTAAATCATTCAATAGGACCAGTTCTTTGTTCTGTCTATTACTTAAACCTAAATCCTTCTTTTTATACTTAATAAAATCACTTTTGTTTATTAGTAAACCCAGAGTAAGTGATTAATACTGTGCATATCTCTGTATCAGTGTTACAGAGGGCGAACAATTTATAAGTTTACCCCATATAAGCTTTATACAGAGTAAAATGAATTTATTTGGGGTTTTGATCCCATTGATGGCTGGATTCAAGTAACCTGCTGAGCAGTTTTTAGTTAAAAGTCTGCAGCTTTGGGGATGTAGACCAGATCTGAGTCTGTGTTGCAGCAGGCTAGCATGTCTGGCTCAACAAGGCAGAGTTCTGGAGTCCCAAGCTGGCAGGGAAAATGGGCTCAGAGGTAGTCTTAGCACGTCAGGTGACAGTGCCAAGGGGGTCTCTGTGACCAAACCCATCACAGATATGATGCTGATGAATGCCATATAAGTACTTAGGCAAGTTGATGTAAATATTCTTTACCCATGTGAGTAGTGTCATTGAAGTCATTTGCAATTATCACGTAATAAGCAGTACTCATGTAAGTAGGCTTGCCAGAACAAGGTCAGTGTCAGTATTCTGAGCTGAGTTTTTTAGGGCAACAAGGTTGGTGGGGCTGGGGGTGGTATATTTTATTTGGCCAAATTCTGTTTCTATGCTTGAAAGCCTTCCTCTTTCACCAACATAATTTGCTCCAATAATAGATATTGCCTCCCTCAGCTTCTCTCTCTAATGTCCTGGCACTAAGGTGACCATATTTCCCAAAGGGAAAACGGGACACCCCCAGCTGCTTGCCTGAGTGCCCCCTCTCCCACGTGAGGCTGTTGCCTGTCCCTGGAACCCTGCCAGCCCCCAGCATGCTGGAACCCTGCCTCCCCACCAAGTCCTGTCTCCCCTCCACCCACTTTTGAAAAAAAAAAAGTTGGGACGGCCGGGACAGTGTTTAAAAAAAAGGGACTATTCCAGCCAAAATGGGACATGTGGTCACCCTACCTGGGAGGGACACAACACAATGTGTCTTAAACATTGAGCCTGATCCTGCAACTGCTCCATGCTCATAGCTCCCACTGAAGTCGAAAGATGTTCAGCTTGCATAGCCACTGCAGCATCAAGCTTGCAGCTTTTCATTGTTGCTGAATGGGATGTGGGTTCCTTGTTTTATTGTATTGTGTGGTTTTGATTTCTGAGTGCAGATCCACTTCTCTGAACATAGGCTCATGCAACCAAGAAAAGCTTAATTTTGCATTCTTCTTTAGAACCATCTCTCTCAACTGTCACATGTTCAGAAAATGCCGATGCATGGGCTGTTACAATTTTCTTTGATAGTTTTGATGGGGCATTGAGAAATGTCTTTGCTTGGCATTACAGTAACATGAGAGTTCCCTTTTGGTGCAGTCCCGTTTATTGACAAAGAATGTACAAAGTCCAGCGTCCTTGAACACAGGAGGAACCAGAACAAAGAGAGAGAGTTTCTTTGCTTACAGCCCCAAGCCTCTTTAGCCAGCATCAGATTCAGAAGCTCCTTCACCAGGCTTCTCTCATGTTACACACCATGCTTGTCCGCATTGCATCTGTATCTATCTCAGTCTGTCTTGCTTCTGTCTACACTTTCAGTCACTTCTTTACAGTCAACCTCAGTAAATGGTCTGGTTTAGCCCACTCCATAATAACAAGGTTTAACCCAACCCACAATAATAATATGGGGCTAAGATTTGGCCACTTTATATGACTACACTAGAAGTGACTACAGGCTCAGTGACTACTTTCCTCCGGGGAACCTAGGCAGAAACAGCCATAATTTGGTTGCTAAAGCTCTGGGGGCTGGTCTACACTAGGGGAGGGGATCGATTAAGATACGCAACTTCAGCTACATGAATAGCGTAGCTGAAGTCGAAGTATCTTAGATCGAGTTACCTACCATCCTCACGGTATGGGATCGATGTCCGCGGCTCCCCCTGTTGGTTCCGCTACCGCCGTTTGCATTGGTGGAGTTCCGGAGTCGACAGGAGCGCATTCGGGGATCGATATATCGCGTCTAGATGAGACGTGATATATCGATCCCCGAGAAATCGATTGCTACCCGCTGATACGGCCGGTAGTGAAGACGTACCCTGGGAATATTAGGAGGGAAACCAACAAACACTCCAGGCCCCAGAACACAAGAGTGGGGAAGTAAAGACATGTCTTAACATAATATTTAGCCAAATTACCATAACATCCCTGGATATTTAAGATAGTTAAAATCCCACTGAAGCCATTTCTATGTATGAGCCCTAAAAGGCATCATTTGTTATAATGTTTGCTAAAACAGTACAATACAGTAATTTAAAGCATCACTTTTTAATGGGTTGTATTCAGTAAATCATATTCCAGTCCTTGGCCTTGTGTATACAAGAAAGTTGCAGCAGTTCAACTAAACTGATTTTAGGTACAAGCTTCCTATGTAGGTGCTCTGAAATCACTTAACCCTTACTTAGGCTTTACCTTGTGTTGGTAAAATATGGAATTATCGATTATAAGCCAGGGTCAAACCAGTTGCACTGGTTTAACTAGATTAAGTTGAAATGGATTTACTTTAATTGATGCAATGTGTTTCATGTAGACAAGACCCTGGTGTTAGCTACCAAAAGATAGAGAAGATGGCTATAGTAAATGAACATTGACAGAGGAGAGTAATAATGATGACCTTAAGGAACCAGTTGATGTTTAAAAGCCTGAAATTTACAGCTATGGGTAATTCATTCAAAGCTCAGAGTAAGTGCAGTTAGGGCAGTGCAGGAAGGGGGTTGATAAGTCAGGAGTGTATATGTATTTGTGCATCCATGTGCCTGAAACAGCAGCTGTTGGGGAGCGGGAGGGTTGGTGATTGCAATGGAACAAGGAGCTAAACTCCAGTAACAACTTGGAGGAGGGGAGATATTATGTGGAACAAAAGTGGAAGAAGAGTGAGATGAGGTGTCAGCTGGGAACCAGAGAGGAAGGGGTGGATGGGATGGGAAGTGAAATTCAAGTGGGAAGCTGGGGAGAGCTGGATGGGGAACAGGCAACCTGGAGAAGGGGGTCAAGTGTGATTGCTGTTTGGCAGTGGGGGAAAGAGGAGGATTCGGATGAAGCTGTAAAGCATGGGAGGTTGTGGGGAGAGTTCGGTGGCACATGATGTTAGGGTGAAATGAGCATCAGGGACAGGAAGGAGCTGGAGGAAGGTACAGATCATTGGGACCTAAAGCAAGAGGTAGGAGGAAACACCAGAACAAAGGTTCTGCCAGAAAAAAAAAGGACAAGATTGGCTTAGAGAGGAGTGGGGGATGTGGAAGAACAAGGGACCATCAAGGAGACAACAACTAATCAGGGCATCTGTTAAAAAGGCTTTGGCACCATCAGGAATGCTAAACACTTTGATCTCAGTCGCTCACTGCAGTAGTGAATAGGAATAAGGAGTGGTAAAATGTAACCTTTCCTAGACAAAAAGGAATATCAACCTACTTAGGGTTTATTGGAAAAAATATTAAATTAAACGAAATAAAACCAATATTCCCAGAAAAGTCAGACTGCAGAACTGCCAAGTAGTTTCTTTGCAGTCTTGAGGTAATTTTTTTGTATGAACTGCAAAGCAAAAATGAAAAGTGAGAGATTTCTGAGCTGTAGTTTCTTGGCCATTTAGCACAGAAAAATATTTTAATTCCAGATTTTCCTTGCAAAATCCTTTTGGTACCTAGAGAACTTTGTGTCTAACTCGATCTTCAGTTTGCTTCAGTTCACTTTTAAAATGGTGGATTCTGTTTTATTTCCAACATACACTTAGTGCTTGTCTAGAGTGGAGAAATTTGTCCCCATGTAGATATAGCAGTGAAAATCCCTATTGTAGATCCACTGCTCCTGGACAAAATGGTGCTTGCTCCAGGTAAGTCATGTTTGTGCATGCCACATTTTACTCTGGTGAGCATTATAGTTGGCACTAATAGCACCATCTATTGTTAAGGTTGCACAACACTTTCCATTAGAAGAACCTGTTTTCAGTTATGTCTAACTTTGCCAGACTTTGACTGCATGTGCTGAAATTTTCCGTGCTGGTGTATGCCTGAGGGTGAATGTTTTTGAAAAGTTTCACTAAAATGATTTATCATTTCTCAGACCAAGATTAGGGGAAAATACAATGTTTTATCCATGTTACAAAAATCTTTACAACCATTTTTTTAGAAAATATTGCACCTCTATGCTTTGACGCAGGGACTTGTCTCCCCTAGTGTGAGGGATCTGTTTTTGCTGCCCAAACATGGCCAAGTAATAAGACTCACAAAAATTGCTTGATACAGTTTGTTAAAGTTTGGCACCTTAACTCCCCAAATATTCCACCTCTAAAGTCAAGCTCCATCCCAGAGCTTCAGAGTTTGAGCAGGACTTTCAGCATGATTGCCAGGGCAGGAGGGGGCAGCTGTCGTTTGATGCCAGGCACAGGAATTGAAAGCAAGGACACTGTCTCGTGCTTATCCTGCTGCTGCTCAGGCAGCATGGAGACAATGGAAAAAACAGCCTTGTTGAAATGCAGACACATGAGAAATCAGGGTGGGACAGAAATGATGTGGGGAATGGAGAGCAGGTGTCAGAGGGGTGAAAGAGCCAGTGGAGGGAGGGGGTTGGACAAGAGTCGGGGGAAGGGGCAGGGGCAGGAGCCAGGGGATGGGAATTTGGATAGGAGAAGAGAAGAGGAGAGGGCGTCTGGTGCTGAGAAATGGATGGTTGGAGAGGAACTGAGCAGGGAGATTGTAGGAGGTGGACTGGGGACACACAGAAGCAAAGCAGGGACAGGAGGATAGGGACAGGGGTCAGGAGCTGGGATGGGTCAGATAGATAAGAGGAGAAGGGGACAGATAGGGCCCACAGGAGCAGAACGGTCTATAACCACTGGAACAGATTCCCCAAATTTGAGTGAGTGGTGTAGCAACCTGGTGCATAGCATCGCAGCATCACTACTCAGGTTTGGCCCAGCTGCCCCTCTGTCATGGAGAGCAGCGCCCTGAACAGCCGAAAGAGGAGCAGCCAGTCCTGTTGGATTCACCCCAAGGCCAGTCCAGCCGCAGAGAGTGAACTGTATGACTGTTTATTGTTATTCATGAGAAGGTAGGGGCCCAGACATGTATGTTTGCCTGTGACAGGTTAATCCAACCCTTCTGAGCTCACTCACAATTGCAACTGAAATCGATTGGCGTTATGCATATAAAGTGGTATAAAAATGCTAACTACTCTGGAATATCGTACTCTAGAGCTCTCAAACTGGACAATCAAAATTAGTGGACACATTTGCAGTGTTGATCTTCATCTCTCTGTGCTTCAGTTCCTCAAATATAAAATGGGAATAATTCTACCTGTAAATTCCCATCTCACAGGGAAGACCTTAATACTGGTATTTTGAATTCTTGCCTTTGCATCCTGGGATTGCTTTTAAAGTAGTTTTTTGGATGTAATATATATGTATGGGGCACACAGCACTGGGGAAAAAAAAATCCCCTAGTATAGACAGAGCCTCAGTCCTCCACTGTTGATAAGCGTTTAACTGTCTTTGTCAGAAGAGTTCAACTATTTTTTATACCACAGGAATCAGATAATGAGAAACTTTCATCTTATTTCTATAGAATCAAAACTGAGTGTGTAAGTATTATTGCAGTGCAGGAATGACTAACTTTGGTGCTCACAGGAAGCAGTTATTTCATAACATGAATTTCTTTGGTATTTCTACAACTGGGGTGCCCAAACTTCGCTTAACTAAGGGCTGCCACTAATTTGCATAACATGGAGCCAACTGCAGCCACCTTTATCTAATACAGAGGCAAGGAGATCATAAGTCCTAGTATGCAATATGGCCTATCTGCTAATGCTCAGATAGAGCACAGACCTGTATTCTCTGCAGCCCACACAGCTGTATTAAAGGTGAGAGGGGTCAAGGGCCACATTGTAAAACTGTTTTGAGTTGCACTGCAGCAGCCTTTAATTTTCAAGAGACAAGGTGGGTGAAGTAACATCTTTTATTGGACCAACTTCTGTTGGTGAAAGAGACTTGCCGTCAAGCTTACTGTAGAAGGGTGGGACCGGGGCTCAACCCTCCCTGAGGGCAGAGGGGAGCCACACCGGCTCACCACACTCTGTCGGCCCGGGTCCTGCCCTTTGCTTCCGGGCTGAGCGACAATACACGGTCACTTGGGGCTCCGGCCTACGGCAAGGCGGAGCAACAACACACAGTTAATTAGGAGCCCAGGCCTTCTGCTGCAAGCCTGAGCAACGGTATACAGTCAGTTAGGAGCTCAGGCCCTTTGCCTCAGGGCCGAGCAGCAATATACAGTCACTTAGGAGCTCAGGCCTTCTACTGGAAGGCTGAGCAGCAATATACGGTCTGTTGGGAGCTCCGGCCCTCGGTCTCAGGGCTGAGCAACAATATACAGTTATGTCATAAACAGATAAGTAAGAGTTAATAGAACAGAAGTACTTCATCTCTCTTTTGCCTGTAAAGGGTTAACAAGATCAGTGAGCCAGGCTGTCACCTGACCAGAGGACTAATCAGGGGACAGGATACTTTCAAATCTTGAGGGAGGGAAGTCTTTGCGTGTGCTGTTAGAATTTGGTTGTTGTTCACTCTGGGGGCTCAGAGGGACCAGACGTGCAACCAGGTTTCTCTCCAATCTCCCCGATACAGGCTCTAATAAGTTCAGAATAATGAGTACTAGGTAGATAAAGTGAGTTAGGCTTATGGTTGTTTTCTTTATTTGCAAATGTGTATTTGGCTGGAAGGAGTTCAAATGTGTATTTGGCTGGAAGGATTTTAATTTGTACTTGAATACTTAGGGTAGGAGGGTATTCCCAGTGTCTATAGCTGAAAGACCCTGTAACATATTCCATCTTAAATTTACAAAGATAATTTTTACTGTTTTTTTCTTTCTTTAATTAAAAGCTTTTCTTGTTTAAGAACCTGATTGTTTTTTTATTCTGGTGAGACCCCAGGGGACTGAGTCTGGATCCACCAGGGAAATGGTGGGGAGAAAGGAGGGAAGGGGGGAGAGAGAGGTTATTTTCTCTCTGTGTTAGGATTACTGTCTCTCTCAGGGAGAGTCTGGGAGGGGGAGAGAGGAGGATGGGGGGAGGGTGCATTTTCTTCTCTGTTTTAAGATTCAAGGAGTTTGAATCACAGTAATCTTCCAGGGTAACTCAGGGAGGGGAAGCCTGGGAGAGGCAACGGTAACGGAAAGGGTTTACTTTCCTTGTGTTAAGATCCAGAGGGTCTGGGTCTTGGGGGTCCCTGGGCAAGGTTTTGTGGGGACCAGAGTGTACCAGGCACTGGAATTCCTGGTTGGTGGCAGTGCTACAGGTTCTAAGCTGGTAATTGAGCTTAAGGGAATTCATGCTGGTACCCCATCTTTTGGATGCTAAGGTTCACAGTGGGGAATTATACCATGACAAGTTAGGTGGGGGCTCAGACCCTCTGCTGCAGGGCTGAGCAACAATACACAGTTAATTAGGGGCCCAGCCCTAGGTTTGGGCGGGGCACCAAATGCAGTGGCATAGCTCAGCCCCTCTGCTGCAGGGCTGAGCAAACAAACAGTCTAGAAGCCCAGGCCCTGGGGCAGGGCGGGGCAATACGCAGCTCAGGTGTATAAAGCCCAGGCTCTGGCTCAGGGCAGGGCAGCAAGCGATTCAGGGCTCAGGCCCTTCAGGAGGGGCTGAGCAAACAACCAGTCTGCGTGGCCTCCTCAGGCCAGGGGGGAGGGGGAGTCTGCCACCCTTGGAAGGGTGGCAGGGGGACTGCAGGCCCTCCTACCCCACTGCGTTCCAGCCTGGGGCCCTAGCAGCGGCAAGGATTCGCTGCAGTCAGTGGGAAATCCTGGCCGCAACACACTGACATAGGCTCAGGTATGTCTACAGCCTGACTGGGGTCGGCTACCCCTGGGCCACTTCCAAGCTCCCCCTCGCTGGGTACCTGCCATCCGCCGGCACCGTCCGGTGGGTCCCAGAGCATAGGTTCCTCAGGATACCAGGCATCGGGAACTCCCGGCCATTCCTCTGTGTACTAGGTGTGGGGTGGCTCAGGTGGCTCCTCTAGATGCCGGGCGTCAGGAAGTGCAGGCAGCTCCTTCGGGTACTGAGCACGGGGCAGGTCAGGCCAGCGCTCCTCCGGGTACCGAGCATAGGGGAGGTCAGGCCAGTGCTCCTCCGGGTACCAAGCACGGGGCAGGCTGGGCCCGGCAGGAGCTCAGGCATCAGCATCTGTCCTCTCTGGCAGCCTCCTTCCAACTGAGCGCGGGACCCGGGCTTTTATACTTCCTGTCCCGCCCCTTGACTTCCGGGGGGCGGGGACAGGTGGGGGTGGCTCCGCCCACTGCTGTGCCTGTTCTGGCTTGTCCCTCTCCGGCACGGTGGGGAGTGAGGCCTCCTCACTACACTTACACAGAGCTCTTCCTCAGGTCTGGGAAATACTCAATTTTCAAGATCTTGTGCAGGAACATTTTGGATTTTATATAAAATCAGCTCCATCACTACCTTGCAGCATTGCCAGCTTTTGCAATGTCTTTGTGAATCTTCTGATTTTGATCACAATTTTCAGAGTCTTGCTGCAAACACAAAGAAAGGATGGTTAGAAACAACTTTTAAAATTTTATTTTAGATGGTCTAAGGCTGCAATGTTTGGATTTGGATCCAGATTAGGTTTCAATGGTGCCAAAATCTCAGGTGCTGTTCGAGTGAGTTTTTTCTCAGCAAATGGCAATGAGAGCTGCTGTTCCTGGTCGATTTTCACGATCTTGAGCAAAAATCTCCCAGATACTGTCCTCCCAAGATTTCTGCAACCAGATCTGAAAAAAGGCTGCCTTCGAGTTTTGGTTTTGTCACAGATCCAGAGTTTCAAATCTGATAAATCTTTGTCCTTTCCCTTTGAAATTTGAAGTATTTGGATTTGAGATTCCGATTCTGGCTATTCTCCAGGTTTACTGCAAAAGTTTTTTGTTAGAAGTAAAAAAGTGAAAGAGGAAGAGAAAGAAGAGACAAGACTAAGATGGAAAATATCTTGTACAAACTTCCAGCTGTCTCTTGACACAGTATTACTACAGTATTTGACAAGTTAGCTAGAGATGAGTATGAGCCAGCTCCCCCGGATCCAAAATACCCTTGAGTTTTGGGGAATCCTGTTTGATCTGAACTAATTTACTGTGGTCTGAATCAAAATCCTGGGTCAAAGCACACCCAAATGTAGGGTGAGTCTTTATCCGTTTCTCAGCATGGGACCTTGGACCAACTCTGATATTAACAGTCACAGCCTGGAACCACTTGTACAATAAAGCTAATCTTATGTTTACATATAGTCTTCAGTACATATGGATCTCAAAGCACTTCATATATTTTTCTAGCTGATTATACAAATCCTCTTCATCCACAAATAAAGTACAGCCACCGGCGATGAACAATAACAACTGTTAATATTGCATTATGTTATGTTCACAGCATACACACAGAGAAAACAGAACAAAGAATTCTTCTGGAAGGTGCAACATAGCATGACTTTATTTCTTAGAATTCTGGACCCTAGACCACAGCAACCACAACAGAGAGACAGACATAGCTGGCTGCTGCCTAAAGCAGAAAGGCACAACTTAACTCACCTTGCTCCAGGCTGGCTCTTCCCAGCCTGCCCAAACCCCAGACAGATACAGATCACGCGGCTTTCCCAGAATTCCATAATCTGCAAACAGGACTCTTACAAAGTAAAATCATAGCTTATATTTTTAACACAGTGTTCAATCCGCCACACACTAAACTGAAACAACAAAAAATGTAGGTAGCAGAACGTAACTGTCTTAAACAAGCTCAGAGAAGGGCTAAAAAATCAGATCAGAGTAATTGGAACATGGATGAAACTAGTTGAAGGCAAAAGGTTCAGATCACTAACAGTCAGATCATTGCATAATACCCTTGTACATGGCCATCATCTTGAGCCATATCCCATCATCTCCATTAAAGTTCTTTTAATGATAAATTGGTATTAATTGGTTGGAAACAGACTTATAGTGTCCTCCATAGGACTTCTCACAGTGTAATAAATGGTATCACTTTTCGGTGAGATTGGTACCACCACAAGCAGGAGGGTCAGACATGCAAATAGCTGTTCCAAAAGTCAGACGGTGTTATTTGCACCAGGTCCGAATCTGGCCCTCTTGTAATACATCTCAAAGTTTATTCATAATGAGACATGCTCCGTACTTTATGAACTTTGGTGAGGCTGCCGCAAATAGGTGGAGCTTACTTTCACTATTATAACAAAGTACCTGTTGATCGGCACATGGGACCATGTTTTGTTCAAAAGAAGAAGCCACTTCCTTTGACTTGCTTTATTTTTTTTAATAAAGCAGAAACGATTTTTGTTTTTCGTTTTGTTTTTGCAATTCCTCTTTTACTCCAGTGCCGGGCAACATTGTACGTGTACGCGCTTGTGAACAGCTCCTTCTGCTCATCATTTAGTTCTTTATTCTACTTTCTAGGTTGAGTTTGCCCAAACAGATGAGCCTCAGGGCCTTCCTTGCCCTTGACAAAGGCACTCCCATACCATCTGACTCAGGGATAACTTGTTTTGCTCCTGCACCTGTTGAAAGGAAAGCATTTCACAAACACAGGCTAAAACCACAATTTCATCTCTGCTCTCTCATCTTCATCTGATTTCTGATCTGAGGCACACTGCTCCATAACAGAGGTACTACAGAGCATAATGTTCACAGTGGCGTTCAGCAAGCACAAAGGGGCATTTTCAGTAATCATTGATTGTGGGACTAAACAATACCATTAGCATCATATATCAAAGATTCATAGATTCCAAGGCTAGAAGGGACCATTGTGATTATTGAGTCTGACCTCCAGCCACAGAACACAAGCCATCAAACTTCCCCAAAATAATTCCTAGAGCATAGCTATTAGAAAAATATGCAATATGGATTTAAAAATTGTCAGTGATGGAGAATCCACTACAACTCTTGGTAAATTGTTCCAATGGCCATTACATTCACTGTCAAAAATTTACCCTGATTTACAATCTGAATTTATCTAGCTTCAACTTCTAACCATTGGATCATGTTACATTTTTGCTAGATTGAAGAGCCCATTATTAAATATTTGGTCCCACGCAGATATTTATAGACTGCAATCAAGTCACCCCTTATCCTTTTTTTTGTTAAGCTAAATACATTGAGCTCTTTGAATCTATTACTATAAGGCATGTTTTCTAATCCCTTAATCATTCTCATGGCTCTTCTCTGAAGCCGCTACAGTTTATCAACCTCCTTCTTCAATTGTGGATACCAGAACTGGACACAGGTTTCAGAGTGGTAGCCATGTTAGTCTGTATCAGAAAAAAAAACAGGAGTACTTGTGGCACCTTAGAGACTAACAAATTTATTTGATCATAAGCTTTCGTGGGCTAAAACCCACTTCATCGGATGCATGCAGTGGAAAATACAGTAGGAAGATATATATACACAGAGGACATGAAAAAATGGGTGTTGCCATACAAACTATAATTAGAGTAATCAGTTAAGGTGGGATATTATCAGCAGGAGAAAAAAATTATAGTGATAATCAGGATGGCCCATTTCCAACGGTTGACAAGAAGGTATGAGTAACAGTGTGTGTGGGGGCGGAAATTAGCACGGGGAAATAGGTTTTACTTTGTGTAATGACCCATCCACTCCCAGTCTTTATTCAAGCCTAATTTAGTGGTGTCAAGTTTGCAAATTAATTCCAATTCTGCAGTTTCTCATTGGAGTCTGTTTTTTAAGTTTTTTTGTTGGAGTATTGCGACTTTGAGGTCTGTAATCGAGTGATTAGGGAGGTTGAAGTGTTCTCTGACTGGTTTTTGAATGTTATAATTCTTGACATCTAATTTGTGTCCATTTATTCTTTTGCGTAGAGACAGTCCATTTTCGCCAATGTACATGGCAGAGGAGCATTGCTGGCACATTGGTAGAAGTGCAGGTGAACAAGCCTCTGATAGTGTGGCTGATGTGATTAGGTCTTAGGATGGTGTCCCCTGAATAGATCCTGGACACAGTATTCCAGCAGTGGTTGCATCAGTGCCAAATACAGAGGTAAAATAACCTCTCTATTCCCATTCAAGGTTCCCCTGTTTATGCATCCCAGGGTCTCATTAGCTCTTTTCACCACAGCACATTATTGGGAGCTCATGTTCAGCTGATTATACACCACGACCCACAATTTTTTTCAGAGTCACTGCTTTCCAGGATAGAGTCCTCCATCCTGTAAGAATGGACTACATTCTTTGTTCCTAGATGTATATATTTACATTTAGCCCTATTAAAAATCATATTGTTTGCTTGCACTGTTTACCAAATGATCCAGATCGCTCTGAGTCAGTGACTTGTTGTCATCATTATTTACAAACTTTTGTATCAACTTCAAATTTGCCAGTGATGATTTTATGTTTTTTTTCAGCTTATTGATAAGTAATGTAGGGCCAAGAACCAATCCCTACAGGACTCCATTGGAAACACACCCACTCAATGATGGTTCCCCATTTACAGTTACATTTAGCCAGTTTTTAATCCATTTAATGTGTGCCTTTACCCTTTTTAAAAATTGGCACATTAGTTTTTTTCCAGTCTTCTGGAACTTCCCCAGTGTTCCAAGACCTATTGAAAATCAACACTAATGGTCCGTAATCTCCTCAATCAGCTCTTTTAAAACTCTTGGATGCACGTTATCTGGACCTGCTAATTTAAATATGTCTCACTTTACAAGCTTACGTTTAACATCCTATTTAACATCAACATTGTTACAATTTCAACAGGGCTTCCAGGTCACAGGTCTGTTGCAATCTTTTATTAAAAACATATTTTGTTATATTAGTTGTGCATAGAATAACTGAATTATAACAAGAGTCCGGTGGCACCTCATGCCCAAATAAATCTGTCTTTAAGGTGCCACCGGACTCCTCATTGTTTTTGTGGATTCAGACTAACACGGCTACCCTGATACTTGAATTATAACAGGAAGGTTTCATATGCCAAGAAAGTTCCTACTATGAATTGTCACTGCACAGTATCACACAATGAAAGTTATATATTCTACAGAGAGCAAGAGAAATCATGCTGTCATCACTCAAAGTTTAATCTTGCCAGGTACTGAGCAACTTTTGTAAACTGCTGAGACACTCTGTCTCCCACTGACTTATGGAACCAAACCTTCTCTTTACTCCATCAATGTTAACTATCTGAGTAAGGAAAGCACAATTTATGCTGTGAAATGTGGGTGAAATCCTGGCTGTATCAAAGTCAATGGCAAAACCCACATTGACTTCAGTGGCTCCAGAATTTCAACTTTTGAAAACACATTATGTGAACAAAATATTAAGGCTTCACAATTAATTAATCAATCAATCAATTGATACTCATTAAGTGCCAAAGTTATGGTTTCAAGTGCACCTTAACTCTGTTTCCTGATGGGTGTGTACAGTATAAAATAGACTTTCGTTATATAGTCACAGATTTCTTCTGAAATATAATTTAATAGATTATTTATTGTACAACATTCTTGTAATTTTTATGCTTCTATTCTTGCAGTATTTTCATTGTCTCACATATTACAGCACAGTACAAATAAAAACAACAATATATTTACTGACAGAATTTGTATATGGTAAGTTTCCTTCTCACTAAGATATGGGTTTTTCAGAATTTAGTCAGCAGTTAATCAACCACCAGCAGACTCTTTCTTAGATTCAATACCATGATGAGGCATTTAACTACAAAAACATCTTAGTTAGGAAGATGAAATAAATGGCATATACACTGCAAATTTTCGATATTACTCTGAGCCGTAATATGTAACCTCCATTGTATTAATTTGTGTTGAATACCATTAACTGTTCAGTTTTTATATAAATGACTCATGGATCCTGTCATAGACAGAGTACTACTTGGTAGTAAAAGATGTTACATATAGGCACCTAAGTTTGTACATAAAATGATATATTGTATTTCAGAAGTGCTATGTGGAGCATGTAATTAACAACTGTATCATGCTGTATGTGCACAAAGGGGCAGAAATAAGGTTGCATTTGTAATCTTCACTTTGACATTTCATGACTCGAGTAATTATCATGCAACCATAATGTTCTCTCCATGCAATTTTTTGTCTAGAACTTCCTGCTTTGCAGGGAGGATTTTAAAAAGACAAACAAAGAGAAGAGTTTTACTCTTTTTAATTTTAAAGTTCTGCTGACTTGCCCAAAATTCTAGAAGCGCAGTATTTCGCTAGCCATCACACAAATGCCTGGCTCGCATGCACCTTGGCATAGCCATGGGGGAGATTTCTTCTTCTGCAAACTTTCAGAGGTATGCAACTGTGGAAAGTGCTCTCCTCAGCTGTAAAGTTCCTAAGGTTCCTCAGCTTCCTAAGATGTCTCCCTTTAGCCCTGCCTTATAAACGGTACAGGAATCCTCTCCCTTGCCCCTTAAAAGATATGCAGTTCCTAGAGACAGCATTCCTGAAATGCCCTCAGAGCTCACACCTCAGCTTCCACCCACCTTATACAGTATGCAGCAGCTCCTCCAACCCCTCATTCTTTTAATTTTCACTACACCGATAAGTTAGCCACAACCCTGGGAGCAGTGAGACAATGATTAATAAAGCAACAAGCCCTGCTCCAAAATATTTTGTATTATGGCAGCACCTAGAGGTCCAGACCCTGTTGTGCTAGGTCCTATACAAAAGAACACAGAGACAGTTCCTGCCTCAAAAAGCTTACAATCTAAATAGGCAAGTCAGACTAAGTGTGGGAAGGAAAATAGCCAGAGGTGCAGTGATTTACCCAAGCTCAAACAGCAGTTCAAGTAGAACAGCCAGGAATACATCCCAAATCTCATGACTTCCAGTCTAATGTATTAGCCACTAGACCAGGGGTAGGCAACCTATGGCACGTGTGCCGAAGGCGGTACACAAGCTGATTTTCAGTGGCACTCACACTGCCTGAGTCCTGGCCACCGGTCCGGGGGGCTCTGCATTTTAATTTGATTTTAAATTAAGCTTAAACATTTTAAAAACCTTATTTTCTTTACATACAACAACAGTTTAGTTATATATTATAGACTTACAGAAAGAGACCTTCTAAAAACATTAAAATGTATTACTGGCATGCAAAACCTTAAATTAGAGTGAATAAATGAAAACTCGGCACACCACTTCTGAAAGGTTGCCAACCCCTGCACTAGACCATTCTGTCACTCATACTTGCAAATGTTCTGCTCCTATGCAGAATAGAACTGTCAAATCAAAGTCAATTTTCCACTGGAACACAAAAGCACATCCTGTCTCTAAAGAATCACCAAGCATCACAGTTATTTATTCTGTGAACAGGCGAGTGGAATGCCCACTTAGGGCTGTAGGAAGTTTCCTCTCCATTTGCACAGCCTCCTGCAGCTGCTTCTTTCTCTTTTCTCCAACATATTTTGCTGTCTGTCATTCTGAACGTGCTGGTTGCTTTGGTCTGTTGATGACACACACTCCTAAAATAATAGAATTAATAATACCCAGCATGTATCTAGCACTTTTCATCAGTCGTTTTCAAAGCGCTTTGCAAAGGGGTCAGCATTATTATACCCAGTTTACAGTTGGGGAAACTGAAGCACTAATTAGCTTCACTATAATTAGGTGTAACCACAACTGGACTAGAATAACTGAAGGAAGCAGGCTCGTGTCAAGGCTTACTTAGCAGATAAATCCTACTGAAACCCTATTTTGAAGACTTAAATGGGACTTAGGTAGTACACAAGTCTTGTGCTGATATTTCCACAGGTGTACATTTCACCGTAAGAATGGGAAGAGATGCTATGATCCCCTAATACTCAAATTGGTCAGTATTTCCATTACAGATCCTCTTTCAGGAGTTTGCAATTTGCTAAAAATATTCTCCAGGCTCAAACGTGGCATGCAAAAATTCTCAGCCATTCATTTATGATTATTAAATTTTTAAAAAAATATGTTGACTGGGTTTTAACACATTTTCATTGTTCAACCTCCAGATATGTACTCAAAAAGGGGCAGATCCGACAGAGAGCTTTGAGAGTTTATACCAGCTGAGAGTTTACTCAAAACTGTCTTCCTTAAATTAAATGTTGTAGTTGAATAGGCTGTAAAAAAAGGTTATTAATCTTCCATAACTGTTGTTCTTTGCAATGTGTTGCTCATTTCCATTCCCATGTAGGTGTGAGCATGCCATGTGCATTGCTGCCGGAAAGTTTTCCCTCAATGTCATCTAACGGGTTGGCTCTGGTGCCCCCTGGAGTCGTGCCCTCATAGCACCGGTATAGAGGGCCCTGCCAACCCACCTCCACCTCAGTTCCTTTTTGCTGGCTAAGTCCAATGGGGGTGGGGTGGGGTTGGAATGGACATGAGCAACATATCTCGAAGAACAACATTAACGGAAGGTTAGTAACTTTTTTCTTCTTCAAGTGCTTACTCATGTCCATGCAAATGTATGTGATTCTCAAGCAGATGTAGGAGGAGAGTTCAGAGTTCATTAATGAACAGATTGTAGCACTGCTCTGTCAAATCCAGCATTGTTTCTGGCCTGCTGAGTGATGGCATAGTGCAATGCAAAAGTGTGGACTGGCGATCACGTAGCCACTCTACAGATGCCCTGGATTGGGACCTGTGCCAGGAATGCAGCTGAAGATGCATGTGGCCTTGTGGAATGTGCCGCTAGGGTTGGGACAGGGACCTTTGCTAGGTCATAGCATGTGCAGATACAAGAAGTGATCCACAATGAAATTCTCTGAGCTGATATTGAAAGACCTTTCCTCCTGTTCACCACCGCCATAAAGAGTTGAGTAGTTTTCCAAAACGATTTAGTCCTTTTTATGTAGAAGTGAAGCACCCATCTGACATCTAGTGAGTGGGGTCTTGGTTTGACCATAGGTACTGACTCCATGGGTGCTCCAGACCTGGACCACCCATGGGGAAAAAATGGTGGGTGCTGAGCAGTGTTCCCGCTAATTTTTCCCACCCATGTAGGGAATGAATTTTGTTATGTGCACCAATATGGAGGTGATGTGTGACAAATCATCTTTATATTGGTGCACATAACAAAATTCATGTGGTGGGGATGGGGCCGAGGGATTCGTAGTGTGGGAGGGGGCTCAGGGCTGGGGCAGAGGGTTGGGGTCCAGAGGTGTGAAGGCTCCAGCTGAGGGTGTGGGATCGGGGGTGGGGCTGGGGATAAGGGGCTCAGGGCTGGGGCAAAGGGTTGGGTGCAGATGAGGGCTCCAGCTGGGAGTGCAGACTCTGGGGTTGGGCAGGGGATAAGGGGCTCAGGGGCAGAAGGTTGGGGTGCAGGGGTGTGAAGGCTACGGCTGGGAGTGTCGGATCAGGGGTGGGGTTGGGGATAAGGGGCTCAGGGCCAGGGGCGGCTCCAGGCCCCAGCATGCCAAGAGCGTGCTTGGGGCGGCATGCCGCGGGGGGCGCTCTGCTGGTCACTGTGAAGGCGGCAGGCGGTGGACCTTCCGCAGGCGTGCCTGTGGAGAGTCTGCTGGTCCCACGGCTCCGGGACTCTGCAGGAGGTCCACTGGAGCCGCCTGCCAGCCTCCTGGCGACTGGCAGAGCGCCCCCCACTGCATGCCACCGTGCTTGGGGTGGCGAAATGTCTAGAGCCGCCCCTGCTCATTGCTGGGGTAGAGGATTGGTTGCGGGGGTGAGGGATCCGTGCAGACTCTGGGGTGGGGCCAGGGATGAGGGGCTCAGAGCTGGGGCAGAGGATTGGATGAAGGGAGTGAGGGCTCTGTGCAGATTCTGGAGTGGAGCTGGGGATGAAGGGTTTGGGGTGAAGGAGGGTGGTCTGGAGCTATGACGGGGAGAGAGGACTCCCCCAAGTACTCTCTCCCCACAGCAGCACTTGGGTTGTGGGGAGGGGAGGAGTGCTGGGGCTGCAGGATAGGTACCCCTCTCCCAGCCCCAGCAGGTCTGAGCTGTGAGAGGGCCGCCTCGGCCATGCCTGGGTCCGGGCCGGGCTGCTCCAGAGTTGAGACAGGCCATGCTGCCCCGACCGCACCTGGGTCCAGGCCAGGCCTGGGTTCAGTCTGGGCCAATCAGGCCACAGCTGGGCCCGACCCTGATGCTCTGGCTCCACCGCCCTGGCCATGGCAGGTCTGGGCCGCAGGCTGAGATAGGGCCAGGGCCAGGGGAGGCACACCCTTCCCGTGGCAGGTTGGGGGTTGGGCCAGATGAAGGCTAGGGGAGAGGTGCCTCTCCCCCAGCTGGTTCCCGGGCAGGTTCCCTTAGAGCCTGCATGGCACTAAATAGGCTGCTGCACGGCTGTCCAGATTATAGGGAATTTAGGTGCTGAGCACGCACTGGCAGCCCCCCTATCAGCATCTTCTCCTCCCCACAGCACCTCCTGCCTGCAGGTGGGCCCTGCTGATCAGTGACTCCTCCTCTCTCCCAGCACATCCCACAATCAGCTGTTTTGTGGCATACAGGAGACTGGGGAGTGAGGGGCAGGAGCGAGAATGCGGCACGCTCAGGGGAGGGGACAGAATGGGGAAGGAAAAGGTGGGATGGGGGTATAGTGGGGGTGTGGCATTGAGGGAAGGGGTGGAGTGGGGGTGGGGCTTGGAGCAGAGCCGGGGGGTCGATTACCCCCCGGCACAATGAAAAGTTGGTGCCTGTGGGTCTGACCATTGATCAGCCAGTCACTGAGATAGAGGTAAACCTGAACCTTTTGCTTCCTAAAGATGGCTGTGACAACTGCAGGCTGAATGGGAACAGGGCAAACTGGTAGTGTACCTGGTTCACAATGAATCGGAGGAATTTCCAGTGACCTTGGAAGACTGAGATATGAAAACTAAGTGTCCTTCAAGTTGAGGGTAGCATACTAGCCCATGGATCCAGGGAAAGGATAATGGAGGTCAAGAAGACCATGTGGAAATTCAGCTTCTTCATGAAATTGTTGAGGTTTCGCATATCCAGGATGGGTCTGAACCACCACGGGCCTTCGAGATTAGGAAATAGTGGGAGTAGAATCCTCTGCCCCCTTAGCTCCAGAGGAACCTTCTCTACCACTCCCATTTGCAGGAGTGTTTGAACCTCCTGGATTAGAAGTTGCTTGTGAGAAGGGTCCCTGAAGAGGGACGAGGAGGGAGGGTGGGAAGGAGAAGAAGAACTGAATTGCAGGGTGTATCCTAGTCCTATCACACGTAGCACCAGTGGTCTGAGATGATATGGGCCCACACCCAATAGAAGCATGATAACCGGTCCACAAAAATTGGGGAAGGTGGATCCAGACACTGTCTTGGTATGCTGTCCTCAAACATACCCTCAAAAGCTTTATTTAGACCCCAACGATTGTCTGGTGAGGCCAGACCCGTGGGCTGATGAGAACTGGAAAGGAAGCCTCCCTATAGCTCCTGCCCTGCCTCTTATTGTAGTCCTGCTTTGACTGAGGCTGATAGAAATGGGGCAATGGTTGGGGCTTAAAATTCTTCCTCATAGGAGCTGGTGTGTGCAAACCTAGAGATTTTAGGGTAGTCCTAGAATCCTCTAAGCTATGGAGCTTTGAATCTGTTTGCTCTGAAAAGAGCAATGTGCCCTCAAAAGGGAGGCCCTGGGCAGTTTGCCGGACCTTGTAAGGGAGGCCCGAGGCCTGTAGCTATGAGCTTCTTCTCATGATCACAGTGGAAGCCACAGTTTGAGCAGCAGAGTCCGCTATGTCCAAGGCTACTTGAAAGAATGCTTTTGTCACCACTCCCCCTTTCTCTACTAGAGCCGAGAATTTGTCCCTGGACTCCTGTGATAACAACTCTTTGAACTTGGACATCACGCTCCAAAAGTTGTAGTAGCAGCAGCTCAAGAGCACCTGTTGGTTGGCAATCTGAAGTTGGAGCCCTCCCAGTAGAGTATACATTCCTGCCCAGAGATCCAATTTTTTGATATCTTTGGCCTTGGGGGAAGGTCCTTGCTGCCCTTGTCTCTTCCGTTTGTTGGCTGCTGTCACCATTAACGATCTCAGCGGAGGACAAAGATATAAAAATTCAAACCCTTTTGTACAGACAAAGTACTTATTTTCCATCCTCTTTGTTGTGGGTTGCAGCAAGGCTGGTGTCTTTCAGAAGGCCTCAATGAGTTCTAGAATGACATCATTTGGGGCAATGCCACTCATGACAGACTGGAAGAGGCCATGATGTCCATCAAGGCATGGGAGGTTTCAGATATATTCTCTACCCAGACCCCCAGGCTTTGAGAAACTATTCTGAGGAGCTCCTGGTGAGCCCCAGAATCATCCCAAGAGGGCTCAATCAAGTGCCTGCTACCGTCTCATCAGGTGAGGAAGATGACAATGCCTGTATGGGTACAAGGCCTTGTTCTCCCTTGGCCCTGGAAGGATCCAGCGGGACTGAATTCTGGGATCCCTTGCTGGGCCTGGTACTGGCTTGAGGTTTCTGCACCAAGGATGGTGGCGAGGGGAGCTCTACAAGCCGAAGCAATAGAGAGAATGATCTCCTCCACTGTGACCCCTCGACTGGTTGAAATGCTTAGGGCTTCAAGAAGGGCCACCAGCATTTGCCAGTGTGCTGGCCAGGCCATTGGCAGGAACCCTTGGCTCATGTCGGCCATCAGGTAATGGTAGTTGGATCAAAGCAGTTTCCTGTGGGAAGTATAAGACTCCAGTACTGACCGGTACCAGAGAGCAGAAGAAGGCAAACGGCTCTCTGCCATCATTGCTGGTTTCCCTTTCAAAGGCTCCTGAGGCCTCTATGCTGCAGGAGCTCTTGCTTCTGGTGCCAGTTCATGCCTGGGGGATGGCAGTACTGGGTGTGATGGTAGCTTCTTTGCTGCCTCGATTGCCTCTGGCATAGATAGTAGTGCCAGAACTGTATCCTGATGGTTTGGTCCCTTCCTGGGGCCGGAATCAAAGGTACTATGCTGGCAGCTGTTGAGTCTGAGTGGCCTGGCATGGATCGCACTCTGCTGACTTCCCTGTGAGCAGCAGACCTTGGAGTTGGTGAGTGGCCCCGTCCATCTTCTGCTGTCTCCTCCTCAGCACCGATGATTGGGAGCAGGCTGAGAGTCCTGTTGAGGTGTGGACCTCCTCTGCACCGGAGATGCCTGATGGTGCTGAGAGTTCCAGGACACAGAAGAAGAGTCCTTTCTCGGTGCTAGATTGGCAGAGCAGTGCTGTCTGTCCCTCAGAGAAACCAGAGAGCTTCTCACCAAGGTGGAGGTGCTCAGTGTCGAGTCAGCATGGTTCAGCTCTGATGGGGGACAGAGAGCTGCCTCCATAAGAAAGAATTAGAGTCTTTGATCCCTGTCCTTGGTATGGGGCTTGAACTCCTTACAGAACCTGCAGTGTTGGTCAATGGGACTCCAAGGCAGCTAGAATGGGCATGGGCTTGTGGCAAGCCACACACAGCTTAAACTCCAGGGACCAAGGCATGCCCAGATATTGAGTAAGGAGGAACCCCAGTAAGCAGGGTTCCAATCTACTAAATGAACTAAATTCCAACCACTATAGAGAACTATATACAGGTAGAGAAAACTAAAGTCCACTGAGAGAAATACTTGTGTGAATGCAAGGACAAGCTGAAGTTCCAGTGACCCTCACAGGCAGCAAAAAGGAACTGAGGAGGAGGCAGGTTGCAGGGCCAGATATGCCAGCGTTACGAGGGCGTGACTCCACAGGGCACCAAAACCAATCCGACAGGTACCAATGAGGGAAAACTTTCTAATGTGTGCACTTACACTGGAATGGACATGAGCAAGCACTGGAAGAAGAACAGCGCTGACATCCTTTGTTTTTTTCAAAATAAAAGTTGGCTAAGATGTACAGATTTTAAAAGCCACTACAGGGCAAGCACAGTTATTTCCCCAAAAGTTGTTCACATCAAGAACACTACACCATTTGCTGCTAAATGCCTGTCACACTGTGTAGTAAGTTAATACAGACTGCACGCTTTTATTAGTACAAAGAATGAACCCTGTAGTGGTCTTGTGCTGTGAACGAATAGTCAGGAAAATTACTAACATACTTGAATCACTTGAAAGAACCTCAAACCCAAATGCATCTGAAGGACATGCACATGTGCGTGCACGCACACACCTTGCTTCTTCCATTTTTTCAAATTAAACCTGAGCTACTGATCCCGATTCTCTCTTCATGCAGGTTTTGCATTGGTGTAACACTAGAGTTTTCGACTGACTCACAGTCCTAATGGCACCTCACAGTAGTGTCAGGGAATCAGGGAATTCTAGGGACAATCACATTTAAGGGTGTGATTTAAGAACACAACTAAATTCAGCATAAAGCATAAAGGCACAAATTACACCTTTAACTCACTTCATTGATCTTCTAAGTACAGCACGTCTCCAATCATTGTCTTACACAGCACACATGCAAGCAAAACCCAAGCACAATGTTACAGATAATATACAGTATTTTAGTCTTTCCTTACTTTGGTGAGTTTAGAGCCTTTAACAATACATGCTTGTGGTTTAGTGTTCTGGTATAAATCACTTCCTTAACTAGTGAGCAAGAATGAAATCTATTTCTTGTAATAAAAGAAAAAGAAGGTGGGGGGAGGAATGATGAAATCTTCAAAATATTCAGCTTGGGGAATTTGCTGGGTTTTTTCATTCCTTTCTCACAAATTGCAAACAAAGAACTGCATAAATGTTATTGTGCTAGAAAGAGAAGCCAGATGAAAGAGCACCACCTTGTCTCACAAGGCTCTGTGCAGCATGAAGCGGAAGGGGAGTATGAAGAACCACTTACCTGCTTTCTCCAGCAAAAAGTATCTCACTCTGACAAGTGATACAAAGGACCGTTTGGCTCTCTTTCAGTCACCACCCAGACAATGATGACTAGATTAGGAAAGGCAGAGCATTCTTCATTTTTGGTCTTCTCTCTCTGTTTCTGCTCGCTGCAAGGCACAGAAGGGTTTTTACTGAAGCACTAGAAGGGGACTTTTTCAGGGACTATTAGAAGAATATTACATTTAATAAATGTACCACTAATATAGCACAGGAGAAAGAGCTGAGACAAGAACTTCTCAACAGCCATCATCACCTCTTGGCCATCAGCCCCTGGTAAGCCAGCTCTCCTTGTCTTATTTTCTTACAGGTATTGTACTTTCAGAGACTGACTTTAGCAGTGCAAGGAAAAAAATGACTAAGTGGTTTTTTAAATAGGACCTTATCAGAAAAGCATCTCTAACTAACTCATTGTATTTTAGATTCTTTGGGAACAGACAGCAGTCCAGTTTTAATAAGATGGTATAGTGTCTATTTTCTGCAGAATGACTGTCTTTAAACAAGTTTTCTACTAGGCTGTACTGTAACCATCGTCATTAAGAGGTAAATGTACCTACAAAATTACTTACGTAACACTGCTTGAAAGTTTCATCTGCTGAATTTGCACAGGCTAGAATACATGGGATTTACCTAGAGCATTTCTCCCAGTTTGATCTTGGCTTGGAGGGGTGTGTGTGTGCGCTATTCCACAATGCAAGTGAATTACTGTACAGCACTGCTCCTCCCAAGTAACCAGGAAAGTGTCAACTCTGATTTGCTGTGTTTTCAAAATGTTTCAGGGAATTTTTAGTAGGCTTTGATAGCCTTCGGCACGATTCACCAGCTCTGCTCTGGAGAGGCTGTTGCTTCGGCAGAACGGTGTGGTTAGTTTGCGCAGTGCCTACCTTTGCTATGCCTAGCCACTGTTACATACACACCTACTCACTATTGATTGAATTGAGGCATCTACATGTGGAGTCAGGCTAGGAGCAAGGGGAGAAGGTGCACTCTCCGAGTGGCAGCGGCAGCAGCAGCAGCAGGCATCCTGGCTGCAGAGGTGCTCCCCAGCAGCCCCCTGCAGCACCATTAGTAAGTGATAAGACCAGAAAGCCAAACCACAAGTGTGACATGAAAAAAGATCTAATTTAATCCCACCAAAGTCAGGAAATGAGCACGTTCTGTGTATTGTCTACAACACTGAGCTCACATTTTGCTGTACAGACCCTCTGTGACGAGAGACAGTTTCTAAAGACACATGCTATTGTAAAGCCATTGTGCTTTGGCACAATGAGGGAAGTGAAGGGTGGAATTCAAGTTTAAAGATGCATTTCTCTGACATCGACTTCTTGTTTGGCTTTGGGCAAGTTTGTGTACCTCAGTTTCCTCATGTGGAAACTGGAAATAATTCTTACCTACCTCAGAGGGATGCTGTGAGCATTATGATGTAACATGCCAGATAAATACTGAGGAGACAACATTTAAATATATAAAAAGGCAGAAGAGAGAATAAAATGAAGGGTAAATACAAACAAAATAGTGGCGCCTAAGAGTTTCCTGTTTAAAAGGAAAAAGATAAGGAAACAGAGCTAAAGCAAGAGAAGAAACCAAAGAAACAGCCCTTCTGCCACCCATGGAGGCACTCAGAAAGATGATTTATTTTTCATATTTATTTGTATTACAGTAGTACTTAGAGATCCAGCTGAGACCCATTGTGGTAGGCATGCAGTGAGAGACAGTCTCTGGCCCAAAGACATTGTGGTCATGAACACAGACAGGCCAAACCAATGCTGGGAGGAGATACAGACGCATAGGGCAGTGGAGTGACTCACTTCCACAAGGTCTGGAAACAGATCAGTGGAAGAACCAAGAAAAGAACTTGGGTAGCCAGACTCCCCATTCTGTGCTCTATTCACTTGATCATGCTGCCTCCTGTAGCAGTAACAACAGTAAAGCCTCACATTTGCTCCCATAAAATTAGAGATGGGTGGAACTTACAAAACTTACAACCTTCAGAGTTCGGGGTGCACGGATCTGGAGTTTTGAGCTAGCATGCTATTAAGATAAAAGAGGTGTGAAAAATCTGGGTTCAGCTTCTGAACACCGCTGATCCAAAATTCAAGGTGGGAGGGGTTAGCTGTAGGTTTTCAGTTCAATCCCGTCTCTGCCTACTGAGGATACAAGAAAAAAGCACATGCGGTAGAAGATATTTTGTTCAATGACTGGTTTGCGATGTAGTCTTTCCAGTGGGCTTGGGACCCAATCAATTGTTAAGAACCAAAAAAATACATATCCCCGCAGTATGGCAATTACAATAATTATATTTTAGCAGCAATACATAAAGAATAGCAGCAGTGTGGAGACATGACTTCCCATTACAGAGACCCTCAAATAAGCAGATAGAAGGCAACTTTCTCAGTGTGCTGGTTAAAAGGCAGGTAAGGACCTATCCAATTTCAGCAGCATCTATTGTGAAAGGAAACCACAGCAAAAAAGAAGTAGTGCAAGGTTCATTTTATAATGTGTGCAAGTAAATAGCCTTACTTCTGTAGTGCAAACAAAGGATACTGGCTTTTCAACATTTGAATTTGTCTCCAAATCTTTATGTGTTGGCAAAATGATACCAACTATTTTTATTTGGCACCTAAAAGTATAGGTAGGAGCTACTGACTCCCAAGCCAACCTGGAACCCTGGTGTATTAGATCAGCAAATGGGAAATCAGGAACTGTACTAAAGACAAAACAACATTATTGTCTTGGGGTGCTTGGGTGAGTAAGGACCACATTCAAACTGAATGGAGAACTCAGGATCTGGACATATACACTCATCTCAGGAATAGTGTTGATATAATCTATAGGTATTACAGTTTGTAATTATAAAAGGTTTCTAAACAACCACAAATAAATGTAGAGATATGGTTCTTCAAATGGATATTTTGATCCTTGCTCCCTTTTCTGGCACAAGCTGTCAAAATGAAAGAAAGTTATATTTTATTGACCTTCCCCTTCTAAATTTCCCCTCCTCTATCATGTAATTTTCTATCTGAATTCTACATCTCCCTCTCTATAAAGATATCATGTCTCATCCACCAAACATGTTTAACAGGCAGCAACAATTTCTGACACACTGTGACACAACACCCCCTGCTATTGGTTTCCAAGCTAAAGAGTTTTGAAGAAAAAAATAATTCACAGTCTTTGTTCAGAAAGTTACACTAGGAACTGAGTTTCCCAAATGACTAAACCTGCTCATCATGGCTCAGAATGTACTCAGCGTGTGGAAATTCGCTGTTCAAATGAGAACTCTCACTTCTTTTCGTATGAGAGTCCACTGAAGTACAAAGCCTAAGTAGTTTTGTTATCTGTCAAAACAGAGAGTGCACATTATTAGTAAGCTGCTAATGTCATGTCTTTTCTTCTGCCAAGGAGAAGTCCACAGAATGGCTGCCAGTGCTGCTACTGCTGCATCTCAGCTAACTGTCTTCACCTACAGCAATGAAAGCAGCTGCGACGTGTATAACCACCACTTTGCAGCGAAAGTAATTTTTTCATTCTTTTACACTGTTCTACTGGTCTTTGGCTCTTGTGGAAACGTCCTTGCCCTTTATGTCACCTTCCACCGAGGGAAGAAAATCAACTCAACTGATCTCTACTTAATCAACCTTGCTGTGTCAGATGCCCTTTTCACACTTGCTCTGCCGGGAAGAATTGCTTACTACATCTTAGAATTCCACTGGCCTTTTGGAGACTGGTTCTGCAGGGTGACGGCATTCATCTTTTACATGAACACCTATGTGGGCATCTACTTTATGACATGTGTGAGTGTCGACCGCTACATCGCCGTGGTCCACACTCGACGGCTTGGCAGATTTAGGAAAGTGAGCCGAGTGAAATATATCTGCATGCTGATATGGTTCATTGTGTTCCTGCAGACAATATCATTGCTCTTCAGGCCCATGACCAAGAAGATAGGAGATAAGCTGACCTGCATGGAATATTTCAACTTTGAAGAAATTCCTAAGCTGCCATTTATCCTTCTGGGTGCTTGCATGATTGGATTCTGCCTACCAGTGGGGATTATATTAGTTTGTTATGTGCAGATCAACCTAAAACTATGCAGAGCAGCCAAAGAAAACCCTCTGACAGATAAGAATGGGCACCACAGAAAGGCTTTCACAATCATATTGGTTGTGCTCCTTGCAGTAGTGATTTGCTTTAGTCCTTACCATTTAAATATCATTCAGTTCATGATCAGAAAGATACTGTACCAGCCATCTTGCTCAGCACAGAAAGCCTTCAAGATGTCTCTTCAAATCACAGTGGCTTTTATGAACATGAACTGTTGCATTGATCCAATAATTTACTTCTTTGCATTTAGAGGGTATAAGAGAAGACTCCTAAGACTATTTAAAACCAGTGGCTCAGCTCCATCCTCCTCCACTGGAAAGTCATATTCAGAAAGCAATAGCAACAACCACAACCAAGGAGTTTGCTCATCCTCAGCTTAGCTATAACATTTTCAATGTGTCCATGTCTACTCAAAGCTCTTATCTTAAAATTACCCATTGTTGCACTGGAGAAATTCCATAGGTGGCAGCAAAGGTGGGAGCATAAGTATAGACAAGTTGCTGGTGTCTTTGCCACTGTATCATCTAACACTCGCCAGAACACAATGGCAAGGTACTAAAACCACCAGCACCTCTTCCACACTTATATTCCCACCATTCAATGGAGCTGACCCAGTGGCAGGAGAAGGGTGGAAGTCTTAAGGAAAGAGCTGGGTATCGACAAGGTCTTAGACCAAGATACATATTTTTACACACATACACACACAATATCAGAAGTCTGAGCAGTCATTTTATGATTTCTGAAACTTGTTATAACAGCGTGATATTAGAAATTCATTACAATTTGAACATGTATTTCTTGTAGAAGTTTATGGCTTGGAATTCAGTAGGTGTACAAACAAATGGACAGAGTGAGATCCTCATCTTCTCAGTAGTCATTAAAATAAACAATTAAAACATATTCACAGCCCTTGGAAATGGCACGCACAAAACTGTGCTTTATATAGAGCATAGCTTCTTGAAAATGGTAAAAAGTTTGTGTGTTTGTTAAATCTGGAATGATGCTCTGAAATAGTAAATATTCGGGTATTAGTCCAGTTAAATTAAAGTGATGAAGCAGTACCATGAAACAACTAATCACACCCAGTGTTCTACAGCTATTTGACATGAAGCCAGTCTTCCATTTTCCTGTCTTGTGATTGAAATTTTATTTATTAGCATACATTGGACCCTGGGAGATGGTTAAAATCAGCAGCAGGAATGTCCCTCTTTCAAAAGTCTGACCTCATCTGTATAATCCCAGAGTATCTACAATATATTTTAAAATTGAAACTGACTCAAAAATTTCTCAGATGATCTATTGACTTGATATGTCTGTACTGTGGAAAAAGACAAAACAGAACTCCAACAGACCACAACAATTCCTGTAACAAGTGAATGTAATCTAATAATTAGCAGTGGTGAGCTGCTAAAAAAAGAAGTTTGGACATGAGGGGAGCTAAATGTTTTCATTCTACTTTCGAACTTAAGATTGTAAATTTATTTTGAAGATTAGGGTCTAAGCATATGTTGGATTGTCAAGTGTGGAATATTTTAACAAAACAAAGGTTTTCAGAAAAAAATAGATCCCTATTTCTGCTCCCATTCAAAATGGTCAAAAGCAGTTTCATTGTCTCAAGTTAATCTAGACAAACCATATGTGATAGGAGGTAACATAGTGCAATACTCTGAAGAATGTAGATTTTATAAATTATTTGGGGTCATGGAGTCATCAAAGATAGGAGCTCACCTTACAGAACACACAAACAAAATTTTCCATTCTGTTTGGCGTAAAACTGGCCAGCTAATTTTGTTGGAAGCTATTGTTAGCTATAAATGTCTTTGCAAATGAGAGTCATGACAGAGAAATAGAGACAAAGAGTTTATGGGTTACATATGGGTCTAGATGTATATAATCATTGACAGTAGAATAATAAAAATATAGGTCTGGAAGTGACTTCGTGAGACCAGCCCACACTGAGGCAGGACTAAGTATACCTGGACCACCCTGACAGAAGTTTGTCTAACCTGTTCTTAAAAAACTCCAGTGATGGAGATTCCACAACCTCCTTAGTAACCTCTTCCAGTGCTTAACTATCCTTATAGTTGAAAGTTTTTCCTAATGTCTAACCTCAATCTCCCTTGCTGCAGATTAAACAGATTACTTCTTGTCCAACATTCAGTGGACATGGAAGACAACTGATCACTGTGCTCTTTATGACAGCCTTTTAACATATCTGAAGACAGTTATCAGGTCTCCGCTCAGTCTTCTTTTCCCAAGACTAAACTAATACAGTTAAAATGCCCATTATGAGGATAAGCTGTCTAGAAACACTTGTGCTCAATCTCAGAATCTGAACAAAGGAGGATAGGTAGTAGTGTATGCTTTGCACATTGCCTGTCTTTAACCTTTTTAAGGAGGAGGGTGATTGAGATCTTTGAAGTTCCTCCATAGAGTTAGTTTATGACCATTCTCACGAGGAGTTGGAAAGGTAACATTACAATTTTTATCAAACATCAATATTTAAAAAATGTATATGTCTATCTGCTTTTCAAGACTTTACATTAGAAATGTCAGATTCTGTATCAGATCCAGTGACTAAATTACTTTGGAAATCCATTCAAATAGTTGGGTACAACAGAGAGCACAAAACAATGTACACATTTTCTTTCATACACACACTATAAGAAACCTGAGGGAATAAAGAGTCTTAAAAATTCTTGGAAAACCTCACACACACTTTGCTTTGTCAAACAAGACTTTTTCCCCCTGATTCTTAGTGATGAGTAGTACAATATCCCTCCCCCCAACAAAAAAAAGAAGCCTTGCCTTTCAGACTGGCTCTGTTCTTCATTGCATTTTCTTCTTCAAGTAAAAACTTTGTTTTGTGAGTTGCAAACTTTATTTTTGCATGTAATAAAGCTTCCAGGTGCTCTTAAAACAATCTCAGTTGTTGGAACAGTAGTTAGATCTGGTGTCCACGTATTGCTGTTGCACAAAAACCCTCCTTAAAATGCACTTCTTCCACTGAACCTACTAAATTTAATTCCCTTAAATTAGAAGCACGATTATACTTCTTTTTAAAAAATTGCAATCAGCAACTAAGAGGATCATGATCTAAATGACAAACCAAACCAAACCGAGGTGATGATTATCCCACGCAAGGGGCACTCTCTATTCTCACTGAAGTCAACGGGAAATGAAGCTAACAGCACCTTGCAAGACTGAGCCCTCAGCTCGTAAAATCAGTGAGGTAAGGACAGCACTTTCCTCTGTGTTTTGTACCTTATTGATGGAGTCATTGGAGTTTTGTTACAGCTGAATGCCTTGTTTTGGAGCAAACACTTATGAGATTACAACACACCTCTGACGGGCTGGGTCACAGAAACCCCCTTGGGACTGCCAACTGATGTGCTAGGACTACCTCTGAGCCCGTTTTCCCTGCCAGCTTGGGACTTCAGTGCCCTGTCTTGTTGAGCCAGACACACTAGCCTGCTGCAAACACAGACCGAGGTCTAAACCATGTCCACCACAAGCTGCAGGCTTAACTGAAAACAGCTTAAGAAGTGTTCCTGTGTCCAGCACCCATATACCCAGTTCCCAATAGGGTCCAACCCCAAATAAATCCATTTTACTCTGTATAAAACTAGTACAGGGTAAACTCAAATTGTTCACCTTCTATAACACTGATAGAGAGATATGCACAGCTGTTTGCTCCCCCAGGTATTAATACTTGCTCTAAGTTAATTACTAAGCAAAAGTAATTTTATTAAATATAAAAAGTGGGATTTAAGTGGTTCCAAGTAATAACAGACAGAACAAAGTAAATTACCAAGCAAAATAAAAAAACACACATGCAAGTCTAAGCCTAATATAGTAGGGAACTAAATGCAGATAAATCTCACCCTCAGAAATGTTCCAATAAGCTTCTCACACTGACTAGACTCCTTCCTAGTCTGGATGCAGCAATCATCACATCCCCATAGTTACTGTCCTTTGTTCAAGTTTCTTTCAGGCATCTCTTTGGGATGGAGAGGCTATCTCCTGAGCCAGCTGAAGACAAAATGGAGGGGTTTCCCTGGCCTTTTATATTCTCTCTCTTGTGGGTGGAAACTCCTTTTTTTCCTGTGCAGAATCACATCTACACGATGGAGTTTGGAGTCACATGGGCCAGTCACATGTCCATGCATGACTCAGTTCTTTACAGGCCGACACTGTTGTTTACATGTTAAGTTTGAATGTTCCCAGGAAAGCTCAGCTGTGGATTGGTGTCTCCCAAAGTTCATCATCAGTTAAGTGTTTCTTGATTGGGCACTTA
Source organism: Gopherus flavomarginatus (assembly GCF_025201925.1). Lineage (NCBI taxonomy): Eukaryota > Metazoa > Chordata > Testudines > Testudinidae > Gopherus > Gopherus flavomarginatus. The sequence goes on from NC_066617.1 coordinate 270,890,502, forward strand.
CTGAGAATAATCCTTTCTCAAGAAGCTGACCAAATGCTTCACTGAGTCTACTTAGAATCAAAACATATTGAGATACAAGTACATAGCAATATTAATAATTTCAACTACAAAAATGATACATACATACAGATAGCGTAATCATAACCAGCAAATCATAACCTTTCCATGGACACCTCACCTGACAACCTTTGTACAATATTTGCTGCAAATATATAACAGAGATTGCAACAATGATCTATACAGTCAGAGTTTATTTCAATAACGTCACAACACCTATTTATTATTTATTTCTGCCCCAGAGAGCTCAGATTCAAACAGACAAAAGGAAAGGGATAGGAATTTTTTACCCCAGATGGGACATGACCCCACTATCTCTGGCTTAGGAAGCCAATGCCTTAGCCTTTAGGCCACTGGGGCTCTATACTACATATACTACACGTCAAGTGTTCAAGGTACTAAATTGGCCACATTAAATGACATAATGATGTGATAACACAATTAATTGTCCTGTTGTATTGTAAATATAAAGTTTATCCCAGGGTAATCACAATTTAATCCTAGGGCTTGATTCAAAGCTCACTGAAATCTGTGGAAAGATTGGCTTTGGATCAGTTCCATAGATCATTCTGTTTTTAGACTGTAAAATACTCTGAGAAAAGGCACAAATTTCAAAAGCCAGCTCTATTTAGATTGTACAAGCTTTGGGATGCATGCTGTGTCTTCCTTTTTCATTTGTAAAGATGTAACGCAGCACTGCCAGCATGGTCTGCTCTCAACAAATAACTAAGAAATAACTAAAGTACAAAAACACTTTGCTGAGAAGCAGTCAAGGTGGCTACATGCACACCATACCTGACACAAACCCAAGAAATGTTACACCATTCAACTGTACATATCCTCTACTCCACCCACAGACATACTTACCATTACCACAACGACCGTAAACCAAAGAGCATGCAGCACCACCTTACCTTAGCCTCTCAATTCTGCAGACCTCCTGCACACTTCCGTTTACCAAACTATGCCCTTCCAGCACTAGTAGTTGTAGATCTTTTGTATCTTGGAATAGGGTAGTTTGGTAGAGGACATTATGAAAAGCTGTCATCACTAGAGGTGTGTATTAATTTCCTATGGTGTCTACAAATGCCTTGTAGGGGACTCGAAAAAGGATCCTGGGATCCTGGAGGTTGGTTCTGAACCTGTGCCACAAAAGTACAGTATCATAGAAGTGTAGGGCTGGAAAGGACCTTGAGAAGCCATCAAGTCCAGTCTCCTGTGCCAAGGCAGGACCAAGTAAACCTAGAACAACCCTGGCAGGTGTCTATCCAGCCTATTCTTAAAAAACTCTCTCGAAATTCCATAACCTCCCTTGAAGCCTATTCCAGAGCTTAACTACCCTTATAGTTAGTCAGTTTTCCTAAACCTAAATCTCTCTTGCTGCCAATTAAGCCCATTACTTCTTGTCTTACTCTCAGAAGACATGAAGAACTATTGATAACTGTCCTCTTTACACCAGCCTTTTACATATTTGAAGACTGTGACTCGGTTCACACTCAGTCTTCTTTTCTCAAGACTAAACAAAAACAGTTTTTGTAACTTTTCCTCGTAGACCATGTTTTCTACACCTTTGATCATTTTTGTTGCTCTCCTCTAGCTATTCTATTTTATCTGACTCAAGTTATTTTATTGCTCTCATCATTGGGGTATCTGAACACTTTCAGAAATGACTTAATCAATGCAGCTAACATCCGTTACTTGTGGTTTGTCCTTTCTCCCATCCTCTGCCTAGGAGGAAAAGTGTATGAGCTGATGGAAAAAAAGACATTACCCATCAGGAGCTGCATTTCTTTGACAACTAAAATCTCCTCTGTCAGAAGTTGAACATAAAACTTCTTGTTGTAGAATAAAATTAGACAGAAGAATGCTGCTTTTATGATGTTATGCACTGGGTACTCGGGGTGCATAAGTTTTCAGTGGTTGAATAACAGCAAAAAAAGGCATTTAAATTCTAACAATTTCTACTCAAAGACTACAGAGTGTACCAGACCTACTTAAGGTTCTTTCGTATGTCCATTTGTGTGCAGAGAGCCAAAGTTTTTTAGAATATATCAGTTGATAAAAAAGTGCGGGGAAAGGATCAACCTGACATGGACAAATTTCAGCAGCAGACCAAATTCAAACAGATTTTATTAAAAGTTTATGAAAAGAAATCAAACAAACAATACTTGGAAAATCGAAAGGGCATAAACGCTAACACTGGATGAGATTTCACACTGAAGGGCTACCTACATGTAAAGAAAAACAGGCATTTAAAATTATGACCCATGTTAAACCCATCTCAGGGCACAATCCTAACTAAGGAGCCATAGTAATTGCCTCTAAAGCAGGGGTCGGCAACCTTTCAGAAAATGGGCTGAGTTTTCATTTATTCACTTCAAGGTTTTGTGTGCCAGTAATACATTTTAATGTTTTTTAGAAGGTCTCTATAAGTCTACATATTATATAACTAAACTAGCGTCATATTGTATAATAAACAAGGTTTTCAAAATGCTTAAGAAGCTTCATTTAAAATTAAATTAAAATGTTGATTTTACGTCGCCGGCCCTCTCAGCCCGCTGCTGGTCTGGGGTTCTGTTCACTTAGGCTGGCAGTGGGCTGAGTGGGGCCTGTGGCCGGGACCCCGGCTAGCAAGGTCCAGCAGCCAGAACTCCAGACTGGCAGCGGGCAGTGCAGGGCCAGGGGCCGGGACCCCAGACCGGCAGTGGGCTGAGTGGCTCAGTTCACTGCCGCTTAGGGGTTCCATCCTCGGGCTCCTGCCAGCCGAGATCCTGGCTGCCGGACCCACTCAGCCCACTGCCGGTCTGGGGTCCCGGGCCTGCTCACATACAGTGGGTACCTACCTTCTCCCTGGTTCTAGCCCATTCTCTTCCTCTCTCTGTACTGAGCTGAGGGTGGGAGTGCATTGAGCACAGGGCTGGAGGTGAAAGGTCTGGCCAGGAGCTAGCATGAGGGAGGGGGATCAGAGTTGGGGCAGGAGATTTGGGTGTGGGGCACTTACTTGGGCACAGGGCCAGCTCCAGGGGTTTTGCCGCCCAAGTAGAGCGCGCAAAAAAAATAAAAAAAAGACAAAAAAGCCGAGATCGCGGTCTGTGGCAATTCAGCGGGAGGTCCTTCGCTCCGAGCGGGAGTGAAGGACCCTCCGCCGAATATGTGAAAGTGCTGCCCCTCTCCAGAGTTGCCGCCCCAAGCACCTGCTTGCGAAGCTGGTGCCTGGAGCCGGCCCTGCCTGGGCAGCTCCCATCTGGTGTGAGGGGTGCAGGTGGAAATGTGGGGTGTGTGTGCAGGAGCTCCCGTTTGGTGCTCAGGGTGGGGGTGGGGATGTGGGGGGTGCAAGAGTCAGGATGTGGGGGGGCTGGGGATGTGGGAGGGTACAAGAGTCAGAGCAGAGGGTGGGGGCATATGAGGGGGGTGCAGGTGTCAGGGCAGGGGTGGGGCTGGGTATGTGTGGGGGTGCCAGAGTCAGGGCTGGAGTCATGGAGCAGGGCTGAGTATATATGAGGGGGGTACAGGGTTCAGGACAGAGGCCTGGGGTATGTGTGGGGCACAGGGCTCAGGGCATGGGCCTGGGGTGTATGTGATGGGGGGGTCAGGGCAGAGGGCTGGAGGGGATATGCCTCTATTCCACCCCCCCTTCTGCAAGGCCCTGCCCCCACTTCTTCTCTGACTCCGCCGAGAGCAGCAAGCACGCTGACTCTGCTCCTTCCTGACTCCCTCCCTTGCAAGGGCCATCAGCTGATCGGCCAGCAGGGAGGGAGGGGTACGAACCCAGCACACTACGGGAAGAGGCAGGAGAGCCAGCAGGACCAAGCTTCTACCCCCTGCCCCCGTGGAGGGGGAGGGGGTAGCAGAGGGTGGAGAAGAGTGGGCCGGGCTGGGCAGGATTTTTAATGGCATGCTGCTGCCTGCCAGGACTCCAGCAGGCAGCAGTGTGCCATTAAAAATCGGCTCGCATGCCGTCTTTGGCATGCGTGCCATAGGTTGCCGACCCCTGCTCTATAATAATTAACTAAGAATTATGTTAAATGCCTCCCTGAGTGAGGAGGGATCAATTTCCTATGCCACACAGTAGCAGTTCAGTATCAGTTAAGTAAAAGACTGGGAGGTTTACATTTTGATACTTATATGGTAAACTTTTTGCATTCTAGTCATGTATCCTTCATGCCCAGAAGTTATAGATTTCACATGGGAAAACAGAAAATATCTAATGAGGTACTTATCCAGTCTCCATCTGCATGGCAACTAAGCTCCTCCCAACTACTGAAATACATAAATGAGACATCACCATCTCTCTCTCTCTTTCCCTCCCACTCCTTAGAAGAGAGCTATTGATTAGTGTATGGATTTTGTGAATGAATTGGTAAGAGGTGTGTGTGTGTGTGTGTGTGTGTGTGTGTGTGTGTGTGTGTGTGTGTGTGTGTGTGTGTGTGTGTGTGTGTGTGTGTGTTCCATTGAATTCTGATACAGGTAACACTGGTCTACAATTTTTGGGACGTTGTCTGCTTCAGAGATAAAATGTGATATTTATTATCTATTTTGATGCGCTGAATTCAAATATGACAATTAAAACAACTGATTGGCTACTGTTTCTAAGATATTTAAGTTTTTACATTTTATGTCTGTGTATATTGTGTAGATAGTAGAGTTTTAATCATAAATTGTAAACCTAGGTCTTTTCATGTGTTTATGGCTGCTTTACATGATAATATTTCACCTGTCCTGTTTATGTAACACTTTAAAAATCAGCAAAAGGGTTATATAAATAAAATGTATTATGAAACAAAAGGCAAAAAACTATTATGTACATAGTTTAGTCCTATTCAGTGTCTACTTGGCGCTTCTTGGCTTGTCTCTTGTATTCATTAAATGGAGCATCTCTTGTCACTGTCCAGCAATAGTCTGCAAGCATTGATGGGCTCCATTTGCCCTGATAGCCTGCCAGGAGATTCCACTGCTGTAGTCTGGAGCCCAACAGCTCTGCCTTACTCTTGGGTAGTTTCAAATCCCCGACAAGGTCATTCAGTTCACCTTGTGTTATGAGGTGTGGTTCAGAGGAGGAGGATGGGAGAAAATGTGGGTCCTGTGACATTGATGGTTCAGGACCAGAAGTTTCATCCTCTTCTTCTTCCTCATCTGACTCAAGTGAGAATGATTCTGGTGCATCAGGAACCGGCAGTCCTTCTCCGTGGGGTACTGGGCGTATAGCTGATGGAATGTTTGGATAATGCACAGTCTACTTTTTCTTCTTTGACACACCTTTCCCAGCTGGAGGCACCATGCAGAAGTAACAATTGCTGGTGTGATCTGTTGGCTGTCTCCAAATCATTGGCACTGCAGAAGGCATAGATTTCCTTTTCCTGTTCAACCGCTGGTGAAGATTTGTTGCACAAGTGTTGCACCATATGTGTGGGGCCCACCTCTTGTCCTGATCTCCAATTTTGCAGCCAAAATAAAGGTGATAGGCTTTCTTAACCATAGTGGTTATACTGCGCTTTTGTGATGCAAAAGTCACTTCACCACAAACATAGCAGAAGTTATCTGCACTGTTCACACAAGTACGAGGCATCTCTGCTCACTTTGGCTAAACAGAAATGTGTCCCTTTGCAAAATCAAACACTGACAAATAAGAGAGCACGACACCGTATGATTTCTAGAGCTGATATAGGGCAATTTGTTCAGCAGAGTGATCTAAGCTTCGTTATGATTGCATCATCCATGACTTCTAGGAATAACATGATGCAATTCATATCATGTATGACGCAATACCAGCTTCAGATTGCATCATTCATTGTTTTGCCTAAAAAGCAAGTACTGTCCAAACCCAGTCATAGATTTATTCATATGTAAGCAGAGTCAGGATAAGCTCTACACTGACATCTGGTGGAAAGAATTTCAGAGAGTGTATTTGCATAGGCACGCCTACCTTATCCCAGACTCCCAAGCTGTGGGACTGCTTGGTGACAAATTGCTCACCCTCAGTTGGGTGGTACTGGCTAGACATGGGACATGGGTTCCAAAACCCAGAGAATTGAGAGAGGCTGGGGACAGGTATTTGTGCCTGGTGGTGCAGTTTCCTTGTGGAGCCAGAAGCACCAGTTGCACCCCCTCCTCTCTCCACTATGCAATGTCAGAGTTGATTTTTTTATTCCCTTAAGAATTTAAATACAGGTTACTGAGCTGAAATCACTTTGGGCTAATGGTGCACTTGCACTGGGGCTCCCCCACTAAGAGCTGAGATCACTAAGAATTGAAATCACTAAAGAGCTGAAATAACTGAGCTGAGAGCACTGAGTACTGTGCTAACTAGTGGGGGAGCCTGAAGATATGCTGTGGAACAGAGCGGCTGGCGGAGTGGAGCAGTTGTGGGGATGGCTGGAGCGGATCACGGGACAGCTGGTGGCAGCAGAGCGGCTGACAGAGCGGAGTAGCTGTGGGACGGGTGGAGCGGCCCACAGAGCAAGCGGAGCCGAGCAGTTTGCAGAGAGAACTGGAGCAGCTCATGGAGCAGAGCAGCTGGTGGAGCGGAGCAGTTTCTGAGGACGGCTGGAGGAGCAGCGTGGAGCGGCTGGTAAAGCGGAGCAGTTCGTGGAGAAGGCGGAAGCAGAACCCACGGAGAGGCAGGGCAGTTGGCCCCAGACCACGTAAGGTGCCCCTTTCTATCCAGGCTGGGGGGGAGGGACCTCTACAGATAAACTCTCGAACTCTGGGGTGGCATTGACCAGAGACTTTTGGGTTGTTGGACTTTGGGGTGATTGGACTTAAAACCCTAAGGGGAAAAAGGACAGTGCCAAACGTACTTGGAGGTGGGTTTTTGTTTATGGTTTGTGTTATAACCCTGTTTGTGGTGTTTCTCCAATGGGATGCCGCATTAATTTCTTCCTTTATTAAAAAGATTTTGCTACACTCAGACTCCGTGCTTGCGAGAGGGGAAGTATTGCCTCCTAGAGGCGCCCAGGGGGGTGTGGTATGTGAGTGTCCCAGGTCACTGGGTGGGGGCTCGAGCCGGTTATACATTGTGTTACTGAAACGGAACTCCTAGATACTGAACCCGGCCCTTGTTGCTGCCAACTCAGAGGGGCAGAAGGGTTACACATAGATCCAGTCAAAGATGTATTTTAGTCATTTCTGGTTTAAATTGAGATCCCTTCCCTTTATAACTCACTTATCCTCCACCATTCCCAAGTCCAGGGTCGTATATACTGACCCAATAGCATATCTTGAAAACTAGAGCCAATCAACAATTTTAAGCATCGTTTTCGTTCTCAGTGAGCCAGAATTAGTAAAGTTGGTCTACATTTATTTCAGAAGCATTTTGGCTGTAGAGCAGTGTAATTGCTCCTCCATGTCTCTTGTAGGAATGAGTCCCACGGTCCTTGCTGTGAAAGTTCTGTGTTTTGCTCCATTGCAGTTGATCTTTATGGAGAAAGAGAACAAAACCTCCTTGTAGTGAGTGGTGCTAGATCAGAAGTGGGCAAACTACGGCCTGTGGGCCATATTTGGCCCGAGGGACCATCCTTCCTGGCCCTTGAGCTCCTGGCCGGGGAGGCTAGCCCCCTCCCCCACAGCCTCAGCTTGCCGTGCCACCAGCGCTCTGGGGCTGCGAGCTCCTGCCAGGCGGTGTGGCTACCAAACATGCTGCTCTGAGCAGCATGGTAAGGGGGTGGGGAGTGGGGGGGTTGGATAAGGGGCAGGAGGTGCAGGGGAGCAGTCTAAGGGACAGGGAGTGGTTGGATGGGGTGGAGGTTCAGGGAGAGGTCAGGGGACAGGGAACAGGGGTGGTTGGATAGGCGTGGGAGTCCTGGGGGGGCCTGTCAGGGGGCGGGGGTGTGAATAGGGGTCAGGGCACTCAGGGGACTGGGAGCAGAGGGCGTTGGATACCGGGTGGAATTCCGAGGGGGGTGGTTGGGGTGGAAGGAGCCCAGGAAGGGGCGGTCAGGGGACAAGGAGCGGGGAGGTTGGATGGGTCAGGGGTTCTGAGGAATGAGGGGGAGCAGTCTGGGGGCAGGAAGTGGGAGGGGGTGGGTAGGGTGTGGGGGCCAGGCTGTTTGAGGAGGCATAGCCTTCCCTACCCGGCCCTCCATATAGTTTTGGAACCCCGATGTGGCCCTCAGGCCAAAAAGTTTGCCCACCCCTGTGCGAGAGCCTGCTGTGGACTTCAGGTAGTCCAGGAAGAGATTCAACCACCCTAGATAGCTCTTTGGAACATGTTTTGGTGGATCAGAGGGAAGTCTTGTCTATAATAGAGCCTCAACATAAACCTGTACAAAACCTTTGAGTTTCAATTGGTCTGCTTCAGCCCAAGTGTTTTTTTTTTTTAAATTAAAAATGATCCTGTTTGCAAATTAATTTAAAACAACATAGTAAAGAGTATACAAAATTTTAGGCACAATAAACTTTTTCTGTATTTCATTCGCCTCGTATGTCATAATATACTAATAAAATGTGTAATCAGTTAACACATGAGCACAACAGTTATTTTGTGGAAATCTATTTCCTGCTATTCAGTTTGTATGCTAAGTATATTTACTAAGAATTTATTTAATCCCTATTCTTATCAGCCACTATATGTAACTGAATCTCTTCTGCTTTTGCTCTGAGCCTGACATTTTTCAGTGCAAACATACCTTAAATTACCATCGAGATTCTGAGATTAGATATAGGATACCTGCACAAGGACGCATATAAAGGCACTCATACTAAAGCAGCACAGAGATAACATCTGAAGAACAATGTTCGGAATTTGTAAACCACAGGGTTATATGTATAGTGTGCATATACAAAACCCCCACACTTGCAGGGAAAAAAAATTAAGCTGTTTTAAAACAAGATACATACTGTACTTGTAGAGTCGAAATACCCGTGCCCACCCACCGTACTCACTATGTGACTTTATAAGCTGCCAGTCTAATCCTCCACCAATAATTTTTACATTCCTATGCTGTGGTTTGACAGAGGTAAAGAGAAATTTCTTCTCTATAAGCATCCTTTCTGTAAAATCAGTACGAATGGAGCATTTTATTATCTTATTTGCAAAGGTTTGAAGCAATGTGTAAAGGTGAATGGGGAATAGAAGGCTGAAAGAGCTAATTAAAACCTAATATAGATATCAGTTTACCTTTAAAACCTTGTTTCTTCTAAGTAGTGAACCTGAAATAGAAGTGTAACTATTAGTTGTGTTTCAATGTCGCCAGAACTAAGCCCTAAAACGGCATTGCCACCTAGTGGTCATGCTTGAATCTTTTAAGTAACAGCATAGTACAGAATTCTTCATCTGGAGAATGCAGGGTGCATTTTCTTTTACCATTTTTTAATTGCTAATTTATAGTTAATCATGGCAATCTGACAGAAAAATAGGTTATCAAAACCATGATAATTACTTAGTATGAATTCAAATATGATTTTCATGGAGCAAGTATCAGAGCGGTAGCCGTGTTAGTCTGGATCTGTAAAAGCAGCAAAGAATCCTGTGGCACCTTATAGACCAACAGACGTTTTGGACCATGAGCTTTCGTGGGTGAATACCCACTTTGTCAGATGCAAGGAGCAGACTGCAAAATTTACTTGTAAAGAACCCTGATTTCATATCAAGAAAATACCCCAATTATATCAACTTCATATTCTTATCCAGACAATATAACAAAAAAAGTAAGAGTTTTAAAAGGCATGCCATCAACATGAAATCTAGTCAATGAAATAAAAAGAGAGAGAAAACGTAGATTCAGATATTAGACCTTATACCTGCTAAATTTGTAATTTTACAATCGCTTTCCTTTTTTGGGAGGTTATAAATATTCCCCTATTGAAAATCTTCCTACAGAAAGTGATTTTTAAAGTTGATTTCTGTGACTCTGCTCCCAGGGCTCATTTTCTGGCTCCTCTGGCTGGCCCGGTTCTGCTCCCCAGCTCAGCTTGGGCCCGCTTTCTCCTTAGTGCGGCCCCATGCTGGTCTGAACCAGGCAATTCCAGCTCACACGGTCACCACCACAAGGACCTCCTTTGTCTCCTGACTCTCTGATTAGCCTGCCAGCCCTGTCAATCAGACTGACCTCTCCCCATTGTTCCTGGGAACTGTCAGTCTCAGGGTCCTGATTTCCCATTGATCCTTTCCCCTTTCTTTTGGTACTAGGAGTTAGCCAACCAATCCCCACCCCCACCCGAGGTTTTAGTGTCCCCTTACACAAGCGCCATCTCTCCCTGAAATTATATGGTAAAATCAAGCTAATCAATACCAGGTTTTTCTCTCTAGTGAACTGACAATTGATTTCTATTCATTTATCAAGGTAGGTACAAATACAAAAAAGTACTGTGCATATTCACAAACTAGATTGCTAAGTGCCAACCATGGTTCCTAGTGCTGTAAAGTTTGGACACCTCTGATATATAGTTAAACATAAGTTCAATAAATGTACACACACACTAAAAGAGAGAGGAATGTATCTTTTTAATTTTCTTGTAACAAACCCATATTATAGTCACAATGAGATTTTCCAGAGTAATATACAGCATTATAACCACATGTAAGATGGCTGGCTATTTTGCCAAGTGTCTCAGCATTCCTAGGATGTATATTGCTTGTTTTCATACAAAAATAACTGCACATAATCTTTTGCTTAAATAATTAGTTCTTTAAGGCATCAATAGGCACTATATAGCACAGCTATGTATATAAGAAGCTAAATGTTACTGTAAATTTAATTATTTGAGAGGTAGTAATCTCTGTCCCCTATGCTGTGAGAGGAGGACATTTCTGAAAACAGCTCCACCATATTGCACCTTAAAAGAAAGGGAAGACTCTGGGAACCTGATGTTCCCACTGTAGAGTTCTGCAGTCATCCCATGGAAAGCTCTGTGCATTTCCCAAATACCATACGACAGTTAAAGATCTCACTCTGATAAATTATTCTGATCAACAGAAGCTTCATCATTAAAGAATGTTCTTAGCCTTAGTGAAATCTGTAATAGCAACCACTACTTGAGACTCTGTCTATATGTCTACACTGCAGCTGAGAGAAAGCCTCCCAGCTCGGCTGGATGGACTCATGCTAGCAGGACTCAAGTTGGTGCACTAACAGCAGCAGAATGGACATCGAGGCTTGGACGGCACTCAGGCTCTCAACCCACCCGACACCCTGGGTCTGAGCTCGGGTGGCTAGCCCATCTCTGCCAGAGCCATGTCCACCCTGCTATTTTTAGCATGCTAGCTCAAGTGAATCTAGTGCAAGTCTGCTACCTGGGCTGGGATGCTCCCAGCTGCAGTGAAGACAAATCCTCTGGGTGAGACTATGGCTTTAATAATGTCAATAACAATTTTGCCACTGACTTCAACAGGGCCCAGATTTCGTCCTTGCAGCCTTTCCCTATAGAAAACTGATTTGTATTCTGCTAAAGGGAAAGGGCAGACACTTTCTTTTGCCTCTTCAAAAAATGTCTGGCGTGCACTCCACATGGAAACCATATCATCTGAGACATTTAAACTTAGACTGGACAAAGCACTAGTAAATATGCTCTAAGGAACTATCTTGCACATACATGGAGATGGTCTACAGCAGGTGACCCAACATATTTTTTCCAGCTCTAATTTCTACAAGTCTCACTTTGCTGAAAGAATCACCTTGCAAATTTCTTCAGTAGTGTCTGGGATCAAAAAGAAAAAAAAGTTTTTGTATGAAGACTACAGAAGACTGCAAGCATTTTAAGACAGGCGCCATGGGTGAAATCCTGGCTCCTTTGAAGTCAATGTGAGTTTTGCCATTGACTTCAGTGAGGCTAGGATTTCATCCAATATGTCTGTACATTCTTAAGAGTGCCTAGGTCTGAACTGGGACACCTGGATACCACTGCAATACAAAACAACAAAAATAAAATATTTAGACCTACAGAATATTAATCTGCAAATACTCTAGTAAAGTCCTGACTTGCACTCTAATTACATACTTGCACATTCTGAGTGTTAAATCTGTATGGAATCTGGATGCAGCTCTACTGGCCCTTGTTTCTATAGTAGGACAGTATCTGGAAGTGTATCTGTTATATTTAATGTTTTACTGGGTAATATATAAATACATAATTACGTACATGGGTAACTGATTCTATCTGCAATTATTTATCACCCTCTATGGCCACCTATTATACCAGGGGTTGGCAACCTTTCAGAAGTGCTGTGCTGAGGCTTCACTTATTCACTCTAATTTAAGGTTTTGTGTGCCAGTAATACATTTTAACATTTTTAGAAGGTCTCTTTCTATAAGTCTATCATATATAACTAAACCATTGTTATATGTAAAGTAAAGTTTTAAAAATGTTTAAGAAGCTTCATTTAAAATTAAATTAAAATGCACAGCCCCCCCCCACCAGACCAGTGGCCAGGAGCTGAGCAGCGTGAGTGTCACTGAAAATCAGCTCGCGTGCCGCCTTTGGCACCTGTGCCATAGGTTGCCTACCCCTGTAATATACAATTATTCTGATTGTGATGGGGAGACTTTACATCTATTTTAAAATAAAAAAGTATGACCTCTTAGACGTATACTTCAAAAGTTTTAACTGAGCTGCAAATCATCGTGCCATTTTTGAAGATTCCTTTTAAGGTTCCGGGGCTTCTTTTTGTGATCCAGTCAGTTTTCAGACTTAACTGACTCCAGACATCTCCTTAACCCATGCAGGAAAAATGCCAGTCATCTTTATGTGATCAAAACAGTCTTTCACTTAAAAATGCAGGAAGAGTCTACAAAAAAGACTGTAGCTGTATGCAAATACCTCACGTTACAATGTTCACAAGCTAAAATAATGGCCTCTCATTTCAAATCTCTTAATCAGTCCAAGGGAAATTAAGACATGAGCAAAATAATCTGTATTATTATAAGTACATTATGTACCTAAATGTGAACAAAATCTGATGTTATTTTCTGTTCATTTTGCAGAATACAGTAAAGCTGCCATTTTTAGAAATCCCAATTATCCCCTCATTTTAATTTCTAAAATGTAGTTCTCCCTCCTCTTTCCCCCCTCTGTTCTCTTCTTTCCTTCCAACTTCTTACTCCTTCCACTTCATTCTTCCTGACATGTTCAGTCCTGTTTTCAATCATATATGTATAATACATACAGCATGCACATATATAAAATACATGTTGCACATGTACATGATACATTTAAGTGCAAAACTCAACTTAACTTTAATAATGGAGCCAGAATTGGCACCTCCATAATAACTGGCTTGATTTGCAGAGGTGCTGCGTACCCAGAAACTCCCAAGCTGGTGAGGCACAGCACTTCCGAAAAAGAGGTGAAATAGGTATATTTATCATTTTAAACTCTAAAACCCATTTCTTGCTCCCCTGCCATTAGACTCCTGTTGGCTTGACTCAATCCTTCCAAAGGCTAGGCTTCCACTCAGTGACTGACAGTTAAGTACAGCCTCCAGTAGTACACCGAGGGTGGTCCGTATCTATAACGGCATTAAACTAAGACCAGACAGAACCAGAAGAATGGTCTTTTCCTCTGCCTGGTTTGTATTTTTCTTTTAAAGAAATGTATAGGCTGCTCAAAAAAAAGCAAAACTAACATGCAGCATACTAAACATTCCATCATGTTACCATGAAAATGGGCCCAAATCAGATTAATGATGTCAGGTATGATCTTACTGTAATCAGCAAATTCCCTTTTACTCCTTCCATTCAAGTATTTTTATGTTATCTGATCTGTAAAGTTAACTACACAATTTGTATAGTTTAAATTTATACCAGTCACTTAATGTAACCTGCAATATACATGTAACAGTTCTGGTATCCTACATGAATTATGGTACTGAATTACAACTTTTATTTAAAAAGGATTTTGAGAGAGAGAAAATATTACAAACATTAATAAAACTTATTGATGAATGAAATATTAGTCCCATAATTCTTTATAGAAATGACATTACCCACCACATTTTCTCATTACCGTGATCAAAAATCAAAATACTGTAAAATAATGTAGAGTTGCAGTTTTAGAGCAAAGAAACTGAGAAAAAGAATAGAATTATAATTTTTCCTGATAGGTAAATTTAGCTGTTTGCAGTAGTTTGAGTTGCTTCTGTATATCCTAGTTATTAGGAATAATAATATGTCTGATACTGATTTAAAAAAGAAAGACACAAATTTTTTAAAATAAAATTTGAGGATATCACAGAACATATAGAGATAAAAGTTACTTTTAAAGAATAACCAGAACAGTAACTACCACTTTATTTGGAGATTTAGGAACAGTCAGTGCCATCCATTAACACTACTTTGAAACATCGCGTATAGTAGACATTTCTTCTCCTTGGCTTTTGCTCTTTATGAGTCTATCCAGAGGTGGCTTTGATCCTCTTGCTGAAGAAGTTTTTCTTCACAGGCAATCATCAGTGGTGCAGTAGGAAGTTGGTAGCTACATTAAGGTCGTTATTTGAAGCTCTCAGAGCTTCCAAAGCATCTACCCTTGAAAATCCCATTTCCATAAGTCGTGCAACCTGTAAGAGAAATAAAAAAAAACACCTTTAATCACAGTTTTATTCATTTTTCCTTTTAGAATTATCATATAGCAGCAAAACTGTTTAGTTTATTACTGAACACTCTGTGCAATGGTATATCTTTTTTTTTTAATATCAAAACACTCATCTGATATGGTGTGGTTGGATGAGCCAGAAAACATTACTGCAGTTGAGAAAATATAGTTTGCAATAGAACAGTAATTCCAGTGGTCAGTAGGTACTTGAGAAGCATTTTTCACGTGCTACAATATAATGTTGATGGTTGACTTTTTGTCTGCATGCCAACTTTCCTTTATACGTGTTGATTCAAACGGTACTGCATTTAAATCCAATTTTGTTTTATGTTATAACACAGTGTGCCAGATTCAATACCCAAATGGATAAATCATACCAATTTCAAGCTGGAGTAATTGTAAAACCTACATTTTTTTAAATTGTGTTTAGTTATAAGTGAAAATCTAATTGATTTCTTCTGAAATAGTTTTATTCTTATCCAATCACAGCTGACAGTAAATTAAATTTTTTGGCAAAATTCACCAAATGGTCATGGCAGCAGCAGCAGCACTCACTATTACCCCCTTACTGAGGGATAAGGCCTGAAACCAGACAGCACAGCCCCAGAAATGGGCAGCCACCAGCAGGCTGGGAGATACTTTGTTTCTTCCTCCTCACTGGCAGGTCCCTATGAAGCCTGCAGTGAAGATTAAAACTGCCCTTCCCCAAAAAGAAACATAGAGAGAAGGGTAAATATCAATACAACTGTCTGTTCCCTATAGGGCACAACAGCAAATACACATTTTCCTGAGTCACAAGATTAATAGATTTCCAAGGGACATTGCGGTCCCTAGTCTGACCTCATGTATAACACAGGCCACAGAACTTCCCCAAAATAATTCCTTTTTAACTAGAGCATATTTTAACAAAAAAAATCCAATCTTGAATTAAAAATTGCCAGTGATAAAGAATCTACCATGACCCTTGGTAAGTTGTTCCAATAGTTAATTACCCTCATTTTAAATATTTATATCTTATTTCTTGTCTGAATTTGTCTTCTTTCAACTTCCAGCCATTGGATTTTGTTATATATTTCTGTTAGACTGAAGAGGTCTTTAACAAATATTTGTATCTAGTCACTGCTTAACTTTCTCTTTGTTAATCTAAATAGATGGTGCTCCTTGAATCTACTGTATCATCATCTAATCTTTTAATCATTCTTAT
This sequence comes from Gopherus flavomarginatus, assembly GCF_025201925.1. Lineage (NCBI taxonomy): Eukaryota > Metazoa > Chordata > Testudines > Testudinidae > Gopherus > Gopherus flavomarginatus. The sequence goes on from NC_066617.1 coordinate 270,906,286, forward strand.
GGCTCTTCTCTGAATCCCTCCAATTTATCAACCTCCTTCTTGAATTATAGGCCCCAGAACTGCAAACTGTATTTCAACAGCAGTCGCCCTCATGCCAAATACAGAGGTAAAAATAACCTCTTTCCTCCTACTCGATATTCCCCTGCTTATGCATCCAACAATCATATCAAGCCCTTTTGGTCACTGTGTTGCACTGGGAGCTCATGTTCAGCTGATTATTCACCAAGACTCCCCAATTTTTTCAGAGTTACTGCTTCCCAGGATAAAGACTCATCATCATGGTAGTATGCCTACATTCTTTTTTCCTAGATGTGTATTTTTACATTTAGCCATATGAAAATGCAAATTATTTGCGTGTGCCCAGTTTAGAAAGTTATCCAGGCTTGTCCTCTTCATTACTGATCACTTCCCCAACCTTTATGCTGTCTGAAAACATCATCAGTGGTAATTTTATGTTTTCTTCAGGTTATTGATAGAAATGTTAAATAGTGTAAATAGAGTGAATCTTGCATTTGTATCTGGAAATGCGGACTGTGCATATTCTGAACATAGTTTTGACTGGATGTTGGCAAGAAAGCTACATTTTGATTTTTTGGAAGTACTTTCAGTATTGTAACATTTATCCTGGATTTCAAAAATCTTTTTCTCGGATTTAATCTATGCATATATTACTAAAGGTTTTGAAAACTAATACATTGTCGGGTTGTCAAATAGGATACTGATAATTTTTGTGTGGGTTTCCCTTTTAAATCCAACGTTTACGTCTCATCTTTATGGGAAGAATGAATTATGCTACTTTTGACATCTTTGCAACAGTAGTCTCACATCAACTAGATTTCATAACCAGTGGCATCTAAAAGTCCCTGTGCAGGGAAAGGTGACCAGATAGGAAGTGTGAAAAATCAGGATATTTTTTTTCCCCAGAATGGGGGTGGGGCTAGTTGTCTATATAAGAAAAACCCATAATACTGATCAGGACGGAATAATATTAGGACGTCTGGCCGCCCTAGATGGGGTTTACCAGGTCTTCGTGACCCCCTGCTGGAGCATCCACTGCTCAGCTACATCCACCCCAGGAAAAAGCTTTCTGAGAGGAAAAGGGCAACGATTATTATACCTCTGGGCATAGGTGCCAACTTTTACATTTCCCAGGAAGTGCTCCACCCCCGCTCTGCCCCAAAGTCCTGCCCTCACCTCGCCCCTTCCCCAAGACCCCGCCTTCTCTCCACCTCTTCCTGCCCCACTTTCCCGAGGCCCCACCCTCACTCACCTCCTGCCCCCAAGGCCCTGCCCTTGCTCTGTCTCTCCTGGCCCCCGTTCCATCCCCTCCCTGAGGCCTTTGCCCACCCATCGCTCACTGCTCTCCGCCCTCCCCAAGCCACCAAACAGCTCGGAAGCACCCACAGAGTTGGTACCTATGCCTCTAGGCTTGCTTAGAGAAGCACCCCAGGAGCAGCCATTTTGGGAACCACTGAGATCTGGTCCTCCAGCAACTAGAAGGGCAAGGATCAGCAATAGAAAATCAAGGCCCAGCAGGTTTAAATAAAACGAGCTGCTTGCTACTGCCACAGCAGTTCTGAGCTGGAGCTTGTGGAGTGAGGAGAGATGCTCCCTAGGCCAACAGCCAAAGGAACCAGGTCAGGTCAGGGCCTATTGCTGGCCATGGTCAGCGACAGGAGTTCAGGAGGAACCTTGTTGATTTAATTCTGGAAAAGGAGTTAAACCCAAGCAGGGTAAATAAACTATTTTATTTATAATGGCCAAGAAGGGTCAGGTACTTCTTCTGTTTGAGTTTGTTGTACCCCAGAAGGGGTTTGAACTGACCCATCCAGAAGGCTAAGCCATGGAAGACCCACAGAGGCAGTCTGACAGCCTGCAGGAGGCACTGGGAGCTTAAGAAAGCAGCAGCACCATGTCCGGACACTGGGGAAGAAGGCACTAAAAAAAGGTGAATGCAATACAACCTGTTCTTACTTTTTCATTGGAGATTGGTCCAATACGTAGGATGAGAACATAGCAATTCCTGTCTTATGTTAATGAAACAGAACTGTATTTACGGAGTTTTATACTGCGCATGTGTAGCCATTCACAGCTGGCATAAAAATTGTATTTGTGTTATGTGTCTTGATGTGTATACATGATGGAGTATGGAAACTATAGAGGGCAAGCTCAGTTAAAGAGAATCAAAACTTCCATAACTACAGCTTCACCCATAATCAACGTGAATAATGCAAACTATTGCCAGTCTATTTGTTTACCATATTTGAATAGTAAAACTAGCTGGTTGTTTTTTAAAGAAAAGCTATATACAAAGTCAGAAATTCTAAAATAAATTTGCAGCTCTAATCCATAAATGCAATTGCATTAGTTCAATCTGTCTTCATGTTGTAACTGTCATTTAGTATTCTAGTTTGAGCTACCAACATATTAACTGTATAGAAGGTTACCACAGGTTACAGATTATGATAAATAGTACACGTAGCCAACCCCTCATCTGTTTAAATTATGTTCTAAAATACAAAAATATTTACCTGTTCCTCAGAAACTTCAGCAGTTGGAGGTGCCTCTTGCTCAGACTGGCCATTATCTTGATAATTTGCATTATGTCTACGACGTAAAGGAGGAAGGATTCGATTCCAGTTAATCACCCTGCCCTGAAACCAGATATTTATTATTAGTTCTTTAACCCAAAAAGGATATAAAAAACTCTCAGTTTTGTATAAATTGTATTATGAGTAAAATGTTTATTTCAAACAATAACTTCTATAATATCATAGTCTTTAATGATTACAGTACTCAAAAGGGTATATTTTCTTGCTTCACTAATTAATCAAAATGTTTCTGCTACATTAAGGAAACATATACTAATAAATAGGAGCTATTTGTCATATGTATTTCCTGTTTAAGCCTCCTGTTAGTGTTCCATATGTGTTGAAGGAGCTGCAGCCCACTACCGTGAAGGAGAGCAACTTTGAGTTCCGGTCTCTTGTTCCTCAAGTAAACAGAGGTTTGGCTGCTTTTGTTGCAACAGACATAAAACCTGATCTTTTTCTTGCTCTGTGTAGTTGGCAGGAGTTCCATTCACTGACTGCAGTATCAAGCCCATAACGTCAAGATGCGTGAGCACTTTGTATTACTTAACAGCAGCTCTGCTCACCAGTTAATGGTTGGTATTGATAACTCTGAAGTCTAGTTCTCCTTAGGCAGAAGGATAGTGGCTGAAACATTGATCATCGCAGATGGGAAAGGCAAAAAATACAGGAGATTACGGAGGAGGCAATGAGTGGATTTCTCAGGGCGCCAACAAAATCACAGAGGTAAACTCAGGATAAAGCCTACTGAGGATGTCTATGTAAAAGTTTACTACAGCCATCACTGTACTATCTAAGTGACTGTATGAATCTAACACCAGTTGAAATGACTTTGAAAACATCCTCCTTCTTGCCTAGATATACTCTATTAAATATCATGTTTCACATTTTGGCACTGTTCCAAAGTAAATACATTTTGTACAGAGTGTGTTACAGAAACAGAAATTTAATTTTATAATGTAAATGTAACCAAACCACAGAAAAAGAATGGTAAGGTGCTTACTTTTTACAGTATAACAAATACATACAGTAATATAAAGTGTTATTTACATAATTGCCCAGAGGTAACACAGATGTATCAGCAAAGTTTTTTTGATGGATTATGGGTAATATTAGAACTACTGTCCATGAAAAAAAATCTGTTCCTTTACAATCCATTTTATGTGTTTTTTCCTGATGCTTCTGTGTCTATAAGGCAGCTTGTTAACCCCCCACTTCCTGTGTCTCCCTCTCTCCTCTCTCTCACTATTGTGGAAAGCATTCCTTCTTCCTTTCAGTTTGTAAGGAATCTGGGTTTCCTTCCTGCAGCTGCTCTATTCTGGGCCTACAATTCTTTCTCAGAAGACCTTCCTCTTAAAAAAAGAGGGTTTTTTTTTTCAGCTTTGCTTTTCTCTTTAAGCTTCTTTGGGCTGGGGCAATTAACTTAAAATGTAACCAGAATATTGCATTCATGCAGTTTTGTTTGTATTTATTTCCTTTAAAAGATCAAGGGGAAAAAAGACACCAGTGTGTTTAACTGAATGTATTTCAAGAAAAATTGATGTATTGAAGAAGGTTGTCTGCTCTATAACATTTTTCTTCTATGCACTGGAAATCATAAGGTATCAGACAGTCAAATAAATGTGCTAATTAATAAATGTACTGGTCTATCTGATGATTGAAATAAGTGTAGCTGCCTTTCCCGCTTTACCTATAGCATTGTTAGTGAGTTATTTATTCTGTTTGTCTATGAAATCTTCACAAGTACATGTTATTTGTCAACTGACACTACCAAGGGTCACCCTTTCTTCCCAGAAATGAGCCTTTTATTTGGCACCCGCAACGCACAAAAACAAAGTGTTGTCAAGCTTTAAAAAAGCAGTTTCTATACTATGTAGACTATCACTTTTTTAACAGGCATCTTACTAAACTACGGATGCAGATAATGTAGTAAGAACAGATTCAGGCGGATACCAGAGTGACACATTTCCTAGAAATACCTACATAAGATCAGACAGACAGATCAGATAAATAATTTTTCACAGTTTTAAATTGTCTTTAAAACATTTCAATGGCCTTTGGATCTAGGAGCCATTACCCAGTATTCTTTATTTATTAATTACAGGAAATAGCATAAATGCAGCAATAATATGATCAGGCAAATCTGCAAAGTGTTTAAGGTTTAGCACTGTATCAAAAGCTGAGAATTTAACTAAATCCAGTCCCAGAGCAAGTAGGATAAAAAATACATCATGAAGTCAAGTAATCCCACACATACCAGTTTTTAAAAATAGACAAAAAAGGGGGGAAAAAAAGACTACTGCCAAGCCTTGCCTTACAGGAAATCATTTTCAGACCCTCCCCCCACATTCATACATAGTGTTATGACAAATGTTAAATTGCAGTGTATTTTATGCCCTCTAACATACTTAATATGCAAATATCCAGGTACACTTCAGAGGAATATCTGCACTAAGGTGGACTAAGTTGACTGAATGGAGCTTCTGATCTTTTTAAGGGTCATCTGTTTATTAGCATACAATTTCTATGCAAAAGAAGCATATTTCATGGTAGATTTGCAATTGGCCTCTCCACCACTTTCACTGACAGTGACATCTGCTCCAAGCTGTTTGGTGACATCCAAGAAGAGCTTGTGAATTGGCTATTTATTATGTGAACTTAATGAAAATTTAATGATAAATAAGGGAGAATGTAAGAGGTTTCAGACCAGGCAATTCTAACCGTGTTACACTGCTCACACCCAGAGTCAATCCCAAAAACTTTTTGAGATCTCCCAGGTGTTTTGGACAATAGTGATCTCAAGACTGTCCCTAGGAAGATGTGTGCAAAATCTCCCCTGCGTTTCCCCATTCATGGCTCTCAAAAGTGGCTGATGCTAGTGTTTTCAACAGAGGAGATGGGACTACCAGCTTGTCCCTCATTTCTTAGCTCTGGTTTTAGTGCTCGGATGGCAGTCATGAAAGAATTACTGGAAGGAAGGAAACTTTCCCTTTGACCTCCCTACTGGTGCACCCTCTTCCTCCGAGAGTCCGTGAGATGGCTTTTTTTCCCAATCTGGGTCTCAAAGCAGCAGAAAGTTTGTCACAGTGAGAAGGCAGGAAGTCACCATCAGCTTTCAAACACTGGTCCCTAGAACTGAATGATATGAAGAGAGGAGCTGTAGAAGGTCTATTCCTCATGTTAGGAGCCAACCTCTTTCTCTTAACGGTTGACCTGCATTATATAGAAACTGTTTTAACTAAGGACTGGCTTCTTAGGCCACAGCACAGAAGACAATAAAATTGCATCACCACTAAAAATCAGTGTTAGGGCAGAAATGATCAAGTTGCTGACAGTGTCCTCCCCACCACTGTCTTGTAGCTGGGGGGGAGGTACGGGTTGTCTAAGCCAGCAGAGGAAAGAAAACCGTTGGCCACTTTAAGGAATGCACACACTCTCCTCATGGCACTCAGCCTTCCTCATAAGTTTGAGGAGGGGAGTTCTTTAGCTGATTGGTTGGACAGAGAGATGCAGCAAAAGTCTAATGGCTCAACAATGGGGAGGTCTTATGAACTATTCCTCAAGCCCAGGGCACCATTCCTCATTGGGAATGAAACTCCCCTCCTTCTGCCCACTGGGATTAGAATAGGAGCGGGTTTGGGGGGCTTGCTGTGGACATCGTGCTAGTTGCCCTTTGGGGGCTGGGAAGGAATTTTTTTCTCACTGCCAGATTGACCTGGGCAGTGTGGGTGGTGGTTGGTTGTTTTTTTCCTTTCTCTCAGCACTCCGGGGTCCCAGTGGGTATATTAGGTTGTGAAATTTATTTGGTCACAACTTGGCAGGTGCCCAATGCAGGTACTCTTTCAGTCGGGGGTCCTGTTCCCTAATAAACCAGAATTGGAAGCAGATTAGGAAAAGGTATCTCCTAGAGGAGGTGTGGAATGTGTTTGGGGCTCCAAATGGTTGGAACAGCAAGGAGATAACCCTCTAGATTGTCACAGGAGAGTGGCGGGTTCCCAGCAACCATGGTGGGAGCATATTAATGAGATGAGGGCTCACAGCATCCCTCCACAAGGTCGTACATATTACAAATGAAGGATAACCTGCACAGGACAAGTCATTGCTGGATAGTTCCCAGATGTGTTACTTAATAAAGCTGTGATCTATTAAACCACTTTCCTGGTATCTCATCTTTCTGCAGTATACAAGATAATGCATGTTGCATATAAAAAGACATACACACCTTTTTGTATAGTCCCAGGTAGAGTCATTTATAGTAATGAACCTGTTTTGTGTCCTTATGTAAACAAGCAACCTTCTGACTGCATAGCCTACTAGCTCTCATTTAACCTTCTAATTCATACAATCCCCTTAGTCTCTTTTAGGGATGAGAACTGTATTACTTACTCAGATCACTCACACACACACACACACACACACACACACACACACACACACACACACACACACACACACACACACACACACACACACACACACACACACACACACACACACACACACACACACACACACCAAAAAAGCACAAAAGTGCTTTTTACTCAGTGTTTGCAAAATAAAAAAAATTGTATTTTAGGCAACTACTAATTTTCAACTAAAGTAACTAAATAGCAATTAAACATTTGTCAATCCCATTCACTTAGATAGAGAGAGAAAATGTATTTTAAAAGTTTTCTTCAAAGCTCTGTAAGCACTCAGATATTTTGATAATGCTATCGCATGTGCCTGAATTAATGCCAACTTGCCATCTGTTTGCACAAACAGGAAACACCTCCTAATATCTAACCTCTAAGCCTTTTCTAAAGATGTAACCACATAGTGAGAGATGGAAAAAAGGAAACTGCTTTTGCATTTCATTTTTTAAATAACACACAATCTGCCCCGTACTGATAATCTACACAATAGTAGACATTTTGGGCAGGGTGAGATATTCTGACTGTCCCAGCTGTTTTATGCAAGATTAAAAAAAAAAAATTAAGGCATCTAATGTGCTAAAAGTAATGTCTCAAATACTTCCTTTCGGATAAAACTTCATACAAATTTTCAATTCTACTACTACCTCATTCAAGGAGAGGATAATAATCCAGGATCGGGGGAAAAGAGACTATATGCTTTACTATGGAGTGAAAGTTTTAATATTTCTTGTTTTAAGACAGATGTAAAAATAGTGGCATTAACTCTGGGTTAAGAATTTTATACTGCCACCCACCATGGTATCTGATTACCTTTCATGAATAACAATAGCAAAGTTTCTGGTGAACATCATGGAGTCTCTGGCACTTCTCCCATTTCAGGGTCAGAACTTGGCTTGCGATAGGATCTTGGTTTTGATTTTTTTGTACCCTAAGCCTGTACAGGTTTAGGGTACAAGGAAGTGTTAGTGTTGTGATTGTCATTCTTATGGTAAAAATGTTTTTTGAAAAAGGAAAGTTTTGCAGTGATTCCTAAAGATGGTCAGACTGAATTTGCCTGATCTCCTCTGGAAGTTTGTTACATAGCCGGATCCCTTTGAATAAGAATGCTTTGTCTCCAGTGCTCACATGCTTCATCCTGGGTTTTGTGATCAGTGTTGCCCCAGACAAATGCAACTGTCACATAGATTCATAGATCAACATTCGGTCTTTGATGTAGGTGGGGTTTGATCCATTGATTACTTTGAAAATTAGGACCAAGGCCTTTAAACTGACTGGGAGCCAGTGAAGGGACTTGAGCACAGATCTGATATGCTCACAGTGGCCTAAGCCATGGAGAAGAAGGCAGCCACATTCTGCAGCACCCTTGGAGTCTGTCCATCATCTTCACACTCAACTCCAAATATGGTGAGTTACAGTAATCCAGACCAGAGGTGACCAATGCATGGACCACTGTGGTCAGGTCCTTGTCCAGGAAGAATGGATGACTTTTCCTAGCAAGTTGGAGGTGAAAGAAGGCATTTTGGGGAACTGCTGCTTCCCAGTCATCCAAGCTCAGTGTGCAGTTAAACAGGACTTTGAGGTACTGCACCACTTTGACAAATGGGGGAAACAATATCTTGGCTATCTCGGAAAAGTATTTCTCTTTACAACCAGCATCATTTGGGTTTTGCCAGGGTTCAGTTTGAGCCAGCTCTTCTGCACCGAAGAGTTGATTTCCTGTATGCGTTCTGACATCGTAACAGTGGCAATGGTTGCATCAGTTGAGAAAGAGACATAGTGGAGTGTCATTGGCATGCTGTTGGCAGCTGAGCCCACAGCATTTCATTCTCTGCCCCAGTGGCCTCATATATATAGAAGAGAAGAGGTGACAGTATGGCTCCCTGGGGGATTCTGCAGGTAAGGGCCTTTAAAGAAGAGAAGGAGGAGGAATTGCCTACCACCACTCCTTGAATTCTGCTGGAGACAAATGATTGGAGTAACTGTAGTGCTGGGCCATCTACCTCTGCTACGTCAGCTAGATGGATCAGCAGCATCTTGTGGACTAATGTGTCAAAGGCCACTGATAGATGCAGCAGTATGCACAGGGAGATTGTGTGTGTCCAAGGTCATAAGGAGGTCATCTTTTAGCGCTACTAGATCTATCTCTGGGCTGTGCCCTGGTCTGAATCCTGAAATGTGAGGCAGCCAGGATGTTGACTGATGTCACATGTTGTTGAAGCTTGGTGGTTAGACATTGAACTCACCTCTACTCACTTCCTGTACACAAAACTTGTTCTTTTAACAGAAATAAAGACTGAGAAGAATCGAAAAAAGTAGATTCTACAATTGTGCTTTGAGGAGTAAATTTTGTAAGACACTACCAATGAAAATGTAAAAACAAAATACATTGCAATAAACGTGTACAACTGCTAAGTGCATATACAGGGCATGTAAATGATTCAATGAATGGATGCATTAGCCTTTCAGCTTTGGAAACCTAGATTCTAATTCTGTCTTAAGCTACAGGTGGAAATACACGTTGCAGTCTCATCCTGGTTGCCCAATGGTTCATATCAGAAAGATACTGCAAAATCTGATATGAATGGCAGTCTCTGCTCAAGAGAGGCATACAAACAGAATAGCCAGGGGTTTGCAGGTCAGAATTAAGAGAGCTGTCTGGGGAAGCATGCATAGCACTTGCCTATACTGTGCTTCTTAAGCCAGTGCTACTACTGAGTTTTATATATAAAATCTGACACATTTTCCAGAAAAATATAAACTAGATAAGTGACAAGAAATAGAAAAATACAGATAACATATAATGTATAAAAAGCGTATTAACGGCTATATATATAATGTATAAAAAGCTTATTAACGGCTAACATAATTGCAGGGTAACAGTTTTAGAAAGACAGTTACAGCATGATTTGATGCGGAAGTTCTTGATTCCTCTAACTATATTTCTATAAAAAGCAAAAGGCAAACTTAACTATTCTATCCCACCTAAATTCCAAATATTAACTTATTAAATGCTGGGAACCTATACATATCTACTAAACCAAATGAGTGGTAAACAGCACTGTACAAGGCAGAAAATAAGCATTCTTAAATAAATCTGATGATGAAAATGTTTAAACACTTAGCAAAAGAATGGCCATAAAAACTTAGCCATAAATTAAATCAAATTATCACCCATCAATATTGTGAGGCAAAGCCCTGTAATTTGTTGAAAGTAAGATGTGATTGGTGTGGCAGATGAGGAGCTGCTATATAATAATCTTATGAATATTGTATGTGACCAAGTTATTGAGATAGATTATATAGCTATATCTGGGTTAGTGGAATGTTTATCATATGCCTATATTGCTTTAATTCAATGGGGGCTGTCACCTGGAACAGAAGACAGTGGCAGATAGGAACTGGGGAAAACTGTTAGATTTGAGGATTCTACATCCTATCTCTAGCAAAGTTGCAAGCCTTGTTTAGCCATTGTTGGAAGCTAACAGATCAAAAGGTTATAAACAGCTAAAAAGCTATTTGGTTCCAGCAAGGCGTATCAAAGACTGAGCAAGATCTGAAGATAATTTCCCCAAAGCAGTGAGAGAGAACTGATTTGTGAGTTAAGGGATCAGATTGTGCCATCCAGACCACAGAGGTTTTGGGGTGTCTAGTGGAATCTTACACCTACCAGGAGCCCCATGTGGTAGATGGATAGACACCTGGTCAGCTAGACTTATGCAGAGAAACCAGGAGAGATAGAGGTGCAGTAATCTTGGTAATTGTGACAACTGGCTACTAATTTAGAATATTTTCTGTGTACTATAGTAGCACCCACTAGTGCTTCTATACTTACAGGCTTGTCAGTTTCCATGAATAAGGTTTACAAGAAAGGGTGAAGTCAGCAGCAGTCTCATTACCTGCATCAGTACCCAGAAAATTTAATATTTTTAATGAATTAAGCACCTAAATTTTTAAATCTATGAAAACGTGTCAATACATTGTAATCAGAGAAGTGGGGCACACTAATCTGTACACCATCTATGGACTTTGACACATTTGAACAAACAAGTAAGAAACACCTGAGTAAAACTGAGTTATCTATGGTTGGGAATATTTTTATTTAATATGGTGCATTTTAGAAGCAAGCACAAAAGAAGCCAACCTCAGTAGCACCCAAAGAATTTTCATACTTGGCAAGCTTTGAGGAGCAAGCCCCTTTTTGGAAAAAACTTCTGCTAAAAAGAGAGGTCAGGGAATAAATTTTTACACAGCTGGATAAGTAAGGAGGCAGCATCACTGGCCACCCAAATTGATATTAACTACAGTTATTAGAATGTACAGTTTGCTCCTAAAGCCCTATATGTTACAGTACTCATGCAATGATAGCATATGAAAAGGGTTAAAAGAATGAGTGCATGCCCCTCACCCAAGGTGGTTGTGAGCTACAGTATTTAAGGTTTTATTGCATGCTCAGCTTGGAGGCACCCAAGTGTTTTATTTGCACAGGATAGAATAAAGTCCTTCATTTGCTCTAGATTTCCCTAGAGATAGCTGGTGCATGCATTTGACTATCATCTTTTCAGTTATTGTTGCTGTAGGAAAGGCAGGCCCAGGTAGTGAGTTTTGCATTTCTCTCTGAAAGTAGAGAGAAATGCAGTCACTCTTCCCCTCTGGAAGGTAGTTCCATAGTCTTGGCCCTGTAGCTGAGAAAGATTTGTCTCCTGCTCTCATGAACTTCATTCTTGAGGATGAAAGATTTGCAGTTCCTGCTGCTGCTGAGGGAAAGACACCAAAAAGGCCAAGAGTGAAGAACACATTGAGGAGTAATACAATCAGTGAGATGAGGCGTGGAGTGTTACTGTGCAGGCAGAGAATGAGAAAGTTTAAATTTAATACAGGAGGCAAAGTGAGAATCAGTGGAAGAATCTGAAGAGGAAATCACATGCAAGTAAGACAATCTTTGCATCAGGCTTTTGGAATGACTGAATTGTAATGATGAGATTACAATAACCAAGAAGGATTATAAACGCCGTGTGAAGACGTTATTAGCTGCGGGGATCAGATTTCAGAAAATCTGTAGAGAAGGAAGCAGCAAGATCTGTTAACACATGAATGTGCTGCAAGGAGAGACAGAAGACATGCTAAGCCGTGCAGGTCTGAATGGTAGGAAGGACGGCGATCTTGTTCACAGTGATGCAAAAAAGTGAAGATAGAAAAAGGTTAAGGAGCGGAAATAATAAACCTGTTTTCAACCAAGTTGTGATTGAACCTCAACATGCTGCACTGTGTGCTGAAAACACAGTCCTTGTTCGCCAGGGCTTTAAAAGTCTCCAGCTGCTCCCTGCAAGTTTTGGGCCTCTTTGCTACATCTCATGGTGCCTATTTCTGTGTTCAGAAACAGTGTCACCAGTGGCTGGATGCAAGGCAGAAGCTCTTCATCTAGCTATTTGCAGCTCAACCACCTGTCTGCCTGCAAGTTTTTCAGTGGGAAATGAAAGTCATATCCAGTCTCTGTTCAGAGGCTGATGTACAGATGTGGTAGCTCCTCCCCTCTTCCAACCAATGCTTTCACTCGAGCCTGGTACCCAGCAAGAGGAACCTCAAGGGGCTGGAAAATGGAAGATATGTGGGAGGAGGAGACCTGACAGTGGGAGGGAAAACAAAGCAAGAAGATGGAACAGCCATAGGAGGGGCCCTTAAAATCCCAGAACCTACCTTGAATAGAGGGAGGAGAGAGGCTGAAGAGTTAGAGAAGCAGAAGCCATCACCACACTTCAATCCTAGAGCTCCAGAAGGCACCAGCCAATAGACCTAAAAGAACTTCCCATGTTTGCTGGTTCTGCAGAGTGACTTTGTGGCAAGAGCAGGACACTCAGGGAAAGGAGGGAAAGGAAAAAGAGAATGAGAACCAGAGAGTAGCTGGGGAGAAGAAAGATCCAAAGAAGAACCAGAGATTAAAACGTAAGTGTGGGGTCCAAAGGGGACTCCAAGATATGGGAAAGACTGGGGATGGGGACAAAGAGACACTCAGATAACGGAAAAGAACACATGTGGGGGGGGTTGTGATAGGGAGTACAAGCCCCAGACTGTCCATGAGAGGACTGTCCCAACTAGCCCCACTCCTAGACACCTGGAGCATGTGTCAGGAATAGAAAGGGGAGCTAAAAGAAGAGGACTTAATTAAGTTAGAGACTGACCAGGAAGGAGAGCAGACCTCTACTTCTCCCTCTATGACAGAAACCTGGGACTCCTGGCCAGCTAGACAAGCCGCCCTGCAAATAGGGAGACCAGGCCCAGGAAGACCGACTGAACAACTGCCTGTTTGAAGACAGGCCCTGGGTAAAGGCCAGGGTCCCACCAAAGACTTGCCAGATGAATCTCTTTTGAGTTCCTTCTTTCCTGTTGTCCTTTGGACTTATGGAGTGGAACTGGAGGGTGTTGTAGCCAGAAGGCTAAAGTTCCACAGCACTGGATCCACGAGAGGCAGTGCCTGCCTTTGAGACCCCAAGGCAGAGTGCATACTGCCATGTCAGTCACAAGAAGCACGAGAGAGATCCAGGGGAAAAGAATATTGACTCCTAGAGAAAAGAGGAACAGAAGAGAGAGACAGGACAACCTACTTAAAGAGTGAGAGGAAAAAATGGACAGAAAATCAAAGCAAAGTAGAAGAAAAAGTGGGAGAGAAAAGATAATAAAGAAATGGAAAGAAAGTAAAAAGCAGTAAGAGAACTTGTAGGCTAGTAAATTTAATTTGTTTTCAAGAGTGTGAATATATAAAACAAAGTTTATATTAATCTTTCAGAATTTTGGTGAGGGAGGAAGCTAAAGAATTCTTCATCTATGGAGCAAGTTCACCAACAGCCAGCATTATGGGAGTGAAAAAACAAACAGAAAATGCTGTGGTAATTGTACAGAAAAGAAATAGCTAGCAACTGACAAAGCACCAGTTGTTCAAGCACAGTAGCCATAGTAACCACCAACCAAGACAAGACCAATCATTTAACTACCATAACAACTACAGTTTTTAAACAAATGCAACTGGATTCTCCAGACTGCTATATGCAGACACCATTATCAATCTATCAGTAATAATTTACACCACCATACAAAAGGAGGTACATCAGGTAGCAATCTTGATGATCCAAGCTCAAACCCTACTGTGGGTTCATTCTACTTCTCCAAATGTTTGAGTGTCCAAGAGTACAGAGGTTCTGTGAGTTATTCCACTGCACTCCATGTTACCCTGGGTTTGGGGCATAACATCTAGAGAGAATGGGAAAGGAAATGGAAATTTTCAAAGAATAAATGGCCAGTGAACATAACTGTTTCCATAGAAAATATTACAAGAAAATCCTGCTTTAAACAAACCACTGAACAATACAAGAGGAAAGAATAAGGAGTTGAGAAAATCTTTTACACTCCTAATTTCTGGGGTAGTAGAGAATAATCAAATATATTTGCCAGCAGCTGAACACTTTTTTTTTTTCCAGTTTCTTCCACTGTGATGTTCTCTTTTTTTCAGTTCTTCTCTCTTATTTTTTCCTTCAGAATTATTTTATTTTAGTACTTACTCTACAGGCTACTGCATTATCCTGTTGTTCCCTAATTTTGCTTTGGTTAAGTCTCTCTTTCCCTTTTCCCTTCGGTTTATTATTCTTTGAGGTACTCAAACTTAAAGAAGAAAGATGAATTCAAACTCCTCCTTAAATCTCCTCTAAATTTTGGGATTTAAAGTTGAACCTCTTCTCCTACCTAAATTGCAGCTTATTGTGTTGGATTGTCTCAACTTGCTGGGCTCATTACAACAGTTTCTGTATTTCTTCTAGAGAACTGAAGTATAGCTTTGTTGTGAAAAGTGATTATAAAACTGGTGCCTTTTTAGGGATAGATCAAAGTTTGTCCTGTTTGCTGGGGTAAGGGAAAGAGCATAAGGTAACTCCTTACTCCCTCAATCTGGTACACCATACCTTCCTGCATGCAAAGGGAAATTGGCTACACCAAACTCCTGTGTTCCCCACATGAGGCAAATGGGTGGGAATGGGCAGATAGGGTCAAGAAGTGCATGGAGCCTTGACTCCACTTCCCCAGTGCACGTGGTGATGTAGCTATACTGGTATGTAGGGATGAATATGCTGCAACAGGTCACATCTGTCACAGTTTACTGACTCCTGAAGCAACATGGAGATCAGAAGGGTGACAGAGTAAAGGAGTCAATCTTCCTCTTGGGCTGGTTTGGGGGCAGCATAACGATGTACTTCCTCTAGATTACCTCACAAATTGGCATTCTCCCAGTGTGAATTCAGAGCCATATTTGCTAACTTTCATTTTTTTTTTAAATGTAATTGCTACCTTTTACTAGTGTCAACCTTACTGCTCTGGGAAAGTGAACCAGATTCTCTTATAGTTTGTACATCACAAGTAGAATTATTATCTAGGTTCTAACTGTAAGGCCACCTATACAACCCCACTGTCTTCAGATTATACACTCAGTTACACCTGTGCAACATCACTGTCTTCAGATTACACACACAGTTACACCTGTGTAAACTCACTGAAGGGAACAGGTTTGCACAAGAGTAACAACATAATC
Organism: Gopherus flavomarginatus; assembly: GCF_025201925.1. NCBI lineage: Eukaryota > Metazoa > Chordata > Testudines > Testudinidae > Gopherus > Gopherus flavomarginatus. The sequence continues at coordinate 270,921,861 of NC_066617.1, forward strand.
TGAGGACAATATTAGACCTCAATCTTCTATTTATTCAGGAAGTTTTAACAAGTTTACAAATCACTGCTGTGTAAATATCAGAAACAACAATCATTACCGCAATTAGCTTTTTTTCAGAGACATTATACAGGAATATAGACATCAGATCTTTCTATTAAATAGGATACTACTATATTACACAGCAAGAAGCATTACAACACCCATGATATATTGTTTCTAGGGATTTTATTAAACTGAGTGAAATTGCTTTCTCTCTCTCTCTCAAATTTATTTAGCAGATCAGGCATATCTATCAAATGTTAACATTCAAAAATATTGTACAGATGTGTTTTTTTGTTGCAGGTTAAAGTATTTTGGTTAGACATATATTTTTAAACAGTCAAGTATTCAATCATGAATTGGACCATTTTTCATTTTTGCATCAACCCATACTGGAATCTGAGCCCTGCTTTTGGTGATTTGACTGGCATCCAGTAAATTGTATGAGTCAAGAAAAACTGGTTACTAGCTTTGCATACCAAGCCTTTCTAAAGTGTTGATAGATTAACACCATCACCTTTCCTTCGTTGACTTTGCTGGGCATTCACTAATATAGCAATAAGGGACTCAAGGATATGAATAGGATATCAGTGAATGTGTCATATGCATTATGAAGAGGTAAGCCAAAGGCTAACTGCCTTCTTATTTGACTGAAGGGCACCAATAACCTGGTAATGGGAACAGTGGTTGTAGTGGAAGTATAGGGCAAAGAAAAATTAGGATATGCTATTAAAATATGGTTCATTTTAGTTTTTTAAAAACTTTTTCAAAAACTATTTTTGGCATAAGGTGGATAACTCAGTGCATCTTTCCACAATAGAAAACAGTTCTTAGGAGAAGGACAGGACAAAAGAATAGGGACACATTTTTTCACCTACTATTTTGAATGTATTTACTATTTCTTTTTAAATCCTTTTTAAACTTCTCCTGATTATTGGGGTCCTTTCTGCCTCCTCTTATTTCCCAGAAGTTTAGCTACCCCTTTTACAGCAGTTTGTGACCAAACAGCCACTTTCAGTTTAGTTTCTATTACAACAACTAACTTTGGAGCATTGAACGGTTCCCAGTTTAATTTTTACAACGAACACTAGGTTAAAAGTGATTGTTGGAAGGGCAGAGAAAAGATCATTTGCAACTGTCTGGGTTGTACATCAAGACAATTTAATAAAATTGAAGTGAAGCTAACTGTGAAGAATAGAATTATGTTACCAGGAAGGTAAATGAGGGACTGACACTAGAGCTGTTCTAAATTGCCTTAGGTAAAAATCATATAGTGTTAACACACAGTACAGGACAACCCCTCAGTACATTTCTGCAAAGGGAATCATAGAATCATAGAATATCAGGGTTGGAAGGGACCTCAGGAGATCATCTAGTCCAACCCCTTGCTCAAAGCAGGACCTAATCCCCAACTAAATCATCCCAGCCAGGGCTTTGTCAAGCCTGACCTTAAAAACTTCTAAGGAAGGAGATTCCACCACCTCCCTAGGTAAACCATTCCAGTGCTTCAGCACCCTCCTAGTGAAAATTTTTTTCCTAATATCCAACCTAAACCTTCCCCACTACAACTTGAAATCATTACTCCTTGTTCTGTCATCTGCTACCACTGAGAACAGTCTAGATCCATCCTCTTTGGAACCCCCTTTCAGGTAGTTGAAAGCAGCTATCAAATCCCCCCTAATTCTCCTCTTCTGCAGACTAAACAATCCCAGTTCCCTCAGCCTCTCCTCAGAAGTCATGTGCTCCAACTCCCTAATCATTTTTGTTGCCCTCCGCTGGACTCTTTCCAATTTTTCCACATCCTTCTTGTAGTGTGGGCCCCAAAACTGGACACAGTACTCCAGATGAGGCCTCACCAATGCCGAATAGAGGGGAATGATCACGTCCCTCGATCTGCTGGTAATGCTCCTACTTATACAGCCCAAACTGCCATTAGCCTTCTTGGCAACAAGGGCACACTGTTGATGCATATCCAGCTTCTCGTTCACTGTAACTCCTACGTCCTTTTCTGCAGAAAGACTAGCTTACCCAGGAGTCCTTTTCAACTCAAGCTGTGATTTTTATCAAGCATTTTATTTAGTGTATTCCCTTAGCTGAGTCATTCTTCTCCTTTTTAAATATAAAGATCTCTCTGTTATAAACTATCTTCTCTTGAAAATGATGCCCAGAAATGCCAGGAGAGCTGAACCCCTCATGTTTTCCCCACATCTTCAGACTGATATCATCCTATTGACTCTTTTAGGCTAAATTAAATTCAATAGTAGATATAAGAGAAGTTTATCAGTGTTTTCAACCCTATTGCAAACTACACTTTTAAAGCAACTAGTTTTAACCTTTTACATTAGCACATCTTGTTCATTCAGATCAGATCTTTCCACTCCCTTCCTTTCCATACTAGCTCCACCCAGCACATAACATAGCAGCTGAATGTACTATTATATGGCTAAAATTCACAGGAATAAAATGAAATTCAGATCTCACACAATTATTCATTCTCATGTAGCCTGTAGTTAAGTTACAGAAATCAGAGGTTCATATGGAGCCCACATGTTCACCTGGCTTTACTAGACTGCCAATATATACACTCTAGGATCCTAGGAGAAATACAAATCAAGGCATCAGCTGCTTTATTTTACTGTCTTACAGGAACAAGTAGATGAGCACCTGCCCTTGTCCACTCCATCAAAACTGAGAAAAATAAAGAGACTAACGATCTAATTTATAGGCAATAAAATGTAAGCAGTAATAGGAAAGCACTGTGGTTGACGTCTACAGGAAAATTAGATATCGAGAACTGTGTGTGCTTTCATAAAGAAACAAGCATTGTGCAATATGGGTGATGTAATCCCTCCTATTTACCCATGCAAAACACTGAACTACAGAACTGACTTTCAAACTCTCTGAAGAGGATGGTAACTTTTCTGACTGACAGCATGGTCTGGAGCATCAGGACATGCTAAGTTTTAATTGTGGCGTTGTCACACACCCTTGTCAGCCAGGCCTACTGGTCCAAGTAATAGTGGTCAGAAGCCAGGAACAGCACCAAAGGTCAAAGCTGTAGTCAGGAACTAGGAATCAGAGCCAAGGATCACAGCCAGGGCCAGGAGAGTAAGCCAAGAGGCAGGACCATTGCTAAGGCTGGCAGCGGAGTTCACCTTGTTGCATGCACATTTCCTGGAACTCCTTCTGGGCTTAAATACAGTGCCTGGACCAATCTGGAGCCATGAAAGAAGCTGTCAGTGTAGCCTCCTGAGGTACACAGGTCCAACATGGCTGCTGGGTAGCAGCACAGAGGTAATGGCCATCAAACAACCTGCAGCCCTGGGTTCTAGTCCCAGCATAACCTCACAACTGTGGGCTTTGTTAAATCACTTCACACCTCAGGCTCATTTTGCTACTGGTAAAACAATGCAATGCCACCTATCTACCCCTAAGTTGTTTTGTGAAAATTAGTTCATGTCTTGTAATGAACTTTAATAACATATAATCTACGTAAATGTTCACTAACATTACAGAAGTCTATGAAATAGTAATTACATAATTCCAATAGGGAAATTTTTTAAAAACAAAACTATGCTTGTTCCTAAATTAGATCCACAAATTACGATTAACCAAACCCCCCTTCCCTCCATATTTCCATTACTCAGAAGAATCATACACTTTAACAAATAATTTTATTTATACCTGCTGTTGTCTTTGCCGTCTCATCTGTGCAAACTGAGACATCATGATTTGACGATCCAGTAATTCCATTCTCTGCTGTCTCTGGATGTCCACTGTTGCTCCCATTCCTACTCGAATCTCATTGGATGGTTCTGCAGATGAGAATATTGGTTCAAGAGTCCAAGAAAATATTTTTGCTAGCCAGCTGGGAACACAAAGCACCTGATGAACTTTTAGCACACTACTGCTGTAGCACATCCCAGAAATCTGAAAGCAAAAGCAAATGAAAAAAAAATTACCACACAAAGCCTTAACTGGCTGACAGAGGTATGTTGTTCTTTCACTTTTTCAAGGCAAATTTTATCTGGTGTATTTAGCCAGAGTCTTCAGTGGAGAATCCATGCCTCAGTGAATATGGATATAACACTACGGGATTTCTTCACTCTACACTTCCAATACAACCACCAACTATTATTTTTAAAAGTCTGCAGATTGCATTACTTGTGACTCAAGTGTATTTCTTGTTTAGGAGTAAAGCCAAATACCAGCATAGTGACTTGGGTATAGGCAAAATTCAAATAGCTAAAGCTTTTGATCTCTGGTAAAGCAAATCATCCTGGCTGGCCCTAAAGTGGATGTGGGGAAATAGGACCTTGATACCACAGTATTGTGAAGATTTTGGGCACTTGCTTTAAAAAACACCCAACAGTAACCAATGGCCCATGCTCCACGTTAAATCCCTGGAGCTGGGGAATGTGAGCCAATCAGCATCCCTCCTGCCCCTCGCTGACCAGTGGGTGCCAGAGCCTCCAAAAATGGGAGGGAAAGGGGAGCTCCCTGATGCCTCCCAAAGTCTTCTCTCCCTCCCTTTCACTGCTGGCTCCATCAAGTTCCACAGCCTGTTGAGACAGGTGGAAGGCATTTCTGCTTAACTCCCCACCCCTCACCCTCATACAGAGAAAAACAGATATAGTCAAGTTGAAGCTTTAACAGTGGGGATTTCATAGGGTCACATAACTAAATTGTTACCTGTTTCAGAGTACACAGACTGTTATTTAAAAAAAGACGGTTACTCACCTTTCTAACTGTTGTTCTTCGAGATGTATTGCTCATATCCATTCCAATTAGGTGTGCGCGCGTTGCGTGCACGATCGTCGGAAGCAACACTCGGTGGGTTGGCTGAGGTACCCCTTGGAGTGGCGCCCTTATGGAGCCAGATATATGCCCCTGCCGACCCAACACCCCCTCAGTTCCTTCTTGCCAGCTACTCTGACAGTGGGGAAGGAGGGTAGGTTTGGAATGGATATGAGCAACACATCTCAAAGAACAACAGTTACAAAGGTGAGTAACTGTCTTTTCCTCTTCGAGTGCTTGCTCATATCGATTCCAAATAGGTGACTCCCAAGCCTTACCTAGGCAGTGGGGTCGGAGTGAGATGTCGCGGAGTGAAGGACTGCTGAACCAAATGCCACATCATCCCTGGACTGCTGCACTATGGCATAGTGGGAAGTGAAGGTGTGCATGGATGACCAAGTCATTGCCCTACAGATCTCCTATATGGGCACATGGGCCAGAAAGGCGGCAGACGAAGCTTGAGCCCGAGTAGAATAGGCAGTGAGGCAGGTAGTTGGGACACGAGCCAAGCTACAGCACGTACGGATGCATGACATAATCCAAGACAAGATTTGCTGTGAGGAGACCAGGAGGCCCTTCATCCGGTCTGCCACCGCTATGAACAGCTGGGACGTCTTTCTAAAAGGTTTTGTTCATTCGATGTAAAAGGTGAGAGCCCTATGAACATCTAGGGAATATAGCTGTTGCTCTTGTCACGAAGTGTGCGGCTTCAGAGAGAAGACTGGGAGGAAGATGTCTTGGTTGACATGGAAGGCAGACACCACCTTAGGGAGGAAGGTGAGGTGTGGTCACAGCTGTACCTTGTCCTTATGGAACACCATATATGGTGCGTCCGCTGTGAGGGCCCAAAGTTCCAACACGCACCTTGCCGATGTGATAGCGATGAGGAAAGTTTTCTAGGAAAGGTACAGAAGCGAGCAGGTGGCCATCGGTTCAAAGGGGGCACCCATGAGTCTAGATAGGATCAGATTGAGGTCCCACGTAAGGGCTGGATGACGAACTTGCAGGTACAGACGTTCCTTGAGGAACCTGCTGACCATAGGATTGGAGAAAACGGAGAGCCCGTTCTGACCAGGGTGGAAGGCTGAAATCGCTACTAGGTGTACTCTGATGGATGAGACAGCTAGGCCTTGCTGTTTCAGGAACCAGAGATACTTTAGGATGGTAGGTACTGGCACCTCCAGAGGGACAGTATTGCTCTGGCCACACCAGCAGGAGAAGCGCTTCCATTTGGCCAGGTATGTGGAACTAGTACCCAAGAGTACTTGCTGCACTGAACTAGAGCAACGAAGCTCAGATTGAGTTAGCCATGCAGCATTCATACTGTGAGATGAAGGGACTGCAGGTCTGGATGACGTAACCTGCCGTATTCCTGAGTTATGAGATCCGGCCACAATGGTAGACAAATTGGTTTGGTCACCAACAGATTGAGGAGTGTGGTGTACCGATGCTGTCTGGGCCACGCTGGAGCGATTAAGATTAAGGGGACCTTGTCCTTGCATAACTTGAGAAGGATCTCGTGGACCAATGGGAACAGAGAAAAGGCATAGAGCAGGTGGTCTTTCCATGGTATCAGGAAGGCATCTGACAGGGAGCCTGGGCAGCATCCCTGGAGAGAGCAGAACACCTGGCACTTCTGATTCTCGTGAGAGGCGAGAGGTCTATGTGGGGAAACCCCCACTTTCGGAAAACAGAATGGATAACGTCCAGGCGAATCGACCACTCGTGAGCTAGGAAGGACCTGCTGAGGCGATCTGCCAAGGTGTTCTGGACTTCTGGGAGAAACGACGCCACCAGGTCAACTGAGTGGGCTATGAAAAATTCCCAGAGATGTCTGGCTTTCTGACAGAGGAGGAACGACCGTGCTCCATCTTGCTTGTTGATGTAAAACATGGCCGTTGTGTTGTCTGTGAAGATTATGATACAATGACCCTGAAGGTGTTCACGGAATACCTGACACGCAGGTGTACTGCTCTCAGTTCCCTTATGTTGATGTGTAGGGTTATTTCTTGTGCGGATCAAAAACCTTGTGTGCGAAGGCCAGCGAGGTGATCACCCCAGCCCAGAGATGATGCGTCCGAGGTCAGGGCTAGATAAGACAAGACCTCCATTGGCACAGTGAGAATTGTGTCCAAACTGTCTTGGCCTGGACAGTACACTGATGAGAGCCAAGTCTGAAGTGGATGGAGGAATAGTCCGGAATGTCTGATTACGAAAGTGCACGAGGCCGGGAAGCTTTGGAGGCCATGAATAATGGTCATCATGGACTGGAAGTGGGCCTGTGTTAAGACTCGAGTCCAGGATCGCCCCAATGAAGTCTATTCTCTGTGTAGGCTCCAGAGTGGACTTTTCGATGTTAAGCAGCAGGCCTACTTGCTTGAATAAGCTCATGACGAAACAAACATGAGACCGCACCTGTAGCTTGGAACGACCTCGAATTAGCCAGTCATCGAGGTATGGAAACACTTGTATCTGATGTCAGCATAGCGAGGCCGCTACAACAGCCATACACTTTGTGAAGGCTCTTGGCGCTGTGGACAGGCCGAAGGGAAGGATGGTAAATTGGAAATGCTGCTGGTTGACCACAAAGCAAAGGAATTGCCTGTGCGGCGGGTAAATTACTATGTGGAAGTATGCGTCCTTCATGTCGAGGGTGGCATATCAGTCTCCGTGATCCAGGGAAGGGATAATGGTCCCCAGGGAAACCATGCGGAACTTAAACTTTACCATGAATTTGCTGAGTCTGCACAGGTCCAGGATGGGCCGTAGTCCCCCCTTTGCCTTGGGGATTAGGAGTAATGGGAGTAAAAATCTCTGCCCCTCAAATCCTTTGAGACCTCTTCCACTGCTCCGATAGCCAGGAGCGCCTGTACCTCCTGTAAGAGGAGTTGCTCGTGAGAGGGGTCCCTGAAGAGGGACAGGGAGGGAGGGTGGGAAGGGGGGGTGAAACAAACTGAAGATGGTATCCAGTTTCCACTGTGCGTAGGACCTAGCGATCTGACATTACGCAGGACCACACAGGGAGGAAATAGGAAAGGTGGTTGAAGAAAGGCGAGGAAGGATCCTGCAAGGGGACTGGTGCTCCGTCCTCGGGTGCACCTTCAAAAGTTTTGCTTGGGCCCTGCCAATAGTTTTTGGGGGCCCTGATTCTAGCCTGATTGAGGACCAGATTGTCTCCTCCTATTACCATGGCCAAGCCTTCTAGTGAAGTCTTGCTGCGGTCGAGGATTAGGGTAGGTGTGCTGCAGCTGCGGCCGGAAGGGCCTACGTTGTGTCACCAGGGTATGCATGCCCAATGAGCGCATGATGGACCCGTTGTCCTTCAGACTCCGAAGTCTTGGATCAGTTTTATCAGAGAATAGCCCCTGGCCATCAAAGGGCAGGTCTTGAATGGTCTGCTGCAGCTCCAGTGGAAGACTGGACACTTGTAGCTATGAGATGCGGCACACAGCCACGCCCAAGGCTAGAGTCCTAGCTGCCGGGTACACTGTATCTGAAGACGCCTGCAGGGATGTCCTCACCACTTTCTTGCCCTCTTCTAGCAAGGCCGCAAACTCCTCCCTGGACTCCTGGGGAACCATCTCCTTGAACGTCCCCATCAAGCTCCAGGTGTTATAGTTATAACAGTTCAGGAGGGCCTGCTGGTTAACTACCCTGAGCTGTAGACCACCACCTGAATAAATCTTGCACCCAAATAAATTCAGGCACCTAGTGTCCTTGGACTTAGAGGCAAGCGCTTGCTGGCCGCGTCTCTCCTTCTCGTTCACAGACTGTGCCATGAGGGAACAAGGTTGGGGGTGAACATACAAATATTCATAGTCCTTAGAGGGCACCATGTATTTCCTCTCCACTTCTCTGGCTGTGGGAGGAATAGTTGCTGAGGACTGCCAGATCATATTGGAATTAGCCTGGATGATCCAAATGAAAGAAAGGGCAACGTGTGTGGGGGCATCAGCCGAAAAAATGTCCACCACCGGATCCTCAACTTCCACCACCTCCTCCACCTGGAGGTACATGTTCTGTGCTAACCTACACAGTAATTCCTGGTGTGCATGAAGATTTATAGGCGGTGGACCAGAGGAGGTCATGCCTGTTACGGCCTCGTCAGGCGAGGATGAGGAGGATACCCCCGGTACTAGCAGATCCTGGGGAAGGTCTGGTTAAGGAGGGTCTGGTTGCCCTAGGTCCCCCACACTAGTGGCATGGGCCTGATCTGATGGCAGGACAGTCGCCTCCGAGGCTACTGGGGGGAGGGCGGCTCACAGTGGCCTCAGGCATCTGAGGCTCCAAATGGGCAGATTGAGAAGGGCCTGAGGGGACACCTTGGGCTTGGTGGTATGCCCAAGGAGTCCAGAAGGACCATTGTGGGGGTCCCTGATTAGGATCCTGTCCTTCATCTTGCCCCTGGCTAGCACCATCAGGGTCATGGCCCTGGATGTGGTAGCTGTTCCCTGCTTGAGATGACGTCGAATTCGGTCGTGAAGGCCAAGGCGGGGCCGAACGCCCATTGCAGAGTTGTACCATCCCACTCTGTCACTCCACACCTGAGAGCTGGAAACCGGTGCTGGGATCTCGGGCGGTACCGTGATCAGGATCGGGACCAAAGGCCATAATGGTGCCGGGAGGCCAATCTAGATCTCGACGAGGATCTAAGGCCTGGGGAGTGTCTGGAATGGCTGCGAGACGATCGGTGCTGGGACGGGTGCCGGAAGCTGGATCGGTACTGATCGTACCGGGAGGGAGACCTGTGTGAGGTTTAGCGGCGCCACGAATACGACTGGCACCGAGATGGGGATCGGTGCCAGGACTGTGAGTGGTGCCAAGTCCAGGACCATCAGCAAGATCAGGACTGCGACCTGGACTGGGACCGAGATCGGTGCCGAGCTGTCTCACTCTGCGAGGAAGGTCGCATGAAGACTGGATTCCCCATGGATGGAACAGTCCGCACCAACGGCTCCAGAGGGTGAGACAGTCCAGGCTCCGTCAGCACGATCAGGTCGTGAGTGGTGGAGAAAATCTCCAGAGTGGACGGCAGGCCAAGCTCAACCACAGTGTGCACTGGGGAGCTTGTGTGCACCGGACTCAACGGCCCTTGCAGCGCTGGAATTGACGGTGCTGGAGTTGGAGTCTTCGTGGGACTGGTCCTGGGGATTGGTCCTGCTTTAAGCAGGGGGTTGGACTAAATGACCTTCCGAGGTCCCTTCCAACTCTAATATTCTATGATTCTATGTCGGTCCAGCCCGGTCTGTTGCTCCAATGGGGGCACAGGCGGTGTCTGCAACTGTACAGAGGCAGCAGGTGGTTTGTGCTGCTTCTTGGGCCGTGGAGACAGTGAATGATGTCACATCTGTACCGGTGCCAGAGACGTCTGGTACCGAAAGTCTTTGCTGGTGCCGGAGGAGTGCTTCAAACCGACGGCGCCTGGTCTGTGCGAGGTACCGAAGGCACCGGCCTATGTGCTGCTTCCATTAGGAGCTGTTTTAAATGAAAGTCTTGCTCCTTTTTTGTTCGAGGCTTGAGGCCTTACAAATGCAACACTTATCTGTGTCATAAACAGATAGCTAAGGGTTAATGTCTCTTTCACCTGAAGCACCTGACCAGAGGACCAATCAGGAAACCGGATTTTTTCAACTTTGGGTGGAGGGAATTGAGTGTCTAAGGTCTTTTGTTTTCTGCCTGCCTGCTTTCTCTGAGCTTTGGAGAAGTAGTTCTACTTTCTAGTCTTCTGTTTCCAAGTGTAAGGACAAAGAGATCAGATAGTAAGTTATATGGTTTCTTTTCTTTGGTATTTGCATGAATATAAGTGCTGGAGTGCTTTAATTTGTATTCTTTTTGAATAAGGCTGTTTATTCAATATTCTTTTAAGCAATTGACCCTGTGTTGTATCATCTTAATACAGAGAGAACATTTGTACTTATTTTTCTTTCTTTTTATATAAAGCTTTCTTTTAAGACCTGTTGGAGTTTTTCTTTACTTCAGGGAAATTGAGTCTGTACTCACCAGGGAATTGGTGGGAGGAAGAAGTCAAGGGGAGATTTGTGTGTTGGATTGCTAGCCTGACTTTGCATTCCCTCTGGGGGAATAGGAAAGTACTTTTTGTTTCCAGGATTGGGAACAGAGAGGGAGATTCACTCTGTTTGGATTCACAGAACTTGTGTCTGTGTATCTCTCCAGGAGCACCTGGAGGGGGGAAGGGAAAAAGGATTATTTCCCTTTGTTGTGAGACTCAAGGGATTTGGGTCTTGGGGTCCTCAGGAAAGGTTTTTCAGGGGGACCAGAGTGCCCCAAAACACTCTAATTTTTTGGGTGGTGGCAGCAGGTACCAGGTCCAAGCTGGTAACTAAGCTTGGAGGTTTTCATGCTAACCCCCATATTTTGGACGCTAAGGTCCAAATCTGGGACTAAGGTTATTACATGGTGGCAGCGGTGGGATATAGACAGAACCCAGAAGCCAGTAGAAATATTATATTTTTCTTTTCTCTGCTAAGGGCTTTTTAGCAGAGAGAAGCAGTTGGTTTTAAAAGGGAACCAGAGAGAATTTTTTTTTCTGCTCTCTCTCGCAGTTTGTGGCTTGCATGTTAAGGGTCTTTTGTCATGCAATAGCCCTCCCATTAGGAGGCAAGTACCGGCACTTATATGCATGCAAATAAAGTGGTTTTTCTGGTTTCCCTTCATTGAACATTAGCTAGAGAGAGAAAAGGAAAATTAACGAAAGGCACTGTTGCTAGGCAGACTTCAGGAGGCAACAGAGAACCTGCAGTTCAGAAGATAAACACCGGAGGGCACCCCAACACAAGAAAACAGGAACCATGACTTCTAAGGCAAAAATTGACGCCGAAGAACAAATCAAAGAAGCTGAACACAGGCGACAACTGGAAATAAAACAAAAAGAGATGGAGATGAAAGAAAGAGAAGAACAGATCAAAGAGGCAGCACACAAAAGAAAACTAGAAGAAGAAGAGATGGCCTACCGAAGGAAACAAGCAGAAGATGAGTTGGCCCACAGAAGGAAGCAAGAAGAAGAGGAGGCGGCCCACCACCGAGAAATGGAAAAACAACAAAAAGAGAATGAAGAGAAGGAAAAACAGAGAAAACATGAACTGGAGTTGGCAAAAGCTGGGCTGCCTGTGCCAGCCAACCCTAACAACCCGGCGCCAAATATTGCTCCACAGCCCAGGAAATTTCCCACCTACAAGGCAGGTGATGACACCGAGGCCTTCTTGGAAAATTTTGAAAGAGCCTGTCTTGGGTACAACATCCCCGAAGACCAGTACATGGTAGAATTGAGGTCACAGCTCAGTGGACCTTTAGCAGAGGTGGCAGCTGAAATGCCTAAGCACCAAATGAATGACTATAAACTTTTTCTAACCAAGGCCAGATACAGGATGGGGATAACCCCAGATCATGCCCGTCGGCGCTTCAGAACCCAAAAGTGGAAACCAGAGGTGTCATTTCCCAAACACGCCTACTACATTGCAAAAAACTATGAGGCCTGGCTAACAGGAAACAACATTCAAACCTTGGAAGAACTGAACCTCCTCATACAAATGGAGCAGTTCTTGGATGGTGTTCCTGAAGACATCACACGGTACATACAAGATGGAAACCCCAAGAATATCGCTGAGGCGGGGGAGATTGGAGCCAAATGGATGGAACTGGCAGAAAGCAAGAAAGCTACTGTCAAGGGGAACGATTACCCCAGGGGGCACACAGACCATAAACCCTACAACCGAGGACAGCCAAAGACCCCACATACCACCCAAGTAAAGCCACAGATACCCTACCCTTCAACCTCACCAGTCTCCAGTAACTCACCTCGGCCCAGTGACCCATCAGATGGAAGATGCTTTAAGTGTAATGAACTGGGACATATCAAGGCCAAGTGTCCCAAGAACACCATGCGAGTGCAATTCATTACACCACCATCACACCAAAGATCCCCTGGCCCGGATGCCTCTCAAATACCCTTGGAGCGAAGGGAAAATTTGAGAGTGGGCGGAAAGAAGGTTACTGCGTGTTACTTTTTGTTTCCAGGATTGGGAACAGAGAGGGAGATTCACTCTGTTTGGATTCACAGAACTTGTGTCTGTGTATCTCTCCAGGAGCACCTGGAGGGGGGAAGGGAAAAAGGATTATTTCCCTTTGTTGTGAGACTCAAGGGATTTGGGTCTTGGGGTCCCCAGGAAAGGTTTTTCAGGGGGACCAGAGTGCCCCAAAACACTCTAATTTTTTGGGTGGTGGCAGCAGGTACCAGGTCCAAGCTGGTAACTAAGCTTGGAGGTTTTCATGCTAACCCCCATATTTTGGACGCTAAGGTCCAAATCTGGGACTAAGGTTATTACAATCTGGCTGATGGGATTCCCCCAGGCACTTCAGGCAGGAGTTGTGGGGGTCTCTCGTAGGCATCAGCTTGAAACAGGCCGAGCAAGGCTTGAAACCCGGAGATCTGGGCCTGGCCCCGGTACCGGGGAGGAGGGAAGGGGATAAACCCTGTTTCCTCCAAACGCTATCTACACTATATACAAAACTTACTATTAACTACACTATAACTGTTAAAAACTATTAACAACTACACTACACAACTATCTACAATACAACGAGTAAAGCTAGGAAGGTGGAGATCAGCTATGCTGTGCTCCACAGTTCCAACAACCGTCACGGACAGTAAGAAGGAACTGAGGGGGTGCTGGGTCGGCAGGGGAATATATCTGGCGCCATAAGTACACCACTCCAGGGGGCACCTCACCCCACTGAGTGTTGCTAGGGTAAAAATCTTCCGACGATCGTGCACGCAGCACGCGCACACCTAATTGGAATCAATATGAGCACGAACTCGAAGAATAATTAAATCTAGCAATTTTTCTAACAATTTTTTTTAAAGTTTATCAAAACTCTATTAGTTTTTTAAATGGCAGCACTAGAGAAGTTAATGAGTCTAACCAGAAACTTTCTCTTCCTAAGAGATTCCTTCTGTAATACCCTGTTAATGGGCCAAGTCCCTACCCTACTTTCAACAAAGTGCACAGCCTATAGGGTCCACATTTACCTCCTCTCGACTTTTGCTTTATTGCTATCACAAAACCAACATAAACTTCAGCCGATGTTACATCTATAAGAATGGCTGTTTTTACGATTTTCTCCAAGGCCACCTCTGTCCGAGCTCCTTACATCCCACTTGGCACTAACTCAGTGGTTCTCTAACTTTTGTACTGGTGACCCATTTCACATAGCAAGCCTCTGAGTGCGACCCCCCCTTATAAACGAAAAAACACTTTTAAATATATTTAACACTATTATAAATGTGGAGGCAAAGTGGGGTTTGGGGTGGAGGCTGATAGCTTGTGGCCTCTCATGTAATAACCTCAAGACCCCGAGGGGCCCCGACCCCCAGTTTGAGAACCCCTGCACAAATCATCATAATTGCCACCTTGAATTCCATTACAGGGCTTTCGCCCCTGCAGCTATGATGACTCAACAGAAGAGGCCACTTTCCTTCAGACAGTCTTGGAGTCTGCATGACCCAAGAACCTCTGGATGCCAAATGGCAGAGGGTACTAGGGTGTAGAGAGGTACAGAGATTCCTAGGGTTCACCAAAAGAATGTCAAGTTAGGGTCTCTAATGAAAGTCAGCGGTCATCATAATCATTGTGAGATGTATGTATGGAGAATATGTGAAGAGTTATCTATATATATTAAAGTTTATGTTCTCTAGGTCACAGTTAAAAACAGGTCACTCAAAAGTAGTCCATCTTGAGACAAATTCTTCTAGGCATCTGATGGGAGACACTTATCTCTGGGGCAGAGAAGGGGGACGGGGAAAAGGAGGAAACCACTGTGCAGTGTGTCCTACAAAAGGAGTCTACTAGCATTCTAAGATAAATGCTAATGAAGAGATGGTGGAGACTTCAGAAAAAATCTAACAGGAAGAAATAAACGGGTGATGGGGGGAACCTTATCTTGAGGTTAACATCAAAGGACTGTTCTGGTATATTTAGAGGAGCAAAGAGACATCCTGCTATTCTTCATCTAGGAAGTAAATGCACGGTATGCTTTATAAAAAAAGGATCTCTACCAAATCTTGGTGGAAAACACAGGAGAGAAGTTTGGGTGAGATAAACTTCTTTAGACTGGAGGATAACTTCTTAGTTAAATTTAGGCTTTAGAATATGCACTGTGGAATGTTGTTTTACATATAACCTTTTGTTCCTATCTCTCATTGTTTTTTATTTCAATCTCAATTTTTTCTTAAATATATTTCCTTTTGTTTTATATCTGAACTCAAATGCTGTGCATATGACTTGAGTGGAGGTGTAAGGTAAACCCTGTAAACTGTGGTATAGTGTCCAAGTACCACCCTCCCCCAGAGAAGAGCACTTCCCTTTTCTCCACCTTTTGTCTCTTTTTCTAGTGCACTCTCAATGAAATTCTCATTCTCAATGGATGAACAATAGACATTTATGTAATTAGAAAAATGCCAACAAAGTTGATTCACATATAGTTTTTCCTTTACTTGCAGCAATAAATTCTACATTCCATGCAGAGGTTAGTAGTGTCCAAGCAAGTAAATATTGAATGCATGTGGGGTGGTTATAATCCTTTGACATCCTTGTTGTGATGATCATGTTTACAGTTCTCTCCTGCCATCACTGGTCTCTTCCTGTCTCTGTCACACAGTGCTATCACAGGTTATTGCTTGTGGCATAACAGATCAGAAAGGCATGTCACAAACACTGACATTTGTGATGTCACAAATGCTGAAATGACTGTAATACTTCTCAGTGCACAAAGGGTTGTGTGTCATCTTGTTACCATCTGCCTGCAGAGCGAGGGAGTCTTACCTGTACCTGCTAGCTCCTTAACACAACCAGCCTGATCACCACTTAGGCAGTCTAAGTGTATCTAGCCCCTGTTCACTGGATACTCATAGAAATCCCATATCCTGTGTTCCCAAAGGAATCAGAACTGGAAGGGACCTTGAGACGTCATCTAGTCCAGTCCCCTGCACTCAAGACAGGATTAAGTATTATCTAGACCATCCTTGACAGGTGTTTGTCCAACCGGCTCTTAAAAATCCCCAATGATGGAGATTCCACAACCTCACTAGGCAATTCATTCCAGTGCTTAACCACTCTGACAGGAAGTTTTTCCTAATATCCAACCTAAACTGCCTTGCTGCAATTTAAGCCCACTGCTTCTTGTCCTATCCTCAGAGGTTAAGAAAAACAATTTTTCTCCCTCCTCCTTGTAACAACAGTTTTCAAGTACATAAAAGGTTATGTCCCCACTCAGTCTTCTCTTCTCCAGACTCAACAAACCCAACTTTTTCAATCTTCCCTCACAGATCTTTAATCATTTTTGTTGCTCTTCTCTGGACTTTCTCCAATTTCTCTACATCTTTCCTGAAATGTGGCACCTAGAACTGGACACAATACTCCAGTTGAGGCCTAATCAGTGCAGAGTAGAGTGGAAGAATTACTTCTCGTGTCTTGTTTACAATACTCCTGCTAATACATCAGAATGATGTTTGCTTTTTTTTCCAACAGCGTTACACTGTTGACTCATATTTAGCTTCAACTGAAATGAACTTCCCCGTAATCAAAGAAAGATTTTGATTGGCTTCCAAACCTAGACCAAGATTCGGCATGGGAGTGGAAGCTTTTTTATTTCCTCTCAACTACGTCCCACATCTCTACTAAAAATCTATTATAAGGGAACTAAACCTACCCCAGAAACTTGCCAATGTCAATCAGAAACTAGCCTATGGCTATAAGCACCATAACATGAATACCCACTCAACATTTTTCTTTACTATCCAGAACAACTAGCAGAAACTATTGAGCACTCATCTGTCCACTTTTAAAAAAGCATTGATTTTCAAAACAAGCTAGAACTTAAATGAGCTCAGCAAGTAACAGCATAATGTTACATCCGCAACAAGAACAAAAAACAAAGCAAATTATGACAGTTAAAGGAAAATATATATCAGACTTGACAAATCCTGCAGTGTGACTAATGGTGTTTTAACCACAAACAGAATAATCTCCATGCCGATTTCAGATACAATCATAGCTCTGAGTCACTAACAGCACACAGTTAAGGGACAGCATGTATAGTTTCGGTACCTTAAAATGTTTTTGTCCCAGAAGGGAAAGAGGGCATCAAAGAGAGTTAGAAATAACTATCCTGACAAAATTTTATATAAATTTATATAATTTTTATAGTAAATGGTTATTACCATAATGTAAGATCTATACTAAACCACAGAACAAAAAGCACAGAGTGAGAGAGAAGACTAGTAGGTGAGGAAGCTAGAGGAAAAAGAGTGGTATATACCAGTTGTGTGTCCAAAATGTGTGCGTGTGTAACCTGTGACTAGCTTGGTCATTGGGTGTCATTTTCATGATGTTTTAACAGGTAGTTTTTATCCTGGCAGTTCCCATCTTCCTTCCTCCCCCAGTCTGCAGATGGGGTACTGAGGCACAGAGAGGCTAAGTGACTTGCCCAAAGTCATACAGAAAGTCAGTGCTCCCACAGCTGGGTCATCCTTCCTACTGTGTCCAAAATATACTTCCTGGCAAATATAAAATTTGAAGGAAGAGTTCTCTGCAGCACAGTGAGCCTGCATAGTTGATCTGCAGGACACTAAAATGTCTCAAAAAGTATAAATGCATGAAAGAATGCATTCAACTGTGAAAAACACTGTTTAAATGTACACTGTTTTAATTCATCCTACCACTTCCATATTTGTTAATTTTTTCTTTAATGTCACTTCAGATCCTTCGTGATTTACTACTGCAGTTATATAGTTATTAGCTAGACGTGCACGTACCTTTTAACACATCATTCACTTAGTTCTAAAATATTTTTATGAAGTCTAAGCTTTTGAGGAAGAGATTATTTGCATATTTCCAACAAACTCTTCAAGAGTGGAATTAGGTACAGTGAATACATCTTGTGATGCAGCTTGGTTTAATGTCATGCCCACATTTTAATGTCACATATTTCCAAAGAACTTCCTCTTCAGCTCATTCACATGCAGAGTTTGGTTTGTATCATCTTAAAAACAAGACTTGAAAAAGTGTAGGCAAAGAAATTTTGAGTGACTCTTTTTGTAAAAAAAGATTTTATTTTTGTTACTGATCTTTTGAGAATCTCTAGTGCTTAAGGTCTATTAATTTACCAGTAAATTATGTTAATTACAGATCATTCAGTGATCAAACTATATGTATCTGACATTAAACAATATATGTCTCATTGTTGAAAGGCTATTGCCCACATAGCAACAAGTATTCAGAAGTTTAAAAATTTTAAAAAGCAAAATCACTGTGCAAGTACTTGCTGGCAGTTGCTAAAACAAAACAAAAAACAGTAGGAACATAAAACATTTGGGATTTTGATCTGCCAAAGTAAAATTTATCTGGGTTGATTTACTTTCTGGTAGCTTGAACATCATCACTTACAATGTTTTCCAATACAATTTTAGGACCCACTTCTACAGCATGCTGAGAGAACACTCGCCACGTTGCAAAATATTTGGCACATTGAAGATGTGCGGTCCTTGCTCTGAAAGGATCTTTTATTATTTATCTTTTATAATTTCTTAACTTTATGTCTTTCTGCTAGTCCTTAACATAAATTTCTAAATCCCCCCTCCCCACACACAAAGTCAACTACCTCCTAAGGCCTTCCCCCCAAACATTAGCTCTTTAAGGAAAAGGAAGTAGCTGTGGTTTCTTTTACATTTGGTAAAACAAACACAGAAGCTCTAAGATGACACTCTACATGATAGACATTTCTGTACTATTTTACTAAGTGAAATGTTTACAATTTAACTAGCTTTATCTGAAATCCATTAAAAAAGGAAAACTAAGAGAAATAAGCAATGGATAGACCAGTGTGGAAAGTTCTGCTCATGGAGAGTTTTTCTGTTTAATGGTCCCACGTTCACACAGATTCAAAGATTTTAAGGCCAGAAGGGAATGTTTAATGATGTACTATGACCTCCTGTATAACACAGACCAGAACTGCAACAGTAACTTGTGTGTGACTAACGCACATCTTTCAAAAAGGCATTCAGTCTCGATTTGAAGAAGTCAAGAGATAGAGAATCTACCACTTTGCTTGGTATTTTGTTCCAATGATTAATCACATTTAGTGTTAAAAATGTGCGCCTTATTACTAATCTGAATTTGTCTGGATTTAACCTCCAGCCATTAAGTTAAAGAGCCCTTTCTCTTCATGGGGAAAAAATACCAGGTCCTACTTATACACCATAATCAAGTTACTTCTCAGTCTTCTTTTTGATAAACTAAACTAATTGAGCTTTTAAAATCTGTGATTCTATGGCAGCTCTCAAATCATTTTTGTGTCTCTTTTGTTCAATATCCTTTTAAAAATGTGGACACCAGAACTAGTCACAGTATTCCAGTAACTGTCTCGTCAATGTCATATACAGAGGTAAAAATCACCTCCCTACTACTCACTACTCCCCTTTTTATACATCCAAGTATTGCTTTAACTGTTTTTGCTATAGCATCGTGCCACTATGACCCCCTAAACCTTTTTCAGAGTCACTGCTCTGAAAAACTCTAACACTCTCACTCTCTTTGTTGACTTTCCTCTCACAAGTCAATAGACATCTTTCATATATAAAATGTTTATAATGTATAAATTAGAAAAACCAACAAGATACTGGTACTGTAACAAAGCATGTGTGTGTATTTTAAGGTTGTGATGCCTTTCCTTACCCATATCTGACTCCCTCAACTTTTTCCATGAACTATTATTCTATACATTTCTCCCCGATGTACTTCCCATTTGGTTATTCCACTTCCCCCAACTCTTCCTTCATTTGTTTTTTCATTTCCCTGACCTTTGATTTGCTTCCCCCACTCACATCCAATTATTTCATACATTGTTTTCACCCATCACTTCCATTCCTCTGTTTGTGTTCAAAATGCTAAGTTACAAGTTCACTGCTCTAAATCTCTCCTAGACAATACTTTCAGAGGCTGGAGATAACATAAATCACTCTTTACTGCTTAAAAATAGACATTCCAATTTTAAAAAAATACATAAACACGTATATAACTTTAAACAAGTAAGAGTAGATCTTCTGACTTCAGTAGAACTACTTTTATGCTTAAAGTAACATATACAGAATTGCCAACCTCAGGCATTCAAAAATTATGAGATTGGTTAAACATCATGGTCTTTTTAAAAATTGTTAATTTGGGGTTCCTTTCTGGTTTCTGAAGCTTTCAGATACACATTGCTTCACATTTTCAAGCTTTTGTCCACAAGCATAAAGGTTAAAACTTACTTTAAAATAAGAAAGAAAGCTGAGGTTCTCATGCAATCCCTAGATTCCAGCAACTGGGGCTTTAAGAATTCCATAAAATATTGTAGACTCACGATAAAATTGCAAGAGCTGGCAACATTGCCTATGTGCTTAACTACTCTCCTGAATAAAAGCCATAATAATATACACAAACAAAAAAAGGGGCTAGTGCACTGTACTGTTGCATACTGGCCTACTTTAAACTTTAACAGAATGAAAGAGTTGTGTGAAAATGAATCTGAATGTCAGAGCCCTAAATGCGAATCCCCACATATGTACCTTTTGTGATGGGGCAAGGCCAGATGGCTACAGTAAAGTACTGAGGAACAGGTATGTTAGCCCCAGGCTAAACAAATCCCTAGTACTGTGGTAACCAAATGGCAGTTGCTCCAGGTTAATCAAGGCACCTGGGGCCAATTAAGATCTTTCTAGAAGGCAGTGGAGATAGCTATTTTGATTAGAACACCTGCAGACAATCAAGGCAGGCTAATCAGGACACCTGGGTTTAAAAAGGAGCTCACTCCACTCAGGCAGGGAGGAGCCAGAGGAGAAGGAGCACGTCTGAGGAGCTGGGAGCAAGAGGCGCAAGGAGCTGAGACTGAGAGGGTGTGCTACTGGAGGATTGAGGAATTATCAGACAATCAAGCATTATCGGACACCAGAAGGAAGGTCCTGTGGTGAGGATAAAGAAGGTGTTTGGAGGAGGCCATGGGGAAGTAGCCCAGGGAGTTGTAGCTGTCATGCAGCTGTTACAAGAGGCACTATAGACAGCTGCAATCCACAGGGCCCTGGGCTGGAACCCAGAGTAGAGGGCAGGCCCGGGTTCTCCCCAAACATGGCAACTCCTGATCAGACACAGGAGGAGTTGACCCAGACTGTGGGTTCCACCAGAGGGGAAGATCACTGAGGTGAGCAAATCCGCCAATAAGCGCAGGACCCACCAAGGTAGAGGAGGAACTTTGTCACACTTTTCACACCTCTACTGTACATAAATTAAATCTACTGCCTCAATTTTCACTGTGCTATTAACACAGTGCACTATACACAGCAATATACAATACCATTTAACTTTGGAAAATAGAGCCAATATTGTACCTTCTGTTACATCAGTGTAACTCTAAAGTCCTGAAGGCACTATTTGACAAATAGTTTCTAGAACATACCCTCATCCTGAGCTGCACCATTAAAGCCAATTCAGACTCCAATGCAAATTTTCTTTGGCTTCAGAAGTTAATGACAAAAAACACTATTAATGTATACTTTACTGTAAATTTTGATAACCTAGGCCTATTGTTATTCAGCTGATGCTTCTGT
Organism: Gopherus flavomarginatus; assembly: GCF_025201925.1. Classification (NCBI taxonomy): domain Eukaryota; kingdom Metazoa; phylum Chordata; order Testudines; family Testudinidae; genus Gopherus; species Gopherus flavomarginatus. Next base: position 270,943,351 of record NC_066617.1, read on the forward strand.
AAATGACCTAAGCCTAAAAGGCTGCATAGAATACCGACCTAAATGCAAGTAGAATTATCTTAAGCAGAAGTCCTAGAGAACGCCAGGAAAATTCATAGCTACATGTGTTCTGATTTTGCACCAAGATACACATATATAACTAACTTTGAAATATTTGATTTCAGGGCAGGGAAGGATTTGGGGCAAGACTTACTTGTGGGGGTAGATTTAATCTTTTAAAGACACATTAAATAGCACAAACAGCCTAGTGTATTATTTTGTACCATAATCAGGCCTCCCATTTTAGCAGTAGTTTTAGATTTGTTGAAGGCACATTGTAAGTATGGTCATGTCACTAGAAAGTACTAAAAATGTGTTTGAACCCCTCTTGGGAAAATAATTCCTCTTCTTATGGAGAGCATAAACAAGCAAGTATTCTTCAATTTTAATTAAACACGTGTATTGAAAAACAGCATCTCCTTCGCTCCCCAGCTAAAAAGACATGCCTTAGGTATGTACTGTTCAAGGTGTAATTTCAAGCCATGACAAATTTACAGTCTAAGGCCTAGTCTACATTACGCATTTATACCGAATTTAGCAGCGTTAAACCGAATTAACCCTGCACCCATCCACACAACGAAGCCCTTTATATCGATATAAAGAGCTCTTAAAACCGATTTCTGTACTCCTCCTCGTTGAGGGGAGTAGCACTGAAATCGGTATTGCCGTGTCGGATTAGGGTTAGTGTGGCCACAATTCCACGGTATTGGCCTCCGGGCGGTATCCCACAGTGCACCATTGTGACCGCTCTGGAAAGCCATCTGAACTCAGATGCACTGGCCAGGTAGACAGGAAAAGCCCCGCAAACTTTTGAATTTCATTTCCTGTTTGGCCAGCATGGACAGCTCACCAGCACAGGTGCCCATGCAGAGCTCATCAGCACAGGTAACAATGCAGTCTCCGAAGAACTGAAAAAGCACTCCAGCATGGACTGCACAGGAGGTACTGGATCTGATCGCTGTATGGGGAGAGGATTCGTCTGTTTCAAAAGACGAAATGAAAAAACATTTGAAAAAATTTCCAAGGCCATGATGCAGAGAGGCCACACGAGGGACTCAATGCAGTGCCGTGTGAAAGTTAAGGAGTTCAGACAAGCCTACCAGAAAACCAAAGAAGCAAACTGAAGGTCCGGGGCAGGGCTGAAAACATGCTGCTTCTACGCTGAACTGCATGCAATTCTAGGGGGATCCGCCACCACTACCCCACCTCTGTCCGTGGATTCCGATGTGGAGGTGGTAATCTCAGCCATGCCTGAGGATTCTGCGGATGGGAAAGATGAGGAGGAGGAAGAGGAGGCCAAGCTTGCAGAGAGCACACAGTACTCCGTTCTCCCCAACAGCCAGGATCTTTTTGTCACCCTGACGGAATTACCGTCCCAGCCCTCCCAAGCCACTATCCCAGACAATGAAGCCATGGAAGGGACCTCTGGTGAGTGTACCTTTGTAAATATAAAACATGGTTTAAAGGCAAGCTTTTTTTAATGATTAATTTGCCCTGAGGACTTTGGATGCATTCGCGGCCAATACAGCTACTGGAAAAGTCTGTTGACGCGTCTGGGGATGGAGTGGAAATCCTCCAGGGACATAGACTCAGACTCTAGGACTGGAAGGGACCTCGAGAGGTCATCGAGTCCAGTCCCCTGCCCTCATGGCAGGACCAAATACTGTCTAGACCATCCCTAATAGACATTTATCTAACTTACTCTTAAATATCTCCAGAGATGGAGATTCCACAACTTCCCTAGGCAATCTATTCCAGTGTTTAACTACCCTGACAGTTAGGAACTTTTTCCTAATGTCCAAACTAAATCTCCCTTGCTGCAGTTTAAGCCCATTGCTTCTTGTTCTATCATTAGAGGCTAAGGTGAACAAGTTTTCTCCCTCCTCCTGATGACACCCTTTTAGATACCTGAAAACTGCTATCATGTCCCCTCTCAGTCTTCTCTTTTCCAAACTAAACAAACCCAATTCCTTCAGCCTTCCTTCATAGGTCATGTTCTCAAGACTGTTAATCATTCTTGTTGCTCTTCTCTGGACCCTCTCCAGTTTCTCCACATCTTTCTTGAAATGCGGTACCCAGAACTGGACACAATACTCCAGTTGAGGCCTAACCAGCGCAGAGTAAAGCGGAAGAATGACTTCTCGTGTCTTGTTTACAACACACCTGTTAATGCATCCCAGAATCAAGTTTGCTTTTTTTGCAACAGTATCACACTGACTCATATTAAGCTTGTGGTCCACTATGATCCCTAGATCTCTTTCTGCCATACTGCTTCCTAGACAGTCTCTTCCCATTCTGTATGTGTGAAACTGATTGTTCCTTCCTAAGTGGAGCACTTGGCATTTATCTTTATTGAACTTCATCCTGTTTACCTCAGACCATTTCTCCAATTTGTCCAGATCATTTTGAATTATGACCCTGTCCTCCAAAGCAGTTGCAATCCCTCCCAGTTTGGTATCATCTGCAAACTTAATAAGCGTACTTTCTATGCCAACACCTAAATCGTTGATGAAGATATTGAACAGAGCCGGTCCCAAAACAGAACCCTGCGGAACCCCACTTGTTACACCTTTCCAGCAGGATTGGGAGCCATTAATAACTACTCTCTGAGTACGGTTATCCAGCCAGTTATGCACCCACCTTACAGTAGCCCCATCTAAATTGTACTTTCCTAGTTTATCTCCATGAAGCTCTCCTGGAGGTACTCCAAAAGCCTTTGCAGAAGATTTCTTGGCAGCGCTGCTTTATTCCGTCCTCCATAGTAGGACACTTGACCACGCCATGCATGTAGCAAGTAATCTGGCATCATTGCATGACAAAGCCTACCTGCGTATGGTCCCGGTGTTTGCTGGCATTCAAGCAACATCCGTTCTTTATCTCGCTGTGTTATCCTCAGGAGGGTGATATCGTTCATGGTAACCTGCTTGAAATTCAGGCATTTAATTAAGGGGACAGAGATGACTATTCCTACTGGGCTGTTTGCCTGCGGTTTAAAAGAAATCCTTCCCTGCAGATAGCCAAGCACAGGGAAGAGGGGGGGCGTGATTGGCGCTGAACTTTTTCGTGTTTGTCTAGCTTTTTCCCTGCTACCAGCCACGCGGTGGAAAGGGGAGGAGGGTGTTTAGCAGTGATCTTCCATGATACCTGCCACGCGGTTGGGGGAGGGGTAAAGCGCACATCCCAGAGAATTGGATGGGGAGGTGATTTCTGCTGCTGCACTTTAACGGGAAAGAAGCAGCACTCAATGGGCTTTGCTTGTGTCATAAACAGATAAGAAAAGTTAATAGCACAGAAGTACTTTATCTCTTTGACTGTAAAGGGTTAACAAGTTCAGTAAGCCTGGCTGTCACCTGACCAGAGGACCAATCAGGGGACAGGATACTTTCAAATCTTGAGGGAGGGAAGTTTTTGTGCTGTGCTGTTAGTTTTGGTTGTTGTTCACTCTGGGGGCTCAGAGTGACCAGACGTGCAATCAGGTGTCTCTCCAGTCTCTCCAACACAGGCTTTTATAAGGTCAGACTAGTGAGTACTAGGTAGATAAAGTGAGTTAGGCTTATGTTTGTTTTCTTTATTTGCAAATGTGTATTTGGCTGAAAGGAGTTCAAATTGGTATTTTGCTGAAAAGATTTTAATTTGTACTTGTATACTTAGGCTGGGAGGGTGTTCCCAGTGTCTATAGCTGAAAGACCCTGTACCTATTCCATTTTTTTAAAATTTTACAAATATAATTTTTACTGTTTTTTCTTTCTTTAATTAAAAGCTTTTCTTGTTTAAGAATCTAATTGTTTTTTTATTCTGGTGAGACCCCAGGGGACTGGGTCTGGATTCACCAGGGAATTGGTGAGGAGAAAGGAGGGAAGAGAGAGAGAAGCTGATTTCTCTCTGCGCCAGGATTACTTTCTCTCAGGAAGAGTCTGGGAGGGGGAAAGAGAAGGAGGGAGGAAGGTGAATTGTCCTCTCTGTTTTGTGATTCAAGGAGTTTGAATCACATAGTGATCTTCCAGGGTAACCCAGGGAGGGGAAGCCCGGGAGAGGCAACGGTGAGGGAAAGGGTTTACTTTCCTTGTGTTAAGATCCAGAGGGTCTGGGTCTTGGGGGTCCCTGGGCAAGGTTTTGTGGGGACCAGAGTGTACCAGGCACTGGAATTCCTGGTTGGTGGCAGCGCTACAGATTCTAAGCTGGTAATTGAGCTTAGAAGAATTCATGCTGGTACCCCATCTTTTAGACGCTAAGGTTCAGAGTGGGGAATTGTACCATGACAGCTTGCTATTTGGGAAAGGAGGGTGCTGGATAGATGAAGGCTGCAGAAGACGAAAGACAATGGCTTACCATGGCCGCATGCAAGCCAAATTCTGCTGTCTGGTGTTAGAGATCTCACAGACGCAAGTCCAGAGCCGAAGGCACTGAATATTAAGATGCAAAATGCGACCTTGTACTCAAATCACATGTGCTATGTACGGTGAATAGTGTTGTTCACCGTGAAAGAGTATAAGCATTGCTCTGTAAAATGTATCTTTTTAAATATTACTCTCCCTTTTTTCCCCTCCCTCATGCAGCTGCAAATTTTTCAAGCCTCCCTACTCCATCACGAAGACTATCTCAGATAAGGCGGCAGAAAAAGAAGACTTGAAATGAAATGTTCTCGGAAGTCATGGAAGTGACCCTCAATGAAAGAGCTCATCTGAATGAGTGGAAGGATGTGGTATCAAAATACAAGAAAGATGCCAGTGACCATGAGGACAGGAGGGACGAACGTGAGGACAGGAGAGATGCTCGAGATGAGAGGTGGCGGCAGGAAGATCAGCGGTGGCGGGATGCAACGCTGGGGCTGCTGCATGATCAAACTGACACGCTCCGGCGTATGCTGGAGCTTCAGGAACGGCAGTAGGATCACAGACTGCCGCTGCAGCCCCTGTATAACCACCCTCCTCCCTCACCATGTTCCTTAGCCTCCTCAACCACCAGATAAGTACGAACGCGTGCGGGGAGGCTCCGTGCACCTGCCCACTCCATCCCAGTTGACAGCCCAACCAAAGGCTGTCATTATTATGAAATTTTTTAGTGGCCTTTTCCTTCCCTCCTATCCTCCTCCCAAATCCCACCTGGGCTACCTTGTCAGTTCTCTCCCTCTTTTAATAATTAATTAATAAAGAATACATGATTTTTTAAATGAGAGTGACTTTATTTCCTTAGAAAGCAAGCTGTGTTCGATGACGGGGGCGGGTGTCTTACAGGGAATGAGTCAATCAAGGAGTGGTGGGTTTCATCAAGGAGAAACAAACAGTAGTCACACTGTACCCTGGCCAGTGATGAAAGTGGTTTTCAAAGCTTCTCTAATGCGCACAGCTTCCTGGTGTGCTCTTCTAATCACCCTGCTGTCCATAGTTAGGGAATCCCATTGCAGCAAAGCCATCCACTATGACCTGCACGTTTCCCAGAGTCACAGCCTTTTGTAGCAGCAGCTTAGTGATTGCTTTGGCTACTTGCATCACAGCAGCCCCCACAGTAGATTTGCCCACTCCAAATTGATTCCCGACTGACCGGTAGCTGTCTGGCGTTGCAAGCTTCCACAGGGTTATTGCCACTCGCTTGTGAACTGTGAGGGCTGCTCTCATCTTGGGATTCTGGCACTTCAGGGCAGGGGAAAGCAAGTCACAAAGTTCCATGAAAGTGCCCTTACGCATGCAAAAGTTTCACAGCCACTGGGAATCGTCCCACAACTGCAACACTATGCAGTCCCACCAATCTGTGCTTGTTTCCCGGGCCCAAAATTGGCGTTCCATGGGTAGAACCTGCCCCATTAACAGCATGATCTTCAAAGCACTGGGGGCCATGGTTTGAGAGAATTCTGTGTCCATGTCCATGTCCTCATCACTCTCGTCGCTGCTGTGCTGTAGCCGCCTCCTGCTCGCCTGGTTTTTCAGGTCGTACTTCAGCATAAACTGCACGAGAATGCGCGAGGTGTTTACAATGTCCATGACTGCTGTCTTGAGCTGAGCGGGCTCCATGCTTGCCGTGGTATGGCGTCTGCAGAGTTCACGCAGGAAAAAGGGTGCAAAACAGTCGTCTGCCGTTGCTTTCACGGAGGGAGGAGGAGGATGTACCCAGAAGCACCAGCGACAATGTTTTTTGCCCCATCAGGCACTGAGATCTCAACCCAGAATTCTAATGGGTGGGGTAGACTGGGAACTATGGGATAGCTACCCACAGTGCAACGCTTCAGAAATCGGCGCTAGCCTCGGTACATGGACGCACACTGCTGAATTAATATGCTTAGTGTGGCCGTGTGCACTTGACTTTATACAATTTGTTTCCTAAAATTGGTTTCTGTAAAATCGGAATAATCCCGTAGTGTAGACATACCCTGAGTGACATAGTTCTACTGGCATAAGTGTAGACCAAGCCTTAGGGTATGTTTACACTATGGGATTATTCCGATTTTACAGAAACCATTTTTTTAAAACAGATTGTATAAAGTCGAGTGCACGTGGCCACACTAAGCACAGTAATTCGGCAGTGTGCATCCATGTACCGAGGCTAGCTTCGATTTCCAGAGCGTTACACTATGGGTAGCTATCCCATAGTCCCCTGCCCATTAGAATTCTGGGTTGAGATCCCAGTGCCTGATGGGCAAAAAACATTGTCACTGGTACTTCTGGGTACAGCTTCACTTCTCCTTCCATGAAAGCAGTGGCAGACAACTGTTTCGTGCCTTTTTTCCTGGGTGAACTGTGCAGACGCCATACCACGGCAAGCATGGACCCTGCTGAGCTCAAGACGGCAAGCATGGACGTTTTAAAGACCTCGTACATTCTTGTGCAGTCTATGCTGAACCACGACCTGAAAAACCAGGTGAGTAGGAGGCGGCTACAGCAGAGTGGCGACGAGAGTCATGAGGACATGGACATGGACACAGAATTCTCAAACCATGGGCCGCGGCATGTTGGAGATCCTGCTGTTAATGAGGCAGGTTCTAGCCATGGAACACCGATTTTGGGCCCAGGGAACAAGCACAGACTGGTGGGACCGCATACTGTTGCAGGTATGGGACGATTCCCAGTGGCTGCAAAACTTTTGCATGCATAAAGGCACTTTCATGGAACTTTGTGACTTGCTTTCCCCTGCTCTGAAACACCAGAATCCCAAGATGAGAGCAGCCCTCACAGTTCACAAGCGAGTGGCAGTAGCCCTGTGGAAGCCTGCAATGCCGGACAGCTACCGGTCAGTCGGGAATCAATTTGGAGTGGGCAAATCTACTGTGGGGGCTGCTGTGATGCAAGTAGCCAAAGCAATCACTAAGCTGCTGCTACAAAAGGTTGTGACTCTGGGAAATGTGCAGGTCATAGTGGATGGCTTTGCTGCAATATGGTCGGGTGATAGATGGAACCCATATCCCTATCTTGGCATCGGAGCACCAGGGCACCCAGTACATAAACCGCAAGGGGTACTTTTCTGTGGTGCTGCAAGCAATGGTGGATTACATGGGACGTTTCACTATTATCCACGTGGGATGGCTGGGAAGGGTTCATGACGCTTGCGTCTTCAGGAACACTACTCTGTTTAAACGGCAGCAGCAAGGGAATTACTTCCCAGACCAGAAAACAACAGTTGGGGATGTTGAAATGCCTGTGGTTATCCTTGGGGACCCACCCTACCCCTTAATGCCATGGCTCATGAAGCCATACACAGGCAGCCTGGACAGTAGTCAGGAGCTGTTCAACTACAGGCTGAGCAAGTGCAGAATGGTGGTAGAATGTGCATTTGGACATTTAAAGGGATGCTGGCGCACATTACTGACTCACTCAGACCTCAGCCAAACCAATATATCCATTGTTATTGCTGCTTGCTGTATGCTCCACAATCTCTGTGAGAGTAAGGGGGAGATCTTTATGGCGGTGTGGGAGGCTGAGGCAAAACACCTGGCCGCTGATTACGCACAGCCAGACAGCAGGGCGATTAGAAGAGCACACCAGCAAGCAGCGCGCATTAGAGAAGCTTTGAAAAGCAGTTTAATCATTGGCCAGGGTACGGTGTGAAAGTTCTGTTTGTTTCTCCTTGATGAAAACCCACCCCCTTGATTGACTCATTCCCTGTAAGCAACCCACTCTCCCGCTCAGATCACAGCTTGCTTTCCAAGGAAATAAAGTCACTCGTTTAAAAATCATGTATTCTTTATTCATTAATTATAAAAAGAGGGAGAGAACTGACAAGGTAGCCCAGGTGGGGTTTGGGAGGAGGATAGGAGGGAAGGAAAAAGCCACTAAAAAAGTTAAAAGTAATGACAGCCTTTTGGTTGGGCTGTCCACTGGGGTGGAGTGGGCAGGTGCACAGAGCCTCCCCTCTCCCCCACCCGTGTTCTTACACGTCTGGGTGAGGAGGCTATGGAACATGGTGAGGGAGGAGGGTGGTTGTACAAGGGCTGCAGCGGCACTCTGTGATCCTGCTGCCGTTCCTGAAGCTCCGCCAGACACTGGAGCATGTCAGTCTGATCATGCAGCAGCCCCAGCGTTGCATCCCGCCACCGCTGATCTTCCTGCTAACACCTCTGATCTCCCTGCCGCCACCTCTCATCTTGAGCATGCCTCCTGTCCTCATGTTCACTGATATCTTTCCTGTATTTTGTTACTGTGTCCTTCCACTCAGTTAGATGAGCTCTTTCATTGCGGGTCGATTCCATGATTTCAGTGAACATTTCATCTTGCGTCGTTTTTTTCTGCCACTTTATCTGAGATAGCCTTTGAGACGGAGGAAGGAGGCTTGAAAAATTTGCAGCTGCGGGAGGGAGGGAGGGGGAAAAAAAAGGAAGAGAAGTATTTAAAAAGATACATTTTACAGAGCAATGCTTATACTCTTTCACGGAGAACGACACTATTCACATTACATAGCACATGTGATTTGAGTACAAGGTCGCATTTTGCATCTTAATATTGAGTGCCTGCGGCTTTGTTGTTAAAGATCACAGATGCAGGTCCAGGCAATAGAATTTTGCTTGCATGCGGCCATGGTAAGCCACTGTCTTTTGGCTTCTGCTGCCTTCATATATCCAGCGCCCTCCTTTCCCACATACCAAGCAAAGCCCGTTGAGTGCTGCGGCTTTCCTGTCAAATTGCAGCAGCAGAAACCAAACTACCCCCCCCCATCCAATTCTCTGGGATCAGCGCTTTACCTCTCCCCACACCACGTGGCTGGTATCATGGAAGATCCCTGCTAGTCACCTCCCCATCGCGTGGCTGGTATCAGGGAAGATCCCTGCTAGCCAAACGCGAAAGAGCTCAGCGCCAATAACCCCCTCTCTCCCCCCTCTTGGCTAACTGCAGGGAAGGATTTCTTTTCAGTCACAGGCAAACAGCCCTGTAGGAATGGCCACCTCTGTCCCCTTAATTAAATTCCCGTATTTCAACCAAGTTTCCATGAACGATATCACTCTCCTGAGGATAACACAGTGAGATAAAGAACGGATGTTGCTTGAATGCCAGCAAACACCGGGACCATATGCAGCTAGGCTTTATCATGCAATGATACCAGATTACTTGCTACATGCATGGCGTGGTCAAGTGTCCTACTATGGAGGACGGAATAAAGCAGCGCTGCCAAGAAATCTTCTGCAAAGGCTTTTGGAGTACCACCAGGAGAGCTTCATGGAGATGTCCCTGGAGGATTTCCACTCCATCCCCAGATGCGTCAACAGACTTTTCCAGTAGCTGTACTGGCCGCGAATGCATCCAAAGTCCTCGGGGCAAATTAATCATTAAAAAAAGCTTGCTTTTAAACCATGTTTTATATTTACAAAGGTACACTCACCAAAGGTCCCTTCCATGGCTTTATGGTCTGGGATAATGCCTTAGGAGGGTTGGGAGGTTACTTCCGTCAGGCTGAGAAAAAGATCTTGGCTGTTGGGGAGAACGGAGTGCTGTGTGCTCTCTGCAAGCTTGTCCTCCTCATCTTCCCCGTCCACAGAATCCTCAGGCATGCCTGAGATTACCCGCTCCTCAGAATCCATGGACAGGGGTGGGGTAGTGGTGGCGGACCCCCCCTAGAACTGCATGCAGCTCAGCGTAGAAGCAGCATGTTTGTGGCCCTGCCCCAGACCTTCCATTGGCTTCTTTGGTTTTCTGGTAGGCTTGTCTGAGCTCCTTAACTTTCACGCGGCACTGTACTGAGTCCCTGTTGTGGCCTCTCTGCATCATGGCCTTGGACACTTTTTCAAATGTTTTGGCATTTCATGTTTTGGAATGTAGTTCAGCTAGCACGGAATTCTCTCTTCATATAGCGATCAGATCCAGTACCTCTCGCACAGTCCATGCTGGTGCTCTTTTCGATTCTCTGACTGCATAGTTACGGTTACCTATGCTGATGAGCTCTGCATGGTCACCTGTGCTGATCAACTCTCCACGCTGGGCAAACAGGAAATGAAATTCAAAAGTTCGCGGGGCTTTTCCTGTCTACCTGCCAGTGCATCCGAGTTCAGATTGCTGTTCAGAGCAGTCACAATGGTGCACTGTGGGATAGCTCCCAGAGGCCAATACCGTCCAATTGCAGCCACACTAAACCTAATCTGAAATGGCAATACCGATTTGAGTGCTATTCCCCTCGTCGGGGAGTACAGATATCTATAGTAAGAGCCCTTTATATCGAAATAAAGGGCTTCGTTGTGTGGATGGGCGCAGGGTTAATTCGGTTTAAAGCTGCTAAAATCGAAATAAACTCGTAGTGTAGACCAGGCCTCAGAGGTATGGATTTCTCACACCCCGAGAGACGTAGTTATATCGAACCTAATCCCCAAGCTCTCCCCTTGGTGCAGGTAACATCTTCACTAAGCACTACAGCAGCACAGCTGCAGTGCTGCAAGCATAGACAAGCCCTTAGCAAGGTTTATGCTTTCATCTTCTGTGCAAGGGAAACTGCATTACATCATAGTCAAACTATTTTGAGAACTAACCATTCCCCAGATCTCTTCAAATAATTAGTTTGATCATTTCATTCTCACTAGCTCAGTAAGAAGTCTCAAAACATAAAAGCACTGATTAAATGTTTTGCTTCTCACCCTTCCCAGTCTCCTCCAAGAAGGAGGGACCAACCACTAAAGTGAACACCACTAGAAAAAGAAGCCTTGGCGCACTGGTTAATAAATAAACAGAAAAACCAACCCAATGCCCATCGCTAAATATTTAATCATTTTTATTTGTAGTCCATGCAAAAGAATACTATTAATGCAATGTCAAGGTTGAGAAATCAAGCATTCAGAAGTCAGGAAATGCAGAGTTAAGGTAGAACGGTCTACCTTAATTCTGTTCCCTTGTGCTGATGTCTTAAAATACAATGTTTATATCATTTTCCCAAAACATACAATATATAGTACAATGCAAATATAAAATTGTATAAGAACATTCAATTTAGTAAATTGTAATAGAGTACACACAGACTTCAGAGTAGGTTTGGTTTTTAAGCCTCAATGATATCTAGAAAGCAAGTCAAATTTCAAGGAAATTCAGTACTTTTAAAGTTAAGAATGTTGAAAACTAAATGCCCCAGAGTCTGAGACAGTACCCAATTTGGTGATGGCCTAGAGAAGACTCAGACTATCCCAGATACTGAGATGAATGTAGTACAGCCTATTTAGAAAGCAAATTACTATGAAATTGACACACGTTACACTGGGTGAAAGAGAGACAGACATTTCAACACTCACACCACAAAAAGGGAAGAGGCTCTAACAGACTCCATTTTCCACTAAATACAACCCCTTGCAACATAGATAGCAGAAACCTTGATATGTGGAACTGTGTGATAATGTTATCTATATGTACAGAGGGAACTCCATGTTGCGGTTGGGAAATCTCATCTGTTGGTCCCAACCTGAGTTTAGCTCTTGATGCAGTTATGGTGTAGCTAATATTGAGTGAGCCTTGACATGCCCCTCATATTTCAATCCTGCAAGAGTATAACAGTGAGAAATATAAACTGACAGCCAACCAGAAGGTACTTCTTTAGAGAGAAGCTGATTTTCACTTGTTTAATGCAGCATATAAGTAGACAGGTCATTTTAAGAAGCTGTACTTGTTTACAAAAAGAAAGAAAGAAAGAAAACAAACCTTTTTGTTTCCAGGCTTAACTAGGTTGGGCAATGAGATTAGATAAACCAGTTGAGAAGACTGTTTGTTGAAAGTAAATGTAACAAAGACAAAAGTCCATGTTCCAACGTTAAAAGTTAGTGTATGGTGCATCATCCGTATAGCTTGCAGCTGCCTGTTTTGATTATATAAATTGCTACCAGAAATATGTCTATCCATATAAAACAGTTTGAACTTACACAAATCTGGAGGCTCAAAAGGGGCTTTCTTCAATTTTGTGGAAAACACTATTAACCCCACAACATCTAAAGTCTTGTCTACACTGCCACTTTAGAGCATTGAAACTTTCTCACTCAGGGGTGTGAAAAAAACATCCCCCTGAGTGATGCAAGTGTCAGCGTTGTGAAGTGGCAGTGTAGACAATGCACAGCACTGGGAGCTACTCACCTCATGGGGGTGGTTTTTTTAAAGCGCTGGGAGAGCTGTCTCCTAGTGTTGGTCCTGCAACTACACAACCACATTAAAGTGCTGCTGCGGCAGAGCTTTAATGTTGGTAGTGAAGACATACCCTAAGTATTTCTTTTTTGGATGCACCAAACATATCACACCCCTGACAAAGCCAATTACAAGAAACTAAGTTAAAAAGTAGGTCCATAAGTTATTGAAAGATTAGCATTATATGTTAATTTTTACGTCAACACTGTATACGTGTTTACAACACTTTTTTCCTATATCGTACTGTTTGCAGAGAAACTTCCATGAAACTCGTTAGTGACATTCTTTACACCGCATTCTGTCCTCTCAATAACTGAAAAGACAGGCACATACTGGTATACAAGAGATGTGAGCAGGATTCTGTATTTTAATAGTAATTACAAGCAATGGTACTGAGAAATACCTATTTTGATCTTGTAGAGTAAAAAAGTAGCCTCTAATGTGTATTCTACACTGATACAAATTCAACAATCCAGAAAGATGTACTTGAAGCCAAGCTAGAAACAGGATTTTTTTCCATTCGATTCTGATGATAGAATGTATACCCAACTCGCAGATACTACACCAAATTCGTGATTCTGCTATTAAAGATGTTGGGAGCAATCCAACTTCATTATACAAACTTTCCAAAATTTTCCAATAACTATACATGCCATATCCATAGATATATTTGTAGATATGTGTATTTTTGTCACTACTGGGTCCCCTCAAACTATTCAGTAGCCACTGAGAAGGGACACAGGAGGAGGAACAACTCCAAGTTGTATTACTTCCAGTCTGTCTTTTTTTGCACAGAAACCTAAGAGTTTTGCAGGGAATGGTGGTGCAGAGAGGAATATCCTCCCTACTCAAACTCAAGTATGAAGAGCTCCAATCAAATAATATCCAGACAGGGCAAGGAGAGGAAGAAACAGAGTTGTATAGGTAGCATAGGTAGCGCTACTCTCACATGGAAAGAGGAAAACTTGTGTGTGAAGCGCACCTGTGCTTGTAGCTCTTTGGGGGCTGACCTGGCCCAGAGTCAGAAATTTCCCTTAGAAGGGACCCAGCTCATCAGTTTTGCTTGGTAACTTACACATGTATATCATCAGTCATCAATTAGTTGAATGGACTCATTTGGTTTTGTAATTGATCTTTAACTTGTAAAAGAGAACTTCATTGGTCTAAACAAAATATATGAGAACTATTCAGAAATGAAGCAGAATGCATGTTGATGCTTGATAAGAGCAGAATTTCAACAAGAGCCAGATTTCAAAATGACACTATGCTCAGGAATTTGGGTGCCTAATTTGTCTTTTTAATTAACACCATGGGCACTTAAGTACAGTAACTGTGTGCAAATGATCAGTTACACATCTATCTGACTGTCATGACTACGGACTCAAATACATGACATTTTGCATGTGCAAGTCTCCATGCACAGTTCTGAAAATCTGGTCCAAACTGACTAATCAATTACACAAAATCAAGAGTAGTACAATTGTCATAAACACACAAATATATAGTTTACAAAATCAAAATACTAAATACCTTGCAGAAATATACACATAGATGCTTTAAAATGTTTTTGCAATGTTAAATGGTGAAATATGAACCACTGTAAATGCAGACTTTACATTTAATGTAACAAAATTTTACTCTCAACTATTTTTCTGAGCTGCAAAATTACCACTTCTCTCTCTCTCTTTTTTTTTTTTTTTTTTTTTTTAAGAAAAAAGGAAGCAACTGTCTATATTTAGAGGAGTGATGGTTATGTTATGCAAGAGACATCTGGAATACAGGAGATGTATTTTTTTTCTGAATTACAACACAGATCTTCTGATCAGTCCTTCAGCTGATGACACAGGCAAAGCATGTCTCGCATAAGTATTATGGACTGAAAAATATCAATTTGTACTAATGACTTGTTTCACAGCTATAAACCAGGTGTTGACTTAAAATGATATGAAAAGTTAAATGATATTTTGAAGCGTTTAATCTAACAGTGAAAATTCAGTTCAGTCCTATCAACTTGCTACCAACGAAAATCAGACTTGATCAACTTAAATTTAAAAAAAAATATTTGTTTCTGAAAAAGAATTGAAGCAAAACACACAAGTACATTTTATTACAGCTGTTTCAGTTTAGAGAAACTGTACAGTTTTTGAAAATGGATATTCTGGTAAGTATTACACCATGTATTCTAAAAACCCAAAAGCCAAACAGGGAGTAAGTTTCCTTCAAGATATGTATGACCGTGCAACCACATTGCCCTACTGTCTAGCACATAACTTGTCAAATTCAGCTTCCTTTTCCTCCTCCTGAACACCTGTGCCAAAGGAAGGGCTATAAAAAGAGCCTCTGGAGTAACAGGAAGACAGCTTTAGTCATAGCTTCTTACTCAAGTGCTCAGGGTGGGGCTGATCTCCAGAGTTCAGAAGCTTTGGTTTGTTAGTTACTCTTTTTGCTTATGTTACCTTTTTTTTAGTTACATTTATTAAAATATTGAACTGCTGAACAGATTTTGCTGCCTGTAGCTGCATTTTGTTTCCGCTCAATCATCCTACCAGCTCACAGTATAATTTAGAATAGGCTTTGGAAATGGTTACAGGATTACTCGGCTGTGGAAATGATACCTGGCTCGTCTTATATGCTTAGGCCTGTGCTTACCTGTCTCCTGAAAGTTCTAGTCGATAGGATCTACCTGTGAGCGTAAGTCATTGCCAAATTTCTGATCTACCAACAAAAGGCCTGACTCAAAATGTTCATGCCGAGAACATGAGCATGCTATTCATGCTCAAAATTAGGTGGTCTAAGGCTGAGCTGCTTTAAGACAGGTGCCAACTTTCACTGAGTCATAAGAGCCATTTCACAGAGCAAGCATTTTAACAGCGGAAAGCTGTCATTCCTAAAGAAATTTCGAGGACATACGAAGCTTCAAAGAAGAATCTCAGTGTCTCATTTCTGGGAGCACAGGATGATCATAAAAAATATTTTAAGAAGCATCTTGATTGCAATGTAAACCGTATCATCATTTAAATGTGTCCCAGTCTTAACAACTAAGGTGAAGAGGATAACAGAGGGGCAGATTGCACACCTTATTGAGCTAAGGTGGGGAAACTTATTTCACACCTTTCTTACTACTGCTATATGGTGACATATTTTACAAGGAAGGCAAAACATGAATTTACATCATTACAATGAAAAGGCTAGAGAACTGAATGTTAAAATGAAAGCCTGCAGTCTCTTAAAAACAGATAACAATAAAATACTTGGGTGAATAAATATAAACAAATGCTTGATTAGAATTAACATTTCGACTGTATTGTGAATATTAATCATGATGTGTCTAAAGCTACATACACTGCACTAAAATGAGAAAATGATGCCAACCTGCAAATTTTAGCCAAGACAGTCTGGTTACTCTTTATAAAGAAGACACTTCTATTGTCAATGTGTCTTTGGCACCAGTCTAACCAGTGTCCTAGGAATTCTGAATTTAATACTAGAATTTTAATTTCCATTATTGTTCATAATTTGCTGCTGCTCAGAAACTGAATAATTTGCACAAATATGTTTAGTAAAAATAAAAAACCTCCATGCTTTTACAATAGATACAAGGTTATTTTTAGAGCATCAATAGGTTGGAACATAAATGTATCAAAGTGCTCTAAAACATCACACACCATTTTTTAAACGGTAATACTTACCAGTCCACTTACGGCTACAATCCAGATGTAGGAACCAGAGGTTACAAGCTGGAAGACACAAGAGTAATGATTTTAATATAGGTATTAGTATTCACACAGATGTTGTTTTCTGATTTACTATCCCCTAGTATTATGGTAGGACTTTGTGTCTATCTCCTCAAAGTAAACAGTCAGAGTCATCCATTTTTGCATAAATTCAGTTCATAATAGCAGTGGCACACTCCAGAACTAGAAGAGATGGAAAAAGCAGGCAGGATCTGACAGCTGTTCTTTTCCCACAATACTATACACTTTATTTTCATTTATCATTATTAAGTTCAACATAATGCTTTGCAGGAAGTCAGTTTATAAGCTACAGAGAAAAACAAGTTTGAAAGACAGATTTAAACAAACGAAATGACTCAGCAGCTCAGAGGGAGCAGGAAAGGAGTCCCAAATAGAGGAGGCAACATAAGTTAAAGGAGCAACTCTTAATTGTGTTGTCATGGAGGTGGTCCAAAGTGGAGGTCAAGTTTTAAGAAATGAAGTTACTCCACCTCTCTCCACCCAAGAGAGAGGATCCATTATTTGAATTAAGGTATAGGTATTTAGCACCTGGAAAAGGTCAGCCTCAGTGCAAGGAAAGGGCTGAAAACCAGACTGAAATTGGTAAAGGAGGTTGTTCTGTGAGAAGTAGCCAAAATGAGGCCACTTTCTCCAGAATCTGTCTGCAAAAAGGGTGACTTGAGATGAGATCATAATTCATGAGTGAAGAAAGGGCAAATGAGTGCTCGTCAGTCTTAGCATGCCAGTAGCAGTTGTGAATGCAACAGGGAAAGTTCGAGTGAAGTCAGAGTGGTTGGCAGCAGCAGTGATCTATTTGTTAGGAAACTAAGGTAAGAAAGCAAAAGCCAGTGATTAAGATGGGAAACGACAGAGATGTTTTTTTCATATGGTTTTGATGGAGGCAGAAGAGAGAAGCAGATAAGGTTTCAGAGGGATCAAGGCAGAATGCGGTGCTTGAGCAGAATGCAGAAAAACCCTCCAAGTGCTCAAGGACAGACAGGACGGAGGAAGGATTGTTAGAGAACTGGACATGAGTCAGTATTCTGAAACTGGCCTATTCATCCCAAAACACACTTAACCATGTATTATACATTTACTGGTACTTTCCATTGGCAGTTTGAGATATTTTTAAGTATTCTAGAATGTGTATAAATAGGATCATTTCTTATAAATGTGCAAGTCTCTTGTTACATAAATCACCCATTCAATTTTAGAACTTTTTGTGGCTACTATATTCATCTATTGAACACTTAATATTTTCTCATTAATTTTCCTCTTTATGCTTTTGATATTATGTTCCACATAAGTTTAATGTCAGATTCTTATTGACAAATTACCAATTTTATTTGTCAAATGGTAATGCTGTGTATGAAAATAAAATATAGCTATCAAAATCTTTAATCAACCAGATTCTTGCTTCTGTCAAACACTGGCAGAATCCTGTTGTGAAGTTACATTAAAGTTATATATATTCTTTCCTGCTTCGCATGGCAGGAAACAAGAAAAATTCAGTTAATGTCACATCAGTACAGTGGCTGAGCTATCAGAATATTTGTTTTAAGTAAAAAAGATTAAGCAAAATCAGAGATATTTCATAATTTAGACTTTACACCTTTTTCTGGGGACTGACAGAAATAGAATCTTGCATACTGGCTCATTTCATCCTACTACAGTAGGTCACTGGCAATAAAAAATCCCTATTGTACAAATTTGTCCCCCGTGTTTTAAGTGGTGTTATAATGCCTGAGGGCCCAGATTATTTGAGGTATTTAGGTGTTGATATGTTCAGTTTTGCAATGACTAACTGATTTAGAAGACTAAATCTCATTGTCTGGCGATGCTGGAAGAAACACAGGAGCCAATGGATGTAGTTTAATTAAAGGCAGCAAATTTATTTAGGTAAAATATCTGGGAATAACCAGCAATAAATTGTAGTGTATAAGTCGTCATTATTTCTTTAATTGTTTCCATGTGTTTGGGAGGGCTGCTGTCAGACCTCCTTTCCAGCCTGGACCCGCCGGCCCTCCCCTTGTATGAGGATTAAGGGAGCAGGAAAAAAAGGGGGATTGGCCCACTCTGATTCTGTGTTTAGGAGGGTAGGTGTTGTCAACCCAACCCTAGTCAGAGAAGTCTTCTCTGGAACTGCCTGGAGTACAATGCCCTCCCTCTCTGGTCACCTGGAAAGGCAGTGCTGACCTCCCCACCTGGTCCAGCCACTTCCTGATCTCTCCATGTAAACCTTCCCCTTCCTCCATTTCTGGCACCAATTGCAGAGGGAAGCCCTTCCGAGGGCAACAACCCCTTTTCTTCTAGCCAACTGAACAAAAGACCCACCACGTACAGTTGCAGTGAACACATTTTCAAAAGTGATTTAGGTAGTTAGGAGCCTTAGCTCTTAAGAGCCTAAAACTATTTTTAAAATGAGATTTAAGCTCCTAAATCAGTTAGGCTTTGCAATGTTGAGCACAGCAACACCTAAACACCTTTAAAATGTGGGCCTAAAGTATAATGTATGAGTGGAAATATTACAAAATTAGCTGGAGGGCATGCAAAATTATAAACTGCTATACTGCTAATTCAATGAAAGGTGAACAAGGAAGTACATACTGTACCTGTAAACCCAGTATATAGACCAATGTCTTGTTTGTGATGGGAAATTGGCCTAATATTTGTGTCACTTGCATCCTTGGAATAGAGCAAAAAAATGGTACAAACAGAGCAAATACAGGACCCAAGCTGTGAAAGAAAAAAATAATAATGTAGACAGTAATTAGAAATGATTTCAAAAGTTCTCAATTAACAAATTAATTCCAAATAACTTAATACCTATCCTAATTTCTTAAATACAAAAATGATAATTGCATTATGTAGGTTTTTTTCCCCAACATTTAGCTGGGCTTTTTATACTGTCATTCTTTTTTGTTTTTCCCTTATTTGTTAAACTAGCAACAGGGACATTGTATTTGACAAAATACACACTTCGTCTTAAAGACATTATATATGGTTTGAGGACTGATCCTGCTCATATTGCCATTATTCATGTAGCACCCAAAGTGTAATATGTGCTTTACAGACAAAGATACAGACATGGTCCTGCCCTAAAAAAAAAGAAGTCAAAATAGATAAATGATAAGGGATGGAGTGATGGAGACATCAACAAATAATTGAACAGTGCATCTTCCACAGCATGGGAGAGGCAGAAGCAAAAGAAACCACATCCCTTCCCATATATAGGGTGGGCTGAGGGAAGGAGACACAAAATTTTCACTCAGTTCACCCACAAGGGGCACGGGCAGAACTTTTATATAGATCACCAACAGGAAGGAAAATAACACCACCTTACTCCAGGACAAAGATGCTTTTCTGCTCCAAACAGGTGAGTGGCAAGTAAAGAGTTATATGACACAAGGGAGAGAGGAGAACAGTGCATTCTCCAGGGCTGCCCTGTTATCCATAACTCAAAGTGCCTACAGACTTTGTAAACCCTAAAAGGCAAATCTCGGGCAAATACTCCTGACTACCCAGCTTTGCTGCTTCATGTTGCCAAGAGTTCTGTGGAGCATGGAAGCTCTTAAAGATAATCTGATCCCTGCTTCCCAAAACTTACTAAACTTTTCAAATATAGAAAGAAAATCAACACAAATTACCTGACTAAAACTTCGTTATGCTGAAGTTAAGGTTGACTGTAACTTAAGAGTAAAAAGAAACTTTAAAAAAATATAGTTAAAAAACCAGTAGCAACTAGAAAGTCAGGATTTTTAGAGTTAAGCTGGATCTTGTAGGAAACAAGCTTTGGAACTGTGGAATTTAGATACACAGATAACAGTTCTTTACAAGCCATTCTACTGTCTATACTTTTAATAAATACAACCATGTTAAATAAGTAGACAGGAATACTACAGGCTTGCTGAATTATAATCAAAGCTCCTATTTCTGCAGACCCTCCCAAACAGAACTCTCACTGAACACAATGGGAGTTCTATAAGCAGAGCAGCAGCAGGGTCAGAACCCAAATAACTTGTTGAGATGCTCACTCCACTTTCATTTCACTGATTAGGTTAATAATGGTGGAAATGTATTTATGAGTCAAACTACTATGAGCAACAACACAGAAGATTCAATATATATGGTCCAAATACAATTTTTGTGCTCGCTCAAAGAATTGTGGCTATGAATATTTCCTTTGGTTTATGCTCTACCCATTGAAGACCCCCCCACTTCATTCTCTCTGGAGGTTTCAGTTCTTTGGTTTGGTTACAAGGGATAAAAGAATAAGGCAATTTTTAACATCTTCTATTTTATGCATATGATAAAAATACATTACCTAAAATTTTAACTAAAGGACAGATGCTGAGCAAAATAGATTGATCAGTTTTACACCTACTCCCTCACATATAAAGAAAATATATCCATATAAACACAATATACAACATCCTAACAGAAATCTGAATTGTTTAAGTTGTAAGAAATCAAAAGCGGGGCTAAAGGTGTAACATGTATAAAGACTCATTCTACATGACTGCTTGCATAACTTCCATTGGATCCAATGTACCCTGCAGCACATCAGGTATAAGAGAGGAGAGGGAAAAAAGAAGAGTCCTTCTCTCTCTCTGTCAAGACCACTCCCTGCCAACAGTGCATCAAAATTTGTTTTATCTTATCACTGTCAAAGAAAAGAGTAGTTTGGATACCTAATTTAGGAATATAGGCTCAAAAATGGAAGCAACAGTTCCCTTCTCCAACATTTCTTTCTTCAGTACAAAAATATTGTACGGAAATACATTGTGTGCTTCACCCAGACTTGAGAATAAGTGTATCCCGTACCCTTGGAAAATTACTTCTCTGCTTCACCCTAGGAATAACAAAATACCTTTGCAGGGCAGCAACTGAGGAACAATCCAAAAGGACATATCCTGTGAATCAGAATCTATGCATCCTCTTTATTAACATTAACATTGACTGATAAGATTTTTAGTGACACTTCATAAATCACTGTCTACTTTAAACTTCTGAAAAGAACTTCTGCAGAAACATTGTGAATGCAAAGGTGTGGACAAGATATTTTCCAGTTCTGGTTAAAAGGTCCAGAAACGTCATTTATTTATTAGCTTTCAATACAACTACGTAAAGTTTTATTTTTAAAATGTACAGATTTTTATTATTCTTTGTTGTATTTTAACACTGTTTCTGGAGTCTCAGCCTCAGTTAACTCTGCTACCTTGCACTTCTGCAGTAAAATTTATTCACAGAATCATAGAATATCAGGGTTGGAAGAGACCTCAGGAGGTCATCTAGTCCAACCCCCTGCTCAAAGCAGGACCAGCATGAACTAAATCATCCCAGCCAAGGCTCTCTCAAGCTGGGCCTTAAAAACGTCTAAGGATGGAGATTCCACCACCTCCCTGGGTAACCCATTCCAGTGCTTCATCACCCTTCTAGTGAAATAGTGTTTCTAATATCCAACCTAGACCTCTCTCACTGAAACTTGAGACTATTACTCCTTGTTCTTATTCTCTCTTTATATCCATATAATAAACTATATCAAATCACACTATATATATATAATATAAACTAGAATATGTCACACAAACATTTTTTAAAATTACAGGATTTAGTCTTGATTTAAGTTTCAATAATATTTACAAAATAAGCAAACTTGGAAGAAAATCAGTTTACTCATTTTAAAGTTATAAATGCATAAAGTTGACAGTCTGCAAACTTGAGGCTGTTCAACAATTCTAAGATGCTGTAATTTAGAATAATCAGAACAACATAAGAATGGCCATACTGGGTCAGGCAAATGGTCCATCCAGCCTAGTATCCTTTCTTCTGACAGTGGTCAATGCCAGGTGCTTCAAAGGGAATGAACAGAACAGGGCAATTAACCAAGTGATCCATCTCCTTGTCATCTAGGACCAGCATCTGGCAATCAGAAGATTAGGGACAATCAGAGCATGGGGTTACATCCCTAATCATCCTGATGGACCTATGAACATATCTATTTCTTTTCTGAACCCAGTTATAGTTTGGGCCTTCATAACATCTTCTGGCAACGAGTTTCACAAGGTTGACTGTGTGTTGTATGAAGAAGTGCTTCCTTAGGTTTGTTTCAAATCTGATGCCTATTAATTTTATTGGGTGACCCCTGGTTCTTGTGTTTCATGAAGGGGTAAATAACACTTCCTTATTCATTTTCTCCACACCATTCATGATTTTATAGCTGTCTCTTTTCCAAGCTGAATAGTCAGACTTTTTAATCTCTCCTCAGATGAAAGTTGTTCCATATCCTTAATCATTTTTGTTACCCTTCTCTTTTCTATCTCTAATATATCTTTTTTGAAATGGGGCAACCAAAACTGCACACAATATTCAAGGTGTGGGTGTACCATGGATTTACGTAATGGTATTATTTTCTGTGTTACCTATTCTTTCCTAATTGTTCCTAACATAGTTAGCTTCTTTGACTGTCACTCCACACTGAGCTGATGTTTTCAAAGAATTATCCACAACTCGAAGCTTTCTTTCTTGGGTGTTAACACTCAATCTCCATCATACCTACAAAAAGACTCCACCATTTTGTAGGTATTGTTGAGATTATGTTTTCCAATATGCATTATTTTTAATTTGTCAACACTGAATTTCATCTGTGACTTTGTTGCCCACTCATTCAGTTTTGTGAGATTCCTTTGTAATTCTTCTGAGTCTGCTTTGGACTTAACTATTTTGAATTATTTTGTTTCATCTGCAGACTTACCCTAACCCATTTACCCCTTTTTCCTGATCATTTATGAGTATGTTGAACAGCACTGGTCCCAGTACAGATCTTTATGGGACACTATTTACCGCTCTCCATTCTGAAAACTGACCATTTAATCCTACCATTTGTTTCCGGTCTTTTAACCTGTTACTGGTCAATGAGAGGACCTTCCATCTTATCCCATGATTACTTACTTTGCTTAAGAGCTTTTGGTGAGCATCCTTGTCAAAAGACGTCTGAAAGTCTAAGTACACTATGTCCATTAGATCACTGTCAATGTTCCTCCCCCACTCTGATGTGGTACAGATGTGGGGACCTGCATGGACACTTCTAAGCTTAATTACTAGCTTAGATCTGGTAATACTACCACCATCCAAAAATTTCAGTGTCTGGAACACTACCTGTCCCCCCAAAACCTTCCCCTCCCTGGGCACCCTTGAGAGGTTTTTTCACCAAGTTCCTGGTGAACATCAATCCAACCCCTTGCATCTTAACACAAGGAGAATTTAACCATCCCCCCCTCCTTTCCCCCACCAATTCTTGGTGAGTCCAGATCCAATCCTCTTGGATCTTAAAACAAAGAAAAATCAATCAGGATCTTAAAAAGAAAGCTTTTAATTAAAGAAAGAAAGGTAAATATCATCTCTGTAAAATCAGGATGGAAAATACTTTACAGGGTAATCAGATTCATATAGCCCAGAGGAACCCCCTCTAGCCTTAGGTTCAAAGTTACAGCAAACAGAGGTAAAATCCTCTCAGCAAAAAGGAACATTTACAAGTTGAGAAAACAAAAATAAGACTAACATGCTTTGCCTGGCTGTTACTTACAAGTTTTAAACATGAGAGACTGATTCAGAAAGATTTGGAGAGCCTGGATTGACGTTTGGTCCCTCTTAGTCCCAAGAGCGAACAACCCCTAAAACAAAGAGCACAAACAAAAGACTTCCCCCACACCAAGATTTGAAAGTATCTTGTCCCCTTATTGGTCCTCTGGTCAGGTGTCAGCCAGATTTACTGAGCTTCTTAACCCTTTACAGGTAAAAGAGGCATTAACCCTTAACTAACTATTTATGACAATCACCCTGTCCACATATTTGTTGACCCCCTCAAAGAATTCTAATAGATTGATGAGGCATGAGTTCCCTTACAAAAGCTGAGTTGACTCTTCTACAAATTGTGTTCATGTGTGTGTCTAATACTTCTGTTCTTTACTATAGTTTCAGCCAATTTGCCTGGTACTGAAATTAGGCTTACGGGCTTGTAATTGCCAGGATCACCTCTGGAGTCTTTTTAAAAAATTGTCATCTCATTTGCTATCCTCCAGTCATCTGGTACAGAGACTGATTTAAGTGATAGGTTATATACCACAGTCAGAAGTTCTCCAATTTCATATCTGAGTTCCTTCAGAACTCTTGGGTGAATACCATCTGCTCCTGGAGACTTATTACTATTCAATGAATCAATTTGTTCCAAAACCACCTCTTCTGACATCTCAGTCTGGGACAGTTCCTTAGATTTGTCACCTAAGTAGAATGACTCAGGTGTGGGAATCTCCCCCACATCCTCTACAGTGAAGACTGATGCAAATAGTTCATTTAGCTTCTTTGCAATAGCCTCATTTTCCTTAAGTGCTCCTTTGGAAACTTAATTGTTCAGTGGCCCCACTGTTTGGCAAGCTCCCTGTTTCTGATGTACTTAAAAAAAATTGCTGTTAATTTTTGAGACTTTTGCTCGTTGCTCTTCAAATTCTTTTCTGGATTGCCTAATTATATTTTATATTTGACTTGCCAGAGTTTATGCTCTTTTCTATTTTTTCTTAGTAGGATCTGACTTCCAATTTTTAAAGGGTGCCTTTGTGCCTCTAACCACTTCTTTTACTCTGCTAGCCATGGTGGCATTTTTTGGTCTTCTATGCGTTTTTAACTTGGGGTACACATTAAATTTAAGCCACTAATATAGTGTTTTTTTTAAAGTTTCCATGCAGCCTGTAGGCATTTCACTCTTGTGACTGTTCCTTTCAATTTCCATTTAACTAGCCTCATTTTTCTGCAGTTTCCCTTTCTGAAATTAAATGCTGCTATGGTGGGCTTCTTTGGTATTTCCCTTGCAACAAGGATGTTAAATTTACTCATATTATGGTAACTATTACAGAGCAGTTCAGCTACATTCACCTCTTGGACCAGATCCTGTGTTCCATTTAGGATTAAATAAAGAATTGCCTCTCCTCTTGTGGGTTCCAGGATTAATGGTGTCTAGAAACTTCATCTCTGCATCCTGTTTTGAGGTGACGTGCCCAGTCAATATGTGGATAGTTGAAATCCCATATTATATTATTATTATTATTGAGTTTTTTATTTTTAAAGCCTCTCTAATCTCCCTGAGCATTTTGCAGTCACTGTCACCATCCTGGCCAGGTGGTCGGTAATATATCCCTACTGCTATATTCTTATTATGAGAGCAAGGAATTACTACCATAGAGATTCTGTGGTACAGTTTGATTCATTTAAGATTTTTATTATATTTGAGTCTATGTTTTCTTTCACATATAATGCTGCTCTCCCATGAGCACAACTTACTTTGTCATTCCTATACATTTTGTACCCCACTAATTGTCATCATTACACCAAGCTTCTATGATGCCTATTATATCAATATCCTCATTTAATACCAGGCACTCAAGTTCACCCATTTTAGTATTTAGACTTCTAACATTTGTAAGCGAGCATTTATAAAATGTGTCACTTTTTAACTGACTGCTTTCATGTGGTGTAATGATATTCTTTTTCATTTGACTGCTTTTCTTCAGTTCCTACATGTATTTTACCAACTTCTATCCTCTCCTCTTTATTAGGATATAGAGAACCCTTGTTATTAGATCCTCCCCTATGGGAGGGTCTGTCCAAACCCAGTGCTCCTCTGTACCTGTCAGCTTTTTCAAAAAAAAAACCAACCAAACAAAAAAAACCCCACATACTTTTCAATTTGCCAACTTGTTCTTTATATTTTACGTCTTATTATCTAAGGAATCCATAATCACAACAAGATAATGGAGTATACATTCATACAGCCATCATAAAATTGCATTCAAAAGTAATATCAGAACATATATAACTTCCAAATGTTCTCTGACCTGTGAAATTATAATTCCCTGCATTTTGAGCAAATAACTTAATAGTTTGCCAAAACTGTAGTGTACTTTTCAGGTTTTATTCCTTCTGTACTAAATAATGACTCAAAACACATACACGATTTACAATTAAGAGTGCACTTAAGAAGGGAAATTACAGAAAGGAATTTCCCATGACCACTACTGCATTTTAATACAGATAGTAAACATTCAAAGTTTTCTTAAATGTTAATATCCACTGCAAATTGCAACAAAGAAACAAAAAATGTCATCTGAAGATCAGGCCTGTGGCAAATCTAATCCAGTATCCTGTGTCTGATGATGGCCAGATTCCAGATAACTGAGAGGATGATGCAAGAAACGTGAAAGCAGACAATCAATTATTGGTGATAGCAATCAATATGTTAGCAACTGGTTTATGCCCTGAAAGATTTGGGGCAATGCCCCTTAAAAATCATAATTAATGTAACTGTAGATGAGATGCTCTCCTTGTCCTTATGTCTTTTTCTTTTTTTAATATTACTAAAATGTTGGTCTGAATATCTTGAGGCACTGAGTTCCACAGGCTAATTATCCACTGTGTAAAATATATTTCTTCATCAGTTTTAAATTTTCTTTATTCCAATTTCATTTGCCATGCTTATGTTTTTATACTAGAGCTTCCGATTCACTTTCTTTACACCACCATTATGTTCTGTATTTTTATCATGCCCAGTTTTATTAATTTCTAACTCCACTCTGTAACACTAGTTTTTTGTCAGATTAATTCCACTGAAATTCAGTGGAGTTACTTCAACCTAATCCAGTGCAATCGAGAGTAGAATCAACCCTCCTACACTCAACTGTTCAATTCCTTATAACAGACACAATAGCTAATATCAATCCATTAGAAGATCTACAGCAAACTCGTTTTTTCTAAACTTTTGCCGCAACAGCAAATGTAGTTTTCACATGATATCATAACTGATTACCTCAATATTTCTTCACTCTAGTTGCCATTAGAGTTTAGCAACCAGCTATTGCATTGTTTGTATTTTTGGTTAAGTAATACATGTTTACTTTAAATAGAGAGGATGATCTTCACAGCAATGTGAGATTGAAAAGGCCTATTCACTCATCTCATTAACAATGATGGATTGGTTCCTACATTTTTGACTGCCTTGGCCAGCTCCATTTCAAATGTTCAAAACACAGATTTTACAGAATTTCATAGGGAGGCTACTCCCCGTTGTCAGAACTTCTGATATTTACTCTAAAACTTTATTTTATTTAGTTTCAATCCATACCTCCTACTTACACCCATTTGGACTTTACATGGGTTCTGAGTGAATTTCAGTTTCTCAGAGGAGCAAAATCCTAACATTCTGAACAGCTCAGTACAGATTGAGACCCATACAGAAATCGTTTAAACTCACTCTGAATCAGGAGTATCAAACTCATTTTGTGCAAAGAGACATATTCTGCACTTTTAATTAAGTTATATGGCTTGGGCATACATTTAGGACTATACACTTCCATTGATCTACAGCTGTTCTTCTGAAGATGTCAATGGGAGCTGAGCACATGAATCAAAGGCTGAATATGGTATTTATATCTGCCTGAGGCCTGGATCCTGACATTTATAACACACAAGTAGATGTCTCTGTCCAATTCAATTCTTACAGGCACAACAATCCACCCACACCTTGTAAATTATAGGACTGGATCCTAAAACTTTGAATTAAAGTAATTGTTCAATAAGGTATTATCCCAGTCAATATCACTCAGTGGGAAAACATGCTCTCCTTTAGGACCACTGCTGTTTCTGGCCTTTCCTTCTCCTTCTTCACTATTTTCATTTTCTTTCTCTCCTTTCTGACTTTGTGTCTCTCCCTTCTTCCCTCTACATTTCCTTTCCTGCAGCAATTCGTACACCCCCTCCCAAGTGGATTCACTCACAGCCCCTACCCTATTCTATCCACAAAATAATCAGCTATAAAATAATTTATGCTGACCTTTCAGGTGTCATCATTAGAATTTAGAGTCAATACCACAATCAGATAAATTGGGAGTTTGGGGGAAGGGTGGGAGAGTGGTTGTGAATTTCTCAAAGCCAAAGTTTCAGACTATCTACAAACTGAGTTTATGTTCTGTTCAGATTTGGATCATTACCTTTGCAGACAGGGGGGCTAGAAACTTACATTTTCAAAAAAGTGAAAAACTTTGAATATGAATAGGAACAGAACAAACTTTGAACATGCCACATGGATAACATATCCAGGCCCCAGATCTACTGTAACACAATGTTCTACATTTACACGCTCATCACTTAGACAAGTACATTCAATTTCAGTACACTCATTGTAAAACAAACATAGCAAAGGTTTAGAAAAGCAATATGTTATACGTGTTATGTTATTGGTGTTACATATTAAAAAAAATGGAAAGGAGGGTTTTCATAGCCTAAAAGTTTAAAGTGATGAACCTATTTTGTCTGGAACACAGGGAAACAAAACCCAGGAGATTCTGTAATGCTGAGGTATATAAGCTATGAGCTGATATAGAAAAGATCAGTCAGGCACTCCTACCTATCCTTTTCTTCAAGAGAAAAAGACAATACTCAAAATTAAAAAAAAATTAAAACAGTTGAAAATGAAATACTTTTAAATTTAGCACGTCAGTGCAAAGTTTGGGAAGAGAGATCTGGTTTTACAACTGATAAAGTAAAGATTAGGGAGCTGATTCTGCAGAGGTACATCTGCAAAAATTTCCCCTCTAGTTAATGGAAGTTTTGTGGGAGTAAAGTTTGCAGAAATAATCCTTAAGTGATTTCACTTGGAATAACCCATTATACTACTGTTATTACTAACTACTACACATTTTTCTTTAGTACATACAGTACAGACCCGTTTCTGCACGGATGTCGGGAGTCAAGCCGTAACGACCACATGTTAACGGACCGCAGGTTAAGAGGGCCATGCTGAAATATCTTAATATCTCTATATATACACAGGTATAATCATCTAGGATTACATATGTATTCACAGCATCTCAAAGACTGAAGGCCTATCTGTTAACGGCGCTTTGCAAGAATATAAATTCAAATGTGTAATCTAATAAAAAGATTATTACTACTACATAGGGGTGAAAGTAACTCAGGACACTTACCGGTACATGGCAGGGGTGGCTCAGGCCCCCGGAAGGGACAGGGCCCAAGGTGAAAGGGGCAGGGCTAGGGTCAGCATCTCCCAGCCAGCCCTTCCAGACTGCCTGGTCCATGCCGCCCGGGGTTCCTGTGGCGATTTAAAGGGCCTGGGGCTCCAGATGCCTTTGCTGCAGTAGCGGCGTCCAGAGCCTCGGGCCCTTTTAAGTAACTGGCCTGGGGGCAGCTGCTCCTTTTGCCCCCACCCCCGTTGGCGGCTGAGTGAGGGGCAAAAGGGACAGGGACCTTAAAGTGCTGCAGGGTCCTTTTCCACAGCAGCACTTTAATATTGCTGCCACTTCCCCCTTGTCAGCGGTAAAGACATACAACACATTTCTGCTCCCCACATCCAGTCAATTTCTATGTCAGTGAGTTAGTGAGCAAATCTGTACCACAACATAGCAAGTTCCTGTACCACGTGTTAATGAGTCTCGTCTGTTAAATAGTTAGCATTGGGAGTCATGACACTACCACGCATTAAGCCGATTCGTGCGTAAACGGGTCTGTCCTGTACTGTTTACAGAGTGCCATGCAGAAACATAAGCTAAAACAACATTCATGGCAACTAAATTTATTTGGGCTTGAGAGCAAGAGCCCTGAGAAAATTGCAGTTAATGCAAAATGCAACACTACGCATCCTAAGAAACACACGTTACCAAGAGCAAATCACCTCAATGCTCTGCTCTCTGCTGACTGCCCACAAAGCACCAGGTTAAGCTTAAGGGGTCAGTCCTTATTCTGAAAATGTTAAATAGAATCCAGAAAACCTAAAGACTAGCTCACCCACTGGGAGCCTCAGGATAATGAAATTGTTTCCAGAAGAGTGAAGCTCACCTATACACGAGATAGGAATCACTCAGGAGCTGGCCCCAGACTATATAACTCTTCCTCAAAGAAGAGGACCTAGGCATTGAGGAGCTAGGCAACTGGACTGCAAGGTTTCAGTTTTTAGGAGGATCTGCACCCTAAGAGTATGCCTAGAATCCCCAAGATAGCGGGAGTGCCCGGACTTGGCTCAGACTCCAGAGGCTTAAAGCACACTGGATCCAGAGGTTGAATTCCCTCACAGCAGCCTACTGAGTGGCCACAAAAGGGTGCTTGACCAGGTCTGTGATACTTATGCGTACAAATGGAGATGAAACTCTGGAACTGGCAGTCAGATTCTGCAGTGATAGGAGTGGCATAACAACAGAAACCAAATAGTGAAGAACTCCAGCAGAATTCATCCACCCCAACAATTACCACACTGCTACATTGTGCTACCTGGGGACCCTGCATAAGCTTTCTGTACGGCCCAATAAAGTACATTCTAGTAATCCAATTTATCAAAGCTATGCAGATCAGGTGTGAGAAAGGGGAGGGAGCATTTTGGTGACATTTTCAATGGCAAAAGCAACCTTGAAAAGGACGACAGTTAATAATCTAATTCTTTTGATATTATTATTTATCCTGCACTGGGACTCACTGTGCTAAGAAGCTGTACAAACGCAGAACAAAGAGACAGTCGGCCCTTGCTCAAGTATCACACCCAGACTTCATATTTAGAAATTTCTGATGGCGTATTAAGTATTTTTACTGCTGGGCACAGAATAGAGTGGCAGTATTGCTTTGTCTAGTCACGTGTAATTTGTATAATTTCCCTTCAAACATTAGTTTCTCTCTCAATTCCTCATAGAAATGAATTCTATTTTATGGTAAAGCATGCAATGACGCAGCTTAACTTCTCCATCCCCGCCCTCACAAAGAAAATCAAAAAAGAAATATCATCCCAAAGCTCTTTTAAATCTGGCGCTGGAACAGAAATCCACCTCAAGGACCTGATCTAATGAGGTGCTGATAGGCCTAACCAACTACTCAGCTCCATGGATCTCAGGGGGCTCAGCATCACTGAGGAGGCATTAAGTATCTTAAATGATCAGACCTTTTAGTAATCTACTTCCTAACTAAGCCTACTCACTCAGATTTTAAAACCAGGTCACTCAACCAGGCCACTAAACACAGCCCAGTTTTTGCAGAACTGATTAGTAGGAGTTTCTGGGGAAAATCCCAGGTAATTCTAGATTACAGTCTTAAAAGCAAGTGACAGGATTTTCCATCCGTCATTGATCTCAATAACCTTGTTAGTAAGTAGATGATTTAGCTATTTGAAAAAAAAAAAAAAAAGTTATACCAGGTAACAATAGCTTATCATAAAATTCTGAAACATCATTCCTTTCATTTTTCCTAATGTGGTCCAATAAAGCCAATCTTTTAAGGATCACTTTAAAATTTTTACAATTTAATTATTTGTGGCACTTTTGACATGAGTATCTTATACCTGTGCTGTTATTTATTATCTGTATTGCAGTAGTGATCAAAGTACAATAAGCGCTCTGAAAACTTAATGAGAAGACACAGTCCCTAGAATGCTTACTCTACTACAGTGGTTTTCAAACTGCGGGTCGTGACCCAGTACTGGGTTGCATACTGTAAGGCACTGGGTTGCGGTAGCTCTGGTCAGCACTGCTGACCGGGCCATTAAAAGTCTCGTTGGCGGTGTTGCCCGGCTAAGGCAGGCTAGTCCCTACCTGTTCCAACACCGCACTGCGTCCCAGAAGGTCCAGCTCCTAGACAAGGGAGCCACAGGGCTCCACGCACTGCCCCCGCATCGTCTCCTGGCCAATGGGAGCTGTGGGTGTGGGGGCGGTGCCTGCAGGCGAGAATCATGTAGAGCCACTTTCGTGCCTCCGCCTAGGAGCTGGACCTGCTGCTGGCCACTTCCGGGGTGCAGCGCGATCTGCGATGCCAAGACAGGCAGGAAGCCTGCCTTAGCACCCCTGCTGTGCCGCTGACCAGGAGCTGCCTGAGATAAGCCCATGCCCCAATCCTCAGCCTCCCCTCAAACCTGAAGCCCCTTCCTGCACCACAAACCCCTCATCCCCAGTCCCACCCGAGCCTGCACCCCCAGACCAGAGCCCTGACCCCCTCCAACACCCCCAGCTCTGAGCCCCCCCTCAAACCCAAACCCGCTCCTGCACCCCAAACCTCTCATCCCTGGCCCCACCCCGGAGACTGCACCCCCACACCAGAGCCCCCTCCTGCACCCCAAACCTCTCATCCCTGGCCCCACCCCGGAGCCTGCACCCCCACATCAGAGCCCCCTCCTGCACCCCAACTCCCTGCCCCAGCCCAGAGCCCTCCCATATCCAGAACCCCTCATTCCTTGCCCCACCCCGCAGCCCTTATCTCCATACCCCAACACACTTCCCCAGCCCTAAGCTCCTACCACACCCCAAACCCCTCATCCCCAGCTCCGTTGGGTCATGGGCACCAACAATTTTCTTCAACTGAAAAAAAGTTTGAAAACTATTGGTCTGCTACATGCAGTGTTGGAGCTGTGTCGGTCACAGGATATTAGCAAGACAACATGGGAGAGGTAATATCTTTTACTGGACCAACTTCTGTTGATGAGAGACAAACTTTCAAGATTCACCTGAAGAAGAGCTCTGTGTAGCTCGAAAGCTTGTGTTTCTCACCAACAGAAATTGGCCAAATAAAGGCTATTTCCTCACTCACCTTGTCTACTCTACTATAGGCAGTTTCAAAGAATATCTTTCTAAAAATCTGCTCTCTATGATCTTGAAGCACTGATAGTATGAACATGGACCACTGAGAGTACTACTTTTATATAGTACCTATCACCATGTCACTTAGTTGAATAATCTGCAAAACATTTTTAAATAAGCACTGATTCTTAAGTACCGAGCTCTCTGCCACGCACAAATTTAAAATGCATTCATTTTTTTGAAAGTAACATGAAAAGTTTTTCTTTCTGGAATTTTCAGTTGGTTAAAGGTTCAAGTAAGCAAAAGTCTTGGTAAAGTCCCTTCTATGGAAGTTAGTGACACATAACTTCTAGGGGTTTTTTGTTTCTAGTTAATCTCTTTTTTGAACAGATTAATTTAAAAAGAAGCAGAAAGACACCTCAAATAGAGAGGTGCTTTCACTTCCCTTAAAAACTCAGGTAGCGAATCAACATCAGAGTACAGAAAAAATACTTCAAGCACAAGGGGGAAAAAAATATCACCACTCCATAAAAGGACAGTCTCACGTAATCACTTCTAAAAACAATGAGCAAAAGGGAAACATTCATAGTTAAGCTATACTGCCCTACACAATTACTGCACAGAGGATCTAAAAAGCCACTGATATGTAAGTACTAAAAAATAATTTGCTGTTTTAATTGAAATACAACAAACAGTTCCAGGAAGTTAATGTATTCTTGTATTGTACTGAATTTTCTCATGTGGCTGGATGGATATATTCTTTCCGGGTGGGAGAGAGAAATGTCAACAGGAGAAATTCTATGCCACTAAAACAGTTTACTCAGGCAAGTTACAACAGAGAGACTATCAGTTACTTTTTAATCCAGGTACCAATTCATCTTTGGGTTCAATGATAAACAAGTTGAATTAAAATATTTTATTTATAATATAGCCTTTTGAAAAACAAAATGCAAAAGTTCACTGCTTCATTAGGATGGAGTTTTTGCAAAACAATGTAATTTAAATTATATCAATGTAGAGATTAATGTGGAAGAAACTATTTTTCAGTAAATATTTCAATGTGTCAAACAAAGACTTCATATTTCTAAGTTAAAATCTCTCTCTCTCTCTTTCTGTGCATGTCACTCAATGAACCTGGTAAGATACTTCAATAGTTTGAGAGTTTCTGAAAGCACACTTGTACTGCGGCAGCAGATAGCCTGGAAATATTTGTGATATTACAAGCTATGAAACGATCTTTAGACTATTTTCAACCCAACTGCTTCTCAATCAAAACTTTACTCATACTTAAAAACAATATAGTAATGATAATTTGCCAGGATGCATGTAAGAATTTCTCCCTCATCTTTTGACATGTACTGTCTTTTCAAAGCTTTTTCTGAATAGTTGCTCCTTTTTCCAAAATGCAATTGCTTACACTTTTTGCCCCAAAATATCTTCATATGCTGAAGTTAATGCAATGTTACCGGCTATTTGATTTTTAAAAATATCCCCTACTGATAAGACTGATAATTTTTTATACTGCAGTGGAACATTAAAAAAACATTAAAAAAATAACGTTTTTCAAATTTAGCAACTCTTAATTCTCATTTAACTTTTCAAACAAAACAAAGACAACCCACAGATCTTTAAGCACATGGACAGTAAAAAGATCAGAAAAGGTGATATAGCTTTTTGGTAGCTATATGGATTATTAACCCAACAGCTCATATTGCTATCACTTTAATCAGCTCCCTTTGAATGGAGTGACTGAATGCTTCTCGATAACTGTTCTTTAACAGCCAGTCATTACAGTTATGTAGCTTTTAATAAATAAAACAGATTAAACAGAGGTTGCACCAGGACAGGTTACACATCAATAATGTATTAATTATAAGGCAGAGCGCTTTCAGTGCTAAAGCACAAGCTGCCATTTGAAATGTTACTTGATTTTAGGAGTGTTATTTTAAATGGTTCAGAGTTTTTCGAATGCTACATTTTTTGGTTCTTCCCTTATTCAGTTTAAAAATTTTAAGTGAAAGGAGTTTAGCTGTCTCAACATCAGCTTGGTCTAAGCACTAAATCGTCCTAACAACTATAGATGTTACAGAGAGGACTTGCACATTTTTCATAACCCACACAGACCACATGCAGAGAGAGAAATTCGTTAAGTGGACACCTTCTCTCCTATTCAGCCAGACCACACACACTACCTTCCCTTTATTCACAATCGCAGAGCACCACTTGCTTACATGCTAAAGTAATATTACAGAAGTATTTAATATATTTTAAAGCTGTCTTAATCCAATATAATTACTGAAAACAAGGTGCGCCAGCACCATACAACCAGCTAGCTCTTTGTGGAACAGTAAATGGGAACCTCTGTTACACTTTGCAACAGATAAATTACTATGCCTTTATTGTCCACTGTCCCCACTACTACAGGCACCTTTCCTGCAACAACAAAATGGGATGTGCGTAGGAGAAACCACTTGGGTATGTGTTCTTTCTCCCTTACTCACACTTTCTCTCTCCCACTTCCCCAGACAATGCCAGAACTTTATAGACTTTTTTAAATCTTTTCTGCACTAGTGGTTTGTAAATTACCTTTGGAAGCTGAAATGAAATTTATTTCCTTTCCAACATGTTTTTTGTCCATCACTCATTTATCATTGTAGAGTGGCAAACGAATGCTGGGCAAACAAATCTTACATAGTTTTTTTTGTTCTTTAAAATGAATAAGTAAAGATTTGGATTTTATTTCTAAATATAAAAGGGGAATGGTACATGACCAATAACTAGGCAGTAGACATTAGACGTCCTACTGCACCTTCATTAGCTTGTTGAACAAGCAGTACTTCTGAACTTCCCCTTTTGTTTACACTAATTGTATTGAAGTTTCTATTATTTTAGAATGCAAAAGATTGTCATAAAGACTGTCATAAAATATTATCCAAAGTACAGTTAAAATAATCTCCCCAGGAAATAAACAAAATAAATTTCCTACAGAAACACCAACTCAGCCATTTTGCACATCCTGAGTACTGTTAAGCATTTAAAAATATAATAAATTATAATTTTAAATATGGAAAAATAGGAATAGAAGATACAGTACATATTTCCAAGAGAGCAGAGTTATCTTTAGTATGATAACCCTAACTTTTGCATTTTCTTACTTTTTATTTTAATTGTGCAACATTAGTGTTCTGTTAACATAGTGTTTTGCATTTATCTCCTAGATGCATTTTAAGAGTAACAACTCACAAATAATCTGCATGAATGTGCACTGCTTGGAAGCAAAACATATATCTTGTAACTAGTGTACTGATGCTCTTTGTGTGTGTACTTTTTCAATGGCACTATTAATTAACGTGTACTTCGAGGAGCATATGCTCTATCTATGCTTTGGTGTACTGCTTACAAGATCTGCACTAGCGTCTCTGTTGAAAGGATAGGTCCAGGGACTGGCCTCAAAACTCCCTCATAAAACACAGAATACAAGGCCCAAAAGGTGGCTATGGACCTGCTTACCATGCCCAGGTAGCAACTTAGGGATCCACTCCTCAGTCAGAGTTCAAATTTCACTGGATCTAGACATACCACTGTATTTTGGGCACAGCTCAACTGCCCTGAGAAATTTGAAATCAATATAATATATTAAAA
This sequence comes from Gopherus flavomarginatus, assembly GCF_025201925.1. NCBI lineage: Eukaryota > Metazoa > Chordata > Testudines > Testudinidae > Gopherus > Gopherus flavomarginatus. The sequence goes on from NC_066617.1 coordinate 270,979,942, forward strand.
ACACCACATAAGAAGGCTGGGGTGTTAGAAAGAGGCAGGATAGTCTAGGGCAAGCCTTCCTGCAGACTCTCAATCTGTTTTGAAACCTTGCACATTTTCCAAGCTGCTAATGCACACCAATCTCTCTCCTAAAATGTTCTCTTGCACTCATTTAGCATGCAAATTTCTAAGATTCATAACTTTGTTAAAACTAATATCAACAAAAATGGCTGATAAAAAAAGACCGCTGAGGCTAAAATGGGGCATGAGGTGAGAGTTCCTCAGCCTAGGTTGGAGAAGGACGGAAGAAAAGAAATCCATCATGTTGACAAAGGTTAGATAAATATACTCAAACCTTTCATATTATTTCTTCTCTGTCTTCAATATAATGCTAAGATTGGCACCAGATCCCAAAACTTTTCTCTCAACTTTTCCTGCAACTTAAGTCACCCTTGCAAGAAGCAGACAAATTAAGAAATTTCATAAGGATAAGAGCAATATATTAATTAAAACAAAATATAAACAAAAATCCCACAACACTACAGTGTCTAATCATGCTCCATATTGAAAAAGGTCTGATAAATCTCAAACCACAGATCATTGGAGTCAAGCTAACAGAGAATTTGGTGGCTGGACCTCTCCCTTCCTCTCACCCGCCTTCTATTCTCTTTTTAACCAATTATAAAATAAATTATTATTATTCCTTGCCTTTTTGTTAAAGAAATATTACGTGTGCCATACTAGAATAAATAAACCAGTCTTATATACAGAGTAAATAACAGTTGTCTTTCCACTCTTATAATGCTTGCTCTCCTCCAAACAATAAAAATTATAAAGACAAAATGATGCACAGGTCACTTCAATTTGTGGATAATGTTTTATATGTGGTTGTAGCCATTTACACATGCCATACCTTGGTGAGAAGATAGATGATAGATTATTTTCATTCATCCACATTATAGCAAAAGGAGAGAACAAAAAGAAAAATTCAGTCAGCTAGGCCAGTATGGGGGAGAAATAGTTGCATCTCTTGTATACAGTCCAAATGTACACAATCTAATGCCTCAATCCTGCAATACTTATACATATATTTAATATTATGCACATGAACAGTTCTACTAAATTTAACAGGACTACATGCATGTGTATAGTTAATCATTTGCATAAGTGCTTGCAGGATCAGGGATTTTGATTTACAAACTTCTCAAGGCAGAAGTCATGGCCTTTTTTATACAGAGATAGCAGAATGGAGACCTTATCCTGGTCAGGACCTCTGGGTGCTACAATAGAAATAAAGAACAAAATATTATATTATCATTTAGTAACAACTGTCTACTTCAATGAAAGAGTGCTAATGTTATGCTAACATTTGAAAAGGGCAAGCAGGATGACCTGAGTCATAGGCTGGTGAGTTTGACATCAATCCTGGGCAAAATGATGGAAAAGCTGATATGAGATTCAATTAATAATTAATTGAAGGATATTAATATAATGAATGCCAGTCAACATGGTTTTATGGAAAATAGTGCTTGTCAAATAAACCAGTTTTCAGTCTGGGATGAATGAAGGTAACTGCACAGATATCATATACTTAAGCCTTGTCTACATTACAGACGCTACAGCAGCATAGCTATGGCACTGTAGTGTGGATGCTTCCTACAGTGAAAGGAGAGATTTTTCCATCGCTGTAAGTAATTCTTGCACTCTTCCACTGACCTAATCTTGGCTATGCTGGGGGTTTGATCCGCTCACACCCCAGAGTGATGTAGATCTGTCAATCTAAATTTTAAGTGAAGACCAGGCCTTATACTTTTGTAAGGCATCTTAGTATGGCATGGCATTCTAATTAAAATATTAACACTATAAAACATCAATAAAGAGCTTGTTAAAGAGATTAAGACTTGGTTAACTGACAGATCCCAAAAAGTAGCTTTTTAATATCATCCAATAGCAGATCTTCTAATGGGTTTCTACAGGGATCAGTTCTAGGTCTGATGCTAGTGAACATTTTTACCAGTGATCTCGAAATAAATGCAGACTCACCGCTAATACAATTTACAGATGACACTCATACACAGCGATGTAGATAATTTGGCAAACTGGACCCAATCAAACAAAATGTATTTTAATACAGCCAAATATAAGGTCATATATCTAGGAACAAGGAATACAGGCCATACCTACAGAATAGGGGGGCTGCAGGGTCGGCACTTCCATTAGGCGACCCTAGGCAGTTGCCTAGGGCACCAGGATTCAGGGGGCGGCATTTTGTGCGCTCCCCATGGGGAGCACGGAAGCTTCCGGTTCCGCTCCCGTCGCGCCGCCGAAGAAGGACCTTCTGCCGATGTGCTGCGGAAAACAGCGGCAGGCAATTCAGCTGCTCAATGACTGCCGCTGTCGCTTGCAGCATTTCGGCGGAGGATCCTTCTTCGGTGGCGCGATGGGAGTGGAACCGGAAGCTCCTGCACTCCCCGTGGGGAGCGCACAAAATGCCACCTCCCGAATTCTGCCTACGGCACCAGAGTTTCTGGCGCAGCTCCTGAGGGGCTGTATCCTGGAAAGCAGTGATTCTGAAACGGAATTAGGGCTCATAGTGGACAAGCAACTCAACATGATCTCCCAGTGTGATTTTGTGGCAAAAAGGGTTAATGCAACTTTGGATGGATAAGTAAGTGAGTAACTAGGGAGGTGATTTTTACCTCTTTATACAGCAATCGTGAGACCAACACTGGAATATTGTGTCCAAATCTGATGTCCATATTTTTAAAAGGATATTGAAAAACTGCAGAGGGTGCAGAAAAGAGCCAAAAATGATTTGAGGGCTGCCTTACAGTCACAGATTTAAAAAGCTCAATCTGTTTAGTTTCTTGAAGAGAACACTGAGAAGTGACTTGATTGGTGCGTAAGTATCTTCAGGGGGAGAAAATAAGGTACTAAAGGGCTCTTTAATCTAGTGGAGAAACGCATAACAAAAACCAATGGCTGGAAGTTAAATCCATACAAATTTAAATTAGAAATAAGACACCCATTTTTAAAGAGCAAGGAAGAGTAATCACTGGAACAAAATACTAAACAAAGTGGTGGATTCTCCATCTCCTGAAATCTTCAAACCAAGAATGGATGCTTTTTTGGCAGGCCTTTGGAGCTGTGCTCTGGCTTCGCTTCAGCTCCAGGCAAAAACATGCAGCTCCACTGCTCCGGAGCTGCTCCACGCTCCAGTTCCGGGCTCTGCTCCAAAGCCCTGCTTTTTGGAAGATATGCTTTAGTCAAACACAAGTTATTGTGATCAATACGGAGGTAACTGGTATAATTTTATGCCCTGTGTTATACAGGAGGTTATAATACATTATTAAATGTTCCTTTCTGGCCTTAAAATCTAGTAATCTATGAATCAATGCAATCAAATTATTTGCAGCCCACAATGCACCCGCATTTACCCATTCTCATGTATTGTCTCATTCAGACAAAACTAAAAATCAAAACAACCATATCACTATAACTTTTTTCACTATACTGGAAAAATAATATGACTTCCTGTAGCATGAAATATCCATTTTGTATTCTAGGAATTGTGAAAGTGTGTTCTAAAGTTCTAACTTAATAGTTCTGTTTTTCAAACCTCTACATTAAATTAACTTGACAGGAAAAGCATGATAAAAAATTGAGAATCGTCAGTTCATGCAGATGTAACACTGACAAACAATTAAAGTTCTAGTCACATTTATCAGCCTATTATGCAGAGCAAGGAAGCAAACCATTGCTATGTCAAGGGCATCAAAGTGGTTGCTGAAATTCTCTGATACAATTTTCTTGATACATCTTTCTAATAAGGTACAACACAGTTTGTAAAATCGCAGTTCATCTCTATAATTTTCTTTAAAATTAAGCACAGGGAACCAGTATTTCAACATAGGTGACATGAGGAGGACATTTGGTTTAACAATATAATTAAGTAAAAGCATTCCAGTAGCAGTTGTTGGAGGTTGCTTAAAGACATATTGTGATTTATGATGGACAAAAAGAATAGGAGTACATGTGGCACCTTAGAGACTAACAAATTTATTTGAGCACAAGCTTTCGTGGGCTACAGACCACTTCTTCAGATGCACAGAATGGAACATATATTAAGGAGATATATATACATACAGAACATGAAAAGGTGGAAATAGCCATATCAACTCTAATAGGCTAAGTAATTAAGATGAGCTATAATCAGCAGGAGGAAAAAAAACTTTTGTAAGTGATAATCAAGATGGGCCATTGCAGACAGTTGACAAGAGGTGTTAGATTCAATCTGTGTAATGACTCAGCCATGTCATTACACAGATTGAATCTATTTCCTCATGTTACGTATCCTCCCCATGTTAAGTAACTATTTAATTAAGCTGAGGCCTGGAACACTGAAGAAGTGATCTGCTCCACTTTCGCTCAGGCAAGAACATGTAGAACACTACCGCCCTTTTCTACCACCTAGTGGATTGTGATAGAGGTTTTGGAGAAGGAGTCACATAATGAACTAAGCAATAATGATTACTGCCAAGAAACAGACGGCAGCCTGGATATCAAGGAACAGGGAAAGATCACTCTTGGACTAATTAATAATACTGTAGACACCTTCCTCTAGAAAGTAAGTTTCTCCTTAATGGTTGCCAGTCCAGCGTTAGCAAGAAAAGGCAAGATCAATCCAGCCAAGATTCTCTCTCTGTATATCTATGTTTTTATACCAGGCACATCAGCCTGATATCTGAGCAATAACAGAGTACTAACAGCTTCAGTTCAGCATAAGAATGCAAGTAATATTATGCTGTAACATAGCAACAGAAGTCACATATTTATATTTCAATTTATATTTTAATAAAGGCTACAGATACAATTTATGAAAGTCTACTCTCGCTTAGCAAAAACTATTTTCACTAGGAAAAAACTACTGTTTTTTCTATACTGCAGTTATATGTATTTGCATAGTATGTACTCTGTATATTAGAAATAGTTACACATTTGTTTTATGCCAGACTCTTCATTTTTTATTATTATATCAAGAGTACAAATCCTACAATTCCTCAAGAAGTAGTAATGTCTAGTTACCTGAGGGAGAGCTGCGTGGAAGAGGGGTACCATAGTGAATGGTGAAGATGTGACTAGAAAAGATCAAATACAAGAGATGGAAATAAGAAACACCCATTTCCTGTATTTAAATACTTATAGAAGCACCCAGGAGATTAGACTAGATTAGATTAGACTGATATAATATTCCCTTGTTGCAAAAAATAATTTAACGTCAAGAGGAGAGAAGAAGTAGGAAAGGAAATCAGAGCAATCCTCATGAAGATAAATGCATTATTAAATGACCACTCACACCATGCCAAAATGCCCTGAATGATCCACAATCAATTCCAATAAAATTATAGTCAGAAATATAATTATACAGCAATTCTTAGCAAGTGCTTTTTCATAACCAAACAACTAATGTCTGTAAGTTAGCTTTCATGAACACTAAATAATGGACATTACTTTACACCAGGTTTTCCTATTCAAAGCTTATTTTGAAGCTTAATTACACAAATTCAAATTAGGCTCTCCACTGAAAGCATGAAGAAGCTATTACTTCAAGTTTATCACTTGAAAAGGCTCAGCAATCTCTAGGCTCAAACAGGGCAAACTAAATCCCAGAAAAGCTGTAGCCAAGACATAAAAATCCATTTCAGATTTTAATTCCAACCCAGAATGAAGTATTCTGATCTCTGATATCAGGTACATATTTTATTATGAATCTTCAAGAAAAAGCTGCCATTGCTTACCTGTAATATTTATCAGTACCAGCTGTCTGAACATTCTCTCTCACATAGTCTTCTGTAATAGTACAACTATGGAGCTGATATATTACCTGGAAGAATCTGTCTCAAAGATGATCTAGCTTAATACAACTACCCTGATATTAGGCACTATATGCAGATATTTATAGCTTAATTTAAGATCTGAAATACGTGATCCACACATCTACAGAGTTATTCTTTACGGAGAACTGCATCATAGGGTACATTCTGCATTCACAAGGAGATGAATTGAATGATGTTATAGGTCTTTTGCATCTCTAATTTCTATAATTCTGTTACACTAGCTTTTATATTTATAGACCCCGAAAATCATGAGTTGCAGACTTTGAGTCCCAAAGGCCTGCTAGGTCAATTATGTCCTCTCATATTTTTAAAAATATATTTAAAGCTATTCTGAATTTGCTGTATTCCCATTTAGTCAACAAGTATGATATATTATACCTAGATTACACGCCTGTTCCAAGAACCACTGAAAAGCAGCTTCAGTGACAGTGTGAGTAACCACTTGAAATCAACTATACTTGGACTATGTCGCAGAAAACAACTTTTTCATTCTAGAGTTAAATGAGTTTGGAAGGTTTCAGTTCAATTGTTATAGGCAATACTAATGTTGATAAGGCCTGGTCTCTATGAATTAAGTTTAGTTACATGCTAAAATAAGTCACAAATTTAGCATCACTGCCAGAACCTCTTAGCAAATTAAAAAGGAACAAAAAACAAATAAAAACTCCCTAAAATTCACAAAAACAACTTTTAAAAGGTTTCCGTAGTTATCTGACCTTTGGTGACTTCACATGATTATGTGTCATTTTACTTTTAAACAAAACTGAAGGCTTTTTTCCCCCTCCAGGCTTCTTTAAAAGTTCTCTCTCTAACCTCAAACATTTATTTTCTATAAAAAGATATTCTTCTAACCCAGAAATTTCCCAATTCACCCAAGTTTTGCTTTCTGCATGGTTTTGTTTTCTTTGATCAAAGCAAGAGAGCTGAACTTTTTTTAAACCACCTTAAAAAAATGATTTCATCATAATCAAGTTTCATTTCAGGTTTTACAATGTTGGCTGCTGCAAGATCAGTTGGCTGCTGCTAGGGGGAAGAAGTTTGTCTATATTTATTACAAAATGTTCCTTTTTGTTTTTTTTTTCTTTTTTGTAGAGCTATGGCATTTTCTCCAGAAGCACCAGTTGTGAAAATAGTCACTGTCACCACAGCTTTTACAACTCCTCAGACAAATTTCTGCGACCTGTATGAACATCAAAATACAGCAAGGATCTTACTGCCTGTGTTTTACAGCTTTATTTTAATTCTTGGTGTGTTTGGAAATGGACTTGCCCTCGTTGTCATTTTTAAAAACAGAAAAAAAATCAACTCTACTACCCTTTATTCCACAAATCTTGTCCTCTCAGACATTCTTTTTACTACTGCCTTGCCTACACGAATAGCATACTATGCACTAGGATTTCATTGGCCATTTGGAGAAACACTTTGCAGACTAACTGCTCTCATATTTTATATCAACACATACGCAGGTGTAAACTTTATGACTTGCTTGAGCATTGACAGGTTTTTTGCCGTAGTCCACCCTTTTCGATACAACAAAATCAGAAGAATTAAACATGCCAAGTATATTTGTATATTTGTCTGGTTTCTTGTATTTAGCCAAACACTTCCATTGCTCATACAGTCCATGTCACATGAGGAAAGAGAAAGGACTACATGCATGGAATATCCAAACTTTGAAAAAATTCCACATCTACCGTGGATACTTCTTGCTGCCTGTTTAATAGGGTACATCATTCCCCTTGAAATTATACTATTTTGTTATTCTAAAATTAGTTGCAAACTTTTTCAAACTGCTAAGGAAAACCCATTAACTGAAAAATCAGGGATAAACAAAAAGGCCATCAACACAATCATTTTTGTAATTGTCGTGTTTGTCATCTGTTTTACTCCTTATCACATTGCAATTATCCAACACATGATCAAGAAGCTTCAGTATCATCCTTTGTGCAGTGAACAGCAAACCTTCCAGAAGACCCTCCATTACACTGTGTTTCTGATGAATTTTAATTGCTGCATGGATCCTTTCATCTATTTTTTTGCATGTAAAGGATACAAGAGGAGGATAATGAAAATACTGAAACGTCAAGTTAGTATATCAGTTTCAAGTGCAGTCAGGTCAGCTCATGAAGAAAGCTCACGTGAGATGGGAGAAACACACATGACTATACTTTCAAAACCTTCAAATGGAAAGTTATAAACTGAAAATACACATTCCAATAATGCAAGTTTAAAAATACGGGCCTATAATACATACTGTTTATGCTTCTGTGCAGCAAAGTAAGAAAGATTGTTTCACAGTATCTTAGGAAATCAAAGGTGATGTTGGATTAAAAAATAAATGGTCATGTGAAAGCAAGAAAACTCAGAATTAGTGTTTTCCAAGCGGAATCACTTTGACCTGGCTTCATGAATTTTCTAGGAGATTTCCACCACTGAGTATGACCTGCACCTTTCCATTGCTAGATTTTAGGAAAGCTTGATTCACACTATCTACTAGTTCGCTGAGAAAGGAATAAACTAAAAAAAGCTAATAGCTCAGAGTGACTAAAAACCAACACATCTGAAAAGAGGTAAACATCTGACTGAGCTCCAATTTAAGCACTCTTGACTAATATGGTGTGTTATGTGCACTGGAGTGACAGGGCAATGGTAAAGACATAAAACAAAGAAAATAACTTTTGAAGGAAAATAAAATGTACATTTTTTCATGGATAATTATAAATGTGTAATTTAGATCCTTTTGGAGGTAGGGTTGGATTACAGTATTCAGAACATGAACATCTTATCTAAATTTATCATGGATAACTTTGTGAGAATACAAGTGAAAAAGAGTTAAGACACTGTTAGTTTGTAAAATTTTGCATGTGTAAGTAAATCTAAAGAACAAAGAGACCATTGTTTCCCACAACTACCCAAGGGTCTTCCAGGTTCCTGCTAAAGTCACAGGTTGCAATAACAATAAGATAAAAGATTCTAGAAATGGGAAGAAAAGTTTATAGTTGAAATCACCACAATGTGTTAAATTTGTTCATTATAATGGAAAGAGTGACCGCCTCTTCTTAGACACTGTATGTGGAGGTTACTAAATGAAAACAGCAGAAGAAAGAGCAAGCTTCACCATCATGGTTGCTGCTGCCCACACCATCTTCTGGGATGCATCACACCACCATGGGGCCTTCATCGTTCTGAACCAGAAACATGCCTTGACAAGACCAAGCCATAGTGGGAACAGATGACATCATTATCAGAGGTGCTGGAACAACTTTTCTAGTGGGAGTGCTGAGAGCCATTGACTCAAACTGTAAACCCTGTATATAATGGAAACTACTTCAAGCCTGAGGGTGCTGCAGCACTCTCAGCACCCCTAGTTCCAGCACCTATGACCACACTCCTATACGCTCACCTCTGCCCTCACCTTCCCCACCCCAGAACTGGCTGACTCCTGAATAACACCTAGGATGCCAGTCTTTGGTTCCTGCCATCATACCCTTCCTAATGTGTCATGTTCTTTCCCACTTTATTTCTCCCTTTTTTCTATTTTTCGTCTTCTGTCTAATGAGACTCTGCCTTAGCTGGGCAACACAACTTTGCCACACTACTATGAACAAGAAAGGCAAGCTAAAAACAATGCCAGATCTCAGAGTGGCAATAAGACCATGTGCTGTGCCTGTTTCCCCAGCAGTGAGGTTGCAACTGAAAGTCATCACCAGAGAAAGAAGTTACATTTTCTGTCTTTGCTATTCTTTATATGTGAGTTCACTATGTTTTCCCTTAAAGGAACCAGGACTATACTTGAACAGCACAGCAGCAGCAGGTCAGGACCAACTTAAGTAACTTTTTGCTCATTTCTCCACAAAAAAGTACAGTTAATACCATCATAGTATCTAAAGACTGCCAACCGGAGATTTCCAACCATAAAAGACACTATACAGCTGAAATGGAACAAGGAAAACTGTTACAATGAGAGACTTACTTCACTGTTTAAGTTGTAAATGCTTCCACTGTTTTTTCTTCTTTTCCTGTCTTTTTATTAAAAAGTTAAAAATGTTTAATGGTACCTGTTAAAATGGCAGTAAGTCAGCAATAACTTGTCACTAAACAGTTAAGTGTGATTTTATGTTGTAACAGGAAACATGGGTTTTATAAACATCTTATTCCTGTAGGGCATGTGACACCCCTTACCGCTACGGATTCCATACTATGAATGTCTATTTTTCTACTCAAGACATGCATTTGGTCTAGTTTTAGACTGTAAGACCCTCAGAGCAAGACATTTCTCTGTATTTGTGTTCATTACATTTTACAGGCAAACAGTATGTCACCATATAAGCAATCACTTATGTATATCTCTATTTTTTTAACAAATAAAATCAAATCACAAATTAGTATTAAAATATTAACTCCTTCTTTTCTCTATGTTCTCACACCTATCATTCTGTTATTTTTAAATCTAAATATATATTTTAAAACTAAAGAACTAACTACATGTCAAAATGCTAGTTTTCCTTGAGTAAGGACTGCAGCACTGGTCCAACTACATAATAATTTATTTAAGAAAAGTCTTACATAATGTGTCCCTTAACTCTTTTTTCCTTATTTTAATACATTTTCTCAAATATTTAATGAGACACCATCCTTCCATAAAATAAAGAGCTAGCACTGAATTACATGGTCTATTAAAATACCTATTTTAAATTTAATTTCCTGGTGGCATTTTACCATGAGTAACAACTGATTGTTTTAATGATTTCTCGCATAGTAATTTAATGCATTATGTAAAAAAGGCTATAATTAGTTCTAATGCAGACTAGATTCAGATGAGAAGCAGCACCCAATTTGTAGATCTCGAAGTCAAATTGAAATATAACATAGTTGGAGAAAAATCTTCCAGTGTTCTCTATTAGGTTCTTCTCTAGCACCCACCCATCACTTTAGTATCTGAATATGCCCTCAAACAAACTGGAAATAAGAAAGAGCTCAAAAGGTGCATGAAAATTCTTCCTCCTCCTCCCCAAGAGGTTGCAAGAATATTTTTTAGCGTGTGCATGCAAGAGCTACTCCTCTTCCTCTTTTCTTATGTGTTGCTGATGTTGTGGAAAGGCAAAGCTAAAGGAGTGAATTTCATACTCATTATAAAGGCAGTAAGGTCATCCTTACCTCCTCGGCCTTAGTCTTGGGCCAGATGCCAAGACGGCTCTGTTTCCCCAGCCTCACAAGAAAAAATGGTTGTTAGTTTCTTCTTTTCTGTAGGGCATAACTCTGGAAGAAAGTTGTGTTTCCTTAGCAAGAGGCATCACTCTTTTAAGTGGTCTAGTTAAACGTCTGGAGGGCCTTAAAATCACATTTGTCATCTTTAAATTTACCTAATGTCCTATGGGGAGTCAATGTAGCAAGCAGAGCACAAGGGTGATGTGTTCTTAGCAGCCACTGCTGCTGAGGTGGGCTGCTGTGTTTTGGATTAGGTAGAACTTTAACAGCAGTGTACTAATTCCTAAATAAAGTGAGCTGCAATAATCTAGTCTGGAAGCGGCAAAGGCATGGATCACTTGCCAGGTCAGTAACAGAAAGCAAGAGGTGTAAGCCTTATTACCAGCCACAGATGGCAAACTTAACTCTGTGGATGCCCAGAAAGAATGAGGAGCCTAAGAGAATTCTCACAGAACAAAACTATTCGGTAATCTGAGGGCAGACTCTTTCAAAAATATAAGATGCTACACTGTTTTCCAGGTCTTCAAAAGGCATCCCCTCATTCCATCAAAATCATCTCTGTCTTGATTTGGTTTAGCTTCAGACAGCTGCCTTTCGTCCACTTGCTAATCTTGGCCAGGCACCAGAATAGTTATGTAACATTGCTATCAGCACTGCAAGTGAAATAGAGCTTGATATCATGTGCATATTGTTGACTGTTGAGACAATGTCTCATGACCTCTCCTAGCAACTTCACTACAGAAAGAACAAGATAAGTGATCAAATAGAGTCTGGCAAGTGGTCTGTTGGAGACAAGACGTTGCCCATTATATTCATAATGTGGCCTGAAAGGAAGGATCTCACCCAGTGCAGGATTAATCATATTAACCCTTGCTATGTCTCCAAAGCAGAACAATATACTGCGGTCAATTTATCAAATGCTACAGAAAGAACTATTATTATGAGAAGTATACATCCTCCACTGTAATTTCCATTGCATGTTGCTATCTGAACACTTGACTATGCCAATAAACTCAAATCCTGATACTCCTCTCATGCTGGTGATAATCAGGAGTACTTCTAGTTTCATACCAGTATAAATGAGAAAAGAATAAAGCCATATGTATGTATTGGCAAGATATTTTATATGATTCACTTCATTAATGTAATAAATGTCATCTTTAATTACTCTTAACCATGATGTAGATTATAGTCAAGTTACTAGTAATCAGAATTGTAATTCTACAAACTGTTAATGACTTATTTTTTGTTACAGGTAAAAACATTACTGTAATTCATTTAAAGTAGGGTTGCTAAATTCTATCTTCATTTGGACTTTCCTCTAAGGTCTTTATGGAAAAAAACAGATGTTAATCAATGTTCAGTTTTAAATGAATTATCTAGGTTTAGGGGAGTCTTTATTGGATAACTTACATGATTTATAAGAGTTGCTAAGAATACAACAGCAGTGAGATGCGGTCTGTGTTTCGAAATTGTTTCTCAGAACAGCACAAAGATTTTCACAACATCACCCCTACAAGCTCTAGCTCGATTAGCCCCTCGCCTTTGGAAGTGCTGGATATGAGTTACTGTCTGTTTCGCCATTTACTGGTCCACTGCTGGCAGCTGAACCTTCACTCACTTCGCAATCACAGAGGCCAGACAGAGGGCATTTTGAAGGGAAATAATATTGAGTAGCAGCAGCAGGCCACATTACAAACTGAGGAGGAGGGCTGTCATAGTATAATTCCCAGATCTGAACCTTTAGCATCCAAAATATGGGTACTAGCATGAATTTCCCTAAGCTTAATTACCAGCTTAGATCTGATATGCTGCCACCAATCAGGACTTAGGTAGAGCGCCTGATAGACTCTGGTCTCCCCCAAAACCTTCCCTGGGGACCCCAAGACCCAGATTCCCTGAATCTCACCACAAAGGGGAATAAACCATTTCCCTTCCCCCTCCTTTCTTCCTCCCAGCTCTTCCCACCCTGGGTACTCTAGGAGAGATAGATAGATTCACGGAGCTTGAATCTGTCTAACACAAAAGAGGAAATTTATCCTTCCCTTCTCCCCACCAATTCCCTGGTGAGTACAGACTCAATTCCCTTGAGCCTCAACTGGGGAAAAAATCAAACAGCTCTTAAAAAGCAAAAAACGTTTAATAAAAAGAAGGAAAAAAAAGTACAAGTTATCTTTGTAATTCAGATGGTAAATATTACAGGGTCTTTCAGCTTATAGACAATAGGAAGAAAGCTTTCTCCAGCAGAAATACAATTTAAAATACTTTCACTCAAATACACCTTAAAATTCTACCAGCCAGATACACAGTTGCAAATACAGAAAAACAATTAAAAAGAAAGACTAAACTGTCTTTCTACTTTTGTACTTACAAAATTGGAACAGAAGATTAGAGCGCCTGTAGGTATGTGTGGTCACTCACAGAGGCTAGAGAGAACAAAGCAAAACCCAAAAGACACAAACAAAGGCTTCCCTCCACCGAGATTTGAAAGTATCTTGTCTCCTGATTGGTCCTCTGGTCAGGTGTTTGATTTCCTGTTTGTTAACCCTTTACAGGTAAAAGAGACATTAACCCTTAACTATCTGTTTATGACAAGGGCTACAAAATATTACTTGGCAGGAGGAACAGACAGAACCCTTGTCACTTGTTTACTGTAATCTTTTTTTTTGTTTAGCCTCCCACTATTGAGGAATTTGGGGAGGGAGCAGAATTCAGGCAGGTAGCATACTCTTTTGGAGACAATTTCTAAGGATTTAGAGAGGAGAGAAAAGAGAAAAAAAGTGATGTTGCTGGCACGCTGCAGAGTGTGGGGAACTGTAGAGTGAACCCCCAAAGTCTCAGGAGGTATCAGAAGGCAGCAGACAGCGCTCTGAAGCTGTCTGGAAAAGAAATGTTTTCAAGAAAAGAGTAAAAAAGTGAACAGTTTTCAATGCCTGTTTGGAACAAGGAAGAGGATAGCACCCAACATACGGTAACGCATGATTTTGACACCTCAAATAGAAAGCGAACAAGGAATTTTAGTAGTATTTCACTTTGTGGTTTTTTGTGTCTAACTCTGGATGATAATCAAAACCCCAAACATCACACAGCTCCCCTAACTATAAACCTATTAGAGTTACAAAAATAGTGTGTAAAAGCAGCAAAGAATCCTGTGGCACCTTATAGACTAACAGACGTTTTGGAGCATGAGCTTTCATGGGTGAATACCTACTTTGTGAGATACATGCATCCGATGAAGTGGGTATTCACCCACGAAAGGTCATGCTCCAAAATGTCTGTTAGTCTATAAGGTGCCACAAGATTCTTTGCTGCTTTTACAGATCCAGACTAACACGGCTACCCCTCTGATACTAAAAATAGTGTGTGTAACTGAAATAATGATTGTGACCAACTGGTGTGACTACCTGGGTTAATGTATGCAACAATTAATTCAGCCTAATCTTTTGAAAGAATTGGAGTCATACAGGGATCTACTGTCCTGTTTAATAATTTACATTTTGCTTCTGCTGTAAATCTCTCTGCTTATCCACTATGATAATCCAGTGGTTTAAATTTTAACAGCAGAGAGGCACCTTCCCCACTCCTACATCTCCTCCTCAAAAAATGAGCATGAAGGGAGAGAACAAACTTGACTAATTAAACCATTTTTAGATGTCAGTGTTTACCTGGAATAATACACCAATACACAATATTTTGCCTTCAGTTGATGAACTTGTACTCTAATTTTTGCAGAAAGATTGTGGGAAAAGATAATCATAAGCTTGATTTTTTTCTTCAAATTAGAATTCCTTTTTTAAAAAAGTTCTTATATGTGAAGACAAAGAGTTTTTCCTTAAGGCTGTGAATCATCTTTCCATAACATTTCTGTTTCCTCACAAACTGGAGGTCATGCGTCATTACAATGGAACATGACAGCTAGGAATATGAGATTTGACATGCCAGATCAGGACATCTAGTCTGCTATCCTGCTTTAAATAGTGGTAAGAACTAAATGATTCAAAGGAAGATGAGAGATGCCTCATATTATACGCAATGTGCCCATAGGAGTATTTTCTTCCTAATCCCAAGTAGTTCTTCATTCATTCATATCCTAAGGCATAAGCATTGATATAGCTATTGTAGCTAGCTATACGTGAGTAAAACAGAACAGAGACATACAATTTTCCCCCAAGGAGTTCAGACACAAAAATTTAATTAACACATTTTTTAACAAACATCATCAGCATGGAAGCATGTCCTCTGGAATGGTGGCCAAAGCATGAAGGGGCATACGAATGTTTAGGATATCTGGCACATAAATACCTTGCAATGCTGGCTACAAAAGTGCCATGCAAATGCCTGTTCTTACTTTCTGGTGACATTGTAAATAAGAATTTACTGTAAATTGTTCTGTAAATTTGAACAAACTTGTTTGTCTTAGCAATTGCCAGAACAAGAAGTAGGACCGAGTGGACTTGTAGGCTCTGAAGTTTTACATTGTTCTGTCTTTGAGTGCAGTTATGTAACAAAAAAAATCTAGATTGTAAATTGCACTTTCACGACAAAAAGATTGCACTACAGTACTTGTATGAGGTGAATTAAAAAATACAGATTTCTTTTGTCTACAAATATTTGCACTGTAAAAATGATGATAAAAAATAATATACACTTGGATTTCAATTACACAAAATACAATATATATGAAAATGTAGAAAAACATCAAAAATATTTAATAAATTTCAATTGGTGTTCTATTGTTTAACAGTGCGATTAATCGCGATTAATTTTTTTGAGTTAATCACATGAGTTAACTGCGAGTAATCGACAGCCATAGTTCAAGTAATTTCTTGCAGTATTTACCACTTGGCATTTGCTAACAATAAATTTAATCCATCATTCTGCCCATTCACTTAACTTTCTTAAGTTCCTCACAATCTTCTCTTTCAACAACTAAATACTTTTGTCAACTTGAAATTCTGCTACCTTACTGTTCATCCCTTTTCCAGATCACTAATAAATATACTGAACAGCACACATCTTATTACAGTTCATCTGTGCAATCACCTGTTATCCTTTTGCCAGGCTGAATAATAGACTATTTATTCCTACTCTGCATTAAAGAAGACACTAGTACAGAGTGAAGCAACAGGAAGACATCTTCTTGGTAAGCCGTGTCACTAAACAGATACGCTCTTGTGTTCTGTACAATCTGGCACTTTATCATGATGTATCATCACTTTATCATCCTACATACAAGTTGGTACTTACTACTTATATAAGACTCATTGATCTGCAATTTGCAGGATCGTCATAGAGCATTTTTGCAACATAATGTATTTGTCTATCCTTGAGTCCTCCAATACAATAAATTATATTTTTGCATTATTTTGGTACTCAGTCACTTCACTCTTAAAATATATTCATAACTCTTGGACAAATACAGTCCTGTCCTCATTACTTACTACATTATAACCAATTTCATTTTATGGTAATACGGAATATCTCCTTGAAAACTTTGAACTACTGTTCATAAAGATAATTTACAAATTTGATGCTACAAAGTCATGTTCCTATTAAAGTTGTTTTTGTACAATGTGGGTTTGGTTTTACAGTTACTGGTATAGTTGCAATGGAAAATTAACAGCTTTTTTGTAGCACCACCAGTTTTTTCAAATCAAATATCTTCTCTTTTTTTTTTTTTTTTTATCTGTGACAGTAACTTTTGTTTTTAAGCCAGCAACTAACAGCTCTGTGGTCCGGAGACTGTTGCAACGAAATCACTTGGCGCTTCTGCAACATCAAACAAGAAAGGTAAGGATGTTGCTGAGCAGCTCGGTGATTTCTTTGCAACTGTGCTCATCATAAAAGTCCATCCCAGAGCTATTCTTTGTAGTCAGATATCAAAACAGAAGATGTCTGAACAAAGTGATGACTTCTCAAAAAGTGTGTGTTCATTTTTATCACAAATATAACTGTGCGCATAAAAACAAATCAAGAAAAAAAATGAACAAAATGAATACTAAAAAGCCTTGTTACTTACACATGAACTCGTAGTGTAGACCAGGCCTCAGTGTATCTCAAATTTAGCAGCGTTAAACCAAATTAACCCTGCACCCACCCACACAACGAAGCCCTTTATTTCGATATAAAGGGCTCTTAATATCGATATCTGTACTTCTCCCCGATGAGGGGAGTAGCACTGAAATCGGTATTAACATATTGAATTAGGGTTAGTGTGGGTGCAATTCGACGGTATTGGCCTCCGGGATCTAACCCACAGTGCATCATTGTAACCGCTTTGAACAGCAATCCAAACTCTGATTCACTGGCCACGTAGACAGGAAAAGCCCCGTGAACTTTTGAATTTCATTTCCTGTTTGCCCAGCGTGGAGAGCGGATCAGCACAGGTGACCACGCAGTCCCAGAATCAAAGAAGAGTTCCAGCATGGACCATATGGGAGGTACTGAATCTGATCTCTGTATGGGGAGATGAATCTGTTCTATCAGAACTCCGTTCCAATAGACGAAATGCCAAAACATTTGAACAAATCTCCAAGGCCATGATGGACAGAGGCCACAACAGGGACTCAACACAGTGCTGCGTGAAACTTAAGGAGCTGAGACAAGCGTACCAGAAAGCCAAAGAATCAAATAGACGCTCACGGAGGGAGGGGCGACTGATGATTGTAGCTATCCCACAGTTCCTGCACTCTCCGAAAACCACTGAATTCTTGGCTGAGCTCCCAAAGCCTGAAGGGTCAAAAACATTGTCATGGGTGGTTCAGGGTATATGTCATCAGGCCCCCCCACTCCGTGAAAGCAAAGGGAAAAAAAATCGTTTCTCGCCTTTTTTCAATGTCACCATATGTCTACTGGATGCTGCTGGCAGACACGGTGCTGCAGCGCTACACAGCAGCATCCTCTTCCCTTCCTCTGCGCATGGCAGACGGTACAGTAGGACTAGTATCCATCATCGTCATCCCGTGAGTGCTCCTGGCTGGCCTCAGTGAGGTTGTCTGGGGGTGCCTGGGCAAAAATGGGAATAATTCTAGTTTTGTCTAACGGAGATTCAGTCCTGCCTGGAATATCATGGCAGCTGGAGGTTTCTGCCTCAGGCTACTCTCCCCAGTCAGCATCACCACGCGGTTGCGCCTGCCCCTTGCTACCAGGGCTCACAATCAGATACTTAGACCTCTACATTTTGCTGTAAATAAAAAAATTAAGCTGCCGTTTAGAACTGTTCCCCAACATACATATCCTGGGACATTTTGTATTTTACCAGTGTCAACCAAAGGCCCACACACAAATGGAGATTCAGTCCTGCCTGTGCTTCTATCCTAGTGTTTGTCACAGATTCCCATTTTCAGCTATAGGCTGAGTAAGTGCAGAATGGTGGCTCACTTTACTTTGCTGTAAACCAACCGCCCTCCCCTCCCCACTTTGATCTCTGCTTGCAGAGGCAATAAAGTCAGTGTTGTTTCTTATTTATGCATTCTTTATTACTTCATCACACAAATGGGGGATAAAAGCCACGGTAGCCCTGGGGGGGGGGGGGGGAAGAGGGAAGCAACAGATGGGGTTGGTGCAGGGGCACCCCCTAGAATGGCATGCAGCTCATCATTTCTGAGAGATGTCTGGGGCTCTGACCCGGAGCGACCATTTGCCTCTCTGGTCTGATATTCTAGGCAGGACTGACTCTCCATAAGACAAAACTTAAAGAGGAGAAGGACCTGGGGAGTCATTCCCATTTTTGTCCATGCGCCCCTGACCAACCTCACCGAGGCCGGCCAGGAACATCCATGACAGCAGCAGATGGTACAGTATGACTGGTAACCCTCTTTGTCAACTTGCAAAGCAGCAGACAGTACAGTAGAGCTGGTATCTTTGCTAACTTGCAAAGGCAAGGATGCTGGTGTGTAGCACTGCAGTACCGCATCTGTTAGTAACATCCAGTTGACATACGGTGACATTAAAAAAAGGCTGAACGGGCTCCATGGTTGCCATGCTATGGCATCTGCCCGGGCAATCCAGGGAAAAGGGCGCGAAATGATTGTCTGCCATTGCTTTCACGGAGGGAGGATTGACTGATGACATTTACCCATAACCACCCGCGACAAATTTTTGGCCCCATCAGGCACCCAGAATTCCAATGGGTGGGGGAGACTGCGGGAACTATGGGATAGCTACCAACAGCGCAACGCTCTGGAAGTCGACGCTAGCCTTGGTACATGGACGCACGCCACCAAATTAATGTGCTTCACGTGTGGCCGCGTGTTCTTAACTTTATACGTTTCCAAAAATCGGTTTCTGTAAAATTGGAATAATCCCGTACTGTAGACATACCCTGAGTCTGCAAATTCCCTTTCTGATCAGTAGTTTAAAGACTTGAAGGACAGGTTCCAAAATTTTTAGTAGTCTACTGCAGTGGTCTCCAAAGTGGGATGCACAAGACGATCCACTGGGGGGCACAGCAGGAGGAGTGCTGCCAGAAGGGGGGTGGAAGGGCGGCCGGAGGAGGGAGGGAATGAGCGAGCGAGGAAGCTGCCCCGCCCCCGCGCAGGCAGGGCCACTCAGAACACACGGGCTTTAGGGGCGAAGGGCCCTGGGCTAAAGCCCCTTTCGGAATGTTGCCCTGAGTCCTCTGGCCCGTGGAGGAGCAGGGGCAGCCAGCAGCCGGAAAGAAGCGGCGCTTTCCCCTTCAAAGCTGGCTAGAGAGAAGCGGCACTTTGAAGGGGAAAGCACCGCTGGCTGTGCGGCTGCCCCTGCCCCTCCTGAGTCCTCTGGCTCATGCTCGCAGGGCCGCATTCCGAAAGGGGCTTTAGAGCTGCAGGCCAGGGCCTGAGGGCCCCCTTAGCCCAGGGCCCTGCAGCCCCTAAAGCCCCTGTTTTGCGGGTATCCCTGCCTGGGGGGGGGAGCTCCCAGAATTGAGGCCATAGGGGCGGTGCCATGCTGCGAAGAGCAACCAGCACACCTCCTGCACCAAACAGGAGCTGCCCCAGGTAAGTGATCTGCACCTCCTGCCTGCCACAGCGCTGAGCCTCCTCCCACACCCCCACCCTGAGCACCCTCCCGCACCCTAACCCTAATCCAGACCTTCGAATCGCTGTATCACAAAGTGTTAAACCAAGATTTTCAGAAATAATGAAGCATATTCAATCACATTGCTTTCACTACAAAATATTAATTTTTTGAGAGAAAGCAAAAAGGTTTTTTGTACTATTAATAAATAAAATACAATAAAAATATTTTAAAAATATTTATTTCATCTTTATCTCATCTTTTTAATTTCTATTTTTATGTTTTATAATGTATACAATATATTAGTATAGTAGTACATGTATATAATTTATACATAAATAAATATACATATATTGGGGGTGCAGGCTCAAAATTTTTTTTACTGATAGGGGTGCGCGATAAAAAAAGTTTGGAGACCACTGGTCTACTGGACCTACAGTCTTGCTAGCTCCTTCTCATATACTTAATAACTTTGTTCTTTGTTACCTGTCTTTAGCTATTTGCTCATTAAAGCCTCAGTCATACAACTGCCCCTACCTGGAGCTCCACTGAACTCACTGTTATTGAGCAGTTAAACAAAAGCAAGTAAATCAAGAGTAGTCACTTCTCTTGTGTGCTCCTGCGTTAGATATTCCAATAACTTATTTATGATGTCATCCAATGCCCTGCTTCGCATTTGTTTCAACAGACTTTTCAGTCAAACAAAGATCAGACATCCTGTAAAGCAGTCACATTTATTTTATAAGAATATGGTTAACACAAGAGCTGAATGGGAAGACTATTGGTTACTCCTGCTCTGAGGAGTTCTTCCCCAAGAACAGGTACCAAGCAGTACTGTGTAATTTGGAAGAGGGTAGGTGCAGTGGTAGGGAATTCAGTCATGAGACATTTAGAAAGCTCAACCTGTGAGGATCATGAGATGAGAGAAATGATTTACCTACTTCACACAAGAATATCAGATTCTAAACAAAGAAGGTAGAAAGATCAGTGAACACCAAAGAGAAACTTTCACCCACGAAAGCTCATTCTCCAATACGTCTGTTAGTCTATAAGGTGCCACAGGACTCTCTGCTGCTTTTAAAGAGACACTTGTCAGCATGATGCAATTCTTGACTTCAGCATGGGGCAGGGTGACCAGATGTCCCGATTTTATAGGGACAGTTCCAATTTTGGGGTCTTTTTCTTATATAGGCTCCTATTATCCCCCATTCTCATCCCAATTTTTCACATTTGCTGTCTGGTCACCCTACATGGGGCACTTATTTTAACTGTGCTATTTTTCTTCAAACATGAGATGATAGAGGTCACCATCAACATTAAGCCAAATTAAAAAAAAAAAAAAAAGGGCACTAAAACTATCATCTTTTCAGAAAAGTTTATCCCAAGCCTTTTAAAGTGAACTGCAGGATTTCCTTCTGCATTCCAGGGGGATTACATCTTCCTCTGCTCTGGCTATGCATGAAGAACAAACTAGGTTACTACTTCCCCACAGAGCAAGGGAAGGAAAAAATCCTGGTCTCCAGGCTTGCTACTACCAAGAAAAGCTAGTCTCCTTGCAACTAAACCCTAGTTGGACTGAAAATATGGCCTTCTAGAAATCCACTACAACAGCAAGTGAAAAAGAGATGCCCTCCTTAGCATTCCCCAAAGTGAAAAGACGCTCTTGCTGGAAAGGTTTTCTCCTCTTTCAAGGAGCCAATTTATTACAAAGCTTTTGGCAAAAGAAAAAAAGTTCTAATAAGAGTTGTCACTACTATTTTGTTTGCATCACCTTGAGAGAGCTACAGTAGAGACCGGATCAGTGGTTACAAGTACAGTAGACTTTCCATATGAGTGTGCAAAAAGTAGGATTATTAAGCTAAACAAGGAAGAGTTGACTTGACTAAGGAAGGTACAGTGAAAAAGTAATGTGACAGAACACACCCCTGGTTCACACCTTAGACTACTGTAATAATGTTTGTACAAGGTATGCTTTGTGAGATATTTAAAACTCAATCTGCTGATTAATATAATAGCAAAATGCACACAGCAACATTATATGTGAAGCTATAAACATAAACTGAGATCATGACTAAAAGTATGCTTTCCAGAAAAGTTGAGGAGTGGCCAAACCAGTTCCTCAAAGACAAAGAGCAAACTGATGGCTCAGTCAGGTGTAAACAACACTGATGGACCATTACCTAAGTGGCCATTCGTTGGCAAGAAAGGGGGTAGGAGGGAAAAAAAAAAATCTACATCTTAGCAAAGAAACAGCAGGAGTTTCCTTAAACACAGCCTGCCTGTCACCTTGCTCCCAACTGAAAATGCGTCTCAAAGGGGGGACAGGACTACAAAAAGGGGCAGTCTCACACACACACATCTCCTCTCTCTGCCCACTGCATTCACCTGAAAAAAACAAAGAAAGCAGCTGTTGGACTCTGGAGAAGTGGTCCTGACCTAAAGAGCTTGGTCAGTAAGACAGCTGAGAGCATGTGGTGAGAAAACTTTGCTTTGAATCTAATATAATTTGTTAAATTAGTTACCAGCTGCATTTTATATTTATTTTTCTTGCAACCATTTCTTATTTACACTCACTCAAAATCTCTCTCATTGTAGTTAATAATTTTATTATTTTATCTAATCCAGGGGCTCTCCCGTGCTCCATGCATCGAGGGTGGGGGGGGAAAGAATCCTCTCCCCTCACCGCAGCCCCAGAGCAGCCTGCACCCCCAGCCAGAGCCTTCACTCCCACTCTTATGCCCCAGCCCTGAGCCCCCTCCCACACCCTAAACCCTTCATCCCTGGCCCCTCCCCCAGAGCCTGCACCCCCCAGCCAGAACCCCTGCACCAAGCCTCCTCCCATATGTTAAACCCCTCAGCATCACCCCCACCACACATCACCTCTATATTGAGGCTGTACTATTGGGTGTCTGGGAAGTGGGCGGGCAAAGCCCACCCACGGCTAAAGCATCCCCCCTCAGCGTAAGGGGAGGACCCACAGGACCACAGAACCCACTGATTACGGGGGACAACTAATAAAAGAACAGGGACAGGAGTGTGGTCAAAGGGTCATAAGAAGGGAATCTGATGGGGACACCGAGCAGAGAACCCCGGATAGTGCCCACTGTTCCTCGAAGGCATCAAGGGAGCCAGTGGACGCCGTCCAGAGGAACTCCGCCCGGATATGTGAGCGGACCATGGATCGGAAACAAGCCCCACAGTCACCGGAGTCTCCATCGACCAACCTCCTCTCCCTGGTCGTGTGGATGGCCTTTTTAGCCAGGGCGAGGAGGAGGTTGACCAGGAGGTCCCAGGACTTTGTGGGGCCACGGATAGGGAGTGCGTAGAGAAGGAGGTGAGGGGAAAAGTGCAGCCAGAAATGTAATAGGATGTTAATGAGGAGCCGGTGTAGGGGCTGCAACCTGGCGCACTCTAAGTAAAGGTGCACCAGGGTCTCCCTCACGCCGCAGAAGGGGCAGGTGTCCGGGAGAGGGGTAAACAGCGTCAAGTACACGCCCGTGCTCACGGCCCCACGAAGGAGCCACCAACTGATATCCCAGGCGGGCCTCGGGACCAGGGTGGAGTAGAGGCTGGCCCACCGGGGTTCCTCACCCTCCACAAGTGGCAGGAGGTCCCGCCACTTTGTATCGAGGTGGGACACGAAGGTGAGGAAGTGAAGGGTGTGGAGCACGAGCCTATAGAGTTGTTTTCTTGGCACGGTCTGAAAACGAACTGGCTGCAGATCGCGCAGCCGGCTTGCGGAGAAGGGGCAGGGGGGCCCATCGGGTCTATGGGACAGGGGCCGGATTAAAAGGTCCAGAGGGCTTGGGGTGGGCAGGACGTGCCCTCCCGCAGGACCCGATCGAGGTAGGCCCGAGCAGCAGGCGGCAAAGCGGCCTCCACCTCCTGGAGTACGCGCTGGGGAGTACAAGGCCTGGAGAGCTCCATGCGTTGAGTGAGCATCAGGGGATCCAGCCAGGCTCCCCGGTCATAGTCCACGAAGTCTCCGACCCTGGTAGCTTCTGCCAGGACCAACCTCTGGCGCACCGCAGGGGACTCAGCCACCCGCACACGGAGCTGGGATTGTGTAGCAGGGGCTCCGTGAGGAGATCTGCCCCCTCGGTGGCCGCTACGAACCTGGTCGCAGAGAACAGCTTCCAGGTCCAGAGGAGGTCCTGGTAGAAGACCGGCAACCCAGAGAGGTCTCGCGGAAGACCCCTCGGTTCAAGATAGAGGAGCTGCCGTCGTATTTGGAGCCCTCGGAGGCAGGAAGGCGTGCGCCAGGACTCTCCACGCTGGACTACCCGCACCATAAAGAAGCCTCTGCAGTGCCTGGAGGCGGAAGACGTGGACCTGAGTGTGCAGGCACTTCAGGCCCTGTCCTCCCTCCTCCAGGGGCAGGTGGAGTACCCCTGCAGGGACCCAGTGCAGTCCTGGCCAAAAGAACTCCAGCACCACCCTTCGGAGGTTGGCCAGGAAGCCTGGGGCCGGGACCAGGGTGTTGAGCCGGTACCAGAGCATGGACAGGACCAATTGATTGAGCACCAGTGCCCTCCCTCAAAGGGAAAGGCACCGGAGGAGTCCTGTCCATTTCCGGAGCCGCTCTGCCACCCTGCCCTGCAAACCTTGCCAGTTCTCTGGTGGAGAGGGATGCGTGGCGGAAAGGTAAACGCCGAGATAGAGCAGCGGACCCCCGCTCCACTGGATGGCCTGAAGCGCGGGGGGGGAGGGAGCTCGCCTGCCACCCATCCCCAACCACCAGGCCAGAGCTCTTGACCCAGTTGACCCGGGTGGAGAAGGCCACCGAGTACACCGCCTGGCAGGCCTCCACCCGTGCCAAGTCGCCCGGGTCCTGGACCACGAGGAGCACATCGTTGGCGTACGCCGACAGGACCAGCCACAGCTCCGGCTCCCGAAGCACCAACCCCGTCAACCTCCTGTGGAGGAGACAGAGAAAGGGCTCGATGGCCAGAGCATACAGCTGGCCCGAGAGGGGGCACCCCTGCTGCACTCCCCGCCCGAAGCTGACCGGCTCGGTAAGGGTCCAGTTGAGCCTGACCAGACACTCTGCAGAAGCGTACAGCACCTGAAGAAAACCCACAAACTGGGACCCGAAGCCGATCGCTCGCAGAGTGCCCAGGAGGTATCCGTGGTCTACCCTGTCGAATGCCTTCTCCTGATCCAGGCACAGGAGGGTGAACGACAGACCATCCCTGCACCCAAGCTCCAAGAGATCCCGGACCAAATAGAGGTTATCAAAGATGCTACGGCCCGGGACGGTGTAGGTCTGGTCTGGGTGGATCACGTTCTCCAGCACGGCCCCCAGCCGCAGCGAGATGGCCTTGGCTATGATTTTGTAGTCCGTGCTGAGGAGCGAGACGGGACGCCAATTCCGTAAATCGCGGAGGTCCCCCTTCGGCAATAAGGCGAGCACAGCTCGCCTGCACGAGAGAGGAGGACTCCCTCCACAGGCCCCGCCAGAGTACAGGCAGCGGATGCAGGGCTCTCCCGCTCGTCTGGGCATGCCGAGGGAGGTACCCCTGCAGCCCGAGCGGGAGCAGTGATGGATTGAGGAGGAGGAGGGGTGGCCCTGGGCACCGGGCAGCCAGGGGTGCTGGTGATGAGGGGGCCAGCACCCTGCCAGGGCTCGGGGGTCCCGGGCGCTCCTCCGAGCCCGGGCCAAGGGGCAGTCCCTCCGGACGTGCCCCGTCGCCTGGCAGAGGTAGCACCGGGCCTCCCCCGCAGAATAGTGCACCTGCTAATGGGACCCCTGATAGGGGACCAAGAAGGACCCCTCGAGTGCCTCCCCGCCACGCGCCGCCAGCGGCAGTTGAAACTGCACCTGCCGACGGAACGAGAGGATGTGACAGAGGGCGGGGTCCTTGCAGCCCAAGGGGAGAGGGCTCACCACTGAAATGGGCTTCCCCAGGTCAGAGAGGGTGGGCAACAAGGCAGCACTGGGGAGGAAGGGGGGGACAGAGGTCACGACGCCACGGACCTCCAGGTCCTCCAACGGCTCCAGAACGACGAACACGCCCCCCACCGCCAGGCCCTTCTCCACCGCCTCCTGGGCGGCGGCCTCCGAGGCAAGGAAGAAGACGACCTTGCCGTATATTTGGAGGCCGCCACGATGGCCGTGGGCCCCACCACCCTCGCCAATGCCCACACGTAGGTCTCCATGTGGGGCGAGGCGGGTACCAGGAGGCAACAGACGCCGCGCTTCCTGGTTAAGGTGGGGAAGGGGCCCCGGTCGCTATAGATGGTAGCGGAGACGGCGGCCTGGGGAGATGACGTAGCGGCAGGCGAGGGGGCCGCCGCCACCTGGGCGTATGCCCTGGGGCCCGGGGGAGGGGCACCCGCAGAGCTGGTGGAGGGAACAGTGAGGAGGGGCGCCGCGGCCGGTGGAGGGCCGCGGCAGAGGTGGCAGGCTCTGCCATGGAGGGCTTAGTTTTCCTAGCAGGGCCCTTACCCTTTTTGCCCTGGCCCTTTCCGCCAGCCGAGGGGGATCCCCCAGAAGCAGAGGGGGCGAGGGACGTGGCAGCAGCAGCGGTGGAGACTAGGGGGGTGGTCGAGGAAGCAGGTGGGGGAGGGGAGACAGGCGTCGTCCCAGGGGTCCCACCTGCTGCATCCACCGCCATGATGAGTAGGGAGGGAGGGGGAACACTGGAGAAAGGGAGGGGAGGGGAAGCAGGGCAACCACTCCTGCCTGCTAAGCTGTGGGCAGGGGAGGAGGGTGCTGGATAGGGGGACTATGAAGGACTTGGGGGAGGGTCAGTCACCGACACGGGAGGGAAAGCCGGCTCCTCTAGCTGCACTAGGAGAGGGGAGGGGAGGGATACAATAGCAATTGGGGGGTGCAGTGCAAGTGGGGAAACTCAAATGAGGGGGAAGCACAAGCGCACGAAAGGGGCACGGGCGCACGAGGGGAGGGGCCGATCAGGGCGAAGGGGCCGTAGGGAAGGGGAGCAACCTGGTTGGGAGTGGGGCAGAGGGACCAAGGCGCTAGCTGTAGGGCTGGGGCAGGACAAACAAAGCTGCAAAGGGAGACGGGCGGGGCAGGCAAACAAACTAAAGCTGGGGCGGGGGCAAAAGGCTACAAGGGGCAATGGGGCAGGTAACAAGGGGAAAGGCTAGGGGGCCTGTTGCAGAGGGGAAGGGGTCAGTTTGGAGGGGGGGGGGTGCGTGCACCCACGAGCACTTGTGCAAAGTCATTATGGGTGGCTGGCTGCTGCTGGAGGCCCAAACGGTGGCAAAAGGATGTGGCAAGCCAGACAAGCAGCTGAGTCCCAGAGGTGGGGACCAAGGCAGATGGTAAGTGGTCTGTGGGGGTGGTGGAGGGGGCAGCGGTGGTGGTGGCGGTTGGGGGGGACACAGATGGACCAGGGGGAAGGCTCCATGCCACACCCCCTTTGCCCCCACAAACATAGTCTACACCCCTACCACTAGAGGACAGTCAGAGAGTTACGTAGTCCCGAAAGGCCCCCTCCATGGCGGTTTTCTGGGTCTTGGATACTCCCCCAGCAGCTGGCGGTCCTCTCAGTCCTCACTCTCTTCCACGCTCCAGCAACTCCTCAGGCAAACACAGCGCCAGCAGCAGCCGCTCCTCCTCCAGCAACCCTGGTGGCCAGGCAGGAAGGACCCCTCACAGGTGGTAACTGTAGTGGCGGTGGTTGCAGTGGGGGTCCTGGCTTCTCCCTCCGGAGGTGGAGGAGTGAGGGCTGGCCCACAGGGCCCCCCCACCCCTCACTCAGCAGCAGCAGTCCAGGAGGGGAGCACTCCAGTCAGCAGTAGCAGCCCAGGAAGGGAGAAGGAGCTCCAGCCAGCAGGGCAGCCAGAGAAGGAGAAGAGTGCTCCAGCCAGCAGGGCAGCCCAAGCAGACAGAACGCTCCCAGTGGCAGAGTGGTCCCCTGCTCCTGCCCTGAAGGGGTGAAAACAGCCCAGGAGAGGGCTGTGGCTGGGGCAAGAAGCCTGGGCTGATTGAGCAAAGAAGGCTCAGCTGTGGCCATGCCCCAATCAGGCCCAGCTGGCCCCTATAAGAGACTGTGAGCCGGAAGCCTAAACAGTCTCACTCTAGCTATAGAGGGAGATGGGTTTGGCTGTAAGGAGCTGGACACAGGGTACCTGAGTGGAGCAGGGCTGGGGAAAGACAGAGGAGCTGGGGAGCTCCAGCTTGGAAAGCCCCAGGCTATGGCCTAACTGAAGGCCAACAGGTACTGGGGGTTGCAGAGGGAAGCCCAGGGGTAGGCCAAGGCAGCAGATCCAAACCCAAACTTGCCACTGATGAGTGGCTGATATTGCAGTCTGCCCCAGGGCGTGGGGGCTAGACAATGACTAGCAGTAGCCTTATACTGAGGCAAGGTGGGAATAGTGGGTGGGGATTCCCCAGGCAGGGAAGACTGAGGGGTTACTGCCAGGGGGTAGCACCCCAAGTAACTGGCACTGGGGTCCTGGGAGGGACATGGGGGCCAGAGGACAGGCAGATCACTGGTCTGCAGAGGGTGCTCCAGAGCTGGAATGAGCTAATTCCCAGGCCTCACCAGCAGATGGTGCTGCAGGGG
Organism: Gopherus flavomarginatus; assembly: GCF_025201925.1. Classification (NCBI taxonomy): domain Eukaryota; kingdom Metazoa; phylum Chordata; order Testudines; family Testudinidae; genus Gopherus; species Gopherus flavomarginatus. Next base: position 271,008,560 of record NC_066617.1, read on the forward strand.
TGAGTCTGCTTGTCTATAGGGCACATAACAAAATTCATTCTGCATGGATGTAAAAAATTAGACAGAACATTGGACTTAATGTACTTAAGGGCTGAGTAGTACAAATACATACACTTCTGGGTGAACATCTGGGTCTGGGGGTGTATTATATGCTGGAGGCTGTTTGTGAGCAGTCTAGTTGGAGGCTACAGCAGCAAGGCATTGTAAGGGGCAGGAGTGACACAGCTATCCATCAGTCTGGATAGTGCCCCAGTATGTCACAGTGATCACTCTCCTTTTAGTTTTATCACACAATATGAGGACAAAAACTATGAAATTCAAGATTAAAAATTAAATTCAGACTCTAAGAGCATTAATATTTCTATGGATACATTTACGCCAATCCGGGTAGGGATCGCTCTATCGTAATGTAGATGTGATAAATTGATCCCAGATCACTCTGACGTTGACTCCTGTACTCCACTGTGGCAAGAGGTGGAAGTGGAGTAGACGGGGGAGCGGTGGCAGTTAACCTCATGCCGTGAGGACACGAGGTAAATCAGCCTAAAATATGTCGACTTCAGCTACGGTTGCATATCTTAGGTATAACCCCCCACCAGTGTAGACTAGGCCAAAATATTATAGTTAGTTAGACTTTTTTGTTCCAAAGGAGAGAAAGAACAGCATGGATAGATTTTTTAAATTGAAATGAATGATAGAACCTTTAACAATATTTGTAATTCTGTAATATTGACAATCAAACCTCACATTTCATGACATAACCTAATTCCCTGTGAGAAACAGAAATTCTCTTCACTCTCTGCAATGTGCAGCACTGTACAACTGTTTCAACTGGCTAGGTGCATAATGAGGATTTTTCACCTTTTTGAGAGTTTGGAAGTGCCTGCATCTTGTTATGGCAAGTTAAACAGCCTACTCCACTGGTCTGTTATACTGCATAGTGGTCAGTAGATGGCAGCATTTATGTGATCATTACTCTTCGAGGATGCTATTCGAGGAAGGACTGCTAGGCAGAGATGGCATTCACCTTTCGAGGAGGGGAAAGGCCTTATTTGCGCACAGACTGGCTAACCTAGTAAGGAGGGCTTTAAACTAGGTTCAACGGGGACAGGTGAGCAAACCCCACAGGTAAGTGGGGAACAAGACCTGGGAGATGGGTCGGAAACAGGAGGGAGCATGAGCTACAATGGCAGAGAGAAAGGAGGGTCAGGGCAAAACTGGAAGGCAAAATCAAACCAGTATCTTAGATGCCTATATACAAATGGAAGAAGTATGGGTAATAAGCAGGAAGAACTGGAAGTGCTAATAAATAAATATAACTATGACATTGTTGGCATTACTGAAACTCGGTGGGATAATACACACGACTGGAATGTTGGTGTGGATGGGTATAGTTTGCTCAGGAAGGATAGACAGGAGAAAAAGGGAGGAGGTGTTGCCTTATATATTAAAAATGTACACACTTGGACTGTGGTGGAGATGGACATAGGAGATGGAAGTGCTGAGAGTCTCTGGGTTAGGCTAAAAGGGGTAAAAAACACGGGTGATGTCGTGCTGGGAGTCTACTACAGGCCACCTAATCAGGTGGAAGAGGTGGATGAGGCTTTTTTCAAACAACTAACAAAATCATCCAAAGCCCAAGATTTGGTGGTGATGGGGGACTTCAACTCTCCAGATATATGTTGGGAAAATAACACCGCGGGGCACAGACTATCCAATAAGTTCCTGGACTGCATTGCAGACAACTTTTTATTTCAGAAAGCTGAAAAAGCTACTAGGGGGGGAGCTGTTCTAGACTTGATTTTAACAAATAGGGAGGAACTCGTTGAGAATTTGAAAGTAGAAGGAAGCTTGGGTGAAAGTGATCATGAAATCATAGAGTTTGCAATTCTAAGGAAGGGTAGAAGGGAGTACAGCAAAATAGAGACAATGGATTTCAGGAAGGTGGATTTTGGTAAGCTCAGAGAGCTGATAGGTAAGGTCCCCTGGGAATCAAGACTGAGAGGAAAAACAACTGAGGAGATTTGGCAGTTTTTCAAAGGGACACTATTAAGGGCCCAAAAGCAAGCTATTCCGATGGTTAGGAAAGATAGAAAATGTGGCAAAAGACCACCTTGGCTTAACCACGAGATCTTGCATGACCTACAAAATAAAAAGGTGTCATATAAAAAATGGAAACTAGGTCAGATTAAAAAGGACGAATACAGGCAAATAACACAGGAATGCAGAGGCAAGATTAGAAAGGCAAAGGCACAAAATGAGCTCAAACTAGCTATGGGAATAAAGGGAAACAAGAAGACTTTTTATCAATACATTAGAAGCAAGAGGAAGACCAAGGACAGGATAGGCCCACTGCTCAGTGAGCAGGGGGAAACAGTAACGGGAGACTTGGAAATGGCAGAGATGCTTAATGACTTCTTTGTTTCGGTCTTCACTGACAAGTCTGAAGGAATGTCTAATATAGTATATGCTTACGGGAAGAGGGTAGGTTTAGAAGATAAAATAAAAAAAGAGCAAGTAAAAAATCACTTAGAAAAGTTAGATGCCTGCAAGTCACCAGGGCCTGATGAAATGCATCCTAGAATACTCAAGGAGTTAATAGAGGAGGTATCTGAGCCTCTAGCTATTATCTTTGGAAAATCATGGGAGACGGGGGAGATTCCGGAAGACCGGAAAAGGGCAAATATAGTGCCCATCTATAAAAAGGGAAATAAAAACAACCTAGGAAACTACAGACCAGTTAGTTTAACTTCTGTGCCAGGGAAGATAATGGAGCAAGTAATTAAAGAAATCATCTGCAAACACTTGGAAGGTGGTAAGGTGATAGGAAATAGCCAGCATGGATTTGTAAAGAACAAATCGTGTCAAACTAATCTGATAGCATTCTTTGATAGGATAACGAGCCTTGTGGATAAGGGAGAAGCGGTGGATGTGATATACCTAGACTTTAGTAAGGCATTTGATACGGTCTCGCATGATATTCTTATAGATAAACTAGGAAAGTACAATTTAGATGGTGCTACTATAAGGTGGGTGCATAACTGGCTGGATAACCGTACTCAGAGAGTAGTTATTAATGGCTCCCAATCCTGCTGGAAAGGTATAACAAGTGGGGTTCCGCAGGGGTCTGTTTTGGGACCGGCTCTGTTCAATATCTTCATCAACGATTTAGATGTTGGCATAGAAAGTACGCTTATTAAGTTTGCAGATGATACCAAACTGGGAGGGATTGCAACTGCTTTGGAGGACAGGGTCAAAATTCAAAATGATCTGGACAAATTGGAGAAATGGTCTGAGGTAAACCGGATGAAGTTCAATAAAGATAGATGCAAAGTGCTCCACTTAGGAAGGAACAATCAGTTTCACACATACAGAATGGGAAGAGACTGTCTAGGAAGGAGTATGGCAGAAAGAGATCTAGGGGTCATAGTGGACCACAAGCTTAATATGTAAAAGCAGCAAAGAATCCTGTGGCACCTTATAGACTAACAGACGTTTTGGAGCATGAGCTTTCGTGGGTGAATACCCACTTCCTCAGATGCATGTAGTGGAAATTTCCAGGGGCAGGTATATATATGCTAGCAAGCAAGCTAGAGATAACGAGGTCAGTTCAATCAGGGAGGATGAGGCCCTGTTCTAGCAGTTGAGGTGTGAAAACCAAGAGAGGAGAAACTGGTTCTGTAGTTGGCAAGCCATTCACAGTCTTTGTTCAATCCTGAGCTGATGGTGTCAAATTTGCAGATGAACTGAAGCTCAGCAGTTTCTCTTTGAAGTCTGGTCTTGAAGTTTTTTTGCTGCAGGATGGCCACCTTAAGGTCTGCTACAGTGTGGCCAGGGAGGTTGAAATGCTCTCCTACAGGTTTTTGTATATAATCATTCCTAATGTCTGATTTGTGTCCATTTATCCTTTTCCGTAGAGACTGTCCAGTTTGGCCGATGTACATAGCAGAGGGGCATTGCTGGCATATGATGGCGTATATTACATTGGTGGATGTGCAGGTGAATGAACCAGTGATGGTATGGCTGATCTGGTTAGGTCCTGTGATGGTGTCGCTGGTGTAGATATGTGGGCAGAGTTGGAATCGAGGTTTGTTGCATGGATTGGTTCCTGAGCTAGAGTTATTATGGTGCGGTGTGCAGTTACTGGTGAGAATATGTTTCAGGTTGGCAGGTTGCCTGTGGGCGAGGACTGGCCTGCCACCCAAGGCCTGTGAAAGTGTGGGATCATTGTCCAGGATGGGTTGTAGATCCCTGATGATGCGTTGAGGAGGTTTTAGCTGGGGACTGTATGTGATGGCCAGTGGAGTACTGTTGGTTTCTTTCTTGGGTTTGTCTTGCAGTAGGAGGCTTCTGGGTACACGTCTGGCTCTGTTGATCTGTTTTCCTTATTTCCTCGTGCGGGTATTGTAGTTTTGAGAATGCTTGGTGGAGATTTTGTAGGTGTTGGTCTCTGTCTGAGGGGTTAGAGCAGATGCGGTTGTACCTCAGTGCTTGGTTGTAGACAATGGATTGTGTGATGTGTCTGGGATGGAAGCTGGAGGCATAAAGGTAGGCATAGCGGTCGGTAGGTTTTCGATATAGGGTCGTGTTAATGTGACCATCACTTATTTGCACTGTGGTGTCAAGAAAGTGGGCCTCCCGTGTAGACTGATCCAGACTGAGGTTGATGGTGGGGTGGAAGCTGTTGAAATCGTGGTGGAATTTTTCCAGAGTCCCCTTCCCATGGGTCCAGATGATGAAGATGTCATCAATATAGCGTAGGTAGAGAAGGGGCGTGAGTGGACGAGAGCTGAGGAAGCGTTGTTCCAGGTCGGCCTTAAAGATATTGGCATATTGTGGGGCCATGCGGGTGCCCATAGCAGTGCCACTGATCTGGAGATATATATTGTCATCAAATTTGAAATAGTTGTGTGTAAGTATAAAGGCACAGAGCTCAGCAGCCAGTTGTGCTGTGGCATCATCAGGGATACTGTTCCTGACAGCTTGTATTCCATCTGTGTGTGGGATGTTTGTGTAGAGAGCCTCTACATCCATGGTGGCTAGGATGGTGTTTTCTGGGAGGTGACCAATGCATTGTAGTTTCCTCAGCTTAATATGAGTCAACAGTGTGATACTGTTGCAAAAAAAGCAAACGTGATTCTGGGATGCATTAACAGGTGTGTTGTAAACAAGACACGAGAAGTCATTCTTCCGCTCTACTCTGCGCTGGTTAGGCCTCAACTGGAGTATTGTGTCCAGTTCTGGGCACCGCATTTCAAGAAAGATGTGGAGAAATTGGAGAGGGTCCAGAGAAGAGCAACAAGAATGATTAAAGGTCTTGAGAACATGACCTATGAAGCAAGGCTGAAACAATTGGGTTTGTTTAGTTTGGAAAAGAGAAGACTGAGAGGGGCCATGACAGCAGTTTTCAGGTATCTAAAAGGGTGTCATCAGGAGGAGGGAGAAAACTTGTTCACCTTAGCCTCCAATGATAGAACAAGAAGCAATGGGCTTAAACTGCAGCAAGGGAGATTTAGGTTGGACATTAGGAAAAAGTTCCTAACTGTCAGGGTAGTTAAACACTGGAATAAATTGCCTAGGGAAGTTGAGGAATCTCCATCTCTGGAAATATTTAAGAGTAGGTTAGATAAATGTCTATTAGGGATGGTCTAGACAATATTTGGTCCTGCTATGAGGGCAGGGGACTGGACTCGATGACCTCTCGAGGTCCCTTCCAGTCCTAGAGTCTATGAGTCTAGTCCAGGCCTGCACAACTCGTAAAGCCGCGAGGGCCACATTACTCCCAAGAAAACAGTTGAGGGCTGAACGTCCCCGGGAAACATTCCCCCCCCCCCCCCGCCCGGCCCAGCAGAAACACTCTGCCCCAGCACCGCCCAGCCCTGCAGAAACAAACCCTCCTTTCCCAATGCCACTCCACCAAAACAGCTGTGCGCCAAAAAGGAAGGTTAGGGTGGGGAGGTGATACTTGATTTTAAATCAACCAGGGGCTCCCATCTGAAGAGCTGGCTGGGAGCCCTCAGGGTCAAATTAAAGGGCCCGGGGCTCCAGCGGCTGCGGGAACCCGGAGCTTTGTGGGGCTGGGGCAGGGATTTAAAGGGCCCAGAGCTCCTGCTGCTGAGGGGAGCCCGAGCCCTTTAAATCCCAGCCCCAGCGCATCCGCTGGAGCCGCCGCCGGGATTCAAAGGGCTCTGGGCTGTCCGTGGCAGCGGGGAGCCATGAGCCCTTTAAATCTCAGCCGCGGCCGAGAATCTCTGCAGGCAGCTCAAAGCCCTTTGAATCCCGGCCATGGCTGAGATTTAAAGGGCTGTGGGCAGCCCAAAGCCTTTGAATCCTGTCTGCAGCTGGCAGGGCCGGCTTTAGGAAGTGTGGGGCCCAATTTGAACATTTTCGGCGGGACCCCGGCAGGGATGACTGAAAAAAAAAAAAAAAACACATGTAAAAAAAAAAGCCTTTCATTTCTTAGCAACCGGTTCCCTATAAAAAGTTCTGCCACAGTATGTATTTTTTGTACCAGTAGGGTTACCATACGTCCGTATTTTCCTCCTAGATGGCGATTTAAGATCCAAAAAGCCTGACATGTCCGGGAAAGTACAGATGTATGTTAACCCTACCTAAAGTTCTTCTTTAAAAAGATGTGTCTGAACTAGAAATGAGCTCCGCCACTCCCTGAGGGTGTGCTAGGGTGCACGTGTGGATCCCAGCTGCTCCCTGCCCACCTCATTGAAGCAGGTGTGCAGGGTTACTTCCCTGGGAACTACAGGGCACCAGTGCACATGGGGCTGGCTGGAGGTGGGGGGGAGATGGCTGGAGGTAGGGTCTTGCTGCAGGCTGGGCAAGGGGTGTGGGGCAGGCTGGAGACGGTGTGTGGGATGGGTTGGCTGGCTTCAGGCAGGGCCACGGGGGGGCGCGGCATGGGATGGCAAGGCTGGAGACAAAAGGAGTGCAGGATTGGCTGGCTTCAGGCAGGGGGGTGCGGCAGGGGTTGGCTGTAGACAGGGAAGGGAGTGCAGGGCTGGCTGGAGACGGGGGGGTGCAGGGCTGAAGGCAAGGCAGGGGGTGAGGGGCTGGCTGGAGACGGGCTGGCTGTGGGCAGTGGGTGCAGGGCTGGCTGCAGACAGGGACTGGTGCAGGCAGGGCAAGAGGTGCGGCAGGGGTTGGCTGTGGGCAACTGGTGCAGGTACAGGGGGTACAGCCCATCCTGTATGGTGAGTGTCCCCTCCTCCTGCCTCCCCCACCAGGGTAGCAGTAGCAGCCTGTGGCTCAGGAGCTATTTAAAGGGCCTGGGGCTCCCCTGCTTCCACTGCCCCAGCCCTGTAAATAGCTGCAAGAGCCCTGGGGAAGTAGTGGGGCTCCGGGAGTTATTTAAAGGACCAGGGCAGCAAAGGCATCTGGAGACACCCCGCCCCCCCCGCTACCCCATGGCTCTGGGGGCTATTTAAAGAGTCCGTGGCTCCCCTGCTTCTACCTCCCCAGCCCTTTAAATAGCCGAAGGAGCCCTGGGGAAGGGTGTGGCTTCAGCGGCTATTTAAGGACCGGGACAGCAGAGGCAGCTGGAGCCCCGGCCCTTTAAATAGCACCCAGAGCCCCCCGCTACCCCAGGGCTCTGGGGGTATTTAAAGGGCCCGGGACTCCTCTTCTTCTATGGCCCCAGCCCTTTAAATAGCCACAGGAACCCTGGGGAAGTGGAGGGGCTCCGGTGACTATTTAAAGGGCCGGGGCAGTAGAAGCGACGAGAACCCCAGACTTTTTAAATAGCCCCCAGAGCCCCACAGCCCTACTCCAGGGGTCCAGCAGTGGTGCTCTGGTGGCAATTTAAAGGGCCTGGAAGCCACAGGCCTTTTAAATTGCCCCCTGGGGAAGCTGGGACACCCCACTACAGCGCACTGGCTTTTGCCGGTACACCGTACTGGGGCTTGGGCATATGGCCCTCTTAGGGGCGGGCTGATTCAGGGGAATTGGATGAATTGGCCTAAAGCCAGCCCTGGCAGCTGAGATTTAAAGGGCTCTGGGCTCTCTGTGGCTGCGGGCAGCCCAGGGCCCTTTGAATCCCAGCCGCGGCTGGGATTTAAAGAGCTCTGAGCTCCCTGCCACTGCGAGCAGCCCAGAGTCCTTTGAATCGCGGCCGGGGCTTCCCGCGGCTGTGGGCAGCTCAGAGCCTTTTGAATCCTGGCCGCGGCTGGGATTTAAAGGACTCTGGGCTCCCCGCGGCTGTGGGCAGCTCAGAGCCTTTTGAATCCCGGCCGCGGCTGGGATTTAAATGGCTTTGGGCTCCCCACCGCTGCGGGCAGCCCAGAGCCTTTTGAATCCCACCGCGGGCTGCACAGTGAGCCTCTGTGGGCCGCATGCAGCCCGCGGGCCGTATGTTGTGCAGGTCTGCTCTAGTCTTTCACTGCATGGGAAAAATGTTCACTGAGCTAAATGAAATACCCTTAGACATATGCTATGTTCTATTAAGCATACTTTGTTTTACTAAATTGAGATTGCACATATTAGCTGCCAATCATTAATGAAGTCCTCTAACTTCCTCTCACCAATGTAACAAATAGTCCAGTTTTTTTTGTTTTTCTTTTAAAATATGGGTGAAGGGTATGGCTACACTGGAGAGTTGCAGCACTGGTGATGGGTTTACAGCGCTGCAACTTACTCACCGTCCCCACTTGCAAGGCACATACAGCGCTGCATCTCCCTGGCTGCAGCGTTGGCTGTACTCCTGCTCTGTCTGGGGAATAACGATTGCAGCACTGCTGATGCAGCGCTGCACCATCAGTGTGGCCACCAAAAGTGCTGTAATTGGCCTCCAGAGTATTCTGAGGTATCCCAGAATGCCTGTTCAGCCACTCTGCTCATTAGTTCGCACTCTACTGCCCTGGCCTCAAGTGACCCGCCCTTTAAATGCCCCGGGAATTTCAAAAATTCCCTTCTTTTTTGCTCAGCCAGGTGTGGAGTGCAATCAGAATCTTTCCAGGTGACCATGCCTCCACGCGCCAAACGAGCCCCAGCATGGAGCAATGGCAACTTGCTGGACCTCATCAGTGTTTGGGGCAGTCACAGCAGAGCTCCAGCCGTAGGAATTACGATACCTATGGGCAGATCTCAAGGGCTATGCTGGAAAGGGGCCACGACTAGGACGCGGTGCAGTGCAGGGTTAAAGTGAAGGAGCTGTGGAGTGCCTATTGCAAAGCCCGCGAGGAAAACCACCGCTCCGGTGCTGCCCCCACGACCTGCCGTTTTTACAAGGAGCTGGACGCGATACTTAGCTATGACCCCACTGCCAATCCGACAACCACGATGGACACTTCAGAGCGGGGGCAGGTGGGGGGGGGAGAGGAGGGGGAGGAAACCGAGAGTGAGGGTACTGGGGTGGAGGGAGACATCCCGGCATCCCAGGAGGCATGCAGCCTGGAGCTCTTCTCAAGCCAGGAGGAAGGTAGCCAGTCGCAGCAGCCGGTACTTGGTGAAGGACAAGCAGAGGAGCGGGTTCCCAGTAAGCAGCTTTTATTTTCAGGATGGAAATGTTTCGGGAGAGGAGCGGGGGTTAGGGCTGGGTGCATGCATGCCTACATGTGGAATAGCCCATTGATATGGTCTATCACGTCGCGGTAATCGGCCTCGGTAATCTCTTCAAAAGTTTCAGCCAGAGCGTGGGCAATGCGCTTGCGCAAGTTTATAGGGAGAGCCACTGTGGTCCTTATCCCAGTCAGGCTAACGCGTCCGCACCACTGTGCCGTGAGAGGTCGGGGGACCATTGCTGCACACAGGCAAGCTGCATAGGGGCCAGGGCAGAATCCGCATTGCTGTAGAAGACCCTCCCGCTCTTCCCAGGTGACCTGCAGCAGCGAGATATCTTCCAGGATTAACTCCTGTGGAAAATGTTGGGAGACTGTTCAGTGTAGATGCCCCCCTGCAGCAGTTTGCTTTCCCCAACGCACAGAAACCCCTGCACATCCCTGAAGCAATCAGTCCCCCTTACTCACCATTTCGTGGCTCCTGTGGGTTATGTGCGCTCTGTTTGGTATGGGAAAAGTATGTTAAAGTGAAAACTGTAAACTCCTTCACTGTGTGGGAATAACTGTCTAGGTGAGATTATAAACAATGCATCCTCTGTTAACTGTTGCCATTTTTGCCTTTCGAAAAGTGTCCTTGACTACTCGACAGCCCATATCATCCACTGCTCAGAGGCTACAAAACCTCAGGAAGAAGCCACGAGAAAGCAAAGAAGAAACGCTGAAAGCAGTTATGGATCACTCTGCCAGAGAGAGTAAAAAACTGCAGAACTGGAGGGAAAGGGAAAGCAGGCTCCGCCAGAGAAACGCAGCAGCTAAGAAGAAAAGCACAAAACAGCTGATAAGCATCCTGGTGCACCAAGCGGAATCTATCCAGTCACTCGTAGCCATGCAGGCAGAGCACTACCGTGCTGCCCCCCCCCCCCCGTCCCAAAGCTCTTTTCCTTGTGCCCCAATGTCAGCTCCAAACCCCCTTCCCCAGCATCCAGGTTCTTAACACCAGCGGCTGCCCCCAACACCTGTACGTTCACCAACCAGCCCCGAGAACGATGACCCTTACCCTCTGCACTCAACCCCTATCACCATGCAGTATTTTCATCCTGAAGTGCAGCAGTTATTGCACAGCATTCCGGACAGGACATATTCAAACCTGTGACTGTACAGTTCACCACCCCACCCCTCTGCCCTTTTAGGTTCCCAAAATAATGTGTGTCTGTCAAGAAAGTTATTTTCTTTTCAATTAATGAATTCTTGGCTTTGAAAACAGTCTTCTTTATTGCAGAAAGTGAAAGGTAACGTAGCCCAAGAAAGAAACAGGCACTGCAAATCATTTCAGGAAAAACAGATTCCTACTAACATTGTAACCACTGCACTTCACTCCTGTGCAAGGCACCAAACATTACTGTTGGTTTTCAGCCTCAAATTCCTCCCTCAAGGCATCCCTAATCCTCGTAGCCCTGTGCTGGCCTCTCTAGTAGCCCTGCTCTCTAGCTGTGCAAATTCAGCCTCCAGGCGTTGAACCTCAGAGGTCCATTCCTGACTGTTTCATCCTTCCCTTCACAAATATTATGGAGTACAGCACGCGGATATAACTGCAGGGATGCTGCTTTCCCCAAAAAGCACACTCTACAGTCCTTCAGCACCGGCTCAGCCTGTAGTTGAACCGGTCCTTGCTCCTGTCAAGCTTCCCTGTATACGGTTTCATGAGCCAAGGCATTAACGGGTAAGCGGGGTCTTCAAGGATCACAAAGGGCATTTCGACGATCCCTACTGTGATCTTCCGATCTGGGAAAAAAGTCCAGGCCTGCAGCTTCCTGAACAGGCCACTGTTCCAAAAGATGCGTGCATCATGCACCTTTCCAGGTCAGCCTGTGTCAATGTCAATGAGACGCCCACGGTGATCCACAAGCGCCTGGAGAACCATAGAGAAATACTCCTTCCGATTAATGTACTCGGATGTTAGGTGGGGTGATGGCAGAATAGGAATATGCGTCCCATCTATCGTCCCTCCACAGTTAGGGAAACCCGTTTGTGCAAAGCCATCCACAATGTCCTGCACGTTCCCCAGACTCACAGTTCTTCTTAGCAGGATGCAATTAATGGTCCTGCAAACTTGCATCAACACGATTCCAATGGTCGACTTTCCCACTCCAAACTGGTTCGCAACCGATCGGTAGCTGTCTGGAGTTGCCAGCTTCCAGATTGCAGTAGCCATCCGCTTCTCCACTAGGAGGCAGCTCTCAATCTCGTGTCCTTGTGCCGCAGGGTGGGGGCGAGCTCAGCACACACAGTCCCATGAAAGTGGCTTTTCTCATCCGAAAGTTCTGCAGCCACTGCTCGTCATCCCAGACTTCCATGACGATGTGATCCCACCACCCAGTGCTCGTTTCCTGAGCCCAAAAGCGGCGTTCCACGGTGCTGAGCATTTCCGTTACTGCCACAAGCAATTTAGTGTCATATGCGTCAGGCGACTCGATATCATCGTCGGACACCTCACTGTCACTTTGGAGCTGAAGGAATAGCTCCACTGCCAAACGTGATGGGCTGGCGACGCTCATCAGCAAAGTCCTCAGCAGCTCGGGCTCCATTTCCCACAGAAATCGCGCTGCACAGAAACCGTTGGGAGACTCACAATGGTGCCAAATGTGGATGGAAAAACAGTGACTGCTGGGATGTGAAGCGATGCATCATGGGGCATTGGGACAGGAAACGGAATGACCCGCACCCTTCCGTCGCCTTCCCACAACCCACGGTGCCAAAATGGGATGAGGTCCTCTGTGGGATAGCTGCCCATAATGCACCACTCCCAACAGCGCTGCAAATGTGGCCACACTGCAGCGCTGGTAGCTGTCAGTGTGGCCACACTGTAGCGCTTTCCCTACACAGCTGTACGAAGACAGCTGTAACTCCCAGCGCTGTACAGCTATAAGTGTAGCCATACTCGTAGTTTGCTGAAGCACGCGGAGCACTTATCCAGGGCCTCACACCACGCGGGGCACTGCGAAGTTAGGTTCCTCAGGCTTTGGCTTCAGTCCCAGGTAGTGAGACTTGATGCCCCTGACTCCAGACCCATGTGTCAGGACCTTAGCTTTCTACCCTGGGCTCAAGCAAGTCTAATGCTGGTCATGCTTGGTGGACCGCTCACTGTCTCCCAGTGTTGAGAACCACTGCTGTAGTGTATGGTGATGTGAGCCACCAAAATGCTAGAATTTCCAAGACCAACAGTGTAGCACAGAAGGCAGAGAGGGTGCATCTCTGTGTAAATGGCAGTACAGAGTGTAAGAAAGGGGTGAAGCACTCTCATATTCCATTTAATTCTGGACATGCCTAGTGACGTGTGAGCATAGGAAGGTCACTGTGACAGTCATACTAGCATCCCAGTAACTCTAAAGACTATTTGAGACTTTGATACTTTCTCTGTTAAAAACTGTGTGCACAGATTAGCCTACCCAAGCTAGCTAGAATCCAGCTAGTGCAGGTAACGATGCCAGTGAAGACAGTGCAGCGCAGACTTCAGAGCCGGCTAGCGAGCAGAGTATGTACCCAGGGTCTGTGCCAGGCTGGTACTACCTGAAGCCTGCATGCCACTGTTTTCACTGCTATTGTTACCCCTCTAGCTGGCTGGATTAAGGCTAGCTCAGGTGGGCTAGCCTGTGCAGATCTTTTGCTGTGAAGACATACCCTTAGATTTTTAGAACTAGGAGAGGCAATTATGTTTACCTACTCAAGCCTCCAACATTGCACAGCAAAACAAAAAAGGGATCCCTGATTCCTCTAGCAGCAACTGCACCTCTCCTCAGATGATACTGTGAACTCTGGTACCTTGCTGCAACTAATCTCTGGATCACCACATGTACACCTAACACTGTGAGAGTCGTTAGAGTTAGCAGGAGTATATGAAGAGGGATAATGATACAGCATTGTATTGAACATAATACAGAAATTGGCAGATTATTTTAGAGAGATGTCGGGATTGACTTAGTCCCTGTGGCAACTGCTAACTCTAGGGAGGCAAAATTAAGGTTGTGTGCAAGTGTGGTGGGGGAGACATTACCTTAAATCTATATTTCCAAGTTTTCAGAGGTTTAAGTATAGGTGCATTTCACATGCTACAAAGGTACAAGGCACTGCCAGTCAATCTTGAACCTGCATTACATTTCTGACCAGTGAATACCTGTGCATACGTCAGCAAACTAAGCCCATATTTTAAAATAAAAACTGAAAAACTAGACTATATATTACATTGGTGAGAGGAAGTTAGAAGACTGTATTATTATGATTTGCAGCTAATATGTGCAATCTCAATTTAGTAAAACAAAGTATGCTTAACAGAACACAGTACACGTCTGAGGGTGTTTCATTCTGCTCAGTGAAAATTTTTCCCTTGCCCTGAAAGACTAGAGTAATGATCACAAATGCTGCCATTTACTGACCACTATCCAGTATAACAGACCAGTGAGGTAGTCTGTTTAACGTGCCATAGCAAGATGCAGGTACTTCCAAACTCTCAGAAAAAGTGAAATACCCATTATGTACCTAGCCAGTTGAAACAGTTGTGCAGTGCTGCACATTGCAGAGAGCGAAGAGAATTTCTGTTTCTCACAGGGAATTAGGTTATGTCATGAAATGTGAGGTGTAACTAACAATATTTGTAGTTCTGTAATAATACTGGCAAAGGTTCTAACATCATTCAATTTACGATCTATCCATGCTGTTTTTTCTCTCCTTTGGAACAAAAAACTCACAAATTAACTATGATATATAGAAATAGTAATGCTCTTATAGTCTGAAATTAATTTTTAAATTTCATAGTCTTAGTTCTCATATGTGATAAAACTAAGAGTGATCACTGTGACATATATGTTTACATTAGTAATACAAGTTTATATTTTATTCTAACTCCAGACATAGAAATAATATGCACAACCAAACAGGATGAACACACTCAGTAGCTCATAAGCTTTTAATGATACCTTAACAAGAGGCCTTTTGCATAAAGCAGGGATTGGCCATCTTTGGCACGCAGCCCGCCAGGGTAAGCACCCTGTCAGACCAGGCCGGTTTGTTTACCTGCTGTGTCCCCAGGTTCGGCTGATCACGGCTCCCACTCACCATGGTTCACCACTCCAAGCCAATGGGGGCTGCGGGAAGCCGCAGCCAGCACATCCCTCGGCCCGTACTGCTTCCCTCGGCCCCCACTGGCCTGGAGCAGCCAACTGTGGCTAGTGGGAGCCACGATCGGCCAACCTGTGGATGTGGCAGGTAAACAAACCGGCCTGGCCTGCCAGGGTGCTTACCCTGGTGGGCTGCGGGCCAAAGGTTGCTGATCCCTGACATAAAGTATATTCCAATTAAACTATATTTACACTCAAGCATATTTCCATATACAGAACGCAATGTCACACCCTCCTCCTGAACTTACTGCCAGAGTCTTGGACACTGTCCTTGGCGGAGGCAGTACATGTAAAATTCCAGTTTGTTTCTGGTTACACACCCTCTCTGTACCTTTAAACCCTGTGATGTCATTCACAGGTGTCCTAGCAAAGTTCTGGATGCTTGAAAACATATTGGGGTGCAGTACTGCTAACAGTATGCAGATAGCAATGTCTATTAAAGTGTAGGTGTCTTGGCAGTTAGCCACCAATGCCACGAGGCAGTGTGCCTCAGTTTCCTCCTCCACAAAGCAGTGTAGGCCTGTTATGCTTCTGCTGCTGTGCCAAACTCCAAGCCTGTTTACAGGTATAACCTGAAGCAACATGCTTATGGGATTGTCTTGTTACCATCCCTAGCATGTACAATTTTTTTTTTCCACAAATGAGGTACATTACACATCTTTGAAGGTGTCATGGTATAATTCCCCACTCTGAACCTTAGCGTCCAAAAGATGGGGCACCAGCATGAATTCCTCTAAGCTTGATTACCAGCTTAGAACCTGTAGCGCTGCCACCAACCAGGAATTCCAGTGCCTGGTACATGCTGGTCCCCCCAAAACCTTGCCTGGGACCCCCAAGACCCAGACCCTCTGGATCTTAACACAAGGAAAGTAAACCCTTTCCCTCACAATTGCCTCTCCCAAGCTTCCCATCCCTGGGTTACCCTGGAAGATCATTGTGATTCAAACTCCTTAAATCTCAAAACAGAGAGGAAAATTCACCTTCCCCCCCTCCTTCTCTCTCCCCCTCCCTAACTCTCCCTGAGAGAGAAAGTAATTCTAATACAGAGAGAAAATTAACCTCTCTCTCTCCCTTCCCTCCTTTCTCCCCACCAATTCCCTGGTGGATCCAGACCCAGTCCCCTGGGGTCTCACCAGAATTAAAAAAAAATCAGGTTCTTAAACAAGAAAAGCTTTTAATTAAAGAAAGAAAAAACAGTAAAAATTATGTTTGTAAATTTCAGATGGAATATGTTACAGGGTCTTTCAGCTATAGACACTGGGAATACTCTCCCAGCCTAAGGATACAAGTACAAATTAAAATCCTTTCAGCCAAATACAAATTTGAACTCCTCCCAGCCAAATATACATTTGCAAATAAAGAAAACAAACATAACCTAACTTGCTTTATCTACCTAGTACTCACTATTCTGAACTTATAAGAGTCTGTATAGGGGAGATTGGAGAGAAACCTGGTTGCACGTCTGGTCCCTCTGAGCCCCCAGAGTGAACCACCACCAAAAACTAACAGCACACACAAACTTCCCTCCTTCAAGATTTGAAAGTATCCTGTCCCGATTGGTCCTTTGGTCAGGTGACAGCCAGGCTCACTGAACTTAACCCTTTCCAGGCAAAAGAGACATGAAGTACTCTTGTTCTATTAACTCTTACTTATCTGTTTATGACAAAAGGGTTTACCGGTCTTGACCCAAAGATGAAGTAGCAAAAGACACAAGATTAACAGCCAATTTATGATGGACTTTGTTCACACAGTTTGGCTTGTTCAGTGCCTCTTCCATTTTTCAATCCCTTTGTGTACCATGATAAGTACTCAAATACAGATTCTTCTGTCTCTTTGGAAAAGGCTCTCAATTCAGGCATGTGTGTTTGAGGTTTGGGCAAGGAAAGGGTGCACTGCAACCATGCCTCCCTCTGGACTCTTTGTGTTGGACCCCACTCCCCTGTGAAGCTTCCAAAATGCAAAGTTTTCCTTCTTCCAGCCTTGGAGATAGTGTTCTCTCTCACAAGGGTAGCAGGAACAGCATTTTTTCAATGGAGTGCTTTGGACTGTTTAAGATTCCCTCGGTTACCCCACTCTCTGGTCCCCAAAGTTCAGCTGGGTGGACTCTCCCCTCTAGGAGATCTGACCCTCAGTCTTCCCTAGAAACCTGATTGACAGGTGAGGGGTCGGGGAAAAAGCCTCCCTACAAAAGGTGGGCAGACCCTCCTGTTCCCCATCACTTTCTGTCTGGACTTCTCTCTCTGGGCTCCCCTCTGAGGCACACAATCCTGTGTCCCCCACAGAAGGGAAGCTGACCCTGATCCAGCTGTGGGCTCATAGCTACCAGCTATGACAGACCCTTCACTAGCCAGCAAACCCCCCTCTTCCCCCTTAACTCTGGTTGGCTTGCTTCCAGCTACAGAGTCCTTGGGGTCGTTCCCACCACAGCAGTCACCAGGACCCCAACTTCCATCTCCAAGATACATGTCTCTGTGCACCCCAGGGTAGGACCTGTCCCCTACTGACCTGCAACCTCCTGGAAGTCAGCAGCTGGGAAGGCCTCCCTGTTACAAGGTGGAACATCCCCCTCCCCAGGGAGATGATCACAGGACAAGAGCAGGCTCTATCCAGTCCTTCCCACAGGAACCTGTCTTGAGCGCGGGGGCTACTGGAACTGGTTATGGCCATCCCTGCCCCCAAAGCTGCCTTCTCCATTGCTACAGAGGAATTAAAGAAACATTCTCCTATTTCCCCAGCAGCAAATGTGACTTCAGCCTCCCCCTGGGGCTTTTAGCACAAGATTCCTTCTTGATGCTAACAAACCCTGAGACAGATTCTGCACATAAAAAAATAATTTCCTAGTAGAAACAGTGCAAAATCGTGTGACTGCTGCAACAGTCAGTTTAGCCTCCAAATCACCAGTTTCCATGTGTACTTCAGCTAAACGTGCAAGGACTTTAACTCCCACCAATTTTAATTCTGCCATTTTTCCTAGTAACAAATCCTTCGCCTGGATCAGGTGCTTCCTGACTACAGAAATTTCTGCACAAGTGTCTCTCCATCCTTGCAGCACTTTGCCATTAAGCTTAACAGCATGCATATGCTCACCGCTTGATTGTGTAGAAGCAACCTTTACAAATCCTGTGTGCAAAGAGGCAGCTCTGAGAAGCAGCAGTTTCATTAATTACCTGCTGCCTGTTCCCACTCAGCCAAGGACATTTATTCCTCAGGTGCTCAGTGGACTTACAATGATAGCACCTTCTTGGCTCCTCTGCTTGAACAGGAGACATGGGATGAGTAATAGGGAGATGGGGAGGTGAACACCCAGCCTCCTTTTTTCCACAGGGGTAAAAGGGTGATTTTGCTTTCCATCAACCCTGTACCCTCTGACAGTGGTTTATGTTTAATTGCAGCTTGTGACTGCTCATAAGAGTTTGCAAACCCAGCTAATTCCCCCACTGCATTCATCTTTTTGTCCCACAAATACTGTTTTACTTCACCACTGCACAAATTCAGGAACTTTTCCTGAGTAACCAAATCACACACTTCTTCAGAGCTTGTAATGTCTTTTCCCCCACCCACTTGCCTAACAAATCTCTCATTTCATTTACATAAGCCACATTACTCAATCCAGATCCCCTCTTAAGACTCTTGCATTTAATACTGTAGGTTTCAGGTGTAATTTGAAACTGTTTCAAAACCAGTTCCTTAAATTTACCATAGTGTGAAGCATCATGAATAGGTATCTTACTGAATATGTCCAGAACTCTCCCCATCAGTTTTGCAACTTAAGTGGTCATTTTTTGATCTTCAGGAATTGCATGGAGAGTGCAGTCTCCCAATCGTGACCAAATATTCAGCAATATCACTGGATTCATCATAGTGTGGACGTAACTACTCCCACTTACGGATTTTTGGGGAAGTAGAGCCAACTGCTGAAGGGTTTTGTCTCTTTCACTCCATTACAGCCAGTTCATGCTTCTAGTTTCAGAGGGGTAGCCCTGTTAGTCTGGATCTCTAAAAAGCAACAATGAGTCCTGTGGCACCTTGAAGACTAACAGATGTATTGGAGCATAAGCTTTCATGGGTCAGATGAAGTGGGTATTCACCCACGAAAGCTTATGCTCCAATAAATATGTTAGTCTTCAAGGTGCCACAGGACTCATTGTTGTTTCATGCTTCTGTGTCTCAATTTGGGCCTGCATTTCTCTGTCTTTTAACTGCAGGGCAGCTTTTGGAGCTTCAATTTCTTTGTCTTTTAGGTGCAGGGCTTGCAGGTGGGCAGCTTTTTGTGCTTCAATTTGAGCCTGTTTCTGGGCCTCCATGGTTTCCCTGATTGCAGCTGCTTCTTTGAGCCTCATTTCTGCCTGCCACATTTGAAACTCAAGGTCCTTTTCTTCTGCTTCCAGTCTGGCCAGCTCTAGTTTTGCAGCTGCCTCACTGGTAGTCATTTTCTTGCTTTCCTGAGCTTATTTCCCTCACCCAAAATAAACAGAAAATAACAAACCAGTACCCACTTTGTCTGTTCTCCAACCACCACACTGAAAACTCACTTAAAATCACTACTAGTGTCTCAAAGCAATCAGCTGTGCACAGATCCTGTTCAGCTAAGCCACCGTGACAGGTTCGGTCACAGAGACTGGGACTGTCACCTGATGTGCTGAAACTACCTCTGAGCCTGTTTTCCTTGTCAGTCTGGGACTCCAGAACTCTGACTTGTTGAGCCAGACATGCAAACCTGCTGCAACACAGACCCAGGGTCTGAACTATGTTCCCAAAGCTGCAGGTTCAAAAATAAACAAAAATGATTTTAAGAAAAAAGTAGTAGGATTTAAGTGGTTTCAAGTAATAACAGACAGAATAAAGTAAGTTACCAAGCAAAATAAAACAAAACACGCAAATCTAAGCTTAATACATTAAGAAACTGAATACAGGTAAATCTCATCCTCAGAGATGGTTCAATAAGCTTCTTTCACAGACTAGACTCCTTCCTAGTCTGGGCCCAATCCTTTCCCCTGATACAGTTAGTGTAAGCTCAGGTGGTAACTAGGGGATTTCTCATGACTGCAGCCCCCTTTATTCTGTTCCACTCCCTTTTATAGCTGTGGCACAAGGCGGGAATCTTTCCTCTCTGGATCCCAATCCCTCCTTCTAAATGGAAAAGCACCATGTTTAAGATGGATTCCAGTTCAGGTGATATGATCACATGTCACTGTAAGACCTCCTTCTTCATAGCCTAGTAGCTGGAAGTCACATACATAGGAAGGCTTGCAGGTAAACAAACCATTCACAGTTCATGGATTCTGAAGCACCCTTAATGGCTTCCACTTAACATGTTTACATTAGTAATACAAGTTTATATCTTATTCTCATAACTCCAGACATAGAAATACATGCAAACAAATAGGATGAACACACTCAGTAGATCATAAGCTTTGTAATGATACCTTACAAGAGACCTTTTGCATAAAGCATATTTCAGTTACATTATATTTACACTCATATGCATATTTCCATAAACATATGGAGTGCAACGTCACAGTAACCCCCATTTATTTTGAAACAAGAGTGACCAGATGGGATGTATTCCGGAATCCTCAGGGCAGAGATAAAGAAGTGTTTACACATGGGAAGTTCTTGAGGATTTGTTTGGAGAAGGCCAAGTAGACAAGTGCAGGTTGGCCTTAGGTAGCTCATGTTCACTAAACTCAAATTTTATTCTAAGCCATGTCTACATTAATTTTTCAGAATATTGTTGAATAAACCATTCTGGAACACATCTCCATCTGGTCACTCTTGTTTCAGAATAAATGGAGGTTACTTATCTGTAGCTAGATGTACTTCAAGATGAGTGTGTTCCCTATTTGTATTCCATGTGTAGGTATGCATGTGTGCCATGTGCCAGAGTCTGGAGAGTTTTAACAAGCAATGTCCCTCTATATGCTCCAGACAAAGGGCATAAGACACAGTGAGGGCTGATGCCACTCCAGCTCCTGTTCTTACCATGAAGCCGATAGGCTACGAAGCAGAGAGGGAGGAGGCCTAATAGTGGAATACAGACAGGGACTACGCATTTCAGAGAACCTCCAGTTACAGGTAAGTAACCTCTATTTCTGAAAATGTCTATCCCTATGTGTATGCCACACACGGGTGACTGACAACCAGTGTTCAAACCTGAAGCAGGTCTGAGGATGTCAGCAGTAAAGGTGCTTGAACTGCAGTCCCCACAGCTGCATCTGAAGTGGAGGCCTGAACTAGTGAGTAATGTTTTGTGAATGGAACAACAGGTAGCCACTCTGCATATGTCCAATATCAGTACCTCCTGTAGAGATGCTGTGGAAGCAGCTTGTGCTCTTGTGGAGTATGCCCTTACCCCTTCTGGAGGAGGCACATGCATTCAATGGTAACACATGATGATGCAACCAGAAATCCATTTAGAGATTCTCTGAAAAGATACTGCTTGCTCTTGTAATCTTCTGCTATAGCAAGAAATCGTCGATGATTTTCTGATTGGTTTGGTCCTTTGCAGGTAGAATGCCAGGACATGTTAGATATCTCAAGAATGAAATATTTTCTCTTCAACGAAAGCACGGGGTTTCAGGAATAACACAGCTAAGTGGACAGGTTGGTTGGCATGGAATTCTGAAATTACTTCAGGGATGAATTTAGGATGAGGGTGAAGGGAGACCTTCTTGTGAAAAATGGTATACTGTGAATCAGCCATGAGTGCTCCCATCCCATTCATCCTTCTGGTTGAAATAATAGCAACTAAAAATGTGACCTTCATGGAAAGGTGGGACATAGAGCATGTGGCCAAAAGTTCAAGTGCTAGTGAGTATTGACAGGACGAGATGTTAGGTTTGACCACTGGAAGAAAGGTCCTAATTAACCCCTTCAGGAATCTGTTGATGAGTGAATAAAAATGGAGCATCCATCTAATTGAAGAAGGAAGGCATTGATCACTGTGAAATGCACTTCACGGAGCGAAAGGAAAGACCCAAGTTCTTCAGTGACAGGAGATACCTCAGTCATCTTAGACTATCCGCATATTCTGAGGAAATAAGAGAGCCTTGCCAAGTGTCTCTGGGTAAGGATAAAAAGGGTAAAAAAACAAGAGTGATGTCATGGTAGGGTAGGTCTACTACAGACCACCAAACCAGGAAGAAGAGGTGGATGAGGCTTTTTTAAACAACTAACAAAATCATCCAAAGCACAGGACTTGGTGGTGATGGGGGACGTCAACTACCCAGACATCTGTTGAGGAAAACAACACAGCGGGGAACAGATTATCCAACCAGTTCTTGGAATGTATTGGAGATAATTTTTTTTATTTCAGAAGGTGGAGAAAGCTACTAGGTAAGAGGCTGTTCTAGATCTGATTTTGACAAAGAGGAAGGAACTTGTTGAGAATTTGAAAGTGAAAGATAACTTGGGTGAAAGTGATCATGATATCGCAGAGTTCATGATTCTAAGGAATGGTAGGAGGGAGAACACCACAATAAAGACAATGGATTTCAAGAAGGCAGACTTCAGCAAACTCAGGAGTTGGTAGGTAAAATCCCATGAGAAGCAAGTCTAAGGGGAAAAACCAATTGAAGACAGTTGGCGAGAGGCACTATTAAGGGCACAAGAGCAAATGATCCCACTGCTTAGGAAAGATAGGATGTACGGCAAGAGATCATGCAGGATTAACCAGGAGATCTTCAATGAGCTAAAACTCGAAGGAAAAAAAAAAAGAGTCCTACAAAAAGTGGAAACTTGGTCAAATTACAAAAGATGAATATAAACAACACAAGTATGTAGGGACCAAATTAAAAAGGCCAAGGCACAAAATGAGATCAAACTAGTTAGGGACATAAAGGGTAACAAGAAAACATTCTACACATACATTAGAAGCAAGAAGACGACCAAAGACAGAGTAGGCCCATTACTCAATGATGGGGGAAAGACAATAACAGAAACTGTGGAAATGGCAGAGGTGCTTAAGACTTCTTTGTTTCACCAACAAGGTTGGTGGCAACTGGATGTCTAAAATACTGAATGACAGTAAAAATGAAGTAGGATTAGAGTCTAAAATAGGGAAAGAACGAGTCAAAAATTACTTAGACAAGTTACATGTCTTCAAACCACCAGGGCTTGATGAAATGCATCCTAGAATACTCAAGGAGCTGACTAAGGAGATAATTGCTAATCGCTCAGATATCTTTGAACAGTCATAGACAGGAGACATTCTGGAAGACTGGAAAAAGGGCAAATATAGTGCCCATCTATAAAAAAGGAAATAAGAACAACCCGAGGAATTACAGACCAGTCAGCTTAATTTCCATACCCGGAAAGATAATGGAGCAAATAATTAAGACATCAATTTGCAAATACCTAGAAAATAATGAGGTGATAAGTAATATTCAGTATGGATTTGTCAAGAACAAATAGTGTCAAATCAACCTGATAGCTTTCTTTGACAAGCCTTGTGGATACAGGGGAAGTGGTAGATGTGGTATATCTTGACTTTAGTAAGGCTTTTGATATTATCTCTCACAACCCTCTCATAAACAAACTAGGGAAATACAATCTAGATGGCGCTACTATAAGGTGGGTGCATAACTGGTTGGAAAATCGTTCCCAGAGAGTAGTTATCAGTGGTTCACAGTCATGCTGGAAGGGCTTAATGAGTGGGATCCCACAGGGATCGGTTCTGGATCTGGTTCTGTTCAATATCTTCATCAATGATTTAGATAATGGCATACAGAGTTCTCTTATAAAGTTTGTGAATGATACCAAGCTGGGAGGGGTTGTAAGTGCTTTGGAGAATAGGATTAAATTTCAAAATAATCTGGACAAATTGGAGAAATGGTCTGAAGTAAATAGGATAAAATTCAATAAGGATAAATGCAAAGTACTCCACTTAGGAAGGAACAATCAGTTGCACATATATAAAATAGGCAATGACTGTCTAGGAAGGAGTACTGTGGAAAGGGATCTGGGGGTCATAGTGGATCACAAGCTAAATGAGTCAACAGTGTAACGCTGTTGCAAAAAAAAGCAAACATCATTCTGGGATGTCTTAGGAGTATTGTAAGCAAGACATGAGGAGTAATTCCTCCGTTCTACTCTGCGCTGATTAGACCTCAACTGGAGTATTATGTCCTGTCTGTGCACCACATTTCAGCAAAGATGTGGGCACACTGGAGAAAGTCCGGAGAAGAGCAACAAAAATGATTAAAAGGTCTAGAAAACATGACTTATGAGGGAAGATTGAAAAAAATTGGGTTTGTTTAGTCTGGAGAAGAGAAGACTGAGAAGAGACATGATAACCTTTTATGTACTTGAAAGCTGTTACAAGGAGGAGGGAGAAAAACTGTTCTTCTTAACCTCTGAGGATAGGACAAGTAGTAATGGGCTTAAATTGCAGCAAGGGCAGTTTAGGTTGGACATGAGGAAAAACTTCCTAACTGTCAGGGTGGTTAAGCACTGGAATAAATTACCTAGGGAGATTGTGGAATCTCCATCATTGGGGATTTTTAAGAGCAGGTTGGACAAACACCTGTCAGGAATGGTCTAGGCAACATGGTATATAAACATATAAGCTTCCACTGCATGGTGTTCTTAACACATGTTCCAAAATGAGATTGGTATACGGGCCTGTCTCAAACAAAGCAAATCAAGCAGGAAGGGAAACAAAATAAGCTCTAATAGGTGAGCAAAAAACAGTGGGGAACATCCTTCCATATGGACTTTGCCTCCTGAATCTCAATTGGAAATATTTTCCAAGAGGAGTCTGGTACTATTAAAAAGAGGGACAAACACCCAAGGCACTCCCCGCTCCCTGCCCACATCATTCATGGCATCTAGAAGATAAAGGAAGCAGCGTTCGACTAGGAGAAAGGTTTCCGACCTAGAGAGTCTGGTCGGTAAAACTGCTGAGAGCATATGCTGAGAGAACTTTTTGCTTTGAATTTAACATAGTTCAGTAAGTTAGGCTCCAGTGGTGTTTTATCTTTATTTTTCTTGTAACCATTTCTGACTTTTA
This sequence comes from Gopherus flavomarginatus, assembly GCF_025201925.1. Lineage (NCBI taxonomy): Eukaryota > Metazoa > Chordata > Testudines > Testudinidae > Gopherus > Gopherus flavomarginatus. Next base: position 271,033,246 of record NC_066617.1, read on the forward strand.
TGCCTCATTATTTTTACTCACATAAGATCTCTCCCTTTGTAGTTAACAAACTTGTTTTATATAATCCCGTGTGTTTAAAGTGAAGTGTCTGTAAGATTCCATTGGGGTAACTAGGTGTGTGGCATATTATTTCTATTAAAAGAAACAAGGACTTTATTTGAATTTGTATTGTCCAGGAGGGGGCTGAGCAATACTAAAGGTAGGGTTTTTTGGGGACGGTGGGTGGGAGGGGGATTTAAGACTGGGAATGTGTAGGCGTCACCCTGCAGTATAAACAATGCTGGTAAGAGTCAAAGTGCAGCAGGCTGGCTGCAGCACAGAGACATACTGGGAGTGACTTGCATGTTGGAAGCTGTTTGTGAGCAGTCCAGATTGGAGGCTACAGCTGCAAGGCATGGTAAAGGGAATCCCAGGTTAGAGGGCAGGGGTGACACATCTACTCATTAGTCTGGATTGTACCCTGGTATATCTGACTTCTACTCACACTCATTCCAGGTTCAATCATCAGGCAAAAGAGGCAATGACCCTGGTGGGAACAGTCACTCTGGAGTTCATGTGGTCCTTGTCTGGTGAGTAGATCAACCGGAGCCAGGCTGCAGTGAGGCAGTGTGGCTTCCTGCCGCCCTGGAGCAGGAAGAGCCCATCCGGAGGCCGGAGTGGGCGGAGCTAGGGAGCTCAGAGCCTGCCCCTCAGAGGGTCAGGCGGCGACCCAGAGGTATAAAGGCTCACCCTCAGAGCTCAGTAAGCCCAAAACCACCAGAGAGGCCAGACGCCTCCATCCTAGCTTGTGGTTAAGAAAACTCTGCGGTCCAAGGCGGTCGCCAGGACTGGCTGGGCCTGCCCTGTGCTCACTACCCGGAGGAGTTGCCGGACCTGCCCTGTGCTTGCTACCCCAAGGAACCCACAGTGTTGGACCCCCCCAGAGGACAATACCCTGACCCAGGTACTACCCGAGGGGGAGTCTGGAAGTAGACCGGGGGCAGCCGACCCTAGTCTGGCTGCAGCACACCCAGAGCCGATGTCAGTGTGTTGCGGCCAGGATCCCCACTGACTAAGCAGCATGTCTTCTGCCGCTGCTAGGGCACCAGGCTGGGACGCAGTGGAGTGGGAGGGCCTGCGTCCCCCCTGCCACCCATGAGTTGGGTGGCAGTCTCCCCCACTCCCAGGCCTTTAGAGGCTTGGGGCCTACTGTTGTTTCTCAGCCCTGCCTGAGGGCTTGCACTCTGACTCTGCATTGCTCTGCCCTGACCTAGGGCCTGGGCTTACTATTAATTGTACTACTACTGCCCAGCCCTGACTAAGGGCCAGAGCCCTGACTCAGCATTGTTGCCCCACCCTGACCTAGGGCCTGGGCTTACTATTAATTGTACTGCTACTGCTCAGCCCTGCCTGAGAGCCTGAACTCCTGACCCAGCATTTGTTGCCCTGCCCTGACTAAGGGCCTGGGCTTACAGTATTTGTTCCTGTTAAAGCAAGGGCTGCCGAGGGAGACACCGTGGCCAGACTAATTCCCCCACATCAACTGTGTGTAGTGAGCTGGTGTGGCTCCCCGCCGCCCCAGAGAGGGTCGAGCCCCGGGAAACCCTTGTACACAGGCTTATAGGAAGTATAAATGAAGTCTGGCAAATGTCGTTGTAAGTACACAAGGCCATGTGGCCTGTTAGGGAAAGGCATATTTTGACCACAGTTTTTGGTTTCCAAGTAATCTGTGTTATCAGACTGCATAGTGCTTGAATTTTTTTTGTGGGAAAGAAAGTTCTTGCTGAATTTAAGACTAGTGTTGCTCCAATAAAGTTTACTGTCTGCATGGGGGTCAAAATGGACTTTTTGTTCATGTAGAAGCCCAGCATTGCTGGCAAATGCAGCAGAAACAAAGTCACTGACCTGACTTCATGGTTGGAGTGACTTGTTAGGAGCCAGTCATCCATGTCTGCATAGCCGTGACATCTATTTTGGGCTGCACCACAGAAAAAATCTTCATGAATACCCTGGGTGCTGTTGCTAGTCCGAAGAGAAGGAGTCAGAATTGGTAGTGTCTGAACTACCAGGAACTGAAGAAATTTTCTGACTTTTCTGAATAAAGATGTTTAATTGTCGAAAGACCAGAATGGGTCTCCACGCTCCATCTTTCTTCGGGAGCGAAGAAATATGGGGAATAGAACCCTCTCCTTTGATAGTGAAGTGGCACTCATTCTGTTGCCCCTCGCTAGAGAGGAGAATCTGCTTCCCAGCGAAGAATCTCCTCATGAGAGCGGTTTCTGGAAGGGAAGGCAATTTGATGGAGTAACCATCTAGAAGCCACCTATCATGACAGTCTGAACTGTGGGCAAAAAGTGAGAGACAGCCCGAAAGATGGAGGGAACAGAAGCAGTTGGCATCAACAAAGGTAGGCATTTCTCAACTGAGACATCAAAAGTAGCCATTAGTGGGTGTGTGGAAATGGGTGGAGATTGTGATAACAGAGGGGACCACAGATTAAGGTCTCTAAATTCTATGATACTTGCGTGATGGCTCAGCTGGATGCGGGTAGTAGAATATTTGTGGAGAGAGCAGTCTTGGCCTATATGCCTACGTGTGGTTCCCAAGAAGAGTAGGATAGATCTAAAGCAGTGGACCCCAAACTTTTTATGTGATGCCCCCCTTACTCATAATGCAATCTGTCCATGCCCCCGCCAGGGCCAGGAGCGGGGTCAGGGGCCAGTTGCCAAGGCCAGGGCCAAAGCTGCAGCTGAGGCCATGGCCAGGAGCAGAGCTAAGCCCGAAACTGAGGGTACGTCTACACTACAGGATAAATTTGAATTAGCTTAAATCGATTTTATAAAAAAGATATTATAAAGTCGATTGTACGCGTCCACACTAGGCACATTAATTCGGTGGTGTGCGTCCGTGGTCCGAGGCTAGCGTCGATTTCTGGAGCGGTGCACTGTGGGTAGCTACTGTAAAATAATGAGGCCAATAATGTCGATTTGCATCCACACTAACCCTAAATCGATATAGTAATATCGATTTTAGTGTTACTCCTCTTGTTTTGTAGGAGTACAGAAATTGATTTAAAGAGCCCTTAAAATCGATATAAAGAGCAGTGTAGTGTGGAGGGGTGCAGCATTAAATTGATTTAACGCTGTTAAAATCAGTTTAACAGCGTAGCGTGGACCAGGCCTGAGGGCAGGTACCACTGTTGGGAGTAGGGCCAGGGCCGGATTGTGGTCGGAGGCCGAGGCCGGAGGCTAGGGTCTCAGCTGGGAACAGGGCTGGGGCTGGAGTGGAGTGAGAGCAGAGCAGGGCTGAGTGGCACTCCCTCCCTGCCTCCCTGAACGTTTCTCTGTGCCCCATTATGGGGGCACACTCCACAATTTGGAGACCATTGATCTAGAATCCTTAAATGAGTATAGAGACTCATCAGTATTATCACTGAACAAGTTTGAGTCAAATCCTAAATCCTTTGTGGTATTCTGCACCTCCTGGGGAACCCCAAAGAGTGAAGCCAAGAATCACACCTCAGAACTATACCAGGGGCTAGCCCTCTAGATACTGTCTGCTGCATCCACCTCATCTTGCAGGGATGGTTCTGCTGCTAGTCTGCTTTCCTGAATGAAGGACTGAAATTGGGCTCTGTCTTCAAGGGGAGGTTTATCCTTAAAGTCTGCCAATCTAGAGTAATGGTTAAAATCGTATTTCACTAGCGATACAGAATTGCAGGCTCACAGAGGAGAATGTTTCTTCCCAAAGGGTCCAACCTCTGAGCCCCTGCCACACGGGGTGGTCTTACGACAGGGGTCAGCAACCTTTCAGCAGTGGTGTGAGTCTTCATGAATACACTCTAATTTTAAGGCTTTGTGTGCTAGTAATACATTTTAACGTTTTTTAGATGTTCTCTCTAAAAGTCTATAACAGTGGTCCCCAACCTTTTTGTGGCTAGTAGCACATTCATGTTTTCAGAAGAGTGTGGCGGGCGCCAACAATTTTTCAAGGCTTATTTTGTAGCTGTACATTAAATAATACAAACACCATCATATTTAATATTACATAATATGAATCCAGACAGAAGCCAGAGAGAAGCCGCAAGGACAGAGAACACCGGTGCCCACAGCCCCGGAGTACTCTGTCCCCAGCAGGCGCGGGGCCGCGGCTTCTCTCCCCTGCTGGGCACTAGGCGGGTCCTGCGCCTGCCTGGGACCGAGAACACGGGCCTGCAGCCCCGGAGTTCTCTGTCCCAGGCAGACCTGGGGCCGCAGCTTCTCTCCAGCTTAAGCCGTGGCCCCACGCCTGCCTGGGACCAAGAACACTGGCACCTGCAGCCCTGGAGTTCTCTGTCCCTAGCAGGCGCGGGGCCGTGGCTCTCTCCAGCTTAAGCTGCAGCCCCACACCTGCCAGGGACTGAGAACACCGGCGCCCACAACCCTGGAGTTCTCTGTTCCCGGCAGGTGCGGGGCCACAGCTTCTCTCCCCTACTGGGCATTAGACAGGCCCCGCACCTGGGAACAGAACACCATGCCCGCAGCCTGAGTTCTCTGTTCCCAGCAGGCGCAGGGCCACAGCTTCTCTCCCCAGCTAGGCACTAGGCGGGTGCACATAAATGCCCCGGCGGGCGCAATGGCGCCCGCAGGCACCACCTTGGGGGACCACTGGTCTATACTATATAACTAAACTACTGTTATATGTAAAGTAAACACGGTTTTCAAAATGTTTCAGAAGCTTTATTTAAAATTAAATTAAAATGCAGATCTTATTAATTTAGTATGATCCTTGCCCTTGCTTTTCCTTGCTGAGTTTTCCAATGTCTGGTGGCACATATTTGGATATTTCAAGCTGCACACAGGCTTCTGAGTGATCAGTTGTTAACCAGCTGGCAGGAGGTCAGCCACTGGAACCCCAGAGCAGCAGCCAAGGTGAGTGGAGCTGGCAGTTGGTAGGACCAGAGGCCTGGACCCGGTCTGGCAGGGGGCCTCTGCTGGAACTCCAACCGGAAGCAAGGTGAGTGGGGCTGCGGCGGGGACCCTGGCAGGCAAGGGGCCAGCAGCCAGAACCCTGGGTCAACCCACCCAGCTCTGGGGTTTCAGGGGTGGGCTGAGCCTCTCCGCCAGCTCCCCTCTACGGTCTCAGCCCACTGTCAGCCTGGAGTTCCTTCACCCAGGCCAGCAGCGGACACTGAGTGGGACTGGCGGCGGAACCCCGGCTGGCAAGGGGCCAGCAGTGGGAACCCCAGAGCGGCAGCGGGCTGAGCAGCTCAGCCTGCCACTGCTGTGGGGTTTCCACCACCGGCTCCTGCCAGCTGGGGTCTCAGCCCGCTGCCAATCTGGGGTTCCTTCTCCCAGGCCAACAGCGGATGCTGAGTGGGACCCTGGCTTGCAAGGAGCCAGCAGCAGGAACCCCCAGAGCGGTGGCAGGCTGAGTGGCTCAGACCACCCCGCGTGCCATCAAAAATTGGCTCACGCGCCACATTTGGCACACGTACCGTAGGTTGCCGACCCGTCTTAGGATAAAGTTATCACAACACAAGAGATCAAACAGGCTATAAAAATATGAATTCCAGCAAGGCCCCTGAGATGGTTGCCTTTCTGGCAGATTTCTATAGAACATTTTGTAATCTGCTATCGTCTATTCTTTGGGAGACATATTTTATGCACTTACCCCTTATGGCAGCTATCGGAGCTTCCCAAAAGATGGTATCTGAGGTAAATGGATGCTTATTTTCTTGTATAAAGTTAGAGATGACTAAATCAACTGTGGAACAAAACTTTGCATCTTTTAGTAACAGAGTGCTCAGATTCCACCTAGAAGAGTGGTTCTCATATTGTGGGTCGGGACCCCAAAGTGGGTCATGACACCATTTTAATGGGGTCGCCAAGGCTGTCAGACTTGCTTGGGCCTGGAATCAAAGGCGAAACTCAAGCCCCACCGGCCAGGGCCAAATGCAAAGCCCCAGAGCTTCAGCCTTGGGTGGCAGGGCTCAGGTTACAGGCCCTCTGCCTGGGGCTGAAGTCCTTGGGCTTCAGCTTTGTGCTCCACCCCACTCCACCGGGGGGCGGTGGGGCTCAATCTTTGCCATTGCCCCTTTCCCCTCTTGCACGTGCAGGGCAGCAGGGCTTGGGTGGGCTCAGGCTTCAGTCCTCCCTCCTGAGGTTGTCTAGTAATTTTTGTTGTCAGAAAGGAGTCGCAGCACAATCAAGTTTGAGAACCCCTGACCTAAAAGATTTTAATGACTTGTAACCTGCATTGATGGTAAGTATAACTGGAGCATGATCTGAAATTAATTTATTATCAATAGCTACTTCTAGGCATTCTGCCATCAGCTCTGAAGACACAAGAAAAAATCAATTCTGGAATAAGATGAATGTAATGTAGAGAAATATGTATAGTCGTCCTCCGTGGGGTGTCACCATCTCCACATATTTTTTAAATAAAATTCATTCATTAATAAATGAGGGCTGGCCTATTGTGCTTTGAAAGCTGGGTCTTAGACATCTGGACAAATCCAATTACATATCTAGTATAGTACTCCAATCGTCTCCAGTATTACAGGAATGCCTTTTTAATTGGAAAGAATGTCTGCAATGTCTTGAAAAAAAAATTCAGAATCACCTCCACTTGGACTGTAAATACTTTTTAGAATTAACATTTTTTAGTTGAAACAGCCTTCAAGAATGTATCTTCCTTTGTGATCAGGTCAAGACCATATATGTTTAAAATCAAATTTTTATGAGTTAAAATGGATGTGCCTCTGCTCTTAGAATTCAGTGATGAATGACACTCAACACCTAACACATTATCTTGATTCTATTGGCAAATAATTTTTGCTACATGAGTTTCCTGAAATAAAGCTAGTTGGCACTTTTTTTATGAGATGTTTCAGGATTTTAATTCTTTTAAAATGTTGATTAAATCCTCTTACATTCCAGGAGCACACTCTAAGGAAATTCATGGCAAAGTTTTAAATGATATATTAAGACATATAACCTAATTCTAAAGAGATGTGATTTTACAATATCAGTAGGAAAAGTCATCTCTAGGGTACCATCTGTATTTATACATATTAGATACTGGTTAGTTTTAAATGAACGTATGCCTACATTTAAGCCTGTAAGAATGTCAGGTACACAAAAAGACTTATAGTTAAATATCATGTGTCTTCCAAAGTTTATTTGTAATAGAAAACAAAAAATTAGACTTAAAATATATTTGCATGTAGAGATTTTAGATAATATAGGAAGGGGAGGAGCGGATGGAATGGAAGGCATCTGGATGTGCCCACATTGGCTTGTTTTAAGTCAAATATTACCCTGTAAATATCACTGGGTATTCTAGAACATGGATAATATATTTCTACCTACAGAAATTTGTATGTATGCATAAAGACTCATCACATGTAAATTTACAACTGATTTGGTAAATCAAATAGTATAAAACCTAAATATGAAAAATACAATTAAAAAAATCTTAATAGTATGTTAAATGCCCTGCACAAAATGGAATAACTAGTGCTATTTAAGATTTAGGTTATAGTTTACTTCGTGTGTCAAGAGTATTGACTGTTCCAAGGGACTTGTGGTTACTGTGATAGAACGAGCAAAGATATTCTGTCTAGCAGTGCAAGCTGTTATGATTAGTGCAGATAATACTTCAGCCAGTAGATGGTGCTATATACCCCAGAAAAACGTTAACCTATTACTCAATGCATTGCAGAGCTATACAGTTGTTATTGCTCAACTCCAAAGGAGATCAACAGAAGAGTTCAGCCTAACTGATTATCTGCTAGGAGCCGGAAGATTATATAAGCAAATGTTACCATATCTATAAGAATACATAGAAAAACAAACTGATTTTTAAACTTGAGGTATGCTTTTTATGATGATAAAATCATTGCTATTTTTCGTCAAACCTGGTCTTTCAGGTGTCTGCCAAGCTACAGATGGATTTTTACAAACTCTTGTGGAGCCTAATATATCCATAGTGAAGGTGGATGGGTACTTGATGCTCTTTTCCAGCTCTCTCCACTCCCAAAGCAGAATGCAGGTGGAAAGTAGAAACACGTACAGCCGACATTCTCAGAGATCTGCTATCGGCAGAACTCAAACTCACAGTCGCAGAGTATGGTTCACGTTCAAAGGCTGCAGGATATTGCCCTTGGCTACTTAGTGACTCTCATGTGTATCTCTTGCTTGCCACAGATAAGCAGTCCTATAAAGCAAATCACACTCCAGTTCATCATCCAAACTTAAGCCACCCTGGAGATACAAAGTTCATCCCAAATAACTTTTGAAATATTGCTTCACCAAAGGAGCAGAGGATGCTGGACAACTGCAGACTTGAACCCTAACTGTGTGGTATCAGTTTGCGGTGGATCAGGGCAACAGTTTGAGACCCAGCTGTATGCAAAAGCCCTCTAAGAACTGTAAAATGTTGATGTGATTTTTGTAAGGGGCACTATCTTCCTTGCTCAAACCACCTCAAACTTTACCACTAACCCCATGCCTATCCCAAGCCCTAATGAGGCACAGCAAATTTCAAGATGATCTGAACATGCATGTGCGTTACAAGGCACTTAAAAAATCAACTATTAAACAGTAAACTAATCTCATCCTCAACTACAGTGATGTTTACCACCACTATCATATAAACAAACAGAATTCAGGTTAAGTTTTCAACAAGTAAAGGCTGCGGTTAGTGCCCAACGAAGGCATGTGAACTTACCCACAACAAGAAGGCTGGTAACAGTTAACAGATTGGGATATTGGAGACGGGAGTTTCCTACAAAGTTGAAGAACTGGCCTGAGTAAGAAGTTATTGAGTCCCCCTTTCTTTCTGGTGGTAAACTAAGAGAGAAGGAAAACATACAAGATACAGCTTGTTTCCTACTAAGCTGAAGCTGTGGATAATTCCTGTCTCTGAAGATCCAGGGCTCTCTGTATCCCCTGTGAAGTTCACACAGTGCAACAAACAGGCCAGGTGATTAACCCATTATGAAACCACTCCCCTTTTACTATGCTAGGAATACAGAAGTATGACAGGGAGAGAAAGAAACTAACGATGAGGTGCTTCCTGTTATCAGATTTGCCTGTTACTTTGAGGTATGCTCATTTATTCGTGTTACTCTTCGCGGGGGGGGGGGGGGGGGCGGAAGGGGTGTCTGTAATTCTATCAGTGTACTACTTACGTTTTCAGATATAGCTGTACTTCTCCCTTCTGCAAGTCCCCTCCCAGTGGAGCTACCCTCCAGGACCTAGGTTCCCTAGGGCTGGGTTTCTCCAGCCCCAGAACCAGATGCGCGCATGCGCGCACACACACGCACAGTAACAGAGCAAGTCTGACTGGATCAATCAGCACTTTCAAGCTGCCTCCCCTTATATGCCTCTGGGCTCCATGGACTGGGTCAAGCAGCACTTTCAAGCTGTCACCCTTATGTGTCACAGATTCAGCACGTCCCTATCCCCACTCTCACATCACAATTGTACTGGCAGTAACCTACTTGATGAGCAAACCCCACCATATTTTTAGTGCTGCAGGGATCTTTAGCTTAGGTAAAAGAAGTGTTGCTGCAGAGCGAATGGGGGAAGTTAAAAACACAAAAGAGTAAAGTTCAGCAAGAGAGAGAAGCAACCAGCTTAACTATAAAAGTTATTTATTGAATAACAACATAACATACATTATTAAAGGCTAATACCTAAGGCAGAAAGGAAAACAGAGTGAGAGAGAGAAAGAAGGGGGATCTCACCCACTCCGCAAGGCTTGAACTGGTCGGGGTTCCCAGGTGATAGTGGTAGCTCAGGGTCCTGAGGTGCTGGAGACAGGCAGAGCCCCCAGCACGGTCAGTCAGAAGAAGATGGAGTCCCAGTAGAACTGATGCATAGTTTGGATCTAAGCATCAGAACACTTACTGGAGGGTAAGCAGGGATTTTTGTAGAGAAAATACAATGGTTCAAGGGAGAACACTAGATTTGTTTATAGGTAAACTGATGACTCAAGGTTTTTCTTTAGGCTAGATAATAGAAGCTGATCACGCTTGGCTATGGGTGGTGTTGTCTTCCAGGGAGCTCACAATGCAACTAGGCTGCTTCAGTATTTTGGATATCTATCAAGGATTCATTACTAGAATTGGTCTGATAACTGCTGAGCTGGGAGTGGGCAGGCATAGGTTTATTAACATCTGGAGCAGAGATTCCCACGATGCGGGCTTTGCTCGTCCCAGAGTTCAGTGCTGTTCTCTGTCTTAAATCTTGTCACCCTTGGCAGTAGGGGTCCAGGTGTGTCTTCCAATGCCCTTCACTGCTCTCTGCAAGTTTTTACCTCTGATGGGTTTTGGTTTAAGCAGAGGCTGTTTGGGGGAAGGAGGGGAGGGTGTCTTTCATGAGTCAGGCTGGATACTGCACCCTGGTTCCCCAAGAACACAGAGCTGACTGGTATCATTCCTTCCAGTGAGAATGATAGCATAAAGACACCCACAGCAAGACCATATTCTTCCTTCCCAGTAATTTCACAGTCACAATGACAAGTGAAACAAGATTGAGTGGGGACCTGATAAGTCTTCAAATATGTAAAAGGCTGTTTTAAGAAGACCGAGACCAACTGTTCTCCATGTCCACTGAAGGTAGAACAGAAAATAATAGGCTTAATCTGCAGCAAGGGATGTTGAGGTTAAATATTAGGAAAAACTTTCTAACTATAAGGATGGATAAATACTGGAATAGCTTTCCAAGGGAGGTTGTGGAATCCCCATCATTGGATGTTTTTAAGAACAGGCTGAACAAACATTTGTCAGGAAAGGTCTATGTATACCTAGTCCAGCCTCAAAGCAGAGGCTGGACTTGATGCTCTGCATTTCTATGATTCCACGAAACACATAATAATGGGAATTTATTTTAATAGGAGCTGGAAGTAGGGGTAGGCAGCCAAAAGATGTGCTTCTTCTCTTCTTGTTGACAAGACAGTGGACCAAAAGAAGGAACCAAAACCACATAATTCCCATAACAGAAGCAGAACCTCTGGGGGTTAAAAGATAGCCATCAACCTTCTCACTCTTAGCACATCACCACATTTAGGGTATGTCTTCACTGCAAAGTTAACCTGGAAGATTGGCAACCTGATCTGAGCACCCACACTGACTTAGTCCAGGTCTGAATAGCCACACCACAAGCCATATCAAAGTAACTGTGTCTTCACTGGTGCTGCACTCTCCTAGGGTTCACTAGGGTTTCTGGGAGCATATCCCATGGTGCCTGGTGCTGCAGTAAACTGAGCCACTCTGATTTTTTCCCAGAGAACTGTGGGAGAATTAGTCTGTCCTTCTGAGTACATGCAGGGAATTAAGGGAAGGCATTAGAGAACTATCAGCACTTGAGTCGTTTTGCCTACATCCTCACTACAAAGTGGGCTGGTTACCAGTCTAAATTATAGCAGCACCTGGATTTTAGTTCCTCTCCCAGGATAGGCCAGGAAGCCGAGTTGAAAGCACCACTAATCTCAGGTTAGAGCAGGGGTAGGCAACCTATGGCATGTGTACCAGAGGCGGCACGCGAGCTAATTTTCAGTGGCACTCACACTGCCTGGGTCCTCGCCACCTGTCTGGGTGGCTCTGCATTTTAATTTAATTTTAGATGAAGCTTCTTAAACATTTTACAAACCTTATTTACTTTACATACAATAATAGTTCAGTTATATATTATAGACTTATAGAAAGACCTTCTAAAAACATTAAAATGCATTACTGACACGTGAAACCTTAAATTAGAGTGAATAAATGAAGACTCGGCACACCACTTCTGAAAGGTTGCCAACCCCTGGGTTAGAGGCTTGTGTGCATCAACAGGACCCAGGTTAGAGAAAATAACTAGACATAGCTAACATAGGAAACCTGAGCCAAGATGTCAGTCACTACCCTCCAACAAAGTCACTATCACAAGAGATGCCAATTAAATCCCATCCCTTTAACCTTCTCTTGGCACTGTAGGACAGAGGAAGAAGATAACCTGAGACAAGGTCTCTACACCCTTCATTGGTAGTCTAATGAGACAACTACATGCATCTTCAACTTCATATCCTGTTCACCAGGAGAGAAAGCAAGGCCAGCTATTTTCCTCTAACATGAACAGCAACATCAGGGAGCTCATTGCACAGCATCCCTCCCATCACACAGCTGTTTTCCATCCAGAGCCAGAATTAATTCTATACTTGTTTTGCTAAGAAGTACATTAATTTTCCATTTGTTTATATGGTGTACTGTATGTTATTTCTCAAGTAATAAAGTTTCCTTTTGGGGAGGAGGAGGAGGAGGAGCTTGGCACCCTGGATACTCTCTTCCATGAGTTCTGCATAGCATCTATAGCAGCATAATGAATGCCAGAGACCAAGAAAAAGCATTTCAGGGAACTTTCACTCAGTCTGAAGATATCACACAGGTGATACACTCCACTGTAAGTGAACTCTGGTGTTTTAACATTGTTGGACTACAACACCAACCGCCACCACCTTGCAACCCTTAAAACACATTAGTTTCTTAAGATGTTTAACCTTTTAGGATTAAGCAGTGTCTTAAAAGATACAATTTTATGAGCAATCACCACAAAATCGTTTTTGAACAAAAGCTGCAGCATCCCGGGAAGCTGGGATGAGTTAGGTGTCTGGGGTGTTGGACTGGCTAGAGTTTAATGCTTGTTTCATTTGGAATAACTTTGAAATTATCACATGTGTAGCTCAAAATGAGTTCCTCTAAACTAGTTCCATACTAAATGGTTAACGATATCTCACTTTCCGACTATACAACCATGCACACTGATGTGAGTGATGTAAATACCTATCCACTAAATTCAGATTGAGGCCAACAACATAGAGAAGTGACAGGATTCTAGGTCACTAATAAAACACAGTGGTGCAAATTAGGATTTTCATTCTACTTCACTAAGGCCCAAATCCTGCAGGTCTGGCTTGATCCTTACTTCTGAGAAACTCCCACTGACCTTATTGAGAGATTTGCTGGAATAAAGACTGAGTAAGAACTACAGAATTTTTCACTATATGATGAATGTCACTGTAATACATACAATAACTGCCAAATATCTAAATATATATAAAAAATTCCGAACAGATTTTATCTGGCCCTGATAAAGTAGTATAATTAACATGGGACATACTAAAGGGCTCATAACATTACATTTTAAATTTGATTAAAAAAAAACAACACCAGATGTCAGTTCTCTGGAAATACTGATGTTTCCCTTCATGTGTCTTTTATTTAAAAAAAAAAATTGATCCCCAAGTGTAAGAATAGTTTATAGTGGTTTTCTGGTAAGCACTCAGAAGATGGATATTTAGTATTATTTTAGAAAGCTATTAAGATATTAAAGCACAATTACTTAGCCAACAAGAAAATATAGATATAGATACACAATAAGAAATGCAAACAAGTGATTCAAGATTTCTATTTCAAATGTAATGAGTTTCTTTCATTTTCAGGCTGACTACCAGTTCAAAACAATGCAAGTACAATGGGGATTTCCACAAGAGGAGATTATGGTCTGTGCAAAATGTTAAAACTTATTTATCAGAAACTTCCTTTTAACCAGAACTTAGTTAATTTCCTCATGCAAATAATATATTCAATAAACATTATCCAAATATTTTTGATATTCCCAAAACACTTCAGCCAAAGTATTATATATTCTCTACAAAGAAACTGATTTTGAAGACAGAAATATTATAAAAGCATACCTGCTGAAAAAGGTTAGAATTCTGTCAGCCGACAAACCTGACAAGTTAAAGGACATGATCTGTCTACATACAAATTAACAAAAATATTTAAAATACATATAAACCAATACGAAAACCCAGAGCTGGTTTCATTACGTCATCATTTCCTGACTATGCAGGAGCATTTCTATTTTAGTAAGCTGAAGCTGTACAGACAGAAGCAAGTCTAAACCTTCTGCAGATCTGAGGGTACAACACAAGCATCACTGAAGTAACTTTATAGCGCATAAAGGTAAGTAATGTTTGATCAATTATTTTCATGTTGAGCATAAAAGTAACGCAGATGTCAATATTTATTATTAAGATTAACGTCCTTCTTTAAAAATACGAATTATTCTACAACTAATAAAAGGAAGCTTAATTCCACTCCTAATAAGGACTTTAAATAACAACTGCATTGTATGACTATAAATTCAAGCAACCAGATTTTGTTTAAACACATGCAGTCACATACATAAGATATTTGCTCAGTATTTTAAAAATTAATTGAACCCTTCCCATATGCAATAGCATCAACATTGATTTTTACTTAAGTAGTTTATATAGTAAAATGATTTGCGTATATTGAATAGGCCAATATGCTGGACCTTGCTGATTACCATAAATACACCCAAACTACAGAAGATCTATGCGGACATTTGATGGAGGCAGAGAGATGGTAACAAAAGAAAAATGTATATGTCAACAACCCCAAAACTGAACAATCATTCCAAAAGCAGTGTAGCTCTTTATAAAACAAACAAAAAAACACAAACGAACCAAAACAAACGTACTAGGTCTCAGTCAAAATCAGGAAGAACCAATTCTGCCTTTGTCCTGAAAGTCCCATAAACAGCATTCAGGCGAGCTTATGATCTTCAGCTGTTCAGACACCACCCACAATATATATATAAAATGAATGACAATACCTGTATAGATCAGTAACAGGAAAATCTTTTCACAATACCTAAAAACCTCTACTAATCATTAAAGTGTATCAATTGGACATTTGAAAACCAGTGCCCCCTTTTAGACTTTTTGATAAATCTACTTATTCAATTTAAACAGCTAAATATTCCCATCACTAAATCTAGAAACGAGGACAAAATTCTCAACTCAGATGCACACAATGAAGATCTACATATGCTGCTCTCTCATTGATATTAATGGATATCCATGCATGCAGCAATGGCTTGATTTCAGTCATAGTTGCATTTATTTATACATCAAAGCTCCCCCTCCCCCCCATTCCCAATATACCTAGATATTTTTTACCTGTGTAGCATCTACATGCCAGAGTCCTGACACCCATTTTAAACCAAATAAGGTTGGGAATTAGGTCTTCAACAACAATTAAAAAAAACTCCAAAACCCTCATTGTTACAATATGTTCCTTCATTTACATGTCTCAGAATGGCACATCTAATAAACTGACTAGACTCTACAAATAAGCTACAGGCCACAAGCAACATGGAGTCTGGATGAGCAGATTTATGCATATACTACTATTGTACACTGCAATCATATTTATAAAATTGGTGTAGGAGCTCAGAAGTAATACATTATATTACAAGCATTTAATCACTACAGAGAGAAATCTAAAACCCATGAAGAGAAAGAAGGAATGAAAAGTTTGAGGATACATACTGTCTAAAACAATGTTCTCTAGGTAGAAAAACGACTATTGGATATGGTGACAAATATAACTGTTGCTGGAAGTGTGTTTGTTTGTTTGTTTGTGTGTTCGTTTTTTGGGGAGGTGTCAGTTTCCGAACATGTTTGTATATTTCCCATAATACTGATTCATATATATACTTATGGTATTTTATTAACAAAATTTGTTATACTTTCTTTTTTTAAACTTCTTAGGAAAAATATGAAAACATGATCAAAATTGAACTGATTGTTTGATAAGATTTCATCACTATGCTGCACATTAACAGAATCCCACTTTTGGGATGTGTCCCATCCTTCCTTTGATGTGCCTCAATATCTTTTAAAAATATTACTTAATTTGACGTATCCTCTCAGCTGACCACTTCAGAGCATTTCTCAAACTCCCTCCAAATCTCCTTCCTTGTCACTATAATACACTACATAATTTTTCCATTCCAAGTGTAATAGTCCATTTTACTTTATTGCCCTTACACTAACATTTTCATGACTAAATCCTCCTCAGAGAATCAGCAGAATTTTGTATGAATGAGAAAACTTCATTGAGACCAAGAGTATAGGATTAGACACTTATGACAAAGAGGCTATACTAATGAAATAAACTACAGTTCCATTATAGAGAACAACAAAAAGTGAGAGAGATAAATAAAACCTCACATTTCAAGACAGAAGTTAACCCTAACTGACAGAGATTAGGAAGAAATTTTCCATATAGACAGGTCATGCCATTATTGTTCAATACAGGAGTACTCTCCTCAAAAGCATCTGTGACTGGCCATTTGCAGCCAGAATACTGGACTAAACAAACCACGGGTCTAATCTGGAAGCTCTGTATTAGTAAGTAAAGTAGATGGCAGACATTACAGTGAAAAGATAAAAAAATACAGAGAGTAACAGTGAACTAAATTACTCTTTAAATGCTTTCTTCACTTACAAGTCTAAAATGGAAAATGTCCTTTGGTCATTTACAAGCCTAAAATGTGTACACACACACACACACACAGGGTATTGGGGAGGAAGAAAATAGCTGTGATCCCACTTCCCTCCCCGCCCCGCCCCATAGTGCCAGGAGGCTGGGTCAATGGCCGAGTAATAGAGAACCCACCATACACAAAGCAGCCAGGAGGCTGCAGGAACACTATAACACATTCTTCTTTCCTTTCAGGAACTACGAAGCTGGGGGAGGGGTACAATAGCACAGGCACACTGGCAGCCACCAAGAGGCTAAGGAAGTCGATTAGTACACCACTGCACCAAAGTAGGGTGAAGAAAGAAAGCTTCTTGTTCTCTTTCAGCAGCTGAGGTAGCAGGATGAAACTTCAGTTTTCAAAACACTTATGACAAAGAGGCTGATACAAAAGATGCCGACCCTTTGCCCAGTAGCTTCTCACAAGGACACTGTAGTGAAATTTGTGTGGTTCATTCTCCATTGCGAATTTTTGTATTAAAATAAAAGTTATAAATGTAGTCCTCTCACTAGTATGTACACCTCTACCTCGATATAATGCTGTCCTTGGGAGCCAAAAAACCTTACCATGTTATAGGTGAAACCGTGTTATATTGAGCTTGCTTTGATCCACCAGAGTGCGCAGCCCCGCCCCCCGGAGCACTGTTTTACCGTGCTATATCCAAATTTGTGTTATATTAGGTGGCATTATATTGAGGTAATGATGTATGTGGCAAAAAAATTTCAAACCCTGGGTATGGATACTATACTTAGAGTCTAAGTAGGTATTAAGATACCTTTTTCTTCTTTTCATGCCTTTCATATGCAACACTGTACATATGTTCTATTAGGAACAGTTTGTACCTAAGATTCACAACTGATATTTTTCCTTGTGTATAGGAACTACACTAAATTTCATGTTTGTTTATTCTTTTTATTACTCAGTTTTAGTTATTTTTAAAACAAATATACTGTCAAGGAGTATATTCTTTAGAAAAGGCTACTTACAAAATTTAAGGACAAGTAGAAGAGTTGTGTTTAATTTGCAACTATTTAAAACAGCAAACTTCAGATACTGTAAGCTCATGAGTGCAGGAACTGTCTTTGTTCTGTGTTTGTATAGTGCTTAGCACAGTGGGTCTGGTCGCTGGCTGGGGACTGCTAGATGCTACAATACTACAAACAAATTAAAGGCCAAACATAACTACATTCAGCAATCCCTGACTTCACATTTTCTCATTATATTTAGGAAATCCATTTATAAAGACACATTTTTATTTAGTTATTTAAAAAACATAACTATAATTATATTTTAATTATTAAACAACACATCACTCCCTACAAGTTTGATACTATATGTAATCTCTTTGGGGTAGACATTATGTTGATAGACAAAGTAAGCCTAGCACATTTTGGGAGTTACAAGAATGTATTTTTATTATTTCTTGACTGCAATTATTTTTAAATGTGTTTTAAAAATAATTGTGGTCAAGAAATTTGTTTTGCCTCTATACAAATTTCCAACTCTAATTTTGATTACAATTTCATTTCTCATTATTTACTTCATTTGTTTTTAGGGATCATGTTTTAAGAGGAGAAAAAAATGAATAAATACAATCAAAGTCAAAACATTATGCCAGGAAACTTGCATCCAGAAGAGTACAGGATTGCATCACTTGTCTTTTATAGTTTTATACTCGTAATTGGATTGCTAGTGAACATCACTGCACTATGGGTCTTCAGCTGCACCACAAAGAAAAGAACAACTATAACAGTCTATATGATGAATGTCGCATTACTTGACTTAATTTTTATATTTTCCGTACCTTTTCGGATAACCTACTATGCAAAAGAAGCTTGGCCATTTGGAGATATATTCTGTCGGATTCTTGGTGCTTTCACTGTGTTTTATCCAAGCATTGCTCTGTGGCTGCTTGCTTTTATAAGTGTTGATAGATATATGGCCATTGTCCAGCCCAAACACGTCAAAGAACTTAGGAATACAAGGAAAGCTCTGCTAGCTTGCATTGGTATCTGGATAATGACCCTTGCATCAACATGCCCTTTGCTATTTTTATATTCAGATCCAGATAAAGCCTCAAATTTTACTACCTGCATGAAGATGCTGGATATCATCCATCTAAAGGAAGTCAATATGTTAAATTTTTCTCGTTTGATTTTTTTTTTCTTGATTCCCCTGTTTATCATGATTGGATGCTATCTAGTCATTATTTACCATTTTGTCCATGGCAGGACTTCCAAACTGAAACCCAAAGCTAAGGAAAGATCCATAAAAATTATAGTTACTCTGATTGTGCAAGTGCTTGTCTGCTTTGTGCCCTTCCACATTTGTTTTGCCTTCCTGATGCTGCAAGATGAAGACCAGAGTTACAATCCATGGGCAGCCTTTACCACCTTTCTCATGAATCTCAGTACATGCTTAGATGTTATTCTGTACTATATTGTTTCTAAACAATTTCAGGCTAGAGTCATCAGTGTCATGCTTTATCGCAACTATCTTAGAAGCGTGCGCAGGAAAAGTTTTCGATCTGCGAGTTTAAGGTCACTAAGTAATATAAACAGTGAAATGATATAAACAAAATTAGAAGATACTTATAATGGAGCCTAGTGACTTTCACTGAAGTTTGACATTTCAACTTGGTTGTATTCAAGAATGCTCTGGAGTTGGCAATATTAGGACACATTAGATCTGTGGTAGCATAATTGTGGGACAAACAGAATACCAAAAAGACTTAAAATATTAATGGTTCATCAATGTGTTTTACATTTTTCATAGTAAATCCAAGAGAACTAAGATATTCATGATCTACCATCTGGGTGAAGCAGGCAAATAAATATATTGTCCATGACGTACTGTCTCTCAATCAAATGTAAATATTTCCAGGTGTAAAAAAAGTCAATGTCCATGCTAGTGTATATACAATTTAAATAAAGCACATGCAGAATTTCAGCGTGACCACTAGTTAACATATCTGCTTATATGATGCATTAAGATTTTATATTTCCATGCCAGATAGTATATGAAATTAAAGTATCTATTATATTCATAAGTTCAGCTTTTTCCAGAACAAAAACATGAACTGAAGAGAAAGTTTAGCTGATATTTGCATTTGGTTTACATAAAATCTCTTATGTAGCAGTATTTTGACACCCTAAAATTAATGAAATTCTGTAATCATAAATAAAAAGTACACTGAATAGTAGAAGAGATAAATTACTCAAATTGTTAATTATTTCCTGTAAGTGTAATATACAACATTACTCATGTCTGGAATACCCCAAAGCATAAACAGATAGTATATACTTTGTTCCTCAATAGATTTAGTTTATACAGACATACAAACAGTGCATGTCCCACCTCTAATCTTTCCGAATACTGACACACTACACGACTCTTACAATAGCTAACCTTAGAAAGTCTAACAAAAACACATTTTTTAAGTAGGCTAACTACAGTGTAACTTTCCACATGCTTATGAGAATGTCTAATGTCTTTTCCATCAGATATATTAAGGATCAGAAACCGAAAGCCCTTACATTTGACATTAGAAAACAGTGACTATAAAATCTTTTCTTAATACCAAAGATCATGCAGTATATGGAAACCCCTGACTATGTGAGCCTGACCACACTAAAGCATAAACCTAAATGCAAATACTCAGTTAGCCATCTAGTTTTCTGTGTTCTTTCTATTATACAAATCTCTAAAGCAGCTTATTTGAAACTGAGCTCCTGAAGAATCTTAACCTTTAAACACTTCACTCTTCAAATATGAAATGCAATACATATAGACATACTGTCCTACAAAACAAGAGTTTTGAAATGTGAACTAATGGAGTAGCTTCCAGTATGAAATGCATAGTTTTGCATATTTTAAAAAGTGAGTTACAGTAACATTAGTTTTGTGCTTTCAGCAGCATAGTCAGCACTTAAAAGAAAGTGAAATCAAAACAAATATTCAGGAACACTGTACTGGGTAAAGCTTAAAAGATGCCAGCACTCCAAGGTAACTCCTTTCAGTTACTCCAAGACAGACAAAAACACAATGTTGTGAAATTGAAAGTTATCATAAAGTGGAAGTGTAATACTAAAAATATTTCAACTCTACTATAGGACATATTTGGAAACTAGTGTTATACAAATGAATACTCATACCAAGAACATTTTCATTTTTATGTAAAAAAGGATATACTGCATTTGAAGGGTTACATTAGTAGGTCATTTTACTCAAATCTGTGCTAAGTAATCCCTTGAAATCGTATCTAAGACGAAGCCAAGCTCATTAAGAGCTACTTACAATCCAGAAGGCAAACTGCTGATGGTGATGCCAAATGCATATTGCACAACTTCTACAAAGAGAAGATCAAATAAAGCTGACAGCATCCAGCAGCCCAATAAAAAGGACTGAAAAGGAACAAACAAAACAGACAGGTCCCAAACATGAATTAATTAATTTAACTGGAGCTAGTTAATTCTATAAGATTAAACATATGGATCACATAAAGCTCTGATGTTTAAAGTTGAAAAAGTCTATTTTATAGTTCAATTAAGCTCAGTTTATTTCCTTGGACATTACAGTACGATTTTACAACGCAAGTTTACCAGACCAGTCTTTCTCATCTTAAAGAACTATTAAGAATTGGATTGTTCAATAAAATTCACTTTCATGGACCACATAAAACTTGCTGTAGCCTACCAACATATTTTCTTAGCTTGAGCTATTACTTATTAAATGAAAAAAAGCTAAAAATGTTCTTTGGTTATTCAATTGTGATTTATGGGTAAAAATACCAATTAAAAATACATTTTGATTAATGGAAATAAAATCTCAATTAAGAATAAACCTTCATATAATATTTAAAATCAAACATGCCATTTAAAAAATCTGTTTCATACCATGTATGCTAACCAAGTATCTGTCCTAAAAGACTACAACAATATAAATATCTGACAATATTGCCAGAGGATTTAGCAATCATTGTAAGTATTGAAAATGATAGAAGTGACACTTACTGAAAATTTTCGGCTGCCATATCTTCTTTCAAATATCCTGAAGTTATAAATGAGCAAGCTACTGCAGAATGTATCTTTCAGATCAAGACATATCGTTCTCCCAAATACAAGTCTCCAAATCTAGAATATAAAAGCACCAAGATATTTAACTCTCTCTCATCCTTCACAGAAATTCTTCAGGGGATTTGTGTTTAGGTTTAACACAATACAAAAGAGGAGAAATGATTACAGTGGTCCACATATGTTTGTAACCATTTTTCTAAGGTGATTAGTAGATATTAGAAAGTTAGTTTAAAAAAGAAAATCTTACTCGGAAATGTTTATTTTTTTAAACAATCTTACCATTCAAATCAAATCAACTCATCTTCAATAGTTCATATTTACAAATACTAATATACCGTGCTTTCCACAGATACTTGCATATAGCAGTGCTGATAACAGAAAAAGATGGTTCCTTTCAACAGGGAACTGCTACCATTAACCATTTTTCAGCAGCATAAAGAAAATAAAGTGATTTTAGGACTCCCTTTATGATGAACTGCAAAGCAAAAGTTAAACAAAATATGGGTTTGCCCTTACTGTTTCTTTATAATGTAAAAAACTTTTTCTTTATTATGCTTATTCTTATATTTGAACTATCAGAAACATCAGGTCCTCTTTTTACATAGGACCTTAACAATATACTTGGAAGACCTGAATAGTGATATTACATGAAGCCGTAATCTGAGCTGCTGGGATGAAGCTCTCCCTCCCCACAACTGAATACACAGAGGCCATGTCTATAATTCAGGGACTATAGCAGCATATCTATGGCATAGCATAAATGCAACCAACAGCGATGGAAGAGGGGTTTCCATTGCTGTAGAAACTTTACCTCCCCAAGTTCTTTCATCAATCTAGTTGCATTTAAAGTAAGGGTTATGTTGGTATAGCTATGGCTATGTGGATTTTTCTAACCCTTGACCGCTGTAGCTATGTCCAGGGCCAATGCAAGGAAGTTTCGCGCCCTAGACGAAACTTCCACCTTGCCTCCCCCCAGCCCTGCAGCAGCTCCCCGCCCTCCCTCCGCCCTGAGGTGCCTCCCTCCCACGGCAGGCCCCCCCTCCCCCACGGCAGCTCTCCTCCCTGCCTTGAGGCACTCCCCCGTGGCAGCTCCCCACCCCCTGGCCCAGGGAGCCGTGCGGTACCTCCCCACCCCAGCTCACCTCTGCTCTGCGTTCTCCCCGAGCACGCTTCCCCTGCTCTAATTCTTGTCCCAGGCCTGCGGTGGCAAACAGCTGATTGGCGCCGCAAGCCTGGGTGGCGGGAGAATTAGAGCGGGAGCAGCGTGTTGGGGAGGATGCAGAGCAGAGGTGAGGAGCCCTGTGGCAGCTCCCCTCCCCCTGCCCTGAGGCATCCCCATGGCAGCTCCCCACTCCCCGCCCCAGCTCACCTCTGCTCGGCGTCCTCCTCAAGCACACCACCCTCGCTCTAATTCTCCTCCCAGGCTTGTGGTGCCAAACAGCTGATTGGCACAGCAAGCCTGGGAGGGGGGAGAAGAGAAGCAGCGACTGCGCGGTGGAACCCCCAGGCTGCTGGCGGCACGCTGACCCAGGGGATCCTCTGGGCTGCTGGCGGTGGCTCAGATTCCCTCTCCCTCCCAGCGCAGGGGCAGCTGAAATGGCTTTAAAAAATTTTTTTTGGGGGGGGCGCTTTTTGGCGCCCCCAAATCTTGGCGCCCTAGGCAACCGCCTAGTTCGCCTAAATGGTAGCACCGGCCCTGGCTACGTCAACCTAAATTTTAAGTGCAGACCAGGCTGAAAACAAAAATGGCATAAGGAATTTTATCAGCTTGTTCTATGAACATCACAAAATTATTCCTATTCACATCAAAAGATCATATACTATTAAACGTGTTTGGCCATGTCTACACTAGCGAGCTTACAGGTGCACAGATATACCAATGCAGCTGTGCTGCTGTAAGATCTCTCGTGTACCTGGTCTATGCTGACAGAAGAGAGCTCTCTCGTTGACATAATAAAACCCTCTCAGCAAGCAGCAGTAGCTATGTCGGCGGGAGACACTCTCCTGGCAACATAGTGTTGTTCACACTACCCTCTATGCCAGCAAAAATTATGTTGCTGGGGAGGCAGGGAGGAGTTCACGCCCCTGAGCGACACACGTTTTGCCGACAAGTGGTAGCGTTAGACATGGCTCAAGTTATACAAGGCTCACACTTCTCCTCTGTTGAAAGACAGATGATGAAATAATATCAGGGTCCCAGCAGAAGGAAATGAGAGCTACTCTGATGGTTTGTTTTAGCAGAAGTGAAAAAAATCTCTCTTGGGGGGTGATATGGCCTAAATGGGAGTAGTGATGGTAACAGATTGGTGATTTAAGGGCTTGCCTACATAGGAAGTTAGCACAGCAAACTAACTAACCAGCCAGGACACTCTTATATTCTGAACTAAAGTGCCTTTGGGCAGTTTAGCTAAACAATTGTGCTTTAAATTCACACCCTGTCTTATTACGAACTAACTTCCCAAGTAAACAAGCCCAGAGTCCAAGACAATGGGGGGGGGGGGGGGAAAGAAAACTACAGGAGAAATACATTGGGGAATCAAGGAAGATAGAGTTAATATTTAGAAATTCCCTCCCCCTTCTAAATAAATGAATTAAAGTTTACCTGAAAATCCTCTTTTACAGCTTGTAGGTTATACGTGAAGAACTTCTGATAACGTTGGAAGAGCAGAGTCAATAGAACCGACAGGGCACTTGGGACTAATAAAAGACTCTTTGACAGAGGTGCTTTATCTTTAAAAAAAAAAAAAAGAAAGAAAGAAAAGAACAAAAACCTCAGAGGGAGAGACCTCAGATTTAAAAAGCAACTTAATAAAACAAGTGAAAGGAGGCCGAAATAGCACTGAATCAACATGGAAGTTCATAAGATGTCACAATAACCTATAATGACAAATGTTGATGGGAAAAGGTACATAAAGGAGACAAAAAGATTGTATTAGTCCAAACAAAAGGCCTGCTGATATAATTCAAGGACTGTGTTAAGATCATGCTTAGACAAAAAATGTGGAACAGGAAATAAAGGAACCAAAACTGGTTTGTCAGAAACTAGGCCTAAACGGTGGCCAACATGATGAGGGGAAGGGCTATTCCACCCATCATTCCTTTATGCGGTCATTAAAGAAAGAGACTTCAGGAGAAAATTTGGCTACTGGAGCAAGTTTCACCATCATGGTTATCACCCTGGCCCTTCTTAATCCTGGTCCTGAAAGATGTTCTGACTGGACCCAGACCAGAAAGAAGGACCACAGTGATACTGTCCCCTCTACCAGCTCCAGCTCTACTCCAAACATCATGTGGGATGTGCAAGTTTCTCTCTCTTTTCCATACTCCATGTAGCCTTTTCCTTCCCCACCTAATTTATTTTCTTTCCTCTCTCTCTCCTTTTGTCTTCTGATTAATAAGACTCTAGCTTAGTTGCCTAACACTGTATATTCCGAAAGCCTATGGCCAGAAGAGGCCGCTAAAAGCAATGTCCTAAATAGCTTGATGCTGGAGTTTGTCATATCTCCGAATGGCTGAAAAGATCATGTCCTGTGCCTGTGTTTTTCCAGCAGTGAAGTTGCAAGTGAGAGTCACCCCCAGACACAGAAGCTGCATTTTCTCTCTGCTGTTCTTTTCTCTCCTCTTTTGTGCACATATGTCTTGATTTGTCTTCTAGGAAATGTGATCAGACTTTAACACCATCACCACCAATGACAGCTCCAGCCCAGCTCTGCTAATTTTTTCTCTTTTCCTCCAAAGGATGTCTTTATTAGCATCTTTAAATACCATCCAAGAGACTGTCAAACAAGGTTTTTTTCCCCCTTCTAAATATTATTGTCAGCTGAAGGAAAAGGGAACAAAACATGTTGTTAAAATGAAAGTCTTATTTAATACTTTACATGTCCAGTGCTTAAACTGTTTTTCCTTCTTTTCTGTATCTTTATTAAAGATTCCTAATGATCTGTTTGCTATGGTACTAAGCAAGTTGAGGTTTCTGTATACCAAACCCCATACCTTGTTTAACACTGGACAATGACAGGATCTTTGACTTTTTGGGCCTATATATTCCAATTAAATTAATACTATAATAGTTACTTGCCACTTGTACTTTTACTAATCTCTCCCTGAATCAGTAATTCAAAGATTATTAAACCACTGTGCCAATGTGTCTACAACAATACCATTCTATGTATTTATCTGCCTAACAAGCAATATGAAACACATCTTCCTATTTCACCATGTACAATCCACAACAAGTAGGACATTTTGTTGTTGTTTGAAACAGAAAGTGTTTTATTTTTGCACTTTACCATTGTTTACATAAAATTATATAAAATATTTCATTCTAATAAAAAATCCCATTATAAATGCATTAAAAAGTGAATTGATACTATAATTACCCAAAAACATCGTAACACAGAGTTAAGGTTGCGCAGTAGTGCCTCATGTCTTTCCAGAATGGAGACCTTTTGAAAATTAGCAGAAGATTTAAAGTACCCCCACAACACAAACTTATTTCTGGCTACCATAAGCTGGCAATAGCCACTGGGTTAAATAAGGGTGATGCACAGGTTAACCTACCAAGAGAAGTGGTGGAAGCAACTGTGTTAAATTAAAAAGACAACAAAAGGTTGGAGGAAGTACAGATGAGAGTTCTTCAAAACATAGCAGATGTAAAATGGAATGATTTTTAAGACAAACCAACCAGTTAAAAGCACAGTAGGAGTGAAATCAGAGTGCAGGACTGGCTATAAATCTAAAAGATTATGATGATGCAGAGACTGCTGAAAACAACAGGTGATGGAATGTCAAAGAAAATAATGCAAACATAACCAAGATCAGTCTGACCTACTACACTGCAGGACATCAACCTGGCTGGGTTTAATGAAGGAACAAGCCATGGACAGGAATGAATGGCGACGCTGTACTACTCTGTATCTGCAAAGATGATCTGCGATGAAAGAGAGTGAGTGAGTCAGCGAGAAAGCGCAGAGGTTCACAAGAGTAAAGGGACAATAAGATATAGAAAGTCTGAGGGTATGGCTACACTTACAGTTTTGCAGTGCTGGTAGTTACAGCTGTGTTCGTACAGCTGTGTAGGGCCAGCGCTGCAGTGTGGCCACACTGACAGCTACCAGCGCTGCAGTGTGGCCACATTTGCAGCACTTGCAGCGCTGTTGGGAGTGGTGCATTGTGGGCAGCTATCCCAGCATTCAAGTGGCTGCAACGTGCTTTTCAAAAGAGGGGGGTGGGGTGGAATGTGACAGGGAGCGTGGAGGAGACAGACAGAACGGATTTTTGGAGTTGACACTGTTCTCAGCTCCCTGCCTTGCAAGTTCTAAGGACTGTGCCTACCTTAAATCATTTTAAAAGTTCTAACTCCCTTCCCCCACTCCTCTCTCATTCACTAAATGCAAATTAGGCACAGCTAAATACCCGTCAGACCAGATCAGCAACTACTGAACACGGACTTCCCCCTCCCCCTCTGCCGTGTGAGCGTGCTGTTTCTCTCTTCAAGCAAACAGCTGTGAACATTCCAAAGTAATTCCCCTGCCTGCCTCCGCTCGCTCAGCAAACAGGAGCTGTGTTTGTTTTTTAAATAAGCAGTTTGGCTGAACTCCGAGCTCTCCCTTTCTTCCGGTTTGTTGTGGACAGGAATTCTGGGATACCTCTTATACCCCGGAGGTCAATAAAAGCGCTGGTGGGTGTCCACACTTGCTGACCAGCGCTGGATCACCAGCGCTGGAATCCCTACACCCGAGGCTCGACCGGGTGTACAGCCAGCACTGCAACCAGGGAGTTGCAGCGCTGGCCGTGCTTTGCAAGTGTGGCCACATCCTAAGTTGCAGCGCTGTAACCCCCTCACCAGCGCTGCAACTCTCTAGTGTAGCCAAGCCCTGAGGTGGTTTGTGTGGAGTGGGCACAGTGTTTGAGTGTGGGCAGCTCCTGTGTTACCCCTGACCTAAACTCAAGTTTTGCTCAAGCAAAGAGTTGTTGTTCAACTTTATCCTACAGTGTTCACATGTTCCATTTTCTGGGTGTTCTGCAGCATCTCCAACAGTACATTGCTAATATGTGGTTAGGACAAAATTAAGGATGCACTGTGGAGTGTACCGTAACTTCATTTTTTGGTTTTCCAAGGTTTAAGCTTAGCCCTCTCCACATTCTGGAAGGACATGAGGTACCACTAGGCAACTTTAACTCTGTGTTAATGCAGGTTTGGGGCATTTAATTTCTTTCGTTTAAAAAAAAAAAAAAAAAAAAAAAAAAAAGGTTTCTTAGCACCTTCCCACACACTACAGCCCAGCTCTTCCCCTTCATTGCCTCTGCCTCCTCAGCAAGGATTACCCCACTCACAGAATGCAGTGGCTGCATGGCCATCTCTTCCGTGCCTTTGCATCATCTCCTTGTCACTCATTTCTCTTTATGTCCACCACACACTAGTTCTTCCCCCTCAACCATCCTCCCCAGGAAGAGGCAGGCAACAGCACAGGGCATGCAGGTTGAAGAGCTCTGGGGAGGATTCAAGAACGGCACAAGGACTAGCATGAAGTCAGTGGGGACATTTTTGGTGGGTAGGGGAGACATGGAGAGGCGTGGATGTGAGGACTTTTGCGGGACAGAGGTGAACCTCAACAACTCCTACTGCACAACTCGGACCCCCTCCTACTCACCCCAGATTCCACTGCTCTGACCCCTCACATATTATCTTCAACTGCTCAGACTCCCCCAGCACTACCTTGACTCCTGTAATATTCCCTTCATCATGTCATTGATCGTGTAGAACTGATAAATGAAATTGTTTTTAATTGTTCACTTTATTAATGTAACTTCTGTTCACCATTCACTACACTTGCCTACACTGTAACTTCTGTTCCATATTGTAATTCAAACCCCATTTTAAAACACTCACTCCATTTTGTAAAAGCTTCCTCCAACCTTCATTTTTGCAAACCCTGCTGTAATCTTATTAGTTTAGTTTAGATGTGTGAATGAGGTATGTATGAATGATGGAATCAACCTCCAGCCCCAGCCTGTCCTGATGAGATAAAGTTCAAATACCAACGGCTGAAGACCTAGACAACAGCCCTAAACAAAGTAAGAAGCATCCACCCTAAAAAGAAAAGGACAACAGAACAACAGAAGGAAGATCAAAGCCAGGTCCAAGGCTGAAAGTCACACCTGCAATTGATGGGTGATCAATCTAAACCCAGAGGCAGCGTGACACATCAAGACCTATAGACTTTGAATCCAAACTAAAAGCCTATAAAAAGAAGGGTGAGATGAGAGACTCTGGGTAACATTCTGCTGCCAACATGGAAGAACATCGGTGCCTGCCCAACAGAGATCCAGCTCGGCCTTGTGCCCAGCTTTCCTGGCCAGTTAGCTGCCACAAGCTACGAACCCAAGCTGCAAAATCAAACCATGACCTTAAGCTATCTTCAGGACTGGTAACTATGCAGCAGCTGCAGAACACCTGATGAATGTGGGTGTGTGTGTGTATAGGTATTAGGTATAATGTGTGTGTATAAGAATTAAGATATTAGTTATTAGTCATAAATTGTTATCATAATAAATGTGGCATCTTCGCCTTGTCCCCTTTAATAAGATCCTGCTGGTTTTTACTGGTCTAATATAATTGGTATAACAATTGGACCACCCCCACTCCACTTAGAACCCTCCATACATGCACCAGCTCCACACTCCTACTTGACCTACCCGTCCCTGGTACATTTAGAGGGTTCATGGGGCTGTGAGGAGTGCAATTACCAGCTAGAGGCAGGAAGGAACAGGAGAATGGAACATCGTCTCTAGTCCAAATCAGGGCCTAGTGTCTGGAAACAAGGTTGTACACATCCATTTCAGGCACAAGAGGCTCACAGAGGTGTGAAGGGAACATTCAGTGAGCTATGCTCAGCCAAATGAGAACACATGATGGAGAAGGATACAGCCTGAAACAATAAATTTGAGACATTTCAATTGTTTCCATTCGTCTCAGTGGGCATTGTCATTCCCCTTCCATTGGGCTTTTAGTATCCTGGCTCACACATGCAGGTCAGATAGAAGGGCTCAGACCCCCCCTGCAGAAGGGCAGAGCCAAATCTCAGCTCACACACAGAGGGTAAAGATCCCCCAGATCTTGGTTCATACATGTGGGATCTCTGCCCTTCCCAGGGCTGGGGATTTATGCTGCCCCATTCCACTCCACCGTCACCCTTTACGTGAGGCACATCCTCCTCCGATCCCCAACCACTACCATGAGAAACCTCCCACCCACTGCGAGGCTCAGCCAGGACGAGGGGAATGAGGCAGAGAAGGTGTGGGGGAGAAAGCCTTCAAATGGAAGGAATGATAAGGCTCCTATTAAATTACTAAATAAGAGAGGGGGGAGAAAGAATAGACCAATATGCCCTGAAAAATGTCTAGTATGTCTGTGAGAATGCCTCAAGCTACAACACCTGCAGCACACTAGAAAGGTGCATATCTAGAAAGAGAGTATGGTGATAAGTGGGGAGGAAGATAGTACAGACCAGTGGTTCTCAACCGGGGGTCCACAACCCCCTGGGGGTCTGCGAGCCCTTTCAAAGGGGCTGCGGGACTCACCTATGGATGAAGCCTGGATCCCCAGCATTGCCCTTACCTCCCCCCACGGGGCTGAAGTCAGGAGGCATGGGGCTGAAGCCTCGATCCCCAGTGTCCCCACGGGGCTGAAACCGGGAGGTGCAAGGCTGAATCTCAGAGCCCCGAGCCCTGGTGCTCTCTGTGGGGCAGAAGCCCTGAGCCAATAGACAGAGTTGGGGACATGGAGGACATTCCTCTCCCAAACTGCAGCGCAAGTGCAGGGCAGTCCGGGGGCAGCTCCACACCTCCCCACGCCCTGGTCAGGTCGGAGGCAGGAACCTGGAGCTGGACAGTGCGAGACAGCTGCTGTTCCTGCTGGCGCCCCAGGCTTAAGCTGCTTCTCAGTTCCAGCCCCCTTTGCTCCTGCAGAGGCAGCCAGTAAGAGCCCCCCAGATGGGGAAACCCAGCTCCGTGGCTGGCAGACCCCTCTGGGAACAGGGACCGCAGGGGAATCCTCCCAGCACACAGTTCCTAATGCCCTTCTCCCTACACTCTGTGCTATCCCCATGACTGCACACAGCTTCTAGCTACCTGCCTCCCTGCACCCTGAGCTACCCTCCTCCCTGCACCCTAAGCTGTTTTCAAACTTTTTGAGCTAAGCTCTCCACCTTTGAGTTATAATTTTTGGCTGCATGCCCTTCCCGCAACCCAGACAGTTTGGGTGGCCTTCAAATTGAGTCTCAGAGTGGAGGTGGCACACCCTTTCTGGACCCCGCCATATGGAGGTGGCTTGAGCCCCGCTGGCCCCAGTCCCCCCAAAATAGAAGTCAAACTACGCCTCTGCCCTAGGCCCCTTCCCCCAAGGGCCTTTCTGCCCCTGCCATGGAGTTTTTATAGTATGTCGGGGGGGCTTTGGAGAGAAAAAGGTTGAGAACCCCTAGTACAGATGATCTCCTTCCTCTGCACACGTAGCACACTTGGAGAAAAAAAAATGTGCATTAAGCACATAAATCCAGAATAGTTCTAAAATGAACCTCGAGGAATGGAAGAACCCCAAATTATATGCCATCTGTTCCACTATACTGCATATATGTGACTACTATCAACAGCATGGTTTTTCCTATATCCTTTAGTCATGAACTTCACATATAGCCTTTGAGTGTCAGCCAGTTGATGATATTATTAAGTGTTGTTGCATGTTACTCATGTTGGCTGGAGGTGAAACCTGATACAGCTCCTTCTCCATTTGGCATCAGAGATTTAAAAGAGAGCTTATATACAAATTATTCTATCAATATGAATTCTACTTTATTACAAATATGACTTCTTAACTTACTAACACTGATCTTTCAGACTAGCTTTTTTCATTAGGGGGTTTCCACTGAAGTATCTTCTAGTGGCCACTGTCAGAAAAAGAACAGTGTTCCTCTTTTCCTGCCAATCATTTTAATTTGAGAAGAGAGAAGGAAAAGAGAGAAAACATCATGCAAAAGAACACAGTGAAACAGATTTTGTGTCACAGGGAGATACAAACAATATCTTATTCTTAAAAATACATTGTAATGTGAAACAGTAAGCTATGCACCTCAGAAAGTTACTGAAATTCAAAAGCAAGGATCAAACATGTACAACAATCATTAGTCAAAATGGAAGACATTCCTTAACCATTACCCAAAAACACCACCTATCATTTTGATACTAGTGAGCTAATCTTTAACAATGAATACCTAGATTCCTTTATGAGTTTAAGAACATTAGAAAAGTTCTCAAAACCCTGTAACAATTTATAGTTAAGTTGATGTTACCAAATATCTAGGTAACAACTGATAGATAGCTGGCTGGACAGTAGTTAAAGGTGGTCTCCTACTGTGATTTATATTTTTCCTGTAATGATTTGATATCTGTCTTTGAATTTCAATAATTGTGTGAGTTTAAAGCAAATTTTAACATCTTTTCACAGTTCAGTCTAATACGTAGTGCAGAAAGGAACCAAAAACTCTCAAGAGAGTAGTTTCCATAATGGCCAACTATTTTTATAATGAAGTTAGTGCACATTAAGTATTTTACTATCAAATAACTATGCCCTTGAATGTGCCACAAAAGTAACTTTCAGAATGTGTTTATTATCTGCATGAAGTATAGCTAAATATTTTTACTAATGCTCTGCATTTAGGTTTCACTTCAGACTTTTCAAACCTTACCATAGAGGAAACAAGCATTTAGTTATTTTTATAGATGTCAAAGTGAAAAAACCACAGTAGCAACTAACCCGTAAATGTGACAGGCACCCACAGGGAAAGTCACATGAATAACAGTAACCTCAGCTCTCTTCTAAAGTCCTCAAAATGTCATCATTGCCTGGTCCAAGTAAACTATTAAGAAAGACAAACACTTCTGGATTAACCATTTTACAAGTTTACTGAAAATGTTAGAGAACCAGATGGACAGTGGCAGTATATATTGCCTTGCCATTTAGCAGCATGTGGGTTTATAACCAAATATCCTTGTCATAGGGCAGGCCTGACTGGAATGTCTTCGAGTGGCAGACCATGCCATGACAAGCATGACTACCTCAGTTTCCCTCCTTCAGAGTCCCCAATTACAAATATTGCCCTTGTAGGGGTCATTTATTATAAAGTCGCATGTACATATATCATAACAAAAATCCCACAACCATAGTCCAGATTTCCACCAGCATATTCCAAACAGTACATGCAACATACAGCCCCAGCATCCCCCACCACACCCCAACTCTCTAGTGAAGCTCTCCTCTGTCCTTGCACCAGGAGAGCTACCACAGCCCTTCCAACTGGAGTGCAACCACCTTCCCAACAGGAAACCCCACAGCCTCTCTGCTGGGAGATCATCCTTGCCAAGAGAGCATTCGTCACTCACCACTATTCTTCTGGGGCCAGCTCTCCAGCCCTGGACTGACAGCAAGTAAGTGCCACTGTTGCTCCTGTCTTCAGCCTTCTCTGGCCCTTGGCTCCAGCTCTTTAGTTTACAGAGCTAGCCTGCATCTCCCTCCGCTACTGCTTCTGCCTTCAGCTCTCTACAGCTCTCTGACCTGGGGATGCAAACCAGCAAATGGCACTTGCTGTTCTGCCTTCAGCCTTCTCCCAGGTCTCAAAAATATAGTCTTCTAGTCAATTCCTCCCTCTTACAAGGGAAGGCCTGCAGAGAGCTTTCTGCACTTGGCAGCTTATCCCACAGACCTGCTCTAGTCTTCTGACTGACTCAGCAGAACAGTCTCTCACTGGACCTCTCCCCAAACTTTTATAGCCCCTCAGTGCTGCCCTGCCTTCTTAACTGGCCAAATGTGAACACCTGTCCTGGCATAGGGTAGTTGGACCTAATTCATTTACTGGGAGCAGACAACCTGTGACAGTCCTTAACGATGACTGCTTAGAGGAAATTGGTTAAGCAATAGACTCAGGCCTGGTCTACACTATAAAGTTAAATCAATGTAAGTCGCCTGGCATTGAACTATTTGTAAATGTCTACACTTAAATTTGTCTCCAGCCAACGTAAGTGCCACATTACAGCAATATAGTAAAACCACCTACGCAAACGGTGTAAAGCCATGACTGACCTACTTCGCTTGATGTAGTGTGAGTGTAGACATCACATGACCTGTGTCGACCCTAGCGGTCTTCCAGCAGCTATTCCACAATGCCCCATTCCCTGTGACTGACTTCTCTGGACACAATTTTAAACTCTGTTGCCCTGGAGTCACAGAGGCCAGAAGCCACCCACACCTTGAAAACCTCAAGTATTTTTGCAACACCTTTTCTTGACTGCCTACCTCAGCAAGCAAATCTAGCAGCTCATTTATGTTGTGTACACCTACTCAATTGACTATACTGCCTCCACGCACACAGAGAGGAACCACATGTTCTCCTGCCTGGAGTAGATAGGAAATACTGAATTTCCTGGGCCTGTAGGGAGAAAAGGCTGTGCAGGCATAGCCACAGGCCAGCCACAGAAATGTAGACATCTATGAGTAGATTGCCTGCATCTCCCATGCAAAGGAATATGACAGGAATCAGCAGCAGCAACACTACGTGCAAGCGAAAAAACTTTGTGAGGAATAACATAAGGCCAGGGAGCATAACAATAGATATGATGCTGCACGACAGACCTGCCATTTTTATAACTAATTACTTGCCGTACTTGGTGGAGACCCCTACAATACCATACAGATTCTAGATACCACAGAAGAGCAGCATGACACCCCTGCCAGGAACAGCAAGGATGAGGAGGAAGGGGACAAGGAGGACGTGGCAGGGAACCCCAGTCATACCATGAGCCAGTGCCTGTTTAAGACTCCGCCAAAGTCTAAACAGACCCATCACGTCAAGATGGATAAAGGGGAAGGGAATTCCCATGTGACTGTAAATCCACGGGACAGCGGTCTGTTTTTATCAGCAGCTTCTGGCATGGCATCTTTGATCTGTGATGCCATGTGGTATGTTGTGGAGAGTAGTGAGCAGCAAAGATGGAGTTATCCAAAGACTGCAATGGGTGGAAAGTCTGGGACTTTTGATCCTGCACGTCAACCAGGGTCTGCAGCATTTGGAATTGCTGCCTGAGAAGAACCTTCATGTTCTTTTGTATTTTCTACTGCTTGTCCTGCTAGCACTGCCTTTTTCCTGTCCTCTGTTGTTCTCCATGCTGTCGGTCATATTGGCCTTTGTAGCCCTTGGTTTATTGTCTGCTGCAGTACTGGCTTGCAGACCATGTCATTCCTAGTTCTCTTCTTTCTACCCATCAGAGTCAGATGTTCTGCGGGCATACATGGGACATCCCCATTACCCCCACCACTCCACTCCAGGGGACAGCAAGGAAAAACACAGCTTCATATATACAGACCTGTGAGAACCACGATTGAGAAAACAAATGTAGTCCATTGTGACTACACAACACCAAACAGACATAAATCCTTACTTTCTAATTTTAAAATTTTCACTTTGTTAAATTATGCTAAAAATTTGTATAACATTGCATGTAGTGGTTTTTGCACATGGATTTTCTACACTGATTTTCTCTACTCCAAGTTCTATTTTATGGATAATCAAATTATCTTTATTAGTTCACAACAAATATTGCAGAATGCATAGTGATTGTCAAGGTAAACAGCTAAATGCACAGCAAGCACCACACAATTCACAGAAATGCCCAAAGCTCCAGGCCCAACAGAATAGATACCAGCAGACAAAGCCTCACAAATACATTTTGTAGATTACACCAGACAAACAAATCTATCAAAGCAGCCGAGAACATTACTATGGATGACTGTTAAAAAAGCTCTTTCAAAGCCTGTCTCAACCACATAGCTCCATGTTGGACTCTTATAACAGCACTTGTGTCTGGCTGTTCAAAGTCACACAGCCGCTCAACCTCCAGCCTGGTGGCAGCTTTTCCCCCTTATGTCCTGCATAATAGCTGAGCCAAACAGGCAGCTATAATCACTGGGCTGTGATTCCAGTGAAATCCAGTCTAGTTAGTAAGCACTGCCAGTGTCCCTTCAGCCTACCAAAAGCACATTCAACTGTCATTCTTCACCTGCTGAGCCAGTAGTTGAATCTTTCTTTGCGACTGTCGAGGCAGCCAGTACCCAGCTTCATGAGCCAGGGGAATAAGCGATACGCCTGATGCCTCAGAATCACTATTGGCATTTCAGTATTGCCAATGATAATCTGCTGGTCAGAAAAGAACATTTCTGCTTGCAGCTTTCCGAACCGTCTTGCGTTCTTAAAGGTGCGAATGACATGCGTCTTCCCTGACCAGCCCACATTGTTAAGCATCCCCAGTGATCCACCGATGCTTGCATGACCATAGAAGAGTAGCTCCTCTGTGGCAAGGTGGGCTAATGCTAAAATAAGGATGTGTGCGCCATCTATCGCCCCACCGCAGTTCAGGAACCGCCTTGTGATGGGTTGGATCACAGAAACCCCCTGGTAGCTGCCACCTGATGTGCCCCTACTGCTACTTCTGCCCCTGCTTTCCTACCCCATCAGCTTAGAACTTCAGTGCCCTGCCAGGTTTGAGCCAGACTTGCTAGCATGCTGCAAACCCAGACCCAGGTCTGAATCATGTCCCCTAACCGTTGCAGGTTTACCTGAAAGCAGCTAACAGAAGTGTTCTTGTCTTTAACACTCAAATGCCCAACTCCCAATGGGGTCTAAACCTAAATAAATCCGTTTTACCCTGTATAAAGCTTATACAGGGTAAACTCATAAATTATTCGCCCTCTATAACTTTGATAGAGAGAGATGCACAGCTGTTTGCCGACCCAGGCATTAACATATACTCTGAGTTAATTAATAAGTAAAAAGTGATTTTATTAAATACAGAAAGTAGGATTTAAATGGTTCCAAGTAGTAATAGACAGAACAAAGCAAGTCACCAAGCAAAAGAAACTAAACATGCAACTCTATGTCTAATCAAACTGAATACAGATTAGATCCTCACCAGTTCCAGAATGCTCCCTTTTACACACTAATCTCCTTTTAGCCTGGGTCCAGCAATCACTCACACCCCTTGCAGTCACTGTACTTGGTTCCAGTTTCTTTCAGGGATCCTATGGGGGGGTGGAGAGGCTCTCTCTTTAGCCAGCTAAAGACAAAATGGAGGGGTCTCCCATGGGCTTAAATAGACTCTCTCTTGTGGGTGGAGACCTCCTCCCCTCTCCTATGCAAAGTCCAGCTCCAAGATGGAGTTTTGGAATCACTTGGGCAAGTCATATGTCCATGCATGACTGAGTTCCTTACCAGCCAAGCCACGTTCCTGGGAAAGCCCAGTTGTGTATTGGTGTCTCCAAGTTCATTGTTGGCTTAAGTGTTTCTGGATTGGGCACTTACTGAGAATAGTCTTTTCTCAGGAAGCTGACCAACTGCTTCACTTCAGCCTACTTAGAATCAAACAAGTATGCAGCCAATATTCATAACTCTGAATACAAAAATGATATATGCATACAAATAGGATTAATAGATTCAGTAGTTCATAACCTTTACAGAGATATGTTACGTGGCATATGTAGTATAAAACACATTCTAGTTATTTTTATATATATATACACACACACACACACACACACACACACGCATTCATATGCATATTTCCATTAAGTCTTATGGGAGGTAGCATCACACCCCTGCAAATCCATCCATTATATACTGCACACTGCCGAGACTCACAGTACTGCACAGCGGGAGACAATTAGCAGCCCTATACACTTCCATGACAGCAGCCCCCGATGTAGATTTTCCAGCTCCAAAATTATTTCTCAGAGTGGTAGCAATGTGGCATTGCATGCTTCCAGACTGCTATTGCCACTTACCTCTCCACAGTCAGTGCAGCTCTCATTCTGATGTCCCTGCACTGGAGGGCTGGGGCAAGCTTGTCACACAGATTCAGGAATGGGGCCTTTCGCATCTGAAAGTTCTGAAGCCAATATTTGTCATCCCCAGAGCCGTCCTTAGCCATAAGCAGAATAGGCAGCCGCCAAGGGCACCACTAGGTCTGGGGGCACCGCTCTGAGAGAGCCTGAACAGACGGGAAGCAGTGGAGCATGTAAGAGCAGGGCTGCTGGGTCCTAGAGAGAGACGAATGCAGCACAGTCTGAGGGAGGGCATTGGCTGCTGGCGTCTCTGGGAAGGGGTGAGGGAAGGAAATCACCTGTGAGTGTGACTCTTTCCCCTGGCGTGAGGAGAGGCAGGCTCTGCGGCTCTGGCAGTATCCTTTGTTGTCCCCCATAACGTCCATTCTTCTCCCCTCTGCCCCACAGAGCACCCCCCGTTTCTCCCTCCCCCCATCAAGGAGCAACCCTCTCTTCCCCCTCCCCTCCATCAGGGCTGGGTTGGTGAGGTGCTGAGGGGAAGGGGAGGCTGGCTGGCTGGCTGCCTGATGAGGAATGAAAGTGAAAGTAACTCACTTCCTTGGCAGGCAGCCAGGATTGGAATGGTTGCACAGGGCTGGGCTAGGGATAGCCAGATAGCATGTGTGAAAAATCAGGACAGGGGGTTGGGGTAGGGTGAGCAGATGTCCCACTTTTATAGGGCCCGTCCCAGTTTTTGAGCCTTTTTCTTATATAGGCTCCTATTCCCCCCACATCCCCATCCTGATTTTTCACACTTGCTGTCTGGTCACCCTAGAAAGGAGTGCCTATATAAGACAAAACCCCAAATATCAGGACTGGCCCTATAAAATCAGGACATCTGGATCTGATCACCCTAGCTGGCAAGCGCATCTCTCCCCTGGGCTGGCAGTGATCCATCTCATCCAGGGGGAGCTGCACAGGGCAGGAGGAGCTCCTGTGGCTCCATTCATGCCCCGTCCCTGAGATCAGATGCTGTGCTAACTTCACCATGGTCCTTTGGGCTGGCAGTGGTGCCCACTGGTGTGTGATCGGACCTGAGGGTTTGCTGCTGATGTTGCCACTCTGCACCCTAAGAGGTGAATTTTGGGGTCCTGCAGTTTTCCACCTATCTCCTCCTCTACTGCAGCTGTTGGACCAGCAGGCTGTGGCGTGAGCCAAGCATGAAGCAGTACTGTGTTGCCATTTAAAGTGTCATTTAACAACTTTGTTTGCCAAAAATGCTTGCTAACAACCCTGAATTCAATTTCAATATTTTTTTTAAAAAAACATCAATATCTTAGCCAAAAACAGAAAATTAAGTTGTTGACAATTATTTGTGACAAGTTTGGTATGGGGAAGGGAGTGGGCCAGTTTTCATCAGAGAAACAAAAAATGTTGACTGACTTTCCTATAGCTCTGTTACTGCCAAATAGAGCCCTCCAACAACTGTAATATGCTCATCTCCTTACTAATGTATAGAGCAGGGATCGGCAATCTATGGCAGACGTGCCAAAGATGGCACGCGAGCTGATTTTTGATGGCACGCAGCGGCAAGCTGAGCGGCTCAGCCTGCCACTGCTCTGGGCAGCCTGCCACTGCTCTGGGGTTCCGGCTGCTTCCCCATTGGCACCCAGGGTCCCAGCCACCGGCCCCACTCAGCACCCACTGCTGGCCTGGGGACCCTCAAGGAACCCCAGGCTGGCAGCGGCTGAACAGGTCGGAGGCTGAGACCCCGGCTGAGCCACTCAACCCACTGTCGGCCTGGGGTTCCATTCACTCAGCTGGCAGCAGGCTGACGGGACTAAATTCAACGGAATAGGAAAACAAGAGCAACTAATGACAAAGTCCAAGAGCCTAGAGCAGTGATCCCCAACCTCTTTCGTCTGGCAGGCGCCAGATGAAGGACCGTAGTGGCGGACAAGCATCTACCGAAATGATGCCTAATTTTGGCGGCATTTCGGCAGATGCTCGTCCTCCGGCCAGTACGTGGGTGCACTGAGAGGCCCCTGCAGGCACTGCGTTTGGGACCCCTGACTTAAAGAGCCTCCTGAAGCACAGTGATCGTTTTGATTTAAATGGACTTGAACTGTACGAAAAATTGAGTTGTTGCCATGTGCAAAATCGATGATGGACATTGTACAGTTTATTCATACCAGCAAACTTGTTGACATATATCCTAATGTGTACATTGCCACTCCTATTCTACTAACAATTCCTGTAACAGAAGCATCAGGAGAATGGAGTTTTTCAAAACTGAAGCTCATTAAAAACTATCTCCGCTCTACAATAAGTCAGGAACACTTGACTGGTCTCGCTATTCTTGCAGTCAAACAAGCCATCACTTTGTCTTTTTCATACGATGACATTATTACTGATTCTGCAGCCAAAAAAGCCAGAAAGATTGCTTTTAATTAAAAACTAATCCTTGTTTCAATACCTCTTCATAGAAATTTCCAATAAAATGTTGACAAATTAAAAAAATTATTTGCATCATTCTGTCAAATCAGAATTTTTTCTATAGTGCTACTTATTTAGTGCTAGTCCATCAGCATTACAGAGTGCTTAATTAAGTTAAACTGGTTTTAATAACATGCATGTGGCAAGTTTTCCAGTACTGTAAGCTTATGTTTGTGTTGCTAAGAGCAAGACAGGCATGGGGGAACCAGTTTAATAATCTCGCCTAGGGCACCAAAAATCCTAAGGATGGTCCTGGTCATCCCATACCTGTATTACAATGTGATCCCACTAGCCAGTGCTCATTTCTCAAGCCTAGAAGCTGTGCTCCACCATCTCCAACTGCTCCTTGAATAAAACTAGCACTCTTGAACTGTTCTTTGCTATGTCCCTCAGCAAACTATCTTCAAAGAAACGCTCATGAACCTGGCTGTTGCAGTACTTCTTGTAGATCTGCAAATACTGTAGGGTCATACATCTTGTATTTGCAGCATTCTTGAGAATAGTGCAGAGCTACATGTGCGCCATACCCCTATCAGCGGCCAAAAAGCCCCACATGGGTGTGAGAGATCTAAAAAAAAAAAAAAAAAAAACACAGCATGAAAATTATGGAATATGGATTCCATTATGGGATAGAGGAAGTTGTATACGGAGAACTTGACCCTTAGCTCCTAGGGATCCCTGGGCGAGTCGTTACTAACCCACACAACAATGCAAAAATGTTCCAAAAGGTATTGCACTGGATGGTGGCATGTGGCACATTGTGATATCTATCCATGGTCCACTGCACTTTGCACATTCCTGGTGACTACACACAGCTCCAATGCAAGCAGCCAAGTACGCACACACCTGAGTGGTATACAAACTGCAGCAGTTTAAACCAATGTAACTTCCATCAACCAATGTTCGTAGTGTAGACACGGCCTATGACTCAATTCTGCTGCTCCTATGGCATGCCACCGCTCTCTCAGCCAGTAAGTCCACCAATTAGTGCTAATGTCAATTACTAAGAAAATTCATGTACTTTTTCTTCCAACCCACTAGTAAAAGTTAAACAAAAAAGAAATGTGAAGCAATGAATTTAAGGCTAAAAATAAAACAAAAACAACATCCCCCTCCCCAAGAATCTGGTCTAGACAGCGGCTCTGAAACACTGCACTCCATTCCATCTAAATAAGCAAGTATATCTGGGAGTCAAGGTCTCCCAAATACAGAAGTAAGGTATGGCACTAAGGCTAGTATTTGAAGAAGGTGGTGTAGAATGCTTTTTGCCATGTGAATGTCCAGGATGCAAGCAGGGGCAGCAAGTTATATTCTTTTGTGATGCTCGGGCTCCAGGAATATTCAGGGCTAGGGGCCCTGCTCCACCAATGTTTGGAGCCAGGTCTTTCCCTCAGTCCTGCCCGGAGCATCACCCAGCCCCCGGAGCATCCCTGCCTGATTGAAAATGGGTGGCTGCCTTGATGCTCTGTGCTGCTCTCCCTCACTTGCATTGCCAGCCGCTGCTGCCTAAGGCTAGGCTACAGCACATGAGCAGCACCAGTGGCAGGCTGATGCAGCTGGCT
Source organism: Gopherus flavomarginatus (assembly GCF_025201925.1). Lineage (NCBI taxonomy): Eukaryota > Metazoa > Chordata > Testudines > Testudinidae > Gopherus > Gopherus flavomarginatus. Next base: position 271,074,602 of record NC_066617.1, read on the forward strand.
GCTGCTGCACCTGAGGAGCGGTAGGAAGAGCACACATGATTGGCAGACTTCCTTTCCCCTGGCACCCAGTGGGAAGCGACACCGAGGGTGCTTCAGCCAAGAGATGTCAGGACCTCACTCATCTGAGCAGCTTCTGGGGCTTTGGTGAGTGTCTGACCCTGGGATCGCGCCCCATCCCCCCCGCAGCCAACACTTCTACCCCATGTTGGGCAGGGGGCAGCCCCATCCCCCGTGAGGCTACAGTGAGAGGCAGCAAGGGAGGAGGCCACATGTTAGGGCAGCCCCCTACAACCCAGCACCCACCCACCACAGGGGAGGCAAGGGGGCTTCCTGAACCTGAGCAGCTGGGGCTTGGGTGAGTGTTGTTACACCCTGTGCCCCCCCTTCCCTCCTTCGCAGCCACCACTCCTGACCCACTCTGTGAAAGGGGTAGCCCCATCCCCCATGAGGTGCAGCAGCAGGGGAGGAGGCCACAAGTGGTGGCAGCCTCCCACCACCACCGACCACAGGGGAGGCAAGGAGACTTCCTAGACCTGAGAAGGGCCCTAGGAGCACGTGGCGTGACAGCGGTGTGAAGTGAGTGTGCTGCTGAGGGGAGGTCCCTCCTCCAGAGCTCACTGATGCCATCAGGGAGAGGGTTGTGGGGAGTCCTCTTCTTTGGCCCTAGCCCTGGGGCAGCCTGTCTAAACCCCACGCTCCTCATCCCCGGCCCCACCCCAGAGCCCGCACCCTCATAAGAACGTAAGAACAGCCGTACCGCGTCAGACCAAAGGTCCATCTAGCCCAGTGTCTGTCTACTGACAGTGGCCAATGCCAGGTGCCCCAGAGGGAGTGAAGCAAACAGGCAATGATCAAGTGATCTCTCTCCTGCCATCCATCTCCATCCTCTGACAAACAGAGGCTAGGGACACCATTCTTTACCCTTCCTGGCTAATACCCATTTATGGACTTAGCCACCATGAATTTATCCAGTTCCCTTTTAAACACTGTTATAGTCCCTGCCTTCACAACCTCCTCAGGTAAGGAGTTTCACAAGTTGACTGTGCGCTGTGTGAAGAAGAACTTCCTTTTACTTGTTTTAAACCTGCTACCTATTAATTTCATTTGGTGACCCCCTAGCTCTTGTATTATGGAAATAAGAAAATAACTTTTCCTTATCCACTTTCTCTACATCACTCATGATTTTATATACCTCTATCATATCCCCCCCCTTAGTCTCTTCTTTTCCAAGCTGAAGAGGCCTAGCCTCTTGAATCTTTCTTCATATGGGACTCTCTCCAAACCCCTAGTCATTTTTGCTGCCCTTTTCTGAACCTTTTCTAGTGCTGGAATATCTTTTTTGAGGTGAGGAGACCACATCTGTACACAGTATTCGAGATGTGGGCGTACCATGGATTTATATAAGGGCAATAATATATTCTCAGTCTTATTCTCTATCCCCTTTTTAATGGTTCCTAACATCCTGTTTGCTTTTTTGACCACCTCTGCACACTGCGTGGACATCTTCAGAGAACTATCCACGATGACGCCAAGATCTTTTTCCTGATTCGTTGTAGCTAAATTAGCCCCCATCATATTGTACGTATAGTTCAGGTTATTTTTTCCAACGTGCATTACTTTACATTTATCCACATTAAATTTCATTTGCCATTTTGTTGCCCAATCACTTAATTTTGTGAGATCTTTTTGAAGTTCTTCGCAATCTGCTTTGGTCTTAACTATCTTGAGTAGTTTAGTATCATCTGCAAACTTTGCCATCTCACTGTTTACCCCTTTCTCCAAATCATTTATGAATAAATTGAATAGAACTGGTCCTAGGACTGACCCTTGGGGAACACCACTAGTCACCCCTCTCCATTCTGAGAATTTACCATTAATCCCTATCCTTCATTCCTCGTCTTTTAACCAGTTCTCAGCCCATGAAAGGACCTTCCCTTTTATCCCATGACAGCTTAATTTACCTAAGAGCCTTTGCCAGAGCCAGAGCCCATACCCCCTGCACCCCAACCCTCAGCTCCAGCCCTGAGCCCCCTCCTGCACTGTGAACCCCTCACTCCCAGCCCCACCCCACAGCCCTCACCTGAGGGGAAAAAACACGCAACTTAAATTTGGCACTCAGTTTTGGGTGTGATCATGTTTAGCACAATACTTGATTATTTCACACCCTTTAAGGTATATAATTGGTTATATATGGTACAACAAAATATAATATATATAATATATTGAAGCGAGTGCTGCTTCTGACTTTCCACTTTTATTTTGCCCTTGTAATCTTATGGCACCGGCGCATTGTAGCTTCATTTTATCCCAGCAACAAATTCTTGATTTGTAGGACCAGTAATAATCAACAATGGATAAATTCTTAATAAAGTTACCCAGAGAAAAAGAAAAAAAAAGGATAATTCATCAAGTGACGCCTTCAGTTCAATACCCAGCTTTCAAACTGAAGTTATACAAAAAGATGCAGCAAATATACAAGATAAGAAAAGGAGTTTTCAGCAATCTTGGCTATCAAGATTTATGTGGTTGGAGTACAATAGTGAATTAGACACAGCTTTTTGCTCAGTCTGCAAAAACTGTCCTGAAAAGAAGATCTTAATATTTTCTACGAAGGCCAAACCAACATTTATTTCGTCTGGATTTCAAGATTGGAGACATGCATTGCATAGTTTTACATCACACAAAAATCCTGCTGTCACAAGGAAGCGGTAATGAAGTATGCTGCTCTGCAATCGCAGGTAAATGTTTCTGCACTAATAACAGCCAATTACAGAAAAGAATCACAATCAGCTAGGAATGGACTACACAAAATTTTTAACAGTGTTCAGTACCTAGCTCAACAAGGAATAGCATTACGTGGACATAATGAGAGTGATTCAAATTTGATGCAGCTCTTGTTGCTACGCAGTACAGATTCAAAGGAACTGAGACAGTGGCTTAGTCGCCGCACAAAACACTAATGGCTGTCACATGGGGTTATTAATGAACTAATATAAATGATGGCAATGATGGCATTAAGACAAATTGTGCAAAAGGTAAAGTCTTCAAAGCTTTATGCCACTATAATGATGAGATGACCAATTTGTCAAGAAAAGAACAAGTAAGTTTTTCTTTAAGGTTCTTTTCTAGTGAAGGCTAGGAGATTTATGAGGCGTTTATTGGGTTTTACCAAACTGACACAATGGATGCTGCTTCTCTTTTCAAAATTGTGGAAGATAAATTTCTCAGGTGTGATTTGCCCTTTTCTGATTGCCGGGGGCAATGTTATGACGGAGCCAGTAATGTGTCTGGCAAATTTACTGGGGTCCCAGCCAGAGTGAAGGATCGAGAGCTGAGAGTGGAATCTGTGCACTGTACTGCACATTCCCTTAATCCTGCCACACAGGATGCCCTACATAATATTCAATAATGTCATGTTATGTTTTCGATGGTGAAAGATCTCATCAATGTCTTCAGGGAGTCACCAAAGCGTACGACAGCATTCAGAAAGTTTCACAGTGAAGAGAAGCCTTCTTTACAATCACTGTGCCCAATAAGATGGACACTAAGGATCAGTAGCATTAAATCACTGCTCCACAGCTACGAGGCTATGATGAACTGCCTAGATGAATTTAGTTACCCTTCCGATGAATTTGACTCAAAATGTAGTGGATTCTCAAAGCAACTTCAATCTTTTTCAATGTACTTTACACTAACAGTTCTTGTGAAAGCAGTGGCTCCTGTAGAAGAAGCTAATGCAAAAATTCAAAGCCCAAATAGGTCATTGGCAAGCATTATGAAGAAAGTTGGCCTGTTGCAAGAGGTGTTGAGCAGGATATGCACTGACTCATCATACAAGCACTGCTGGGAAATAACAGCAGAGAAGGCAAGAAATCTTTACTTAGATGATCCAACGCTCCCGAGAAAACGCAAGCTACTGAGATGGCTCAACCATGGAAGTCTTCCTCACACCTTCAGTGACCCCAAAGAGTATTTTCATCAAATATATGTCAGGTCATTGATGCTTGCAAAGTTGCCTTTGAACAGAGGTTTTCAACAGAAAGCTTTATATTCACAGTAAAATTGGAGAAGCATATAACTGATACAGCAAATGGCTCAAAACAGGACATAGTTCCAACAGAAATATTGAATGATATTTGGAGACTGAGAAATTGCCAGCTTAATTTGGTGAGCGAAGTGAAGCAATTTCTGAAACAAAACGAAGGCTTGAGTGACATATTGTCAGTAGTTACAGTTCTCCTGAAATTATTTTACACAATTCTGACTACAACGTGCACCGCTGAGTGATAGTTCAGATGCCTACGCAGACTGAAAAATTATTTGCCAATGACAATGGGACAAGAATGTCTAAATCACTTGGCATTTCTGCACATTCATAAGAACTCTACCTCTGAATTGGACACTGCAAGTCTCCTGGATGACTTCATTTCAAGAACCAAACAATGACAAAAAGTGTTTGCTGCCTCCTGAAGAACATCGCAAAAGAAGGGGCTATATTTGTTTTAATTTAAAAAAGTATTTGCTTTTGAAGGGTACTGATCCAAGAGTGCTTGGTTGTTTCTGTATTCAAAAAAGAGTATTAATAAAATTGATATTCTTAGTTAAATAATTTTTTCTTAGGATCGTGATATTGTGCAATAAAGGGAAACTTAAATGCTTACTGTTTCCAGTCCATTTTTACATTATTTAAAAATATATATATCGGCTTACAAGGTGGGAGGGAGCGGCTTAGACCCATTCTGGGCACCACCAAAAATTATACAAACCTACTGCCCCTGTTAATGCAAGGGTAATCAGAAAACATTACAAACATAAGAGATGATGCTCAAAGGTCTTGAAGCACAACGGCACTCCCACAGTCCCACTAAAATGATAATTCCTTCAAATGTCAGGTCACAGCAGCATTTTAGTCATGGCTTACACACTAAGATGAGGAAGGAGAAATTGCAGCCAAATATTTGATAGGATCACTAAACATATGCTTCCCGGAAATGAATGGGCTCTTCAGAGAGCATCTCTCTTTTTTTCAAGCAGAAAGATATATTTCCATTCACCTCCTCTCCGCTCCCAACTGCAATTTAAATGCAACACAAAAATCATCCATGTTACTATTCCAGAAGACAGTCGCACACCATACAATTCAGTATAGGAAATTCCATTGGTCTCTACCTCATAATGGAAACTATTTTAAAAAATTTAGTTGCCACTTCCTTTAATAGTCATTATTATCCATTTTTATATTTAAACTGTGAAAACTTTTACACAATTACAATGAATCACAGAGAAATTATCACACTTTACTTATTAAAAGTTCCATGATATTCTAACTCTCCCCAAGCAGCACAAGTTTAATTAGCTACCATATGTTTGGGGTTCTCATTAGGACTGTGGGAGAAAGAGAAAGCACTGAAAAGTTTTCATTGGAATTAATCTATTTTTCTAGTCTCCCTAAAACAAAAGTCTGAAAGTATTTCATTTCTGAGTAAAATTTAAAACACACACATGCACACTCACTAACTAGAGATATAAATCAAAATATTTCTACCAAAAACAAAAGAAACTGTGGAATAAGCAGTGAAGCACTGAAGTCTGCATGAAAAACTCCAGTTCAGAATAAGTCCACTGAATTTTACACTAATCTAAGCATCAGGGCCCTACCCTTCACAAATAATAGTAAGAGAGCTTTGATGACACATACTGGATCAATGAAATATTCCACTAGTCAGACAGAAATATGGTTCCAGGATCCTGTTCAGAACTGAAATTACTCAGAGATGACTAATGACTTTCCAGAATTTGTTCAAGCCAGCAGCAGTGTCCTCCTATTATTAAAGGGATGGAATGAAAAACATAAGACATAATTTCCAATGACCCTGCAAAAACCTACCACTGCCACAAAACATTACCAAGCCAACTGAAATACCCGGGTTCAGAAAGTGACTCCTGCTCCCAGTTAGTTCCTTAGCTCCAGGCATAGAGTATACACTACAAGAATACAGGTGATGCTGGTGTCACCACTTTACAGCATATTTTGAGGACTGATTCACTGGCAAATGCAAACAGTGAGAAGTGACACAGTTGCAACAGGTTTTTTCAGCAAAAATTTGGGAATCAACTATAAATGTGGGGAGCCGCATAGTGACCTAATGGTTAACATTTGCACTATCAAGTCAAACATCTAGATTACATCCTGCTCTTGTGTTCCCCAGGTCAGAGGGGCTTGGGAGCAGAGCTGTTTGAATTTCGGGGATTTTGGTTCACAGGGAATTTCAGAATTTAATAATATGCTTTCATTCCAATTTTGGAACAAAAGCAAATTTACCAAAAGTGTCCTGAAAAACCAGATATCCCCAAACTTTCCATTTAAGAAACACTGAAATATTCTGTTCCTGAAATGAAATGCGAAACAGATATTCTTGACCATTTCAGGGCTGTTAGTCACTCAGTAGCAGAGGTGGAACTGACAGCAATATCAATTTCACAGCTGGTAGGCTCCCTTAATCCTAGTAGCTCCCAGAGTCTCCACTACAGCCAGAGATCCCAGGGCTGCTGCTGCAGTGCAGGGAGTCTACCAGCTTTCAGCTTCCTGGCTCCCGCCAGGGACCTATAGGCTGGCAGAGCTTCTGTGATGGTGTGAGGAGCTTGCCAGCTGGAGGAGTGGTCCCCGGAACACAGACAGGTTTCCAACAGAAACCTGCCTATGTTTTTGTGAAAGTTTTGTCAAATTTGTAACAGATTTGGCAAAACATTTTACTATAACTATGGATACGATTTTGTCACAGTAAAATTAGGCAAAATTCACAGAACAGTCATGGTAAAAATGTACAAAACCAGGGTATGGTCAGGGCGACAAAAAAATGTGTAACAATTTAACAATAAAGTATTACAGTGTAACGAAGAGGCGTTGACACTGACCCACAGACTGGGTGGCCTGCTGAGATGAGTCTGAGGGTGAAGGTGGCACTCCCTCCCCGAGCCCTGCCACCTGGGGCTGAAGCCCGAATGGGGATGAAGCCAAAGCCAAGGAACTCATGGACTTCTCTTAAAGATACAGAATCCAGGACCTCCATGAGAAAATCATATCCATAACTATAACAAAACAGGCATTTTCCAGCTATAATATGTTTCATTGGAAAATTTCTGACCAGCTCTACTTGGGAGTGCTGCAGAGGCAACAGATTTGGCTCCTGAAGAGGTGACCATTTTTATCCATTCTTAAAAAGATGCTTCTAAGCTTGGAAGCAAGTCCCCTCCCATTTGTTCCTTGTTTAGAAAGTTGTAGACTACAACTAAGGCTACCAAGTGGCAAGATTAAATTCGTAAGGAGCTCAGGGAGGCACCATTAAAAAAAGATAAAGCAGAACCTTCAACATTTTGTTTTTAAAGAAATTTTTTTCAATGGAAAATGGAACAGAGCTAAATTCAGCCAACACACAAACTCATCTAGCCATCCCCCTCTTTGTCTCCAACCACAGAACGTATAATTTTCTTACTATTAGCAAGCACAGCACTGCAGGAAACATGGGGTCTAACATGTTCCACACTAGCTTCCTGGTACTACTGAACAAAATATGAAGTAATATTAAACCAAGGAATAATCTAATGTTTTAGGTTTGGGGGGGATTTTATTATTTGCACAGTTGCCTGTCAGTATGCATACTACACTATAGCTTTGTGTGTGTTGTGCAAGTAGCAAGCACAACAATCTGCTCTAGCTGTGGGGATTTTTAGCAGCCTAGCAGCATACATGTCAGAGCACTACATGGCTCACTCGGGGGTAAGTGCAGGTGATGTTCCCGTAGTAACCCCTAGGAAAAGGTTCAAAGGATAGTAATATTTGGGAACACCAGAAATATCTGAGACTTTTAGCAACAGGTCCTGTATCTTAGGAACCCCTTTATTAAATGACCCCGAATTCACCCCACTAACCTTACCCAAGGCCCCAGTGGCGCACAACAATTTTCAAGACAATCACAATACTCACATGGATTTTTTTTAAATGGCTCTTACACAGAAAGCCTGGCTCCACCTTAACTATACTGTGACAAGAACTGCCCCATAATATAGTAACAAAATAAATTCAGGTTGAGCTACAATTACCATTTCCTTACCTTACACTACACTTGGTCTAGATATTTGAAAATGCAACCACTCAGTACCTGGCAATCAAAGTAGATTAATCATATAACTGAACACTTCTTAGGGATGGAATCAACTGATTACTTTTAGGAAATAGGTTTCAGTGGTAGCTGTGTTAGTCCGTATCAGCAAAAAAAACAAGAAGTCCTTGTCACACCTTAGAGACTCACAAATTTGTTTGGGCATAAGCTTTCTTGGGCTAGAACCCACTTCATCAGATGTATCCTGTATCTTTTATTTCATACATCTGATGAAGTGGGTTCCAGCCCAAGAAAGCTTATGCCCAAATACATCTGTGAGTCTCTTAAGAGCCACAAGGACTCCTCGGTTCTTTTGTTTTCAGGAAATGTACTCAAGCTCTTCAGTTTAGCCACCAGAAATATCTGAGACTTCCATAATGCTCTCAGCAACAGATGCTCCCAAACAAATTTTAACTGCTTTTCCTTCCATATCACCAAGAAAACCTATAGAATCTACATCTCAAGCTTACTTGTAAACAGCATGTGTGCAGCTTACAATTCAGCAGCAACTGCTCATTCAAATTCACACTCATCATTATCTCCTCTTCTTGATGACTGAATTGGTCATTTTAAATATTTGGAGTGTTTATTAGTAGTTTAACTTTTAATAGAGCATTTAATTTGTTATATTTTATTTGAATTTTATTATTTTTAAATTACCTTTTGTTAGGCACCCGGAGGCTTTGGGATGTGAGATTCAATATAAATCAGAACTAATTATGAGTGCCATTCCCATGAACATTTACAATGACAGGAATAAATACAAAGATCAAGCATCCTCCCTAAAGCACAGAATCAACAATCCACCAGGTAAAAAGTCTTCAATTTAGATTTAAAACAATGGACTTTGACAGACATATGAATGTAATTTTCATTTATTTTCAGTAGATATTAATTTATCCATTCCACCACATTTGATGGTTTTCTGTAACAACTCTTTTCCTTTCATTAAAAGTTTGATATTCTGATTACACTATTGTATATAACCATGGCTTATGTTAGGGGAAAAAAATAACGTTTTTTAGCACGCTATTTTCTACAAATTTAATTCTCTTCCTGCTCTCCCTATGATTTGCAGCACAATTTTGTCTGAGGTTTAGTTATCAAACATTTCTGCTAGAGAAGGCAGAGGCTGCAGCATGTGAACTTGGAGGGACAAGGCTGGGAGGGATGGGGGGAAAGCAGTATTAGGATAAAAGTCACTTGTAAGCCTGAATAAGGCATGGATTAGACACTTTGATCTATATATTATGTAAAAATAAGAGGGCCAAGGATTCTTGGGCTGTATTTTCACTTTGGCTTTACATAAGCTACTTCACCCATGTTATATGTTGTCTTCAGATACCATGGATGGAATTACAGCCTTATAAATGCAGTCTCCTATTATTTATTCTGTTTACTCTAAACTAGTTAAGGAAAAAGAAAGGATTTAAAATACAATGAACAAACGCATTAGTGTTTTAATCTAAATGGAATCATTCAGTTATCTAACGTAATAGATGGAGAGAACAGTTTAAAGTAACTAATTCATAAGCACTAATTACCGCTAGCAAGAGTCATTGATCATCTTCCTGTCACTATTACAGAAATGAATAAAAAAAATTGCAGCACAGAGCAACCACTTAGATTTACAGGGGAATATATCTGAAACATATTTCAATAATTATTAAATTATATTATACATTATTTATACAGACTCTAACATAGTTTAAAAGAACATGTGAATAAGTCAAACTCTATTTGAGTGTGTCATGAGGTGACACTGGCCCCTTTCAGACTGGTCAGCTGACTCCCGCACTTGCCCCAGTTGGGCTATAAGAGAAGGCACCTGGGCAAATCATGCCTGACAGTCAGTCAGGAAAGGGGCAGAGAGAGTAGACATGGGGCTCTCACTACTTGCTCCCTGGAAATAGGGAGACAGGTTAGAAGCCAGGAGGCTAGGTAGTGGGAACAGGAGCAGCAGAAGCAGGAAGTTCCCTGGGAGTGGCTGCCAGAGTTCCTACAGAGGGGAGGCCTGGGAACCTGTTGGGAGAAAAGGATCTCCAGGGAGAGAGCACTGGGAGGCAGTACTTCTCAGTTAACACACTATGGGAGAATCCTGCAATAGGCCCCAAAGGAGAAGGAACTGAGAGAAGCAAAAGGGAAAATCCCCAAGAACTGTGTCTGTGAGGGGTTTCACCTATGTTTCAGGGTTTGCCTACACTTGCAGCTGTACAGCGCTGGGAGTTAAAGCTGTCTTCGTACAGCTGTGTAGGGAAAGCGCTGCAGTGTGGCCACACTGACAGCTACCAGTGCTGCAGTGTGGCCACATTTGCAGCCGTGTTGGAAGTGGTGCATTATGGGCAGCTAACCCAGTGTTCAAGTGGCTGCAATGTGCTTTTCAAAAGAGAGGGGTCGGGTGGAGTGTGACAGGGAGCGTGGGGGAGAGAGAGTGTGTGGATTTTTGGAGCTGACACACTGTCAGCTCCCCGCCTTGCAAATTCCGACCACTTCTCCCACCCCTCTCTCATTCACTCTTAAATGCAAATAGTTTTCAGACCAGATAAGCGGCTGCTCCCACGGACTCCCTCCCACCCCCGTGCTGTTTCTCTCCTCAAGCCAACACTAGCTGTGGACATTCCTTGCCTGCCTCTGCTCGAGCAAACAATTGCTGTGTTTGTTTTTTAGATCAGCAGCTCTGGGAGTCCCCAGTTCACAACAAAACAAAGAGAGACATCATAACAAAACAAAGAGAGTTCTTTACTTAAAAGCATTATGGGAAGGTTCTGGAGGTCAGTTACAGCATAGTAAGTTTAATCACTGTTTACACTGGCACTCCAGCGTTGCAACAGCAGCGCTGTTCTGTTTATTCCTCTCATTGAGGTGGAGCACATGCAGCGCTGTAGCCAGGGAGATATAGCACTGTAAAGCCACCACCAGCGCTGTAATTCTCAAGTGTAGCCAAGCCCTGAGAAATAAAGCACCTGGAAAAGACTTTGGGTGTAGTAGTGGATCCTTTGTGGGGAAGGGCCAGAACCTTACAGTGTGGTTCTTAGAACATTTTCTCGTCTCCTATCTACACAAGAAAATGATTGTAAAGAACTGGTATAATACTGTAGGTTCTCTAGACCAACCAGAACAGCCATGTTACCAAACTGTTACAACTCTAGTCTTCTGATGGCCATGCGTACACTTGGAATTAAAAAAAAAAAAATCCCATCAGTGATAACTCTAAACTAGAGAAGGCTCCAGCAGCTCCTGGCATTTTTACCACTGTGCCTATGCCACAAGATGTTCGAACCTTTACTGCACTAGAGGTCACCGGTGTGAATTTTTTTCTCTAAAAATTCCAATTGTATCCATGGCCATAAAAAAAAAATTGCAGGTGGTAACATAATTTGGTACAATAGTAATACATGGTTTAGTCTCGTCTACATAGGCAAGTCCAAATCATTAGGGAACTACCACATTCCTAAACTGACAGAATTTGTAGTGTGGGTTTTCCTTTAATATGTGAATAGTGTCACAGGCATAACATTCCATTTTTGGTTCAGAATGCCTTTTCATTCTAACCCTCTGTTTTCATTCACTTCCTACTTCCTCTCTCGGTCCAAGATTATCTTAGGTTTAGAAAGTCAGAAGGAATTTTATTCATTAGATTTAAAGTTATTCACCCATATGAGTGTTTTCACTAGCTGATGCATCTCTGATGTGCTCTTTAAAAATGTTTTTACTTCATCAAATAATTAACAGCTGTGCATTAAAAACCTTCAGCATTGAAGTATTGGTTAAAGATAACTATTTTTTGCTTTAGTTGATCTCAAACAGAAATTTAACCTTATATTATTGTGACAAATGCAAGATCACCATCAGCAATCACAAGCATTAAATAGTTTTTTTTGTAAAGCCTTGTCTACTGTAGACAGCTATACTGGCAAAGATTTCTAGAAGGGACTCACCTTACAACAACAAAATAGTTGTTTTGCTATGCCCTCAAATGACATAAGATACATCACAAAAAACTTTCTTTGACATTATAAACTGCACTTATAATAGGGCTTCTGCTGGCATAGCTATGTCAGAAGTGCGATTTTTTTCACACTCCTAACCAATTATGCCAGCAAAACTTAAGTGTAGACCAATCCTAAGTCAATAGTCTAACACGTGCACCATCTAAGAAAAACATACGTGCACAGTACTTCTCTTAATTTAACTCAGATTAGGAAGTACATAAAACGCATGCATGCATGTATATACACAAACACCTTCTTTGTATGCATATAGGTGCATACACACACACACCCACACAGAGAGTATATCTAAAAGGCTCTCCTTGTCTGCTCTCTATTTGCAACTTCTATTTTTCCAATAAGTAAAGCAGTAATAGAATCAGCACGGAGAAAAAAATTCCCTATACCCTGCAATGCCAGTTACTGAGCCTATATATTCTGTACTTTGAAACAACTGCAATACTTATCTGCTCACACTACAGGCTTGTCTTCCTTACAAAACCTGAGTGTGGTTTAATGTGGTTGTAAAGAATACAGTTAGATGACACAGTCCTGACCATAATTTGTTCTGGTCTACACTGAGCATAATGTCATAATCCAAACTGTGTTAGCTAACCAAAGTCTTGACTGTCATTTTTAAACACAGTTAATTTTTTGTAATGTACGTTAGCTCTGAGATTGTGTTCAATGTCTATAGAAATGTGTTTAAAATAACATATCAACTTGACGTGGGGTTGCAGCAGTTTTGGTGCCAGAATATTAAGAGAGACAAGGTGGGTGAGGCAGTATCTTTTCCTGGACCAGCTTCTGTTGGTGAAAGAGACAAGCTTTCGAGAAAAACTCTGTTTAAGTTCGTAAGCTTGTCTCTCTCACCAACAGAAGCTGGTCCAATAAAAGAGATTACCTCACCCACCTAGTCTCACTAACATCAACTTGACATCTAGTCACTTTAAAAAAGTTAGTAGTTACAAAGACTATATTTGTGCCTAATTTACCCTGCCAATCACATTAGTTTTTATAATGTTTTCCTATTTTCAAAAAGATTTTTCTATTCCTTATTACAAGAAAGACCCACACAAACAACAGGAGAATTTGCATAGGCAGGGCAATGGACTCTTTATTGGTGGACTCTTGAACCCATGTACAGTTAGTTGCAAGATTGGAAATAGCTGATATTTCAAGGAGGAAACTGTGGAACCAATTGTACAAAGTGCAGTTAAATGCGAAGTGAAACTGAGAGACTTGCCGCCTCTAATGTCATAGAACTGGAAGGGCCCTCAAGAGGTCATCTAATCCAGTCCCCTGCATTCAAGGCAGGACTAAGTATTATCTAGACCAGGGGTCGGTAACCTTTCAGAAGTGGTGTGCCAAGTCTTCATTTATTCACTCTAATTTAAGGTTTTGCATGCCAGTAATACATTTTAACATTTTTAGAAAGTCTCTTTATATAAATCTATAATATATAACTAAACTATTGTTGTATGTAAAGTAAATAAGGTTTTTAAAATGGTTAAGAAGCTTCATTTAAAATTAAATTAAAATGCAGAGCTCCCTGGACTGGTGGCCAGGACCCAGGCAGTGTGAGTACCACTGAAAATCAGCTCATGTGCCGTCTTCGGCACCCATGCCATAGGTTGCCTACCCCTGATCTAGACCATCCCTGATAGGTATTTGTTCAACCTGCTCTTAAAAATCCCCAATGATGGAGATTCAATTTATTCCAGTGCCTAACCACCCTGACAGTTAGGAAGTTTTTCCTCATGTCCAATCTAAACTGTCCTTGCTGCAATTTAAGCCCATTGCTTCTTGTCCTATCCTCAGAGGTTAAGAGCAGCAATTTTTATTCCTCCTCCTTGTAAAAACTTTTTATGTACTTGAAAACTGTTATGCTCCCTCTCAGTCGTCTCTTCTCCAGACTAAACAAATCCAATTTTTTTCAACCTTCCCTCATAGGTCATCTTTTCTAGACCTTTAATCATTTTTGTTGCTCTTCTCTGGACTTTCTCCAATTTGTTCATATCTTTGCTGAAAAGTGGCGCCCAGAACTGGGCACAATATTCCAGTTGAGGCCTAATCAGCACTGAGTACAGCAAAAGAATTACTTCTCCCGGAATGATGTTTGGTTTTTTTGCAAGAGCGTTACACTGTTGACTCATATTTAGCTTGTGATCCACTATGATCCCCAGATCCCTTTCCACAGTACTCCTTCCTAGACAGTCATTGCCCATTTTGTATGTGTGCAACTGACTGCTCCTTCCTACATGGAGCACTTTGCATTTATCCTTATTGAATTTTATCCTATTAACTTCAGACCATTTCTCCAGTTTGTCCAGATCATTTTGAATTTTAAGCCTATCTTCTAAAGCACTTGCAACCCATCCCAGCTTGGTATTGTCCACAAACTTTATAAGTGTACTCTGTATGCCATTATCTAAATTATTGATGAAGATAATGAACTGAACTGGAACCAGATCCAGAACCCATCTCTGCGGGACCCCACTCATTAGGCCCTTCCAGCATGACTGTGAACAACTGATAACTACTCTCTGGGAACAATTTTCTAATCAGTTACGCACCCACCTTACACTAGCTCCATCTAGATTGTATTTCCCTAGTTTGTTTATGAGAAGGTCATGAGACAGTATCAAAAGCCTTACTAAAGTCAAGATATACCACCTCTACCACTCCCCCTGTATCCACAAGGCTTGTCAAAGAAAGCTATCAGATTGATTTGACATGATTTGTTCTTGATAAATCCATGCTCACTGTTCTTTATCACCTTATTATCTCCTACATGTTTGCAAACTGATTACTTAATTATTTGCTCCATTATCTTTCCAGGCACAGAAGTTAAGATGACTGGTCTGTAAATCCCCAGCTTGTCCTTATTTCCCTTTTTATAGATTAGCCCTATATTTGCCATTTTCCAGTCTTCTGGAATCTCTCCCATCTTCCATGACTTTTCAAAGATAATTGCTAATGGCTCAGCTATCTCCTCAGTCAGCTCGTCAACTCTGAACAACAGTAAGTTACTTTATTTGCAGAAACACTTTTTTTTTTTAAATTCCCTTTATATACAACTAAAATGTGGTTACAAAAGCAGTTTACAATCAGCTGGTCTGGCATATATAGATCCAGACAAAACCATGGTTCACATAGTTCAGTGCTTTGAGCATTGGCCTACTAAACCTAAGGTTGTGAGCTCAAGCCTTGAGAGCGTCATTTAGTGATCTGGGGTAAAAATCTGTCTCCGGATTGGTTCTCTTTTGAGCAGGGGGTTGGACTACTTGACCTCCTGAGGTCCCTTCCAACCCTGATATTCTATGATTTAGTGTTTTAAGAGCACATCAATACTAGCTGGGAACTGTTTTTCCTGTCATAGGAGTTACCGTGGTACAGATGGTCGGTAACACACAATTAACTTCGGGAGAAAGACGGGAAAACAGAGACCTGAATTAGCACAATTAAACAGAACTGTGCTCCGCTTTCAAAGCAGTGGCTCTGAGGGGCGGGGAGGCTGTTTCCATCGACGTTTGGTTGTGCCGAGAGGGGAACCACGCGTGACCGCGCACACAGCGTGAAACCCGGCTCCAGTGACAAGACGCAGAGAGGAGAGACGAGGAGCCCTCGCTAGAGTCCCAGATGCTCCCGTCGGCCCGGGGCGGGGGGGATACCAGGGGGCGGGGCTCGCGGCGCCCCCCGCGAACGCGGACACTGCAGCGCCCCCGCCACAGCAACCCCCGCCCCCGAGAGAGGGCGCCGCGAGCGCCCCGGGCCCGCCCCCCTGGCCAGGGGCTCCAGATACTTACACAGCCCGTTGGAGCCGGTGCTGGGGAACATGGTCCGCGGCCTTGGCGGGGAGCGGCGCCCGGCCCGGCCGCCGGGGAGTCTCCCGAGAAGCCCCAGGAGGCTGGAGCCAGCCCGAGGAGCTCGGCGGGGCCCGGGGACGAGCTGTAAGGCGGCCGGGATGGGCCAAACCGGTCCGTCAGTGAAACCCCGGCACCCTCTACAGGTCCCGCCGCCGCCCTGCAGGTCGCCCGAGGCGGAGAGCGCGGGAGCCGCCAGCGTCCCCCGGCCGACGCTCGCGCCCTACGCCGCCCCACTGCGCGCTCATTGGTGCGCTGGGGTTAAGCTGCTGAATCGCCCCTGCCCTGGGGCTAGTTACCCCCTTACTAACCATTGATCTTCCCCTGCCCGCGCCTGGCGGGGACCTGTGTCCGCGCTGCTGCCCCTGCCATCGCACGCCCCTGCGGTAGTGCTGTGCGCACCGTTTGTTTGGGCGGGGGGCGGCTGCTTTAAGAGGCTCAGGTAAGCTGCCTGTAACTGTACTTAACATATTAGACAACAGGTTTGTACACGGACTAAGGCTCCATCCTGCAAAGACTACACAGGTGCTTAACGTAATGCACTGTGACTAGCCCTACTGAAATCAAATTAAGTTCTCACAGGATCAGAGCCTGAAGGTGGAAAGATATTTGCATATTGAATAGGTCTCTTTTAAACTTAAAAAGACAGTAATTGGTAAGAGCATAAATTGTACTTTAAAAGGGGAAGTAAATTGTTCATGGTGCCACCCTGCTAACTTCATTATTGGGGTTTTCATAAATGAAAAAAAGGATGCAATAATACCCTCTGTAATTTACCACATAATGACATTTGTTTTTTAAAAATCAGTTCCCCATTCAAATGCCTGTAATGAATAGAAAATACTGAATAAAACTGTACTTGCTTTATCACTTCAGTAACTAAACAGTGGATAGTTTTTGTCTGTAATTGCAACCATGCGCATGTACATTTGAATGCTGGACTTTATGCGGTGTGCCCAGGTGTCTTCCCTGTTTTAGTTTGCTGACAGCAAAGCAGAATTGTACAAAAGTCCTGCTGTCTGTCATCAAACACACTGAGTTATGTTCTGGTGTTCATGCTTCCCATTATAATAAAGATACAAATCAAATCTTTGGCCTATCAGCCTTGACAGCCCTTTTTCATAGTATTGTAAGTAAGTGAGGGAAAAAAATTTTCACAGTTAGCTTTGAAAAATTAGAGGACAAAGATGATAATACAGGCATAAGTAGGAATCTTATTTGTTGTTTTTTGGCTTCGTGCATCAGCCTCTATCAACGTCTGTTACTTCCATAATGGATACAAATAGTCTGATGACGTTTACTAAATACACTGCAAAATGCTGTTTTCCTTATTTGTTGTGTTGCTAAATGTACTCTAACTAAGAGGTAGTATATCTAATAAATTGTTTGATTTCAGCAGAATTGTATTTTTACAGCTGAGAATCTTTACATCCCTAAGCTGAATTAATTGTTCTTTCAACTATTTTTCAGTTCTTCTGATTTGCGGTATAAAAAGTGTAGCAACCTGCATGGAACTTGGAAGGAGGAGCACAAGTTGCAGAAGGAAAATGTTTGGAGGAGGTACCAGGACTTCATTCTATATGCCCATGGCTTGAAACATTAGTTGCGGTTGCAGCATCTCTGCAAATACAGGGTCATTTTCCTTTTACAAGCATGGAGCTTTTTCTTGTTATTACCCAGCACATGGTACATGAAACAGGAGGGTTCATGAAGAATTACTTAACCTTTACATCCTGAGAATTATGCAGATTAGTAGTCACAAACACTCAAGAAATACAGAAAAAATAGTTTTTTAAAATTGAGACTATTTCGCTGCACCCATAAAGGACAAGATGATTAATATATAGGTTTGGGTTTTCCATTATAATGCTTCATCCTTGATGCACATTCTAAAAGAAAATATTTTCTTTAATTCTGTCATTCTCAAGGTGAATCTTAGTAAAATAATAGAGTTTAAATTAACATTTTAATTGTCTCATATGAAGCTGAGGCAATTACAACACTGCAGACTTTGGTAACGAATTTCATTCAAACTTGGTATCACCAAAAAGCTGACATTTTTATGACACCAAGTTTGAGTGAAGTTGCCAAGTAGCTGTGGAAATACTACTAGTGTTAAATAATGACCTAGGGCTATTCTAACATAAAGAAGTTATTGTAACTGGATGGCTTCTAGTCAGACTTTTCTAATGGTTACAGTCTGCTATACTGTAATTTTCAGAGGCTGGCAAGTACGGTAAATTAGGATATGTCTACACTGCAAATAAAAACCCACAGTCCATTGCAGTGTAGACTTCCAGGCTTGAGCTGCAGCCTGAGCTCTGAGCCCCTCCCACCTTGCACTGTCTAAAACTGGGCTCCAGCCTGAGCTGGGAAGTCTACACTGCAATTAAACAGCCCCTTAGAGTTGCAGGGCTCAGGCTGAGTCAGCTGGCCTGGGTCAGCCACGAATGTGCAGTATAGATATATATCGTTAGTGGCCTGAGAACAAGACTTGTGCTATGTTCAATATATACAATACGTATCAGACCAATGAAGATGGTAGAGAGGGAGCAAGAAAGTGTGGGTTTGTGTGCTCAACAAAAATGGAAACCTGTGTGTTACATTAGCATACCACTATACAGCACTGAGAATGGATCTCATTTGGTACAGCACAAAATACCCACTAATCAAAAACTTAAAAAGTTTAAAGATAATATATTTTCAAATACTGCCAAATTTAGAAATTTAGACCATAATATTAGATACATTCCTTAAATTTTCCTATAAGATACTGAACTAGCTGTAAATAACTAAAGTTTGAAAGCAGTCGTGGAATGGCTCTGTAAAAATTTGAAGACTGTGGGTCTTATGCCGCCAAAATATTGTAAAATGGCCTTAATGAAAATGAGATTCAGTCCTGAAATCTTCTGCAATACCTGTGTGGAATGAGGTAGAGAAAACTATCTTTCTGCACTAGGAGAAAACATATGTGTTTATTTCTCTGTAAGGAATTGCAATATGGAGGGACTAGAGAAACTCCAATTTGGGGCTTACAGATCTGATAGCAGAGACTACAGGCTCAGTTTTGAAGGTTCCCCCTAGACTGTTGCTCCTGCGAGGTGGGCGTGTGGAGAGAAACTTTTCTTTCACTAGACAATTTTAATGTGTGGCAAGTGATTCTTAACATTCAGTTCAGGAGTTGGATGGAAATCAATACTATTACATCTCTGAAAGATTTAAGCATGTGTTTTGTTGAATAGGAATGGATGTGAGCAAGTACTTAAGTGATTTGCTGATTGGGGCCTTAATTATAATCTACAAGCAAAGTGAAATACATTAGTAATGGTGCTGGCACATAACATACCAAACTCCTCCACAGTGGTCAATATTGCCATCTCTAAAGCTAGAAACTACCCAGGTGTCACAAGTTGCCTTTTGACCTATTTGCCATTATTTAAGGTTATTGCGTAATTCTATAAACATATTACGGAATCTTTAAAATATTTTATAGCACACTTGTATGAAAAATGTTGTATTTCTGAATTATGCCATCCTTTTTTGGCTTTAGATCAGTAAATATAAGAAGCACATTTTGTTCAAGAGAAGACTACACACATATATTCTGTAAAATAATTCTGTGGAAGTTTCCGTACGGAGATACAGTGGATTCTAAATTATTTCACCTGAAACTGGAAGAGGGCCATCTTTTGAGGGCTATACTTGTATAGTTAAAGCAGCACAGTCCTCCTAGTGTGGCCAGAGTTATAATGACTTTCTACCAGCATATCTATTTGCATATGGGAAAGGGAGTAACTATACTGGTATGTTTCAGGTAAAAAAAAAAAAAAAAAATCCCTAACCAACATAGTTATACAAGTAACATTTTCAAGTGTAGACCAGGTTGTAGAGGTAATTTAGTCTTTGCATGCAGCTACCCTGGTGATGGGAGACTATTAAAAAGCCTATCTAGATATTCTGTCTCTCTGGAGTTTTGTGGTTGGCAAGGCTGATACCCAACTCGGCATTTTGAATGCAGAATTCGGGGGCCCACAAGGATTCTAAAAATTAATACTGGCCACTTCAGGTTACAGTTTCTCTCTGACCTTGGATGGGTAGATGCTGCCACCACCCAAGTGCAGAACACCTTTGAGCACCCAGGAAGGCACACTTGGGAATTCCTTCCCGTGGGGTACCCACAAGCCCTTTCACCGCAACCTGCCTCTGGGGAAGAGCTGAGAAGAAAAAAAAATCAGCTGCTAATTAAACAAGATGTGCACAAACCTCTTAAGACACAAAAATCCAATTCTGTTCTTTAAAAAGGTAAATTTTATTAATAAAAAATTACATCTGAGAACTCAAGCTATTGCTAGATTTTAAAAAAGAGCAACTACAAGGATTAAGCACCAAGAATAACTTTCCTGAGGTCCAGTTTAAAGGTTACAAGAAAAACAAAAGCAACTGGGGTTAACCCAGAGAAACCCACAAGCCATAAAGAAATAAAAGGAATAAACCAAATTGTGTCTTCCTAGACATTTCCTGATCTACTTACAGAGCTGGGGTTTTTAATGAGTAGTTTCTAGATATGATATGGATGATTTTTTCATACCTGGCCCAAGCTTCTCACAGCATAACTGCTCTGTCCCTTCTCTCCAGGAAAACAACCACAGACAGACAAAAATGGACTCTTGTTTCAATTTTAAAAAGTTCTAGCCTTCCCATTAGCAAATTTGGCCATGTCATAAACAGATAGCTAAGGGTTAATGTCTCTTTTACCTGTAAAGGGTTAACAAACAGGGAACCAAAAAAAACACCTGACCAGAGGACCAATCAGAAAACAAAATACTTTCAAATCTCGGTGGAGGGAAGCCTTTGTTTGTAGTTTTGGGTTTTGCTTTGTTCCCTCTAGGCTCTGAGAGTGACCACACATATCTACAGGCTCTCTAATCTTCTGTTCCAATTTTGTAAGTACAAAAGTAGAAAGACAGTTTAGTCTTTTTAATTGTTTTTCTGTATTTGCAACTGTGTATCTGGCTGGTAGAGTTTTAATGTGTATTTGGATGAAAGTATTTTAAATTGTATTTCTGCTGGAGAAAGCTTTCTTTCTATTGTCTATAAGCTGAAAGACCCTGTAATATTTACCATCTAAATTACAGAGATAACTTGTACTTTTTTTCCTTCTTTTTATTAAAAGTTTTGCTTTTTAAGAGCTGTTTGATTTTTTCCCCAGTTGAGGCTCAAGGGAATTGAGTCTGTACTCACCAGGGAATTGGTGCGGAGAAGGGAAGGATAAATTTCCTCTTTGGGCATGGCTACACTGGAGAGTTGCAGCGCTGGTGATGGGGTTACAGCGCTGCAACTCACTCTGTGTCCACACTTGCAAAGCACGGCCAGCGCTGCAACTCCCTGGTTGCAGCGCTGGATGTACACCTGGTTTGCTTGGGGTGTAACAATTCCAGCGCTGGTGATGCAGGGCTGGTCATCAAGTGTAGCCACCAACAGCGCTGATATTGGCCTCCAGGGTATTAGGAGGTATCCCAGAATTCCTGTCCACAACAAACCAGAATGGCTGAACTCCGATCTCACTGTAGCTACTTAGCTAAAAAACAAACACAGCTGCTCTTTGCTCCAGCGAGCGAGCAGAGGCAGGGAAATTGCTTTGGAATGTTCACAGCTGTTCGCTTGAGGAGAGAGGGGAGTCCGTGTTGAGCAGCTGCTTATATGGTCTAAAGACTATTTAGGAGTGCATAATTTGCATTTAGTGAATAAGAGACAGGTGGGGGAAAGGTCAAAATGATTGAAGGTAGGCACTGTGTATCTTCCAATCCTTAGAACTTGCAAGGCAGGGAGCTGAGAACAGTGTCAGCTCCAAAAGTGCACTCTCTCTGTCTCCCCCAAGCTCCCTGTCACGCCCCACCCCACCCCCCTCTTTTGAAAAGCACGTTGCAGCCACTTGAATGCTGAGATAGCTGCCCACAATGCACCACTCCCAACAGCGCTGCAAATGTGGCCACACTGCAGCGTTTTCCCTACACAGCTGTAACTCCTAGCGCTGCACATCTCCAAGTGTAGCCATACCCTTTGTGTTAGATTCACAGAGCTTGAATCTGTATTGCCCCTGGGTGAGGGGAAGGAGGAAGGGTGAAGGGAGAATCCCTTTGTTTAGATTCACGGAGCTTGAATCTGTCTATCTCTCCTAGTGTACCCAGGGTGGGAAGAGCTGGGAGGAAGAAAGGAGGGGGAAGGGAAATGGTTTATTCCCCTTTGTTGTGAGACTCAGGGAATCTGGGTCTTGGGGTCCCCAGGGAAGGTTTTGGGGACACCAGAGTCTATCAGGTGCTCTACCTAAGTCCTGATTGGTGGCACCATATCAGATCTAAGCTGGTACTTAAGCTTAGGGAAATTCATGCTAGTACCCATATTTTGGATGCTAAAGGTTCAGATCTGGGAATTATACTATGACAGGCCAGGTATCCACTCATTTCCTTTTACCTATGTGTAGCAGTGAGACTTTTTAACCCTTTACAAGTAGAGCATTTAGAGAACATCTACTAAGAGGAATTTTATAGCTACTGGCTGGCTGGGTGTCCATAAAAGGGAGCTACCCCCACCCTTCATTTATCACAGTGGTGTTGTATAATCACTAGTCATATGAATTAAGCAGATATTCTGCATTATTTAAATGTAAAGTATTCTCCACTTTTGGAATTAAATTAGGTGACTGAAATTATTGGACTTAACACTTCTCTTGGAACTGTTCCCAGAATAGGAAAGCTAGTACTTACCTGCTAAGCCACTCAGTACAAGCTTAAAGGGGTTTGTCACTGCCCAAGTGTCAGTTTAAATTTCCTCATTTATGTATTATATTTAGGTACTGTGAACAATATGATAGATTCAGAGCAAACATTTAAATTACCTTATCCCCCAAAAATGTAATTAGGAATTATATTGTTAACCATTCTAACATGGCTAGCTGAACATTTTCTAGCTTGTTTTTCTCTTACATATGCAATGTTTTTGAACCAAATGTAAATACTAAGGCACCTAAGCTCTAAAGGCCAGAAGCTGCCCTTGCTATACATCACAGAGGATTAAAAAAAAAAAAAAAAAGAGTAAGACAAGGTGGAAATGCCCCCAAAGGTCTCTGTGCTAACACCACATGATTGAAGCTCTGTAGCTGTGTGGGAGTGGGGGAATGTTTGTGCAGGTGAATGCCATGAGCAGCTGTCTTGAATCCTGCAATTCCCTCCAAGAACAGCACATTTCTGAGAAGAAATCCATGCCAGAGCTAATGCTTCAAAAAGCATCATCACCTCCCCCTATGGTTTCAAACACTCATTCCCAGTTGGAAAAGGTGTGAGGAGAAAAGATGTATTGTATAATTGCAGGGCAGAAACCCCTAGTAACTCAGTTTGCTCCCAGGAAATTGTAGGAAATTAGGGAAAACCATTAAAGGCAGGCTCTCTGCGTGGATGTTCACTGGGTGGGAGTCAAGCAGAGGACAACAATTCAGATCACTTGTCCACAGGCAAGCTTCAAATTGTGTTGCCCAGCAAGGAAATATAATTGTCTCCATGTCTGAGCTGTGGTATCATTCTCTTACGGAAATTGAATGGAAATAATATTGCTGCTGTGATTGTCTAAAGCAAAGGTTCTCAATGTGGTGTTCAAACTAAAACTCCAGTGCAAAATCCTAACAGTGATCTCATATGGTTTATGTCAGCTATCTCAACAGATCAACACATCTGACTGACACACATTCCATGCATTTGGAGCATTATTTTGCCTTACCAGGGAGGAGGTCAGTGTTTAAGTTTTGCATTATAGTGCAAGTTTGATAAAGTTGGGGTAAATATTGCTTTTAATTATCTGTTGGAGATGACATAAAGCCTTATGGAGCATTGGCAGGTGTTTTTTATAGTGTTGTGGGAAACATGAAGGGAGAAAAGTATGCACAAGTCTTCCCCTTAAGTTCTTATTTTTGTGCTTGTAAAGTTCTGCATAGAAGTGCTGTGCCCTGCCACAACCTTTACTGTCACTAAACATGGCTTTTGTTTGTTAATTTCCTGATTTTTTTTTTTATAAAGCTTTGGTATAGCTCGGTGGATAACTCCTCCGAGTCAGGGAGAAAGGAAGCTGTGCCTTCCTGGGGATCAGAGGGAGAAACTACTACAGACGCTTCTGACTATGTCAGCACTCCTGAAATGTGTGAGAGGCTGTGGCCTCTCTCAATAAATTCTCAGTGTGTCTATAACATTTTGTCACCATTTCAAACAGGAGCACCAAGAACAACCCTCCAAGTTTAGCAATGACAACATAACCTCTCAGTTGGAGGGAACATCACTCACTTCCTGAAACACTCTGTAGTTTCTCATGGACTTCCAGAAACTGGATACAGCCACGAGCAGCTAAAGCTTGCCTGCTTTACACCAGCAGCTCTGCCTATGCGCTCCCCTTTCCTGTGAGCTCCCTACCCACAATCTCTCAATATAAAGTACACTTCTCAACATGCCAATGTGGGGCACTTGCAAGTGTGACGGCCAGCACCAGGGATTGAAGCTAAAGCTTCCAAAGCTAAAAGTTGTTATAGCTAGTGCTAAAGAATCTGGGTCTCAAGCAGAGAGCTAGCTCAGACTTGTATATATCCTCTGCGTATTAGTTACAAAGGGGAATACAACTTACACTGAACAGTGGTTTAAACAAGCAAAATATGTGACAAGGACTGAAATGTGTATTTTGGTGTTTCACAGATTTCTCATACTTTTTACGTAAAAACCTGTTTTAAAGTTATCTTCTCACTATACGAATCATATACAACTATACCATCTTTCCACACCGATCAGCAGCAGGATCTGAAGCCTTTGACCTTCATATCCTTAGTTTAGATCTTTATTATTTTTGAGATACAGAAGTATTTGCTAGGTAGACCAGCCACTGGAGGAGGACTTGACACATACGTGTAACTCACTGTTAAAAACTATTTACTAGTCAGTAGTAGAATATCGGTGACAGGAATCCTAAATACTATTCCTGGCTCTGGGAGTGGAGGGTGGTTTTATAGACCTGGTCTACATTACAAACTTAGCTCAACAGAAGCTACCTTACATCGACCTAATAAAATATGTGTCTATCAGGTCCCTTCCGCCGACATAACTCGCCTGTTACGTCGACTTAATTACGGTCTACAGCACTCTGCCTGTATACCCTACCAAGGACTGAAGGCATAACCAGGCTAATTTAGGCACCTCCTTCCAAGGGCTCAGAGCATAAGGCACCCACCCTGACCCACAAAGCTCGGGGAGAAACCTGGTTAATTTTAAGTACCCAACCCTGCCCATGGGGCTCAAGACTCTGCGGGACCTTTTCCCAGTGAAAGAGGCCACACAGCTATGCTCTAAACATCTATTTATGAGCAATACACATGTCAGGCACATCTATTATGCTCACCACTCCCAATATACAGACACATTTCACCTGATAGCCAGTCAGGATCCACACATCTTACACAGAGGAGTAAGAATTCTAGCAGCTGATGCTGAACTGCAATTCAGAGATGGTTCCCAAAGAATATTGTTTTTCATTTACATTATACAGGTAAAGCTAGCTACCTCCTACAAATTTACTAAACCTATCAGATTATCCCACAACCCTAAGTAACAACAAAATTTAACCAATTACACACTGACTCCTATGTATCCTCCTTTCTCCCTACATTTTTTACACTTTATGTTTCATGCTCAAATTGTAACTTATTTATGACCTTATTGTTTGTGTCAACATAAAGTCGCTGGTCAAAGCTTATCTTATCTATTTTACCATTTGTTGGGTCTCTCTGTATTCTCCATAAAACTTTCCAGCACCTGGGTGTCTCTACTTTACAACCCTGGGTGTTATATCACTTGTTAGGGGAATTCCTGAGATGAAGGTGTCTTAGCAGCAACAGAGCATTTTTTTCTTAATTTCAGTGATGAAATCCTTGAGTTTTACCCAAAGTTGGTCAAGGCTAGCTTAGTATGGGTGTGAGTTAACTCCTAGGCCTATAACCTGCATGAGAGGCAGGGCCGTCCTTAGCCATAGGCATAGGCAGAATAGGCAGCCATAGGCAGAATAGGGCACCACTAGGTCTGGGGGCACCGCTCTGCAAGAGCCTGAACAGACGGGAAGCAGTGGAGCATGTAAGAGCAGGGCTGCTGGGTCCTAGAGAGAGACAAATGCAGCACAGTCTGAGGGAGGGGATTGGCTGCTGGTGTCTCTGGGAAAAGGGGGGGAAGGAAATCACCTGTGAGTGAGACTCTTTCCCCTGGCGTGAGGCGAGGCAGGCTCTGCGGCTCTGGCAGTATCATTTGTTGTTCCCCATAATGTCCATTCTTCTCCCCTCTGCCCCACAGAGCACCCCTCCTGTTTCTCCCTCCCCGCCTATGGAGCACCCCTCTCTTCCCCCTCCCTTCCATCAGGGCTGGGTTGGTGAGGTGCTGAGGGGAAGGGGAGGCTGGCTGGCTGGCTGCCTGATGAGGAATGAAAGTGAAAGTAACTCACTTCCTCGGTAGGCAGCCAGGATTGGAATGGTTGCACAGGGCAGGGCTAGGGATAGCCAGATAGCATGTGCGAAAAATCAGGACAGGGGGTTGGCGTAGGGTGAGCAGATGTCCCACTTTTATAGGACCGGTCCCAGGTTTTGGGTCTTTTTCTTATATAGGCTCCTATTCCCCCCCCATCCCCGTCCTGATTTTCTACACTTGCTGTCTGGTCACCCTAGATAGGGGTAATTGGTGCCTATATAAGACAAAGCCCCAAATATCAGGACTGGCCCTATAAAATCAGGACATCTGGATCTGATCACCCTAGCTAGGGAGCGCATCTCTCCCCTGGGCTGGCAGTGATCCATCTCATCCGGGGGGAGCTGCACAGAGCAGGATGAGCTGCTGTGGCTCCATGGGTGCCCCGTCCCTGAGATCAGATTTTGTGCTAACTTCACCATGGTCCTTTGGGCTGGCGGTGGTGCCCATTGGCATGTGATTGGACCTGAGGGTTTGCTGCTGCTGTTGCCACTCTGCATCCCAAGAGGTGAATTTTGGGGTCCTGCAGTTTTCCACCTATCTCCTCCTCTACTGCAGCTGTTGGACCAGCAGGCTAGGAGGTGAGCCAAGCATGAAAGCAGTACTGTGTTGCCATTTAAAGTGTCATTTAACAACTTCGTTTGCCAAAAATGCTTGCTAACAATCCTGAATTCAATTTCAATATTTTTTTTAAAAAATCAATATCTTAGCCAAAAACAGAAAATTAAGTTGTTGACAATTATTTGTGACAAGTTTGGTATGGGGAAGGGAGTGGGCCAGTTTTCATCAGAGAAACAAAAAATGTTGACTGACTTTCCTATAGCCCTGTTACTGCTAAATAGAGCCCTCCAACAACTGTAATATGCTCATCTCCTTACTAATGTATAGAGCAGGGGTCGGCAACCTACGGTACACGTGCCAAAGGTGGCACGCAAGCTGATTTTTGATGGCACGCAGCGGTGAGCTGAACGGCTCAGCCCGCCACTGCTCTGGGGTTCCGGCTGCTGCCCCATTGGCACCCAGGGTCCCGGCCCCACTCAGCACCCACTGCTGGCCTGGGACCCCCAAGGACCCCCAGGCTGGCAGCGGCTGAGCAGGTCAGAGGCTGAGACCCCGGCTGAGCCACTCAACCCATTGTCGGCCTGGGGTTTCATGCACTCAGCTGGTAGCGGGCTGACAGGACTAAATTCAACGAAATAGGAAAACAAGAGCAACTAATGACAACGTGCAAGAGCCTAGAGCAGTGGTCCCCAACCTTTCTCGTCTGGCGGGCACCAGACGAGCATCTGCAGAAATGCTGCCTAATTTTGGCGACATTTCGGCAGATGCTCGTCCTCCGGCCAGTACGTGGGTGCACTGAGAGGCCCCTGCGGGCACCGCGTTGGGGACCCCTGACTTAAAGAGCCTCCTGAAGCACGGTGATCATTTTGATTTAAATGGACTTGAACTGTACGAAAAATTGAGTTGTTGCCACGTGCAAAATCGATGATGGACATTGTACAGTTTATTCATACCAGCAAACTTGGTGACATATATCCTAATGTGTACATTGCCACTCCTATTCTACTAAGAATTCCTGTAACAGTAGCATCAGGAGAACGGAGTTTTTCAAAACTGAAGCTCATTAAAAACTATCTCCGCTCTACAATGAGTCAGGAACACTTGACTGGTCTTGCTATTCTTGCAATCGAACAAGACATCACTTTGTCTTTGTCATACGATGACATTATTACTGATTTTGCAGCCAAAAAAGCCAGAAAGATTGCTTTTAATTAAAAACTAATCCTTGTTTCAATACCTCTTCATAGAAGTTGACAAATTTAAAAAAATGATATTATTTGCATCATTCTGTCAAATCAGAATTTTTTCTATAGTGCTACTTCTTTAGTGCTAGTCCATCAGCATTACAGTGTGCTTAATTAAGTTAAACTGGTTTTAATAACATGCATGTGGCAAGTTTTCCAGTACTGTAAGTTTATGTTTGTGTCGCTAAGAGCAAGACAGGCACGGGGGCACCAGTTTAATAATCTCGCCTAGGGCACCATAAATCCTAAGGACGGCCCTGATGAGAGGCACAGCACTTAATTTGATGTTAATGGGTCGACAGAGAAGCAGTGTACACACAGTGTTGTATAAACCCTCTGAACTGGCCTCCAGGAGGTGTCCCACAATGCTCCACTGTGATTGCTCTGGTGATCATTTTCAACTCAACTGTACAGCAGCCAGGTATACAGGAAACAGCCCTGGGAACTTTTGAATTCCAATTTCCTGTTTGATCAGTGTGGAGAGCTTGCCAGCCCAGCTGATCATGGCAACTCAACACCCTAAACGCACTCCAGCCTGGAGTACACAGGAGGATCTTATTGGTCTGTGGAGAGAAGAATCTGTGCAGGCGAAGCTCCAAGCCAGCTGGAGAAATGTTGACATATACGAGAAGATTGCGTGGGGTATGGGGGAAAAAGGCCACACCCAGGACACTCAGCAGTGCTGCATGAGAATCAAGGAACTTCAGCAGGCATACCAGAAAGCAAGGGTGGTGAACAGTCATTCTGGTTCTGCACCACAGATATGCCGCTTCTACAATGAGCTGCATGCAATTCTCACCGGTGACCCTACCACAAAGCGTGGATACCTCACAGGAGTTGGAGTCCTGGGCCACCTCAGACAACAACAAGGAGGTGGTTTTGGAGGAGGAGGAGAATTGGAGACAGGCGAGAGGGGGATCCATTCTCCCCAAGAGCCAGGAGCTATTTTTAACCCCAGAGTAGTCCAACCAGTTGCAGGACAGCATCATGGCCAAGCGTGATGCTGTGGAAGGCACTCTGGTGAGTATGAAATTCCAGTCAAACTGTAGGGATTACATGCTCTTATATTTGGTTGTTTAATATGAAGAAAAAGTGAGATGCAGTGGTTATCTGATTCCCAGTGGCTGCTCCAGCTATGCAGAGGGTGTCCCTTGGAAAAGACTGTTTATGTGCACAGGAATGGCCCGGGAATCCTCCATGGAGATCTCCAGGAAACTTTCATGGAGGTACTCTGCAATCTTTTGCAGAAGGTTTCTGAGGAGGGTGTCACGGTAAGACAGTTTCCCGCACCACTCCAGTATTAATTCTGCTGGCATCACCGCAGTACAGATCATAGCAGCATAAGGACCAGGTCTGTACCCAGACACAGGAGACTGATATCACATAGGGTCACCTAGGGGAAATGGTGGTAATTTTTACTACAAGTGCACATACCGCAAATAATAGAGCATGGGATTCCCCCACCCATGGTGATTTCTGGGTCCGTCAACCATGGTTTCTCTAACATGGTGTTGGCTTGGGTGACAGGTATCAGCATTGACCTAAGAATCTGCAAGTCTAGGGTGATTACTACCAGCAGCATTAAGGGAAGGCCGGGGTCCTTCATTCTCCTGCAGCTGCAACACACAAAGCCTGGAGTCACCTCAGACAAAGACTGCACTTTGGGAGCCTCAGTGCTGGTCTCCGGTCTCTGCTCACTGTCCTTGTTGCTAAGGGGAGGGGGCATTGTCCACCTGCCCACCTGTGCTCTCAACACAGGCTGCCCACAAATTGCAGCACAAGGCCCATCACCCATGCCACTGAGCCATACGCACCAGGGCTGGAAGAGCAAACCGGTTCATTTAATAGCTAGGGATTCTGATTATGTTCTGGCTTGCACTTCAGTGGAATAAAGGTAGTGATTTTTAAATAGCAACTGTGGTTGCCTTGTGCTTTGCATGCCTTACAGTGGAAATCTTGGCCTTCAATTCATCCTACACACTGGTGGAGAGACTTTCCCAGGTTAGAAGACGGAAAAACCAAACGTGTGATGACATGTTCAACGACATAATGAACACCTCTGGGACAGTGGATATGGAGCAAAAAGCTTGGAGGATTTCACTGTCTGAAGACATGAACATGGAGAGCAGCCTAGGAGCATGAGCATGGCACACAGGATGAGATGCTGCAGATTGTGAAGGAGCAATCAGACATGTTGAGGTGTCTGGCTGAGGTTCAGGAGAAACAGCTTGAGGCTAGACTCCCTTTGCAGCCCCTGCAGAACAGCTGCAAACATCACTGTAATCCCCTTCCCGCAAAAGTTCCAGGAGGCGAGGGAGGAAGTGCAGTATCCCTTTCACTCAATACCATGGAAGGATACTAAGAACAAAAGGTGGCCATTGGATGACCTTGGATGGGCAAGACTACTGTGCTTTTACAGACAAGCTAACTTGGTTTCTCCCCTCTCAGTTTTATTACACCATTTATCCAATTTAAAATTTTTTCTTGGCCTTTCCGTTTCTTTGTTTGTGCAATATAAATCAACGTTTTGAGAATTAAATACTATTTATTCCTAGCATAGAGAGTTAAGGGAGCGAGGGGAGGGACAGGTAAACTGATGCAATGGAGGGATGTTATGGGAAGGCACAATTCAGATAAGCAGCGCACATTACTGCAGGTCATTAATGAAAGGAGTTTTCATAGCCTTCCAGAGATGCAGTGCTCCTCACTGGGCTCTTCTTATTGCCGTGGTATCTGGCTGCTCAAAATTCTCAGACAACTTGTCCGCCTCCACGCCCCACCCCAGTGGAAACCTCTCTTCCTTTGCCTCACAGATACTATGGAGCACACAGCAGGCACCAATAACAATGGAGATATTGGTTTCACTGAGGTCAAACCTAGTAAGCAAACTGCAACAGTGACCCTTTAAACATCCAAAGGCACATTCCACCACCATTCTGCACTTGCTCAGCCTATTGTTGAACAACTCTTTACTACTGTCCAGGTATCTGGTATACAGCTCGATGAGCAAGGGATGAAAGGGGTCTCCCAGGATCACTATTGGCATTTCAATGTCATCAGTAGTTATTTTGCAATCGGGAATGAAAGTCCCTTCTTGCAGCTTTCTGAACAGACCTGTGTTCTTAAATATGCACGCATCATGCACCTTTCCCGACCATCCCACATTGATGTCAGTGAAACACCCTGGGTGATCCGCCAGCGCTTTCAACACCATTGAAAAGTATCCTTTTTGATTTAAGTACTCTTTGGCAAGGTGTTTTGGTGCCAAGATGGGGATATGCATGCCATCTATCGTCCCCCTGCAGTTAGGGAACCCCATCACAGCAAAACCATCCACTATGTCCTGCACATTGCTGAGAATCACTACCCTTCTTAGCAAAAGTCATTTAATGGCCCTACGCACTTTGATAATAACAGCTCCTATGGTGGATTTACTAACTCCAAAATAATTCCCCACTGACTAGCAGCATTGCAAGCTTCCACACAGCAATTGTCACTTGCTTCTCCATTGTCAGAGCAGGTCTCATTTTAGTGTTACTTTGCTTCAGGGCTGGGGAAAGCTCTGCACACAGTTCCTGGAAAGTGGCCTTCCGCATTCGAAAGTTCTGCAGCCAGTGCTCATCATCCCATAACTGCATAACGATGCAATCCCACCAGTCAATTCTTGTTTCTCAGGATCAGAAATGGCACTTCACCCTGTTCAGCTGCTGCATGATTGCCAGCAGCAACCAGGAATTGTTTCGTTCTATCGCTTGCAGCTGGGCTGCTTGAAGGACATTGCAGTGTTCCATGTTGCAGCTCCTGTCTCAGCTTTGGAAATACTGCAGGATAAGGCATGAAGTGTTTGTAATGCTCACAACAGAAGTGCACAGCTGATCACGGTCCATGCGTGTGGCTAAGCCAGCCTTTTGAAAAAAGGCTTGAAAAAGTGTGGGCTGTTTGCCGTTGAAACCAGTGGAGGGAGTGAGGGAGAAAACTGCTTCATGAGAGGTCAAAGCCATGTTCCCTTTTCCCCCTGCGACAATGTTTTGGTCCCATTGCAAACCCTTCCCAAAACCCCCTGAGGCTAGCTACACTATGGGATGGCTACCCACAGTGCACTGCTCTGTGCATCGATGCAGTCCACCAACACAATGATGTGGACACACGCGACTGACTTAATTACTGCAGCATCTGGATGTTGATTTAAATTATGTTGACTTAACTTTGTAGTGTAGACATGCCCTATAGTGATTAGTGTGTGGACTAGTGGAAAACATTGGGGTTTATCATGTTAGAGATTTGGATTTTGTGTCTGCAGTGTGGTTTAATAAAGTCTCTGCTACTTTATTTAAAAAAGGGGGATAGGGGAATGTTCATTACCTCTTCCCTACCTGTCTGCTATGTTTGGGGTTTATGGCTGTAGTCAATAATAACAGTAGTGAATTGCATGGGAATTTAAATAGCACTTAGAACACATCAGACTTGAAGTCCAGGTCTGCTCTTTCCAAGCTCTGGGAGAGCTTTCTCTCTCTCTCTGCTTCCCCCAGAAGTGAGTGACACTTTCACACTTCACAGATTTGTCATGAAATTAAAATTGGTGGGTTCAGCTTGAAGTGACAAATGACTGAAATGTGAGATGTATATTTTGGTGTTTTGCACCATAAGTTACAAATTTATCATCATTTTTAAGTACAACAACACCTGTTTTTAAAAGTGTTTCATTATGGCTAAAAAGTTATAAAATACATTATAGACACTCCAAATGTATAACTGATATACGAGAATCAAAACATAGGGAACAACACTATGGCCAAAGGACATGTCACAAATTGTTTTAAGTTTCTTGCAAAAGGGCTGCAATTAAAGTGAGACAATTCAGTGAAAACAATGGCCAAAAGGGATGATTTTTCAACTCTTACTATTGTTTCTGTATCAATTCATTTTACATCATATCACCATGAAAAATTCAAATATTGCTCCAAGTTTACAATCTATGTTTTGATTTGTTTTATTATTTTATTCCTGTTTCCCCTTCCATTCAATAGAAAATAGCATGGTAGGGCTAGAAAGCATCTACACTTGGGCCATTCACTCATATCTACTTTAAGTCACAAAGTATGATTTTCTGCATACATGTATGTGGGCTTGGTTTAAAGTTTATTGAGGAATACCCGCATTCTGCCACTGCAGTTCTACAGAACAAGGAGAACAATATTTCCACCAAAAGAAAGACAAGTGGCCATATAGTTAAAAACTTTGATAAAGCTACATGTGCAATAATTTTTGTTGTGGATCTGATGGAATTTCAGTGTACTTTTAGAGGCAATTACTGACGAAGAGTACTGTCATCTTCCTCTTCACTTAATATGTGTGCAGAATGATCCGGAAGATTGTCAGTATGTACACTGCCATAGTGGACTGATATTTTTTAATCATTAGATCACTGTATGATGCCGAGACTACTGTATCTCTTTCAGGAGTCTGACTGGTCTTGTGTACCCTAAAAGTTCCTTAAAAACGACTTGCTTAGTACAGTACTCAAAATGACACAAAAATACAGAAGTGTCACAGCACACTATTACTGAAAAATTGCTTACTTTCTCATTTTTACCATATAATTATAAAATAAATCAATTGGAATATAAATATTGTACTTACTGTACATTTCAGTTATAGTATACACAGCAATATAAATAAATCATTGTATGAAATTTTAGCTTGTACTGACTTAACTAGTGCTTTTTATGTAGCCTGTTGTGAAACTAGGCAAATAGCTAGATGAGTTGATGTACCCCGTGGAAGATCTCTGTGTACTCCCATGGGTACGTGTACCCCTGGTTGAGAACCACTGACATACCTAAAAAGTACAGATTAGAAAAAGATGGTATGAAGAGAACAACTCCATCTTCTCATTAGGGATCAGAGACTAGGGATCAGAGACTAGCAGTCTATCAGACTGAATTTATTCCCATTGGTACCTTCATGATCTAGCATAGGTGTCAAATTACCAGTGACAGCTATTAGGAAATTAGATACTTTCATGATCTAACATAGGTGTTGAAGTACCAAGTGTCAAATTACCAGTAACAACTGTTAGAAAATTGAGGTATACAAATAATTTGTACAGTTTAATGTTTGGTGTGTATTAAAATTACATTTATGCTTGCTAGATTTTTGGTAGCTTCTGTATTCTGTAGGTTTTTTTGATTGTTCTAATAGCTAGCTGTATACAGAATGTGCTATCATGGAAAGTTATCTGTGGGCTCTTCTCCCCTTTCACTGATATATTAAGATTCCAGAATTATCACTCTGTAGCCTAGAATGCCTGTACAGTCAGTGTGAAGTGATGAAAACAGCTCCAAGCATGGCTGAGAAATCTTTTTGTTTAGAATATCACCACATTCAATTATCTCTGGGACCGTGGTCTATTACCATCCGATTTTTAAGTTCTCAACCATTCTGACTTAACAAAGTACACCTATAAAGTGAACAGCTACATTATGGCAGTTGTCTATGTCATGCCAACAGTCCTAGACCATTGTGATATCAAAGGAAACTCAACCAATCATCCACAGCTAACTTGCATGTGATAATTTCATTGATCGTATGAAGGAGAGTTTACATGGCCCAACTGCCACACCTTTGTGACAGTACAGGCTTTCAGCTAGTAGTAGTCGTATAAAGCTATTCAATTGTAGTCCTTCTTGGAAAACGGGGTTACAATTTTCATTCTCCCTTGGTCTGCACACAGAGACAAACCTACATGTTCAGTCTCCTGATCAAAGAAAATGTTTGTTTATTATCCCTTTGTGCCCCAACAGCACGATGCTTTTGGGTGTGTAGCATAGTCATAGTTCCAATAAATCCAAAATGTTATAAGGTTTAGGCAGCTATTACTGCTGTGTGCTGTTAGCTTAGCTGGTTTTCTTTTCATTTCAAGGATGAAGCAGTGGGAGGTGATTTTTTTCTGTCTGGAGCTGTCATATAGATATTTGATCATTAAATTTACCAAGACCAGTGACTGGTTGTCATTTCCATTATCTTCAGTGGACACTGAGGTCATTCAGCATTGCACCGGAGGCATATGTCACATGACATGATTGAATCCATAAGTAAAGATTTGTTTTAATAATATTTTTTTTAAATCTGACAGTCCCCTGGAAAAGCTTATGGATAAATAGTACGCTTCATGGAGTATATGCTTAATAAAGACATTCCTATGGCATTTACAAGAGAGGTATGTGTGTCTCCAGGAAATGAACATTCATGTGGTTTCTATTTTCTCTAAAACATTTTAAAAGACCCAAGAAAATTAAATGCAAACAATTATGTTAATACATTAACATATTGGAGGATAATACAGTGATAAGCGTTAGCCAGAATGGATTTGTCAAGAACAAATCATGTCAAACCAACCTAATTTCCTTCTCCGACGGGGTTGCTGACCTATTGGATGGGGGCTTAAGAGAAGTAATGGGCTTAATCTGCAGCAAGGGAAATTCAGGATAGATATTAAGAAAAACTTTCTAGCTATAAGGATAGTTAAGCACTGGAAGAGTTATCAAGGGAGGTTGTGGAATCTCTGTCACTGGAGGTTTTTAAGAATAGGTTAGATAAAGAATAGAGGTGATATAAATATGCTAGATAACCTCCTGAGGTTCCTTCACCTCTAAATTTTCATGATTAACATTGAGAAGTTTAAAAAAAAAATCAGGAAATGAAAAAGTTAAGAATCTTAAAACATCCATTGAGGACTAGACATAATACATCTTGATTTTAGTAAAGCTTTTGACACTCCTATATGACATTCTCTTAAGTAAACTAGGGAAATGAGGTCCAGATGAAATTACTAGAAGATGAGTGCCTGTAGTGGGGTAAGCACCTGTTCTGACCCTAGAGGGGTTGGAAAATCCTCCAGCGGGCTGGGGCTGGGCAAGGTAAAACCCTGGCTGATTGGGGGAAGTGGCTGCAGCTGGGGCCATGCCCCAAACTAAGTAACTGGGCCTTATAAGGAGGTCAGGGAAGCCAGAAGCAGCCGTATCTCTAGAGAGAGACAGGCCTGGCTGCTGAGGAACTCACGCAGGGGATCTAGAGTGAGGCAGGACTGGGGAAAGGCCTTAAGAGCTGGGAAGCCCTAGGCCAGCAACTCCCCAGGCTGTAGGGCCTAGTTCTAGGTCCACCTAGGTATTGGGCTTGCAAAGGCGCAGCCTTAGGGTGAGCAAAGGCAGCCAGTCCATACCCCTTCACCTGTGATGAGTGGCTTATACTGCAGTCTTCCCCAGTGAACAAGGGCTAGATGGAGACTGGGCAGTAGCCAAGACTGAGGTGAAGTGGGGATAGTGGGTGGGAGTTCCCCTGGGAGGGGGACACCCAGAACTGTGGGGTTACTGCCTGGAGGCAGCACCCCAGATAACAGGGCACTGGGTCCTGGGAGAGACATGGGGGCCAGAGTGAGGTAAGGTGGATCACTGGCTTGCAGAGGGCACTCCAAGGCTGGGAGAACAAATTCCTGGAAGTCACCAGCAGGAGGTGCTGCAGGTGTGAGTCCGCACCTCTACAGTACCCAAGTGAGTGAACAGCCATACTTAAGAGTTGTTCACTGTCAAACTGGGAGAATGTATCTGGTGGGATCCTGGGTCCAATACTATTCAGTATTTTCAATACTTGGATAATGGAGTGAAAAGTACACTTAAATAACCTTTTGCTGATGACCCCTGTCATAAACAGATAGTTAAGGGTTAATGTCTCTTTCACCTGGAAAGGAGTAACCTGAAACACCTGACCAGAGGACCAATCAGAAAACAAGACTTTTTCAAATCTGGGTGGAGGGAAGTTTTGAGGTGTGAGTTCTTTGTTCTTTGTCTTGTGTCTGTGCCCTCTCGGCTCTGAGAGTGATTTTTCTATCTCCTGGCTTTCTAATCTTCTGTTTCCAAGTTGTAAGTACAAAGATAGTAAGACAATAGGTTTATATTGTTTTTTTTGTATTTACATGTGTGTAGTTGCTGGAGTGTTTTGAATTGTATTCTTTTTGGATAAGGCTGTTTATTCACTTTTTTTTCTTAAGCAATTGACCCTGTATATTTTCACCTTATACAGAGACTATTTTTAATGTATTTTTCTTTCTTTTTATAAAGCTTTCTTTTTAAGACCTGTTGGAGTTTTTCTTTAGTGGGGACTCCAGGGAATTGAGTCTGCAGCTCACCAGGGAATTGGTGGGAGGAAGAAGTCAGGGGGAAAATCTCTTTGTGTTAGATTTACTAAGCCTGACTTTGCATACCCTCTGGGTAAGGGGGAAGAGAGATTAGCTCTCTCGGTACTTGTGTTTCCAGGACTGGAAGCAGGGAATCTCCTAGGGTCGTCCAGGGAGGGGAGCCTGGGAGGAAGTAACCAGGAAACAAGGGGAGGGGGTTATTTCCCTTTGTTGTAGGACTCAAGGCATCTGAGTCTGGGGGTCCCCCAGGGAAGGTTTTGGGGAGACCACAGTGAGCTAGGCACTGTATAAATCCCTGGCTGGTGGCAGCGTTATCAGATCCAAGCTGGTAACTAAGCTTGGAGGTTTTCATGCTAACACCCATATTTTGGATGCTAAGGTCCAGACCTGGGAAAAAATGTTATGACAACCCCACTCTGTGAGGGGTTGCAAGCACTTTGGAAAACATGAATAGAATTCAAAGTGGCCTTGATAAATTGGGGAATTGATCTGAAAACTACTAGATTAAATTCAATAAAGACAAGTGTAAAGTACTACATATAGGAGCACGAATACAAAGTGGATAATAAATGACTAGGCAGCAGTTCTTCTTCGAGTGATTGCTCATATCCATTCCAGTTAGGTGTGTGCGCGCCGCGTGCACATTCGTTGGAAGATTTTTACCGTAGCAACACTCGGTGGGTCGGCTGGGCACCCCCTGGAGTGGCACCGCCATGGCGCCAGATATATACCCCTGCTGACCCAACCGCACCTCAGTTCCTTCCTACCGCCCATGTCGGTTGTTGGAACAGTGGAGCGCGGCTTAGCTGATCTCCACCTCCCTAGCTTCTCGTAGTTCTTTCATCATTATTGTGTATATAGTTCAATTTTCTATATTTCTGCTTAGTTTTATTAGTTCTTTAACGTAGTTATTGTATATAGTTAAGAGGGGTTGGGGATTAGCCCTTTCCCCTCACCCGGTGCCGGGGCCCATGCCCGGTTCACCGGGTTTCAAATCCTCCTCGGCTTGTCGCAAGCCGATGCCAACAGGAGATCCTCGCGACCCCTGCCTTAAGTGCCTGGGGGAATCCCACCACGCAGACAAGTGCCGCATCTGCAAGGCCTTCAAGCTGCGGATGAAAAAGGAGCGGGACTTTTGTCTCAAACAGCTCCTGATGGAGGCAGCCCTTACTCCTCTGCCCTCGGCACTGAGCGCCGGACAGTCCGGTGCTGAAGATACACTTCTCCTCGCTGCGGAGTGCACTGGCACTGCAAAGGCCCCTCAGCACTAACTGTCTCCGGCCCAGAAACCTGCCCGGCACTGCTCTCTTCCCGCGGGTCAAGAGGCACAAGACTCCTGCGACGCCCATGCCTACGTCGCAGTCAGAGCACCCACCTAAGTCGGACCACCTGGCACCAACAACTGCCGCGGCACCGACAACTTCAGCGCCGTTGATTCCGGCCTCGCAAGAGCCATCAAGGCCGGTGCCTGACAGCTCCCTGGCATGTGCCGTGGTTGAGCTTATTGTTCCCTCCACGTCAGAGACATTCTCTACGGCAAGGGAGCTGATTGCCCTGACAGACCCTGCGCTGCCTCAACCCCTGGCACTGCCGGTGCGGGTTATCCAATCAGTAGGCAAGCCTGCCCTGCTGAGACCATCCTCGGCACCGCTGAAAGGCACTCGACACGATAGAGGTCCCGCTGGCATTCTCGGTCCCGTCACCGATCTCGGTCCCAACGCCGCTCGCAGTCCCGGTACCACTCTCCATCTCGGTACTGGTCGTACTCGCGGCACCGTTCGAGATCGCGCTCGCCGACCCGATACTCTCGGCACCGGTCCAGCTCCCGGCACCGTTCATGGCACCGCACCTCTCGCAGCCGCTCTCAACATAGAGCTTCGAGGACCTGGTCAACCTCCCAGCACCACTCCAGTCGCAGGTCCCGGCCTCATTCCCGGTACCGGCATGGCGCGTGGT
Organism: Gopherus flavomarginatus; assembly: GCF_025201925.1. NCBI lineage: Eukaryota > Metazoa > Chordata > Testudines > Testudinidae > Gopherus > Gopherus flavomarginatus. The sequence continues at coordinate 271,114,105 of NC_066617.1, forward strand.
ACCGTTCTCCGGTGCCATGTGGAGACGAATCAACCAGACGCAGAGACCCTTCCCAAGTGGTTTCAGCTCCTCCGTGGCCATCTCGCCATACATCAGTATCATCACATGCGGACAGTGCCTCCTACGCACACAGCCGTGATTTGGATACTCACAGCCGAGTCTTCCAAGAGACCCATGGCCCAGACCAGGAACCTCATCAGTGGTCCTTCTGGACACCTTGGGCATATCACCAAGCCCAAGGTGGACCCGCAGTGACATCACGCTCCGTTCCATCGGAACACCGGGTGCCAGAGGCCACTGTCAGCCGCCCCCTCCTGCAGGTACGGAGGAAGCTTCCATCCACGCACCGGACCCTCAGGTCCCACCAGTCCCTGACGTCCCCCATGATCAGGAGACCATACAGGACCCACTCATCCCGGATCTTTCCTCTTCCTCTTCCCCGGATGAAGCGGTAGCACGGACATCCTCATCGGGCCCGCCTCCAATTGACCTCAGGGCACACCAGGACCTCCTGAGACACGTCGCCCTGAATATAAACCTCCAGGTGGAGGAGGTTCCAGAGGTTGAGGACCCCGTGGTAGATATACTGTCAGCGGATGCACCAACTCAAGTGGCCTTAACATTCATTCGATCGATTCAAGCTAAGGCAGATACCATCTGGCAATCCCCGGCATCTATTCCGCCTACGGCCAGAGGAGTGGAACAGAAGTGCATGGTGCCCTCTAAGGGGTACGAGTACTTATACGTGCACCCTCCTCCCTGCTCACTGGTCGTACAGTCCGTAAATGAACGGGAGCGCCATGGCCAGCAAGCCCCTGCCCCAAAATCTAAGGAGTCTAGGCGCATGGATTTGTTGGGCCATAAAATCTACTCCGCGGGGGGCCTCCAACTCAGGGTGGCGAACCAGCAAGTCCTACTTAGCAAGTATAATTACAACACCTGGGAGGCGGTAGGGAAATTCACAGAGCTGGTCCCGCAAGACTCCTGCCAAGAATTTAAGGCACTATTGGAGGAAGGAAAGAAGGTGGCAAGAACTTCTCTCCAGGCCTCACTGGACGCTGCTGATTCGGCAGCCAGAACTTTGGCCATGAGGCGTATATCATGGCTTCAGGTATCAGGCCTGCCACCTGAACTTCGGCCCGCTATCCAAGACTTGCCATTCGATGTTCAGGGTCTTTTCTCCAAGAAGACAGACCCTAGACTACAGCGTCTGAAAGATAATCGGGTCATTATACGTTCACTCTGGATGCATACACCACAGACTCAAAGAAGATCTTTCCGCACCCAACCTCAACGCCCTTACCCCCTGCCTAGACCAAGACAGGACTTTGGCAGGAGGCGAGGTCGAGGCAACCACAGACAACAGTCTGGGCCTCAGGGGGGTCAGAATAATGGTCCCTCCAAGTCAACGACGGGATCCAAACCGGACTTTTGAAGGTGTGCCCGAGGGCGGTGTACCAGTTGTCTCCCAGGCTCCTTTTCAGTTTTACAACCGCCTTTCCCCTTTCCTCCCTGCGTGGACCCAATTAACCTCGGATTGTTGGGTCCTATGCACGGTAGAATTCGGATACCACCTCCAGTTTATTTCACTCCCTCCCTCCCAACCCCTCTCCTTGTCCCTCTTCAGGGACCCCTCTCATGAGCAATTCCTCTTGCAAGAGGTACGAACGCTCCTTGCCATGGGAGCTATAGAGGAGATACCGAAGAACTTAAGGGGCAAGGGGTTCTATTCCCGGTATTTCCTAATCCCCAAGGCGAAAGGAGTCTTCAGGCCTATCCTATTCCGCATGGTATCCCTGGGGACAATCATCCCATCTTTGGATCCCGGAGACTGGTATGCCGCCCTCGACATGAAGGACGCATATTTCCACGTTGCCATTTACCCTCCGCACAGATGGTACCTCAGGTTTGTGGTCAACCGTCAGCATTTTCAGTTTACGGTCCTTCGGCTTGGCCTCTCTACAGCCCCTCGGGTATTCACGAAGTGCATGGCTGTGATCGCTGCCTCCCTCCGTCGTCATCGAATACATGTCTTCCCGTACCTCGACGATTGGCTCATTTGGGGGACCTCCAAGGCCCAAGTCACCAGTCTTGTAGGCGTCGTCAAGGACCTCTTCATGCGACTAGGCCTGATGATCAACCTAGAGAAATCTACTCTAGTGCCCACGCAAAGAATAGAGTTCATTGGGGCCATCCTGGACTCCAATCTTGCAAGGGCCAGTTTACCATGACCCCGATTTCAAGCAATAGTATCAATTATACAAAGCCTTCAAAACTTCCCGACAACTTCGGCTCGCACTTGTCTCGGCCTCCTCGGTCACACGGCTGCCTGCACATTCGTGACCAAGCACGCCAGACTACGTCTGCGTCCCCTTCAAACTTGGCTCGCCTTGGTTTACCGCCTGGGCAAGGACACCATAGACATGGTAGTCACCATTCCCCCGAGCATCTTAGGCTCCCTCGATTGGTGGCTGACACCCTCCCTGGTGTGTGCAGGACTACCGTTCCATCCGCCACAGCCCTCCATGTCCCTGATGACGGACGCGTCATCTCTAGGCTGGGGTGCTCACCTTGGACATCTTTGCACTCAAGGCCTTCGGTCGTCTCAGGAGCTGGCGTTATATATAAATGTCCGAGAACTAAGACCAGTCCACCTGGTGTGCCAGGCGTTCCAGCAACACCTACAGGGCCATTGTGTTTCAGTGTTTACAGACAACACAACGGCTATGTACTACAAAAACAAGCAGCGAGGGACACGATCCTCCCCCCTTTGTCGGGAGGCGATCCAACTATGGGACTTTTGCATAGCCCACTCAATAGACCTGGTAGCGTCCTTTCTCCCAGGAGTTCGGAACACTCTAGCAGATCAACTCAACAGATCCTTCCTGTCTCACGAGTGGTCGATTCGTTCGGACACCTAACTGGAATAGATATGAGCAACACATCTCAAAGAACAACAGTTACAAAGGTGAGTAACCGTCTTTTCTTCTAGAAAGGATTTGGGGGTTATAGCAGATGATGAGTTGACTGTGAGTCAACAATGTAATGCAGTTGTGAAAAAAGGCAAATATAATTGTGGAATATATTAACAGGAAGGTCATATGTAAGACACAGAAGGCAATTGTTCCAATCTACTCAGCACTGGTGGGGCCTCAGCTACAGTATTGTGTCCAGTTTTGAGTGCCACACTTAAGAAAGGGGTGGACAAATTGGAGGGAATCCAAAGTAGAGCGATAAAAGGTTTAGAAAACCTGAGCTATGAGGAAAAGTTTAAAAAAAAATGGGCACGTTTCTTCTTGAGAAGAACCCTTTCCAGAGGGTCAACATCATCTCTAAGTCTGATGCCTATGCCCCAAATTGATGAGCTTCTCCACCAACTAGAAGAGGCCCACTACATCACCACCTTAGATCTGACCAAGGGCTATTGCCAGATTGCATTGGAACTGGGGTCAAAGGAGAAAACTGCCTTCGCCATACCCAGTGGGCTTTACCACTTCACTAGAATGCCCTTCGGCCTTCATGGAGCCCTATGACCTTCCAGCCTCTGATGCACTGTCTGCTGCAGCCCCACATCAAGTATGCCACAGCCTCTCCCAGCACCACTGAAAAGATCACCTAAACTGGGTAACAGCCATCCTGAGGACTCACCGGGCAGCAGGCCTGACCACAAACCCAAAGAAGTGTCAGATCTAGTGGCAGGAGACCACGTACCTCGGGTACACCCCCGGCCCACGTCAGGTGAGCCCCCTGATGGGAAGGGTCTAAGCCATATGAGACCACATGACTCCAACCACCAAGAAGCAGGTGCAACAATTCCTGAGGTTGGTCTGGTACAATCGCAACTTCATACCTGACTTTGCCACAGTTGCTGCTCCCTTGGCCGAGCTGCTTACCAAGGACCAGACACAACACATATGGTGGTCCCCCAACTGCACAGAGGTGTTCCAAATGTTGAAGGACCATCTATACCAAGAACCTGTGTTGAACACCCCTGACTTCACTCACAGCTTCATCATACAAATGGACACCTCCATGGTGGGACTGGGCATGGTCCTCTCCCAGAACATCAATGGGAAGGAGCACAACTACTCAGTCATTGAAAAAGAGGCCCTAGCAGTCAAGTGGCCCATGAAGGCCCTTGGCTATTACCTCCTGGGAGGCTCCTTCATCGTTGTGATGGACCATGCACCCTTAAAATGTCTCCAGCACATGAAGGATACCAACATCCAGCTAATGCAGTGGTACTTTGCCCTCCAACCTTTTGCCTTCACAATGCACCATTGGGCTGATAACGAACACACAAATGCAAACGCATTGTGGGAAGGAGACCTGACCAGCCCCAATGATTGAGCGCTGAATTTGATCGGGGAGGGGTGTAGCAAGGGGGAGTCAGGGGAGACTCTAGGTATTTTGCTGTCCCAAGCACGGCAGGCAGGCTGCCTTTGGAAGCTTGCCTGCGGGAGGTCCCCAGTCCTGCGGATTCGGTGGCACGCCTGCAGGAGGTCCGCTGAAGCCGCGGGACCAGCGGACCCTCAGCAGGCATGCCACTGAAGGCAACCTGCCTGCTGCCCTCATGGCGACAGGCAGGGCACCCCCCATGGCTTGCCGCCCCAGGCACACACTTGGCCTGCTGGTGCCTGGAGCCTCCCCTGGGGGGAGTAGCCTCCCTCAGAATCTGACGGGGAGGATCCCCTGTCCATTCCCTGGTGGACAGAGCCAGGACACCTACACCCGCCCCACTGGAAGCAGAGTGGTGGGACAGGAAGTATAAAAGATGGGCCCTGCATCTTAATTGGACTGGAGCTATTGGAGGAGACAGACACCTATCGCACGCTGCTGGGGCTGGAGCCTAAAGAGGATCCCTGCAGTGCTGAGGATTTGCCACAATTGCTAGAGTCACCAGCCAACCAGGGCGCTGAGGAGCTGCTGGGACTGCCACTGGCTATCTACCCTGGAGAGACAGAGGACACTCATGGAGCCGAGGTACCAAATGAAGGTGTGAAAGGAAGTATCTCAAGGACACTAGACTATAGTCTGGTTGGGTTGTGACCACTGTTAAGGCCCTGGTCTGGGACCCAGTGGAGTAGGGTGGGCCTGGATTCCCCTACTCCCTGCTGCCAACCCTACCCCTGAAGTGGTAGCCTCCCCATTTTAGGCAAAAGGGCTGCGTTTGTCTGCTGTCTGCCAGAGCTAAGATGTCAGACTGTTTGGCGCTTCACCCTGCCTGAGGGCCTGAGCCTTTAGACTGTATGGCACTCTGCCTCGCCTGAGGGCCTGAGCGTGTTGCTCTGTCTTACCTGAGGCCAGAGCCCCGGATTACTTGTTACCTGACCCTGCTTAGAGGGCCAGGCCCTCTGAGATTGCTAATCCCCCGGTAAACCTTGTCTTGTCAGAAGCCAGAGAGCAAGGGGGCATGGCCTCCCTGCGAGAATGATGGGGGAGGGACAGCCACGCATGCTTACGCTACTGTATACGGCAGTGAAACATGAAGTCTGAGGAAGGATGAAGAGTGGCAGATGGAAATTTTTTATTCTCATAGTCTTCATCTGCTGCTCTATATTAAGTGGTTGGACAAGATAAAAAATGAGGTTATTTGTAACCAAAACCAGCAACCTCCATCATCTGCACTGGTTTGGTTTCAGAGGCTTCCTCGATAAAGACATATTAGGATGGAAGACCAACAAATTATGAAGTGTGTTTACCAAGGAATGTCACTGCATAGCCGGTAATCAACTGGTCAACAAAAGCTTCAGTGGTACAATAAGATTGCCAGTGATGGAAAAACTATATGTCCAGATAAACCACCTTAAGGTCCTCACTAGAGATCAATCTGGGTGGCACTTGATCTGCAAGGAGGTATGTCCCTTTGGATTTGCCATGAGGGTTATGTCATATTTTGATTAGTTTTAAATGTGACAATTTACAAGAGAGAAAATATGTCCATTTATTTCCCTACGGGTTTGCTAAAAGATTTAAACGCAGTTAGTCTTTCCACAAAGGCATGTATTGAGATGACAAAAACTAACGACTTGGATATAGTCATGTAAGAAACTGATTAATATTATCCACCAGAGGCTACTAAGAGACTGTTAATTTCTTGATATGCAGAGAAAATCCAGCTTTTAGGCTGGACATTTTTATCAGTGTCTTGTTGGCAATATAGACTTAAGTTGTTGGACAAAAAGCAAACTTCCTGGGTTTACTACACCACAATCAGATGTTACACAAAGAATGGTTATTTCACCCATTTGCAGATAAGCTTTTGTCACCTTAAGCCCACAAAAGAGACAAGTAAGGAGTGTGCGCTGAAAAGGACCAAATTTGTCTGTACAATTTGGGGAAAATGTCAAGGGAATTACCGGTAAGTTTATTAAGCAGAGGGGGCATTGAGGTATAAGATAAGTCATCATTGGATGAAACCTGTTTTAGAAATAAAAATGCTTAATTTCTGCCTGGATGGCATTTTTATGAGCATTGTAGATCTATCAGTACATCGCACTGTAAATGGGAAAAGTGTCAAACAAATAACGGCATCGCTACCCCTAAGATCTCAAGGTCTGAACCAAAGCCCATTGAAGTCAGTAAAGCGATTACCATTGACTTCTGTGGGCTTTGGAACAGGCCATTGCTGTCCAAAAGCCAAAGTTAGTATAATGCAGAACAAACAGATGGGATGCAGTCATTGTAGCCGGAATGATTCATGGAACAGATGGTTCCACAGCAGTTTTTTGAAAGACGAGAGGGAGGATGCTTCATGAATATTAGGTAGGAGGCTATGCTTGTTCCAAGTATACAGTAATGCAATTAAAGAAGGCAGAGTCAAGAATAGGAAAAGAGGCAAAGAGAGTAATCATGAGAGAAGACTGTGTGGAATGTAGGGAATCATGTTGGGGAGAGTAGAGGAGGAGATGAGGAAAGAGCTTAGGAAGGGTGGAGTTGTGCAAATTGTCACGTCTTGAATGTGATTCACTTAAAAGAGGAAGCAGGTATGGCTACGGTACTAGACGAGCAAGATGATATTAATGGAATCAAGCCTAGTTGCACTGTGCACAACAGAATGAAAAGTCCAATTTCAGAGGACTCAGATAAACTAACAGTTTTTATTGGTGTAATGTTAAATTAAAAGGCTTGATTCTCCTCTAACACTAGTGAGAGTTCAGAATCAGGCCCAAAATACTTTTAAAGAATTAATTGCTCAAAGATTGACAGCTCTAGAGAAAGAAGCCCTTCAACCATAGAACAGGTTCAGACAGGCGGTAGCAGATAAGTGCATGCTTCCCTTCCCTGCTTTTCCTGTCTGCCTCAGTCCTGAGTTGGAGACTTAATGGTGAGAAAGTAGTTCAGCTATAATGCAGTGTTGCAAACTCTTGCAATTTTATTGCAGGACACATGATGTTTGATGTCTTCCTTAAAGCTCCAGCTGCTAGCATTGAGAGATCGCATGACTATCTCTTTGATTTTTAAAAAGAGTAAAATATCTAGCCCTGATCCCCCAAAATGGTTCATCTACAAAAATCATGATTTTTAAGCCATCTCATTATTCTGAGGAGCCTGACTCATGATTTTTGAACACTTGGTGTTGGCAATAACTGAGTTGGGCCTGACTCCACTGCCCTTTACCTGCTGCAGTCACTTACACCAGCATTACACTACCATTCAGATTTAGTAGCATTTTACACATAGGTGTAGTTTGGGGGGGTTCAGGCACAGCGTGGTGGGCATCATGCGAGGTCACATGCCACTCCCCCCAATTTCTGTATGCGCCGAGCTGCCCTGAAGGACTTGCTCTGCTTGGCCTGCCCAGAAGGGGGGGCTCTATCCTTCCCAAGCTGTGCCTCCTCCCCCTGCACCCCCAAGCATAGAGCAGTTTTTCCCCTGTACTCTGGGTCGCTGCTTTCTGGGTCGCTGCCTATTTCCTGTACAATGGTGAGTGCCTATGGTGGGTAGGAGCTTGGGGAAGGAGACAGTGGGATAGGGCAGGGCAAAGAGAAGGGGACAGGGGAATAGGTGGGGGAAAGCAGAAGCCCTACACGTGGCATCCCCTCTGCAGCAGCCCGAGCCCCAGCCCCAGCAGGGAGGTGGCTGCAGCAGTTGGTGCCGGAGTGGCCGCCAGCAGCAGCAGCTGGGGTTCCCACTCCTCCATTAAATTGTCCCATTTCCTCCCCCCCAAGCACCTGCAGCCCAGGTACCACTCCAGGTGGGGGGAGAGAGCCCGTGAGCCAAGGAAACTGGCTTCAGCATGCACATGTGTGCATGAGCATGCCCATGCTTGGCCCTGCCTCCCCCAAATATAGCAGTCAAACTACGCCTATGATTTTACACTTACTTTGCAATGGTACAAATTATCTATATAAGGTGTAGGGCAATAGAAAAAAAATCAGTCTTACTGTGTTTTATTGATCTCCTTGGGACTGTAGGTAACCTTTAGAATCAGCCAGCCAATATTGTAGTTGTAAGTGGAGTTGAGGACAGGTCAGAAACAGGCTGTCAGCTGATAGCTGAAATGAATCCGAACAGTGTTATGCAATTGTGCTTCTGTACTTTCAGATAGGTTAGCCCTCTTATTCTCACAGTTGTGCTCACACATCCTTCTCTGACACTATTCTAGGCAAAAAAAGACCCGCCACCTTCTCTGTATCCACAAGTAATATCCAGGCTAGTATTTGTCCTTTCCGCAGCATCCCCAGAAAGGACAGAGACAAGATCCTTTCAAGAGCATCAGCAATTAAGTTAACCAGGCTAGACCACACAATATTCAATTCAGGTTGGATAAAACCAAAAATGTGTATTTATTAGAAGTTTACAAGAGAGAAGACAGAAAATAAATTAGATGCCTGAAATGAAGAGCAGACTTTGGTTACATAGGTAACTTTTTCTTTTCTCTGCTTCCTAACTGCCTTCATGATAGTTAAGAAAGTTTGCTTTAGACCCATGTATTCTTCCCCAGCCTGTAAACATTATCTTCATAGTGATATGTCTACAGGAAAAATTCTGAGCCAGATCCGCAGATGCTTTAATTCAGAATATCTCCATTAAGTTCGTCAGAGCTGCACCAACTGAGAATCTGGCCTTCTGCCTCCAAAAACCAAGTACAGATCTAACTTCCTCTTACCTTTTCTATAAAAGTATTCCATTTATTAAATGTCCAAGTTTCTTACAATTATGTCAGAGCATGTTTTGTTTAAGCAAGCTATCCTCCTGGGTGAGTATAAACAGACAACTATAATTTCCTCTCCCTTAATAATTCATGTCCTAAATTATAGCATATTTATGTCCAACTCGTGTGTTATTTCATTGTCCCTGTCCACGTGTACAAATGCACCTTCACTAATATTGTTCATTATTTTGTCTTCTAGATTGCATAAGAGCTTAGTTAACACCTTTCTTGGAGGAGACTTCATGATCACGCAGATAAAAAGTTCCCCTTGAGCTCCCTTGTAAAGCACAAACAGGTGATGTTGCAATGAAAGGCACAATGGGTTAAGAGAGAGAGAATCAGTTCATAAATAAAGATATTGAAACAATTAAAGGTGACATATATATATATAATTACATGTTTGGGAGGCAAGAACCTCTTCAGGAAGGTGCACAGAACTGAGAGCGAGGAAGTTGTCTGTGGCAATCCTGACTCTGCCAATGACTCATTGTGTGGCTATGGGCAAGTCATTACACCTCTGCTTCAGCAGAGGATATGAACACTTACCTACCTCACGGGGTGTTGTAAGGATAAATTAATCTACTTTGAGTGCACCAGGTTGTAGCCCTTTTTCCAGCCCTTCTAGAACCTTCCCCTCAGGTTCTGGCTGCACTTCTCCCCGCATCTCCTGATATGTGCACACCTCATCTGTGGCTCCATAAGTCGTGAGTCCTCCTTGTCAACCTCCTCCTGGCGATAGCCAAGGTGACTGTCCATCAAAACAGGAGAAGAATGTTGGACCAGCAGGTGCTCTGCGACTGTGGAGCCTCTTTATGTTCTTCTGTGAAGTCATGTCACTGGGCACAGTTCCTTGGGGCTGCATCCACGGGCTCCCTGGATTCTACTGATGAGCAGTGGGCTCTGTCCGGAGTTTTCTGGTTAGAAGATGAACATTAGAACCAGATTTAAAGGTGCTGATGAAGGTTGTCAGCTTGAAAGAATTTATGTTCACATAGAGTATATACCTAAATAGAAGTCTGGTACAACTTTCTGCAGTCATACTTCTAACAACAGGATTTCCCTCAGATGTGAATCAACATCCACTATAGTTAGACCTACCTTCCAGATTCCTTTTACAAAATTATAAACATTTAGAACAATAAATGTATAAATAAAAATATATTTCTGTCCATCTGTCATGTAGTTACAGCAGCAAAGAATCCTGTGGTACCTTATACACTAACAGACGTTTTGGAGCATGAGATTTCGTGGGTGAATACCCACTTCGTCAGATATGCATGCATCCGACGAAGTGGGTATTCACCCACGAAAGCTCATGCTCCTATACGTCTGTTAGTCTATAAGGTGCCACAGGACTCTTTGCTGCTTTTACAGATCCAGACTAACACGGCTACCCCTGTGATGCTTGAAACCATGTAGTTATAGAGGATTTTAGAACCTACTATTTATGGTGCAACAATGTACGTTTTCTATGGATCAGATTCTGCCACCCTTATTAGCCCCTAGCCTAGTAGAACTCTGTCTACTCGTGCTTAAAATTAAGCATGTACACTAGTCTGCAAGATTAGGGCTTTATTTCTCATTGAGTCCCATTGATTTCAGTGGAATTATTCAGGGAATAAGGATGCTATGCATTGTGAGTAAGGCTGACAGAATCTGGCCCTAAAACACTTTTACAGTAAAATGTGTTAAATTTGTCAGGATATTATACAATATTTTATATATTGTAATAATCTACTTTTGTAGGGGTTTTGAGTATCTTTTATGCGCTTTCCAATTTATATCAAGTGGTTTACTTAAAAACATGCCCTTAAAATAACCTAAAGAGTTTTAAATAATTTGATTACAACCAGAACCTGTTAGAAACTGGGATCTATCATTCTAAGATACTTTACTGGATGGATTATCTGCCAAAAGCCTCAGCTATATTAAATCATCTGATATGTCACTGTACTTCTAATTTTTGTATTATACTTGAAAGCCTAATATGACTGAACTGCTGCAAAATCTATTAAAATTCCAGGGCAATTTTTAAATGCGCATTACTCACCATATGTAGTTCACATTACATTTTTTTCCTAAATGAAAGCATGAGAAATTAGTCTAAAAATACACATTGTATCCCAAAGAGCAAAAACTGCACAGAAAGTATTTTTCTGAATGCTATGTGGGAAAATATGAGTTCTTGTGAGTTTCCTTGTCTTCATTTAACTGTGCACATAACAGTGGAAGTCAGTGCCATATTTTTAAATACATTTTTAAAGTGTCAAGGGAAATTACTACTCAAGAGAAGTTCAAATCTAATCCTCTGTTTATCTAAAGAAAGGGTACAGCATAGGCACGCTGCACTGACCAACATATTTCCTCAATGACTGGGAAAAAAACATGTATTGTGGAAAAGAAAGAGAATAGTTCAGTCTCCATTAGCAAGCAATCTTTGATCTTTCTGGAACTGCAAGGGTTCCAGTTAGAGGGAATTCAAGTATTTTTGTTCTGTGGAGACCCATCCATGGGAAACTAGAATGAAAACTCATTTTGCATACATATAAATGTACATAATGTTTTAACTTTTGTATTGAGTGTAGATCATGGATGCCTGTTCACAGGAGCAAGAGGGTCAGGGGTTTTCATTATACTCAGACAGATGCCACCAATGCATTTTGCCAAAAAACAACTCTGAACTTTTGTCCTGCCTTAGCCTGCATGTGGGCATGGTAAGAGAAGAACTTGATATAGGCTAAGAGAGGAGTTGGGAAAAATATCACAAATGAGTTTTACATTTCAATCAGCATTTTCCATGACTCATTTTTGATATTTGTTTTCAAAAGTATGCTCTGCCTACCTTAATTAGTGCTTATTTAGGGTGAAATTCACTCCAGCCTGGAAGCTTGAACAAGACTGTCCAGACAATCCATACCACTTACAATTGTGCTGCATGAGGATAGATATGGGCAAGATAGCCTTGCAGAGGGAGATCCAATTGCCAGCACACCACAGAGGGATATTCTATGCCAGCTCCAAATAACACTGTTATCGGAAAGAGGATTGTGATGTATCTAAGGTAGATGAGTGAGTGTGGGGATTCAATGACCCATAGCTCATGTGTGCGGAGAACACAGATAAAGCAGAAGCTATTCCAAGCCATAAGCTTAACATAGCAACTGCTGATGGTCTGTGTAGAATTCCTTCCAACCAGTCAGTATGGAGTTCCCTATACAAAGTCTGATTACAGGTTTGCCTGAGAAGGGGGAGAATTTCAACCTCAGAATCCATTACTTTGTGTAAAAATGTAAAGACTGTAGCTCATAGTCGTTACTATAATCTAAAAATGTTCTATCATCACATGCTGTCCAAAAATAGTCAAAACAATTTAAAATCATGTAGAAATAAATTTCTTACAATCCTATTCCAAAATGCCTGATCCTGTGAAGTGCTGAGCTTCTCTGGAGTGTTCTGAGCATCCTTATCTTCCATTGCTTTCAACTGGAATTGTGGGTGCTGAACACCTTACAGGTCCATACCCTAAATTCTTCAAAAATGACAGTATTTTAATGACATATCATTATCAACAGTAACTCTGAGATATGTAAAATTGGAAACTGGGATTATTTCATCCCAATTTGCATTGTTAACATGATGTATTAAAATATTATAATAATATATTTTGTCAATCAAATCATCAACTGAATAATAATTTACATCAGCATCTTTACAAAATGAAAGCATTATCTCACATTAGTCTTTTCTTTTCTCTAGAAACCTATGTAAATTTGTATTACATGTTCTGCTAAAATAAAGTAAACTCTGAGGACATGATTCTGAGTTATTTATAAACCCCAAATTCCCACTAGACTCGAGGAGTTTGGTAGAAAGAGGATTGCAAGGAATGTGGCATTTGTCCCTAAATAGAAATCAGTAACTTGAATGTTGGTGCTTATGATGGGAACTAAAAATTAATCTAATCTATCTTCTTTCTGCCAACAGAGGTACAAGCCAGATTTTTAAAGATATTTTGTTGTTTCTGTGCTCAGCATTGCAAGGCTTGTGTGATCGAAAGTGGCTAAGTCCCGTTTTCAAAAGTGACTTAGACACTTTGGGTAGGTCTACACAGCACGCAGAAGCAAGATTCCTGGCCCGGGTCAACAGAGTTGGGATAGCAGGGCTCATGCTAGCACTCTAAAAATAGCTATATAGACAGCACTTTGAAGTCGTGTCTTGGGGTGGAGCTCAGGCTCTGAAGTCCATCCCTATCCCTCAACTCCAGCCCAAGACACAACTTCAAAGTGCTATCTACAGCTATTTTTAGAGAGTTATCAGGCCAACTCTATTGACCTGGGCTGTGACACTCACTTCCATGGGCTGTCTACACATACAAGAACTCTCATTTGAAAGCCAGTGATGCCTACAAAAAGGACAATAAAATAGTTTTATGTAAAACCAGGTCAAGCCCCAAAACAGTGCATTCTTAGGTTTTCCGGGATGCCTGGTTATCCTATCTATCTAAACAAATGGAAATGGTGTTGTTCATTCTTAGTAGTGCAAATGGGAGGTGAGCATGGTGGAGAAGAGTTGGTTAATTTTTTGGAGGCAAGGATAGAATGGAAAAGGAATTAGTAATTTTTCAAAGGCCTGGCAAAAAATGCTAGAGTTGGCCCTAACTATGTCAAACTTATATAACTATACTTTGTTACTGTTTGATAAATTTGCTCTTTTGAGTCATAAATGCTGTGCTCATTCACCTTGGTTCGCTGCAGCTCTATGATTTTAAAACCAAGTGCAATAGACTTGAATACATGGACTAAATCCAGACTTCAGGTTCATTTTAGTATTTAGGAAAGTGAAATGTTTGTCTTCTAAATCTTGACTTTCAGTAAGCTGAATGTGTTTCTGTGTTTATGAGTTGCCAGGAAACTATTAGGTTCAAACTACTGCAGCAGGACTGTTAACTAGAAGTCAGAATTTCCTTTATGTTGCTCCATTTATGTTTAAATCCATGTTTAAATATTTTGCTTATTTTTCTATTAAGATCCTTGATATTCATGTGATTTGTTTGTTCTTTCCTAGCCTCTAACTATTGTTAAACAAGAATCAGACAAGGTGTTAAATAGATACTCTAGAGTAGTTTTACACTGCGTTTTCTGCCATGCCTCACTGATTCCTTAAGTCTATTAAAAGATACATTCTTTTTTAAATCCAGGTTAAAGATATAGTTTTTTGTGTTCCTTTCACTGCTAAGTGACTTTATAAGCAGTTTACTTCTTTTGGTCAGTAATCTGAAGAAGAATATAAGCTGGAAAGAATCTATGATAAGAACAATAAAAGCAGTGTTTACTCTAAGAAATAAGACTGAAGTAGTTTGAGCAAGAGGCTTGCAAGCTAAAGGAGGAGAAGAAAAGTTAACTTTATGGGTTGATTCAATGAGAATTAAGATATAGGAACCTGTCAGAAAAGATTATGACAATTTTCAAAGATAAAAATTTATCACATAAACTTACAACATAATAAGTCTGGAGATGTAAATAAGGTCTAAAGAAAGAGAAATGGAAATATCCTTTAATAAGAACCAGGAAGTGACAAAGCTAGTGAAAAAAATTGCAAGACATGTTGTTTCCCAACATAGATCAGCAGTGATTTCACAAACTCAGCAGATGCTTTTACTGAGGTTAAGATTTAATAAGACTTTGTGAGAGGAAAATAACATGATTGGAATGTTGGCTGAGCTAGCGAGAGAGTTATTGTGCAGTTGTTTGATAATTTATGCCACTTATTTGAACATGACGTGATTAATGGAACTTTAAGGACTGTGGACTTAATTCTTTACTGCCTAACATCGTCTGTAGTCATTTGCACTGGTGAAAATAAATACAGAGTGGATGTAAAAGTAATAACATTTAGATTTGATTGCATTTTACACTCAATTTACACAGGAACAAGTGCCTACATAAGGAGCAAAGTAGTGAAGAATCAAGCCCTGTGCCGGATTCAGTGGTACACAGTGTAGCCATCAATGAGAGGTTTATGGCTGATTTATTACAGATTCTTTGCATGGCTGCAGTGGCACAAAGCAGCTGGAGTATATCGGAGAGAATCTGGTGCTCTCTGTCTGGCTACAGCACCTTTAAAATGTGGAACATTATTGTCAGAGGGCGTGGTTCCCTCACTCTGGATTTCTCTCTGCAAGCAGTTCGTAGAATCATAGAAGATCAGGATTGGAAGAGAGCTCAGATGGTCATATAGTCCAACCCCTGCTCAAAGCAGGACCAACCCCAACCAAATCATCTCAGCCAGGGCTTTGTGAAGCCAGGGCTTAAAAACCTCTAAGGATGGAGATTCCACCACTTCCCTAGATAACCCATTCCAGTGCTTCACCACCCTTCTAGTGAAATAGTTTTTCCTAATATCCAACCTAGACCTCCTCCACTGCACTTGAGACCATTGCTCCTTGTTCTGTCATCTGCCACCACTGACAACAGCTTAGCTCCATCCTCTTTGAAACCCCCTTCAGGTAGTTGAAGGCTGCTATCAAATCCCCTCTCGCTCTTCTCTTCTGCAGACTAAATAAGCCCAGTTCCCTCAGCCTCTCCTCATAAGTCATGTGCTCCAGCCCCCTAATCATTTTTGTTGTCTTCAGCTGGACTATCTCCAATTTGTCCGCATTCTTTCTGTCATGGGTGGCCCAAAACTGGGTGCAATACTCCAGATGTGGCCTCATCAGTGCTGAATAAAGAGGAATAATCACTTCCCTTGATCTGCTGGCAATGCTTCTACTAATGCAGCCCAATATGCCGTTAGCCTTCTTGGCAACAAGGGCACAGTGTTGACTCATATCCAGCTTCTCATCCACTGTATTCCCCAGGTCCTTTTAGAACTGCCGCTTAGCCAGTCAGTCCCCAGCCTGTAGCAGTTCATGGGATTCTTCCGTCCTAAGTGGAGGACTCTGCACTTGTCCTTGTTGAACATCATCAAATTTCATTTGGCTCAATCCTCCAATTTGTCTGGACCCTATCCCTACTATCCAGCATATCTACCTCTCCCCCCATCTAAGTGTCATCCGCGAACTTGCTGAGGGTGCAATACATCCCATCATCCAGATTGTTAATGAAAATATTGAACAAAACTGGACCCAGGACCGATCCCTGGGGCACTCCGCTTGATACTGGCTGCCAGCTAGACATTGAGCCATTGATCACTACCCTTTGAGCCCGACAATGCAGCCAACTTTCTATTCACCTTATAGTCCATTCATCCAATCCATACTTTTTTAACTTGCTGGCAAGAATACTGTGGGAAACCATATCAAAAGCTTGGCTAAAGTCAAGATATATCACGTCCACCACTTTCCCATATCCACAGAGCCAGTTATCTCATCAGACAAGGCAATCAGATTGGTCTCACACAGAACTCCTGGCAAGTTCAACAACTGCTTCATTTTACAGTGTAAATATAACTGAACAAGTTCCGCACAGCTTGAGGTTCTTATGTTATCCCTAGACAAAGAATGAGAAATCTCTCTTAGATCCTGGGCTTCTCTGGCCCTTTTTCTCTCTTTTCCTGTCGTTTTATGGCACAGCAACCTCAGCATAGGTGGTCAGCATGTGACCACCATTTACCACAGTTTTTTGCGTAGCAAAAATGTATAGTCTCTCACCCAGTGTTGTATCCTTAGAAAAGTGAAGTAATGATTTTGTAATGCCACCCCACTTTCCTGATACTCTCATCAGTCCTTTCAGACTCTGTTTTTTCACCTTGAGGCATCTCAGTTCTTCATAAATATTTTTTCTGTGTAATTCTCCTTGCATTGCCATAGCAGATGCTGAACTGTTTCTTGGATTCGCATGTGTTGCACAGCCCGTCTTTTTGCTGGTTTAGTAAACCAGTATGTTACCGCTCAGGTCACAGTGTCCTGTTAACACCCAAAATATAGTTACTTCACTTCTTCTATCATAGCTGTCCAAGTTTAGGACATTTTCATAGAACCTTTGTCCTTTTTCTGTCTTTGGTCCATAGTTCTTGACATTCCTTCTAAAGTTCTCTCTTAACCAAACTTTTGAAGTCCTATTTACTCTGAGGGATCTGTATCTACCTCTTCATTTTTTAAGACATTTTTCACTGCTATATCTGCCATTTCCTTGCCCGGTATACCAACAGTCGCCGGAATCCACACTGTACTATATGTATACCTAATTGTACTATCTCTGTAGTAAAGAACTATATTTAATTGATTAAGTCATTCCTGCTTTCCAAGGCTCTCTTTTTAATCACCATTATACCCAATAAAGAGTCAGATAAGATAGCAGTCATAGTTGGGTGTACATCCCTTATCCAAGTAAGTGCCAGCAGTACACTCATCAACTAAGCTGTCATAATGGCCTCAAAATTGGATAATCTCAGAGCTCT
Organism: Gopherus flavomarginatus; assembly: GCF_025201925.1. NCBI lineage: Eukaryota > Metazoa > Chordata > Testudines > Testudinidae > Gopherus > Gopherus flavomarginatus. The sequence goes on from NC_066617.1 coordinate 271,131,659, forward strand.
TAACCCCAAATTCAGGAATACAAAAGGCTGTTCCCACTCCACCTGTGTTGTCATCTCTAGAACTATCAGTATAGATTTGGCAATGCTAACCTTATTTGCCATTTTACTCAAATCTTAGTCTTCCTTTGTTTTCTTATTATACCATATCCACAACTGAAGAGACAACCCTCCAGCTATAGTTTGATTTCCCAGGACTAAAGATTTTAATGTCTTCCAGGCCTTCCTTTTTACCCACCTTTTGACTCTGTTAGCATCTGGGAGTTTTTGGCACCCAGTTATTTCTTGTATACTTAATTCCCAACAGTCCTCATATATTCATTTAGTACGCTTATCTTTACTATTTCCATTAACCTTAGCCCAAAAGGTTAAATGCAACAATTTCATCATTAAATTTATAAGTATGTCTCCTGTTGCTACCTGCAGCACATACAACAGAGTCATAATACTTGCACCACATGCAATAGGCAGAGCTTGGCTTGGATCAGCTCTAATTTTGTTAGTGTTGATTTAGAAGCTGAATTAAAGGCTTGTCATCCATAATCTATAACTGGTTTTATTAATGCCCTATACAACATCAACACATTCTTATCTGCACCCCAATTGTTTCTAGTAATACTTTTTAAGCAGATGCATCCTATCTTTACATTTGGTCTTGATATTATATGCAGGATCCTTTGAAGTTAGTTTGTTATCAAACATAATTCCTAAGAATGTAAAAGTTTTCACCTGTATTTTTTCTGTATAAAGATATCAGTTCCATTCTTCCCCATTCTTCTGTTTTGTTAAGATCATTCTCTTTGTTTTAGCATGTGAGAACTTAAATCCTCAAGTATCTCCCCATTCTGAAATCGTTATTAGGACCTCATTGATTCTCTCCACAGCTATTTTAAGTCTTCTCTATTTGGCCCACATAGCACTGTTGTCCATAAATAGAGTAATATCTATTCGTCCCTGTATATTATCTCCAGGAGATCATTAATCATAATGTTTAACAGAGTTGGGCTGATCACACTCATCGGTGGACTGCCATTAGTAAGTTTATAAATATTCAAGAAAGCCACCCCCACCCTGACTTGTATGGTTCTATCACTTAAGAAGTCTCCTATCCATGAGAACATTCTTCCCCATATTCCAGTTGTAGTTAGTTTATGCAGCAAACCTTTCCTTCATAGCATCTCATATGCTTTTTCAATAACCAAAAACACAGCTATCATAAACTCTCTGTTCCTCATGGGTTTTTTTGTATTTGTTTGTAATTTTACAATATAATCAGCTGTGCATCTTCCTTTCCTGAAACCACTTTGGAAAAAATGAAATTATAAACTATGTACAATTATGCTACTGCTCTCGCATTTATCATTCTTTCCATAATTTTTCCCCACGCACAATGCAAGGGCAATAGGTCTATATGCATCAAGTTTTGTGCATATTTTGCTAGGCTTTCCTATTGGTAAAACCATCACTTGCTTACATTCTGCCAGTAACAGTCTTTTTCTCCCATACATTATTACATACATTTCAATAAAACTCCTACATTCCCTTCCAGCAGGTGCTTAAGCATTGCATTACATATGCTATTTTTACTTTTATATATAGCTTTTTAGAGTTCCTGAGGCTGGTCTGATACGGTGGAAATTAATTCTTCCTGGACCATCACAAACCTCATCACTGTCTGCTTTAAATGCAAAGCACATTTCTTTTACCTTGCTGTCTTTAACATAAATTACAGCAACATGTATAGGTGTGTATGCTCCCTGGTGTGTTTATTCCTTGGTTCAGATATTTTAGGAAGTCTTTAAGAAAGCAAATTATCAAGTTTTCTAGTCTTTGTTATTTGGACCCTAAGTTGTTATTAGTGGACTACTAGTGTGGATAACCTTTTTTTTTTTTTGGTCTAATTTTTAATCACAATATGCTATACAACACATAGTGGCAAAACTTTGGAAATCTGGTGTAAATATTACCATCTGACATAAACTACTCAGAAAAATGGCTATTCTAGTGCTAGTGATGGCAACTTTTAGTTATAAGAACACCAGATTTAAAAGGCTTCTGGTCCCTTCATACAATTTTTATTACAGGGATGGATTTTTTAAAGTATGATTGAATTGCATTATGTAAGCAGAGAGCTTTTGTATGGGCTACTATTAGTTCTGAAATTTTCACTTTTATTTTTTAAGAAGGATGATGGACTTCTTCTCTTTTACTCAATACTTACAGTAAAGTCATGTAGATTTTAACTTCCTCTTTATCAATTTCTAATTTATATTGAAAGGGCAGTGGTGTTTGCCTCTGCTTACCACTGCTATTTTCATAGCAGCGTATCTTTGAATAATTCCACAAATGCCTTATAACTATTAAATACTTGTTTTCTTTTCAATGTTCATGATTCAGATACGTGGTAACATGAATTACTGTACACTGTAGTATGCGCTAGAGTTTTTAATGGTAATTTATCTATTTAATCTTAATAACTAAGCACTAGATTGTGACATTACATTCTGTCCAGTGTGTAGGGCCGTATGTTTTTGTGCTTTCTCTGAGGCAGCAGTGGAGGAAGATTATGACACAGGGAGTCATCCTCCCCACAGGTCTTTCCACTGCTTCAGGAAGGGAGTAAACTGAGTCAGGTATAGACCCAGCTCAGTGATGGCAGCTGCTGGCATAACTATTTTGATGGGTGCATGGGGGTGGCAGAACCAATACTCTGCCTACTTTCATTCTCTCACAACATGAATGAGGAGGCAGGGGAGGAAAGTAATGGCTCTGTGGAGATTGCTTCCCCAATTGCACTGCTACGCATGATGCCAGGCCATGATTTGGCCCTAAACAAAAGGCACTTTTGCAGCTCTTACTTATGTGGGTTTTCTGGTGATTTCAGTGAGGTTACTTGTGTGAATACAATTATTGTTAAGAAGGTTTGCAGTATCTAGGCTCTAGTTGGCTGTTAAATCATTTCTACTTTACAGACATACAAATGCTTTAAAGGAAGTGTAAAGTTCTTTTATTTCTGGGGAGAATGGGGTTTTTTTGGGTGGGAAACTAGCATACAGTCAATTAAAAGTACACAGTGGTACTTTAAAACATTTCAAAAATAGTTTTTAAATATGGAATCAACAAAATAATAGCAAGAAGATAAAACAGCAATCAAAGCCTAAAACCACAGAAATTAAAGCAACATAGCAACCAGAATGAACAGAGATATATCAAAAGCATACTTTATACATTATTTTATACCCAGTAGATTTTTCTGAGTCTGACAATCTCAATTAGATAAGTAGTACAAATGACAACCAGCTGAAGCGGAATGGAGGGAATCATAGTAAGCATGTATCAGTACATTACATAGTAGTAGTAGTTTATTAATATGAAACATGTGGCAACAGGTCCTCAACTAAGTCAGAGCCTGTTTGTGGTAGGCATTGTACAAACACGTAGTGTATGACAGTCAAAGCATGTTCTTCTTTCTTGTGGAGAAACATAACTAGAATCTGTATGTGAGAAACTTGGTTCTTCTTTGCCAGCAAATATCTGTGCTGAATCAGGTATTCTGCCGTGAAACTGAGATCCACGATCTTCTGGACATATTACAGTGTAAACATTGCCACACTACCACATCTCAGTAGTGTGCTGATTTATCCTGTCTTATTTTCAAACATAGTATCACTTTTTTCCAGTCCAAGCCCCTGAAACTATACACAAAATGCCTGTGAAGCCACAGGAGACTTTGTGAAGTTACCATGTCAAAGAGATTGCTACCTCCAATGAAAGAAGGTAGTAGCTGTAACTTGAAGTGTATAATCAAACATAGGCTGTGATGATTGATTTGTAATCCTAAGGGCTGCTCTGAATTGTACTACCTGTGGTGGTCTGATAAATACCTGCGCAGCAGCTTGGGAGTAGGTTAAGTGCCATGTACTCCATCTTGCCACTGATGTGCTGCCTCCTACATGGAGGTGGGGACAGCAGGTGATTTAAAGTCAGGTACACCATCTCTATACCACTCAAAGATTCCCCTCCTCAGGAGAATCTTCACTGGTATCTTTAGGGCAGCTTTACAGCTGCTTTGAGCGGCTGAGGATCTGGCCATATATTTAAAAACAAGGACTTAGTGCAAGAAGTCTCAACTCTTGGTAAGAACTTAATTAACAAAGGTAAAAGAGTAGAGGATTTTTCTACAGTCTTTTTGGAAATAGATACAAGGATTAATAACCATGAATTAATATTCTATTAATAAAATGTGCACAGCAGCATACCCTTTGAATAAACACTTCACAGAGATTTTTAAACAACACTTTCCTTCCCCTGAGGAATGTATAACCTAAATAAGATTCCAAACCAGCAAATCTTACATGTGTACTTAACTTTACACACATGAGCAGATCCCTTGAAGTCTGTGGGACTACTCTCTTATGGAAAGGTAAGCACGTATGTAAGGCTTTCCAGGAGAAAGGCCAAAATTATACAAATGGAAAGTAACAGACAAAAGAAAGAGGTAGGGAAAGAAGGTATGAGTGTTAAAGCAAATAAAGATAATATAAGTAATTATAATATCATATAAATCTCTACATTAGGGCTGTCAATTAATCGCAGTTAACTCATGAGATTAACTCAAAAATTAATCGTGATTAATGCCAGTTTTAATCGCACTGTTAAACAATAGAATACCAATTGAAATTTATTAAATATTTTTGGATGTTTTTCTACATTTTCAAATATATTGACTTAAATTACAACACAATACAAAGTGTGCAGTGCTCACTTTATATTATCATTTTTACAGTGCAAATATTTGTAATAAACAGAAATATTTTTCAATAATCTCATACGAGTACCGTAGTACAATCTCTATACCGTGAAAGTGCAGTTTACAAATGAAAATTTTTTTTGTTACATAACTGCACTCTAGAACAAAACAATGTAAAACTTTAGAGCCTACAAGTCCACTCAGTCCTACTTCTTATTCAGCCAACCGCTAAAACAAACAGGTTTGTTTACATTTACAGGAGATAATGCTGCCTGCTTATTTGCATTGGCATCTGAAAGTGAGAACAAGCATTCACATGGCACTTTTGTAGCCAGCATTGCACGGTATTTACATGCTAGATATGCTAAACATTCATATGCCCGTTCATGCTTCGGCCACCATTCCAGAGGATATGCTTTCATGCTGATGACACTCATTAAAAAGTAAATTAAATCTGAGACTGAACTCCTTGGGGCAGAATTGTATGTCTCCTGTTCTATTTTACTCGAATTCTACTATGCATTTCATTTTATAGCAGTCTCGGATGATGACCCAGCATGTGTTGTTCGTTTTAAGACCACTTTCACTGCAGATTTCACAAAATGCAAAGAGGGTACCAATGTGAGAATTCTAAAGATAACTACACACTCAACCCAAGGTTTAAGAATCTGATGTGCCTTCCAAAATCTGAGAGGGACTAGGTGTGGAGCATGCTTTCTGAAGTCTTAAAAGAGCAATACTCCGATGCAGAAACTATAGAACCCGAACCACCAAAAAAGAAAAATCAACCTTCTGCTGGTGGCATCTAACTCAAATGATGAAAGTGAACATGTATTGGTCTGTACTGCTTTGGATCGTTATCGAGCAGAACCTGTCATCAGCATGGATGCATGTCCTCTGGAATGGTGGCTGAAGCATGAAGGGACAAAAGAATCCTTGGCGCATCTGGCACATAAATATGTTGCAACACCGGCTACAACAATGCTGTGAAATGCCTGTTCTCACTTTCAGATGACATTGTAAACAAGAAGCAGGCAGCATTATCTCCTGCAAATGTAAACAAACTTGTTTGTCTGAGTGACGGGCTGAACAAGTAGTAGTACTGAGTGGACTTGTAGGCTCTAAAGTTTTACATTGTTTTATTTTTGAATGCAGTTTTTTTTTGTACATAATTCTATATTTGTAAGTTCAACTTTCATGATAAAGGATTGCACTACAGTACTTGGATGAGGTGAACTGAAAAATATTTTGTTTTTAGAGCAAATATTTGCAATCAAAAATAAAGTGAGCATTGTACACTTTGTTGTAGTTGAAATCAATATATATTAAAATGTAGAAAACATGAAATATTTAAATGGTATTCTATTATTTTACAATGCATAATACAGCCTTACAGAGCTGGTAACATGTTTATAGAGCATCACAATATCATGCAAACATCCACCATCTTTGTTTGTCTGGGGATAGCATTACAGTCCACCATCTGCTTATCATCTTTGATGCAATCCACCCATCACTTCCTTGGCTTTCCTCAGTGTCTCTTTCCTACCACCCTCTCCTGCCTTGTTATCTTCACCAGGTCCTCTTCATTTATCCTCTATCTGTGCCCAAACCAGCAAAGTCGCAATTCCTGTATTTTGTCAACCAGGTTATGAATGTCCATGCTATTGCTTTCCTTCTGGAACACTTCAAACTCTTTTTGTGCAAAGACATCTCATTATGAACACCTGTAGGTGCTGAATATGCCATCCCTCTACTACCCATGCTTCTGTACCACACAGCATTGTGGGGGTGGTGGAACTCCTGTTCTATATAATTGGGCTTTCAGTCTCACTGGCATATGCTTGTCATACACCACCCCTCAGATGTTAATCCACACTCTTCCAGCACTCACCAGTGTGGATTGTATTTCATGTTCAAACTCACCATGTTTTGTATTAAAAATGCCAGGATTATTCTGCAGGTTTAATTGGAAAAATATCAAAGATCTGAAGAGGTGAAAAAGCAGCTCCACTCTAGCATCTAAACCCTGGGATCATCAGACTGCCACTTGGCTGAACTCTGGACTGGAAATTTCCTTGATGTTGAGCGGAAAATATTCCTCTTTCCAGGGCTGCAACAAGTTTCACTAGTTTGCAGGGAGAAATTTACTTCTTTATCTCACTGTAAATATAATACCCTTGGCCTGACATTGATACACAGCCATCTTTGAGGCATGTGATATCTGTTAAATAGCACATGGCAACACTGTAGAGCCGTTTAGGACAGGGTGTGAAAAACATCTTACCAACTAAGGCCCTGTCTGTATTCAAAGTTACACTTTAAAGCTGAACTTTAAATTAGTTTAAAATCTGATTAACTTAAACTGGTAGAAAACTTTGTGTGGATACTCTTAATTCAATTTAAACCTCGTGTGACGGGTTCTCCCCAAGGTGCCACTGAGGCCTCTTCACCCACCAGCCTGGGCTCCCTTTACACTATACTGCTGTGACCAGCCTACACTTTCACCAGCACATGTACTGGTAGGGACACACCTAGCTGCAGTTACATGCAGACGCTGTGATCAGTGCTGCATGGGAAGGTTCCAGCTAGGGAGTGTAAACTCAAAAGTATACCATCTTGTGCTGCACAGAGAACTGTACAGCATAAACTCATGAAATTTGCCCCCTCCCTTAATGTGGAGAGGAATATATGACAGCTTTCTACCAGGAGTTAAGACTCCCACAAACTAGTTTTAAACAAAGCAAAAACAAGTTTATTAACTACAAAAGATGGATTTTAAGTGATTATAAGGGATAGCAAACAGATCAAAGCAGATTATCTAGCAAATAAACAAAAATGCAATCTAAGCTTAATATACTAAAGAGATTGGATATGAATAGCAGATCATCACCCTAAATAATGATACAAGCAGGCTGCAAATTCTTAAGGGGCATGATGCACTTACTTACAGCTTGAAAACACAAGGTGTTCCATTCACAGGCTAAAAATCCCTGTAGCCTGGGTCCAGCACTTCCCCCAGTTCAGTCTTTGTTTCTCAGGTGTTTTCCGGAGTCTCTTTGGGTGGGGAGTCAGTAAAGAACCCTGATGATGTCATTCCCTGCCTTATATAGCTTTTGCATATGGCAGGAACCCTTTGTTTCAAAGCTTGGTTCCCAGGCCAGCCAGGGGAAAAACAATGATATCCCAAGATGGAGTCCAGCACCAGGTGACCTGGTCAAATGTCCCTGTAGTGTCACAGTAGCCATTATTCGGAGGCTGTCTGCAGCATCCTCAGGAAGGCCTCCAGGTGAGAGAGAAGCTTCTTCTCCTATTGTTTTCTCCAATGGCCCTTCCCCACCCAGCTTTTCAGAATTAAAGCATCTTTTCTAGTGGGTGTTCCTCAGGTGTAAACACATTTGTAGCACAGATACATAGTCAATATTACTAACTTCGTATACAAAATTGATACATACATACAAATAAGATAATCATATTCAGCAGATCATAACCTTTCCAATGACACCTCACATGACTTATCTTGCATAAAATACATTATGTATATGTCAATCATATTATAATATCACTGTGAAGAATATGATTCTGTTTAACTCTAATTATATGGGGGCAGGTTTAAAATGAATTGAGTGAAACAAAATCCATAAATAATTGATTTAAAATAATTTAAGAGCATCCATACAAGGTTTTGCACTAGTTTAACTAAGCTGGTTTAAAATCATCTTGTTAGTTAAACCAGAAAAGGTCTATGGGACAAATCCTGCTCACCTTACATGAATAACCCTACAGAAGTTAATGGCTTTGCTTTTACATATAGGAGAGCAGGTTTTTACGCTAACATTGCAGGAGGAATTTAGGTAGGAAGTAAATATCAATTTGAGCCATGATGCTAGAATTAAACTTATTCTGAAAAAGTGCCATAAATCTCTTATGAATTAGTGAAAAGACGAGAAATTAACTATACTGTATTGCACTAAAATTATGCTTTGAATTTATTTATATAGATGGACTATAATTGTGCAGTTGGAATTTGATCAGGACATAAGAGTTAACACTTCTGCACTTGTGAAAAAAATATAAAGATCCAGTGCATCAGTCTAAACTAGATCAATATAGAAGCATTTTGTTTATATAAATATTAACATACTTGCACTGAATATTATGAACTATGTTAAAAAAATTAGCTTTTAAAATTGTATCTGGATGTGTAGTAAGATTACTAATAAATTATATGTATTTAATCAGTGCTTAAAATTCTGTTAGCAGAATGACAATATAAGATTTAAAAAATAAAGTTCCATTAAAACCAGTGACATTAGTGAAGTAGAGGGATGCGTGTGTATATGAAAGGTTTATGAAAGACAATGATGTGCTGCAATATTTTAATTAGTGACTTGCATTAATTCCTCCCACCCCTTAACAGGCGACATATCCTGCTTCCCAGGGTTGTGAATTCTCACAAAGGTAAGAGTAAGGCTCCCAACGTGTACACACTGCCAAGCCATTTAGTGCACAGAAACTGCACGGACGCAGTGCTCTGAAAACAACACCTTGATGAGAAGTGTACAGCTTTCTGTGCTGCGGTGCCAGGGTAGACACCGTGGTGATTACAGCGCTGCGATTGGCCTCCGGGAGGTGTCCCACAATGCCTGTTTTCACCTCTCTGGCCACTGGTTTGAACTCTACTGCCCTGCCCTCAGATGACCAACCATCAGCCCCACCCTATACATTCCTTTGCAAATTTGAAAGTCCCCTTCCTGTTTGCTCGGTGATGCATGCAGTGATCTCAGCACATTTTTCCAGGTGGCCATGCCTGCTCCACGCATCAGGAGATCCCCCACTTGGAGCAGTGTCGAGCTGCTGGCACTCGCAGTGCAGTCACAGCTGTGGACAGATTTCTAGATGTATGACAGAAAAGGGCGATGACCAGGACATATTGCAGTGCAGGGTCAAAGTGAAGGAGCGGCGGAACACCTACCACAAGGCACGGGAGGAAAACCACTGCTCCGGTGCTGTGCCTATGAGCTGCTGGTTTTACAAAGCGTTCGATGAGATACTTGGTGGTGACCCCACCTCCACTAGCCCCTGTGGATACGTTGGCTCACATGCCAGTTGAGAGTGGCCCAAGCTAGTAGGAGGCAATCTTGGATGAAGAGGGGGAGAGGGGAACCAGAGGCAGAGGATGACTTGGAGGCCAGAGATGCATGCAGTCAGAAGCTCTTTTCTACCCTGGAGGAGCCTAGCCAGTCACAGCAGTTGGATCTTGACAAATCGCAAACAGGAGAGGAGGCCCCTGGTAAGTGGATCTGATTTTGGGAAATGCTGAAGCGAGTTGTTGGGGGCAGGAGGGTTGCAAAAAGCAGGCTTGTCTCTCACCTCATGCCAAGTTTGAGTAGTGGAACAGCCTGTTGATACACTCCCTCATTTCATAAGAATCTCTCTCAGAGATCTCCAGGAAACTCTTGTGGAGATACTGGGCAATCCACTCCTGCAGGTTCCTCAACAGAGCTGCTTTGTTTCTTGCCCCATTAACGGTAACTTGCCTGCGCCACCGTGCTGTCACCGGGTGACGGGGGTGGGGAAAGGAGGGGACCATTGATGCACACAGGCTAGCCACATAGGGTCTAGAGTGGCAACCGCAGTCTTGGAGAAGACCCTCCCTTGATTCCCTGCTCACCCTCAGCAGCAAGATATCTTCCATAATGATCACCTCCTGTGGAAAGTGTGGGGATTATCAGGCCTACCCTACAGTGCTGGCTCTCCCCAAGTGCCCAAGAGCCACATGCCCAGTGTACAGCAGGGTCCAGGTACAGTGATTTACCCTGCCCCTCACCATTTTGGGGGGCTCATGGCTTGTGTGTGCTTGCCTGGGGTCAGCCAGTTAGTGACAGGTTTGTGAGTACTGGCTGTGTTTTAAAGCATTGAAATAGTGTTGTCTGTGTTGCAAACAATACTGCTTCTGTAAAATGTTGCATTTCAACTTCACAAGGATGATCTTGGGAGTACAGCCTCCATCTTTGTTATCAGCGGCAGAACGGTTGCGCAGAATTAGAAAGCGGCCAAGAAGAACTAAGGAGGACTTTACGTGTGAGGTTATGATGCACTCCACTGCTGAGAAAAAGGAATTGAAGGAGTGGCGGGAAAGCGAGAAGAGGGAATGAAAGGAGAATGCGGCACACCAGAAAGAAGCCACGGAGCGGCTCTTAACAGTTATGTAGCACCAAGCGGACACGCTCCAGGTGATACTAGCTTTTCAAACCGAGAAGCTCCGCGCCCGCTCTCCTCTGCAGCCGCTGTCACAGAACTCTTTCCCATGCGCCCCTCAAACACTGCCAACGTACTGTTATCAACTTCCTGGCTCCACTCTCTACCTGCTGCATTCCACTCCTCCCTCCTCACAGTCCAGCAGTGAAGACTCCCAATACCCACTGCACTCAACACTCATCCATCTGCAATTTGGCTATGCTGAAATATAACACCCTCTGAATAGTACTCCAAAGGAGAAGGTTGGATATGATCCCTGGACATACACAAACCTGTAGCCATCCTGGGACCCCACCTCCTCTTGAGACCTTCCATTCCCCCATCTCCCTCCCTGCTGATGAATTTTTCCATTTGACTCTCTCCTCTGGTTGTTGTCTTTCAGTAAAATAATTGTGTTTGTTTGAAAGCCATCTTTATTCTATTAAGTGAAAGCAAAAGGAGCACTGCAAAGCAACATACAATTATGTTAAGGCCCCTTCTTGCATCATGTGCACCAATCACCTCCTAGCACTGCAATCCTGAGCATAGCAACAAATATTAGTGGCTTTCAGCTTCAAATTGCTGCCTCAAAGCATCCCTGATCCTTATGTCCCCTCTAATAGTCCTGGTCTCCAGCTGTTCAAACTCAGCCTCCAGGGGCTCAGCCTCTGCAGTCTAGCCCTGAGTGAAGTTTTCATCCTTCCCTTCACAAATATTATGGAGCGTACAGCACACAGCTATAAGCATAGGGATAGTGTCATCAGCCATGTCCAGCTTCCCATACAGGCACTGCCAGCAGGCTTTTATACCACCAAATGCACACTCCACAGTCATTCTGCACTTGCTCAGCCAGTTGTTGAACCTCTCCTTGCTGCTGTCAAGTTGCCCTGTGTATGGCTTCATGAGCCATGGCATTAAGGGGTAGATGGGGTCTCCCAGGATCACAATGGGCATTTTGACTTCCTCTGCAGCTTCTTGAACAGGCCAGTGTTCTGAAAGATGCGTGTGTCATGCACCTTTCCAGATCAGCCTGTGTTAGTGTCTGTGGAACACCCATGGTGATCCAAAAGTGGCTGGAGAACCATTGAGAAATACCCCTTGCAATTAATGTACTCGGTGGCTAGGTGGTCTGGTGCCAGAATTGGAATGTGCATGCCATCTATCGCCACTCTGCTGTTAGGGAAGCCCATTTGTGCAAAGCCATCCACGATCTCACGCATGTTGCCCAGAGTCACGGTCTTTCGGAGCAGGATGTGATTAATGGCCCTGCACACTTCCATCAACATGACTCCAACGGTAGACTTTCCCACTCTGAACTGGTTAGCAACTGAATGGTAGCTTTCTGGAGTAGCCACTTTCCACAGTGCAATCGCCACCTGCTTCTCCAGTGACAGGGCAGCTCTCATTCTCGCATCTTTGCGTCGCAGAGCTGGGGCAAGCTCATCATACAGTCCCACGAATGTGGCTTTCCTCATGCGAAAGTTCTGCAGCCACTGCTCAGCATCCCAGGCGTGCATCACGATGTGATCCCACCATTCAGTGCTTGTTTCCTGAGCCCAAAGCAGCATTCTACTGTGGTCAGCAGCTCCATGAATGCCACAAGCATTCTTGTGTTATAGCTACTCTGTGTGATGAGATCAGTGTTGCACTCCTCTTACCCTAATGGTTGCCTCCTTACTCTTCCACTAATTTAGGATTGACCAGATCTCTGTCCATTTTTAAGCTTTGGTGACTATTGGTTTGGCAGCCTTTTCCTTTTTCATAAATTTGTAGATATTTTTTAAGGCCAAAAGGGACTACTGTGATAATATAGTCTGGCTTCCTGCATAACACAGACCTTACCATTTGATGACAGTAGAACCTCAGAATTACAGACACCAGAATTACAAACTGACCAGCCAAGCACATGAGGTGGAACCAGAAGTACAGAATCAGGGAGCAGCAGACACAAAAACCAAAGCCAACAAAAATATGCATTACAGTACTATTAAACATAAACTACTAACAAAATAAAGGAAAAGCAATATTTTTCTTTTGCAATCTGCATAGTGAAGTATCAAACCTTTTGAAAGAACAAACATAACTTTTTGTTCAGAGTTACAAATATATCAGTGTTACGAACAATCTCCATTCCCAAGATGTTTAACTCAGAGGTTTTACTGTAAGTGATTCCTTCATCCATCCCATAACTTCTGGTTGAGCTACAGCACATATTTTAGAAAGATATCCAATCTTCATTTAAAGACATCAAGTGATAGAGAATCTACTATATCCCTAAGTAAATTATTCTAGCTGTTAATGTTAGCTGCCCTCACAGTAACAAATGTGTGCCTTATTTCTAGTCAGAATTTGTCTATCTTCAGCTTTCAGCCACTTGATCTTGTTATGCCTTTGCTTGCTAGTATTAGAAATCTTCTCTTCAGATAAGTATTTATAGACCATGATGAAGTTACCTCTTAACATTTTCTTTGTTAAACTAAATAGGTTGATCACCTTCAGTCTGTCACTGTAAGGCAGGTTTTCCAGACCCTGAATGGTTCTTGTAGCCCTTTTTTGAACCCTTTCCATTTTGTCAACACTATTTTTAAAGTATGGACATCAGAAGTGGACAGTGTATTCCATTAATGGTCTCACTAATGCCATATATAGTAGCAGTAACCCTACACTTTTTCTACTCAACATTCTCCTGCTTATACATCCAAGAATCGCACCATAATCCCACGTCCTTATGTGAGTCATTGCTTTCCAAAATAAAGTGAGATCTATATTGTTTGTTTTTAGATTAATGACTTTTCATTTAGCTTAAAAAATGTTGTTTAATTGAGACCAGTTTACTATGAACTCCAGATTGCTCTGTAGAACTGATTTGTTCTTATATTTACTACTCCAATTTTTGTGTCATCTGCAAATTTTTATCAGCAATGATTTTATATTTTCTTCATTGATAAAGATTCTTAATAGCATTGGGTCAAGAACCAATCCTTGTTAGAATTTTCACTGATATCTTTAGCTTCCCTTATCAATTTTCTGTATTTCATGACAACTACATTTATAATGATTGCCATCTACTTCCTCCTTTTCCCATTTGCTTTACATATTTGCTTTCACTTCCCTTCTTAACCAGGACTGATTTTTAACTGACAAAGTTATCTTTTATGATTGTGGAATGGTGATTTGGGAAGTGGGGTCACCTAGTAAGCTTTTTTTAAACAACTCCAATTCACATTGGGAGAAAAATTTTAAATAAAAATCTATTTTGTTTATACCTGTTTTCAATTTTGGGAAACTGACCCTATTAAAGAAAGTACCAAGTATACATATTGCTTATTGGGACCTTATTCTGTTTACATATAACAAATATAATTAGGTTGTTATCCCTTGCACTAACGTTTAATTCAGTAATCAATTCATCTTGATCTATCACAATGAGGTCTACTATAGAATTTCCCTGGGTAAAGTCAAAGTGTAATATTGCTTGTGTTAGAAAATCTCTAATTTTAAAAAATTCCAAGCAAGTCTTTCTAGTGACAGCATGAAATCGCCTTCATTTGTTCCCATGATAACCCAGTTTTAGTTTCTAGTCACTATAGATATATGTTTAGAAAGCTGCTCATCCTATTCTCTAGTCTGAGTTGGGAGGTCTATGACAGACTCTCACTGGTACTCCATGTTGTGATTTGTCATCTGGAACAGGACTGAACTGTCAAGTACTCTAAAGTAAGGAATGATATTTTTTATTTAGAATGTCACTCCCTTTCTTCCCATTCTATCCTTCCTAAATAGGGTATAGCCAGCGATTTCAACATTCTAATTATGTGAATCCTCCCACCATATTTCACTAATACCTACGTTGGTCAATTTATTTTAATAAACTAGCATTTCTAATATCTTTTGTTTATTGCCCAAGCTTCAAGCATTTGTACACAGGCATTAGAAAGGACTATATCCACCAAAAAACTTGTAGGTGCTTAAACCCTGTGTCATGGTATAATTCCCCACTCTGAACCTTAGCGTCCAAAAGATGGGGTACCAGCATGAATTCCTCTAAGCTCAATTACCAGCTTAGAACTTGTAGCGCTGCCACCAACCAGGAATTCCAGTGCCTGGTACACTCTGGTCCCCCCAAAACCTTGCCCAGGGACCCCCAAGACCCAGACCCTCTGGATCTTAACACAAGGAATGTAAACCCTTTCCCTCACCATTGCCTCTCCCAGGCTTCCCCTCCCTGGGTTACCCTGGAAGATCACTGTGAGTCAAACTTCTTGAATCTTGAAACAGAGAGGAAAATCCACCTTCCCCCCTCCTTCTCTCTCCCCCTCCCAGACTCTCCCTGAGAGAGAAAATAATCCTAACACAGAGAGAAAATTAATTTTCTCTCCCCCTTCCCTCCTTTCTCCCCACCAATTCCCTGGTGGATCCAGACCCAGTCCTCTGGGGTCTCACCAGAATAAAAAAAAATCAGGTTCTTAAACAAGAAAAGCTTTTAATTAAAGAAAGAAAAAACAGTAAAAATTACCTTTGTAAATTTAAGATGGAATATGTTACAGGGTCTTTCAGCTATAGACACTGGGAATACCCTCCCAGCCTAAGTATACAAGTACAAATTAAAATCCTTTCAGCAAAATACAAATTTGAACTCCTTCCAGCCAAATACACATTTGCAAATAAAGAAAACAAACATAAGCCTAACTTGCTTTATCTACCTAGTACTTACTATTCTGGGCATATAAGAGACTGCATCAGAGAGATTGGAGAGAAACCTGGTTGCACATCTGGTCGCTCTCAGAACCCAGAGAGAACAACAACCGAAAACTAACAGCACACACAAAAACTTCCCTCCCTCAAGATTTGAAAGTATCCTGTCCCCTGATTGGTCCTCTGGTCTGGTGACAGCCAGGCTCACTGAACTTGTTAACCCTTTACAGTCAAAAGAGACATGAAGTACTCCTGTTCTATTAACCCTTAACTATCTGTTTATGACACCCTGTGTTAGGTGCCACAGGTACTCTTGTTCTTTTTACAAAATCTCTGTTCATCTGCTGCCTAATCCTGTGCATGCCTAAACTCACTCAGTGCCTACTTTTTCAGGGTAAAGCTCCCTTTGTGCCTCACTTTCAGCTTCTGGGCTTGCATACTGCTGCCTCACTTTGAGTATTCAGATGCTTATCTTTCGCCTGAGCCCAACCCAATTTATAAACCAGGGAAGATAGGCAGAAGAGCGTATATCCCACATGTGGGACTTGATCTAGTAGCCATGTTCTGAACACGCCTAACTGGTTCAGACACCATTCAAAAATGTATCCAAAAGAGGAAATGGGCTGTCAACCTCATAAGTTTTAGCCCAGCTGGGGTGTGGGAGATCCAAGTTCAATGTATCCCTCTGGCTGATGAGCAGAAGGGACACACCCTGGTCAAATCCTACCTTTCAGGAGGGTGCCCTAAACCACTGAGCTATGGGATATTCTGATGTGGTGCACTATCAGTCTCTCCATTTAAAGCTGTTCCACTTTTGCTAAATAGTCATTGGAACAGGGGGGCTGGACCCTAAGTCTCCTGCTTCCCATGGATGCCATGACCACAAGACTATAAAATAATTCTGACTCACTCTGACCCAATTACTATTTAATTTTGGAATCCACAAGTGGAACAGCTTCCACAGGAGAGCTGGAGGGCTCCTCATCACACACATACGTGCATCAGAGTATCCTATAGCACATAGGTGCTGACTTCGTAGGTGCTGTGGGGCTGGAGCACACACGTTGAAAAATTAGTAGGTGCTCTGCACCCACCTGTAGCCAAAGTCCATCCCACAGTGCTTCCTGCCGGCCACTTAACAGCTGTTCAGTGGTGCTTAGGACTTTCCAAGAGAGAGGAGGAGGAGATAAAGAGGCAGGGCAGGTGCAGTGGGGGAAGGGGATGGAATTGGGGTGAGGCAGAGATGTGGCAGGGGTTGGGGTGGTGAGCACCCACAGAGCAGAGGGGAAGTTGGTGTCTATGCTATAGCGCATTTGTGAAGACAGTCACCTAACAGATGGGAGACACCTCTTCAAATCCTGTCTCCCCAGCAAGCAGAGAGGGGGAATCAAATCTGGGACTCTCATGTAAAAGTTCTTACCTATGGACTGAAAGCTATAAGTTTGGTGGAACCTATATTACTTCCTTCTCTGGTGTTTCCTGCACAAAGCAGATTAGATTCGTAAACTGTCTGACTCCAGCAGAGGGGTTCCCGGCTGTGGATGCTAGCCAAACTTAGATGTTTAACTCTGTGAGGAGGCAGCATTTTGGACACACCCGTTGCACCAAATGCACAACCTGCCCATGGGACAGGTAATCATAGATGCTGCATTGAGTGCAACAAACTGGATAGTCCCTACTCCGTTGTTGGATCTCTGCCTGCATTCTCTTTTTACTCCTGTAGTGTGTTCCTTTGTTGATGTTTTTTTTATTGGGATGTTTTTGGCCTTAAGTTTAAAGAACATTAAGTGCATCTAGCCCACCCTCAGTAGCCTGCCCCTTCGTTAAGGTTGATAGTTAAAGGGCTTAGGAATGAAAGTCTTATTTAGAAGCTTTCAGCCTTGCCTAGGAGACTGCTAGGCTTAGTGCACAGTCCCCAAACAGACCACACAGTATATTTCAGTCAAGCAGCAAGCACACTGTAAACACACTACAGACAACAAACTTACCCCAAGAGTCACGTAATCACTCCTCCTTCACCTGGAGAACTCCCTCACAAAACTCCTTTAGATTTAGGTGCTCCTGTTCGTTAGCTCCTCTGGTAATTTAGGAGGGAGCTTTTTAATGTCCTGGTCTTCCTAAATATCCCCGGCCCCTGGTTAAGGGTTGATGGGTGCTAAAGGGCTTAGGGATCTCATTGCTGTTCTGGTAACTTTCTAGGTATCCAATCCCCAAGTCTCTTTATGGATCTGGGCCAAGATCCTTTACTTTGATAGTACCCTGAAGATGAATTATGTTTGTGTATTTGTCCCTTAACCTCTGCTGCCTTCCTGCATATTTCTGCCTCAGTGACACTGAATGAGTAGCTGTATGTTTGTGGTGCCCAAAGGTCTCAATGAAGAACAGAGATCACATGCATTATGTGCTGTACAATCATATGCTCTGTGACCCGAAGAATTTACAGACTTGTTTTCAAATCTGATTAATATTTTTGTCTCCCTCGGCTACACCACTGAATTGTTCTTTTCATGTGTGAAGTGTAAATGATCTAACTCTCTAAAATGTTTTTTCTAGTTTGTGTGAAAGATGCTCTGATCATTTAAGCACTTACTCATAGAAGTAACTTTATTCACATGACTAATTCCATTGAGTTCAGTAGGACTAATCATATGAGAATAGCCCCACAGTGGAAATTCACTGGGACAACTCACCTGAAAAAATGAATTTACTTATACCAGTTTGTAGGGTTAGGCACTAAAGTCTCAGTCCTGCAAACATACATGTATATAACTTTACTTAGCTAAACTTTCTACCAGTATGACTCAAGCATTACAGAGAAGCAAAGTAAAAACACTGGGAAAAATAATGATGTTTAATCAGAATGTATGCGTATAAATATTGATGCTTGATAGTGAACAAAAGAGACTGATTTTTCAAATCTGCTATGAAACTTAATTGCTGTTGTCCTGTTTTGAATAACTTTTTAAAATGTCTTCCTAGGTTAAGTATTTACATTGATAAAAATTAAAAGCACATATTTAAATATCAAAATGATCTATTTTAATTCACAAAATAACATTAAGGAAGCAAGGTACTGCGGTTGGCTGTAGTTAACACGGTGCTGCAGTTGGCATCTAGTGTAAATTGTGGCTCTTTACTTGTCTCCTCTCCAGCCATGCAAGTAGCATGATTAATACCTCACTACAGCAAGACCCCTACACTGAGCGCACAAACTGGAAAGGTGGGAAAGTTTGGCCCTGGACACAGTGGTCTGAGCCCAACTGCAGCGAGGATGTGGGGAGCATCTCACTTTGCAGCGGTGGACATAAAATAGCAGATGCTATCAACTGCAGGAAGGAAAGGTCCAGTCCAGGCTTGCGCATACTTCTCAACCTGCCATTGGGGATGCAGGCTCCCCAATGTGACAAAGACCCAAAATGAGGTGCAATTAATTTTTTTGGTGTAGATAATTCTGTCACTACATCTTCATGGCTCCTTATAGTCTGATGTAAATAATTCTCAAGCATAACAGTGAGCAGAACCAGCCGGTGTGTAACTGCGGGGTTCGTATACTAAGTGACACCCCTTTGAGCGAGGACAGGGAAATTGGCAGGTCAAGGCAGCTGTGCACCTAGGCGCGGGCCGATGACGCAAGGCAGCGCTAGGAGCAGGAACAGGCCCTGCAGCGGCGGGCGGGGCACGGGCCGACGAGGAGGCTGGTGAAACGCCGTTTCAGACGGGGAAGAGACCCGCGCTCAAGGACCTGCTCTCCACCCTCCTTGCCACCGATGCCCGCCCCGGACGCTGCGGCCCCGCCCGCTGCGAGGGGAGGCCGTGACGATGCGCTCAGCGCCGAACGGGAATTTCCCGCTCACGCCGCCCCGCCCCGCCCCAACGTTGGCCTGGGATACCCGGGGAGACGGAAGGGCAGCAGGTAGCGCCGCGACCAATCCGACGTGGGACCGGGGAACAGGTGTGGGCGGGGCCTGATGGGTGGCCCCACCCCTTTCCCGTCGCGGCTGCGCCAATCAGCGACCGATGCTGCGGCCTGTGCCTGTCCCCCCCCCCCCCCGTGTGACTCAGTGTTTAGGGTGGGAGCGCGGCGCGCGCTGGGAGCATGGGCTGAGCGAGGGAGGGGCCACCTGAGAGGGCAGAGCCGCTCGAGCCGGCGCCAGCTGCGCCACTGCCTCGCCGCCTACGGCCGGGCTATGGGGACGCGGGGGGCCGCGGCAGCAGCTATGGCGCAGGCGCTGGTCCCCCCGGAGACTCGGAAGTTCACCCGAGCGCTCAGCAAGCCGGGCACGGCGGCCGAGCTGCGGCAGAGCGTTTCCGAGGCGGTGCGGGGCTCCGTGTTCGTGGTAAGACCCCGGCCGGGCAGGGACTGCAGATACCCCGTCCCCCCAGCTCCGGTTGGGCGGCTGCGGGGCCAGTGCCCGTCTCTTCCCGCACAGGGGGCCGGGGCGCATCCCCGCAGGGGAGCGGGAGCCACCGGGGAGCTCTCTCCGCTGGGCACCGGGGCCTAATGCTGCCGCTGCGCTCTCCGCATCAGTGGGGCCCGCGGCGGGAGGGAGCCGCCGGGCTGTCACGGCGCGGGACTTGCCCCCGAGTCGCGGTGGGGCGCGCGCCTCCTGTTGGGCTGCGGCTCTGGCCCGGGCTGAGGTGTCGGTACGGCCCGGCGGGGAGCCAGCTGGGGACGCTCCATGTGTGGGCGGGGGGCGCGGCGGGGCTCTCCGCCGGCTCAGCGCTGCGAGTCGCCGCCGCGCTCCTCGGTGCGGCTGCAAACTTCCATCCAGTCACAGCGCGTTTCCGTAGCGCTGGGCGTTGCGTGGAGGTCTGTGGGTGTGTCTGAAGAATTGATACAAAAGGAGGTGCGATGGCATTTTGTGGGGCCTCGTCCTCACCACGGTAACGCGGGTGCTTGGTCGTTCCTCTTCATCTCTTCTAAAATCTTCCTAACCCCGGAGCTAAACTCAGATGTGTCAGCCTAGGGCTGTAATCAAACGGGGTCTCGTGGGTTCAGTAACTACTCTGTGGAATCTGACTGGAAGGAAGCCCAGCCAGACTGTGTTCTGTCACTGAACACCCCCCACTAAGTCCTGGTCTACACTACAGGTTTATGTCACTATAACTACATCACTCAGGGATGTGGAAAATCTAGGCCACTGAGCAATGCCATCATTACCAGTTTGAGCCTCAATGTAAGTAGTGCTATGTTAAAAGGAGAGCTTCCTCATGCCACATAATTACTGTCTCTGAGTGACATGGAGTACCTACCTAATGGGAGAAGCTCTCCAGTTGGCATAGGTAGCTTCATTAAACACTACAGTTGTGCTGCTGTACCGGTGTAGCTGTGCCACCTCAGTGCTCTAAGTGTAGACAGGTCCTAAGACCATGTCTACACTGGCACTTCGGGCACGTTAACTTTTTGTTATTCAGGGATGTGAAAAAATACCCACTTTAATGACAAAGATTTTAATAACAAAAAGCACTGGTGTGGACAGGGCTCCAGGTGACAAATCTATGGCTCCATGGCAATAGAGGGCAGTTACCCAGTGCACCCTAAAATGGTGCAGCTGCACAGCCACGCCGTTGCAAGGTGTAGACATAGCCTTAGTCAGTTAATCTCTCTGCCTCCTTTTCTCCAGCTTTAAAATGGGGACAGTACCTATCATTGTAAAGTTGTCCTGTATCTACAATTGAAAAAGCATCTTAATACCCGTCAATGCATTCTACAGATTAAATCCTATTTTTTTGTAACTGCCAGGGTAACAAACTGTTGAACCCCCTTAATCATTGATCAGCAGTTCCTCCTTTGAGTAGTTCCACTGACTCCAATGGGACTACTTGGAGTAATAAGGTATAAGGTAACATGTTAAAAACTTATCTTTTTCTAGTGAACACAAGGGCAGTAAGGACTTAATAGTGCTGCTTGTTCCCACAATCCCAGCATCACTGATTGTGCTGAAAGGGTCAGCAGAAAAATAGTTGATATTGAATTTTATCTAACGAACATAAGAACGGCCATACTGGGTCAGACCAAAGATCCATCTAGCCTAGTATCTAGCCTAGTATCCTAACAGTGGCCAGCCAGGTGCCCCAGAGGGAATGAACAGAACAGGTAATAATCGCCCATTCCCAGCTTCTGGCAAACAGAGGATAGGGACACCATCTCTGCCGGTTCTGGCTAATAGCCATTGATGGACCTATTCTCCATGAACTTATCTAGTTCTTTTTTGAACCCTTTTGTAGTCTTAGCCTTCACAACATCCTCTGGCAAAGAGTTTCACAGGTTGACTGTGCATTGTGTGGAAAAAAAACACTTCCTTTTGTTTGTTTTAAACCTACTGCCTATTAATTTCATTTAGTGACAACTACTTCATGTGTTATGAGGAGTAAATAACACTTCCTTATTTACTTACTCCACAGCAGTCATAATTTTATAGCCCTCTATCTTATCCCCCCTTAGTCATCTCTTTTCCAAGCTGTAAAGTCTCAGTTCTATTAATCTCTCCTCATATGTTCCATACCCCTAATAATTTTTGTTGCCCTTTTCTGAATCTTTTTCAATTCCAGTGCATCTTTTTTTGAGATGGAGTGACCATATTTGCATGCAGTATTCAAGATGTTGGCATATATAGAGAGATGGATTTATATGGAGGCGATATATTTTCTGTCTTCTGATCTTTCCCTTTATTAATATTCCCAATGTTCTGCTAGCTTTTTTGATTTTCACTTTTGGTGGATGTTTTCAGAGAACTATCCACAGTAACTCCAAGATCTTTCTTGAGTGGTAACAGTTGATTTAGATCCCATCATTTTATATGTATATTTGGGTTTGTGTTTTCCAATGTGTATTACTTTGCATTTATCAACCGTGAATTTCATCTGCCATTTTGTTGCCTAGTCACACAATTTGAGATCCTTTTGTAGTTCTTTGCAGTCTGCTTGGGACCTAACTGTCATCTGCAAATTTTGCCACCTCACTGTTTACCTCTTTTCCCAGATAATTTATGAATATGACTGGTCCCAGTACAGACCCCTGACGGACATCACTATTTACCTCTCTCCATTCTGAAAACTGATGATTTATTCCTACTTTTTGCTTTCTATCTTTTAACCAGTTAACAGTCCATGAGAGAATCTTCTCTTATCCCATGACTGCTTACTTTGCTTAAGAGCCTTTGGTGAGGGACCTTGTCAAAGGCTTTTTGGCAATCTAAATACACTGTATTCACTGAATCTCCCTTGTCCACATGCTTGTTGACCCCCTCAAAGAAGTCTAGTAGACTGGTGAGGCATGATTTCCCTTGACAAAAGCTGTGTTGACATTTCCCCATCAAATCATGTTCATCTGTGTCTGATAATTCAGTTCTTTACTATAACTTCAACAAGTTTACCTGGCACTGTTAGCCTTACCAGCCTATAATTGCCGCTGGAGCCTTTTTAAAAAATTGGCGTCACATTAGCTATCCTCCAGTCATCTGGTACAGAAGCTGATTTAAATGATAGATTACATACAACAGTTAGTCGTCATTGTTGGTGTTGAAATTAATGGAAGAAATTCATCTGTCTCAGAGCTACTTTTTCAGAAAATTTAAATATTGAGAAGATAGCAGTACATGAGTACATGTTCAGAAGACTTCTTTTCAACCAGAAGGACTAAAACTTTTAAAAAGGTCTTGTATTCTGCAGTAACTTTTAGGGTCAGCAAATACTTGATGTCATACCAGCTCAGTCTGACTCTAGCCAGTGCTTTTTGCGCATGGCTGTACAAATCGTATAACAAGGAATTTTTTTGATAGTGAGTTGGTGTAATAGTTTTTGAATGAAAAGAAAGGACAAACTTGACCATACGCAGTATGTTTGTGGCTCTTCCCCACCGGGTTAATTTACAGAATAAATTTCCTCTTCCATTCTTCTTCTTTTGATTCTTCTGTTAAATCATTCCTTTCTCCTTATTCTTTTCCTTATCTTTACCATTGTGAAGTCCATCTTGCTAATCCTTCACTACGGTTAACTGGAACATCTGATTTCTCTTTTCCTCTATTCTTGTACCCACGCTGTTTAACAATTCTGGAGAAAGGCCTGTGATCATGGGACTTTTCTCCATTTACAAATTAATTCTTTTTCTCCTTCAGTTCTGCCATGTGCCTTGTCAAGCAGAATTATTTTTTCATTCATTGAATTCCACATCCACCTTCAGCTTTTGAAGAGAGGAGATTGGTGGATATCATGCTCTCTGTCCATGCATTTTTTTCAGAGACTGAGTATATCTACCATGATCTATCTTCCTCTCTGTCACCAATTTTTCTTGCCTGCTATCCTTTAATCCCTCTACCTGTCATTTGACCATCTTCTGCCTGACTTCATTATCCCAGTTTCTGTCCTTCCAACTCTGCAACCTGCCTTTCCAGCTACTCTCCATCTGCTTTCTTCTCTTGACATTCAGACTCATCGAGTTAATGGTATAAAACTTTTGTCCCAAGTTCCTCTCCTGCAATTCCATATTGTATCCACTCCAATCTGGATTCTGCCTTCTCCTCTACACTGAAACTTTCTAGCATATTTAGAAAGGCAGTGTGAAACTTAAAGCTATCTGCTGAAGGAAGTATATAATTGGCCTAAACTGTATAGTATGAAATAGCGTACAGCCCTTTAGACATCAAAACCTTACTATCACTTGGAAAATCCGCATGTGAATCTTAAAAATAGAGTGAATTTGGAATTTCCTGGAAGAAGCCATGGAAGAATGTGAGTCCAAATTTCTTTTAGAGGTTGGTGGATCCTTAATGAGTGGTTAAAACTTTTCACTTTGCATACAAGATGTCATGAACAAACACTTTTCAACACTGCCTGGCATGCAAATAATATGTATAACTGTATATTGTTAGGAGGCAGTATTTAGATTTTCTCTAGATTGTTTTGTTGATTAAAGGTTATAATTTGGTATGTTAGGGGAGGCGCTGTGTGTTGAGCTGAGCAGTCGGCTAGGCTAGGCTGGGCTGAGAGCTCACTAATGAGACTCTTGCCTGCTATCCTTTGATTCCTAACCCTTTAGGATCCGTTGATAAGTAGGTGGGGCTAGTTTAGGGATACCAGGGCTTTAAAAAGCCAGCTCCTAGGCGATTAGAGGAGTTTTGCAAGGGAGTTTTAAGAGGGAATGTGAGAAGTAGATACATCTAACGTACTCTAAACTTAGGCCAATATCCCCATTCTCCTTTCACCTCACTACGCCCTCCCCCCAAAAAAATCTTTTACAAGAGTAAAAATAATGCAGGTAGAAGTTCAGCAGCAGAGTGGCAGGAGGAGGGTTTTAGGTGTAGTTGGGACTGGGGAACTTTTTAGGAAAAGAGGAACCTGTACAGGAAGAATGGACTACACCTAAATCAAAACCAAACCAGAGTGCAAGTATGTACAGTTAAAAAGGTTATAGAGGAGTTTTTAAACTAAGGACTGGGGAAAGGCTGACGTGGAAGAACATATGATTTGGGCGGAGACATCCCTTAGAGATGAATTTATTAATGGGAAAGTCTATATTGGAAAAAAGTTGGTAAAGTACTGCTAGGAACTTGTGAGGTATAATCAAACATAAGAGTCCCATTTAAATATGATACTTGAAGGCAAGCAACTAAATATTGACAAAATGTGTAAGTGCTTATATACAAACGCTAAAGTCTAGCTACTAAAAGGTGTGAACTAAGGTGCCTGGCATTAGATGAGGATATTGATATAATAGGCATCACAGAAGCTTGAGTAGAGTGAGGATAATCAATGGGATGTGTTAATACCAGGATATGAAATGTGTACGAATGATTGAGTAGGTTGCGCTGGTGGGGAAGTGTCACTACGTTAAGAAAAGCATAGAGTCAAATAAGGAAAAATCTCAAACAAATCAAACTATACCATAGAATATGGATGGAAATAGCTGCAGGAATACTGACAACCTGACCAGGATGGTGACAATGATTGTGAGATGCTCAGGGAGATTAGAGAGGCTACAGAGGTGGAAATATGCAGTAGTAATGGATGATTTCAGCTATCTGCATTTTGAATGGGTGTAGTCACCACAGGCAGTGATTGAAGAAATTTTTTTAGACATGTTAAATGACTGCTTCTTGGAGTGTCTGCTCCTGGACTCCTCAAGGGGAGAGGCAATTCTTGATTGAATCCTAAATGGAACACAGGGTCTGGTCCAAGAGGTGAGAGCATAGTTGAACTGCTCAGTAATAAAGACTATAATGTAATTACATTAACATTCTTATAGGGGAAAAATGCCAAAGAAACCCACCACGGAAACATTTAACTTCAAAAAGGGGTACACAAAAACGAGAAAGGAAGTTAAATTGAAATTAAAAGGAACAGTTACAAGGGTGTAAACTGCATGGAGACTATTTAAAAGCACCATAATAGAGGCTCAAACTAAATGTATGCCCTAAATAAATAAAAAGCAACAGTAAGAGGACCAAAAAATGCCACCATGGCTAAACCACGGAGTAAAAGAAGCAGTTAGAAGCAAAAAGGCATCCTTTAAAAACTGACATCTTAGTGAGGAAAACAAAGGAGTACAAACTCTGACAAGTCAAATGTTAAAGTATAAGGCAGGCCAAGAAAGAATTTGAAGAGCAGCTAGCTAAGGACACACAAACAACAGCAAATACTTTAAAGTACCTCGGAAGCAGGAAGCTTGCAAGCAGGCAGTGGGGCCACTTGGTGATCAAAGTCCCGAAGGAGCTCTTAAGGATGACATGGCCTTTGCAGAGAAGCTAAAAGAATTTGTTGCGTCAGTCTTCACTGCAGAGGATATGGGCAAGGGCACCCCTTCCATCCTCCACCTGAGCCATTCTTTTTACGTGACAAATCTGAGTGACTATTCCAGATTGAGATGTCAGTAGAGGAGGTTTTGGAACAAATTGATAAATTGAATAGCTCATGGGTAGAATAGAAACGGACTGTGGTCAGGGGCTGCTGGCCGTGGCGCAGCGGCGGCTCCAGCTGGGGCTGCAACGCCAGCTGCTTGGGCAGCTCTGGGATCAACCACAGTGTCCCCTGCAGAAGTCATAGAGGTGGTGGAAAGTCACGGAATCTATGACTGCCCTGACAGACGTGGAGCCCTATTCATAAATGATCTGGAAAAGGGGGTGAACAGTGTGCTGGCGAAGTTTGCAGACATTACAGAGTTACTCAAGATAGTTTTAAGTCCAAAGCTGACTGCAGAGAGCTATTAATGAATCTCACAAAGCTGGGTTAACAAAATGGTAGATGAAATTCAGTGTTGCCAAGTGCTAAGGAATGCATATTGGAAAAAATAATCCTAACTATATATACAAAATAATGGGGTCTAAATTAGCTGTTACCACTCAAAAAAATGATGTGGAGTCGCTATTGATAGTTCTCTGAAAACATCTATTTAATGTACAGTGGCAGTCGTCAATGTTAGGAACCAGTAAGAAAGGGACAGATGATAAAATGGAAAATATCATGCCACTATATAAATCCATGGTAGTCCCACACCTTTAATACTGCTTGCAGTTCTGGTTTCTCCATCTCAAAAAACCATATAATTAGAAAAGGTGCAGAGAAGGGCAACAAAAATGATTAAGATTATGGAATATCTTCTGTCTGAGGTGATCTTAAGACTGGAACCGTTCAGCTTAGAAGAAAGATGACTAAGGATGGATTTGATAGAGGTCTATTAGATTGTGAATCTTATGGAGAAGGTGAATAAGGAAGTATTATTTATTCCTTCACCTAAATCAAGAACTGGAAATCACCCAATAAAATTAACAGGCAGTAGTTTTAAAACTAAAATAAGGAAGTACTTCACACAAGGCACAATCAACCTGTGGAACTCATTGCCAGGGCATGTTGTGAAAACGAAAAGTATAACCTAGTTAAAAAAACTAGATAAATTCGTGGAGGATAGGTCCATCAGTAAATTTTAGCCAAGATGATCAGGGACACAACCTCATGCTCTAGGTGTCCCTTAATCTCTTACTGCCAGAAGCTGAGACTGGACAGCAAGGGAACGACCACTCAAAATTACCCTGTTCTGTTCATTCCCTCTGAAGCATCTGGCACTGGGCACAGTCAGAGACAGGATACTGGGCTATATGGACCATTGGTCTAACCCAGTATGGTTATTTTTTTATATCTTGCATAGTAATTTAGTGATGGCTTTATGATCAAGGGTCTGGGTGCTCTTGTGGCTAGCTGGACCTAATTCTAGAGGAAAGCCCTCTACTTTCTGCAGTATTTTAGTGCGTTAGTTTGGAAATTCTGCTGCAGCCGGAGGTAAATTCAAAAGTATAGCTTATCAAATTTAATATAAAAATAGTGATATTATATTGATACTATTTTGATATTAAATGAACTTTTACTCTCTCCTGTTTTCAGCATGCTTTCAGCCCTATATTAGCATAATGTTCATTATGCATAACGTTCTTAATAGATTTTGAAGGTTTTCCACTCAAATGAGCATAAATACTTCAGAAATTGCTTGTACGTGTTTGATTAGGAGTTAAAACTTCCACCTGTCCCTTGCAATTAAGGCTTTTCAAGCTTTTGCCCTTAATTTTACAGTGTATTTGAAAGGTAACTGGTCACAAATGTGGTGGATTAATGCAACATCCTTTATGTTTTGCTGATATGTTCTGTGCTTTATTAGGCGACTTAAGGGTTTGTAAATGAAATATATTTGCTCATTCTGAGAATGTGGTCAACATTTAAAACAACATGAATTACATTGGGGTTGAGGGTGGAAGAAGACAACATCTAACATGGAATTGCTATACTTTCAGTCTAGTATGCTTATAGCATCAAGAGATTTCAGACACTTGGTCAGTAGAACAGCCCCTTTCTAGCTTGTGTTCATTTAACTCAGTTTCCAACTTAACTTTTTGCAGATGGATGTAAATAAATAAATGAGACCTCACTTGATATGTTGTTAATTTAGTTTTAAACTCAATTTTTTGTAATGGTTACAATAAAAAAAATCTTCTCTGATTGTCTAAACTGAATTACTTAATGCTTTATTATAGTAATGAAGAACCAAATGAGAGGCTGTTTCTACACTACGTATGTTATGATACCATACAGCCACCAACTTCTGTATCTCTTGTGTGTGTGTATACATACTTGGCTACTTGTGTTGGTGTTGCACATACACACCACTAGTGGTTGTGTTGATGGAAAATGTGGAGTGCCAGTGTGCCCTGTGCCATTGTCCGGTGCAGTGCCATGTGGGACATTTTGCAATAATTTGCCCAAGGATTTTTGGTTCAGGTTCCCACAGTGTCAGTCTCCATCCCATAGTGCTTGTTCATCCCATTATTTGCACACCATTTTTTTTAAAACTCTCACAATCCCATATGCCACTGTATAGCCTCTGCCATCTCTCAGGCAGAGGTATGGATCCTGTTGAGCTCTGTGCAATTCTTATGACTGTTGCTAATGTAAGATGTGCAGTTCTCTTGTATTTGCAGAACTTGATTGAGTACTACTATAACTGAGTATGTGAGGAAGAGGAATTAGTCAACCACCATGACACATTGCTGATGGGTAGCGCACAAATATGTCTGGCTCCTGTTGGCATTCAGGTGGTAGCTCCCCATTGTTAATTGCTGCTTTTGGGCTGAGAAACCAGGATTGCATTGTAATGAAGGTTTGGGATGACAAGCTGTGGTTGCAGAACTTTTGGATGTGAAAAGGCCACTGTGATGGGTTATGCCCCTTAGGAAGCCACCTGATGTGCTGAGATACTAATGAGTCTACCTGTTCTGCCAGCATGAGCCCCCTCTAACTGACCTTGCTGGGTTAGGTTTACAAGTCTCTTCCAGCCAAGCACACAGACAGGGCCACACCCTGCTACAGATCAGCTCTGGGAAGACTCAGCTTAAGGGACTTGTTCCAACACTCTGGTGCTCATTCCTTTTAAGGGGTACAAACTCAAAGGTTTTATTACATTCGTCTCCTCCCTCAATGTGGAGGAAGGTATACACAACTTCTCACCCCTTTGCTTAGAAATCACAGAAATGGGGTTATATTATAAACAAAACAAATTTTATTAACTACAAAAGACAGATTTTAAGTGGTAAAATGGGTGGCAAACAGAATGAAGTAGATAACTAAGCAAATGAAACCAAATGCTCAAACTAAGCTGGTTTCACTAAAGAAATTGGTCACAAATAGTATTTCTCACCCTAGATATTTTTTCAGGCAGATTACAGAAAATCTTGGAAGGCAGCAGCACTGGTCTTCCTCTTGAGACCTCAGGTATTATTACTCATAAGCCAGATGCCCTTCCAGCTAGGACTCAGTCTTTTTCACCCTCCCGCTGCCATCCAGTTCTTGCTTCCAGGTGTTTTTTTGGTGTCTCTTTGAGTGGGCAGGCAGATGAGAACTTTGCTGTCACTCCCCTACCTTATATAGCTCTTGTGTAAGGCGGGAGCCCTCTGTCTTATAGTGGAAAACCACTGGCATTCCAAAAGGGGGAGGAGGAGGGGTATGCAGTACCAGGTGACTCGGACCCATCTCTCTGCATGGCCCTGACAGCCATTGTTCATAAGCTGTTTCCACGGTCCACAGGAAGACTAAGCTCTTTCACAGTCAGTTGTCTCTTCTATTGGCCCATTAGACCTGTTTGGCTTTTCTGTTGTTGTATCTGAAGTCCTGGTTGGGGTGACACCCAAAGTAACACATTTGAAATACAGATACATAGCTACTATTCCTAACTTCAGATACAGAAATGATACAGGCATACAAATTGGATAATTACATTCAGTAAATCATGACCTTTCCAATGATATCTTACATGAGCCAACTTGCATAAAGTACATCTCAATTATGTCATATTCATATCATAAGCATACTCTCATAAGGAATATGGACATATAAGCATATTTTCATAAGGGATATGTAATGTAATTTCACAGCCACATTCTTAAATCTGTGTGCCAAACTTGCTGCAGCATAGGGATGCAAGAATGAGAGCTACATTGGCTGTGGAAAAGTGAGTGGTGATAATACTCTGGAAGCTTGCAATGCTGGATTGCTGTTGGTCAGTAGGCAATCAGTCTGGAGTTGGGAAATCCATGGTGAAGGCTGTTGTCATCCAAGTAAGCAAGGCTGTTGTGTATCCTGCTGCACAGGACTGACTCTCTTGGCAATGTGCAGGAAGTAGTGAATAGATGTGCAGCAGGGGGTTTCCAAACTGCAGTGGGGCAATAGAAAGTGTATCCTATTCTGGTACCATCCCAACTTCCTTGAAAGTATGTGAACAGAAGGTGATATTTTTCATGATTACGTAAATGCTAATGGATCCACCGGGAACACTTCATTGTTATGCGTGGATTGTTTACTCCTATTTTGAATTTTGTAATGACGCAGTTATGCTTGATGTAAACTAATAAATGAACTCTGAGTTTCCAAAAGTAGAACTTTATTGTGTACAGGAAACAAAGTACAAGTGCAAATATTCAAGCTAAAAGCATTTTAGCAGCATTGTGATAGGGCAGCCCATACTTTAAATATCGAAGTAAAAAAGAAACATTTATTTTTATGTATTTAAGAACATATTACAACCCTTCAGTCATGTTACAGAATATGTAGTGTATTGTGGCTGATGCTCTAGTTTTCACGTCTGTATATATGTAGCTGTGGTTCTCCTTGTTTTCCGTGGGTGAGTGGTAGAGGTGAGGGTTGAAACGATACTGCAACCTGTTGTGGGGCATAGGTGGCAGTGACCGTGGAATTTTCCCTCCATTGGAAAGGCTATTGTGATGGGGATTTTTAGATATGTAGGTCAGTGCTTTTCAGCACCTGAGTTTGTTGCGTGAACAAATGCATGATGTTCTGGTGAACTTCCTGCTGCACTTCTTAGTCCCTGTGCCTCTCCTGAAGTAGCCACTCTCTCCAATTGTGGTCCTTCTCCATGGTTATAGACACATGGTCTTGCAAGACCTGTGTTCATGGCCAGTAGCTGAAGAGGACTGGAAGATTTTGCAGAACATTTTCCTGGTCTACATTTTCCTGGTCCACCTGATCAGAGTCAGATGTTTGGCAGATGTAGAGGGAGCACCTCAAGGCCACCACACTAGAGGCTGCTGCTAAAAACTGTGATAGGCCATTAGATTTACAATCACAACGGAAAGGGAAAGATAAGTCTCAAAACTCTCTTATTATTCCTGTAAATATCTTTTAAATATCTAAAGTATCTATCTAATTGGGTATGAGCATAGGTAGGTGTGGTGAATATTGCCAGTATTTTTGTAGTAAGTGTTTATCTGGCTGATATCTCACTCCTGATGGCGTCAGGCAGAGAACACCCAGCTGGTACGCTGTCTTGGAGCTGCCTGGGCCTATATGCTGCTAGCCTGTTTATGGAAATGGTACCAGCAGAGCTCATTGCAGAATGTGATGGGGAAGTCTCCTGTTGTGCGGGGAGGGAGAGAAAACAAGGCTGCCTTCCCTAGAAATGTTCAGGAGAGGATTACAAAGTATCTTAATGAAAATTTCATCAATCTCTCAAGAGAATAAAAGGGACATTCCTATAAAGACAAACAAAGTACACTGCCTGGGCCCCATGCCTAGCCAAACAAGCCGACAGGAATGGAGAACTGGATGCTACCTCTATCTCTGAGCATAAGACATGCTATAATTTGGATTTGCCATACTAATTTTTTAAAATTTATTTTTAATACTTTACAAGTAAAGTAAGAAATCAAAAATCAATGTGTTTGTTCTCTAAATGCACAGATTGTATGGGAACCATTGTTAAATGGGAAAGAAGGTTGAGGGGGAAGGAAGGGAGATGAGGTTTTGGGCAACAAAAAGTTGAAAAATAAGGAATAACAGAACTTCTTATATGAGCTCCCTTCCTTTTCACCAGTGGGCTCATCTGCGCTTGCCTGGCGGAGCTGGCTTAATGCCGGCAGAGTTTTAAACAGCTCTTAGCTTGCCTTGTGGTTTGTCCCCCTCTGCATCATGTCCCTCCTCTTTGCTGTGGGTTGCAGCAATGTCTGCCTCAGGCTTTGGCGAAGTGTCTACAGTTGTATGTGTGGTGCTGGTGGGATCTACGTTAAGTATCGCTTGACATGTGTTGAAGTGGCAGGCCTGCTGGGCAGTCCCAGATTTGTTGGCCTCCCTTGTTTTCTGCTATGTCTCCTGAAGTTTCTTTCACACAGCACTACTACTCATCCCTGTTGTTCCCCAATTCCAGCATCCCGTGCACATGTCTGTCTGTTTCTTCATCTGTTCCATAACTGTGTTGCAAGGTCTCTTCTCTCCACAGGTAAAGGAGATCCGTGACCTCTTTACTGTTCCTGGCAAGAGCATGTCCAGTAGCTCTCTACGTACGTGAAGCCAGCATGGTTGGATGCTCACAAAGGTGTGCAATTAGGAAAGGGCAGTTGAGAATCGTGCTTGGAGTTATAAAGGGGAATGGGGCTGTTTTCTTGTTTCTGTGATCTCAGGGCAGAGAAGGTCAAAATTGAGACTGGAGTGACCACAGTCTTGGTGACGAGCATTTTGGTGACAGCTGCTGGAGGACTGTTAGGGTCAATTATCAGGGGATAGCAGTGTTAG
Organism: Gopherus flavomarginatus; assembly: GCF_025201925.1. Taxonomy (NCBI): domain Eukaryota; kingdom Metazoa; phylum Chordata; order Testudines; family Testudinidae; genus Gopherus; species Gopherus flavomarginatus. Next base: position 271,164,900 of record NC_066617.1, read on the forward strand.
TTTGTATCCACAAAAACAACAAGGAGTCCGGTGGCACCTTAAAGGCTTATGCCCAAATAAATCTTAGTCTTTAAGGTGCCACCGAACTGTTTGTTGTTTTTGTTAGAGTCAATGCAGGTAGTGCAGTGTCTGCACTTCTGTTGCATTGATGTAAATAGGCTGATCATGCCTCTGCATCTTTCAGGGAGGTGGCAGTGTTCAGTTGCTGTTAAGAGGGTGTGGGGGACACAGAACAAATTTAGGTGTAGACATGTGCACAAGTAGGTTGAAAGAAGTCAACTTAAGTTGACCAGGTCTAAAATGCCTGGATACCCTGGAGTCTGTCAACTTGGTTTGTGAAGTCTTAGTGAGAGGACCAGTGAAAAAGTTGTCCATTATTTTGATGAATTTACTTAACTGCACTAACCTGTTAAACGTGAATTGATGCCTGGTTCCCATTGTTCGTGAGTAAAGTTTTTGTTAAGCAGTGTGAGCATGGTGGTTTGGAAAATTCTGAATAATGCATATGTTTATTCATTCAGCGTTGTAAATTTTAATGGTATCTCTGGCTGGCTAGACCTCCAGAATCTTCCTCCCAGGGCTCACTGACTTATGAGCTATTTGAGCTGGCCAGAACTTTGCTGTGGGTCTACTAAAGAGTCCAGGAGAACTGGCCTGTTGCTGTACGCCTTAGCAGGCTTGCAGGTGGGCTAAGTGTCGGCCAGTAGTAGGGCTGCTGCAGCTCAGCTGGGCAGGCAAGTTTGTGCAAACTTTCCTCTCACAGGAGCTTTGAGTGTTCTGTGATGCTCAAAATTCCAGTCAGAAACAGGAAAGCAGTGGCACCCATGCAGGAGTCTGCCCACAGGATCGGAGCCGTGGTGTGCAAGTCTGCATGCAGGTGCTAAGGAGAAGATAGCCCAACACTTTATGGTATTGTTGGAGCTTGGTTGAAAGATATGTAATCGTAGAATCATATTATATCAGGGTTGGAAGGGACCTCAGGAAGTCATCTAGTCCAACCCCCTGCTCAAAGCAGGACCAGTTCCCAACTAAATCATCCCAGCCAGGGCTTTGTCAAGCCTGACCTTAAAAACTCCTAAAGGAAGGAGATTTGACCACCTCGCTAGGTAACCTGTTCCAGTACTTCACCACTGAGGGCTTGGCTACACTACAGAGTTGCAGCGCTGGTGAGGGGGTTACAGCGCTGCAACTTAGGATGTGGCCACACTTGCAAAGCACGGCCAGCGCTGCAACTCCCTGGTTGCAGCGCTGGCTGTACGCCCGGTCGAGCCTCAGGTGTAGGGGATCCAGCGCTGGTGATCCAGCGCTGGTCAGCAAGTGTGGACACCCACCAGCGCTTTTATTGACCTCCGGGGTATAAGAAGGTATCCCAGAATTCCTGTCCACAACAAACCGGAAGAAAGGGAGAGCTCGGAGTTCAGCCAAACTGCTTATTTAAAAAACAAACACAGCTCCTGTTTGCTGAGCAAGCTGAGGCAGGCAGGGGAATTACTTTGGAATGTTCACAGCTGTTTGCTTGAAGACAGAAACAGCACGCTCACATGGCAGAGGGGGAGGGGGAAGTCCGTGTTCAGCAGTTGCTGATCTGGTCTGACGGGTATTTAGCTGTGCATAATTTGCAATTAGTGAATGAGAGAGGAGTGGGGGAAGGGAGTTAGAACTTTTACAATGATTGAAGGTAGGCACAAGACCTTAGAACTTGCAAGGCAGGGAGCTGAGAACAGTGTCAACTCCAAAAATCCATTCTCTCTGTCTCCCCCATGCTCCCTGTCATATTCCACCCCACCCCCCTCTTTTGAAAAGCACGTTGCAGCCACTTGAATGCTGGGATAGCTGCCCACAATGCACCACTCGCAACAGCGCTGCAAGTGCTGCAAATGTGGCCACACTGCAGCGCTGGTAGCTGTCAGTGTGGCCACACTGCAGCGCTGGCCCTACACAGCTGTAACTACCAGCGCTACAAAACTGTAAGTGTAGCCATACCCTGAGTGAAAAAGTTTTTCCTAATATCCAACCTAAACCTCCCACACTGCAACTTGAGACCATTACTCCTTATTCTGTCATCAGGTGCTACTGAGAACAGTCTAGATCCATCCTCTTTGGAACCCCCTTTCAGGTCGTTGAAAGCAGCTATCAAATCCCTCCTCATTCTTCTCTTCTGCAGACTAAACAATCCCAATTCCCTCAGCCTCTCCTCGTAAGTCACATGCTCCAACCCCCTAATCATTTTTCTTGCCTTCTGCTAGACTCTTTCCAATTTTTCCACATCCTTCTTGTAGTGTGGGGCCCAAAACTGGACACAGTACTCCAGATGAGGCCTTACCAATGTCGAATAGAGGGGAATGATCACGTCGCTCGATCTGCAGGCAGTGCCCCTACTTATACAGCCCAAAATGCTGTTAGCGTTCTTGGCAACAAGGACACACTGTTGACTCATATTCAGCTTCTTGTCCACTGTAACCCCTATGTCCTTTTCTGCAGAACTGCTTCCTAGCCATTCGGTCCCTAGTCTGTAAGAGTGAATGGGATTCTTTCGTCTTAAGTGCAGGACTCTGCACTTGTCCTTGTTGAACCTCATCAGGTTTCTTTTCGCCCAGTCCTCTAATTTGTCTAGGTCCCTCTGTATCTTATCCCTACCCTCCAGCGTATCTACCACTCTTCCCAGTTTAGTGTCATCTGCAAACTTGCTGAGAGTAATAGTTTCACAAATGAGGCACGGGTAGCTGAGCTTCTGCCTCCCGCCTTTAGGGCCTTTGTATTCTGTTGAGCATAATCGCTTCCTGGAACTAAGACACAATGGAGTTGTTACATGTATCCCTGAGACAATTGTCATAGAATGAAAATGCTGCTTCTGAGCTGCTGGGGGTAGGAGGCTTTATTTTTTTTAAAGATTCTTAAGATGATATCGTCATATTCTAACAGCCTTGCCTATCTAGCAATAGTTTTTAGGACACATTAGTCTGAGGTGTCTCTTTTTTGAAGTGATACTGTTTATTTTCTTTCTAAATTGGCTCAGATTTTTCTGATGGAGTACTCATTTAAACTGTGTGTTCTGAAACTTGTAAAATTTGAGGGGTTTTCTAATCCTTGGTTAAAGTTTCAAAAGGGTGTCTTCAGAAGTGGAGTGTCTACACAGATTTTTTTATAATCAGTTTCATATTTTCCTATCAAATTAAGGAAACTGAAAAATTTAAGATTCCCCCCACCCCCTCTTGGCTGTAGTAATCTTGTGTGTTTATTTAAATGTGACTGGGTGCCTATAATTATCTTAAATATCTGAAAAAAAAGTGTTTTCCCTTCAATGAAACATGGCTTTATGTAAGGCAATTTCAACTGAATTAGGGTAACTTAGTTGAGCTGTGGGGATAAGTGCGCATGGGTGCCCAGGAACATATGAATGCCCATACTGGGTCAGACCAAAGATCCATCTAGCTCAGTATCCTGTCTTCTGACAGTGCCAATGCCAGGTGCCCCAGAGGGAATGAATAGAACAGGTAATCATCAAGTGATGCATTCCCTGTCGCCTGTTCCCAGCTTCTGGCAAATAGAGGATAGGGACACCATTTCTGCCCCTTCTGGCTAATAGCCATGTAGGATAGGTCCATCAATGAACTTATCTAGTTCTTTTTTGAACCCTGTTATGGTCCTGGCCGTCACAACATCCTCTGGCGCAAAGTTGCAATCAACCTGTGGAACTCGTTGGAAAAAATACTTCCTTTTGTTTGTTGCAAACCTCCGGCCTATTAATTTCATTTGGTGACCCCTAGTTCATGTGTTATGAGGAGTAAGTAACACTTCCTTATTTACTTTCTCCACACCAGTCATGATTTTAGACCTCTATCATATCTTCCCTTAGTTGTCTCTCTTTCAAACTGAAAAGTCCCAGCCTTATTACTCTGTTCATACAGATGCTGATCCATACCCCTGATCATTTTTGTTGCTCTTTTCTGAACCTTTTTCCATTCCAATATATCTTTTTTTTGAGATGGGGTGACCACATTTCAACACAATATTCATGATGTTTGCATATATAGAGATGGATTTATATAGAAGTGATATATATTCTGTCTTCTGACCTTTGCCCTTAATGATTCCCAACATCGTTTGCTTTTTTGACTGCCGCTGCACATTGAGTGGATGTTTTCAGAGAACTATCTGCACTGCCTCCAAGATCTTTGAGTGGTAACAATTAATTTAGACCCCATCATTTTATATGTGTAGTTGGGATTATGTTTTCCAATGTGCATTATTTTGCATTTCTAAATATTGAATTTTCATCTGTCATTTTGTTGCCCAGTCACATAATTTTGAGAGATCCTTTGTAGCTCTTCGCAGTCTGCCTGGGACTTAACTATCTGGAGTAGTTTTGTATCATCTACAAATTTTGCCACCTCACTGTTTATCCCTTTTTCCAGATCATTTATGAATATGTTGAATAGGACTGGTCCCAGTACAGACCCTTGGGGGACTCCACCATTTACCTCTCTCCATTCTGAAAACTGACCATGCATTCCTACCCTTTGTTTCCTGTCTTTCAACCAATTACCAGTTCATGAGTGCTGTCTCTCTTACCTATGACAGCTTACTTTGCTTAAGAGCCTTTTGTGAGGGACCTTGCCAAAGGTTTTCTGGAAATCTAAGTACAGGAGAGAGAGTGTGGCTTTTGATCTGAAAGAAAGTCGAATCAGGAAAGGGGTAATGAGGTAAGTACTTGCTCAAAGGTGCTGCAGCGAAGCTGGCTTTACTTGGAGCATGGAATGATCTCTAAAACCCAGAATGTGAGGCTTGCTTACAGCTTTTGTTTTTCTTACTGTTTTAGATATTGTAGATCTTGCTTAGTTCTTGGCACTAGTGGGTTTGCTATAGTAACACTAGATTGATGGAGGGCAAGAGGACATGGTCTCAAGCTGATTCTGGTCCCAGGGCATCAGTTCCTGGCCTTGCCTAAGTGATAAGCAGGGTCAGAGTTTAAGCCCAGGCTCAGCATATTGGCTCTTGCCCTCTCCCGTGCCCTTTAGAGCTGTTGCTGCAGAGGATGCAGCATGTTTTGAGGAATGCAGGTGTGTTTGTCTATCTGACTGCTTAGCTAGGGCTGAGGCCTCTGTCACCACTGACTATAATGAGATCTAGGTCAGGCTTCTTCCATTTGGAAGATAAACATTTCAAAGTATCTATTTTGCAGGGGAATCAGCTTTTAAGGTACTAATTCAGATTATATAATTGTATCTGTTTTGCCAAAATTACAATGTCTTTTTATCTAGAAGGCAAAATTCCTGTAGGTGAAACTTTTTTCCTATGGAACAACCAAGTTCTGCCTTCTGTAGTCTAGATTTATACCTATTATATTAGCATTTATTCAAACTCCATTTTAGGTATCGTTATTGCATTTCATTTTCACTCTCCAGGAAGGCTTGTAAAATTATTGAGACATGCCCATGTAAACTGTTACGATAAAAGCTTGTGCCGGTGAACATGTGAAATACTAGATGGAAAAGTAAAATATATTCCTTAGAAATTCAAGCAGGAACACTTTTTTTTCCTGTCAAAGGGCTTGTCGTCACTACTGTGAGTGATGTAGTTATACCTATCTAATTTCCTAGTGTAGACTTGGCCTGAGTTGTGCATGTGCTGATGAGTCTGTCCCCTTTGTCCCCAAACTCTGGAAAACAAGCAATCCCAAATAAGGGTTAAAATAATTTCTGGAGACAGCGTTGTTTTTTTACAGCCATCTGTTTGAATGTTTTATATTTAGATTGGTATTTAAAATACTGCCTTGCCTTTAATAGACAGATAACTATAATAAAATATACTGTGACAGGAGGCCTGGAGCTAGCCAGCTTTCTTCAGTTAACCCTGCCGAAGTAGGCAGAACTTATTGGGGTCAGGTGATAGCCTTGTAAACACCAGGGAGTAAAAGAGTTGATAGCTTAATTTGGAGGGGGGAAACACAGGGAACCAGCCACATAAATTACATTGACATAAGCAGTAGTGTAGACCTGCCCTCAGAGTAGCCCAGAAGGGTATGGGAACTGAACCCAGAGGGTGGGCTGAAGAACCTTTTTGTTTGTACTTCTGTTACTCTGGAAGGGGATTGAATTCTGAAAGTAATGCAGCCAGAGGGCGTACTACATGAATCCCCAAGAGACAGAAACCCTGGTGAGTGGGAGTTCAAGCTCAGCCAGCAAGGGTGCTGTGGCATAGACATGCCTTTTTAACATGTGCCAGTGCCTCCTTTTCTCCTTCCCCCTCAACCTTCCCTCCCAAAAAACAGCCCCCTAGAATCATGTTTATCAGAAAATGATGGTGACTGGTTACAAACTAGAGAAATAATGAGGAGGCACCTTAACGACTAATAGATTTATTTGGGCATAAGCTTTTGAGGGTAAAAAACCCACTTCAGATGCATGGAGTGAAAATTACAGATGCAGGCATAAATATACTGATACTTGAAGAGAAGGGAGAACTAGAGAAATTACCAAGTGAGCAACCAGTATACGGATGAGGTAAACACTAAATGTACACTAAGTATTTCTCAGTTGTTTTTTTGGAATGAGTTCTTTGCTTTGTTAAACTGGTGTAAAGTTGTGTACATATAAGGTATTCTAAAGATGAAAAATATAGGATGTTTTGGGATAGCTTTCCTACAAACCTGGGAAATTCAGAGTTAGTTACATTTGAAAAAAATCCAAATGTGTTAAGGCAGGGGTTCTCAAACTGGGGGTTGGGATCGCTCAGGGAGTCACGAGGTTATATGTGGGGTCAAGAGCTGTCAGCCTCCACCCCAAACCCCACTCTGCCTCCAGCATTTATAATGGTGTTTAAATATATAAAAAAGTGTTTTTAATGTGTAAGGGGGGGGTCACACTCAGAGGCTTGCTATGTGAAAGGAGTAACCAGTAAAAAAAAAAAAAAAGTTTGAGACCCACTTTGTTAAGGTGGGATAATACACAGCCCTTATTTAATTCTGAATATCCTGGCTTTGTAAGATTTGTATTTTGGATAGCTAAATATCTTTCAGTATTTTTAACCTTTGAAGGCTGATATGAATGCAGCTTTAATCCTAGTTTAACATCGTTCTTATCTGGGCATTTCCTTGTATTTTTAATTTGTTTTGTTCATGTATAAACTAATGACCCAATGAGAATTTTACTGTGATATTCCTAATGGTTTGAAGATATGTAGTATCAACTTTAAATCACATTTTTTAAAAGGAATTTACTTTACATCTAGATTAATCAGAATGCTCTTTCTGCATTATCTCTTTAGAGCAATGCATAGTAACCAGAGTGTATTACTTGACCCCCAGATTTTAAAAACTGCTGGTTAAAAAACATGAGGTGGAGGTTGCAGTGCTAGTGACAGCCATAGAGTTCTAAGACCTAGCAGTTGTCGGAACTTAATATTCATGTGGCTGTTCTAGAGGTGAAGTGTGGATCCTTTGTGATGGTATCTGCTCAGTCTTATCAATTTAAACTGTTCTGAAAAATGGAGAATTTGGTGAATACAGGAATATATACAAATACTATTAGCCTCTTCTCCCATGTTCTTGGTTAACTTGTATTAGATTTGGATTGAAGTAGCTAATTCTGTGGGCAATTGTAGCATTTGACTTCTTCATACACATATATATCTGTGTAGAGGGAATTTGACGGGGAGGAGAGGGTGGAAGGGGTTGAGGATTGTCATACTCTAATGAAGACCTAGATAAGCGGAATCATGAGCCTTTTTTGGGGGGTGGTAGGGTTGAGATCTAGGCTCATATTTCTACCCAAAGAAAGATAACTTTAAAGACAAATAGCCTAGAAAAAGGGAACAAATTTGTTAAGGAAAAATGTCTTGTTCTGAAGTTGCTGTGCTACAGTAATGATTATAATAACCCTTTGGTTGACACCAGCGTCCTCTAGTATTACTGTGGAAACATGCTGTCCTACATTTGGATTATTCAGTCTTGAAAGCATGTAGAGACTAGTAGCTTATTAATGTTTTTAAAAATTCATTTAGGTTGTTCCAGAGCATTGCATAAATTTACTGTGTGTGTGCATATATAATATGTATGTATGATTACTGTATAAAACTTTCAGTGAGACATAGAATAGACTTCCAGGATTTTAGAATAATTTAAATTCACATATATTAAACACCAGTTGGACCAACTTATGTGGTCAGTTGCACTGAAAGCTTATTCAATACAGTATGTCCAGCTTGTCAGAGATTATTGGTGATACTACATAGTGCTCTTGTCTACAAATATTTTTGAAAATGAATCAGAAGTATACCAGGTTTTTGAAGTCAGGTGCACTTAATTGAATAGATCTGTGCTTAACTTGCACATGTTCCAGTGAGGAAAGTAGGAAGGTGTGTGTGTGTGTATGTGCGTGCACGCTCACATATGACTATATAACTCAAGGGTTCTCAACCTTTTTCTCTCGGAGGCTCCCCTTCGAGATGTTATAAACACTCCAGGGCCCAGTGGGGGAGGCCTTGGGGCAGGGGCCTTGGGCGTAAGTGTAGTTTGACTTCTATTCGGGGGGGGGGGGGGTAGGGGCCTACAGAGCTTGAGCTACCTCCTCATGTTTGGGTCCAGGGATGGAGTGCCACCTCCTGACTCACTTCAGCAGGCCACCCAGCCTGCCTGAATTGCAGGTGGGGGGGCAACCAAAAATTATAACTCAAAGGTAGGGGTAGTTCAGAAAGTTTTGAAAACAGCTTAGGGTGCAGGGAAGTGGTAGGTAGGTAGGGGCTGTGTGCAGACAAGATAGCTCAAGGTGCAGGGAGTGGGTAGTAGGGGCAGGGAGAGGAGACGGGCAGGGGAGAGGTGTGGAGTTGCCCCTGGGACTGCTGTGCTCTTGCGTTGCAGTTGGGAGCTGGGCAGGGCCCTCCATGTCCTCAATTCTGCCGATGGACTCAGGGCTTCTGCCCCACAGGGAGCACCAGGAGTCCGGGCTTCAGCTCCACACCTCTCAGCTTCAGCTCTGTGGAGGGTGCCGGGGATCTGGGCTTCAGGCACAGGGCCCTTCGGCCCCCTTAATAGGGCTCACAGACCCCCAGGGGGCTGTGGATCCCCGGTTGAGAACTGCTGATATAACTGGTTCATTGTCTGTATTTAGTGTCTGCATACATGACCAGTTAGCCAGTTAAATAGCAATATGCACACAGCTTACTAACACATGCATGTCATGGGCTTATGATTGTAAAACAGTTGTAAGTTTGCACTAAATTACATATGCTTATCTTTGAAAATCTGTCCATTGATTTTTAATTTCAAAAATAAATGCTACAGAAAGGAAAAGTTACTAATGACTTACTGGAAAAACTTGAACTCTCTGACTCAACATCAGACAGCGGCAAGCTTAGTTGTACACTTAGGAACAGATTTGCTGCAGGCTCTTCGTTTGGCATGTGGGTATTGGTATGAGAGTTTCTGGAGTAGCTGAGATCAGGGACTGGAGCTGATACTCTGTTCATTGGGATGGGGAAAGACTGGCAAAAATGTAGTTATCGTGGAACAAAGCAGTGGCTCAAGAATATTTGCAGTGGTCAATATCTGATGCTTCAGGAGAAAGTTTAACTGTCCTCTCTCCAGTGGTCCTATTTTAAAAACAGTGTACGGTAGAAATGTGGATAGAACTTCCCTCTGACTTTAGCTAGTGCTTAGTTTAGGTTTCAAGGTCTAAAGATCTTTGTAACGTCTTTTCAGGTAAATACTAAAGAGTTTAATTTGAGGAAACAATGCAAATTTGCAGATAGTGATAGAAGTGAAAAGAATAGTTTCTTTTCTAGGTTGAACGTGTCTGCCAGGAAATCTCTTTTTTCCATGATTACAATGATATCTAAGTACAAAACTCCAAAAGTAATGCACATATCACAAGATTCCCTTCTGCTTGAAATTGTTGTGAAGTAACTCATCTAGAGGCTGAGAAGGTGCTCCCTACGACTTGCACAGCATACTATATCTATATAATTGCATAATTTACACTTGCATACAGAGGAGGAAGAAAGATAGTTTTGTGAATAAGGCATGTGACAAGGAGACTTGGATTCTATTCTCATCTCTGCCCCAGACTATCTTGAGGCAAGTTTTGCAGGGCCTGATTTCTCTTAGGTGCTGAGCACCTAAAACTCCTATTTAAGTGGATAGGAGGCTCAGTTCCTTTGAAAAGGATATTAAATGCATGATTGTTTCCTCATCTGTAAAATGGGGATAATACTTGTGTATCTCATGGATATGTTGTGAGGCTTAACTTATGGTGTCTGTAAAGGTGCTTTGAGATCTTTCCATGGAAGACTGAGTGTTAGAACTATGAACTTACTCTTTGAATACCAGAAAGTCAATATATTAATACTTTGTACTGAACATATTTAACAATGAGATGTGGCTAATCTTTGTGTGCATGCACAAATTTAACATGATGGTCGCTAGTGGTGTAGCATAAGGCAGTGGGACAGGATTTCCCCTTGAGTACATCACACTATGCTAGCAGGGTTCCTCTTCATGATGAAACATCTAGGTATTAATGCATCTTTAGTATCTAAAATCTCAGAGACCTGTGGGCATGGAGGATTAAAGGAAGAATTTGTGCTTTTGTTCGCTTTCCTAGATCTTTGGTTTAAGACTGGGTTTTAATTTTCAGTGTTCAGGCTTTGTTTTGTAGATTTGTTTTCCTATTGCAGTCAGTGAGCATCCTAAATAAGCAAATTGTGGAGGTTTAGGCCCATAAATATATAGCTTAATATTTTTATTAGTATTTACTGGAGACTATCAGATCTTCTGTGTCAATATCTGTAGTTTTACATTGACTGTCAAATACCAACAGCGAGCAATAGAAGATCTGTTAGAAATGGGGAGAAAAAAAATCCCACCACATTCTTAGTTCCAACAGGGTATCTATTGTATTGAAATGCAAAACAAAGTAAATAAACATCAAACTGCCTCAAGCACATTTTATTGGAGGTATCTGCAATTTCTAGCTGTTGTGATTGGAGAGTGACACTTCATTGTTTACAGCAGCTTTTTTTTCATGTGGTCTTATAAGCGTAAACTGTTATATACTCTTTCCGACCATTACTCCCTAGCTCAATTCCCTCCTCCCTCAGTGTAACGAACAATGAGGCTGGTCTACACTAGGAAAAACTTGCTGGTATAGCTGTACCTCTAAACCAGGGGTGGGAAGACTATGGCCCAAGGGCCGCATCTGGCCCTCCAGACGATTTAATCTGGCCCTCAGGCTCCTGCCTGGGAGTGGGGTCATGAGCTTGTCCCACTCCGCGTGGCTCACAGAAGCATGTCCTCCCTCTGGCTCCTCCTTGTGGCCAATGGGAGCTGCAGGGGTGGCACCTGCGGACAGAGCAGCGCCTTTGCATAGGAGCTGGAGCAGGGACATGCCACTGCTTCTGGGGGCTGCTTGAGGTGAGCGCCATCCTGGAGCCTGCACCCCTGACTCCCACCTGCACCCAAACGCCTGTCCCAGTCCTCATCCCCTCCTGTCCTCCAAACCCCAACCCAGTCCCAGCCTGGAGCACCCTTCTGCACCCCCAACCCCTCATCCCTAGAGCCCTCACCACTCCCGCACCGCAACCTTCTGCCCCAGCTTGGAGCTGCCTCCCGCACCCTGAACTCCTCATTTCTGGCCCCAACCTAGAGCTCATACCCAAAGTTGGAGCCTTCACCCCCTCCTGCACCCCAACCCCCAATTTTGTGAGCATGCATGGCCCACCATACAGTTTCCATACCCTGATGTGGCCCTCGGGTAGGGTGACCAGACAGCAAATGTGAATAATCAGGACAGAGTGGAGGATAATAGGAGCCTATATAAGAGAGACCCAAAAATCAGGGCTGTCCCTGTAAAACTGGGACATCCAGTCACCCTACACTCTCTGGCCAAAAAGTTTGCCCACCCCTGCTGTAAACCCTTCTAGTGTAGATGCTAATATAACTTCTGTGATTGATTAATATATCTATATCAATCTGAAAAGTTCCTCCTGTTTTGTAAATGCCATTTTGATAGTAACCTGTTTGGTAACACTTAACTTTTACATTGTAGCCTCCATCATGGTCTGGGACATCCAGGAGATGGTGGAAGAAATCCGTATGTCCAGCAGAGATGCTAATAATAGGAATGCCATCAAGGCTGATGACTTGATGGTCTTTCATTCAAATGAGTGAGTTCCTAGAAGAAAAATCTGGCTGCAGCCTACAAGAACTAGTTGTCACATTTTGGACTGGGAGGCAGCTAGAGCAAAGGAACTAATCATCTGATGGCTGTTTTTTTAAAGGAGCTCCTGCATCCTCCTCTTCTTGTTCAGTCTTGCTATTGTCAGCCAATGAAAGGCCAGTGAGCACCCATGTTCAAAATGATCCAATCCTTAAATAGAGTTTTGGCCACTTCTGCCAGGTGACCCCCCCTGCCCCCAAGCAGCCTCTCATTGTAATGTAGACCAGGCTACCAAGTTAGGTTGACATAGATTGCCTTGCATTGACTGTGCATGTGTGTACACTGAAATTTGTGTCTGGTTGTAAAGGCCCCATTAAGGTAAAAACAGTGACTGCTCTGGCCACAGTTGTGCACCTTGCTGCTCAGGAGTCAGAGATTGGAAGCAACACTTAGTGAAAACACCTGGTGTATTTTTTAAATACCTTTTTCTGATTGCACACCTAGCAGTTGTCTGTCTTGTGTGCAACTGCCCAGCTGTCTCTGCTGGCTCCACACCTAGACATGTTCCTGTCTGGTGTAGGCAGGAGGTATTGAATCTCCTGGGTCTATGAGGGCACAACTATGGACCAAACATAGAAGTGGACATCTGTGAGAAGATTGTAAGGGGGATGCAGGTGAAAGGGGTATGACAGGGATCATCAACAGTGTCACATGAAAGCAAAGGAACTGCAGCAAGTGTACCACAAATCCAGGGAGGCCAACAAACTATCTGATGGTGAGCTGTAGACCTGCCACTTGAACAATGAACTGCATGTCATACATATGGGAGCCTGCCAGCACCCTGAAGACTACCATAAATACCTCGGAGCAGCCTGAAACAGGGAGCAGGAAGGGAGTGACACAGTGGGGGATAGTCCATCTATGCTGGGACCTGTTTGAGACTCGACTGCAGTCTAGTCAGTCCCACCAGCTGAGCACTGATGAGCCAAGTGAAGGGGAAGAAACCTGGGGTGAGTGTGTGCATACATTTTCCTTAGGTTTAATTATAAAGATAGGAACCAGCCCATCCCCCAAATTGACAAGACACAGGTATTGGCTTTTCACTGTTTTACTTGTATGAGAAGTAGTAGCGGTGTGACAAATGGAACTAGAGTTTGTATGTGCTTTTAATTTTACTGTTGAGTTAAATGGTAAAGGGCCATATGGAACATATTGTTTATGTCCCTTCTAGCTTCCTGAGAGCTCTTGATGAAACTTCAATGGAGATGGTGTGCAGTTCTCTCCTGAAGGCTTTGAGGGATGGTGCCTTCTGTCTTCCTGTATGGCAGGACATTTCATCCTGTCGCTCTGTCAGGAGTTTGACTGGCTCCATTGCAGTAAACAGGCTAGTGGCATACAGGTCTGAGCAGCTTCGGGAGGCCAGCTGCAGCTGTGCTCTCTGTGCCTTTTTTACCCTCAGGAATGAGATCTACTAAAATTGCCCCCGCCAGTTGAAAATAGTACCAATATTCAGTGCCATTGCCCTATACTCATACCCATGAAAATAGAGACCAAAACTTTGTTTTATGCGACTGATAATCTTAATGCACTACTCCTTCCTGCCCTCCCTCTCCTGTCAGACCATACTCACCATGGCTGGGACTGGAGAGTAGTGCTGGGCAGAGGCACTCCAAAGTTGAAATGTCAATAAGCATGTCTCTTAAAAAAATTTATTGGAATAAAGGGAAAAATTTTGTAACCATCTTTCCCTTTCCATTGTGACTGTAAATCCAGTGATAAATTTGTTTTTTTTTATCTGTAGCTGCTGCTGTTGCGGCCTTGAGGGGTACTCCCTCTTCACTTGCAAAACACCTGACCCTGATGAGGAAGAGAAAGAAGAGGACTAGGGAAGATCTGTTCAGTAAGATCATGCAAGCCAGTGTTATATTGGACTGTGAAAAAAGGGCTTGGCTGGCCAGTGTGGCAGCCAGCATGGAGAGGGACTGAGAGGACAGGAGAAAATGGAGAGAGACCCAGGAATCCCAGCAGGAAAAGGAGAGAGAGAGAGATGGACCAGGACATAATGGGGCTTCTCAGGCAGCAAACAGATGCTGCAGACTCTAGTTGACTTGCAGGTCCAACAATCATGGACTTTGGTCACCCTTTGCAGTTTCTGGAGAACTCTATAGTGGCAGCTCTCTACACCCCCTTCCATTCCATGTAGCATCATGGGTTGCATCCCTACCCCTGTCACTCCATAATGGGGGACAGTAAGGACAACGACAGATTAACACATACTATGTATTCGTCTCACAGGTCAGTGTATGTCATAAACAGATAGTTAAGGGTTAATAGAACAGGAGTACTTCATGTCTTTCTTGACAGTAAAGGGTTAACAAGTTCAGTGAGCCTGGCTGTCACCTGACCAGAGGACCAATCAGGGGACAGGATACTTTCAAATCTTGAGGGAGGGAAGTTTGTCTGTGTGCTGTTAGTTTTCGGTGGTTGTTCTCTCTGGGTTCTGAAAACGACCAGACGTGCAACCAGGTTTCTCTCCAATCTCTCTGATGCAGTCTCTTATGTCCAGAATAGTAAGTACTAGGTAGATAAGGCAAATTAGGCTTATGTTTGTTTTCTTTATTTGCAAATGTATATTTGTCTGGAAGGAGTTTAAATTTGTATTTTGCTGAAAGGATTTTAATTTGTATTTGCATACATAGGCTGGGAGGGTATTCCCAGTGTCTATAGCTGAAAGACCGTGTAACATATTCCATCTTAAATTTACAAAGATAATTTTTACTGTTTTTCTTTCTTTAATTAAAAGCTTTTCTTGTTGAAGAACCTCATTTTTTTTTTGTTTGTTTTAAATTCTAGTGAGACCCCATGGGACTGAGTCTGGATCCACCAGGGAATTGGTGGGGAGAAAGGAGGGAAGGGGGGGAGAGAGGTTAATTTCTCTCTGTGTTAGGACTACTTTCTCTCTCGGGGGAGTCTGGAAGGGGGAGAGAGAAGGAGGGGGGAAAGTGGATTTTCCTCTCTGTTTTAAGATTCAAGGAGTTTGAGTCACAGTGATCTTCCAGGGTAACCCAGGGAGGGGAAGCCTGGGAGAGGCAACGGTGAGGGAAAGGGTTTACTTACCTTGTGTTAAGATCCAGGGGGACTGGGTCTTGGGGGTCCCCGGGCAAGGTTTTGAGGGGACCAGAGTGTACCAGGCACTGGAATTCCTGGTTGGTGGCAGCACTACAAGTACTGAGCTGGTAATTGAGCTTAGAGGAATTCATGCTGGTACCCCATCTTTTGGACGCTAAGGTTCAGAGTGGGGAATTATACCATGACAGTATGTGTAGTCAAAATGGATTGCATTTGTGCACTGAGATGGGAAGAAATGTTCACTGCCTTTCTCATTTTAAAAGTTCTGTTTCATTCATTTGTTATAAGTTTGTATTGGCATATTGTGTTTTGCACTGTTTTCTCAATAAATTTATTTTTTGAAAATAAACTCATCTTTATTATGTTACCACACATACTGCAGAATGCATAGAAATACTCAAAGCAACTAGTACCTGTAAGTATACAGCACCATAGAAATCATACGTTTACCAAAAGACTCAGTCATATGTGTAATGGTACAGCAAGCACCGTGTATTTCATAGGTTTAGTGAAAGACACAGGAATAATTATAAATCTACAGCAAGCATTACAGAGTTCTTTACAGCTCCCAAGTCTTCAGGGCCAGAGTACAGTCCAGCACATTAATGTGTCTGGCCATTAACGTGCTCTTCCAACTGCATAGCTCCACATTCAGTTTGTGATGGTCCTTTTATCTGGTTGTTCAAACTCAGTAGACAGCCATTCCACTACCTCCTTCCACCTCGGTGACAACTTTCCTCCTTTGCCTCACAGATATTATGCAGGATGTAACAGGTAGCTATAATCATTGGGGTATTTTTTTCACTGAGATCCCATTTTGTGAGTAAACATAGTCAACATACCTCCAGTTTACTAAAAGTATGTTCAACTGTAATTTTGCACCTGCAGTTGAATATTTTCTTGGTGTGGTCAAGGTGGCTAGTGTGGCTTTGAGCCATGGGAGTAGAGTAGGGCTAGGTCCCCCAGGATTACTACTGGCATTGCATTATTGCCAATGGTAATCCACTGGTTGGAAAAGAATGTTCCTGCTTTCTGAATAGTCCTGCGTTCTTAAAGATGTGAGCATCATGCGTCTTCCCATGCCATCCCATGCTGATATTGGTGAAACATCTCTGGTGATCCCTGGACACTTGTGTATCCAAAAGTAGCCATTTCTTTTGATGTACTCTGGCAACGTGGGCTGGTGCCAAAGTAGGAATGTACGTGCCGTCTGTCGTCCCACTGCAGCATCAACACAAGCAGCCAGGTATGCGCACGCTTGAGTGATATACTAACTTTGGTGGCTGTATGCTGTTGTAATTTGCGTTGACCAAAGTTTGTAGTATAGACATGGCCTTAGACCACATCAGCCCCCTCTGAGTCTTTCCATTGAATCCACCTTTATGTGTACATCAAATACAAGCTTAATATCTTGACCTTTTTGAGGCATTTTCATAATTTAGCTAATCTAGTACTTATTATGATATTGACCCCTGCCTTTGTTGCTCTACCAACATTCCCAGCCTTTAATGTCCACTATTCAGCTTTGCCCTTAAATGTGGCCATGTTGCCCCTTTTGCATGAGAAAATCTTCCTGATTAAAATCCAAGTAGCCACTGCTTTCTTTCTTCAAATACTTCCTTAAGGCTAACCTCTGATACCTACAAAACCCACCCTTTTAATTATAGCTAGACATGTGACAACCTATGTTTATTACTTCTGTACTCCCTCCCTTGCTCTAATCCCAACTAAAAGGTAAAAAACACAAACTCCAAACAAAAACAAACTAACAAAGCTATGCCAATTTTTTTTCTATGCGAATTTGTATGTTTAATGCATATTCTCTACCCTTCTTCTGTTTGTATTTTTAAACAGTAAGTAAGATTTTCAGGGCAGAGATTCTCCTCTTCTGTATTGGTTGAGTGCCCAAGAGAAAGGAGCCTCAATCCAGATTAGGACCTCTGGGTGCAATCCTAATTTGCAACTACTGGTAAATGAAAGCAAATTCTAGTTGGACAATTTGCTCTTCAAGACAAAGAATAGGAATATACAAACCCAGAAATGTATATTAAAGCACTATAAAAGAAATTTCAAGCTATCAACCATAGAACTAGTTAATATCCAGTGGTTTCCCTTTCAAAACACACTGCATGGGTGTTATCTAAACTTCATTCAAACATGTATGAAAGTTGCTTTTGTAAACAATGTGTGTACTTCAAAGGTCTTGCCATCAAACCAATATTATCTATGCCTTCTGTAAGTCGGTCGTGTCGGGGCTCGTCCCCCTCAGGCGTGGCGGGGAGCCAGGGCGCCTCCTTACGCTCTGCAGTCTGGGTAGGCTTAGCCCTCGGCAGGTGTTGAGTGGGGTACAGGGTCTGTAAACAGGGTAGGGCCCCGGCCCTCTAGCCGGGGTCGGGGCTCTCAAAGTCAATAAGCCCCGGCCCTTGGACAGGGCGGGCAGCAACAGTTCAGGCTCAGGCCTCTAGCGGGGCTGAGCAAACCCAGTATCAGCCCAGGCCCTTGGACAGTCCGGGCAGCAATAGTTCAGGCTCAGGCCATAGCAGGGGCTGAGCAAACACAATATAACCCCGGGCCCTTGGCTCGGGCGGGGCACTAAACGCAAGTCTAATTAGCTCTGGCCCTCTGGATCAGGGCAGAGCAGTGGCAAAGTCAATGGGGCCCAGCCCTTGGTTCGGGCGGGGCACCAAACAAGTCTAATTGGCTCTGGCCCTCTGGATCAGGGCAGAGCAGTGGCAATAGGCGGGAAGAGGGGGAGTCTGCCACCCGGTTACGGGTGGCAGGGGGAACGCAGGCCCTCCCACTTCACTGCGTTCCAGCCCGGGGCCCTAGCAGCGGTCAAGACCCGCTGCGGTCAGTGGGGATCCTGGCCGCAACACACTGACATGGGTTCGGGCTCTTCAGGAGCCGAACCAGGGTCGGCTATCCCTGGGCTACTTCCAAGCTCCCCCTCTCTGGGTACCTGGTTCTTGCCGGCGTCGTCTGGTGGGTCCCAGACCATGGGCTCCTCCGGGTACCGGTCGTGGGGAAGCTCAGGCCACTCCTCGGGGTATCGGGCACACGGCAGGTCAGGCCGACGTTCCTCCGGGTACCGGGTCTGAGGCAGGTCCAGCCAGCGTTCCTCTGGGTAGTGGGCGCGGGGCAGGTCCGGCCAGCGTTCCTCCGGGTAGTGGGCGCGGGGCAGGTCCGGGCAGTGCTGCTCCGGGTAATGGGCGCGAGGCAGGTCAGGCCCGGCAGGAGCTTGGGCACCAGCGTCTGTCTTCTCTGGCAGCCTGCGCCCAACTGAGTGCTGGGGCTGGGCTTTTATACTTCCTGTCCCGCCCCTTGACTTCCGGGGGGCGGGGACAGGCCGTGCTGACTCCGCCCACTGAGGCGCCTGCTCTGGCTCGTCCCCCTCAGGCGCGGCGGGGAGCCAGGACGCCTCCTTACACCTTCCATTCCAGCATTCACCATAACACCCAAAGAGTTTAGCCTCCATCTTCATTGGCATTCTGCCTTTTACACATAAATTTTTGACATTAAGAGCATGTTCTCTGTCAATTTTCTTGAAGATAAATTGTTAATCTTGGGAGATTACAGGTAAATCCAAACACTACCAATTAGGTGGTCTGTTCCCATCTGTTTTACTTATGTATCAGCTGTTCTTCAGTTTCTTGGATTATGTCCAGTTTAGCACAATTAAACTGTAGATGGAGCCATCTGAAAATTTCTCATCTGTTTCTACCTTTTGATTTTTAGATGACAGATTAAGTAGTTGAGGTTGGGTTTTGTGTCTGAAACTCTGTGCCTTATTTTGCTGTTTAATACATTCTGCAGGAAAGTGTAGTTAACATCATTTACAAGAGATGGTTTTTAACGTAATAGAATTTGTTGTTTCCAACATTAAGGTGCCAACATCAACGTTAATACTTCATTTTATTTAATATTGGGCTAATCTGAAAATGTATGTAGCAAAATATATGCAATATGTGCAATTTTATTGAAACAATACCATTTTGAAGCTAGCTCATTGCATGATCATGTGTTACTAGTTAATATACTGTCTTTATTAATGGTGGAACTGTTTCTTTGAATTGTCAGTGTAGACATAAGAACATAACATAAGAATGAACGTTATTGGGTCAGACCAAAGGTCCATCTAGCCCAGTATCTGTCTACCGATAGTGGCCAATGCCAAGTGCCCCAGAGGGAGTGAAGCTAACAGGCAATGACCAAGTGATCTCTCTCCTGCCATCCTTCTCCATCCTCTGATGAACAGAGGCTAGGGACGCCATTCCTTACCCTTCCTGGCTAATAGCCATTTATGGACTTAGCCACCATGAATTTATCCAGTTCCCATGCATGTGAGATGGGATTTTTTGAGTAGCTGTGTCTGTCAGGGCTGAACATGCTGGACAAGGGCATAAAGTGTGTAGCAGTCAAAGTCCTCTTTGTTTCTTCATCTTGCTTGTGGTAAGAGATGGAACTGAGTGTCTGACTCAGCACTTTCTTAAAACTACAAAGTCATTCCTTTTTTTCACTAATTCTGTTAAAAGAAAAAATTCATTTTCAATTTGCTACTTCCTTGAATTTGATTGAAAAGAAGAAACCTCTAGTAATTCCCTGTATACCTCCTCTGTACAGTGAGGCAAGGAGCTCTGTGCCAACTGCCGTGCCAACTGCCATGCCTCATGGTGGACTCAAACCCTGCTTGCATTGTGAAGGACTCACTGAGGGACACATCTGATATGTCTTCTGGGAGTTCCTTATCAGTTACTTGATGTGCTGGGCATTGTCCTCAGTGACCCCCAAGTCCAGAGATGCTCAGGTCAAGTTACTTCTGTTGGAATAATCCATGTAGGTAATTTCAGAACCAGGAGACTCCCATCGTCAATCTCCATTGCACACTCAGCACTGTCGAAAAGGAAGCAGGTTTGATGAATGTGAGGCTGTTATGTGGCTCCCATCTAAAGCCTATCATCACCTTCGGGAGCTGCCTTTCTGTCTTGATCAACTGTCACATTAGACAAAAGGGTATTGGACATCATCACATATTGTTACTTATTCACTTGCTCACGTTTCCCATTCCTCTTCAGATACTTTTCTCAAGAGAGCTTAAAAAAATTAG
This sequence comes from Gopherus flavomarginatus, assembly GCF_025201925.1. Taxonomy (NCBI): domain Eukaryota; kingdom Metazoa; phylum Chordata; order Testudines; family Testudinidae; genus Gopherus; species Gopherus flavomarginatus. The sequence continues at coordinate 271,185,285 of NC_066617.1, forward strand.
TTTTGTTGCTTTAGCAAGGAGATACCTCAGGAGTGCAGGAGAAGAGGTTTCTACTTCAGATATTTTCTCTTCTTGAAGAAGGTCTTCATCTTACCTTAGATCTGAGAAGACTGGACAAATACATAAATTGCTTTTGTCATTCCATATCTGCAGGCTTAATGTTGGTTCATGGCTCTGAACTTGCAGGATGTGTACTTCTACATAGTCATCTGCCCAACCCACAAGATGTACTTGAGATTCACAGTGGAGCCAAATCAGTACCAGTACAAGGTACTGCCATTTGGACTTTCCACAGAATCCAGAGCCATTACGAAATGTCCAGCAGTGGAAGGAGTGCACAGGTGAAGATGACACATACACATTTACCTTCACCTGGATGATTGGCTGATCAGGGCAGATCCCAGCAAGAGGAGATGATGAGCCTAGAATAGCTCTCTGCTTGCCTGGCTGGGTCTCCTAGTTAACTATGGACATTTTTTTTTTTTTTTAAATTCCAGCTGAGGATAGAATTCATAGGAGCTTTGTTTCCAGGTTGGAGAGTGTATATCTTCCTGAGGAAAGCATGTACCAGCCTGCTATCACAACAGCTTGAGAGAACCAGCTATGATGGTACGGACCTGCATTGAAGAATTGCACCACACATTGGTATGCACATACAGGGGACCACTTGCCATAGTTCCTTGTGTCGCCTACAATTCTGGCTCAAGTCAGCAGGAAAATCTGGGTTTCATCTCATGTCCTTGCAGGACTAACATGGTGGTTGTAACCCAAAAATGTGTAAAGAAGGGTAATGTTCTCAAATCCCTTCCCAGCAAGGACATTAATCATGGATGCATCAAATAGAGGTTGGGGATTCCCCCCAGACCACTAATAATTAAAGAGGGAATAGTAATGAACCCAGGAAGTGTGGGCCTTTGGAGAGCAGGAGCAGTTACCCATCACTGAGTTCAGCTGGAGGAATGAATGTAGTGCTCCAATGTCATTACTGATATCTTGTGTCTGTGGAAGGGAAGTATGGTCCATGCAGTGGTTAGGGTACTGGCTTAGGGTACACGAGACTCAGGTTCAATTTCCTGCTCAAGCATGGACTTCTGTGGGGTCTTGGGAAGTCACTTAGCCTCTCTGTGCCTCAGTTCCTCATCTGTAAAAATGGGGGTCATATCTCACAGGATTTTGTGAGGATAATTATACTAAAGAGCTTTGAGATCTACTGATGACAGACACCATATTACTGTTGAAAGCTGCATTGAGATCCAGTGCTATGATTGTGGAAATGACTTTAAGGTCACATTTTCGATGCCACGTGAGCTCTTTATGCTTTGCTCAGGTCTGAACCCTGATTGCAAGGTATTTAGGATGTTGAGTGGTGCTGGGTTTGGTTCTTCCTCCTGGGATGGTACTCAGCTTTTACTCAACCCTTCTTGAAGATTTAGAAAACATGTATTTTTCAGAGCTTGGTAGATGTGCTTTTCTGAAGGAAGCATTGATTATTTCCATTAGTACTGGGCATAATTGTGTTTTTGGCTGGCTTTCACTAGCCATCAGGGGTATGGCGCAGCTTCATAAGTTGGGAATGTGTATTTTTTTATTTCAGGGCTTCTGAGCTTTTAAGATGTGTGAGGGACAAACTCAGAGGTTGGAGGGTTTATGATACAATCTGGTCAGAGGTGGAATTTTCTCTTCATGGTTCTTTTTCAGTTGTTAGTATAACTTTGATCATCTCTTCATGTCAATTGATACTTGCATCTGTTGCTTGGACTACACAGTCTGAGTGATTTAGCTAATTCACAGTGCAGAATAGCTCTGCTGACAGTACTTCTGCTGAGAGTTTCAGAGTAGTAGGCTTGTTTTGCCTTCTTTACTGCATTGGCATGGCCTCCTAAGAATTATAGTGCTGTTGGCAATGGGTTGAGTGTTTTTCTTGACCACTCACGGGTGGTCTCTCTACCTGTGAACTATGGTGATCATCTTGGTTGATGTGGGAGTAATGTGTGGCTTGGGGCCAAGATGTTGATGGCGGTAGATGGGTGGTTTGTCCTATTGTGCTCATTAGCACTTTGGCCTTGTATTTGGATATCTTGTTCTCCTAGGATTGAAGTAGAGCATTCAAGGGATCTTGGGAGTGGACCAGCTTTGGGGCTCTGATCTGTGCCTGTTTGAGGTAGTGGCAAGACTAGAAGAGTGGTCTGTCTCCAGTGTTCACTCCTTGACTGAAAGTAGGATCAGCATGTCTGACTGTATGTATGGATCCAGATACGGCCTAGGAGAATCCTATGGCTTCAATGTCAGTTATGAGATCAAGTACTCTTGTATCCTTCGTGTTGTCTATTTGGAGGTTGGGGTCACAGAGGATGAGGAATCAGAACAATTCCAATACCACACTGGGAGAACCAGTTCCATTAGTTCCTCCAGGAAGTTGACTGACAGGGCTTCCCTTTGTGAACCTGTACTAGGCATCCTAGGTTTCTCTTGTCCTTTGCCTCTTGTTTCTGGATAAACTCAAGGTGTTGGTTTCTGGGGTAAAGCATCTTCTGGATGCTGCTTCACTCTTTTTTGTTGTATTTTGGCATCTGCCTTGGTTTGTGATATTTAGGGGTATTCTGCAGGGTGCTAGAGTAGGATTGTTTGGGGCATTGAGACGTATCTCAGTAATACAAACAAGGTTGGGTGCATTATTCAAAATGAGATAATTGGTAGTGCTTCTGCTAACCTGTGCTCCTAATTTACTTAAAGGTGATATTTACAAGAGCCCTTATGGGCATAGGGGCCTAATTTTAAGCTCCAGTATCTGAAAGTTAGACTTGTGTGTTCAATTTTTTTTTAAATAACTTTGTTAATGTTTTGAAAGTCTAGCTTTTCATTTGGTATTGATATAGAATGGTACAGCTTGTTCAAGGAGGACAGGCAGGGCAAAAAAGGGAGGGGGGAAACAGAAAAAGTGGAAATGTCAGAAGTGTTAAATATCTTTTTTGTTCGTTTTTCACCAAAAAGGTTAGTAGTGATTGGACGGTCAACATAATGAATACCAGTGAAAATGAGAGAGGCTCTGCAACTGAAATAGGGAAAGAAGTTAAAGATTACATAGGTTAGATATCTTGAAGTCACCCAGGGCCTGATGAAAAATATCCTAGAATGCTCAAAGAGCTGACTGAAGAGATATCTGAGCCCTTGGCAATTATCTCTGAGAAGTTGTGAGAGATTCCAGAGGATTGGAAAAGGGCAAATATAGCGCCAATATATTAAAAAACCAAAAAAAAAAAAAAAAAGGGGGGGGAACAAGGACAGCCCGTGGAATTAGAGACCAGTCAGTTTAACTTCAGTACCCGGAAAGATAATGGCGCAAATCATCATTTTGAAAACACCTACAAGATAATAAGGTGATAAGTAATAGTCAGCATGGATTTGTCAAGAACAAATTGTGTCAAACCAAGCTAATAGGCTTCCCCCTCATCCACAAAGCTCACTACCCTGTCAAAGAAAGCTATCTTGACAGTCACAGCAGCTCTCAAATGTTCACCAGAACCTGCCTACAACTATTAGGTCACATGGCGGCCACAATATTTGTGGTAAGAGGAGGAAGTTACCTTGTGCAGTAATGAAGGTTCTTGAAGATGTATGTTCCTGTGGGTGCTCCACTAACCACCTTTCTCTCCTCTACTTCAGAGTTGACTAATTGAGCTCTGCGGTAGAGAAGGAAGTGAAAGTGTTGGGTCGTGTACATGCTAGATGAGGCGCGAACAGCACCCTGAGACGACTACTGCTACCTAACTGAGCTCTGCAACCAAAAATCTCCAATCTATGGTGCAGATATGCAGTGATACCTGAAGTGGATCACCCACAGGTGAACACATTTTGAAGAACCCTCGTTACTGCACAAGGTGTGTAACTTCCTCTTCCTCACAATAACGTATAACACCTATACCTTTTTTTGAAAACTCAGGAATATTAGCCATGAAAATCTTTTTTAGAAAATTGTTAAATGGTAAAAATATCCCACCCAGCATATACAGATCAGTAACATCTGCTCCTCCAAATGCAACAGCAAAAAGCCTAACTACCACCACCACAAATTTCATACATACTTCTCATTGTTTGTACTGGTATCAACTAGACATTGTCGCTTTCCTTTTTAGGTGATTAGATAAGACCACTGCAAATTCCACTCACACATATGCACAAACTTTAAACAGATTGAGGGTTGCTCCAGGGACTATAAGAATCACACAAAACCAGCCCTTTATAATGACTTACCTATGCCTTTTCCTCTAGACAATCACATGTCTTTCAGTTTATAGAATTTATTCCATGTAGCATTATTCCCATAAATTTAAGTACAATAGGACAGTTGGTTCTCAACCAGGAATAAGTACCCCTGGGAGTGCACAGAGATCTCCCAAGGGTTACATCGACTCACAACAGACTATATAAAGTCAGTGCAAACTAAAATTTCATATAGACAATTAGTTGTTTATACTTCTATATATACTATACACTGAAATGTAATGTAATATACCTTGAAATGTAATGTAATATTTATATTACAATTGATTTGTTTTATAATTATATGGCAAAAATTAAAGTAAGCAATTTTTCACAAATAGTGTGCTGTGACACTTGTATTTTTATGTCTGATTTTTGTAAGCAAGTAGTTTTTAACTGAAGTGAAACTTGGAGTATGCAAGACAAATAATCTGAAAGGGATACAGTAGTCTGGAAAGGTTGAGAGATACTGCAGTAGGACAGTGGGGTTTTAATTACACCTGCATATCTGCTGTTACATTTGATAAGTAAGTGTGACTGGACCTTCATGCGTGATTGTGTATTTGTGGCTAGGTAGGAGTGAGATTGTGTACAAATGACATCAGTAGTCTGTTAACAGTTTGCTCCCTTGTTTTTCAGGTTTTTAGGTAAATGATGAACTATTTTGAGCAACCTTAATTACTCAAAAAAAGCCTTGGGGAGAAATAAGTAGTATTGGTACAATTTTAGGGTTTTACTCTGTGGCTTCTTTAAAATATTACTAAACAGCCCTTATGGAGCAGTATGCTTGGATAGTTTATCGTAGGGAGTCAGCAAAAATTGCCACTCAGTTGTTGTGCTGGGGTAACAATGGACTTCCTTTTCCAGTTTATATTGTCCGTTTTCAGTAAAAGAATGTTGGTGCTAACTTAGTCATGGGAATTCTGGTGTCTAAGATAACTCACTCAAGATTTGTTCCTGTTTCCTCTCTGTAAAGCACTGTGATTGAATTGTTGTCTTATAATTGTCACATTTATTCTGTAAATTTTATATAATATTTGAATAGGTTACTCACTGTTCTAAAAATTGTATCTTGCTGTGAATAGCTCGCAATAAACATCCGAAAGCTAGGACAAAACTTTATAAATGGATGTAAGTTAACCACTAGATGGAGTGCACTGTGCATACTTTAGGACTAGAAATACTATGTTTTGAAATAACTTATGTTCTCAAGACAATGATACATTTTTGTGCTTGTCATTTAATGTGGAAGGTATGTGTTAGAGTTAGGCTGGCTATGGACACATACTTCAAGTGCTATAGGATGCCACTGTTATTTTTAAACTCTATTATAGTGTAGAGCCCGCAGTTGACCCTTAGCTGCTGGTGCATGATTTACTGTCAAGTAGTTATGCAGGGGGAATTCCTGATATATCAGTGAACGAAAATGCGATAAAACTGAATGTTTTTCTCCTATATTGAATGGGACTTGATATGAAAATATGGAATTTTCTGAAATATTAATGGCTAATGACTTTAAGCCATAAGTTCTGATATTTATGATCACTTACGTGCGGTGAATTGGTATTTTTATTACTTCGAGTATGTCAGTGTGGATCCCATTCTCAATGCAGGTGAGCCTTATGCACTTGAGATTGGGGTGGTTGGATGGCGCGGAGGTTTGGGGGGGCAATCGGGATGGGGAATGGGGGATTGGATAAGGAGCAGGGGGTCCCAGGGGGCATGTTATGGGGTGTGGACAGGGATCGGGACAGGGAGCAAGGGGAGTTGTGTAGGGGGTGGGGTCTCGGAGGGGGTCAAAGGACAAGGAGCAGGGGGAGTTGGATGAGTTGCCTACTCTGAGGGAGGTGGATAGGGCGTGGGGGCCAGGCTGGTTGGGGAGGCACAGCCTTCCCTACCTGGCCCTCCATACAGTTTTGGAACCCCGATGTGGCCCTCAGACCAAAAAGTTTGCCCACCCCTGGTCTAGATCAATGTGCAGCTTGTTGTCCATGAAGACTCTCTGAAATCCAGAGATACCTGTCTCAAACTCTGCCTCCTAGAGCAAATCATCTGGCTAACTTCTGACCAGGAGGGGAGACATTCCACCTCAAAGGTGGACCCAATACTTGTTAAATCCTCATCTGGCAGTGCCCCATGCTAGCTGGCATGTCATCCATAAGATCAGTCATGACAAATAGGTATCAAGCAAAAAACTTGTCAGTAGAGTTTACACCACTACTAACATGTTCTGGCACCGAAGACCACTACCATAAGATTAGGCAGGACCGATCACAGGGACAGACATGACTCCTGACACCAGTCCTTGTCCTCCCTCAAAGAGTCTTGGTCATCAGTCCTCCAGGGAACAACCCAATATATCTCCTCCTTTTTACAAAAGCTAGTTATGCAGGTTCAGCCTTCAGTTTGGTGCTGAAGAAATACTGCCTGACATAGTCATCAATACTGGTGGCACCCTATCCATCAGCACAGTCCTTAGAATCACTGAGTGTACTGGCTGGCTCCTTACTAGAGGAATCTGCATTGTCCCCAGGCTACTTCCTTGGCACCAAAAACTTTCAGTCTACAGTGGAACATATTCCTGACCTTCCACTACTGAGGTGTCATCAGAAGTCCACATTGCCCTTCAGCTACATTGACTCCCCATCAGTCACCTGGGCAGATACCTTCACCCACGTCCAGTAGGGTCAGGAGAGGGCCAACACACATGTGTTACAGGCATGACAACGGCCTGGGCAATCTTAATTGAACCAGCCATATAAGTATAATGTGCTGCCATTGCCACCCCGGGCTTATTGGGAAACCTCTGTCCTGTGCTTCAAGGAGTCAAATTATCTTCCTTTCCTAGAAAGTGGATAAGATCCTGCTCTCCATCTGCATCTCTGGTCAGGCCACCATTAGGAGATTATCAGCGGATCCCTTCCCCTCCCAAGGACCTCTCATTGTCTACTCCAAACAAAGCTGTGGTTTTGGTCTTCGTAATGGTGCAGGACAGCTCAAATGTCAGTGATAGATGAAAAAGCCCACAAGTTATGATGTTTTACATTTGGCTGTATCTGCCAAGATTGCTCTATCCACCAACTGCATCCTGGACTTAGCTAAGACCTTGTGGCATACCCCAGCTTCTTTACCACAATGCCTCAAAGCAGAGAAGTGTTATCAAGAGCCGCAAAAAGGATGCAAACAATTTTACACTGATACCACACCAGACACAATCTCAGACATGTATGAAAAATCTAAGCATGCAAAGAGTAATCCCAAGGGGAGAGATTCTATGAAATTGGACTTGTTTGGTGAGAAATCATATTCGTTGGTGTCATTACAGCTTCAAATCACCAGCTATCAGGTCCCAAATATATTATGTTCCAGTGTATCCTCTCTTGATATCTTAATTCCCGTAAGAGATGAGAGAGAATATCTTGGGGGACGAGCTGGTAGCGAAGATGTTCTTCCAAGCAGTTATTGATGCACCGGATGCAGCTGTAGGTCTATGACCGCTGCTGTGTTCATGCACAAGGCTTCGTGGTTGTGAGCCTCAGACCTTCCTAAGGTGGTGCAGTTCACCCTTGAAGATTTTCCCTTTGAGGGAACAGAAATCTTCAGTGAGCCCAACCGATAATTCTTCATATTTCCTCAAGAATTCTAGTGCTACTTTATTCCTAATGAGTGTATATACACAAGGTTTGAACCACAAGTCCTTCAGATACCAAATGCCTGCCGACAGAGGGCATCTTCCTACTCGCAAAGTAGACCTTCCAGCTACCCATAGAGGAAGAATCCCAGACACTTCAGGAAGAGAAGATTGTCTTCCTTGACTGTCTCCCTACACCTGTTTCTAGGCAGCACATTTTGATGTGAGCATCAAGAGCATACCAAAACCTCTCAAGAACCAATCCCTACTTTTGGCTTTTCCTTGCACCTTTCTACTGGGCTTGATCTGCAGTAACTGACCCATGTGAGCTTAAAGTTGCTACCCATAGCTACCCCAACTATTTCCTGCCCCTCTTCAGGGGCTCTTCTTGTGAGCGCCAACTAAAATAAGTGGCTACGTTGTTATGCCTAGGAGCCATAGAGAGAGCATCTCTAGAGAATGGGAGAAGAGGTTTCAGTTCCCCAATATTTCTTTATCGTGAAGAGAAAAGGATGGGTCTTCATCCTATCCTATAGCTGAGATTAAACAAATATATATAATATAGTCTCAGATTCAGGATGATAACACTAGCTTTAATCATGCCATTTCTTCAGTCTCAAATTTAGTTTGTGGTTCTCGAGTTGCAGGATGTGTACTTCCACATTTGCTATCTATCTGGCCCACAGAATGTACCTGTGATTTGCAATGGGGCCCAGTCAGTCAGTACAAGGCCTTATCGTTCCTCTCTCCAGAGCAGTCTTCACAAAATTTCTAGTCATAGTGGCCGCAGATCTTCTGCGGGAATCTAGGTCTGTCTAAAAGTAGAGGTATCAGAGGCAAATGCCATCAGGCTGTCTCTACAGCCCTGAACTACATTCTCTAACTATTCACCTAACTTCACCTTCTAATGAACTACAGGAAATTGTCTAATTCTGTCATAGGTGATAGAATTCTCAGGAGCTCTGATCCACTGGAAATCAGCCCTGGCATATCTCCCTGAAGATAGATTTCCACCTTCTACAATTAATTACCAATCTCAGATTGATTCTAGCAACAATAGTTTAGAACTGTTCCTTAGTTCACTCATCTATAAAATGGAGATGATACTTGTCCACCTCTGAAGTGCTTCATGGCTGGACAATGCTCTGGCTAGGAGTAGGCAACCTATGCTATGCGTGCCGCCTTCGGCACGCGAGCTGATTTTCAGCGGCACTCACGCTGCATGGGTCCTGGCCACCCGTCTGGTGAGCTCTGCATTTTAATTTAATTTAAAACGAAGCTTCTTAAACATTTTTAAAACCTTATTTTATATACAACAATAGTTTGTTATATATTATAGACTTATAGAAAAAGACCTTCTAAAAATGTTAAAATGTATTACTGGCACGCGAAACCTTAAATTAGAGTGAATAAATGAAGACTTGGCACACCACTTCTGAAAGGGTTGCCGACCTCTGCTCTAGACATGTTTTTTATATCTGTCAGGTGACATGGCCTCGGCGGAGCTGGAGTCACCTGCTGGAAAAAATTGAAAAATATCTTTACATATCAACGTTAACTATTTTACTATGTATCAATTTTTAGCAGAAACATCAAACTAATATGCCATTAATTTTTGGATATTTGGTTTGGGTGCAGTGGGAACCATTAGTTGCTGAGGTGTAGAATAAGAATTCAGTCCCCTTTCCTGCCTCTACAAAGGGGGGCAAAAGATGAATTCCTTGGTGTTCCTCCTTCCCCCATTCCTACCCCCACCACACAGGTGTTAACAAAAGCCTCAGCTACCTATGAAATACTAAAAATGAGAACCAACTCCCATGCCGCCTTAGTGCTAAAAGCCTCAACAGTCCCTTATTCAGCTGCTCAAACTACAAGCTTTCCTTCAGTTTCAGGATAAAATCCATAGTTTTTAATTCAAAATTAAAAACATTTGCTCTTTTTTCACAGACTAACATAAAATGATCTTGAGTCTGACATAGAGTAATTTTGAGATTGTCACTCCAGATTTCAATGCATGTTTTGTCTTGATTTCTAATACACCCACCTCCGTTTTCAACTAGTGAAAATTACATAAAACAAGTGATCTATGTAAGAATAACTTTTCTGATTTTCAGCATCATTTAAGGGCATTTACACATTATCATTCATAAAGACACCAAAAGAAGTTATGGATCAGGGTGTTGACTGTCATGATGAAGTTGTGTTAGGACTCTAAATGTGGATATGATGCATTATGTAACCAATAATTTTGTGTACGTACTTAAAATTTCATTCTATATTTTTGTTCCAGAAGTGGATGTTAATCAGAACTACATAATCATTTGGCCATGGTCTTTTTTTGCATGGCTATTAACTGTTAGCCATTGAGAATTAAACAGTCATTTTTCTAGTAGATGGGAATTTACAATAGGTGCTGAAGTTAGGGGTGTGGCAACATCCCCTGGCTTGAAGTGGTTTCTGTCAGCTACAGGGTTTACAGTTTTTCAGTGCATTTCAGCATCCTCACTATATAAATTGTTCCAGCAACCCTGGAACTTACTAATTGTTTGTCATGTGAAGGAGAGACATGAAAAGACTTGTCAATCTTCTGTTCCCTTGTGGATAGCTATCAGCTGGCTATTATACATTCAGGCATAGGCTTGTTTGAAATAGGTTTATACAGTAACAAGTAATGTGTTTCCATAGCAGCTGTAGTCTAATGATTTTCCTCACTTGACTTTTTTTTGCTCCTCATCAGTTTTGAAGGGCAGTATTAAATAACAAAAAGCATATTTAGGTTAAGTAAAGAACCGTTTGCTAGTACGAACTCTGTGCTAAGCATTCTGGGAGAGTTCTTGCAGCAGATGAAGGTTCTTTGTGGCTAGCTGCAGAAACTGCAGCACTATCTTCGCAGTTTTTTTTATCTTGGATATGTTCTGAAGATCTTTGAAAAACAGGAATCACAAGCTGCTTTTAAACTACATAGAATACTTTTTCAGCTGTATCATACAGTAATAGCATATGGTGAGAGCATCCTATTCGAGAGAATTTTACAGCTGAGCTGTCATTTTGTTTTTCCATCACCCTCCTATTTTATTGTCTAAGACTGGATTTTTGGCAGTCTCCTGTTTAACTAAACAGGTTTGCATTATAGTAGCTGGTGGCTTTTATTTCAGTGAGATTCTTGATCCTGGACCTGAAGATGGTACGAAGGATAATTCTTCCTGTGGAGTAAAGGAAGAAATTCTGCAAATGGAGCCAGGGTTGCTAGAAATGCAAATTCAACGCATTTGGAATGGGTTGCACTGCTAGTGTGGTTCTGTTTAAAGGCATTCGGACAGTTTTTGAAAGAAACTGTGCTTATATTTGCAAACATCAAGGAGAAAATAATGCCCTTGAATATACAGCACACAGTTTGACCAATGAGGATTCAGGACTCTTGATTCATTCATCCCTGGTAAATACTGACTTGTTTAACATAGTTTTTATTAGTGAGTGAAATTAAAAATCCACATGATAATATGTATGTAATATCTATTGTATAAAATGAATTTAATAATATTGTAGACTATGCACTTGCAGGAATGTCGTGCATTACACATGTGTGCATACAAGCATAGATACAAAAGCTTAAATGTTTTATAGATTTGTACTGATATAGCTTTGAAGAAGCTTTGACTCTTGATAGAGGGTTTACATGTGCCCATAGACTGCAGTTTGCTGCTGTTAGATCTTATAAGGTACTTATCTTACTTTAAAAGACTAAGACAGATTATTATAATATTTGGAAAAAGAAAGAAACCTTATGACTATTGGTATGCTAGAAGAACCCCAATGCAGGTTTAAATTTTTCATTTTCACATGAACTTACTAGGAGTGGGGTTTTTTTAGGAAATACACTACTATAGTAAACTGGTGAAAGGGGTAGGAGAATATGCTAGAAGAAAAATCTTTATGGGATAACTAATTGCTTTCTAAATGTCTTCTGGGTTTTTTTGAGGCTTTCTAGGTGTTGTCTGATACACAGGAAACAGTCCCACCTCAAAGCCTATCTTCATACTCCCCAGACTGGTGACACACACATGCGTCAGATGTATTGCATCCGGACCCAAGGGGGTGGAAGCGGGCACCAGTTGCTGACCAATTCACAAAGTGATTTTTGGTAGATTTGTAAGGTTATTTTAAATGCTGCATGCACTGCTCATATTAGCTTCTCTGTCACTGACAAACTAGATAGACGAGCTGGGTGGGTGGGTGTTGAGGGTACTGTTTGGTGTTTAGATTGAGACTAGCTGCAGTTAAGGAGAGCTCATGCTTTCATCAGGGCATTGTAGAAATTCAACTGTATGCTTGACATTTTTTTTATAAAGTCTCAATTTCTTAATATTCATCTTGGCCCTTTTTTCTTCCTACGTTCTGTCTATAACAAAAGACTTAATCTGATGCAGGGAATAGGGGCTTTCTGAAGATAGGAATAGATGCTGAAAATTTTGACCATTCTCCTCACATACATTGAGTAATTTAGAAAATATATCTTCTGCCTTAAGTAGTTATGTTTATATTTTGAAAATGTGTGTGTATGTAAGTAAAAGCTGACATTTTAAAGATGCCATTCCTTTTACTACCTCAATCAGATCCTCTCTGTCAGCCATTTTTAAACCATTGGTCTCATTCCACAACTAATTAATTATTAAAAAAAATTATTTGCTGACTTGGAAAAAATCAGTTTGTCTTGCACTAAAACCAGTATTAAGCATACAAAATAAACCCATAAAAACAAAAATCCTTAAACTGCAGTTAACTCAGATTAGTTATATAAATCCACATATGTGAATATGCAGAGATACAGCAAAAATAATATAAGGCAGGGATGAGCTTTCATAACTTAAGGGCTAGAATGAAAATTTCTTGTATTGCATTTACATTGTCACCTATTCCTTTGTTTTATATAGTAATTTTTTGTTCCAGCTGCTATTGTCCCAGGGTTCAGTTAATATTGGTTTAATTCAGCCTTACAAAATTGGCATATAAATGGGTCAGATTATGCACAAAATTTACTTGCCTGCTGTTGCAATTACGGTGATATTTATGTGACAGACATGGAGTTGATCTAATTTTTGAATACTGTATATTGACCTAGTTATTGGGATATTAACTCTATGAATAGATTGGTTTAATTTAACAGGCTGTAAGGAAACAAGCAGGAAGGAAATAGTGGCTCAAGTTAAATGACCCCATGGTAAACACTTCAGGTTTATGAAACAGTGGGAGAGCAATTGTCTTTGAGGTGTCTGGCTTGCAGTGCAGCCTTACGTAAAATGGTGCCCTAGATGAACTTATATTTTGGTGCCCCCCATTGCCCCTAACCCTTGCACTGTGCCCCTAACTCCTATACCGCCTTCCTGTGCCCCCATGGGGAAACTGACTAGGATGAATGGAGCAGCTGTCATTGCTGCTCGCCCGCTCCCACCCGGAACACTGCTCCTCTGCATACCCGTAGGAGGCTCTGAGGTGGGGAGTGAGGAGCAACATCAGGGCTCCCTGCATCCAGGTCACTTTCTCCACCTGGTCTGTGTAAGGAGAGGGCAGGAGAGCAGCAGCTCCTCATGCCTCACAGCGCAGGTGGGGAAAGTGTCTTGGATGCAGGGAGCCCTGGTATTGCTCCTTGCTCCCACCTTTCACTACCCTACAGGGACACAGAGGAACGTTAGGCGTGGGGGAGCAGTATCTGTGCATCACCGCCCTCTTTCCCTCCTCCCCATATTCCTGCTTTGGAAGTGGGTGGCTCCAATGTGGTGCCCCTCTGCCAGCCAGGAGCAGTTTCTGACACCACACCGGCAGTGTTCACCTCTGTGCTGCCGCATGGTGCCCCCCAATCACGGCACCCTGGACAGTCACCCATCCTAAAGGCTGGCCCTGTACTGATCTCCTACTGAGCTTACTGGGTTGGTTTGGTGCAGAAGGGTAAAAGCCCAGGAATTGACAAGAACAAAGGACCTCTGTTTGGGTAAAAAGGACACCCCCAAACAAGGAGGTAGCTGTTAGGAGAGCTGTTCCGGAAAACCAGACTAACACACGAACACCCACATGGGTGTCTGAAGAAGCTTAGCTAGTTTAGATCATCAGAGGATGCCAAACCTCAGGTATAAGAAATGCTTGTAGATTATTTTGTTTTAAAATCCTCATCATTTTATGCTTTCTTCTAATTTTTGGTAATTAAAATAGTTTTTTTAGAAGGTTGTCTGATCACTGTATATATCACTGGTTATGCAAGGGAAGAACAGCAGATGCTGAAACTAGTTGGACCTGCTTGTTAAGCAGCATGGTATACGGAATACAATAGCCAAGTGCTTGGTCTAAAAGCGGAAGAAATGAATAAGTCTGCCCTAGGAGAGGTAAAGGCATGAAGCTTGACACCTTAGTGAGATCAGGAAGGGGACAGAGGTGCAGCTCACTCTGCAACAAAGATAATTTAGTTTACAAAACTCATGCAAGAAGAAATAGTTAAATTTTAAATTCTAGGATCGCAGATTGAATGAAAATTTGTACCATTTTCTCTAAATGCAGATTACTTTTGGGAGAAGAATTTGACTTTCCAGCCCTCAAGAATCATGTTTAAGAGCTGTGTTTGGAAGGGAGAGGCTACTGGGTTCCTGTCATGGAGGTGATAGGACCACAAGAAATTAGCAAGGCATCACTTTAAAGTATCAACTTTTTCCCTTTACTCGCCTTGCAGCAAAACAGATGGATATTTTCTCAAGAGTAACTTGTCTGCTAGGATGTATGTTTGAAATGCAAAGCATCCCATTTTCTTTGTTTAGGAGATTGGGTGGTCTATAGGCTTCTTGAGATACCATTAATTTGTAGATTAAATAATTGAAATAAGACTTTTACAGAGAACTCTGGTCTGGAATTTAAACAGTTGCTCCTTGGCTCTGGTTTAGGTAGCTCTGTCCTTTAGCTGTTGATAGACAACTGCCACCAAGCATTGTTCCCTCCTGCAGCAGTTTTTCTTTCCCTTCCTTGCTCTAGTTATTTCAAGGCAGGTCAGCTACTTCTGAGATATAGTTTTGTCACAATGACATGGATGCTACTAGGTCCCTCCCCAACGTAAGAACAAAGCAGTAAGGACTTTGATTCCCCTGCATGAACAGTATTTGAAAACTTCCTTGAATGGATAGTCTTTAGGAAGTAGTTCTTTGTTTTGGGAGAAATCTGTTTGCATAGTTGGATAACAATGAAATGGCGAGGGAGTAACTAGAAGTCCTGGACCAGGTGCACTCTGCAGGAGTCTCTTTTTTCTCTAGTATCTATGGTTCTGAAGCAGTCTGGAGGTCTCCACCTAGTGTTAAATCAGAAGCGGCTCTGCTCTTCCATTGTCTACAAAAAATTAAGGTAATCTGGAGATAGGCTGGAAATTTACTTGCATGAGTTGATTTAGTGTGTCTGCTCATTGTTATCAACTTTCCTATTAAAATACTTGTTCTTCCCTTTGGGCCATGAGTATTTTCAACACATCACTTTCCTCTGGGGTCTTGCCTCCAGGCTCAGGATCTGCAGGAAGAACTCAATAGGGCTTCATGCCCAAATCAATACAAATAATTTAGCCCAGGGTATTTTACATTAACCCCAGATAAAATTAAAGATCACAATGTGGATTTTAATCAATTTGGGTCTTCCTGCCTTTTTCCATAATGCAGTTGCGTCAATGAAAAGGTCCATTTACTAAATATTAAGCACTGGTTTTAATTTTAGTTCATATTAAGCTTCACGGAAACAACCCATTTTTTTTAAAGAAGCCAAAGAGGAAGTATTAAATAATTTTACTCAATTCTTTGCCTTTAAAGTTCTTTATATGTGTCCATTGCCTACATCTTTTATTTCATCTCACCTTTCTCCACTTTTTGGTCTTTGTTTTGCTTAACCCAATTACTCCCTTTGTCTCCTTCCACTCTTTGATTTATATCTGTTTCCATGCTGTCATCTATACACCTTTACCCCGATATAACACTGTCCTCAGGAGCCAGAAAATCTTACTGCATTACAGGTGAAACCACATTACATCGAACTTGCCTTGATCTGCTCGAGTGTGCAGCCCCACTCCCCTGGAGCGCTGCTTTACCGTGTTATATCTGAATTCATGTTATATCGAGTGGCATTGTATCGGGGTAGAGGTGTACTTAGAAAGTCTTAGACTATATTTCAGAATTCCTCCTTAATATCCAATTATTTATTGAAGTTCTTTATTGGTATTCTTACTAACTGCGGGCTTGTCTATGCTGTTTTCATTCTGTCATGTCCCATCCAAGTATAGAGAAGCCCTGTGTCTCAATGCCTTTCTGCACCTGGTCTGCTATCCCTTGATGACAAAATAATCTCTGAATACAAAGTGTACAGTGCTCACTTGATTTTTGATTACGAGTATTTGCACTGTAAAAAAATATATATATATTTTTAAATTCACCTAATACAAGTACTGTAGTGCAACCTATTTATCGTGAAAGTTGGACTTACAGATGTAGAATTACATACAAAATAAACTGCATTAAAAATAAGTGTAAAATTTTAGAGCCTGCAAGCTCACTCAGTCCTACTTCTTGTTCAGCCAATCGCTCAGAAAAACCAACTTGTTTACATTTTCAGGAGATAATGGTGCTCACTTCTTGGTTACACTGTCACCTGAAAGTGAGAACAGGTTTTCTCATTGTACTGTTGTAGCCGGTATTGCAAGATATTTACATGCCAGATGCGCTAAAGATTGGTCTAAAAACTTCAACTACCGTTCCAGGGGACATGCATCCATGCTTATTTTTGAGTTCTGCTCAATAACAATCTATAACAGTGCAGACCGATTCATGTTCATTTTCATTATCTGAGTCAGATGCCACCAGAAGAAAGTTGGTTTTCTTTCTTGATGGTTTGGGTTCTGTAGTTTCCATATTAAAATGTTGCTCTTTTAAGACTTCTGAAAACTTGCTCCACACCTTGTCCCTCTCAGATTTTCTAAGACTTCAGATTCTTAAACCTTGGGTCAAGTGCAGTAGCTATCATTAGAAATCTCACATTGGTACTTCCTTTGCGTTTTGTCAAATCTGCAGTGAAAGCTGTTCTTAAAATGAACAACGTGCTGGGCCATCATGCGAGACTGCTATAACGTGAAATACATGGTAGAATGCGAGTAAAATAGAGCAAGGGATATACAATTCTACCCCAAGGAGTTCAGTCACAAATTTAATTTAATGCGTTTTTTTTTTAATGAGCGTCATCAGCATAGAAACATCCTCCGGAATGATGGCTGAAGCATGAGGGAGCATACAAATATTTTGTATATCTTGCACATAAATACTTTGCAATTCTGGCTACAAAAGTGCCATGCGAACGCCTGTCCTCACTTCCAGATGACTTTGTAAATAATAAGAGAGCAACATTTATCCCCTGTAAATGTAAGCAAACTTGTTTGTCTTAGTGATTGGCTGACCAAGAAGTAAGACTGCGTGGACGCCTAGGCTCTGATATTTTACATTGTATTATTTTGGAGTGCAGTTATATAACAAAAATATTCTACATTTGTCAGTTGCATTTTCATGACAGATTGCACAACAGTACTTATATGAGGTGAATTGAAAAATGCTGTTTCTTTTTCTTGATAATTTTTACAGTGCAAATATTTGTAATAAATAATGCACACTGATTTCAGTTATAACACAGAATACAATATATGAAAATGTAGAAGAACATCCAAAATATTTAATAAATTTCAATCAGCACTGGAAAAAATATTCAGAATGAAAACTGCAGGAAGCAACGTGACACATGTAATTTTCAGTATGCTTGAACTGCTTTCTGTGCTGCTATACTAGTTTCAATCTTTTTCAGTTCTGTTCAGCACTTAAACTTTAAAATTGCTGCTTGGTAATAAAAGCATTGGGATAAGTTGTCAGATATTAAAGATCTGTAATGTGGCTTATATACTATGACTTGGCCCACTAAAGGACTTGGTTAGTCAGTATTCAAGAATCTTCCAATTAATTCAGTCTGCAGTGGAAAAACATTTTTAATGTGAACACCACTATGTTACTTAATTTTTGAATGCGAGATTCCCTAGATGTGGGAGGGAATACTGGCCATGTCCTCTCATGGATTCTGAAAGGCTGCATGCCTAAGCTCTGAATGTGATGAATTAGATAACTTTTCAAAAGCAGGATCAGGTATGATATCTACTAAAACAATCAAAAAATCTGCCAACCTAGTTCTTACACAAAGTAAAATTCTCAGCTAATTCCAAATGCCTTAATATAACCTGTTAACTCAACAGTATTATAAGCTTTAGATATTGCTGATTGTCATCTTCAGCATAAAGTCTAGTGACAGTAATACTTGTGAGTCCCTGGTGCATCTGAATGCACTGGGATGTCAGAAGGACTAAGGGCTTGTCTACATGGGGGAGATTGGCATAGCTATAGTGAAATACGCCAATCAGTTGGCTATAGCTATTCTGGAATAACTTCCTGGGTGAACACTTTCTTCTGAAATAAAAAAAAGTGATATTATTCAACTATAGTGTCCACTTAAGTTCCCTGTTAGCGCTGTGCAGGCCCTCAGGGAACCTGCCTGGGGACTGACTGGGGGAGGGGCCCCTACCCTGGGCCAAACACAGCCCGGGCAGCCTGGACCCAGACGCAGCCAGGGCACCCCTACTCGTGCCTGGATCCAGTCAGACTGTAGTCAGATCTGTGTAAGAGGATTCAGTCAGCACTAACGTGCATACCCACTGTGGAGATGTAAACCCCAAATAATGTTGCCTTGAGCTGTATAGAAATCTGCACAGCACAAGGTCATAAAAATTCACCCTCTCCCTCAATGTGGAGAGAGAGAGATGCACAACTTCTTACCTCCAACGCCCACAACTGCACAACTTCTTACCTCCCACGCCCACAACTACACAATCTGCGTTATGTTATAAACAAGAAATAAGTTTATTAACTATAAAAGGTTGATTTGAAGTGATTTATAAAGGATAGCAAGCAGAACAAAGCAGATTACCAGGCAAATAAAACAAAACACTTATACTATATACTTATACTCTTAAGATCTTTAAGAGACTGGTTTCAAGAAGTAATTTCTCACCCTAAATGTTGTTTCAGGCAAGTTGCCGAATTTCTGTAGCTAAGAGTTCCAGTTATTTGTCTTTACAGATTAGACTCCTGTCTTAGTCCGAACTCAGCCCTTTCCTTTCCCACTGCTCAGTTCCTTTGTCACTTCAGGTACTTTCAGCAGTCTGTCTTTTTTGGGCAGGAAGGCAATGGAGAAGAGCCCTGTTTGCCTTATTCCCCATCCTTAAATAAGATTTACATAAGGCAGGAATCTTTTGTTTCCCAGTCTTGACCTCCCCCTCCTTTTAGTGGAAAATTACTAGAAGTCCAAGATAATGTTTAGTACCAGGTGACAGGACGTGACCTAGTAGTGTCACAGCTTCATCCTAGGATGCCTCTCAGGAAGGGGAGAGATTAGTATACTCAGTCTTACTGTTTCTTCCTAATGGCCCATCAGTGCTGATAGCCTGTTGTCTGGTGGGTGTCTCCCAAATATACACACAGTTGTAATTGTTACATGGTCAATAACCTTTCCAGTGATTTACCTTTCAAGACCTATCTTGCATAAAATATCTCAGTTATGCCATAGTCATGTCATATAATCATATTTCCATAAAGAATATGGGGTGTAATGTCACAATGTTTAATGGGGATTCCTGTGCGTGCATCACCCTGCACTTACCAGCATTGAATTTTATCTGCCATTTTATCACCCAGTCACCCACTTTTGAGATCCCTCTAACTCCCTTGGACATAACTCTTGTATGATATTGTATCATCTGCAAACTTTGCCATTTCACTGTTTCACCCCCTTTTCCAAATAATAAATACGTGGAACAGGACAGGTCTCAACAAGGATCCTTGGGGAACTCTGCTGT
Organism: Gopherus flavomarginatus; assembly: GCF_025201925.1. Lineage (NCBI taxonomy): Eukaryota > Metazoa > Chordata > Testudines > Testudinidae > Gopherus > Gopherus flavomarginatus. The sequence goes on from NC_066617.1 coordinate 271,205,126, forward strand.
TCACCTCTTCATTGTAAAAACTGACCATTTATCCTACTCTGTTTCCTGTCTTTCGAGCAATTACTGATCCATGAGAGGACCTTTCCTCTTATCCTGTGGCTACTTAGATTCCTTTAAGAGCCTTTGGTGAGGGACCCTGTGAAATGCTTTCTGAAAATCCAAGTTGTCATGAACATACAGCTAAGGGTAGCATAAAATCCTTCCTTTACCTGTAAAGGGTTAAGAAGCTCAAATAACCTAGCTGGCACCTGACTAAAAGGACCAATAAGGGGAGAAAATACTTTCAAATCTGTGGGGGAAGGCTTTGTTTGTGCTCTCTGTGTGTTCTGTCTGGGATAGTGAGGAATTAGGACAGGAAAAATACATCTCCTAAAGCCATACCTAAACTAAGCATCTAAAATTACAAATTGTAAGTAATAAAAAGAATATGTTGTATTATCTTTTTTTTAGCATGTAAATTTTCCCTAGGTTAAGATGGAGGTTTATTCCTGGTTTTTTTTGTAACCTTAAAATTTTGCCTAGAGGGAAATCCTCGGTTTTAAATCTGATTATCCTGTAAAATTACCTTCCATCCTGATTTTACAGAGGTGTTTTTACTTTTTCTTTATAATAAAGTTCTGCTTTTAAAAACCAGATTGGTTTTTAGTGTCCTAAAAGCGCAAAGGGCTGGTCTGTGCTCACCTTGTTTGCTTTCAAGCCTCCCCAAGAAAGGGGGTGAAGGGGCCTGGGGGGATATTTTTGGGGAAATAGGAACTCCAAGTGGTCCTTTTCCTAAATCTTTGTCTAACTCATTTGGTGGTGGCAGCAATACTGTTCGAAAAACAAGAAAGAATTTGTGTCTTGGAAGTTTTTAATCTAAATTGGTAAAAATAAGCTTGGGGGTCTTTCATGTGGGTCCCCACATCTGTAGTCTAGAGTTCAGAGTGGGGAGGGAGCCCTAACACAAGTACACTATGTCAACTGGATCACTCTTATCTGTGTGCTTGCTGATTCGCTGAAATAATTCAAATAGGTTGGTGCAGCATGATTTCCCTTTACGAAAGCTGGGTTCACACTTGTGATGGTTGGGTCACAGAAACCCCCTTGGAACTGCCACCTAATGTGCTGGGACTACCTCTGAGCCTGTTTTCCCTGGCAGCTTTGGACTTTAGTACCTTGCCTTGTTGAGCCAGACACACTAGCCTGCTACAAACACAAGCCCAGGTCTGAACCATGTCCCCTAAAAGCTGTAGGCTTAACTGATAACAGTTTAAGAAGTGCTCCTGTCTCCGATACCCAGTTCCCAATAGGATCGAAACCTCAGATAAATCTGTTTTACTTTTATACAGGATAAACTCATAAATTGTTCACCCTCTCTAAACACTGATAGAGATATATGCACAGCTGTTTAATCCCCCAGGAATTAATTACTTGCTCTGGGTTAATTAATAAGTAAAAAGTGATTTTATTAAATATAAAAAGTAGAATTTAAGTGGTTCCAAGTAATAGACAGAACAAAGTAAGTTACCAAGCAAAATAAAATAAAACATGCAAGTCTAAGCCTAATATAGTAAGAAACTAAATGCACGTAAATCTATCCCTCAGAGATGTTCTAATAAACTTCTTTTACAGACTAGACTTCCTCCTAGTCTGGGTCCAGCAATCACTCACACCCCTATAATTACTGTCCTTGGTTCCAATTTCTTTTAGGCATTTCTTTGGGGTGGAGAGGCTATCTCTTGAGCCAGCTAACAACAAAATGGAGGGGTTTCCCAGGGCCTTATATAGTCTCTTTTGTGGGTGGAAACCCCCTGTGTTCTCCTATGCAGAATCAAAGCTACAAGATGGAATTTTGGAGTCACATGGGCAAGTCACATGACTCAGTTCTTTACAGGCTGATGTCATTGTTTACATGTTAGTTTGAATGTTCCCAGGAAAGCTCAGATGTAGATTGGCATTTTTTAATGTTCATTGTTAGTTAAGTACTCCCAATTACTTGAATAACCCCTTCACACTATGTTGATCAAGTCTGTCTTATGTGCTTCCTACAACAAACACTTTAAATACAAGCATAGAGCCAAGGCTCATAACTTCAGATAAAAAAATGATACATGCATACAAATAGAATGAATACATTCGGTAGAACATAACCTTTGCATAGATATGTTGCATGGCATATGTAGCATAAAACACATTCCAGTGATTTAATATTTACATTCATAAGCATATTTCTATAAAGCATTATGGGGTGCAATGTCTCAACACTTCTCCAACAAATCGTGTTTATATATGTGTCTGATAATTCTGTTCTTTCTATAGTTTCTGCCAGTTTGGCCGGTACTGAAATTAGGCTTTCTGGCCTGGAACTGCTATGATCTCCTCTGGATCTCTTTTTTAAAATCAGCGTTATGCTAGCTATTTTCCAGTCATCTGGTTTAGAAACTGATTTCAGTGATATGCTACCATTAGTAGTTCTGCAGTTTCACATTTGAGTTCCTTCATAACTCTTCTGTGAATACTATCTGGACCTTGTCACTTAATACCATTAGTTTATCAGTTTGTTCTAAAACTTCTATTGACACATCAATTTGGGACACTACTTCAGTTTTGTTGCCCAGAAAAAAATAGTTGTGAGGTGGATTATCTCCCCCACATCCTATGCAGTGAAGACTGATGCAAAAGAATTAATTTAGCTCCTCTGCAATGGCCTGACCTTCCGTGAGTGCTCTTTTAATACATTTGTCATCTAGTGGCCCCCACTGCCTGTTTGGCAAACTTCCTGCTTCTGATGTACTTGAAAACGATTTTACTGTTAGTTCTTGCATATTTAGTAAGTTACTTCAAATTCTTTGTTGTCCTGCCTAGTTATACTTTTACATTTTACTTGCCAGAGTTTGTGCTCCTTCCTACTTTCTTTATTAGGATTTGATGTCCAAATTTTATTAATGCACAATAGAAACAAAAAAGTAGACACTTGATCATCCTCTTTGCCAGGAAGCCACATGGTTTTACATTCCTGCCAGGAATGACATAGAAGACATCTTAAGTAGGCATGCAGTGACCAGTCAGGAATAATCATTGAAATGGTCTGTCACAGAGCTAATATTGTGTCACTGGGGGACTGCTGTGATAGATGTCTTTTACAGATGACACCAAATGCATGTTCTGCTTAACAGGAGGTACGAGTTCGCACTCATTACCAGATGCTGCTTTCCTTTGGTGTTCTCAGATGTCATTGATCCCCATAATAGTATGCAAGATCAAATAGGATAGAAGTGTGATCATCCTGATAGCTTCTTATTGGCCATGACAGCTTTGGCTGCCAGGCCTACTAGCAAGGTCCATGCAATTTCCTCTACACCTCCCGATCTGCTCAGTCATCCCATAATATCCTAGAACCAAAATCCGATGTTATGCCTTATGGCTTGGATGTTGGCTGGTTGAGTGCTATCAATAGACTGTGCCCTATAGATTCAGAAAATTGTTATCCGAAGGAAGACATCTTCCACCAGGAAGACTTTCTCCTACAAATGGAATTTTTTTTATGTATAAGCAGACCAAAACAATAGATCCAGTAGAGGCACTGATACTGAAGATTCTTGACAACATACTGAACTGGCCTTTACTCTTAAAACCACCTTGCAGCAGTATTGGCCTGTCATTGCCTGGTACAGTCACACTCAATCTTCTCACATCTATTAGTATCCTTACATACTTACTTACCCTTTGGGTACAGACCTGACTCCCTTGTGGAATCTCAACTTTGTCTTCCTGTGTCTTATGTCTCCTCTGAGCCACTGACCAAATGCCAAGTACATCACCTTACCATCAAAATGGTCTTTTTGGTGGCCATCACTTCAGCTTGGAGTCATTGAGCTCCAAGCTCTCATTGAAGGATGCATAAAGCAGTCTAGCCATAAGGACAAGATGGTGTTAAAATTACACCCAAAATTCCACTTGAAGGTCCTCTCGGACTTTCACTTGAGCCAGTTGATAATCTTGCCAGTTTTCTTCCTTGAGCTGCTCTTGATGCTTGGAATGAAGAAACTGCGCATGCTGTATGTTGCCAAAGCTGTGCTCCATTACCTTAATAGCGCCAAGGCTTTTTAATTGTCTCCTCACTTCTTTATGGCTGTTTCTGGCACACCTGCTATCATCTGGCTGACAAGCCTCTTCCTCCAAACATTGACACATTCCACAGGGTACAGGCTGCATCTACCGCCTGCCACAGGAACATTCCAGTCTCAGATGTGTAAGACTGGGGAGTGACTCCACCGATTTCTGTTAAACATTCTGACTTTGACATGGCAGCCTAGAGAGAGTGAGTGAGTTTGGGAGGGCAATGCTACAGTTGTTTGATGTGGCTGGACTCCTACCACCCAGGGAGCACTTTGTTTTGCTGGTGACCTACAGTAGCATACTCAGAGAGAATGTTACTCTGATGTGACTGTGGTTCTTGTAGATGATGTAGTCAATGTAGACCCTCCCTATATCCCTGCTTTTTGGAGTCCCCAGATAACACGGGCTTTGAATTGCAGGGGAACTGAGGGAGGACCATGACCATCCCACTCTTCATGCCGTCATATGGGAGCAAGAGGAGGCACCAGGGGTGGGTGCGTGGGGGTGTGTGTGTGTGTGTGTGTGTGTGGCTCTTCAGAGACTACTATGCAAAGAAACTTCCAGTCTTGCATACGTATGCACTTACAATATCTCAGTCCAGTCCCCTCATGGCAGGATTGAGTATTATCTAGACCATCCCTAATAGGTATTTGTTTAACCTGCTCTCCAGTGTTATTCTTTATAATTCATTGTCATTTATTCTAATACATCTCAATAAAGAAAAATTGATGGATGTAATTTATAGCCATGGAAGTTGGTGACATTAACACTGGCTGGGTAATAATAGTTAGTGATCTTTTTCACCCTAACCTAGATTATGGGACTGGGTCTAGGAAGAACTTTAGTTATCAACATTCCTGTTCCTCATGATGGAACTTACTCCAATAATACTGTCATTCTTCTGCTCTTCAGAGTTGCCCATCCTTCCTCAAAGTTCCCATATGAGATTCTCATATTATCTACATCCCTGCTAGTCCCCATCCTCCATGGTGTGCTCTTATTCATCAAGTAATCAGATGCGAGTGGGTGGGTGCGTGGTGAGCAAGTCTTTTGGGAGTGGGAAGGAGACATCCATGTGAAAGACTGAGAATAGGTGAATACTTGTCTGCATGGATGGCAAGTTCTATGGGCCTGCAGTGCCTGGGCACCAGGAATATTTCTGGTTCCTAGCACCACAGGCCTAGCTCCAGCACTGGTCTCTCCTTCCACCCTACCTTCCGCCCCTGGGCGTCTGTCTCCCCCGTTTTTCCCCAGGCCATTTAAAACAGCCTGAGTCCCCCACTCACCACTGGCAGCACAGCGGAGCTGAGTGGCTACCTGCCTGCTCACTCCACGTGGCTGCTGGACCCACCCTGTGGCCCTGGGTGGGGTGGGTCTGTGTCCCTCCTGAAGCGCCCCTGCAGTCAATAGGAAGCTGTGGGAGCAGTGCCTGGGGGTAGCAGCACACGGAGGCCCCTCAGCCTGCCCTGCCTAGGAGCCCCAGCTAAGTGCAGCACCCCCCCATCTCCTCCGAGAGCCTGCACCCCAACCCCTTTCCCACCCCCTGGCCTCCAAACTCCTTCCCAGAACCTGCACCCTTCCCTCCCCCAAACTCCCTCCAAGAGCCCAGGGCCTGCACCTCACACCTTCCCCCTCCCCCAACTCCCTCTCAGAGCCATAGGCAGGTGGGGGGTGGAGTGGGCTCTGGGCGTTCTGGGCACCACCAAAATTTCTACAAACTTGCTGCCCCTGCTTGTCTGGATAGAGAGCCTGAGTGCATGAGAGATTTAGGTTAGTCAGGAGAGCCCAGTGTTTCCTTTGCCAAGGGATTGGTGTTTTGGAGGGTTTTCGATTAGTGTTTTGTGCACCAGGGAGCCAGAGTATCTGCTCCAAGTGGGATGAAAAGTGCTCCCAGGGCACCAAGTGCATTAAGTGCTCCTTATGCACTATGCAGCAGTGCTATGGGGAGCCCTTCAGACACCAGTGCTTATTGTGATGTGTTTGGAAGGATGAAGAGACTGAGTTTTGGGGTATTTTGTTACGAAGTAGGATATGAGAGTTGAGGTTGGCATGGGGTGAATCTTGGCTTAACTGGTAATTGTCTGAATTTTTAGCAAGTGTGTTCTAGGAAATACATACAAGTAACCTTAACTTGTAAGGTAAAAGTTATTTTGTTTGGGGATAAGTTTTAAGGCTGTAAATCAAGTGATTTCATAATTTCTTTGCTGTCTTAAATATGGCATAGTAGTTAATTTTCTGCTGTTTTTAATATGCTGCTTGTTACTCCATTTAGCCTGTGATTAAAGTACCTGGTAAGAGAGTATGGCAATTCAATTTGAATGGGATTTTTTCTAAAGGATTTCAGTGATTTGTAGGAGCACAGGCCTCACTGAAAGTTACTAAATTACATAGGCATGTTTTGAAGTCACACTCTTCACTTTAAACTCAGTAAATCAAATGCACTTTGTAGGCATCTCACTTTTCAAAATTTAACTTTGGATCTAAAAAAACAAGTTTATTGATACAGCTGTGGTTGGCAGGTACTCATTACACATTTTAGCTCATCTTTTTCTTTTGCTAAAAAAATACCTCATTGATTAAAGTTTGTTTTGTCCCAAGCTGACCAGTCAGAGGAACTGGGAAGACTAGTGGGAGACCATACAGATTGAAAATATGTTTTTAGCTGCTAAGCTATGATTTATGTTAATTGGTCAAAGGGGAGGGGGTCTCAACAGTCTGTTCATATCATATTTTTAAAATGTCAGTGTCTAAAAGAGAAGCATTTATTTTTATGCAATCTGTGTATAAACTGGAAAATGGAGAAGATGATAAACTAAAAAACTTCCAAAAATGGAAAACTAATACTGTATAGCTATAGTTGTTCAGTTCAATAAATTTTTTCATAAATACTTTTGTATTTTTTAAATTAAGACTAAGACTATTTAAAAACTATACTGCTTATATTTGTCCTCCACTCTTTTGGGGAACAGAAGAGAACCTCCTTATTTGAATGCTATTGGGTTAATTTTAATTCAATATAAAAGAAGCTGCTGAGCAGGAGAAAAATCCATTTGGTTTTTAAATGAAGGGTTTTGGCCATGACTGATCTAAGTAGACATATCAGTAAGAATTTAAAAAAAAAAAAGTACACTGTAAATAGTGATAACATTTTAACTCTGAAGTTTTTATTGTTCAAATTAATGTTTACAAATTCATTATGCCTAGCAGAAGTGGGTGACCTTAAAATTATGATTACATCTTTTGTATATAAAAATCGCAGTCAATCTCGATGAAACAGATTCCTGTTTGGCAGCTGCATCCTCAAGTAATGGTATACTGTAGTTTAAACTGCTCTATACTTCCGTTCTGTGAAAACAAAAGGAGGCAGTGTAAAATAGAAGCAAAGGTACAGCTAAACATTCGTGAACTATTGTCTGCTTTTATTTATGCAGGAAAATAATCTTTTTTTGTCAATTTAAATAAAATCGCTGCAGTTTCCTTCCTAACTTTTAAAACAGCTGTGAAGAAGGTTGTTTGTTTACCAGGCACTAATTTTCTTCTTTCGTGAGTTCAGTGGTCAAGCTGTAAAGAAATATTTTTAAAATTAAACACATGGAGCTGTAAGTTAATTTGTTAAAGCGAGAAGGCTAACACATAAGAGGAAAATATAATTATATTTTTCAGAATGGCCAGTTAATCCATTATGTATCCTTACTCTGTGGAATGCTTGTAAACACTAAACTATTTATTGTTGTACTTGCATGCAGAAGAGTACCATTAGCTAAACTCCATTTCCCAATTGCAGTGATTTGTAAGTTGGAATAGTTTGTGATGAGGATGTTTGCATCTTTTGCGGAGACTGATTAATCTGTTCAGGAGTGCTAGAACTGTGTGTGTGTGTGTGTGTGTGTGTGTGTGTGTGTGTGTGTGTGTGCTGAGAGCCACTGAACCAAACTGTAAACCCTGTATATGATGGAAACAACTTCAAGCCAGGTGTTGCGGCACCTCCCCTCTTTCCAGCACCTGTGAATGTATTATCATAAAAGTTGCTGTCAAATGAGGCAACTTCTTAGTCACTATCAGAAAAAAATCATAAGGTTGGTGTATAGGTAATTAGGATACATAATACGCTGAAGTGAGATCATAATTATCTGAATATCTGAGGACAGAGCACTGTGTAAATATAGCAATAGGGAACTGAGAATTTTCTTATGGAATGAAGGTGGTATCCCCAAATCATACTCTTAATTTGTTAATGTTCAGTGAGGACTTAAAAAGGGATAGGAAAAAAATTTTCCTTTCTTCATTGTGGCTCTCTCTCTGTCTAACTGCAAGATGGTAGGATTGTAATAGCTTCAGTTCCGTTGTGGCTTTGGAATGCCCACATGTGAAACAGATGTTCAAGAGCAGTTGCATGTAAATATTCTGACAAGGGCAATCTCGTATGCAGTAAGGATTTTTAGAGACATGATATCTTACCTTACTCTGATAATGGACTGCAGCATAACACTATCAATGCCTTCTACATAAAGTCAATAGCACAGTTCTTACTGGACTTCATGGAGTCTGTGGCTCATCTCTCTCTTTTCAGAGTTAAAAAAAAGTACTTCATATGTTGGGTTTTGTTTTGCCAGTTGGTTGACTTGTTCATTTTGGGTTTCTCGTGTGTGTGTGTGTCGGGGGTGGGGAGGGCATTCACCCGTGCTGCTTCCCGCAACCTCCATTGGCCTGGAGCGGTGAACCTACGGATGCGCCAGGTAAACAAACTGGCCCAGCCCGCCAGGGGGCTTACCCTGGCGAGCCATGTGCCAAAGGTTGCCGATCCCTGGTATAGGGTAAAAGCACACAAAAGACCAGATTTCATGGTTTGTGATGTGTTTTTCATGGTCGTGAATTTGGTAGTGCCCTAATGATCACCATAGCCTTTACTGGCTCATGGAGTATAGTTCTCAACTCTTTTCTAGATATCAAAGGCAATTGCATTAAGATCAGTTTGGCCTCTGATAATGAATCAAAACCAGGGCACATAATTCCATTCCTTGACAGTCCTTCATGTTGAGTAATTTAAAATAACTTCTAATCTTGGCATTCCACATCCCCTACCAATTGCTTCACCTTCATGAAGAGAACATTTACATGTGGTGTTTGATCTTTACGTGTGGTCTCTTAATCAATTTTTAATCTTTGACAGATCTTTACTTCTCACCCTGTGACAAAAAATAGAGTATTTTGTCTTGTTAGTAATTAATGTGATGCTGTTTAAAATGCAGATTTTATGTACATTAAATAAGGTGTTAATTAGTGTCTATTTTATCCCAAAATCTCAACTATCTTTTGGATTGTGCTGACTTCGGTTACAGAAAATTCATGCTATTGTCTAGATCTTAATCCCTGGAGGCTGGTGTGTTTTAAAGCAGTGGAAATTTTGACAGTTTGTGCAGATGCTTGTTTATACAAAGAGTTGGGTGGTGCCCAAACATTCAGGCAATCAGTAATGACTGTAATCTAAAAGCAATCTGTACCTTTTTCTGAAAGTTCTAGTTGGTATCCTCTCTACAGTCTTAATTTATAAAATTGGTAATTGTTTTCTTTGTGGTATTTTTTAAAAGATTAGAATGTGGCTTGGTATCGTGCGAGCTAGTAATTGGTATGTAGCATGCCTTATATACAGTTAAAGAAACTCCTCAAACCCTGATCTACTTCTGATTAGATTTGGAGATTGAGAATTTAAGAGATCTGCTTTATGCAGAACCTCTTAAACCATGGAAACAGAAAGTTACCTGTTCCCAGTATTATGTTACTGTCAGATTCCTTTGCTCCAAACACTGCAGTCCTCTTAGGCTTTAACCATATTGAGTTCTAATGTGACCTGTGATTTATGCTTACCCAACATTTGTGCTCAGGCTAACTCTTTTCTATAGCTAAGTGTAATGCTAACTCTTGAAGTACACTTCATATTAACTCTTACAAATAAAGACAAGCCATTTATTTATTTCGATTGTATTTCTGACTGTCAATGACATGTTTTGTGATAATCACAAGTCACTTCACATCCCTGCCTCAGTTTCCCCAACTCAAAAATACACTGATACCCCTTTGTGGTAGGTATTGCATAATGAATGCTGATTGAGACTTAAGATAGAATTGTTAAATATTATTGTGACTCTTAAAGAACTAAGTAATTTAGGATTTCTCCATCTCTTTGAGAAGTTACAGCACTAGAATGCTTGCACACTTTCCAGATAGATAAGATAAGAGTAAAAATTGTTTCTTCAGAGTGTAGCTGAATTTTTTTTCTTGTTTCAGTTGCTTTTTTTTCTTGCAGTCTTCAAAGCACTTGATTTTTTTATATGAAAATCAGCTATTTCAAAGTACTCAACATACAGCAGCTCCTATTAACAGTGTAACTTTTATTGGGTGACTGAGCATTCCCAAGATTGGAGATACATTTAAGATACATTGCATTTGTCCTTGTTGTGTGAAGCATGTAAATATTTATTCACCAGGATAGGGAATCTGATGATAGCATGTAATAGCTTGCCTTATGTTTGGCTAACAACTAGATCTTTTGGAAAGAGGTGTATATTCAGACATTCCCTAGGCTCTGGACAGTAATTGGAGTAGGAATCTGTTAACCAGGACAAAGAGCACAAAACTACTTCTGTGCCATCTGGATTGCCTGAAACTGTTTCAGGTTATTGATTTGGAGACTAATCTAGAAAAAAACAAGTCCTTGCTACTTATCAAACTTTTCTTGTGCTGTATTAACTCTGTAATTTTCATAATTGAAGACATTTGTAAACAGCTGATGTCTAAAGTATGGCTTGACTCTGAAAAGTGAATGTATGCAATTGCCATCATGGAGTTCTGTGTGTGCTTCAGTGACTTGTAGAGCAAATTTGTACATTCAAAAGTAAAACTATATTAAAAACTAAATGTTGGGGAATAACAGAGCCGTCCCTACGGTACTGCGAATCAGGGAGACTGCTCTGGGCCCCGCGCTTTGGTGGGGTCCCATGGGCTGGCGCGATTGGCCGGCATGGGTGGTCCTGGAAGTGACGGGTCACTTTGTCACTTCTGCTCCGGGCCCTACACTCTCCTAGGGATGGCCCTGGGAATAAGCTATAAAAGCATAAGCACCTTTAATGTGTCTGCACTAGGCTGGGTTTTAATGCTATAGTTACATTTCTATAAAATAACACCCTCAACCAAAATAGCTTAAGTTTTGTTTTTTTTGTACAAAACTGTATCGACTAGACCATAGAGTAGGGTTGGCAGGTGTCTCGTTTTCAACCAGAACTTCTGGTCGAAAAGGGAACCTGCTGATCGGATACTAAAAGTCCGGTTACCTGCAGTAACCAGCCTCTGCCACTGGAGGATGGCAAGAGCAGCAGCTACGGCTGGACCCTGGAGGAGCTACTCTCTTCTCAGCTGCTAACTGAGAGAACCTGGATGCATCCTCTCCAGCTGGCTGGTGCGGGCATCCTGTCCGCCCCTGCCTCATTCTGCCCCAGTTGCCCCAGCCCTGGTCCCCTTCCTCCGTCACTCGCTCTCCATCTCCCCCTCCTCTCCCCAGCCCTCCTGTGCCTCAGTTGGGCGGGCAGGCAGGCTCCACATCAGCTTCTCCCAACCTGTGTCTGCAGGCAGCAGATAAGTCCCGGGAGAGGGGGAAGTGAGCAAGGAGGGGGAGGTGGAGAGTGAGCAATGGAGGAAGCGGGGAGAGGAATGAGTGGGGGCAGGACCTCAGGGGAATAGGTGGGGCAGGGGGTGGGCAAGGGTGTTCGGTTTTCAGCAGTTAGAAAGTTGGCAACCCTACCACAGAGGCATAATGCTTCTAACTCTTCTTGGAGGACAAAGCAGGGAAAGGCCTGCTTCCTCCTAACATGGCTTCTAGAGTGATCTGCAGCAAGTTTGTGTCATAGGGTGCAGTCACTGCTGGGGTGCCTCCTTGTGGTCACTGCTGGGGATTAGCTCCACCCCAGTTTGGTGCCTCTTTCCTTGCTCCATTATGTGTGTGTCTCTCTTTCTGGGATTCAGGGTATTCCTTCATGACTCAGTCCTCTGGCCAGGTCGCTGTATCCTCCTCCCCTTCCACGATATCAAAGTCCCATTGGATGACTGTGCCAGGCAGTCTTCAGCTCCACTGCCTGGTCTGTGCCACTTCTGCAGCAGCTGGTAGGGAAACCCAGGCCTGCTCGCTACGCCAGGTTCCAGTTCAGGGACCCTGTGTCCGCAGCTATGGGTCTGCTTGCATCCAGACCCGGTTGCTGTTTCCCTGGACTCCTTCCTACTTCCCTGCTTTTATATTCTGGCCTCCCCCCTCTCTGGGTTTATCAGCCCAAATTCCCTCCTCCCAGGGAGTGACTACAGACTGCTTTCTCTGCAGCCCCTTCCTTTTTCTTTTTTATTGTGAAGCAGACTTGACTGAATAGTCTATAGCTGCCACCAGCTATAATTCCGCAATACTTGGTGATTTATATCCTCTCACTCCGCCTTGTGTCTTTCAGGTAATGTAACAGCACCTTTTTAATAATGCTCCATGTTTTTATTAATGAGTGTAAATTTTCTTTACCTTAAGATGTTCAAATGCCTCAAAAAGCTTTTCCCTTTCTTTATCAGAGCCCTTGCAGACCCGTGAAAGATGATCAATTGTTTCTTCCACCTTACAGGATGTCTATTTATTCAAAAAAGATTTTTGTTTAAGCCACAATGGCCATAATCCTCAACTCTAGGGGACAATTCAAAAACTCATCTTCTTTTTTCATTAATCCAGGTTTTTTTGCTTTTGAATTCCTGTTTACTCAGGATATTTCTATGTCAGTCTTTCCATGTCTTGTTGCACTTTTAGCTGCTTTGTCCACCATTTTGTTTCCTGTTATCCAAATATGGTTCCTGAGGGCATTCTATGCCAAAAAATTAAATTCTGTGCACAATATTTTTAAAATTTGCATGATTCTGCAAGTTTTATTTGTCAGTTAATAAATACAGAAGCTGCAGCCTGGCAGCGGGGAGCACAGGCTGTTGGCTTGCTGGCATCAGGAGAATGCTCCATTTCCTGATGTTACCTCTGTTTTTTTTCTACCTCAACAGAGGGAGCCATACTCAACCAGACATCCCTGCTGAGCTTTTTCTGAAGACCAATTCCAAGTTTAGGGAAGGAAAGCTAGCAGTCCTGTGTTAGGTCTGATCTACACTAGAAAATTAGGTCGGTATAACTGTATTGCTCAGGGTTGTAAAAAAATCAACATACAAGAGTGAAGCAGTTAAATCAACTTAACCTCTGCAGTAGACAGTGCTAGAATTCTCCTGTCAACCTACCTACTGCCTCTTGGGGAGTTAGAGCACCTACTTTGATAAGGAAACCCTTCCTGTCAGTGTAGGCAGTGTCTTCACTGAAGCACTATAGTGGCACAGCTGCTGTGATGGAGCTGAACTGCTGCAGTGTTTTAAATGTATGAAACAGAGAACCAAATAGTAAAATGTATTGGGGGGGGGGGGGGAAGCACCCTGGAGGATGCACTGAGTATTGTGAAACAGTGCTTAGGAAGTCTGTTGCTCAGGGGTTCTCAAACTGGGGATTGGGACTCCTTAGGGGGTCAAGAGGTCAGGGGCGGCTCCAGGCCCCAGCACGCCAAGCGCGTTCTTGGGGCGGCATGTCGCGGGGAGCGGTCTACCGGTCGCCGGGAGGACGGCAGGCAGAGTGCCTTCAGTGGCATGCCTGTGGAGGGTCCGCTGGTCCCACTTCTCCGGTGGACCTCACACAGGTGTGCCTGTGGAGGGTCCACTGGTCCCGCGGCTTCCGTGGAGCCGCGGGACCAGCAGACCCTCCGCAGGCACGCCTAAGCCGCGGGACCAGCAGACCCTCCGCAGGCAGGCCTACGGGAGGTCCACCAGAGCTGCGGGACCGGTGACCAGCAGAGCACCCCCCGCGGCATGCCGCCGTGCTTGGGGCGGCGAAATGTCTAGAGCTGCCCCTACACGAGGTTATTACATGGGGAGTTGCGAGCTGTCAGCCTCCACCACAAACCCCGCTTTGCCTTCAGCATTTATAATGGTGTTAATTATATAAAAATGTGTTTTTAACTTATAAGGGGGGTCGCACTCAGAGGCTTGCTGTGTGAAAGGGGTCACCAGTAGAAAAGTCTGAGAACCCCTGCTGTAGCTGCCTTAGACAAGCTATGGCTCTATATTCCTTCTCATGTACGTTGGGGAAGATATCATAGCAGGATGGGAATTCCTTGTTAAAAGGTGGGGAGAGTATTGAGTTGTAGTTCCTAGCTGCTGCTGTGATTCAGCATTCGCTAATGTCCATGTTGTTGTTCCCAGCTTCTGTTGCAGGTGGCCCTGCATCACCATCATTTCTATTCCCTCCCCCCGCCCCCCAGATGGCTATGGAATGGTGAGAGGGACAGCAGCCCAGATGTGGAAAAACCAGTAGACAGTAAAGAGCCTCTTGGCCCTTCTATGTATGTCTCTCTGCCCTGGCCTCCATTTTATAAGGCTAGAAGCTTCCTCAGTGTGCACCAGTCATAATATATCTTGGTATCACTATTGAAGATAAATGTCTATTGTCAGTGGTGGTCAGGGACGTGGCATTACTAATGGTGGGATACCTTTTACCTGGAAGAGTGGCCTCCTTAGTATTCAGACCCTTCACGAGCAACCATTAGCTTAGCCCTCCCTTCCTTGAGCATTACAACTCAGGTGGCAGCAAGCCAAAAAAACCCCAAACATGAACTGTCAGCTAACACCATTCATGCCTGGATATTCTTTCACAAGCAGTGCTAATGTGGGTGGACAGTATTGCAAGTATCACTCTTAACCAGTCACCACTTAACCTTCTAATCACGCTTGTGGCTGTTCTCTGAACTTTCTCTAATTTATGAACATTCTTCTTGAATTGTGGGCACCAGAACTGGGCATAATGGTCCAGCAGTGATCAGACCAGTGCCAAATACAATTTTTATTCTTCCTTGAATCTGTGATAGTAATACCTTCCAAACCTGGTTGTCTACACTTTAGGAACTCATCAGTTTCTCTGATGCTCTGTAGCATCTGTACTTGCCCTTACAATACAAGAATCCCGCCCCCCCCCCCCCCCAAACATAGCCACCACTTTGCATTTCATACACAGGCAGTCCCTTCTGGCAGGAAAGAAAACATGACTCATTCATTGCAGATCACAACCATTGTTTCATCACTGCCCATCATGGTATTGAGCATACAATTATACATGGAAGAAAAGCATCTATTGCTCTCTCTCTCCAATACTTCCTCTGAAACTCTCCCGTTAGCTGCTCCCATTCACTGCTTTTGCCTAAAAAAAAAAATAGAAAATATTTCTATTAAAATTTTCCTCATCTAGAAGGAAACAGTGAGGTAATCAGTGTACCCATAACCCACCTTGTCATTTTGAAGTATTTCCCCATTTTGTTCTACCAAGCAGACGGTCCCGGGAGCCCTGCTACTGTTCGATGGAGCACTGGTATGGGTCACAAGGCCAACCAGGAGCGCTGTTATGGGTCCTCAACACCGTGGCTCAGTTATACCCTCCCATTTATTTCTGTCCCCCTCCCCCTTTCTCTTCAGGGACTCTTCTCATGAGAGCCTGCTCACGCAAGAGGTAAAAGGCCTTCTGCAAATGGGGATTGTGGAGGAAATCTCTCGAGTACAGGGGCCAGGGGTGTTAGTCCTGGTACTTTCTAATCCCCAAAGATAAAGGGGATCTGAGGCCCATCCTGGACCCATGAGACTTCAACAAGTACTTCAAGAAGTTGAAGTGTTGCATGGTCTTGCCAGCCTCCATCATTCCCTCCCTGGATCTGGCAGACTGGTACACCACCCTCGATTTGAAAGACGCTGACTTCCACGAATCAATATTCCAAGGACGCAGTCTGTTCCTGAACTTCATGGTGGGGTCCACTCAGTACCAGTTCGGCCTGGCTACGGCCCCAAGGGTGTTTACCAAGTGTGTGACTGTGATAGTAGCTTACCTCAGATATCGGGGTATCCAGATTTACCCGTTCCTTGACGACTGGCTCATCAATGGCTGCTGCAGGTCTCAGATCCAGTGTGATGTCCCAGTACTGCAGGTCACATGCCATGCCCTAGGTCTGCTGATAAATGAGGAAAAATCGATGATAGTTCCAGTACAGAGAGTAAAATTTTTCAGCGTTGCCCTCGACTCTACCCATGCCAGAGCATTTCTGCCACAGACCAGGTTTGAGATGATGGCAGGTCTCACTGCCAGCGTCTCTGCATATCCCCTAACCATGGCCTGGGTCTGCCCCAGGCTGTTGGGTTACATAACAGCATGTACTTATGTCATCCGCCATGCGAGGCTTAGGCTGCAACCTCTCCAATGGTGGCTGACAACAGTCTGCACCCCCTCCAGGGATCATCTGGACAGAGTCATCACAATCCCACCAAAAGTTCTTACCTCCCTGCAGTGGTGGACTAACATGAGGCTGGTCCTGGAAGGAGCCCTTGACTCTCAATATTGATAATATCAGATGTCTCCGACCTTGGCTGGAGAGTGCATTTCCACGAGCTGCAGACCCAAGGAACATGGTCTCCAGAGGAACTGATGTCATAAACGTTATGGAACTCAGAGCGGTCTGTCTAGCCTGCAGAGTTTTCCTGCCACATCTTTCTAGTCGAGTGGTATGGATACTCATGGAAAACATGCCTTCAGTATTCTACATCAACAGGCAATGGGGAGTCCACTCATCGGCTCTCTGTCAGGAAGCGTGCCGATTGTGGGACTTTTGCATCCAGCATGACATGCACCTTGAGTCGTTGCACCTCCCCGGTGTCTGGAATGTGCTGGCGGATTGCCTCAGCAGGTCCTTTTCCCACCAGGAATGGACCCTCCACCTGGAGGTCGTCCAGGTATTTTTCCAAAGGCAGGGAACTCTCAGAGTGAACCTCCAGGTTGCCACCAGGCAGAAGAGGAAGTGCCAGCAATTCAGCTCTCTCCAGGGCCGAGGTAGGAATTCCCTTCCTTCTCTGCTTTATAAGAACCAGTAATGAGTCCACTGCCTCCAGTAGCTATAATTCTCTGTCTGGACTCAATTTTTTCCCCTCTTCCCCATATTCCCTGAGGGTCATCGAAGCTTTTGACTTAGGCTGTGTCTACTCCAGTGGTATATATTACAGTTTATGCTGGCACAATTTATGAGGCTCCAGGGTTTGAATAAGCAACACAAATTACATTGACGTAAGCGCTCATGTGCACAGTGCTATGGTCGGCAGGGGAGCTTCTCCCCCTGACATTGTTTCTGCTGCTCATGGAGGTGGTTTTTTTATGTTGACAGGAGAGCTCTCTGTCGTCGGCATAGTGTCTTCACCACATGTGCTGCACCAGCACAGCTATATTGATGTGGCAGTGCAGCTGTTGCACCATACATGTAGACATGGCCTTTGTGGTGCTTAGTGTGTAGAAGTTAAAACACAGGGAGAATTTCTGGCCTCTTTAGGCCTCTCAGATCTGTAATGGGAGACTTGAGATTATGGAGTCCCTCAGATTCTTCCCTAGTTGACTTGCAGCCAAGAAAGAACCTGTCTCCTTTGAGTCAACATTTTGTTTGGATGATGAGCAAATGGGAAAAAGAACGAATGTGTGTTCACTGGAAATGCGTCCTAGCTCTCTTTCCCTTGGCAATCTCTTAAATTTGTAGGAAGTGTGTGAGTACTTGAACGAGAGATTCGGATAACAGGATAGGAAAGAACACATCATCTGTTGATCTTCATTGAAATGTTATCCTGAAAGGAAGAAAAATATTTCAGTGATGAACAATACTTGAGAGAGTCCTTTTTTAATGTGACATGATACAAAATGACCATCTTCCCTCAAGTGCAAATAAATCCATTACCTCAAAAGCTGTGTTTGTGGATATGCTGCATCGCTTGGAGCCAATAATAAAAATAACTGTGGAAGACTTCATAAACTTTTAAAGAAATTTAAAGGACAGTTTTATTGATAGATCACTTGGCCACTTTGGGTCTCGAGAGATTTTATAAACAGAATATTACCATTATCCCTTGAATTCATTATTGGACAGTTGTGATTGGGTAATAACCAATTATACACCAGCTTGAAAAATCAAGGTGAATGGTAAGCTTTTTCCTTGTCAATATGAGAAGTTAAGTATCTATTCTGCAGAATTTAAACCTTTGCTTTTAAAAATAGATATTTTTAGCTTTTTATGGTTGTGAAGTTAATCTTCCAAATATGAACTGAATGTAAATTGATGCAGTGTTGTCCCTGACTGAGACGACAGACAACCAGTGCATCCGCTCCTCGGTAAATCTATACGCAGGTTTACTGGTAGGCACTGGATTTATTTTCAAGATAGAATGTGAGAATGGGGAATGGATAGAGGAACAGAGACTTCTCCTCAGTATCTGCTCACAACAGTGAGGAGTCTGGCTGAGGGAGGATGGTGGTTGGTGTGAGGAACAGGACAGACCCTCTCCATACTTGAAATACCCAGTAGTCTCTGGAGAGAGGAAAAAGACAAAGCTCCTCACACTAATGGAATGGTGATAGCTGGTGGTTCACATTTTAGAAACTCACTAAATAGAGGCTGATATGAAGGATAGAGCTCCCCAGAAGGATCCAGGGACAACCCTCTGATAGTATCCTGCGTCTTTCTTCTTCAGCCAAGGTGTGAGGGCTGGGCTTTTCACTATGGCATTTCATTTGGGATTTTCCTGTCTACTTTTGTCTATTTAGGTGTCTGATAAATTTTTCAAGATGTGATGTATGTCAGTCATATATATTGGGATTGGTGATGTGTTCCAGAAATGCATATTGGTGTTTGAAGTTAAACTCTAAGTCACTGAACTATCTGAAGTCACTTTCCAATTGCTTAAAAGCAGAGTTGGTTCAAGTGGTACAGTAGATTTTGTCTGCAGAATCTTCTTTTTACATAAGCTTAGAGAACATTATTCATTTGGACTATTTCATTCAAATTCAAGAGAGCTGGAAAAGTATTCTTCTTGGCAAGAAGCATGTAGCAATCTAGAATATATACTATTAAAAACTTGGTGGATGTAATAAATTAAAGCATAATTCTATTTTCATTTATTGATAGGCATTTGCTTTTTAATCTCTCAATTTTAATGGGAAACTGTTTTGATTCCTACAAATGCTTTTGTTAAAGTAAAACTAACTTGAAAGCCGCAATCACTCAATTTCTTTCATTTTTTATTTATGCTTATTTAAATTAGCGCTATACAATGTGGAATCCTGCTAGCTATGCAATGTAGAAATCATTCAGCGTCAACCTTACAAAGTACTTCTTGTCTCTCTCCTGTCTCATCTTGTCTTTCTCCTGACCCTGTCTTGAGGCAGTTGTAGAATTTTATAAAGTCTGTATAATTAAATGCTTAATATTAAAACAAACAAACAAACAAACAAAAAACCAGGGAACCGCCAAAGGGAACTGTAATTAAAGGGCTTCCAGTGATTGTAATGAACATGAAGTATTGTCACTCTGCTTAGTGCTGTACTAGTATAGGATACAAAGAGACGCTGTCCCTATCCCAAGGAATTTGCATGATACAAATCCTTTTGGGAAAAAAAAATCAGTTTGTTTAAAAGTTGGGAAGGGTAAATTGAGATGAATGCCCAGGGAAAACAGGTTCCATACGTTGGGGGCCACTGTAACAAAAATACATTTGTCTGCTCAGCTAAAGAACAAAGTTCACGGCAACTTTCAGTGATATTTTCAGTGTAGTCATTGCCTGTATTTTTGAGGGCTTTAAGAATTAGCATGATCAGATTAAACTCTGACATTTCATATGTAGTCAAAGAGGAAAACATGGAGCATCCGTAATTAATTGCTGTTACTTATCTCAATGAGCAGATATAGTGCTGAGTGACTGAGACAGGTTTCTTTTTACATTGTAATCCTGTCACACAACTGTCTCATGATCCATGGATTTCTAATCCCATCACCTGACAAGCAGACTAAACAAGGCACATCCAGCTTCCTTAAAGGGCCAGTCTCACCCTGACGCGCTCCTCGTCCTCTCTAGCCCCACCTCCCAAAAAAAATAAAAAAAAAAGAAGACTTGGCCATCTCCAGGCAGGCTCTGTCTTATTCTCTGCTTCCTGCTCCAGAAAGTCTACTTTTCTGGCCCCATTCCTCCAGCTCTTCTTTTATTAGGCCTCAAAGTAGCTGGTCGCTTTCCTGAAGAATGTCCTTCAGTTAGTGTATCCGGAGGTGAAGTCCTTCCAGCATAGATATGTGGATTCTAATCCTTGCTTTACTTGAGCTAATTCATCACTTTCTTGCAGGGCCTTCTGCCTAGCTTGCTTTGAAGCACTGATTTCCTTTTAATGCTTATTGGCCAAGGAGGTTAGGCCTTCATAGTCATCCCTTTCAGTGCTGTGTTGGTAAGTCTGGAAGCAGTAAGAAGCACTCTCATGACTACAATGTTTGGTGCTTTGTTTGTTTGTGCAGGTGCTTTGTGCTGATCTCAAATGCTTCTGTGTCCAATCTTACGATACATTTCAGTAGTTTTCACTGGCCAGGTTCCTTTGCCACTTGGTGTTCTCTGCCCATGCTTGCAACTGTGCTTCTTTCTCGATGCTTGTGGTTAATCTCCTCAACCAGTGTAGAGCCTCTCCAGATCCACTTTCTGTTTCAATTTCCCATTCACGTCCCTTGTTAGGGGAAGGATCTGTATCTCGTGCTTTTGCTTCAGCATGGTCCCGCTTTTCTGCATACTAGACACAGAGATTCTTCTCAGCTATTTACTGCTCCAGTTCCTTTGCCTTACTTATAGGTAGGGCCCTACTAAATTTACGGTCCACTTTGGTAAATTTCATTGTTTCAGATATTTTAAGTCTGAAATTTCACAGTGTTGTAAACATGGAGGTCCTGACTCAAAAGGGAGTTGTGGAGGGATCACAAGGCTGTTGTAGGGGGACTTCGGAGCTGGGCAGCCAGAGAAGAGTGGCTGCTGGCTGGGAGCTGAGCTCTGAAGGCAGTGCTACTGCCATCAACAACACAGAAGTGAGTATGGTATGATATTGCCACTCTTCCTCTTCTCCTGCACAAGCTGCTCCCAGGGCCAGGTCAGACCCACCTCTGTAAGTAGTAAGAGTAAGTCCCATCGCTGCAAAGCCTGGCTGGGACTAGTAGCTGGAGCCCGGTGTGTGGTAGGAGCCCACAGCTGGGGCCCCCCCACCTGCCCCTCCCTAGCCCTTGAGGTTTAAATGGGCCATAGTCTGCCTGTGGGGGTGACCACAACATCCCCCTGACCATGGAGCCCTGGGCTGTCGCCAATGTCACCCACTCATAAGGCCATCCCTGCTCCCCCCCCCAACAACGTGACAACCTCTCTCCCCATATCATGCCACCCTCACTTCTGCACTGTTGCTGGCAGTGGTGCTGTCTTCAGAGCTGGGTGCCTGGCCAGCAGCCGCCACTATCTCACCACACAGCTCTGAAGGCAGCGCAGAAGCAAGGGTGTGGCAATACCACATGCTCCCTACAGTAGTCAGATTTCATGGGGGAGACTAGATTTCGCAGTCTGTGATTGTGTTTTTCAAAGCCGTGAATTTGGTAGGGCCTTACTTATAGGTTAATGACTTGGTCCTTGTCAAAGTTCAGTCATCAAGCTAATGGCTCTGGCTGCAGCTGTACCGGTAGCTTACTCTTGTCACTGACCTCTTATCCCAAATCAAGTGTCTGTGCCTGCATTTCAGTTTCAGCACAGAGTTTAGCTGGCTCCTTCTCCAACAGCAAGCACTGTTACTTCTCATTTTTTTGCTCTTGAAAGTATCATCTCATGTTATCTTGCACCACTGTCATAACTTGTGATCTCATAACTTTCTTTCAAATCTGGGCATGCAGATAATGGAGCTGGATGATGACTCTATCCCAGCTCTTGTTAGCTATGCTGATATGGCTCCTTAGCTCCTTTAAAGACTATCACCAGCTTCTTCCTTGTGGCCACAGCCAGGGAGTGCTACTTTATTTCCAAGTCTAGCTTACTGCCAGTGGGCTATCTTTGTTTTCAGCTCCAGCAGTCTATCAGGTTCATGAACATTTAACAGGATAATCCAGTACTGAAAACTGCTTGTGAGCATGTCTATACTAGCCTGTGTATATAGACCTGCTATAATCTCCTCACTACCTGGGGAATTATTTTCCTTTTGTCTTCAGGGTTTTCCCACAGCTATGAACATCAGATGTCCTAGGGGGTGTGGAAGCAGAGAAAGAACTGACAAGAAGGGGATTGCAATGCATGACAGTTTGTTAGCAAGAGTCAGGCTAACTGTAACCCTAATAATGTGAGATTTGTAGAAGTGAGGATTGTATGAGGCGAGTGGAAAAGAATTGTGTGAGAAGTTTTGATCTTGTGTAGATAATGTGAAATGTAGACTAGAGTCTAAGTAAGTTAGAAAAACAAGGTATCAGGATGACCTATGTATAAACAAAATGCAGCTGTTGCTTATTATTGTCTGTAACAAAAGGTATAAATGCTTGCTGTAATTTTTACCTGTTGAGAGACCTGCCTAGGAAGGGGAGTCCGTGTCCTAGAGCACTCTCTCCCTTTACACAGCTGCTTGAGAGAATAAAGTATCTGACTTTGCTGTACCCAACCAAAAAGTGAGAACTCAGTTCCTCAAAGTTGTAGCTCTTAAAAAAGTAGACCCTTAAGTTTCCCACCAGGAGCACTCTACTCATTCTGCTGCCTGCCTTTCAGCATTTGCACTTCCTAAGAGCAAGCTTCCAGGTCTGCAGTTGCCTGGCAAACCTCCTAAGCGTGTCTCCTTTCTGGTCCCACTTGAGTTCCCCTGCCTTACTACCAGACCATCCTACTACTAACACCTCTGCCATTCTAACTTTCTTTGTCCAGGTTTCTCACAAGTAGACCACGAATATATCCTTCCTATGCCTAGGGGAATCATTGCTTGGTCATGAACAGGACGTGCTCTAGGAACTACTGATTGCTCTCTAGTTCCTGCTGCTGACAGGGGTGGGCTTCCTGCTAGTGCTGTTTAGCGGTGAGTTGTACTGTCTGTTGCTGCTGCTGTGCCACTAGCTGCACTGCTTTGAGCTGATGGCTCTTGAGCTGACAAATGAGGGCAGCCTACTGTTGCAGTGCCACAAACTGTAGCTGCTGCTGCTCTTCTGCTATGACAAAGGCCTTGGCTACACTGGCACTTTACAGCGCTGCAACTTTCTCGCTCAGGGGTGTGAAAAAACAGTGCCCCAGCTCTGGGAGCGCGGCTTCCAGCGCTGCAAGCTAATCCCCACAGGGAGGTGGAGTACCTGCAGCGCTGGGAGAGCTCTCTCCCAGCGCTGGCACCGTGACCACACTCGCACTTCAAAGCGCTGCCGCAGGAGCGCTCCCGCGGCAGTGCTTTGGAGTTTTGAGTGTAGCCAAGCCCTTATAGCTGCTGCTGCTGTTTCAACAGGAGATGTAATACTTCTGCCATAGTCCCTCTTGCATGGGGAGAGTCTCTGAGCTCATCCACTCAAGGTGGATTAAAAATCCATGATTTAAAAACAAAAAAAACCTTGGATTTTTAAATTTAATTTTAAAAGGGGTTATTTAAAAATATGTATTTAAAATTGAAATTGACAACCTACATTAAGGCCTGAACCTATTATGTCTATTAAAATAATTTAAATTAAATAAAGAAATATATGTATTGCTTAATGTTTTGCTTCCAAGTTTTAAAGAGAGTCAAACCACTGAACTGGTGGAAGTAATTGGCTGGGCACTCGGAACCAGAGTTAGTTGAAGTGCTAAACCAGCTTTTGACAGTAGTTGCCTCTTCTGCAGATGCACAGAGAATATTTTCTTCATTTCAGTTGATTTTAACTAGTTCGATTCAATTACTAAGTCATTCCAAGTTAAGAAGCCTACTAGAAGTTGCAGACGTAGGAAAGCTCGTTATCCTTTTCCGATTTATAAATATAAACTAGGTCTGAGAGGATGTGATCTACTATTTTAAAAATCTTGAAGATCATGGTGGCCAGAAACAATCAGTTCAGCTCACTAATTACAGATAATACTTCCTTTTGTTTAAGATAGCAACATAAGAATGGCTGTGCGGGGCCCAGTATCCTATCCTCCATTAGTGGCCAGTGCTAGATGGAAGTGAACAAAACGGCAATTTCTTGAGTGTTCCAGCCCGTCGTCCAGTCTGAGATTCTGGCAGTCAGAAGTCTAGGGACAACCAGAACTTGCGGTTGAGTCCCTGACCATCTTGGCTAATAGCTGTTAATGGAAATATCTTCCATGAACTTATCTAATTTTTTTAAAATCCAGTTATACTTTTGGCTTCACAACATCCCCTGGCAATGTATTCCACAGGTTGACTGTGTTGTATGATAAAGTATTTCCTTATGATGTTTTAAACCTGCTGCCTATTCATTTCATTGGTTGACCTCTGGTTCATGTGTTATGTGAAGGGGTAAATAACAATTAATTCATGATTTTATAGACCTGTGGTATCTCCTCTCAGTCTCATCTTTTCCAAGATGAACAGTCCTAGTCTTTTGAATTTCTCCTGCGATGACATAGTCTATATTTTTAATCTTTTTTGTTGCCCTTCTCTGTATTTTTTCCAATTCTAATGTATATTTTTAGAAATAAGGCAACCAGAACTGCACACGGCATTCAAGCTGTGGGAGTAACATGGATTTATATAGTGGTATTATGATATTTTCTGTTTTATCTATCCCTTCCCTACTGATTCATACCATTGCTACCTTTTTTGACTGCCTGCTGCACTATTCACGATGATTTCCAGATTTCTTTCTTGAGTGGTAACAGCTAATTTAGATGCCATAATTTTGTATGTATAGTTAGGACTGTGTTTCTCAGGGTGCATTACTTTGTATTTATCAACATTGCATTTCATCTGCCATTTTCTTGCTCAGTCACCCTGTTTTGGGAGATCCCTCTGGACAGTCTACTCACCAAGCAGAAACAACATGAACAGGCTAATCTTGCTCCCACATAAAGTGCAATCCTTACTAGCCTGGTGGGAGAATGAAGACCTTTTGCTTCTCTCCCAGCAGAGAAGACCTTGATCACGGACATTTCCTTGTCAGAGTGGAGCGGCACTTAGACTGTCACCTAGACTAGTGGTTGGCAACCCTTCAGAAGTGATGTGTCAAGTCTTCATTTATTCACTCTAATTTAAGGTTTTGTGTGCCAGTAATACATTTTAACGTTTTTAGAAGGTCTCTTTCTATGTCTATAATATATAACTAAACTGTTGTATGTAAAGTAAATAAGGTTTTTAAAATGTTTAAGAAGCTTCATTTACAATTAAATTAAAATGCAGAGCCCTGTGGACCGGTGGCCAGGACCTGGGCAGTGTGTACCCCACTGAATATCAGCTCACGTGCCGCCTTTGGCATATGTGCAATCCAGAATGCACATAAACCTGCTTGAACTGTTGGCAGTCCCCAAAGCCTGGAAGCATTTTCACTCTCTAATTCAGTCCCTACATGTTCATGTGATGTCAGACATGTCAGTAGTGTTGTGCCTCAACAAGTAAGGAGGAACAAGGTCCACCACTCTCTGTGTAGAGGCAGTCAGGCTGTGGAAATGGTGCATTTGCCACCAGGTCTCTGTCAGCAGTACGTTTGCTGAGTATGCACAACTCGCTGGTAGAGAATCTCAGCAGATATTTTCCCCAGGAGCGTGAATGGGAGTTACTCAATTCATCAGTGGGGAGCCCTTTTTGCATCTTGGAGTCTTGGGAACTTTTTGCATCTCATGAGAATAGCAAATGCAAAATCTACTGCTCCAGGATGTGTGTGTGTGTGCGCGCGCGCAAGGTCAAGGCTCCAGAGGAGATGACTGTAAGCTACCGTTGTGATGCATTGGTAAAAAAGACAATTGTGATCCTAGGATGTATCAAGTGAGGCATTTCTAGTAAAGATAGAGAAGTATTAATGCCATTGTACAAGACATTGGTAAGGCCTTATTTGGAATACTGTGTACAGTACTGATAACCTTTATTCAGGAAAGATGAATTGAAACAAACTGGTGCAGAGAAGAGCTATTAGGATGATCTAGGGAATGAGGGCCTATCCAGTGAGAAGACTGCTAGAGCTTGGCTTGTTTAGTCTAGCAAAAAGAAGACTGAGAGAGGATATGATTGCTACCTATAAAGACATTGGGGAAAGGTGTTAAATACAAAGGAGGGTGAAGAGCTGTTTAAGTTCAAGGACAATATTGGCACAAGAACAAATGGGTGTAAACTGACCATAAACAAATTCAAGATGGAAGGGTGAGGTTCTGGAACAGCCTCCCAGTAGGATTTATGGGAGCAAACAACTAAAGTAGTTTTGCAAGAGAGCTGCATAAATTTATCAGTTTGATTATATGATGGGGTTGCTTGTGATGCTTGTAAGGGACAGGACTCAGCACCATTGGGGCTCAACTTTGTCTTATGTTCCTAAAAGCTCATGCTTCAGGGTTACAGCCAGCCACCTGGAAGCATCAGGAAAGAAATTTTAGCCCCCTAGTGGTTTTTTTTTTTTTTTTTTTTTTAAATCTTCCTCTGAAGCATCAGGGATGGCCCTGGGTGGAGATGGGACTTTGGACAGAAAGGGCCAGTGCTCTGAAGTGTCACTGAGCATTCTCTTTCAGGTGTTGTGCTGGCTGATCATTGCTCATATGCTCAGGATCTAACTGGTCACCATATGTGAGATTGGGAAACAATTTTCTTTCAGGTCAGATCAGCCGTGACCTTGGTTTTTTTTTCACCTTCCTCTACAGTGTGTGGGTACAGGACACTTGCCAGGATTATGTGGGTATACAGCATCCCTGCGATTGCAGGAGCCTTGGGCATTATTGCACTATGGTCCCGCCTAATCTCTGCTAGTGGTACATAATGGTCTGGTTTCCTGTGGACAATAATATTGTGGTCTAGTTTCAATTGTTGGGTTTAGTGTGCAGGTGCTGGGTGGTGTTAGTGGCCTGTGATATACAGGAGGTCTGACTTAGTTGATCTAGTGATCCCGTCTGTCCTTAAACTTTATAACCCTAAGAGATGCCCTTTTGGTTCACTGGTCAGGTCAAATGATATATGCCTTTCTCCTCATTGGCTTCTAATTTCGGGTGCTGAGAAAGATCAAGCAGGATGGCATAGTGGTCATTCTGACTGTGTCCAGCTGGCCCAGACATTTCTGGTTCCAAAGCCACCTCCAGTTGTCAACACACCCATACATCAGCTTACAGACCATCCATCCCAGACCTACTGACCCAGTAGAGAGGCAGAGTCAAGCATCGCAGTCCAACTTCTCTCCATCTGAAAGCATGATTTTTTGGATGGGCATTGAACCTAGAGACCGCATATTCAGAAATGATTCAGACTGTTCTTAAAAATAGTAGAAAGGAGTCTATGAGGAAGTGCTACACAGCTGAGTGGAAAAGTTTTCAGTCTGGTTATCCGATCACCAGATCATCTCAGTTCTAGTGTCTGGTGCCACAGTGGCTTACAGCTGGCAGGGGGAGCAATTCAGGGAAAGTTCATCTGCCCTAGGCTGGAGAATGCTCACTACAGTTACAATCTTCTAAGAATTTAACTGATATTTTCAAAGGCTTATAATTTGGCTGAATCTGGCTGTTTTTTCACAGGAAGGGGGGAAAAAAATCTGACATAAAATCGATCCTCTTGCCGAATGTCAAGACACTGCTCCAAACCCTGGAGATGTTAAAGCTTCTCAACTTAATGGTTGACTTAGCTTTTACTATGGGCAAAACCACATTTTCCTCTCAATCTTTTTTGGTAATGGCCAAACCATTTTTGCAGAAAATTTCCTAAAAAATTGCAGCCTGAGGCAGACACTCTGCATGGAAAACTTCAGCCAGAATGGTTAAAATTTGGCAGAGTTTTATAAGCAAGTGGAACTTACAATGAAAAGTGTTAGGCAACCTTAACAAAAGCAGTGTTACTGGCTCCACCTGTAATACAAAATTTTCAGTTTTGGTGGTAAAGATGAGAGGAAGAGTGGGGTACTAAGATGATGATCCTTACAAAACTGCTTAGAGGAGGGTTCTTGGTGTAGAAAAAGACCTAGAGAGAGAGATTTGTATGGATCTGGAATGTGGTTCAGAAGAATGAAGTGAACTTCAGTGTTGAAGGCACAGCTGAGATAAAATGAATTAACTGCTCTTAGCAGAAAGATCATTCACTACATAAAACTGCCGTTTCCATGCTATAGGCAAAATAAAAGTGAGTAAATAATGTGTAAAAACATGGTTGGAGAGATGAGACTTCCTTTTTCCAGATGCTTCTGAGAGAATTGAAAGATAGGTGTTAGAGAGCTTATTCCTCCCTGGTCCTTCTCGCGTGAACAGAGAGCCACAATACCCGAAGTCCAAAGGTGCAAACAATTCCATGTTTTATGGGGTGAACTTCCAGCAAGCTTAAATTCAAGTTCCTTTTCCTTATTTTTGAATCCCAACTGACTTCCTGTTTGCCCCTAATTTATATAGTAATACTCTTAGCTATACCTTAACCAATCATTTTACTAAAATTTACCTAACGTATTGTAACATGATTAACTAACCAATTATATCCCACCACCTTAATTAGTTTACACCCAGCAAAATTAATTATACAGCAGACAGAAACAATCACAGAACCAGAGACCATGCAAATAAGCATACAAAACAATACAGAAGTGAGGATTTCACAACTACATCTATACAGACATAAGAGTTCTCCAGCTGTGTCTATTGATAAGTGAGTTCTTACCAGGCACAAACCTATCAAACTAAATGCCCTTTTACATGTTTTAAGTGCTTCCCTTTCTCTGGAGGGAGTTGCCATGGGGGGGCCCTCAGAGCGGGGGAGGAGTAGGGAGATGCCGCAGGGCTTAGGGACGGGGGAAGGGCGCAAGGTGGAAGTTTCGTCTAGGGCGCCAAATATCCTTGCACTGGCCCTGGGTTTGATGTCTGAAAAGTAAAGCAAGAGGAAGAAAATTCTTTCATTCCCAATTATGATAATGAATTATGGTAATTAGACCTGAATTGTGGGATGAGAGTAATGGTATAGAAGGAAGAGAGGACCACCAGCATGCTTGGAATTAAAGCGAAAATAGAAAGCAGGCTTTGCAATCTGATTAGCATCTTTGCAGAGTATTTGAGGTTTTATAGAGAGGACATCATGAAATTAGGAAAAGCCATCTTAAATCTTGGTTTAGGAAACATTAGAATGAAAAATTTGAGTCAGTATTATGTAGAAATACCCTGCTGACTGGAATGGCATTGCCTCTAATACTTAATTAGCTGCTGGAGTAGAAGATGGATGGAGTAGAAGAATAATCTGGAAAGAATACTACTTAGAATTTTGCTTTTCTGAAGGGTTCCAAACTGTAGTGAATATGTTTGTTTTGTTCTACAATACATATTTACTCTTAAATATATTTCTCAAGGACTGAAGGTGTTTATTAATTTTGTGAGTATTATGCACAGTTATCATAGTGAGGAAAATTTTGTATTGCACCATTTTTGGTGTGTGTTCCAGTGGCATTGAAATGGATCCACCTTTTTTCCAGAGGAAGGGTACACCCTTTAGAGGCTGGGCTTCGTTTGTCATGCATTCCCCCATGACAGACTTAGCAAACTGCAGCTTAGTAGTTAAACTAGTTGGTACTTTCTGCAGCTTGTGTCTGGAAAAAGCTTTTGTTTTCTCTGAATTGCTGGCATGCTGTTTATTTTGATGCTAAAAAACAGAGTTTCTCAGATATTTGAGTTGTTCTCTGGCTAAGAATGCAGGCAAGAGCAAATACTAGAAGTGTTAAAAAAGAGCTTGTTATTGAGTCTCCTCAGCAATACAAGGATGCAGCTCCATGTGAAGTAGAAGTGGACAGTCCAGTAGAAAAGCTGGTAAGAATTGTGTAGATAAGAGATGTTCCCCAACTGTTCTTAGTTCTCTCTCTTTCTGGGAAGCGTCTAGGTTTCACTAGTGAGTCAGGTTTCAACATTCACTTTTTGCTGATGATGATACATGCATTTTCAAATCAGTTCTCTTTGGTTCTTTTCAATGAGCACATGAATGTTTGTATTATCTATGCATCTTTGGTTTCCATGCGGCTCCTTTGTTTAAGATGGCAAAATATTTTTTTTTTTTTTGGTTCCCTGGCTTATTACTTCCTAACTGTCTATTTTGTATTTAGTTGGTCTAAAGTTATCATACACCTCTTTAAATGGAGGTAAAAACTTAATTTGTGAAATATATAAGCAGCACAGGACAGTAAATGTATTTTTAGTTGGCAGTGTGTTTTTAAATTTTATAGATTTTCTGGATTGTTCCTTCAATATTTTAAGTATATATATTACAGATGTCAGAATTTGTCTTAATTAAATTATTTTGAGGTTAGTCTAGTCTATTCAGATATGCTTAGTTTAAGGTTACTTTTCAACCTGTGTAGAATACAGGATTTTTTAAATCTTACTTGCTGAATAATCCTCAGTGAGGAAAAGTGAATAATTTGTGTATTTTCTGAGGGAGGAATTTCAGAAAAGAGTTTATTCTGTATTGTTGTGTGGGCTCTATGCTTCTGTTGGAATTTTTATAATACATAAGAAAGCATAGAATTTTTGCAAGTGAGCTGCAAGAAATCCTCCAACACACTACAGCTAAAACAATTAACCTTTTCAGATATTAGTTAAGGGGATTGTTAAGCTAGTAAACAACACGTTTATACTTGGTTATTAAAAATGAGTGCTCTATTGCAGTGGTTCTCAACCAGGAGTATACGTACCTCTGGGGGTACACTGAGGTCTTCCGTGGGGTACATGAACTCATCTAGATATTTGCCTAGTTTTACAACAGGCTACATAAAAAGCACCATCACAAAGTCAGTATAAACTAAACTTTCGTACAGACGATGACTTGTTTATACTGCTCTATATACTATACACTGAAATGTAAGTACAATATTTATATTCCAATTAGTTTTTTATAATTATATGGTAAAAATGAGAAAGTAAGCAATTTTTCAGTAATAATGTGCTGTGACACTTCTGTATTTTTGTGTCTGATTTTGTAAGCAAGTAGTTTTTGAGTGAGGTGAAATTTGGGGTACGCAAGACAAATCAAATTCCTGAAAGGAGTAGAGTAGTCTGGAAAGGTTGAGAGCCACTGCTTGATTGGTACTGGCAAATTAGATCCATAAGATGTTAATTGTGTGGCTTAGTAGCACATAAGTTTTGAAATGCCTGGCCAGAATTTTCAAATTTGAGTGCCAAAATCCACAATTAGAAAACCTAAATAAGTGGTCTTGATTTCATTTGCTTTCACATCTGTGGGAATTGTGGGTATTCATCGTCTCTGAAAACTAAGGCACCTTTAAAAAATCAGCCTAACTGGATTTAGACACCGAAGTTTAAAAACTTTTTTTTTTTTTTTTTGCTCATGCATATATAAGAACCTATTTTTGTAATGTGTCTTTATTAGGAGAATTCCATCTTATATGTCACTGGAAGTCTAATCTGTCCCTATAGGAAGTGTCTGCTAGTAAGAAAATATAATGCGAGAGAAGCCCACTTCTCTAAATCGGGGTAGGCAACCTATGGCATGCATGGTGACAGCAGCACGCAAGCTGATTTTCAGTGGCACTCACACTGCCTGGGTCCTGGCCACCGGTCCCACGGGCTCTGCATTTTAATTTAATTTTTAATGAAGCTTCTTAAACATTTTAAAACCCTTATTTACTTTACATACAATACTAGTTTAGTTATACGTTTTAGACTTATAGAAAGAGACCTTCTAAAAATGTTAAAATGTATTACTGGCACATGAAACCAAATTAGAGTGAATAAATGAAGACTTGGTACACCACTTCTGAAAGGTTGCCGACTCCTGCTCTAAATCATTTTTTTTTTCTTCCAGGAAAGCCATTGTTTAAACTTGTTATATTTATGCAGGGTATATTCTAATTCTGGTCCACATCTTCATCTTACCAATATGAGCTAATGTTTTCGTGTGGCTTTCTTGCCCCCCTTTGGAATGTTTAGCTTCCTTATTTAGAACTGGATCTTTTGTTCTATTCTGCAAACAAAATAACTATATATATACCTTTTTAACAAAACAAAAGTGTGCTTCATTCTGTCAGTATAGCAATCAGCTGGTGCAAACTGTTGATACAGCTATAGATCACAGGGAATATTATGTTTGTTTTTTGTTTTTGTTTTCCCATGAATGTTTTGAGAGGGTATTAAAACAATGTTTCTGCAGAATAGAACAGAAGACCCAGTTCTGAATAAGGAAGCTAAGACTCTTTTCTCTGAACCTACTCCTGTTTTTCAACATCCATCTTGAATTGTAAACACTAACTGGACACAGTATTTCAGCCATGCAGGGCGGCGCTTCCATTTAGGCAACCTAGGCGGTCGCCTAGGGCGCCAGGATTTGGGAGGGCGGCAGACTGCTCTGGTGGACTTCCCACAGGCGTGCCTGCAGAGGGTCTGCTGGTCCCGCGGCTCCGGTGGAGCATCCGCAGGCATGCCTGTGGGAGGTCCACCAGAGCTGCGGGACTGGCGAGCCAGCCCTGCGCCTAGGGCGCCAAAAACCCTGGTGCTCCTCCTGCAGCCATAGTCACACCAATGCCTAATACAGAGGTCAAATCATCTCAGTACTGCTACTTGAGATTCCCTTGTTTATTCATCCAAGGATCACATTAGCCCTTTTAGCCACAGGTGGTGCACTGGGAGCTCATGTTCACTGATCATCCACCATGACCCCCAAATCTTTTTTAGAGTCACGGCTTTTCCCGATAGTGTCCCCTATCCTGTAAGTAATGACCTGCATTCTTTGTTCCTAGATATATGCATTTACTTGTATCAGTGGCAACCGTCCTCCTCATTATTTACCACTCCTCCATTTTTTGTGTAATTTGCAAACTTATTCAGTGATGATTTTATGCTTTCTTATAGGTCACTGATAAAAATGTTAGAGTAGGACCAACAATTGAGCCCAACAGGACTCCACTGGAAACACATCCATTTGATGATGATTCCCTGTTTACAATTACATTTTGAAGCCTATCAGGCAGCCAGCATTTAATCCATATAATGTGTGCCATGTTGACTTCACCATTCTAGTTTTGTAATCAAAATATAATGTGGCACCAAGTCCAATACCTTACAGAAGTGTGTTACATCAACAATATTACCTTTTTATCAACCAAATTTGTAATCTCATTAAAAAAAAACAAACGAGTTAGACAGGTTCTATTTTCCATAAACCCATGTTGATTGGTGTTAAATATATTACCCTCTTTAAATTCTTTATTAAATAAGTCCTGTATTAGCTGCTCCATTATCTTGCTCAGGATTGGTGTCAGACTGACAGGCCTGTAATAACTCAGGTCATCTCATTTACCCGTTTCAAATACTGGCACAACATTAGCTTTCTTCCAGTCTTCTGGAACTTCCCCAGTATTCCAAAATGAAATGAAAATCAATATTAATGGTTCAGCAGCTTCTCAGCCAGCTCTCTTAAAACTCTTGGATACAAGTTATATGGATCTGCTGTTTTAAATATGACTTCCTTTAGTAGCTGCTGTTTAACATCCTCCTGAGGTAGTAATGAAATGGAAAGAGTGATATCCTGATGAGACTACATCTGTTTTTGCTAAATACAGAACAGAAATATTTACTCCACACTTCTGCCTTTTACAATTTATCATCAATAATAATTCTACCATTTCCATCTAGTAATAGACCAATGCCTTTGTCAGGAATCTTTTTGTTCCTAATATATTTAAAAAATTCATTACTGCTTTTAACTCTGCTGACCCTATACTTCTCTTTCTGTCCCTTTGCTTCCCTTACTAGTTTTCTACAAATCCCAGCTTCTGACTTGTATTCATTACTGTCAATTTCCCCTTTCTTTAATTTGTTAAAATTTTAAATATAATATGGATTATAACTGCTTTCACTTCCCACTTCCCTCTAATCTAGGTTAGTTTTTTTTAACCAAGCCTCCTGATTGTGCCTTATTGGGCATCTAGTAAAATATTCTTAAAAAATTCTCAGTTATTATTCACATTTTTCTGATTAAATTCTTCCTCCTACCTGATTTAGCTCATAATTGTTTTCAGCTTTGTGAAACTGGCCCTTTTAAAGCACCAAGTATATATATGACTGATTTGCTCATCATTCTGTCTGCACATTATAAATGTGATCAAGGAGTGATGACTTGTACCTAAGTTACAATTTAATTTCTAGTTCTATGATCAGTTTCTCTTTGTCTGTCAAGACCGGGTCTAATGTAGTATTCCGCTGTGTTGGTTGTGACACTTTTTCAGTTAGGAAATTATTTATAATATTTAAAAATTCCAAGGATGTTTTAGTACTGTCAGCAAGAGATCTCAAGCATGTGTTACTCGAATTGATCCCCATGATTATGCACTTTTTTCCTACACATTATGGAGCTGGTTATCCTTTTTTTCCGATGAGATTTGGTGTCTGTAGCAGACACCAACTAATACCCCATGTTGTGCTTTATCTGTTAGGACATTGATCCATAAGCATTCAGATCATCTGCATTTGAGTTCAATTACTCAGAAACAGGTAATGGTATTTTTAGCATAGAATGCTACTCTCCTTTTGCTTTTGTCCACTTGATCTTTCGTAAGTAGTTGTAACAATAGATTTTAACATTCCAATCTTGTGAATCATCTCACCAGGTTTCAGTAATACCAGCTACAGTTTGAATTTGTGCTGATAAATGAACAATCCCAGTTCCTTTTGTTTGTTACCCAGGCTGCTAGCACTGGTGTATAGGCAATTAAAGAATTTCTCCTCTTCATGTAGTTTGGTTCCTTTATTAATTTTGTTCTCAACATACTGATTTTGTGCTAGAGTGCCCATATTTTCCCTTTTTTGTTCTTTTAATGTCCCTCACACACCTATCTCTTCTCTTACCCTCTCCCAAAAGCTGTCCCCAATAGCCATTTTTCTCTCTAAATCCTACCTGGATTCAGGCTGGGTGGTTCCTTATATGGTCTTCAGCAGTGATTGCACCACTCTATTGTGGGTACAGCATTTATTCACATACTCATCTCTCCCCCTCACACACCACTCACATACACACAGTCCAATATCACTGCCCATCCCATGCACACCAGGCAAATATCTGAGGAGAAGCAAATGTGTGTTTTTAATCTCTGAGTTGTCTGGAAATCTTAAATGGCAACAATTGCTGCTGTTTGGATAAGGATAGCCTGTGAAAGTGCTGCATTCTTCTGAAGATATGTTGTCTCAGCGTGGCAGGGCTTTTACTTAGAACAAGGAAAAAGAGATGGGGAAAAAGCAAACTGTGAAACTATAGTAGAAAAATCAACATATTTAAAATTATAGATTTATCTTATTCTATAACAGAGGTTGGCAACCTTTCAGAAGTGGTGTACCGAGTCTTCATTTATTCACTTTAATTTAAGGTTTTGTGTGCCAGTAATACATTTTAACGTTTTTAGAAGGTCTCTTTTTATAAGTCTACAATATATAACTAAACTATTATTGTGTGTAAAGTAAATAAGGTTTTTAAAATGTTTAAGAATCTTCATCTAATTTTAAATGAAAATACAGAGCCTCCCAGACCAGTGGCCAGGACCTGGGCAGTGTGAGTGCCACTGAAAATCAGCTCACGTGCCACCTTCGGCACCTGTGCCGTAGGTTGCCTACCCCATTCTATAACTCACTCTGACTTCACTCTTACTTTTTGTTCTAAGATCAGTATACTACATAGCCAGACTTTTAGGTTCAATTCAGGAATCTTATGGACTGTAGTAGAGGAACTCTTCCCCTTTTAATTGCTGCAGAAATTATTTTTCCATGCTCAGCTTTAATTCCCCCAAAGTCATGAGATCTTTTAGTTTCTGAGGTAAAAGACCTCTTTATAAGTAGGGGCCTACCAAATTCACACCCATGGAAAAGCATGTCACAGACTGTGAAATCTGGTCTTTCCCATGAAATCTGCTCTTTTGTGTGCTTTTGCCCTATACTCAGATTTCACGGGGGAGACCAGTGTTTCTCAAGTTGGGAGTCCTGACCTAAAACAGGATTGGGAGAAGGTTGCAAGATAATTTTAGGAGGATTGTGGTATTGCCACCATTACTTCTGAACTGCCTTAAAAATCATAAATTTCATGGTTCCAGCTATTTAAATCTGAAATTTCACAGTGTTGTAATTAGAGGGGTCTAAACGTAAAAGGAGTTATGGGGGGTCACAAGGTTTTTGTAGTGGGGTTGCAATACTGCTACCCTTACTTCTGTACAGCTGCTGGTGAAGGCACTGCCTTCAGAGCCGAGCAGCCGGAGAGCAGCTTGGCCGGGTGCCTAGTTCTGAAGGCAGCGCCCTGCCAGCAGCAGCACAGAAGTAAGGGTGGCAATACAATACCATACCATACCACACTTATTTGTGCACTGCTGCCTGCAGAGCTGAGCGCCCAGAGAGTGGCAGCTGATGAGGAGGGCCCAGCTCTGCAGGCCACAACACAGAAGTAAAGGTGGCAATACCATACCATGCCATCCTAACTTCTGTGCTGCTGCTGGCGGCAGCTTTGCCTTCTGAGCTGGGCTCCCAGCCAGCCACCGCCACTTTTACATTTAGGACCCCTCCAATTACAGCACTGTGTGAAATTTAAGATTTCAATAGCTGAAATCATGAAATTTATGATTTTTAAAATCCTATAACCGTGAAATTGACCAAAATGGATTGAATTTGGTAAGGCCTTACTTATAAGGCCTGGATGAGTTTAGAAAAGAATGCTCTGGTATGGTGACTCCAGTTTTGAAGTGGCATTAGTGTGGGCACTGTTCTTGTGTCCACTAAAAATATCATACCATGTCGTACCTTTTGGCTTTTATGCTTAAAAACTAAGGGCATAATATAGCCTATGGGAAAATATTGGTATGTTTTTTGGTAGTAGTAGTAAATACTGATAGTATCCGAAATCCCCAGTCAAGATTGAAATTCACAGTGCTGGGTGTTTTACAAACACAGGAAAAATTCCCTGCCCTCATAGGCTTACAAATTTAAAAACACAAACAGAAGAAGGGTAGGGGATGTGGATAATACATACAATCAGTCCAATGAATAGGGTGAATAATTTGCATATAGTTAGTTACATGTAGACAATTCAAGTGACTCTTGATTGTGTCTTACATGTTTTGCTTATTTTAATTATGATCACTTATTTTAATTATGATCACTTATTTCCCTAAAAATCTGACCAAAAAACATAGCTCAGATCAAGATACCCCATGCAATGACTGTTGTTTAACATCAAAAAAGAATCACAGTGTGTTTCTGGGAGCTTATATGCAGTGTGACAGTCCCAGGATAGAAGAAGAAGAATAGGATAGAGAGAGAAGGTGGATTAGGTAATATCCTTTATTGGGCCACCTTCTGTTGGTGAGAGAGACAAGCTCTCCCACCTTGTCTTTATGAGAGATGGTAATACTTGGAGGCTGTCTCTCTGCCTTCTGTCTCAAAATGCACCTGAGGGATATAGTAATACACCAACAATACTCTCTCTTTAGTATTGTCCTGTTAAAGAGATACTGCCCAAGTCCAATCCCCCTGTTTTTCACATCACAGAGGCTACGTCCAGACTACCCCCCCGTATCGGCAAGTTAAAATCGATTGCTCGGGGATCGATATATCGCGTCTCATCTAGACGCGATATATCGATCCCCGAGCACGCTTATATCGATTCCGGAACTCCATCAACCCCAACGGAGTTCCGGAAACGACAGGGAGAGCCGCGAACATCGATCCCGCGCGGTGAGGATGGGTGAGTAATCCGATCTTAGATATTCGACTTCAGCTACGTTATTCACGTAGCTGAAGTTGCGTATCTAAGATCGATTTCCCCCCTGTAGTGTGGACCAGCCCTTACACTGACAAGAGAATTTGGGATTTAACAGGATATTATTTTTTCATACACTGTGGTTGTTTTTGTATTTGAATGGAAGAAGATAAGCTGTACTGGAAGCGGAAGTTTATCCACATTCAAAGATGTGTGACAGTAGTGCAGGATATTTTAAATCTATTTTATCAAAATGTTTGAGATCTGAGAGGTCACCATTCCCTTGTTAAATGAGCATTGGCAATCAACTAAACATCCATTTGTATTTAATAAAAGCATGATGTTTTGTAACTTGACTGATGTTCTTTCAGAACTGAGTCTAAAATTTCATAGGCCACTTTAGTCATTCCAGCTCTTAGATAAACAGTATACCTAGGGATTCTGGTTTTTAGTTTAAATTGAAATACATTGATAAAATAACTCTATATATTTTTTTCAAAATTTAATGAAAAAAGCCTGTATTGCATCCTGTCCATTCTGTCTATGGTTTACTTCTGGATTGCATATAGCAGTAGTATAGTAAGCACTTCTTTAAGTGTGGTTATGGGAGAATATAGGATGTGAACAATAAATCAGATTACCTTTTAAAATTTTACATTTTAAATTTGTTTGGGGTCTTGCTAAGGGAAACCAGTGTTTGCTCAAATATATGCAGTATCAAATCACATATATCTATACTAGTTAATGTACAGGAAGTAACAAGGTGCTAAATTAGCCAAAACTAAAAAAAGTGAATAGCAATAGTAATCAAAATCGTACTTAAGTGTAACTAATTTCTTTTACAACATGTGCAATGTTTCTGGTGGATTCTTTGTAAAGTTAACTTCTCTGTTTAGAAAACAAAACTTATTTCAGGAGCTGTGCACACTGTTCAGGCTTTTATCTTGGCAGTGGTACCTTTTGGTCTTATAGGATAGCTTCCATTTTTGGGAGGGTATGGAGAGTTTGCCACTTGTTGCAGATGAACTTAAATTGAAAACTTTGTTACATTTCTATTTAATTCATTACAAACTAGGAATACAATAATTTCCCAATTTGGAAATTTTGTACCTGATTCTGATAATTTAGCCAATTTGTACAAATTTAAAGAAGGAAAATTTTTCTGAATAATTCTAATAACCAGCCTTCGGTGATGGCTATTTTAAGTATGGCTGCCTCTTACCCTCCTAACTCCTCCCCCCAATCTCAGATCAACTTTCACACTGAAAATACAATAGTAAAAGTAAATAAGTGGGTATGAAAAACTTAAATACCTAACAAGCCACATAAGTATTTCACAATAATTAAACTTTTTTACTACTCTTGAGTGCTATTTAGAGGCTCTCTTCTGATCTAAAAATAAATGAAGCCAATTAAAGTTGACTTACCATAAAATGGTGGACTATGGCTCACCACCCTTCATCTGAACATTTACTTTTATGGAGGCACATTCTCCCTATATGGGGAACCAAGGGGTAAGGAAGGTGACATCTCTGAATCTAGCAAATAGCTGTTAAAAGGATGAATGACAATTCAGTAAACATCAAATAAAAAAAATGTGGTTTTATATGATGTGCTATGTGCATTACTGACAAATGTGAAGACAAGTGGTGGTTTTCTGGTTCCATTATGTCAATGCCAAAACTCCTTTTGATTATTTGGGTCAGGATTTCACCCAAGATCCGTGCCCCAAAGAGCTTACATTGTTTAAAGATTCTCAAATGCAAGTCATGCAGGGAAACAATTCTTGCTTTTACGATTTTTATAATGTATTTTATTTTATTTTGTTTTACGTATAGGCTGGATCAAGGCCACTATCCATCTGAGCATATTGTAACCTCAGAGGCCTAAGGAGACTAGAATGTTTTGTTAGCCCCAAACATCTTACATACTAAATTACAGTCTCCTTTCCTTTTCCTTTTTTTAATGCAGACAACAACAAAAAGTAAATACCAGCACAACTGCACTAGAGAAATGACTCTCTATAGGGTGTGCACAGAACATCTCACGTCATCAGTTAGTCCTCCAGTCTCGGAGGGGAGGTTGGGGTGGGTCATGTAAATCTTGTGTATCTTCAGGAAATCTGAATTACAAGGCAAGAGATTCCCTCATCTATAAAGATATAATGAATAGAAGATTTTCATTTTTGTAGTGCAAGTAGCTCCAGGGATCTCCTGAGCTAAAAAGTATAATAGTGAAGAACGCTGTAATAATTATAAACAATGCTGATGTCCACAAAGAAAGAGACCCTGTAGCTGCCTAAGAGAGCAAAATGTCTTAAGAGCTAAAAGTTTTTCCTTCATATTTCATGCTGGAGGCACAAGACCAGAAAGGGAGAATCATGAGCAATTCTTCTGGGAAGGCAGAAGTGCATGGTTAGTAATTATCTCAACTAAGTAAATACCACACCCTAGCTGTAGTCCATAACACAAAAGCACAGCAAGCAAAAGATTTCATCACATTTTATTAGAGCCATTTTTTTTGTCTAGCATTTTTTACTTTAAATGTATTAAAACTTTTTTTACACACCTTTTAATTGGAAGACTATTGTTTATAGCCCTTTATGCAAAAAATGAAGAAGATTATTAAATGTATAGCATAAAGGGTCAAGAAGGGGATGACTGAAGAAAATAGGTGTGTGGGAAACTTCCCTTTTTCTGTGTTAATAAAAGACGTACTGTGTGTGTTAGCATCATAGCTAAATTATCCTACATATAAAAGTGCATACCCAAACAGATCCAAAGATTCTGGATGCTGCTTTCCTCATTTGGCTTTTAATGTAACCTTTTAAAATTGTTGCTTTAGAAAGCAGTTGAACACTGTTTTTAGAAAACACTCACTTCCTATTTTACTGTGGTAAAGTTAGTTTATTATGTGAAGTCTGAACATTCAAACTTGGTTTAAATTGTCAGTGATAGTGTAGCTCAAGAAGGTGAAGTTTGACAGTTTCAGCCATAAATCGTGATTTTGTGGCTTTCTTAGTTTGACACATTTGTTTTAATTAACATTTTGGTATTTAATATTGGGTTTTTTTTTTTGTTTTTTGTTTTTGGTATAAACCTCCCCTGCTCCTGAAAAATATTTAAAAGACTTAGGCTATGTGTATATTTGGATCTGGGGGTGTGATTCCCAGCTTGGGTAGGCATATTTGCACTACTTGTCATTGAGCTAGCATTCTAAAAACAGTAGTGTAGCCACAGCAGCATGGGCAAGGAGAAAGAATGTACTCCCAGGCTCTAGGCAGATTTGTATTTAGTATGGCTAGCTCAGTGTGAGCTACTGCAAGTATGTTTAGTTGAG
The DNA here is from genome assembly GCF_025201925.1 of Gopherus flavomarginatus. Lineage (NCBI taxonomy): Eukaryota > Metazoa > Chordata > Testudines > Testudinidae > Gopherus > Gopherus flavomarginatus. The sequence continues at coordinate 271,246,362 of NC_066617.1, forward strand.
CTGGTACTTGCATCCCCAGCTCTGAGTGTAGATATACCCTTACAGTAGAAGTTATTATGGAAGCCTGTAAGTTGGCATACATCACCTTGATCGATGGGTCCATCATCCCTCACAGAGAGCACCGATCACAACACGTCATTTGTATTGTTCTTCTAGCCAGTCCTTCAGCCACCCGCTGGTTAGGCTCAGTGGCACCGGACACCCGTTGGGCATAGTGCACTGTAGCCCAGAACTCCTGAGCCATCTGCCAGCGTCTGCCTCCCATGTAGCTGGGATTACAGGCATGCGCCACCGCACCTGACTAGCATACATGCTTTAGCCAAAAAAAGTTTTCTTTGCCTTCATTAATGTCAATACGTATTCAAAATATGCATATTTCTGAGAATGGTAAAAACTTAGTGTGCAGCATATATGTGCAACAAATGTTTCACGGTTTTCTTTCAGTCCTGGTGCCCACTTTTCCTTGGAGAAGGAAATGATCCATCTGTTTCTCTTTCTTCAAGCATACCCAGAGTGTGATGGAAGTGAGGTTGAAAGCTTTCCTTCTAGAGCTGTCCATGTAAGCCGTCTCAGACATCAGTTCAGTGTCTCTCAGTCACTGTCCCAGAGAGCTAGAAGTCTGCTCTGAACTCCTGGGCTGCATCCACTCAAAGTTTTCTGCTACTGTGTGGGCATTAATATCCGAAGGGCTGAAAAGAGCACCACTCCAAAGATGTGCCCAGGTGCAAGTCACCTTTTTCTGTACCTGGCAAGACACTGAAGGGTCATCAGCTATATGACTCATCTTGGGATAATATGTCTAAGATTCATAAGCCCAAAGACCATTTCTGGTACCCCGGTACTGACGTCTAAAGCAGCACCTGTGGTATCCTCTAAATCAGCCCTTGGTGCTGATCTCTCTGCCTCAGCCCTGGCACCGAGTGCCTTGGTACCTGGAACCACAGAACTCAGTGTTCTGTTATTGTAGTGTTGGGACTTCCCACCTCTGTACAGACTACCTCCATCATACCCCCTGCCTTGGCACTTGGTTTCTTGTCACTAAAAACCTTTTATATGGTGCCAAGTGACTTATTGGAAGGCTTAGCACTGAGTCCCCTGGCTACAAAAATGGAGAGATGGTGGCCAAACAACCAGCATTGGAGTCACTGGTATGCAAGGTTAAACAAGCGTCCTCTGTATTTACCTCCTTTGTACAAAGGATACATGTGAGAGGAGGTATATTTCTACTCTGCCCAGCAAGAGGAGGAAACTGTCTCCCACTAGCCATCTGTTATTTCTCTGGTTAGCTCACTAGGAATCAGAGGGGTTTTAGGGAGGAGTCTGAGGAATAGTAGAAAGAGGTCTGAGCTTCAATGGGACGACTCTACCTGGTACTGCCCATGTGCCCTCTACTGCATTACTCCTATCCCATACCAGCCACAGCCTTATTGATCCTCTGGGGCATACAAGTTTACTCAAGGATACCTGCTTAATTGGCTGTCACAAGGGCTAGATCAATCTTCCCAAAGAGACACATCAAGCCACCTCCATTGAGCCAGTTTGTTCTGCCACATCTATTTCAGAGGCAGGAGGAAAAAAATGAATAGGAACATCAGCTGTTCATCCAGTCCCTGTTGCAATGTTCTCATCCTTCCCTGACAAGGCTGTGTATTTAGAACCAAAAAATAGCAAGAAATTGTTTTTCCCTCTAACATTTCTATGTAGAAGTATTAATGAAATAATTGGAACATGAAGGAAAATGCTGACTAATATAGTGAAGCTGCTTAGGTATGACAGAGTTAATTTTATTACCTCTAAGTAATCTGTAATAGATGGATGTATAGTCCATTCTCGAATATTTCTAGTGGAAGTATTTGTACTGTTCTGTTAACTTCTCCCATTGCTAAAATATTCTTGTTATAGGGGACCTGGTTATAACCCCTAATATTTAGTTTCCCCAACACTTTCCATTATAAAGAGTTTTGTGTCCTTTTTCTTTGGGACATTCTTGCACCTTTATTGTTCTGTAGCAAGTTTTGATATCAGCTGGGGAAATCCCGTGGCTAGAGAAGTGATTTGTTTTTCTTCATACTTTGAATTTCATTCAGTTTTTGCTGATAGCGAAGTTGTTTTAAAATGGTTCATTCCCTTCTCTTGCTTGTGCAAGAAAGAAGCCCAAACTGGGCACCTCATCTAATCTAGTTCTTACCACCATCCCATGGGGGCACAACACAGGACAGGAAAGCTCCCCCAGTTCTTGGTAGGAATTAGGAGAATGAGCTGAGTGGATGCAGTATTAGAATCTAGTAGTTTGTCCCCATTAATATAAGAACATAATGGCCATACTAGATCAGACCAGTGGTCCACCTATCCCAGTATCCCGTCTTCCAACTGTGGCCAATGTGAGGTGCTTCAGAGGGAATGAACAGAACAGGTAATCATCAAGTGGTCCATCCCCTGATGCCCATTCCCGTCTTCTGGCAAAAAGAGGCTGGGAACACTTAAGAGCATGGTTTTGCCTTCTGGAATAACAGCTCGCTTGCTGTTAACTAGCATAGTTAGTCCTGTAGCTCAGTAGTAGCAACCAAGTGTGTTGTGGTGGTAAAGGTTCAGGGTTCAAACCTGTCTGATGATGGGTATGTATGTTATTTTTACCTGTTTTCCTTAAAAACAAACAAACAAAACACAACTAGGAAATTGTATTACATTAAAAGAACATTAATTTAGTTACAAAGTCAAATACTGAAAGTTAAGAAATGCCAAACTTAAGGTTGGTCACGCAACCTTAATTCTGTCTCTCTTGTGCATTTGCAAATGAAACTGTCTTAAGTTATGCAGTCACCGTCCCCTTCCTCCCCTTGTGACCCCTGTCTGATTTAATGTATGCACAAGGGGTCAAAATTAGATTTCACAGGTCACCGTAAATTTCCTGTTCCCTAACTTTAAATACTTAACTTTAAATAACATTTTAAATTTAGCTTTATCGTACGTAATAGTTAAAATGTTTACTTAATTTTTAAACTAAACTCTCCCTTCTACACTGCATGTGCATTCCTTTCCTATTGTTCTGGTCTTGTTGAACTAAGCACACTGTGCTGTACAAATAAATGAGAATTAACTTTTCCTTTTTATATCATACTTCCAAAGTGTTTGTAAATAAATGCTTTTTCTTTTGACTAAGTATACCCAATTCATGTAATCTCTCCTGATGAATCTTATTTTACAAATTTATCATTTTGTTGTCCTTTTGAATTCCCTCCAATATTCTAATATTTAGTTACTGGGAATCTTACCATGTGGTAGTTATTAGATTATCTAAAGTAATTTCTGAGTAATTTATAATCTAAGCACGTGAACGCTGGTAACCTTTCCTGGATAAAGCCTTCCAAGTACAGAGATTTATTATCAAAATTTGACTAATCTACTTCATACTTGAAAGAAAAAACAATTTACTATCTTTAAGACGTCTTTTGCCATGGTTGATTATCATTCACTTTTTAAAAATAGATTAAGTACCTTGATGATAAGATAATAATCCCTTTATAGACTTAGTATTGTAAATAGTAGGATATAGGATTTTAAATGGTTATTAGATGAAGAAAAAAATTAGAGAAATAGGTGAGTCCCATTTTATGCAGCTAATTTTTCAGCAAGGGTCAGATTCTGCCATCTGCACTGATGTTGAGTAGAAATTTACTTCCAGATTAGTGCCATTGACCTTAGTTGATCCCATCAGGGAGTAAATTACTGAGCACATGCGGTAAGTATAGGGTGATAAGATAGCAAGTGTAAAAAAATCGGGATGGGGTGGGAGGTAATAGGTGCCTATATAAGAAAAAGCCCCCAAAATCAGGACTGTCCTTATAAAATTGGGACATCTGGTGACCCTAAGTAAGTATTATCAAATTAAAGTGCTGTCCACAGTAAAACCTTCTGTAATTGTCTTTGTCTCCATTATTTGTATTTATGTTACTGTGGTATTTCAGTTTAACTGACGCAAGGAAATGTTACATTTCAATCCAAATTTAAAATTATTATGCAGAATCTGAGGTTACATTCAACATTTTCTAGGTTGTTTGATTGCACAGAAGACTTTTCAAAATGTAAACAACTGTGTTCTTCACATTTCGACAGGACAGACTGGAACTATTTAGCATCAATAGAGTTGCTAATTTACAGATTTCATATTAATCAAGTATTAATTATCATGTATTTTAATACTACTCAGACTTTTCCAAGTAGGAATCAGATGTGGAAGTGCTCTGATTAGAACCTAATCTTTGTGATTATTCTGAAAGCCTACATTTGACCCAAAGCACCAAGTCAAACTTATTAATAATTAGGGTGTTTCTACATTGGAAAATTGATTGGAATAGCTATAGCTAGCCATACTGGTGTAACTCCCTTGTGTGGATGCTCCATTCTGGAATAAAAGTTAGTTTATTCCAGTATAGTGTCTACATGGGGTGGGGATATGTGTTATGTGAGCATATCTATAGCAGAATAAGTATTTTGCTATAGCTGTGCTGTTTAATTTCTCCATGTAGACAAGCCTTTCATTATAAACACTTAATGGTCACATTTTTGAATACTAACTTTCTTTAAAAATCAAACCAAACCCTCGAGATAGATTCTCTGTAACAGACATACTCTAATATTTCTAGGCAGAGTGGCTGCAGCTGTAAACAAACCCGTATATTTGGCAAAAACTGTATGTGTCCCCTTGAAGTTGCATGTGATTCTAAGGAGATGTCTTCATTGCAGAGTTAACCTGGGTGATTGGCGCCTGGGTTAACCTAGTCTGGGTTGCACATCTCTGCTGCAAATCTCTATTTGTGCCAGACGTGTGTTGCTGTGTCCATACTGTGTTGTAGTTACCCATCTGAGATGCTAGGACTTCTGGATGGATATCCCAGGTCTCTTCAGTGTCCTGAATTGGGTTATGCTATGAATTCTTATGAAGTGTATTGTGGGAGAACTTTTGTTGTTGTTTCCGGAGCCTATGTGGAAGTGTTCTTAGCAAACTCATTAAGTAATCCACCCAAGGTTTGGCTGATTGTCTGTCTGTTTTCAGGTGAATATGTTCAAATATTAGGTCTTAGCTTACCTCATCCAGAGGCACACCAGAACCCTGATGTCAGCATCTGGCTAGCTAACAGTTAACATTGCACTGGGAGGATGATTTGTCAGATTGCATCACTGTTCAAGTACTGTAAAAGTTCAGTAGAAATGTAGCAGGACACATGCAATGTAGGGTTTAAATGCCAAACTGCTGTATATAAACTGGAAGAAGTCTTCCAGTGCAGAAGAAGGGAGTAGGTAGAGTGAAAGAAAATGTGATCTGGGGAAATTGTGGGATGGCATTGAAGGAGTATCAGCACTCATGTTGATTACCCCTGTGTCCCCATTGCAAAGCAGGTGGGTTAACAGCCCAGATTAAAGCACAATCTGGGCTCAAGCCTATACTACTGAGTGGTGCCACCTAGAACAGGTTTAAAGCGCCACTGACCCCAGGTCAGAGGTTTTTGTGTGTGATTGGTAGCCAGGTTAAGGGCGACATCTGGGTAAGAGCCCAGGCTAACTCTTCAGTGAAAACATATCCTAAATGAGTATTGCCACAATGATAACTCAGACATAGGTTAAGGGTTTGTTACAGAAGTGGATGGGTGAGATTCTGTGGCCTGCATTGTGCAGGAGGTTAGACTAGATGATCATAATGGTCCCTTCTGACCTTAAAGTCTGAGTATTGCCGTAGTCTCCACTCTGTCCTCCCTTACTTTTCCAAACACTTTTTTTTGTGTGTCTTACCTCTTACACAAATCAGCATATTTATATGTAATTGTTAGTCATTATGGTTCAACTGTATTGTGTAATGTGATTTTTTTTTAAAAATTCCTGTTTTTGAATGCTGCAAATTTATGTGATAGCTGAAGTCAATTGTTTCAAGTAGCTTTATGTATAGCAATTTTAGACAGATAGATTAGTATACAATTGTAATTTTTTCACAGTGTGTTTGAGTATCTTTTCTATTCATTTTCTAGGCAAAACCAAAGCTAATTGAGCCAATAGACTACGAAAATGTCATTGTTCAGAAGAAAACACAAATTTTAAATGATGCGTTACGTGAGATGCTACTTTTCCCTTATGATGACTTTCAGGTAATTATTTAACTTCAGTTTCAATGAATTTTATTAGTAATGTTACAGACATGAGACACTGGAATAGGTGAATGGAAAACCATTAAGTACAGCTTTGAATTTCTAAAACTAAGAATCTTTCTATCATCTGAGTCCTTGGATATTCATGCTTTTATTTTGCGTGATTCTTCTAGTGCAGACTGGTGAAGTACTGACAAACTCCACCATTCTTTCAGGATATAGGAGGTTCCACTTCCTCAGCACAGCCAGCTTGCTTCCTGCTTGAGAGGCAGCTGGTCAGATAATGGCAGCCCTTATTGCATTTTAAAACTTTTCCTAGATAATTTCAGTTTTTTTGATATACCTGCTGGATTTGGTGCTGTCTATTGGACCCAAAATATCATGACTGGTTTAAAAATCCTAACTTTGTGTTCATTATTTGCTGTCTAGTTTTTACTCCTTAGGTACAGTTGGGTCACATTTTCAAGTGCTTCTGCACAACAATGGATATAAACTTTTTAATGAAAGCTGAGATTCTCATCTAATCACAAGGCTCCAGGGGCTCAGGCTTTTAAGAAAAACCACCAAATGTTGTGGCTTTTATGGTGTTATGAGGAGAATTGGCAACACTGTATACAATACATGGAGATTCTCTTTTGCAAAAGGAGTAAGTTACCATTGAGCAGAAAAAGGCACTACGGAGACCTGTGTATGAATGTTTTACCTCCATAATTTTCTTTCTTTAGATTTCATGAGTTCTGTGTGGAGAGCATAGTATCCAATAAACATTTTCTATAAATAAAATCATATACATAACTAGAGAAAAAAGAATAGAATCATAGAACCGGAAGGGACCTTGAGAGGTCATCAAGTCCATTCCCCTGCAATCATGTCAGGACTAAGTATTATCTAGACCATCCCTGATAGATGTTTTTCTAACCTGGTCTTAAAAACCTCCAGTGACGGAGGTTCCATAGCCTCCCTGGGCAATTCCAGTGCTTAATCAACCTGACAGGAAATTTTTCCTAATGTCCAACCTAAACTGCCGTTGCTGCAATTTAGGCCATTGCTGCTTGTCCTGTCTTCAGAGGTTAAGGATAATAACTTTTTCCCTCTTCTCTTTTTATGTACTTAGAAACTGTTATCATGTCCCCTCTCAGTTTTCTCTTTTCCAGACTAAACAAACCCAGTTTTTTCAATCTTCCCTCATAGGTCAAGTTTTTTCTAGCCCTTTAATAATTTTTATTGCTCTTCTTTGGACTTTCTCCAAATTGACCACATCTTTCCTGAAATGTGACAGACAGAATTGGACACAATACTCTAGTTGAGGCCTACTCAGCGTGAAGTAGAGCGAAAGAATTACTTCTTATGTCTTGCTTACAACACTCCTGCTCAAACATCCCGGAATGATGTTTACTTTTTTGCAACAGTTACGCTGTTGATGGATATTTACCTTGTGATCAGCTATGACATCCAGATCCCTTTCTGCAGTACTCCTTTCTAGGCTGTCATTTCCAATTTTGTATGTGCATGACTGATTTGATTCTTCCTAAGTGGAGTATTTTGTATTTGTCCTTACTGAATTTCATCCTATTCTCTTAGACCATTTCTCCAGTTTGTCTAGATCATTCTGAATTTGAATCCTATTCCCCAAAGCACTTGCAACCCCTCCTAGCTTGATATTGTCTGCAACCTTTAAGTGTATTCTCTATGCCATTATCTAAATCTGATGAAGATATTGAACAGAACCGGACCCAGAACTGATCTCTTCAGAACCTTACTTGCTATGCCCTTCCAGCTTGACAATGAACCACTGATAACTACTCTTTGGGAATGATTTTCCAACCAGTTATGCATCTATCTGATAGTAGCTCCATCTAGGTTGCATTTCCCTAGTTTGTTTATGAGAAGATTGTGTGAGACAGGGCACCTCTTCACTGGCAATGTTAAAGCGCTGCCGCGGCAGTGCTTTAACATGGTTTGTGTAGTTGCAGTATAGCGCTCTAAAAAAACCACCTTTGTGAGGGGAATAGCTACCAGCGCTAGGAGTGCGGCTACCAGAGTTGGTACACTATCTACACTGGCACTTTACAGCGGTGAAGCTTGCAGTGCTCAGGGGGGTGTTTTTTCACATCCCTAAGCGAGAAAGTTGCAGTGTTATACTGTGCCAGGGTAGACAAGCCCACAGTATCAAGCCTTACTAACGTCAAGATATACAGTACTACACTTACCGCTTCCCCTTATCCACAAGGCTTGTTATCCTGCCAAAGAAAGCTATTAGGTTGGTTTGACATGATTTGTTCTTGACAAATCCATGCTGACTGTTACTTACCACCTTATTATCTTCTAAGTATTCGCAAATTGCTTAATTATTTGCTCCATTATCTTTCTGGGTACTCAGCTTAAATTGACTGGTCTGTAATGGTGACTTCCAAAAGTCCTTCACCAGTATTGCACTCCTGCAGCCTAAGGTTTTCTGCACTATGGGTATGGCTACACTTACAGTTGTACAGCGCTGGGAGTTACAGCTGTCTTCGTACAGCTGTGTAGGGAAAGCGCTGCAGTGTGGCCGTATTGACAGCTACCAGCGCTGCAGTGTGGCCACATTTGCAGCATTTGCAGCGCTGTTGGAGTGGTGCATTGTGGGCAGCTATCCCAGCGTTCAAGTGGCTGCAATGTGCTTTTCAAAAGAGGGGGGTGAGGGGGAGAGAGAGAGTGGATTTTTGGACCTGTCAGCTCCCTGCCTTGCAAGTTCTAAGGATGGAACATACACATCACCAACCTGCAATCAATTTAGAAGTTTCGAGCCCTTCCCCTACCTGTCTCTTATTCCTTAAATGCAAATTATGCACTCCTAAATAGCCTTCAGACCACGTAAGCAGCTGCTCAACACGGACTCCCCCTCCCCCTCTGCCGTGTGACTTCTCTCTTAAGCAAACAGCAGCTGTGTTTGTTTTTTAGATAAGCAGCTCGAGGGAGCTCGGAGTTCAGCCATTCTTCCGGTTTGTTGTGATCAGGCATTCTGGAATACTTTCTAATACTCTGGAGGCCAATAACAGCGCTTTTGGTGGCCACACTTAATGAGCAGCACTGCATCACCAGTGCTGCAATCGTTACACCCCAAGCAGACCAGGTGTACAGCCAGCTCTGCAGCCAGGGAGTTGCAGCACTGGATGTGCCTTGCAGGTGTGGATAGTTACTAAGTTGCAGTGCTGTAAACCCACCATCAGCGCTGCAACTCTCCAGTGTAGCCAAGCCCTATGTGTGGATTTATAGTTCTATTCGGAAGAATTTGGGGGTTTTTAGAAGAAGTTTTTACAGTGTATGTCCTCACCGGCTGTGGAATACGGTTGTCTCTTCATATGAAACTATTGTATTATATTTAAGGAAAAGAACTGCCAACCAAGTAGCTGAAAATAAACAAATTTTCTAGTCAAATTTGACAATCATTACTATTTATCTGAGAGAGCCAATAAAGTCCTATAATTTTTACTAATTTTTGTTTTTTTTTTCCATTTATTCTGTAACCTATTTAATAGCTTATCTGGAGGTTCACTGAAAATTTATTGGATCCCTGTGTGTTTTTCTAGTATCTTCTGTCATATGCCCCTTTATTCCCAGGAGCAATACATGAACAAATCCATGCTTCTCCACTGACCATTTTCTATAGATCCCCATTCTGGGAAGTATGTCCCTCTGGTTCAGTGAGTTGCAGGCTATTTTGAAAGCTGTAATTGTTGGGGGGCCTCATGCATATTCAGACATCTTGTTTGGTGCAAGATTATGTAAGGGACAGTATCCCAAACACCCTTACTTATACTTCTTCTTTTGTGAGTAGTTGGCTTCAAAACCATTGCTCTGTTCATCTGCTGTATGCAGCTGTTCTACCTTTTTTCTGTTTTATTAGCTCTAGTATTCTATACAATGTCACACAAAATATTAGTTTGTTCAACTATATTTCTTCACAAGACCACAAATGCTAAATCAAGAAAATCCTAAAACAAGATCACTTTTTGGCTGTGAATGATACACTTCTCTCCAAATTCTAGACTGCTGTCATCATGACTCTTAACCACACCATCACACTAATACCATGGGCTAAAGCAGGAATTGTGATTTTTCATCTGCCCTGCACTGATGTGTGCACACTCTCCTACATTAAAAAAAGACCAAAATTAGCATTTCTTCTTATGTGATAGCTCAAGAAGGACCAAAGAAATTGGGCTTTCTTCATTGCAAGACATATTTTTTCTGCTGTTCTAGCCATTCAAATTGCTAACTGTGAGGAGGCAAATGTTCAAGTAAATTGTATTCCTGGACTAGGAATCTTCTTTTTGGACTACTTGCCTAAGGAGAAATACAGTGAAGCCAAACCAATTTTAAGAGCATTTCCCCAAGTATTCTTTGAGAGTTGTGGTTAGGTCAGTTGGAACAGTTTTGTCACTCTTATACTCTTGATTTCAGATCTCTTGACCATCCTAAGAAATTTAGACCATAGTATCCAATCTGCTGTTTGAGAAACATGACCTCTTCAGTCTTCCTTTTTGAGAACAAAGTGACAGTAAGGTCTTAGGGTCTCTCCCTTTCTTTGGATTCCAGGGTCAGGGTGTGTCCAGGGTACATTGCCGCTGGGAGCAAACCTCCAAGCCCAGGTAGACAGACTTGCACTAGCTGGGCTTTAGCTAGCGTGCTAAAAGTAGCTGTATGGAAATTGCGGCACAGGCAGTAGCTTGTAGCAGTAGCCACCCTAACTTGAACCTACTCGATCTCCTGTGTCTGAACTCAAGTAGTTACCCCGAGCTGCAGGCAGTGCCACAATATCCAGCCACACTGCTGGTTTTAGTGCTCTAACTTGAGCCAAGATAATGCAAGTCTGTCTATCTGGTCTAAAGGCTGACTCCCAGCTGTGGTGTAGACACTCTCAGGTGTCAGTTACATCAGACCACCATAATGAAGGAAGTCTTAGACCACCTTTCTGTCTTCTTATATAGCACCTGTCAGTTAGCATAGTAACTGAGCACTTCTTTGGCTCCCCCGACAATATCCAGTAGTACTTCATGCTAGATCTGGCAGTGCTGTCTGTTATCAAAAGAGCCTTTTAAACTGAGAAATAGAATAGGGAGATGGGAACAGAAGAACTGCCACGCTGGATCAGACACATGATCCATCTAGATCAGTGGTTCTCAAACTTTTTTTTTTGTGGACCACTTGAAAATTGCTGAGGGTCTCGGTGGACCACTGAATGATCTTTCCAAATGTGTGTGTACCGTTAGCTAACTATTGTAAAGCGCTTTGAATAAAAGCATTATATAAAAAAAAGTAATGAACTTTTTTTGTTCTACAAATAATAGCACACAACTCATATTTTAGTATCAGTAGTCTTACCTTTCTAATGCGATGGCTGTGCCCTCTCTCCCCCACCACGGCAGCCACAGAGCTGAGGCTGGGAAGGACGTCCGTCTCTCTCTGGCAGCCGCGGCCCTGGCGCTGGGGAATGTCACCTATTTCTCTGGCTGCCGCAGCCTGTATGTCCCAAATTCCCCCCGCCCCCTCTTCTCATCCCACTGCCCCCTTCCACCTACCCCCAAGGCCACCACCTCACCTGACATGTGAGTCTTCTCCAGAGTCCAGGCACCTAATCAGTGGAGCCACGGCTGCACAGCTCCACTAATTACGTGGGTGGCCCTTCATTCTCTTGTGTGCGGCTACCTAGGCACGTGCCTTAGAGGGAACTATCTGCGGACCACCTGAATGGAGCTCGCGGACCACTTTTGGTCCACAGACCACAGTTTGAGAACTTCTGATTTAGACGTCTATCCTGTGTCTGACAGTGGCCAGCATCAGGTTCTTCAAAGGAAGATGCAAGAAATCTCCCTGTCCTTGGTTGGAAATTGGGCTATGCTTGGAAGCATGAGATTTAATCTCTTCCAAAATGTATTATTATTAACTATGATAACTCTGTAAATATTCTTACATGCATAAATGTCCAATCCCTTCTTGAGTCTAGTTAAATTCTTGGCCTCAGCATTCCATACCAGTGAATTCAATAGCTTATGTATTGTGTAAAAGAAAATTAAAATAATTTCCTTCTATCAGTTTTGTATTTGCCACATTTCAATGTCATTGAAAGTCCCTTTGCTGTTGTGTTATGAGGCAGGGAGAACACAAGCTCCTGATCTGCTTCTCTGTACCATTTATTATTTTATATATTTTTATCATGTCTTCTCTTCTTTGTCTGCCTTCTAAATTAAACTGTTCTTTTCAGTTTCTTCATTGATTCTCCCCCCAGCCCTTAATCATTTCTCCCCTTCTTTGAACCCCCTTTCTTGAAATGCAGCGCCTGGTACCACACACTGTATTCTAGATGAGGCCACAACATTGATTTAAATAATGGTAGTATATTTTCCATAATCTCCATCCTGTTTCTAATGCATCTTAACATCTTGTTTGTGTTGTTTGGTGGCAGCTACTCAGTGAGCTGTCTGAAAGATGCCCGGGTCCGTTTCCTTAGGCAGTATAGTTAAGATAGTTACTTACAGCTGTAGTATTCAGAAATACCTCTGTAAGCATTTTTTAACAGTCTCTTTATAGATGGAAATTCTGACCCTTGTATAAGACTGTGTTCAAACCATTTCCTCTCATGTAGTATTCAGTTTTTTTATTCAGGTGTTTTTCTTTTACTTAGATTAGACAGATTACAATATAAAAGCTACTGAATTGAAAAGGAAGCCAAGCCCGGCTAATTATAAAGACTTTGGAAGAAAGTTTAGATGTGGTTTTAATAAAGTTGTAGCCCTTGGGCTACTTGAAACAGTGTCTGGACTCTCCTTTTCATTAGTGTATACCCTTAGCAGTTTGGCATTGTGAAGACTTCAGTATCTTTAAACAAAACAAAACAGCACAGTACAATGTTATGCTGCTGGTTTTGTTAGACACAAATTTCACAATTGTATTTTATGCAAGTAGAACTTGTCTCCCCTTTTTCCCCAAATAGACATGCTTACATGGGATGATAGCACAGATCTTTTGAGGTAATGCTGTTAAGTAATTTGAAGCATTGGTTCATAGATACACCTGTTTCATTTAATTGGTAAGAATATTTACAGGTGGAAATTGGTCTGTGCTAAGTATCAGAGGGTAGCCGTGTTAGTCTGGATCTGTAAAAGCAGCAAAGAATCCTGTGGCACCTTATAGACTAACAGACGTTTTGGAGCATGAACTTTCGTGGGTGAATACCCACTTCCTCAGATGCATGTAATGGAAATATCCAGGGGCAGGTATATATATGTGTGCTAGCAAGCAAGCTAGAGATAACGAGGTCAGTTCAATCAGGGAGGACGAGGCCCTGTTCTAGCAGTTGAGGTGTGAAAACCAAGAGAGGAGAAACTGGTTCTGTAATTGGCAAGCCATTCACAGTCTTTGTTCAATCCTGAGCTGATGGTGTCAAATTTGCAGATGAACTGAAGCTCAGCAGTTTCTCTTTGAAGTCTGGTCCTGAAGTTTTTTTGCTGCAGGATGGCCACCTTAAGGTCTGCTATAGTGTGGCCAGGGAGGTTGAAGTGCTCTCCTACAGGTTTTTGTATATTGCCATTCCTAATGTCTGATTTGTGTCCATTTATCCTTTTCCGTAGAGACTGTCTATCGGCCAAACTGGACAGTCTCTACGGAAAAGGATAAATGGACACAAATCAGACATTAGGAATGGCAATATACAAAAACCTGTAGGAGAACCCTTCAACCTCCCTGGCCACACTATAGCAGACCTTAAGGTGGCCATCCTGCAGCAAAAAAACTTCAGGACCAGACTTCAAAGAGAAACTGCTGAGCTTCAGTTCATCTGCAAATTTGACACCATCAGCTCAGGATTGAACAAAGACTGTGAATGGCTTGCCAACTACAGAACCAGTTTCTCCTCTCTTGGTTTTCACACCTCAACTGCTAGAACAAGGCCTCGTCCTCCCTGATTGAACTGACCTCGTTATCTCTAGCTTGCTTGCTACCATATATATATACCTGCCCCTGGAAATTTCCACTACATGCATCTGAGGAAATGGGTATTCACCCACGAAAGCTCATGCTCCAAAATGTCTGTTAGTCTATAAGGTGCCACAGGATTCTTTGCTGCTTTTACAGATCCAGACTAACACGGCTACCCCTCTGATACTTTACATTTGCAGGAGATAATGCTGCCTGCTTCATGTTTACAACGTTAGCTGAAAATGATAACAGGCGTTCGCATGGCAGTGTTGTAGCCGATGTTGCAAGATATTTATGTGCCAAGTGCGCTAAATAGTCATATGTCCCTTCATGCTTCAGCCACCATTCCAGATAACATGCATCCCTGCTGATTATGGATTCCGCTTGATAACAATCCAAAGCAGTGCAGACCAACACGTTCATTTTCATCATCTGAGTCAGATGTCACCAACAGAAATTTGATTTTTTTTTTTTTTGGTGGTTCGGGTTCTGTAGTTTCCACATTGAAATGTTGGTCCTTTAAGACTTCGGAAAGCATGCTTCATGTCCCATCCCACTCAGATTTTGAAAGGCACTTCAGATTCTTAAATTTTGGATCAAGTACTGTCGCTATCTTTAGAAATCTCACATTGGTACTGTAATAACCTTAGTCCCAGATTTGGACCTTAGCGTCCAAAATATGGGGGTTAGCCTGAAAACCTCCAAGCTTAGTTACCAGCTTGGACCTGGTACCTGCTGCCACCACCCAAAAAATTAGAGTGTTTTGGGGCACTCTGGTCCCCCTGAAAAACCTTCCCTGGGGACCCCAAGACCCAAATCCCTTGAGTCTCACAACAAAGGGAAATAATCCTTTTTCCCTTCCCCCCTCCAGGTGCTCCTGGAGAGATACACAGACACAAGCTCTGTGAACCCAAACAGAGTGAATCTCCCTCTCTGTTCCCAATCCTGGAAACAAAAAGTACTTTCCTATTCCCCCAGAGGGAATGCAAGGTCAGGCTAGCAATCCAACACACAAATCTCCCCTTGATTTCTTCCTCCCACCAATTCCCTGGTGAGTACAGACTCAATTTCCCTGAAGTAAAGAAAAACTCCAACAGGTCTTAAAAGAAAGCTTTATATAAAAAGAAAGAAAAATAAGTACAAATGTTCTCTCTGTATTGAGATAATACAACACAGGGTCAATTGCTTAAAAGAATATTGAATAAACAGCCTTATTCAAAAAGAATACAAATCAAAGCACTCCAGCACTTATATTCATGCAAATACCAAAGAAAAGAAACCATATACCTTACTATCTGATCTCTTTGTCCTTACACTTGGAAACAGAAGACTAGAAAATAGAACTACTTCTCCAAAGCTCAGAGAAAGCAGGCAGGCAGACAAAAGAAAAAAGACAAAGACACAGACACTCAATTCCCTCCACCCAAAGTTGAAAAAATCCGGTTTCCTGATTGGTCCTCTGGTCAGGTGCTTCAGGTGAAAGAGACATTAACCCTTAGCTATCTGTTTATGACACGCCCCCCAAATTGCAGACAGTGGGGAATCTCACTGGCGGCGATTTCCTTCTAGAACTTGAAAATAAACAGATTAATACAACACATACACCTTTACATATACTCCTAAGTATATAACTAACAGACTTCTACATTTTAAGAACACTTTTTAACTACTGAATTCTGGGAAACTCTCACGGGAGAGTGCATCAGCAACTTTATTAGAAGCTCCTGTGATGTGTTGAATTTCAAAATCAAAATCTTGGAGAGCTAAACTCCAACGAAGAACTTTCTTGTTGTTCCCCTTGGCAGTATGAAGCCACTTTAGTGCAGCATGGTCAGTTTGTAGTTGGAACCGCCGTCCCCAAACATATGGGCGTAGCTTTTCCAGGGCGTACACAATGGCATAGCATTCCTTTTCACTGACTGACCAGTGACTTTCCCTCTCAGACAGTTTCTTGCTGAGAAACACGACAGGATGGAAGTTGTGATCTGTTGCTTCCTGCATGAGCACTGCTCCTATACCACGCTCAGATGCATCCGTGGTTACTAGGAATGGCTTGTCAAAATCCGGGGCCCTGAGCACAGGGTCAGACATGAGCGTTGCCTTAAGTTGGGTAAAGGCCTTTTGACACTCATCAGTCCACTTAACTGCATTTGGCTGGGTCTTTTTGGTCAGGTCGGTCAGTGGGGCAGCGATTTGGCTGTAGTGTGGTACAAATCGCCTGTAGTATCCGGCCAAGCCTAAGAAGGATTGGACCTGTTTCTTTGACCTTGGGACAGGCCACTTTTGGATAGCATCCACCTTGGCCTGTAGGGGGTTTATGGTTCCTCGACCCACCTGGTGCCCCAGGTAAGTCACTCTGTTTTGGCCTATTTGACACTTTTTGGCCTTAACAGTTAGTCCTGCCTGCCTGATGCGCTCAAAGACCTTTTCCAGGTGTAGTAGGTGTTCGGGCCAGGAGTCTGAAAAAATGGCCACATCATCGAGGTAGGCAACTGCAAATTCTCCCAGTCCAGCTAGTAGACCATCTACCAGCCTCTGGAAGGTGGCGGGTGCATTTCGAAGGCCGAAAGGAAGGACATTGAATTCATACACCCCCGCATGGGTGACGAATGCTGACCTCTCCTTGGCAGGTTCATCTAGCGGTACTTGCCAGTACCCCTTGGTTAAGTCTATTGTAGAGATGAACTGGGCACGTCCCAACTTCTCCAATAGCTCATCGGTACGTGGCATTGGATAGTTGTCCGGACGAGTTACAGCATTTAGCTTACGGTAGTCCACGCAAAAGCGTATTTCCCCATCTGGTTTGGGTACCAGAACCACTGGAGATGCCCATGCACTGGTAGATGAGCGGATTATACCCATCTGTAGCATGTTCTGGATCTCCCGTTCTATAGCGGCTTGGGCATGAGGAGACACTCGGTAGGGTGGGGTTCTGATTGGGTGAGCATTACCTGTATGAATGGAGTGGTATGCCCGTTCAGTCCGTCCTGGGGTGGCTGAAAACAGTGGGGCGAAGCTAGTGCACAGCTCCTTGATTTGTTGCCGCTGCAGACGTTCCAGGGTGGTTGAGAGGTTCACCTCTTCCACGCCACCGTCTTTTTTCCCGTCGTAGTAGACACCGTCAGGCCACTCAGCATCATCTCCCTGGACTGTAAACTGACAAACCTGTAAATCTCTGGAATAGAAAGGCTTGAGAGAATTAACATGGTACACTTTAGGCTTTAGTGAGGAATTGGGAAAGGCTATGAGGTAGTTTACAGCTCCCAGGCGCTCTTGGACCGTGAATGGCCCTTCCCATGATGCTTCCATCTTATGGGCCTGTTGCGCCTTCAAGACCATAACCTGGTCTCCTACCTTGAAGGACCGATCTCTGGCATGTCTGTCATACCAGGCCTTTTGCTCTTCTTGAGCATCCTTTAGGTTCTCTCTAGCAAGGGCTAAAGAGTGTCGGAGGGTGCTTTGTAGGTTGCTTACAAAGTCCAGAATGTTAGTTCCTGGAGAAGGCGTAAACCCCTCCCATTGCTGCTTCACCAACTGTAATGGTCCCTTAACCTCGTGACCATACACAAGTTCAAATGGTGAAAACCCTAAACTGGGATGTGGTACAGCCCTGTAGGCAAACAGCAACTGCTGCAACACTAGGTCCCAATTATTGGAGAATTCGTTGATGAATTTTCGTATCATGGCCCCCAAAGTTCCATTGAACCTTTTAACCAGGCCATTGGTTTGATGGTGGTATGGGGTGGCAACCAAGTGATTTACCCCATGAGTTTCCCACAGTTTTTCCATGGTCCCTGCCAGGAAATTAGACCCTGAATCTGTAAGGATGTCGCAGGGCCAACCTACCCTGGCAAAGATGTGTGTTAGGGCCAGGCACACAGTGTTAGCCCTGGTGTTGCCTAGAGCTACTGCTTCCGGCCATCGGGTAGCAAAGTCCACTAAAGTCAGTACGTACTGCTTTCCTCTGGGTGTCTTTCTTGGGAAAGGACCCAGAATATACACAGCTACTCGCTGAAATGGGACCTCAATTATGGGGAGTGGCTGGAGAGGGGCCTTGACCTGGTCTTGAGGCTTACCCACTCTTTGGCATACCTCACAAGACCGGACATACTTGGCAACGTCCTTGCCCATCCCCTCCCAGTGGAAGGACTTCCCCAACCGGTCCTTGGTTCTGTTCACCCCAGCATGGCCACTGGGATGATCATGGGCTAAGCTTAAGAGCTTCTCCCGGTACTTAGTTGGAACCACCAACTGTTTTTTGCGGCTGCCATTCTTCCCGGTGTCCACCAGAAAGAATTTCCTTGTATAAAAGTCCTTGGTCTATAACAAACCGGGATTGATTAGAAGAGCTGAGAGGCGGTGGGGTGCTCCGTGCCGCCGCCCAAGCTTTGTGAAGGCTGTCATGTGCTTCCTGCTCAGTCTGGAACTGTTCCCTTGAGGCTGGGGTCACCAGTTCTTCCTCAGACTGTGGACTTGGGCTTGTTCCCTCTGGAAGCGATGTAGGTGATGGGGTTGTTTCCAGTGCTGGTGAACCGCTCTCCGCTGGTGCACCTGAGGGTATTTCAGGCTCTGGCTGAGCCTTTTGGGTATGGCTGTCTGTTGCTTCTGCCAGTTTTGGCTCGCTGGTGCCCTCTGGCGTTGAGTTTGAAGATGTAGTTGCACTTGCTGGTGCTGGTTGCTGTTCCAGTTCCGGGCCTGGGACTGGAGATGCTGTGGCTGTTTCAGTGGTAGGCATGGAATCCGGGTCCACTACCTCTGTCTGGGTCTCTGGTAACACAGACGGGGCGTCTGTGGACGGTTCAGGAACAGGAATGGGTCTGGAAGCTTGCCTGGTTTGGCTACGTGTAACCATTCCCACTCTCTTGGCCCGCCTCACCTGGTTGGCCAAGTCTTCCCCCAGTAGCATGGGGATAGGATAATTGTCATAGACTGCAAAAGTCCACATTCCTGACCAGCCTTTGTACTGGACAGGCAGTTGAGCTGTAGGCAAGTCTACAGCTTGTGACATGAAGGGGTAAATTGTCACTTTGGCCTTTGGGTTGATGAATTTGGGGTCAACGAAGGATTGGTGGATAGCTGACACTTGTGCCCCCGTGTCTCTCCACGCAGTAACCTTCTTTCCGCCCACTCTCAAATTTTCCCTTCGCTCCAAGGGTATTTGAGAGGCATCCGGGCCTGGGGATCTTTGGTGTGATGGTGGTGTAATGAATTGCACTCGCATGGTGTTCTTGGGACACTTGGCCTTGATATGTCCCAGTTCATTACACTTAAAGCATCTTCCATCTGATGGGTCACTGGGCCGAGGTGAGTTACTGGAGACTGGTGAGGTTGAAGGGTAGGGTATCTGTGGCTTTACTTGGGTGGTATGTGGGGTCTTTGGCTGTCCTCGGTTGTAGGGTTTATGGTCTGTGTGCCCCTTGGGGTAATCGTTCCCCTTGACAGTAGCTTTCTTGCTTTCTGCCAGTTCCATCCATTTGGCTCCAATCTCCCCCGCCTCAGCGATATTCTTGGGGTTTCCATCTTGTATGTACCGCGTGATGTCTTCAGGAACACCATGCAAGAACTGCTCCATTTGTATGAGGAGGTTCAGTTCTTCCAAGGTTTGAATGTTGTTTCCTGTTAGCCAGGCCTCATAGTTTTTTGCAATGTAGTAGGCGTGTTTGGGAAATGACTCCTCTGGTTTCCACTTTTGGTTTCTGAAACGCCGACGGGCATGATCTGGGGTTATCCCCATCCTGTATCTGGCCTTGGTTAGAAAAAGTTTATAGTCATTCATTTGGTGCTTAGGCATTTCAGCTGCCACCTCTGCTAAAGGTCCACTGAGCTGTGACCTCAATTCTACCATGTACTGGTCTTCGGGAATGCTGTACCCAAGACAGGCTCTTTCAAAATTTTCTAAGAAGGCCTCGGTGTCATCACCTGCCTTGTAGGTGGGAAATTTCCTGTGCTGTGGAGCAATATTTGGCGCTGGGTTGTTAGGGTTGGCTGGCACATGCAGCCCAGCTTTTACCAACTCCAGTTCATGTTTTCTCTGTTTTTCCTTCTCTTCATTCTCTTTTTGTTGTTTTTCCATTTTTTTTTGGTGTTTTTTCCATTTCTTTTTGGTGTTTTTCCATTTCTCGGTGGTGGGCCAACTCTTCTTCTGCTTGTTTCCTTCGGTAGGCTATCTCTTCTTCTTCTAGTTTTCTTTTGTGTGCTGCCTCTTGGGCCGCCTGTTCTCTTTGGAAGGCTGCCTCTTTGATCTGTTCTTCTCTTTCTTTCATCTCCATCTCTTTTAGTTTTATTTCCAGTTGTCGCCTGTGTTCAGCTTCTTTGATTTGTTCTTCGGCCTCAATTTTTGCCTTAGAAGTCATGGTTCCTGTTTTCTTGTGTTGGGGTGCCCTCCGGTGTTTATCTTTTGAACTGCAGGTTCTCTGTTGCCTCCTGAAGTCTGCCTAGCAACAGTGCCTTTAGCTAATTTTCCTTTTCTCTCTCTAGCTAATGTTCAATGAAGGGAAACCAGAAAAACCACTTTATTTGCATGCCTATAAGTGCTGGTACTTGACTCCTAATGGGAGGGCTATTGCATGACAAAAGACCCTTAACATGCAAGCCACAAACTGCGAGAGAGAGCAGAAAAAAAAAATTCTCTCTGGTTCCCTTTTAAAACCAACTGTTTCTCTCTGCTAAAAAGCCCTTAGCAGAGAAAAGAAAAATATAATATTCCTACTGGCTTCTGGATTCTAATCCCACCGCTGCCACCATGTAATAACCTTAGTCCCAGATTTGGACCTTAGCGTCCAAAATATGGGGGTTAGCCTGAAAACCTCCAAGCTTAGTTACCAGCTTGGACCTGGTACCTGCTGCCACCACCCAAAAAATTAGAGTGTTTTGGGGCACTCTGGTCCCCCTGAAAAACCTTCCCTGGGGACCCCAAGACCCAAATCCCTTGAGTCTCACAACAAAGGGAAATAATCCTTTTTCCCTTCCCCCCTCCAGGTGCTCCTGGAGAGATACACAGACACAAGCTCTGTGAACCCAAACAGAGTGAATCTCCCTCTCTGTTCCCAATCCTGGAAACAAAAAGTACTTTCCTATTCCCCCAGAGGGAATGCAAGGTCAGGCTAGCAATCCAACACACAAATCTCCCCTTGATTTCTTCCTCCCACCAATTCCCTGGTGAGTACAGACTCAATTTCCCTGAAGTAAAGAAAAACTCCAACAGGTCTTAAAAGAAAGCTTTATATAAAAAGAAAGAAAAATAAGTACAAATGTTCTCTCTGTATTGAGATAATACAACACAGGGTCAATTGCTTAAAAGAATATTGAATAAACAGCCTTATTCAAAAAGAATACAAATCAAAGCACTCCAGCACTTATATTCATGCAAATACCAAAGAAAAGAAACCATATACCTTACTATCTGATCTCTTTGTCCTTACACTTGGAAACAGAAGACTAGAAAATAGAACTACTTCTCCAAAGCTCAGAGAAAGCAGGCAGGCAGACAAAAGAAAAAAGACAAAGACACAGACACTCAATTCCCTCCACCCAAAGTTGAAAAAATCCGGTTTCCTGATTGGTCCTCTGGTCAGGTGCTTCAGGTGAAAGAGACATTAACCCTTAGCTATCTGTTTATGACAGGTACCTTCTTTGCTTTTTGTAAAATCTGCAGTGAAAGTGTTCTTAAAATGAACAACATGCTGGGTCACTATCCGAGACTGCTGTAACATGAAATATATCGCAGAATGTGGGTAAAACAGAGCAGGAGACATACAATTCTCCCTCAAGGAGTTCAGTCACAAATTTAATTAACACATTATTTTTTTAATGAGCATCATCAGCATGGAAGTATGTCTCTGGAATGATGGCCAAAGCATGCAGGGCAAACAAATTTTTAGCGTATCTGGCATGTAAATACCTTGCAGTGCTGGCTACAAAAGTGCCATGTGGACGTCTGTTCTCACTTTTAGGTGACATAAATAAGAAATGGGCAGTATTATCTCCCCTAAATGTTAACAAACTTGTTTATCTTAGCAATTGGCTGCACAAGAAGTAGACTGAGTGGACTTGTAGGCTCCGATGTTTTACATTGTTTTGTTTTTGAGTGGAGTTACGTAACATAAAAGAAAAATCTACATTTGTTAGTTGCGCTTTCACGATAGAGATTGCACTATGGTACTTGTATGAGGTGAACTGAAAAATACTGTTTCTTTTATCATTTTTACAGTGCAAATATTTGTAATATAAGTAATATAAAGTGAGCACTGTTTATCAAAGAGAAGTCTAACAGATGATGCGGTAATGATCTGTAAGTTACAGTTAAACTGGAAGGAAGATCGTACTTGAACAATTAGTATGATCAACTGTTTGAACTACTTACCAAGAGAAGTGGTAAATCAGTAATCACTGGACTTTTTGTATTGAGTTTTGGATATCTTTCTAAAAGAGATGCAGTAGTTCAACCACAAGTTATTGTGTTTGATATTCATTTATGCAGTAGGGAAGACTGATTCCCTTTGCAAGAATTACTAGGTGACATTGTAAGGGCTGTGCCATGCAGGAGGTCAAAATAGATTATCAATTGATCACTTCTAGCCTTAAGATAAATGCAGGACATTTAAACTTTTCTGTGTCCTGATTATCTTGTGGTGTTCACTGCAGCTTCCTCTTCTTTGGTCTCCCTGGAAACCACATCTCTCTCGTGCAGAAAATCACAGCTAAAATTCCCATGTCTCTGGCTGTATATGGCCTTCCACAATTGATTTTCATCAACCCCTTTCCCACGCCATGACACTTAAACTTGACCTAGTCTTCAGTTCCATAGACAATTCCTTCACTCCTTAATTATCCAACATAGTTAGTCTCTTATCACATTACTTTTTTTTTTTTGTATGTGTAAGCAAGATATCTTAGTGAGTCCAAGCTGCCAAAATGTGAGATTAGTCTTGCTACTTGACATGTGGTGAGTCTTGTCTTTGGCAGGAAGGAAACCACCTTTTGCTAGATTTAATCCGCACTCTAAAGTGGTGTTGAGTCTCTTGCAAAAGACTTATATATCCTATAATAGAGTCTTAGTTATTAAAGATTAGATAAAATTACCTGATTTACCTAATAATTTTGTTTTATACTGCCCATGTTTCAAATCTTTGATGTACGAACATTTTCCAAGTAGTTTCAAACAGATTACAGCATAACTGCAGACATATAAAAGCCCTGGTAACTACTGTATGTGGTTTGGCACTAATTTTCATAGCTTTCCAATCTCTAAATTGTGGATCTCCATGTGTGTAAGATGGGAGTTCAAAAATTATTCCATTTTAAAGTTAGATTTTTGATGAAAAATTGCACCCATTTTTCTCAGCCCATTAGTCTGAAAGATATTAATAAAATAAACATCATTCTGCACCATAAACATTAGTTTTAATTGCCATATTTGGGCTACCTGCTGGCTGTGGCTGACATGCTTAAAAGTGATGTCATTTAAAATAAAAGATGTAAGGGGACTCAGTCAGATGGAATACATCTTTATTGCACTCTAATACTGTTTTCTTAAATGTTTTTAAACATTAATTTATTTCAGCAATATGCAAGCTGGATGGATTTTTAAGTGTTAGATCTCATATTGCAAGAGTACATCACCCTCTGCCTCATAGGATAACTGCCACCAGGAACCAACTCTTAAATACCAGTTGTATTTATTTAAAAATTTTAAACTGGTATATAAGAAATATTTGAGTTCATTGGCGTTTAATAGAAAACGGCATAAATTTTTCAGAGTTCATCTTCTATTTGCGTTTTGTAATGTGATTATATACTTTTAATTTCCTTGATAGTATTTACTGCTTGAAGGCAGTGAATGAATTCTTTGTGTCATCTTCACTGCAGAGGATGTCAGGGAGATGCCCACACCTGAGCCATTCTTTTTAGGTGACAGATCAGAGGAACTGTCCCAGATTGAGGTGTTAGTAGAGAAGGTTTTGGAGCAAATTGATAAATAGAAGAGTAAGAAGTCATTAATACCAGATATTGAGAATATTCTGAAGGAACTCAAAAATATTGCAGAACTACTGATCTATGTAAACTATTGCTTATGTATACTGATATTATATATATTGCACAACTACTGATATATGTAAACTATTGTGATATGTAAACTATTGCTTAAATCAGCCTTGGTACCAAATGGCTGGAGGGTAGCTAATGTAATGCCAGTTTTTAAAAGAGGTTCCAGAGACAATCCTGGCAATTTTTAGGCTGGTTAACTGAAGTTCAGTACCAGGCAAATTGGTTGAAACTATAGTAAAGAAGAGAATGATCAGCTACAGATGAACACAATATGTTGGGGAAGAGTCAACGTGGTTTCTGTAAAGGGAAATCATGCCTCACCAATCTATTAGACTTCCTTGCGGGTGTCGTCAAACATGTGGACAAGGGTGATTGAATGCATATAATATACTTGGACTTACAGAAAGCCTTGGAGAAGGTCCCTCACCAAAGACTCTTCAGCAAAGAAAAGAGACATGGGATAAAAGGGAAGGTCCTCTGATGGATCAGTAACTGTTTAAAAGATGGGAAATAAAGGGTAGGAATAAATGGTCAGTTTTTACAGTGGAAAGAGATGAATAATAGGGTCCTCTGAGGATTTGTACTGGGACCAGTGTTGTTCAACGTAGTCCATTTTTCCAAATCATTTATAACAGCAAGGTGGCAAAGTTTTCAGATGGTACAATATTACTCAGGATAGTTGAGTCCAGAAATGACTGTCAAGAATTACAAAAGGATCTTCCAAAACTGGGTGACTGGACAAGAAAATAGCAGATGAAATTGAGTGTTGATAAGTGCAAAATGATGCACCGTGAGAAGTATAATTCTAAGTATACCAACAGAATGATGGGATATAAATTTGCTTTTACTACTCAAGAAAGATC
Source organism: Gopherus flavomarginatus (assembly GCF_025201925.1). Taxonomy (NCBI): domain Eukaryota; kingdom Metazoa; phylum Chordata; order Testudines; family Testudinidae; genus Gopherus; species Gopherus flavomarginatus. The sequence goes on from NC_066617.1 coordinate 271,271,365, forward strand.
TTGGAGTCGTAGATTTTTCTCTGAAAACATCTCAATGTGCAGTGTCAGTCAAAAAAAAACAACCTAGCAATGTTAGGAACCATTAGGAAAGGGATAGATAAGACAGAAAATATCATAATGGCACAGTGTAAATCCATGGTATTCCCACAGTTTGAATGCTGCATGTAGTTCTGGTTGCCTGTTGAGGGGTTCAGTGTCTGAGCCCAGCTGCGCTACCCCGTGATGAGTCTGTGGGGCTGGTGGTAGGGGAACCCAGACCCACCCTGCTCTACTGGGTTCCGACCCAGGGTCCTGTGATTGGCAGTTAGATATGCAGCCTGAGGTGGACGCCTGCCAAACCTGCTCACTGGGTCATTTCCTACCATAGCCTCTGCCCCTCCAAAGTTACTGCAGACTCTGCTTATGGACTCACCAAGTGTGGGGATTCTCCTTGGTAGATATCCAGAAGCTCTTCCCCATCAGTTGCAGCCTACTGTTACCAGTGTCTATGGGTGCCTTTGGCATCTGTCTGCCAAAGTGGGGTCAGCTCCAGGCAAAGTGGAGCTCCTGCAGCCTCTCTGCAGGCGCTAACAGCATAGGACTGCTCCCTTGCTCTGTCTGTGATGACTAGCCTTGGCTGCTGTCTTTTGAGCTTTGTGCGAATATCCAGTAGGTGTGGCTTGGTGGGGCCTTTTGAGCCCAGAGTTTCCTGTTTAACCCTTGGTCTCCCAGTGTGGGGCTTATACATCATATCACATCACCTGCTATCTAAAACTATATATTAGAATTGGAAAAAGTACATAAGCAACAAAAACGATTAAAGGTATGGAACAGCTTCTGTATGAGGAGAGATTAAAAGACTTGGACTGTTAAGCTTAGAAACAAAATGAGTAAGGGTGGTGGTGGTGTTATAATGGAGGTCTATAAAATCATGAATGGTGTGGAGGTCAAAAAGCAAGTGATGTTTGCCCCTTCACATAACACATGAACCAGGGGTCACCCACTGAAATTAATAAGCAGCAGGTTTAAAATAAACATAAGGAATACTTCATCATAGAACACAGTCAACCTGTGGAACTCATTGCTAAGGGATGTTGTGAAGCTGAAAGTATAACTGGCTTAAAAAAATTAGATAAATTCATGGAGAATATGACCATCAATGGCTTTTATCTAAGATGGTTATACCTCTCATAGAACTGGAAGGGACCCTGCAAGCTCATTGAGTCCAGCCCCCTGCCTTCACTAGCAGGACCAAGTACTGATTTTGCCCCACATTCCTAAGTGGCCCCCTCAAGGATTGAACTCACAGCTCTAGGTTTAGCAGGCTAGTGCTCAAACCACTGAGCTATCCCTCTCCCCAACTGCATGCTGTGGGTGTCTCTAAGCCTCTGACTACCAGAAGCTGGGATTGGACGCCAGGGAATGGATCACTTGATAATTGCCATGTTCTGTTAATTCCCTCTAAAGCATCTGACATGGGCTACTGTCATAAAACAGGATACTGGGCTAGGTAGACCATTGGTCTGACCCAATGTGACCATTGCTATGTGAGCCCAGTAGTGCCATGTGAATATAAAATACATATATTCCCCCCCCATCCCCGAAATAGAAAGTGTTTTAGGTAGTTTTGTAAAAGCTGCAAAGAGTCCTGTGGCACCTTATAGACTAACAGACGTATTGGTAGGTGCCACAGGACTCTTTACTGCTTTTACAGATCCAGACTAACACAGCTACCCCTCTGATACTTAGGTAGTTTTATAAACCATTTTTTTTTTTGGTAAAGGCCAAATTTTGACTGTAATAGTTGTTGCCTCAGTCCATCTGTACCATTAACACAGTAGATTTAACCTCTCTTAGAAATTATTCAAAATATATCTGATAATCTATATTCTTCAGGAACTGTGGTCCTGATCCAAAGTCCATAGAAGTAAATGGGACAGTTTCAATGAGCTTTCCATTTGGCTTATAATTATTCTCAGTTTCTTTTAAAACTAAAACAAACAAATCCAGTAAAACCACAAACAGAAAAAGAAATGCGGTCCATGTTCTGGGAAGCAAATGATATTGACATTAAACAATTACAGTATCAATCAGTTCCTATCCACACTTATTTAGTTACTTAATGTTAATGGATAAAAAATCAAATACTGCTTTTCATTATAGGTTTTAAGACAGTTCTCTGTACCATATTATTCCTCTACAGAGTCTTTTGCTCTCTTTTGGTAAGAGGTACTGTGGTTGGTTGGATTCAACTTCAGAATTCAAATCAAGATTTGAGACCAGAGGTCAGCTTGAGATGCTGTGTGGAGATACATGCTGCTTTTTTGTTCTCCAAAATCTAAGGTTTCATTTAACCGAACCCCTCCACCCCCATAAAACGCTGTCTCGTTGTTACGGTTACTGAGAGATCCTCAAAAAAAGAGTTGTGTAAATGTGTATCTGCATTTGCAGAACCCCACAGAATGACTGAGGCATTAAGTGCCTCATTCATCTTAATGGGTTCTAAGTCAGATTCCCAGAGACAATACTTTAAATATCAACATTATTAACAGTTTCACTGCTTCAGCACATTTTAAGTATGTTGGTATAAAGGTGCTTTATTGTTCAGGGAATTTTATCTTTTGTGCTTCAACTCATTTTGTCAATATAATTTAGAGTGACGGGGACTGGATTTCACTACATCTTACTTGTCTTTTATTTGATTGAAGTTCTCAGACTATTTTTTGTCATCAACAGACAACGTTATTGAAACGTCAGGGTCGATATATATGCTCTACTGTTCCTGAAAATGCAGAAAAGGAAGCTCAAAGCTTGTTTGTAACTGAGGTAACATTTATTTGTGTGTGTGTGTGTGGCGTGCACGTCTAACTAAATAGTTTAGTTGTCTGCTTGCTTCTGTAGATTAAATTTCAATAGAGCTGAAAAAATTTACCACTTATTGGCATCTAGTTGTTAAAAAAGACAGGAGGAGTCCACAGATGGGTTGAAAGGCAGAAACGCAGTGATTCCTCTCTTAGCTGCTGGAAATGAGGGGTGATATCCTAGCATCTTACATGGAAACAATCTTTCATATCAGGTCTGGCTAATAGGAGTTTGAAACTTCTTACTCTGTCTCCTCTCTTGGCTCTTTTGGGTTGTTGGGGGCTTTTACCTTCCTCCCTTCTGTATCACCGCTGTGTAGCTCCTCACAGTTTTCCCATCCACAGCAAAGTGAAAATTGCAGGATTCTGGTCAGTGTTACTGCTTCAGAATAACATTGGCATGGGAACTATGGAGCTGACCAGAGTCTGGTTAATTTTACTTTGTTGCTGATGACTTTCACCTGTTGACCAGAAGGAACTTTATTCACCACTGGCGAGACCAGTTTTCAAGTATTTATATCGCAGTAAAATTGGCGGTAATTGTACTGTTTTAGGAACAAGTTCAGGGCAGAGACAAGCCCTCACAAACCTTTGTGCTTTGTCTCCAAGGTCTGAATATTTTGGGTCTGTGTCAGCTATTTATAACTTCTGTGCTTTACAAATGATACTTACGTATGGAGTATGTCACTGTAGAGTATATTTGATGGTGGGGGCTGGTGTGCATGAGTTAAATCATGAATTTAAATGAAATATCTAATTTATACACACTTTAAAAATTAAATGTTGACTTTGTACTTTACAAAGTATGTATACAAATGCATTGGAAATATGATGGAGTATATTTGTGTGTGTTCATATGATGTCTAAAAACGTCAAGTATTGTATAATAATGTCTCTTGCAAGATACTTCAATGTTTTTTATGCTACTTCTGCTGAAGCCAAGATAAATTTGTTAGTTACAGCAACATGGGCGGAGTAAAATGATACTTCCTGTAATCTAGTCCAGAACAGAATGACATAATTGCTTTTCAACAGCTGCAAGCATGCAGTTTAGATTCAAAACATTCTTGTAGTTGGGCTAAAAATATAAAATTGAATACTTACAGTCATAACTTTAGATTTTAGTTCTTCCAGGATAGAAAGTACTAAGTTGATCCTGCTATTTTGTTAGTACATCTATATTTTTAGGCTAAATATACTCAGACATTTTATCATATTGTTTCCACTTACATTTAGCTTCTTTGCTTCTCAGGAACTAGGAGGTGATGTTTTTATTTCAAATGTATAGTCTATCATTTTCTGAATTTATAAATTCCTTATGCTTTTAGCATTTGTTTCCAACAACCAGTTCATTTGACATAAACACACTTGTTCAGCTTCTGAATCTGAACATTCACCATGCTGGTAAGATGTTTAACAAAAGAAACAAAATGTGACATTCACAGAATAAACATTTATAATGCATTTGAACTTGCAATGCTTTCCAGGTGACTATAATAGTTCACAAACAACTGTAATATGAGAGAGCCGTTAAATGTATTTAGGGAGTGCTTTCAGCTAAACTTACTTTATTTGATGTATTGTGACATTTGTTTCTGTTGAAATAGTGCATCAAAACCTACAACTCAGACTGGCATGTTGTTAATTATAAATATGAAGACTATTCAGGAGAGTTTCGACAGCTTCCAAAGTGAGTAAATTATCTGATACTGTTAGATTTTGAAGATGCAAAAGAAGATTATATATATATATATATTTTTATGACATATTGGGTCATAAAAAAGTCATTTCATGTAATATAGAACCTCAGATCTAGCCTACCAGTGTTAATACTCTGTATTGTACCCTGAGGCTTTCAGAGTGGAATTCATATTGGTTAATTTTTCTTAGCCTTTTGAAGATATAAAAGCAGTTGAATTGATATCTGAAAAACTATCATAATAAAGCTGCCTTGGTAATTGTGGGATAACCAGAAGAAGAACTTGGATTATTGATAATGTAAAAATAAAACTGATAATTGAAATATGGTAAGAGTTGTTTTATGTTGCTATGCCAATATACAGTCTTTTCAGCATTGATGGCAGCTTCAGCAACTTTCCACAAGTTTGGCACAGAACCTTTACATACACACACACACACACACAGGATTTTAATAGAGAGAATGAATGCAACTATTTTATATTTATAGAGCAGTGTAAGAATACACAGCACTTAAAAAAACAGACAAAAGATGGTTGAAGTCTGCGTGGAAAGGAGTATTAATGAAAGACAGGCATTGCTTTTCTGACACTAGGATTTGTCTTTTTCCATCTTTGTGGCGGGCACACACATTTTATAAGATGTAGGTTTAAAGTAAAAAGATCAATTCCTTTTCATGAAATTGCCTGTGGAGAGCCTCACAGATATTGCATGCCTCACAGGTACTGAACCATTTAAAAGGAGGTAACTGATTAGGCTATGTGCCTATGTCAACTACTGGACCTAAATTCTGAAGCAAGTATCTCCTTTTCTGAAGTCATCCGGTGCTGAATTATTAGAGAAACATGTCACTTCAAATAGATAAAAATACAGGTTTTTTTATTGAATTAACTATGAAAATGAATAATACAACTTGTACAATATTTCTTTTGTTATATACTTTTTTTGTTGACCCAGTATTTTCAGCATGCCACAGAATTTTTTTTATTGACAACACCGCAACTAAGCTGTAGAAGTTGTCAGAGGGAAGCTTTTGACAAATGGAAAGATATAGGAAGTGATTCAGGTTTTTGTCACCCAAGGGTTACTGTTGGCATTGGTGAAAGGATCTTCCTTCCTTTCATATTTTGGGCACAGGTGGATGTGGCTTTAAAGTTTTTTATTTTTGTATTTTGTCTGGATTGAATTGCTAGTTCTTCTACCTCTGCAACCCTTGATATCAACCAACTGCCACCTTTTCCCTTTCCCAACTCTGTCCCACTATCTATTGCTGCAGATGAAAACAGTGCAAAAGCATGTGAGCTGAATATTACCTCTAAAATTATCAGTGAAATTGCTGAATATTTTCACAGTTAAAATTTTGCTCTTAGACCTTAGAGTTAACATGTTGAGGTGAATAAAGAGATTCAGTTCCCTAGCAGATGCTTTTCAATTTGTTGGCAAGAAGGGTCTACTAGGTGTTTCGCTAAGTACTAAATTGGCTCAAATTTTGAATGTTTTCTTTGAAAATGCAAGGGTTAACTTTTTAAAAAAAATTTTAAGGACAAGAGAACTTCAGTTCAGAATTGAGCTAGAATTTGTGTCCTTTTTTAATGTAGGAAATAATTTAAAAATTAAGGCCTCTGAACAAATGATGTTGTATCTGAATTATCCTTCTCCTCCTCAGCTCTAGGTCCCTTTTGTACTGCAAATTCACTTTATTCATCATGGGTTTTTTTTACTTGTATGGCTTCAACCACTATTTCATGTACCTAGGTAGCTTTTCTGTTGCCTTTTTTAGTTCTCTTCCTGTAACTTTTCCTTCTAGCATTGTCTTTTTTCAGATGTTGCCAAATATTTGATGCGCCCAGAAGCCAGTCTGCCTAAATCCCTGAGTCTGTTTAAACTCAGTCATTATAACTGAAGTTCATTCTTTGTCTCTTGTCTCTCCTCTGGGATTGCTTTAAACCAGTATATGCAAACCACCCTGGGAACTGGTACTTCCCTAGTGCTGTTCATAATCTTGGTAACGGCAGTAATCACCCCCCACTGATTTTAATTCCTGGAGGAACTGTGGTAATCCTCCCCTTATTGAGCCGTATACAGTCCCTAGTCCACAATGGCACATAAAACATTCATAAACTTAATACAGTATGATCCCTAAAAGTACTGCATGCACATCTGTCACAATATACTCCTCCCCACCTGCAGTCCTGACCCTAACAAATGAATAAATATACTCTACCCCCACCTACTAAAGACTGACTGCCCCCAACATTGCAACACAACATAGTGGAACTTGTGGAAACTCAAATGTGTTTCTTGCTTGACCCAAAATAAAAACCCAATGATTAATCAGTATAACATACGTTCAGAAATTAAATGCAAATACAGTATCTCAAAGTTAAGGACTGACTGTTTATCCTAAATCCTGTTCCCAGCACAGAGGGGAATAGAAGGGGAAATTATGGTGCAGCAGGAGGAGAACATATACTCAGTCTAAGGCAGGTCTCCTCTGGCCTGTAAGAAGTCTGTGCAGAGGGCAGAAGATGCAACTGTGGAAAATGGCTTAGGTGAATTCTTTTCCACCAAGGAGCACGTGTTACTGCCTATTAATAGTGATTTTATATTTTCCTTTCAGAATAATTATAAAAGATTAGATAATGATCATGTAATCACAAAATGATCACAAAATATCTGACTATTAAGAATTTTTCTTTCTTTTTTAGCAAAGGGACCAAATCGGAGAAACTTCCAGTTCATGTATATGAAGTTGATGAAGAAGCAGATAAAGATGAGGTGAGCAGATGATAATCTATTTCTTCTTCTTCGAGTGCTTGCTCATATCGATTCCAATTAGGTGTGCGCACGCCGCGTGCACGCTCGTCAGAAGATTTTTACCCTAGCAACACTCGGTGGGTCGGCTGGGCGCCCCCTGGAGTGGCGCCGCTGGATATATATCCCTGCCGACCCAACGGCCCTTCAGTTCCTTCTTACCACCCGTGTCGGTCGTTGGAACAGTGGAGTCCGGCTTAGCTGATCCCCACCTCCCTAGCTACTTGTAGTTATAGTTAGTTAGTTTTATTCATTCTTTGTTATAGTTAGTGTATATAGTTGACAGGGGTTCGGGGATTAGCCCCTTCCCCCCACCCGGTACCAGGCCCCATGCCTGGTTCACCGGGCTTCAAACCGTGCTCGACCTGCCTCAGGCCGATGCCAACAGGAGATCCCCACGACTCTTGCCTTAAGTGCCTCGGGGAATCCCTCCTCTCGGATAAGTGCCGGATCTGTAAGGCCTTTAAGCCCAGGACGAAGAAGGAGCGGGACTTTCGTCTGAAACAGCTCCTGATGGAGGCAGCTCTTACTCCTCTGCCCTCGGCACCAAGCGCTGGACAGTCCGTATCAAGCAGAAGCGTCTCCTCGGCACCGGATCAAACCGGTACCGCTAAGGCCCCTCGGCACTGACCGTCGCCGGCACCGTCATCTGCTCGGCACCGTTCCCTCTCTCTGCGGGTTAAGAAGCATAAGACTCCTGCGGCTTCCGTGCCACCTGCACCGCAGTAGGAGCACCCGCCTAAGTCGGACCGCCTGGCACCGACACCTGCCGCAGCACCGACAGTTTTGGCACTGTCGATTCCGTCCCACAAGGGCCGTCGAGTCCGGTACCTGACAGCTCCCCGGCGCACGCCATGGTTGAGCTCACAATTCCCTCCACGCTAGAGATCTTTTCTACGGCGAGGGAGGTGATTGCCCTGACGGAGTCTGTGCTGCCTCAACCCCCGGCACCGCCGGTGAGGGTCATTCAATCTATAGGCAAGCCTGCCCTGCTGAGGCCACCCTCTATCGGCACCGTCGAGAGGCACCAATCACGATCACGGTCCCACCGGCGCCCTCGGTCCCGTCGCCGATCCTGACGCCTCTTGCAGTCCCAGCACCGCTCTCCATCTCAGTACTGGTCACACTCGCGGCACTGCCAAGCATCCTGTGTGCTGGCCTGCTACTCTTGGCACCGATCCAGCTCCCGCTACCATTCCCGGCACCGCGCCTCTCGCAGCCGCTCTAGACGTCAAGCCTCCAGATCCCAGTCGACCTCCCGGCACTGCTCCGGTCGCAGGTCCCGGTCTCGTTCCTGGTACCGGTATGGTAACCGGTACCGCTCTCTGGTGCCACACAGGGAAAGGTCGTTTAGAGATCGTGACCCTTCCCAGGGGTTTTCAGCGCCTCCTTGGCCATCTCGTTACACATCTGTGTCTTTTCACGTGGACAGTGCTTCCTATGCACAGGACCGTGACTCAGATGTACCCGGCCATGTCTTTCAAGAGACCAAGACCCAGGAACAGGGACCCCATCAGTGGTCATTCTGGACACCTTGGGCATACCATCAAGCCCAAGGTGTGCCTCCAATGCCATCCCGCTCCGCACCATCGGAACACCGGGTACCAGTTGCCCTCCTCCCACAGGTACAGAGGAGGCTCGCATTCAGCTGACAGTGTCTCAAGTTCCACCCAAGACTGATGTTGCTCAAGAACAGGAGCCCACGCAGGACCCTCTTGTCCCTGGCCTTTCCGCTTCCTCCTCTCCAGATGAAGTGGTGGGCAGGGACATCCTCCTTGGGCCCTCCTCCAATTGACCTGTGGTCACATAAGGACCTCCTGAGACGGGTGGCCCTGAATATGAATCTTCAGGTGCCGGAGGTCCAGGGGATAGAGGACCCGGTGGTGGATATCCTGTCAGCTGACACCCCCACAAGAGTGGCCTTGCCGTTTATCTGCACGATACAAGCAAACGCTGATACCATCTGGCAATCTCCAGCATCTATTACGCGCACGGCCAGGGGAGTTGAGCGGAAGTACATGGTACCCTCTAAGGGGTATGAGTACCTGTATGTGCTCCCTGCTTCCTTGTCGTGCAATCAGTCAATGAAAGGGAACGCCATGGCCAGCAAGCTCCTGCTCCAAAATCAAAGCAGGCTAGGTGTGTGGACTTATTGGGCCACAAGGTATACTCTGCTGAGGGCCTCCAACTCAGGGTGGCAAACCAGCAAGCCCTGCTCTGCCAGTACAATTATAACACCTGGACGGCAGTGGAGAAATTCAAGGAGTTCATTCCCCAAGACTCCCACCCAGAGTTTGCTGCCCTTTTGGAGGAACGGAAGAAGGTGGCGAGAACTTGTCTCCATGCCTCCCTGGACGCAGCAGGACCCTGGTGTCAGGTGTTGCCATGAGGTGGATATCATGACTTCAGCTCTCAGGCCTTCCACCTGAGTTACAAATCACCATACAGGACCTGCCCTTTGATGGTCAAGATCTATTCTCTGAAAAGACTGACCCCAGGCTGCAGAGCGTTAAGGACAACAGGGTCATCATGCGCTCCCTCGGGATTCACATCCCGGTGACTCAGCGCAGGTCCTTCCGTCCCCAGCGTCACCGCCCTTATCCCCTGCCTAGACCGAGACAGGACTTCGGCAGAGGACTCGGCCGAGGCAATCGTAGATGGCGGTCTGGACCCCAAGGGGGCCAGAATCAAGGTCCCTCCAAACCACCTACGGGGCCAAAGCCAAACTTTTGAAGGTGCGCCCGAGGACGGCGTACCAGTTCCTTTCCAGGATCCTTTACCTCCCTTTTCCAACTGCCTTTCCTTTTTCGTCCCTGCGTGGTCCCAGCTAACTTCAGATCGTTGGGTCCTTCGCACGGTGGAACTTGGGTACCACCTCCAGTTTATTTCGCCCCCTCTCTTCCACCCTCGACCCTCTTCAGGGACCCTTCTCACGAGCAATTCCTCTTACAAGAGGTGCGCATGCTTCTTACCATGGGAGCCAAGAGGAAGTACCAGAAGACGAAAGGGGGAGGGGGTTCTACTCCCGCTATTTCCTAATCCCCAAGGCAAAGGGAGGTCTCAGACCTATCCTTGACCTGCAAGAACTCAACAAGTTCATGATAAAGTTGAAGTTCCGCATGGTATCCCTGGGGACTATCATCCCATCCTTGGATCCTGGAGACTGGTATGCCGCCCTCGATATGAAGGACGCATATTTTCACATCGCCATTTATCCTCCACACAGGCGGTACCTCCAATTTGTAGCCAACCGTCAGCATTTCCAGTTTACGGTCCTACCGTTTGGCCTCTCTGCAGCACCGAGAGTATTCACAAAGTGCATGGCTGTAGTCGCCACCTCCCTCCGCCACCGCCGGATAGACGTCTTTCCGTATCTAGACGATTGACTCATCAGAGGGACCCCCGAGACATAAGTCACCCATCATGTAGGCATCGTCAAGGGCCTATTCGTACGTCTAGGCCTGATGATGAATACAGACAAATCCACTCTGGTTTCCACACAGAGGATAGACTTCATTGGGGCCAACCTGGACTCTAATCTCGCCAGAGCCTGCGTACCACTGACTCGGTTTCAGGCGATGATAACAATTATCCAAAGCCTACAAAACTTCCCAACGACTTCGGTTTGCACTTGTCTCGGTCTATTGGGTCACATGGCTGCCTGTATGTTCGTGACCAAACGCCGGGCTCCGCCTCCGTCCCCTCCAATCTTGGCTCAACTCGATATACCACCTGGGTAGAGACGCCACAGACATGATAGTCACCATTCCCCCGAGCATCCTAGGCTCCCTCCACTGGTGGCTGACACCCTCCCTGGTGTGTGCAGGGATGCCGTTCCACCCACCCCAGCCTTCCATGGCCTGACGACGGACGCCTCATCTCTCGGCTGGGGTGCCCACTCGGACATCTTCGCACTCAAGGCCTTTGGTCATCTCAGGAGCTGGCCTTGCACATCAATGTCCAAGAGCTGAGAGCAGTCCGCCTCGCATGCCAGGCATTTCAACAGCACTTACAAGGCCGCTGTGTCTCAGTGTTCACAGACAACACAACGGCCATGTATTACATAAACAAGCAGGGAGGGGCACAGTCCTCCCCCCTTTGTCAGGAAGCCATCCAACTCTGGGACTTCTCTGTAGACCTGGTAGCATCTTTTCTCCCAGGCGTTCAGAACACTCTGGCAGATCTACTCAGCAGATCCTTCCTGTCTCACGAGTGGTTGATTCGTCTGGACATTATTCATTCCGTTTTCCAGAAGTGGGGCTTTCCCTGTATAGACCTCTTCACTTCCCACGAGACCAGGAAATGTCAGATGTTCTGCTCCTTCCAAGGCCTCTCCCCGGGCTTGATCTCGGATGCTTTCCTGATGCCTTGGACGAGCCAACTGTTTTACGCCTTTCCACCGTTCCCGCTGGTTCACAGGGTCCTGATAAAGCTCCACAGGGACAGAGCTCACTTGATCATGATCGCTCCAGCGTGGCCCAGGCAGCACTGGTACACCATGCTGCTCAACCTGTCGATAGCCAACCCAATTACCCTGCCTCTTGGCCCAGACCTCATAATTCAGGACCATGGCAGACTTTGCCACCTGGACCTGCAGTCCCTTCACCTCACAGCATGGCTGCTGCGTGGTTAAACCAGTCCGAGTTATGTTGCTCTGCCTCAGTACAACAAGTACTCTTGGGTAGCAGGAAACCTTCCACACGGTCAACGTATCTGGCCAAATGGAAGCGTTTCTCCTGCTGGTGCGAAACACAGAATGTCACTCCCACCGAGGCCTGGATCCCCACCATCTTGGACTACTTCTGGTATCTCAAACAGCAGAGCCTAGTGATATCATCATTGAAGGTGCACTTGGCGGCCATCTCTACCTTCCACCCAGGGGAAAGTGACCGGTCCGTGTTCTCGCACCCTATGGTTTCTAGGTTTCTCAAGGAGGCTTGGAGCGCCTATACCCCCAAGTATGACGCCCCACCCCAACCTGGGACCTCAACCTGGTTCTAACCCGACTCATGTCTGCCCCAATTGAGCCGTTAGCAACCTGCTTGCTACTATACCTGTCCTGGAAGACAGCTTTCCTTGTAGCCATTACATCGGCCAGACGAGTCTCTGAGCTTCGAGCTCTCACGGTGGACCCATCATATACTGTGTTTCATGAGGACAAGGTGCAGTTGCGACCACACCCGGCTTTCCTTCCTAAAGTGGTTTTGGCCTTTCATGTAAACCAGGACATCTTCCTTTCGGTCTTCTTCCTGAAGCCACGTTCATCATGACGGGAGCAACAATTGCACTCCCTAGATGTCCATAGAGCGCTCGCATTTTATATCGAGCGCACAAAACCCTTTCATAAAACGCCCCAACTCTTCATCGCGGTGGCAGACCGAATGAAGGGCCTGCCTGTCTCCTCCCAGAGGATCTCATCTTGGGTGACGGCGTGCATCTGTACTTGTTATGACTTGGCTCATGTTCCCTCGAGCCACCTCACAGCTCACTCTACTAGAGCTCAGGCTTCATCTGCCACCTTCCTGGCTCATGTACCTATTCAGGAGATATGTCGCGCAGCTACCTGGTCCTCGGTCCACACCTTTGCCTCTCATTACGCTCTGGTTCAACAGTCCAGAGATGATGCAGCCTTTGACTCAGCAGTTTTGCATTCTGCAACATCTCACTCTGACCCCACCGCCTAGGTAAGGCTTGGGAATCGCCTAATTGGAATCGATATGAGCAAGCACTCGAAGAAGAAAAGACGGTTACTCACCTTTGTGACTGTTGTTCTTCGAGATGTGTTGCTCATATCCATTCCAAACCCGCCCTCCTTCTCCTCTGTCGGAGTAGCCAGCAAGAAGGAACTGAAGGGCCATTGAGTCGGCAGGGGAATATATCCGACGCCATGGCGGCGCCGCTCCAGGGGCGCCCAGCCGACCACCTATTGTGGCTAGGGTAAAAATCTTCTGACAAGCGTGCATACAGCGTGCGCACACCTAATTGGAATGGATATGAGCAACACATCTCAAAGAACAACAGTCACAAAGCTGAGTAACTGTCTTTTTCTATTCTGTAAGATTATTTCATTAGAAGTAGTCTCTTAAATGTTTATATCAAGTAAAAACTGAGATTTAATTGAATAGTCACTTTAGACTTTAAAAAGGTTTGGAAGTGGGAAATCTGTAAGTGCACTGGATGCTGGTTTTTAACTAGTCTTGTGTTCCCAATGTCTGTCATACGTATGGAGGAGAAATTCTGATAGCAGAGAGAATGGGTTTATGTTGCAGGTGAGGGGATTATAACGGGTGAGAGCTGGTTTACACACAGACTTGCACCAAAATTACTAAACTTCTTAATTCACATCATTTGCATTCATGCAATTGTGTGTGTGAACACTCATTTTGGAATAAATGTTCCATTTCAGTTTAACTTACAACTGAAGCAAAGTGGGAATAGAACAGTTTTATTCCAAAATAAGAATGTCCACACACACACACTTGCACCAGAGTAACAAAATAAAACAAAGAGATAAAATATTTAGTTATTTTGGTGTAAGTCTGTATGTAGACCAGCTCTGAGAGTGTCAGAGAAAGCAGGAACTAATCAAAAGTGGCTGAAACCTTTTTACTTATTTTTCTTCCAATCCTCTGCTTCCTGAGAACAGTGATTTCAGTAGTGCCAACTGGTTTATAGGTTTCAAATTTCAAAATATGCTTTTCAACAAACAAACTCTTTCTGTTGACTGTTTGCACTACATAGTTTTTACCGTGGTATATTTTAGCACAAGGGATTGAATGTTGAAGCTGATGCCTTCTTGTCTCACAAATATTTCAAATCTCTTATAGTAATGCGAAAGCCTTCAAGTAAGCTAACTCAATTTTGTATTTCTGATATAAGTACTACTGATAGTAATGCTCACTACTTACATAGTATTTTTTAATCTCCAAAATACTCATAATCACTAATTATGTGTGTAAAATAGAACCAGTCTTTGATTGACTCAGTGGTGCAATAATCTAAGCATAGTGATTCAGTAGATAGGACACTGGATGAGAAGTCAGAAGTTTTGAAGTCCATTCCTGCTTCAGCACTGATGTGCTTCGTGACCTAGGGCAAGTCACGTCACTTAACTGTGCCCAAGTTTCCCCATCTGTAAAATGGGAATATTTTTTAGAGTTCTTTGAGATGAGATAAGACCTAAATATTATTATTTCTGAAGTTTAGCATTTCTGATATCACAGCTCATCACCACAAAAGCTGTTTAGATACCATTAAATGAATCAGGTGGCGAAGGAGCTTATTCTAGTGTGAATAAGAAAACATAAACTTTGCTGCAGTTGTTACTGTATTTCCTACTAAAGTTAAACAGGTGAAGGAAAAGTACTAGAACTCAAATACTGGAGTATAATAAAATTTGGAATGGCAGTCACTATAGACGATGTCTGTTTATACATAAATGCCTCTACAAACAATAGTAATAGGAAAAGAAATCCAGAAAAAATAACTTCAGTGGGCACTTAAAAAAAGTGCCAAATGATACACAACTTCGTGGATAAAACTGACCAAATAGAGCAAGAGGTTTTTCTTCTTTTGGACTGTCAGGCTTTTTTGTGGGTAAAAAAAAGTTGTTTTATCTAAAAATCGTTTTACAGGGGATGTATAAAACAAAATTAAAAGTTTGCAGATAATGGAAAAATTGAACGAAGAGCAAATAAGTATCATTGTCATCAAATCTGAAAAAAAAACCGCACATGTTGTAATAAAAGGATTTGGATAATTCAAGCAATTGAGCCAACGGATGGCAAATGCTGTTTGATGTAGATGAATTTTAAAATCAGCCTGAGAGTGAGGAATGAAGTTAGTGTGTGGGTGATTGTTGGAACAGTAATCTGTTCAGGAGTAGGCTTTGGATCTTATTGTGGAAAAATCATTGAAAACATAAACCTAGCATGCAACAACAATACAAATGGGGAAATGAGCCTATAATCTGTAGGAAACAGGAAGCGAATTTTCAATGCAAAAGCATTGTGCTGTTGGCCAGGGACTTTGCCTTCCTTTGAATTAACAGATGGAGCAGTGTAAAAGTTCATTGGCTTTTCTCCTCTGGAGACCTGAGTTCAAACTTTCAAATGATTGACTAGGTGAACGCAATAATTCCATTTCTACCAGAAAGATATTCACAGTTCAGCAGAATTGGCAAACTCAGCTCAACAGAGGCCTGGAACTAGAAAAACAAAGTTGTTTTAGGTCAGAATTTAGGCCTGGTCTACACTGAAATGTTAGGTCAACTCACCTAAGTTGCTCATGGGTGTGAAAAATCCACACCCCTAAGTGCTGTAGTTAAACTGACCTAGCCCCTGATGTAGACAGTGGTAGGTTGATGGAAGAATTCTGAATCTCAGGGAGATGGATTACCTCTGCTGATTGGAGAATTCCTCCCATTGGCGTATGTAGTGTCTACTGAAGTGCTACAGTGATGCAGCTACACTGCCGTATCATTTCAAATGTAGACAAGCCCTTAGATACCCCCTTCTCTTAATTTGTGCCAGAGAAAAGAGGGAGCTTGTAGTTGGAAACAGTGTTCCCCAGATGACTTACTGAGGTATTTATAACATACTAGTGCTGAGATACCCAAGTACTTTTCAAAGCAGTGGACAGGGAATTACCAGATTTTGAGTCAGGCTACTGAATGTTAACATTTGATGGTAGGTCTCCTATGATGCAACAGGCTATGGGTGACTGGGACTAGGGGCCTGACCAGGAGCAGGCAAGCTCCTCAGTGAGAAAAGGAAAGAACAGAGACCTACCCAGAGAGAACAGTAGTCCTTTGGGGGACTGTTGGACTGCCACCACCATAAAATCATGCTGACTGGCATTTATAAATATAAAGATTTAAGATTTAATTGTGCAGCCCTCTGTGCACATTTTTGTGGCTCCTGGCACACGTGTAGGCTGCTGCTAGCCGAATAAATATGCACATTAATGGAGCTTTTAAAAGAATAATTATTGTTCTATTTTTGTCTCTGATACAAAACCATGTTAATTTGAAACAGTCCCCTGTAGATATACAAACTTCCATCCCATGCCCACTTGATAGCTGGCTTACTTCTTGATATCCAAATATGTTACAAAGAGTATTTTCCTCCTCTCTGTGCCATTCTAGAGGGCTGAAACTACTCCTTCTAGTCCCTATTCATTCATTCTTTTGTCCTGCCAGAATAGGTTACCTCAACTTGATATGTGATGCAACCCTTGAAGATCATTCAAGCTTCAGCTAGCGGTGACTTATTTAACAGTGCTTCTTGTTTGGTGCCTGTTACATTTGTGCTCCTTAGAATGTTCTCTTTTAAAATTAATTTTGGGGCGCAATTCAAGGTTTTGGTTTTAAACCCAAAAGCCCTTGATAGCTTGGGTTCTGTTTATCTGAGGTACCTCATCTCTTATGTTACACTGGGACAACTGATGTCATCTGGGACACTCAAGTTTGCAGTCCTTAAAGCTTTGTATAGCTGAAGAATTTTCCAGGCATTCTCACATGCATGTTGGTTGGGGAGGGATAGCCCAGTGGTTTGAGCCTTGGCCTGCTTAACCCAGGGTTGTGAGTTCAATCCTTGAGGGGGCCATTTAGGGATCTGGGGCAAAAATCAGTGCTTGGTCCTGCTAGTCAAGGCGGGGGCTGGACTTGATGACCTTTCGAGGTTCCTTTCAGTTCTAGGAGATAGGTATATCTCCAATTCCCTTTTTCCCCTCTCTCCCAGTTTGTGCTATGTGAAAACAAATCAGGCCCATGCTCCTTCTGGTATTCATTTAAGTCCTGGGTCATAATCTTCCAAGCAATTAATGGGTCAAGCCCTATTTACATTTACAACGTATTTTCATCCATGAATCCTTGAATCCTATGCTCCTGTCTGCTGGACTTTCAATATTCATTGTTCCAAAGTGTGTGAAAGCTGGGGACAAATCATTTGTGGTGGAGAGGATCCACCTGTGGCATGAATTTCCAGAGGAAGTAAATGAATCTATGGTGTGACCATCTTTAGGAAATGCTGCAAAACATACCTCTTTGACAAAACCTTTCCACCATAACAAGAATGACATTCCACAATACAGACATACATTCCCTCCTCCCAAAACAACAACAAATTAGACCTGAAACTAAAATTAAAAAAAAACAACCAGCCCTTCCCAAGCAAAGTTTCTATATCCTGCAAATAGAAAACAATCAGGATTCATGAAATGCACTAAGGACTTAACTATTGCTAATGGATTTTATGTGAAAGGTGCTAAGATACAATGGTAATAGGCAACAGTGTAAAATCTTAAAATGGAGTTTTGAAGATTGTTGTGATAATTGGGCTACAGATTTACCCTAATTGTAAGTTCAATTGTAAAAAGTATATGAAAGTTCATAAAGTGTTACGATAACCTATAACAACAACTGTTGATGGAAAGCAGTTTCAGTTTGTGCAATCTTGTTTTAGGATGCAGCATCTCTAGGATCTCAGAAGGGTGGGATAACTAAACAAGGATGGCTGTACAAAGGCAATATGAATAGTGCAATCAGTGTGACTATGAGGGTAAGTTTACTAACGTCCTGTGCCACGCTAAAAGATGACTGTTTATAGAAATTTACTATTTCAGTATGATTCTTCTCTGAAAAGTAGATGTGTATACTTTGCTTTTGTTAAAAAGAACATAGGGTGAAGAAGAGGAAGCTTCTGCTTACCTTATAGTAGCAAAATATAAAATTAAGCAGAGAAGACTCCTGAAGACATGCACTCTTAAAGTAGGTCTCCTAAGAAAGTAGGTGTCATTTTTAGTCACTTTCAGAACTCCATGATGCACTTTCTATAGAAACTTCAGAATATAACCTTAAAATCCATTGTCATTCATATTATTATTTATATAATGTATGTTTTATACGTGTTTAGTTTTTAAGTGCTGGGGCTGATTTAAAAATATCTTTAAACTTACAACCAATATCATGATACCATTCATAAATTGCTCCCTCCCATCCCTATTTTTTCAGTATAATGAAACTTTCCCCTGTTGGAAAATTAAATGGATGTAATTTTATTGCAGTGTTTATATAGGTTAAACAGAAAAAAAATTCTGTCTTTAAGCTATGTGTACTGATGGTGTATTACATAATTAAAGCAAGTACAGGAACTCCTCACTTAATGTCCTCCCAGTTAACGTTGTTTCATTTATGGACGCTGATCTGTTAGAGAACATACTCCTTTAAAGTCCTGCAATGTTCCCTTATAACAGGTGCCAGCAGCCTTCGGCACATGGCCCATCAGGGTAATTTGCTGGCGGGCTGCGAGACATTTTGTTTAACTGTCACAAGGCATGGCTCTCTGGCCCCTGGCTTCCCGCAGCTCCCATTGGCCGGGAAAGGTGAACTGTGGCCAGTGGGAGCTGTGGGGGGCTGTGCAGTCAATGTAAACAAAACGTCTTGTGGTCCGCCAGTAGATTACTCTGATGGGCCACATGCCAAGGGTTGCCCATCCCTGCCTTACAACATTGTTTGGCTCCCCCCGCTCTGCCCGCCAGGTGTTGCAGCAGGCGAGTGGGGTGGGCACGCGAGAGTTTACCCCATTTCATCCACGTGGCACTCCTGCGTGGAGTGAGATGGGGGTATGGGGGCTTGCCCCATTCCACCGACCCAGGGCTTCTGCATTGGGGTGTAGGGACTTGCCCTGTTCCGCTCGCCCGGGGCTCCTTCTGTGGAGCGGGCAGGAACCCTGCTCCCCAGTTGGATTGCTAGGTGGGTGGAATGGGCCAAGCCCCCGTGCCCTCACCCTGCCCCCTCGCAGGAGCCTTGGGCGGGGGCGGAATGGGCCAACCCCTCATCCTGCCCCCCCGCAGGAGCCTTGGGCGGGCGGAATGGGGCAAGCCCTCCTACGCCTCTACCTCAGCCAAGCTTCGCAATCATCATTGGTGAGTACAATGTTTAATTTTTTGTTTAAAATTATTTAAAACGTATACCGTGTATATATTTATAATGTCTTTCGTCTGATGAAAAAAATTTCCCTGGAACCTAGCGCTCTCCCCACTCCCCTTACATTAATTCTTGTGGGGAGATTGGATTTGCTTAACATGGTTTTGCTTAAAGTTGTATTTTTCAACAACATAACTAGGACGATAAGTGAGGAGTATGGTACGGATTTTAAGTGTATGAATTTTGAAATATGAAATTAATAGTACTGCTGTTAACATTGCGTTGTTTTTTTTTAACTAGTCATTTAAGAGAAGATTTTTCCACTTAATCCAACTTGGTGATGGATCATATAATCTCAATTTCTACAAAGATGAGAAAATATCTAAAGAGCCAAAAGGATCAATATTTTTGGATTCTTGTATGGGGGTGGTTCAGGTAAATATAACTGCACAGTCTGTTTTTTTACATATTGTGTATGTAGATGATGAATTTTAGACCAGAATTTTTCAAAAATCTACACAATTATCCTGGGATATAATTATTAAACACATGCTGCATACGTTTTAAATAGTCACAGAAACAGACAGGTGCGCTACATGTTAGGAAGAAAAGTAGTTAGATTTTGTAGGTTGTGTTTTAAATTTTCAAAGTGGTTGTTTCTGAAAATGGACAAAGTCACTGATTTATGTGATATGTTCATAAGAAACACATGGAGGCAAGCAGCAAGACAAATACATGGAGAAAGCATGGAAAATTAATGAAAGCGTAACATTAAGTTCTATTACATTTGTATAGTTACATGGGCTGTAGAATGTTTTGCATAGCTTCTTGTGTGGGATTTTAGTTGTGGGAGTTGCATCATATTCACAGCCACCCTTCCAGATGCTTTCACTTGACCTTTTTACTTTTTAAAAATAAATGTTTGAAGGAAAAGATATAACTCTTTGGCCAAAAAGTTTTGCTAGTAGCAAGTGCCAGAGGATTGTTTTCATGGAGTTGTGTTATATGTTTACAGTACAGCATGTATCTGTTTTGTTAGGCAGAGCAGACCTGGAGATAACTGGGTTTTTAAGCTCTTAGCATTAATTACTAAATCTGGACATAGTAACCTTAGTGGAAAGAATACATCTATAAATTATTTTGTATATGTATTTCCTTTTTTCCTTGTATAAACTCGTATAGAGGCTTAAAAAGTTCCACCCAAAATTATTTTCCAAATAGCACAAAAAATATTTGAATAAATCAGTAATGTAAACTTGTCTGTAAAAACCTTGTAGTTGTAACACAATTACTTATGCATCAAGTTGATCAGATATAGTGATATACCAATATTATCTTGGTTTAGAAAGTTAGTCCAGGGTAAACCTACTGAAACTGTAGATTGGTTCAAATTTAAATAAAAGATGGCAGATAGACATCTGGCCATGATGCCCTCTTAGCAATGTACCTCTTATTCACTCTTTCCCTGTCTTTCCGTAACTCTTTGTCACCCGTGACTAAGATGATGATAAATTCTAGCTCAGTTGTGCCGATGCTGGGCCTGAAGCCCTAAACAATAAGTCCCTTTCACTGATTCTCATTATGGTACTGTGATATAGATGGCAGGGTGCAGTCTAGAATATTCCATAATTCATAGCATGGTGGAGCACTAAGACTCAGTAGGAAGCAGCTGGCAGTGGAGGAGGCACATGGGCCCACTAGGAACAGATGGGCTTGAATTTTTCACCATGAATATATATAGTGCAGAGGGAAGTGTCAAAGAGCATACACAATATAGGGAAGGAAAGGTTGCCTACCAAGTGACATGTTTCTCCTCCCTTTCAACCAAACTCTCTCGTTCCTCACTCTTTGGCCCCAGTGACATAAACTGAAATCTGAGTGCATTGTCCTGCCCCCCCAGCTAGTGTGTGTAAAAAACCTCAGCATCCTAATCTTTAGATTCCAAAGGACAGAAATAGTTCATAAATATGATGGCAGAGTTTTCCTTCTTGCTTTAGTCAAGATTATTAGTATTTACCATTATAAAGTTTTTTACTATCAGAAATTAACATAAAATCAAACTAAGAAGAAATTTGATCTGCAGCAAATTCCTCTTCCCTCCTGAACCTTTCCAACAAAGGTCCTCACTGTGTTTTTGGTGAATGACTGAGGAGCCTCTACTTTTGCCCATTCTACAGTATCTTCTCTTGAAATCCTGTCTCAGGGTCTCAACTCTGTAGTTCAGGAGCCTTGGATAGGAGTTCCTTGTGGAGTGCTTAAGCACTTTTGTCCAGAGGGTTACTCTCATATTCTTGCTGCCTTTATTCCCCCATTTCCCTGTTGCACCTAAGGTTGTAAGCCTGTAGACTCTTTTTTAAATAAATTATACTAGCATAAGGGGAAAAAAAACTTTTATAGACACTAAAAATCATAAACTCAGTAAAGATACTGGATATTATGGCCCATTATAACAATCTGCAACCCATGAACCCACCATTAATCTATGATTGCAGAGGTGTTAACAGCCCACTTCACTTCGAGTGGTTTCTTGCAACATGTGTTAACTCTGTATTCTTAACAGTGTGTTCCATCTTGTATTTAGCTGTGACGCTCTAAATACTTTTCCTGGACCTGAAGAACACTGTGTAAGCTTGAAAGCTTGTCTCTTTCACCAACAGAAGTTGGTCCAATAAAAGATACTACCTCATCCACCTTGTCTCACAAACAAAATACTTAGTTAAGGTTGCTCTCAGCAATAAACTAAATCATAAATTAGGAAATACAAAGTTAAGGACTAAAAGGATGCAAAGACGAGCACTCTGAAGTTCGGAAATGCCTGAATGAACATTGCCCATGCAACCTTAATTTCCCACCTTATGTGTATGCATTCTGGTATAGTTTTAATTACACACAGAAGTGACTATCTATGAAAGTTTTGGTGTAAGTGGTTTGTCCAGCATCACATAAGAACTCGATAGCAGGAGCAGGTATAGAATCCAAGTCTCCAGAGCAGCATTTAACTGCCCTAATCATGAGGCTGTCCTTTCTCTTTCTGCAGTCTCCTGCCTCAACCACTACAAACCTTCCACCTTCTGCAGCAAAGGAGGCAGGGATCCTACAAACAACCTATTCCTTCACTCCAAATCTCTGAATGATCCTCAGAGTAGATCCATGTGTACACTGAATGAACTAGGGTCTTGTGTGTATTTAAAAAATAAAATAAAAAATCTTTAAATCTTGTATCATAATAGAAGAGGGCTGAATTAAAGTTGCATGAGCAACATTCATTCTGGCATTTCTTAACAAGTGTTTCTTGTAACCTTTTAATTATTTCCTGATTTTATGGTTTAGTTTATTAATAAAAGCAAACTTAATTAATGTTAAACAAAATTTGTGAATGTTCTTAGTTTTTAAATTGAAAATATTTTATATATGTACTGTTTAAATAAGGCACTTGCAAATGTTTTGTCTTCAATGTATGTTTTATCATTGTCTTTGTGATGTTCCTTATTTTACCACTGTCATGTTGACCAATGTTTTGAAAGTAAACTATATTCATGAACAAAACTTCAGTTTTACTGCAACTTCTAAATAATAATACTTTTAAATTATGTAACAAGAGTGAATAGAGACTTACTTTTATAGTTTCTTGGTTTTTTAATGTAAATATTAAAAGAACTATAGCCCCCAGTTTGTAAGAAGCATATAAACAATATATATGAAAAGGAGGTGTAATTTTATCTTATTTTCATTTAACCCTTTTTGAGGAAAGTAGCAATAATTACCCTTTAAAAAGAAATCACGTAACTTACTATAGTACAAACTAAAGGAGTACAGTGCGAGGTTCTGAAAACACAATATGCTTTCATGACAGTTCTGTGACCATTCTTTGTAATAATGTTAGTGTAGTCTGATGTAAATCAGTTATCAGAGACAGCTGTTGCTATGACAGCCCTGGCCCTAGTGATACTTCCCAGAATGCCAGTGAAGTGGAGTGAGAGTATGACTGACTGATAATCTGTGATGTCTCAGTACTGCTGCTCAGGAAGTGGCAGAGGACAGTAATTGTGCATTGGGGGGGGGGGGGGCAAAAATCAGGGTTTTCTGGTGTTCCAGTTTCCCCAAATTTCCTGAAAACAACATTCAGACAAAATACACACTGGAGATGATGCCATACATAATTATTAATGGCTGAAATTTGGAAATTCCTCATGGCGTGTTTACAAAAAAGACTTCTGTAAAAAGGTGAAACAGAGGTACAGAATCTGTAAAATAGAAAATTGTGACACAACTTTAACTACTGTCTTGCTACTGGGAGACTAAAACATATATTCATCAGTTTAAGATTTGCACTTTTGACTCATGCAAGTTTACAATCAATTAAATTGCACAAGACATTCATCCATACTAATTTGTCTTGGCACTTGGGATTTAAAGGCCACTAACTAACTATACTAACAGTAAAATATATCAAAAACATGAAATCTCTCATCAATACCCACTTTTGCTGAGAAGCCAGGAAGAAATCAACCAATAGCTCAGTTAAAAAGCAGTTTTGGGAGCTGGAGGGAAAAAACCTTTCATATTATTTTGGACCATGAGGTTGTGCACACAGTGACCCTGTGTAGATGTATGGTTTTATTACTATTAATCTTGTCCTGCCTCCCCTGTTGCCTACAATAATTTGCTGTATGCACTTGATACCTTTTAGTATTTGTATTGCAATATTAGCTAGAGGCCCAGTTGGGGAACATGTCCTCAGTTCGATAGGAACTGTATGCTCATATACTGAAAAGACAGTCCATAACTCAAAGAACTTATCTGCAACAAATCCTGCAAAGACGCCTTTGCATGTTTAACTTAATGCACTATGAGTAGTCCCATTGAAATTAATAGGAATACTCAGTGTGTAAAGTTAAGCACATACCTGTCTTTGTAGCATAGAGGCACAGAGTACTTGTTTCAAATCAGATATTCTTTGTAGCAAGGACTGGATCCTTCTGTGTGTTTGTACAGTGCTTTCCACAATGGACCCCCAATCTTGAGTATGGCCTTTGGGATGCAACCAAAACAAATTTTAAAAATGATGAGTTGTACACCCAAACTTAAAATAATCAAAACCAAGTTTTCTTTATTTATGAAGTTTGTAAGGAGCACATTTCAACTGCTTTAATCTTATCAGCTCTTGTATTAGTGAGAAAAATCTTGGTGAGCCCATGCTGCAATGTTTTTCAATTAACTGTATAAAAACGTTGAGAATAGAGATGAAATATTCCTTTAGTATATATATAATATTGATGGGTGACATGCAGCAAATGGACTATAGGCCCATATAATATGTAGTTCAACTACTTAAATAAAAATACAAATAATCTAACCCAAATGAGCCAATTGTTTTTAGTCTCTTAGGTTAATGCCCTGCAAACTAAGGCCCAGGTCATTCCCTCTGATTAAAAAACACTGAGAGGTTTCTGAAATCTTTACAAAGATCCCGTCAGAGTTCCTCCCAAATTATTTCATTGTATATCTCTTCCCCTCCCCTACCAGTCCTTGCCACAAAACAGAACAAAAGAGCACATCCAGAAAAGTGGCATATTCCAGGGCATCTTATAGGAGGGCAGGTGTCCATCTGTAGGGAGGCGCTGTGTATTTGCACTGGTTCTGGACCCCTGCATCCTTCCCCTGTCCTTGGTAAAGAAGGAGGAAGGAAACTACTTAAATATTTTTATTCTCCTTCACTCATATTCTGGTGACCTGCACAGCTCAGGATAGGATAAGACGTGGTCTTAAACTGTGGTCATTGTCAAGGTAATGACTTTTTAAAAAATGGTAGCATGTTAGTCAACACAGCTGCTGCCTCTGTTTATCTGGAATTGTATCTATTTACTTTCATAACAGAAATAAAGTTCTACTGTTGTTAACTTTTTAGAGCCAGCACAGCTATGAGAAAGTTAATTCTTTTCTGGCTCATATATTAACATAATTGTTAATTAAGCAGATTTCTACCAGTCACACTTGTGCTGCATCTTTGAAGACTATAAGATTGGATAGATGCAACTGAAGGCACTTGAGAATTTGGACTGCAAATTCTTAATTACTAACAGGAATGTACGACAAAAAAAGTCCAGAACTTGACTTTTAGGTACCACGCTGATTTGAGCTTGTAAAATAAGTCAATATGCCTCAGTGAGTCACTGCTGAGAATATCAAATTGAGGACAGACCTCTGAGAAATAGGTCAGACTCACCATAAACCGGTGGTTACTCTATCATTACCCAAGCCAGTAACAAAAATGAACTTGTGTCTCACCACACTGGTTAACAAGAAGCCAAAAATGCAGTCTCCTTAGGCATTCTAGCTCTTGGCTCAGCACCCAGACATTAGACTTTGAGTGGTTACTGAAAACCTATTTCATCAAATACAGGGTCCTTCTAATCCCGAGAAACAAATTCCATCAAATACAGGGTCCTTCCAATCCCACTTAGCCAGGTCAATATATAACTTAGATATTCTTCTTTTCTATGTGTATTCCAGATGTGGGTGCATATGCATGCCATGTGCTAGAGCTGGAACTGCTCATAGTAGTGTCTGTTTACAGGCACGTGTGACATGTGTCAGCCATGTGATGCATCCTAGGCTTTAAGAGTCTGTGTGGGTTGATGCCACTCCAGTTCCCTCTTTCTCCTGCATGGCTAGAATCAGAATTGCTGCTCTTCGGTGCTCTTAGCTTGCTAAGAGTTCTTGTCCATTCTTTCTACAAATAGTTTTTCTAGTTGTATATAATTGTCTGACAGTTTTTAGTCATTTAGATCTCCTCTGTTGGACTTTTTTCCTTTTGCGGGGCACTCCCTCATCATGGGAACTGTGTCCCGGCAAGCTGGCTTCAAAAGGTGTTCTACATGCCAGCACTCCTTCTCTGTGAGTCACAAGCATCAATGCTGTCTCTATTGTCTTGATGAAGCCCATGTTGGCGCCAGCTGCTCCATCTGCTGCTCATTCCTACCTCAAACTCAGGAAGCTAGGGAACTTCTCCTCGTCAATCGCCTGGTGGAGGAGGTGCAATCGGATCTGTCACTGACAGATCTGCTAGAGTGATGCCTGGTGTTGACTTTTCGCATGTACACCGAGATCCTAGGGCTCTGATTCTGAGTTGGAGTTGTCATCTTCCTGCTTCACATCACCCGATGGTCATAATGGTGGTAAACAACAGGGCACATCAGGGAAGATTCAGGTCTATCCCCAAGGACAAAAACTCCAATCAGGTGGATCTTCTGGGCAGGAAGATCTATACCTCATTGTCCTTACAGATGATGATCGCAAATCAACAGGTTTTGCTGGTCAAGTATGATTTCCTTAATTGGTCAGTAAGGCTCAATTCAAGGACGGTTGCCCAAGACCTCACTTGAGAAGTTCCAGGAGTTCATTTAAGAAGGCTGCTTGATGGCCAAAATGTTCTTGCATTCTGTCCTGGGTGTTGTGAACACCTCAGCCAGGTTTGTGGCTGTGGCGGTAACTGTGAGGAGGACTTCCTGGTTGCAAAACATCTAGGATCATTCTGGATGTCCAGCAATTCATTGAAGACTTGCCCTTTGATAGCCAAGTCTTGTTCTTGGACAAGACTGACACTTTGCATTCCTTCAAGATTTTCAGGGCTACCTTGAAGTCCTTGGGAGTGTACCCTTGAAAGAGGGATAGATCCCACAAGAGGAAGCAGTCGGGCTGAAGCTGAGGACTCCATATGCCCTCCCTTGGCACAGGGCAAGCACCATTTTGACTCCTTTGTCCAGAGCATTGGTCCAGTCATTACTCCACCCAGTTGTTCCCCCACCCCTTTGAGGATAGCCTGGCCTGCTTTTACAATGCTCGAGTCTCGATTATCTCCAACAGCTGGGTCTTAGACACTGTCAGATTGGGCTGAGCAATACAGTTCCTCTCCATGGCTCCTTCCTCCACCTCCTTCCCCATGGGACACCTCTTATCGGACACTGCTCATCGAGCAGGTCAGCTCCCCAGAGAACAAGGATATCTAGGACACAGGTGTGGGCCTGTGGACATTGCTGACAAAATTCTTCGATCAAGAGTGCACGGGCACGCACACATGCTGAAATGGACCACCCATAAGGGATACTGCTTAAAGGAGGAGGAGAGATCGCTTACCTTGTACAGTGAATAACCTGACCTTTCCTTACTTTTTCTGCTGCCAAAACCTCTAGCTTCTCTTTCTAAGACCTCTATCTTTATGTGATCAGAATAAAGATCTGTGGCATATATTGAAAATGTGGGGACATTGAATTTAATATAAAAATAAAAACAAGGCTATTGTAGTAATTGTATTACTTATAGTCATGTTTAATTCATTAAATGTAAATTTTTAATTAAAATTAAGCAACCACAGAATTTCCAATAGGCTGCACCAGAGAATCCAAGGCTGTTTTTGCAGAATGCAGGTGAAGCTGGCCATGGAGTATATGAAGTCTTGATTATAATTACAGAACAGGTGGCTGCATTGTTTGGGGAAGTGAGGAAGCAGGACTAATTCCCTAACACATTGCTTATGAAAAAGTACAGCCAAAAGAGAGCACTCAAAAAGTTGACTTACGACTGTAACAGATCACTCCTCTTGGTCTTTATTTGCCAGTGTGTCAAGGGCTCTCATATCTAAAATGTTAGCGAGGTGGTTTCCTGCTTCTGAACTTTGATCTAAGGACATTCGTACAGGTGGGAACTTTTACTGTACAAATTTTATTACTGAAGACATTCACGCAATTTAAATAAATACCTGTAGACTGAGATTTTTAGTGCTACCTATTTGCACATGGCATTTGCTTTTAGTTTGAAATCATCAATAGGGCGATGGTAGGAAACAAAAGCATAGGTAAATTAAGTTGCTTTCAGTATTTAGACCAGTGGTGGGCAACCTGCCGCCCGCGAGCCACGTGTGGCCCATCAGGGTAATCCACTGGCAAGCTGCCAGACTGTTTGTTTACATTTTCTCGGCTGCCTACAGCTTCCGGTGGTCGTGGTTCGCCGTTCCTGGCCAATGGGAGCTGTGGGAAGCAGCAGCCAACATGTCCCTGCCTCCCATGCTGCTTACACAGCTCCCATTGGCTGGGAACAGCGAACCACAGTTGCTGGGAACAGAGAACCACGGCTACTGGGAGCTGTGGGCAGCCATGCAAATGTAAACAAACTGTCTGGTGGCCTGTCAGCAGATTACTCTTGTGGGCTGCAGGTTACTCACCACTGGTTTAGACTGTCACTACACTATAAAAATCTTTCCAAAGATGAAGCTGTAGAAAAAAGAAAGCATAACTTTAAAAAGAAAAAGAAAAAGAAAAATTACACTTGTTGCAGTATATATTTTTTTTTAATCGTAGAGGAACCCCAGAAAACATTCTATAAGACAGTTTCCTGTCCTGGTTTATAGGAAGAGGGAGGTGGAAAAACCTGGCTAATATGGAAAGGTCTTTTTATTTTATTGTAGAACAACAAAGTGAAACGTTTTGCTTTTGAACTCAAGATGCAAGACAAGAGTAGTTATCTTCTAGCTGCCGACTGTGAACTGGAAATGGAAGAATGGATAACTACTTTAAACAAAATTCTCCAACTAAACTTTGAAGCTGCAATGCAAGAAAAAAGAAATGGAGAATCTCATGAAGGTAAGTAGTATTGTTATTAGTGGCTGTATAATAAATTTATTTGAGCAACATCGGTGTAGGTAAAATTCTAAAGTAAGGATTTGTCATGCTTGGCGGCTAGTGCCTTCATCATTTCCACTTTGTGTAATACTGTAGATCATGGGCCTTATCCTGCCCTCGTGAAATGAATGAGTTTTGCCATTTCAGCCTTGTTTATATGAGAAAATTGCACCAATATAGTTTATATTGATTTAATTAAAACGGTATAACTAAATCAATAATGCATTGCTGTGCATGAACTTGTTTAGGCTACTGCACTTATAATGTATTGTATCCACGCAGCACAGCCCTGTATTTAAGTGCATTACGCTCTGTGTGGGTAACACACGGGGTCAAAGGCTATTGCTAGGCTCCATGCATTCTTGCTAATTTTCAGAAGAATGTGGTACTTAGGGTTAAACTCCCATGATCCCTTCTGCTATATCATATAATTCAGTTGGTTCTCAGTAGACCGTGCCATTTATGCATGGAGACCTGAGTGTAGTTGTGATGATACATTTGCAATGAATATGAGTCACAAACAAATTTTTTTGGACCACTTCAGGCAGCATTTGAGCGCATGGGAGAAGGTCCATCCAGTCCAGTTGACTCGGAGACAGTGGAGTGTGTGGAAGTAACTAGACAGGTTGCTTTAGGTGTGAACTGATGCAATGTGGGATAGCAGTGGGAGGACTAACTGAATTGGTGTAGTTATATCAGGATGACAGTGCCTCCACATGGACCTTACATTGATTTATCTCCCTCCAAAACAGTTGAGTCAATTGGAAAGCAGTCTGACTTTTATGATTTAGGTAGCAAGATAAACATATAAGACAACTTATCTATGGGCCCAGACAGTTTCTGCTGAAAAAAAAAAGTTACCCTGGTGTGACTTTCTCATGTACACAAGCCTTTCTTTTAATCAGGCTTTAACCCTGTGTGTATTGTTGTCCATGTGGGAAAAGAAGGTACAAACTACTCATTTATGGAATTGCAACAATTGCATTACACCCTCCAACAAACAGGAAAGAACACAGAAGTCACAGAATCAAAATGAGAAAGTGGGCAGTGGCACAATTTCTGCACAATTATCTGCTCCTTATTTTTGTTGATATCAACATTTATTATTGTTGATGAAGTAGTGATTACAGTCATAATATAATTGTTGGAAATAAAGTATTTTCCTGAAGTTGTTAATGGCTGTTTAATTTTAAAATTTTCTGTTTTGTAATTGCAGATGATGAACAAAGCAAAATGGAAAGCTCATTATCCAGTATAGATAGCTACTTTCCTGAAATTTCCAAGGTAGTATATTCCTTTAAAGCTCATATCAGTGATTGGAATGAAATAAGAGAGATCTCATTTTAATAATTATGGAGGCACAAGGTTGGGCTTTTGGTCCAGAAATAATC
This sequence comes from Gopherus flavomarginatus, assembly GCF_025201925.1. Taxonomy (NCBI): domain Eukaryota; kingdom Metazoa; phylum Chordata; order Testudines; family Testudinidae; genus Gopherus; species Gopherus flavomarginatus. Next base: position 271,301,711 of record NC_066617.1, read on the forward strand.
GGTCAGTTGACTGGTCAGATATTGTCAAATAAGGTGAAAAATGGTCAAATATTTTAAAGCACTTATTTATTAGAACAATAACAGTAATAAAAAAAGAGTGAGACTTTGTCTCCAGTAGCCTAAGCTTTAGATAGATACTATTATGTTAATTTGGATGAAGTATATGGGCCCAATGAGTTAAAGGTGTTAACGTGATCAGTCACTGTCCAACGTTAAACATCATTAAACAAGGTTCAGGTTTGGTATACAGAAATCTCATTCTTCTTAATACCATGGCAAACCCACTATAAATTAATGCCAAAGGTTAGAAATTTATTGATTGAAACACACAAAAGGAAAATAATCAAAATCACGCAAAGATCTTTTAAATGGAAATTGATTGACTATTGGAGAAAAGTGTGGTAGGTGAGGTAATATCTTTTATTGGACCGACTTCTGTTGGTGAAGGAGAGACAACTAAAATACAAGATTACAGCTAAAATACAAAATAGATTGTTTAGCATAAGAAGCTAACATGCTGTAAGAGACTATTTAAGGTGAAATGGGCAGTTAGCGTCTCTGAAACTGCAGGATGAAGGAAGGTTAGTGGATTATAGATTGTTATAATAAGCCATAAATCTAGTGTTTTTATTGAGTCCATGATTCTTAGTGTTTACAAAATTATGAATTTAAGCTCCCAGGCTCATCTTTGGAAGGTGTTGTGCAGATTCCTTTGAGGATGAGGAGTGAGAGGTCAGATATGGAGTAATTGTTTTTGGAAATGTTCGCCCTGTCGTTCATATGAAGTTTGTCTTATCATTTTTCTGTGTGAGTTCATTTGAGAGAGTAGTGATTGGTTTCACCCACATTGTTGCTATTGGGGCATTTGATGCACTAGAATAGGTACACCACATGTGAGGCATGTGTAGGATGCATGGATCTTGAAAGGATTGTTGAGGGGGAGTTTTTACTGATCCATCATAGCAGTGGAGATATGTCTGCAGGTTTTGCATGTGTTTGTGGCAGGGTCTGGTGCCTCTTTGAGTTGGTGGGTCCTAGACTATGGGGAGCTTGCTTCTGATGATGACCTTGGAGAGGCTGAGAGGTTATTTGAAGGCCAGAAGAGGGAGTTCAGGAAATATTTTCTTTAGGATGGGATCCCCATCGAGTATGGATTGTAATTGTTTAATGGAACCCTGTGTGGTGGAAGATGAGAACCAATTATGTGTGGTTGGAGGTTCTCTCGGGGTATTTGTGTGGTCCATTCCATGACGTAATCCACTTCTTTGGGGAAGTGTCCTTGTTTGAAGAGGGTTTTAAATATGTTAAGGTGGACCTTCTTCTCAGAGGATATTTTATACCATCTGAGTGCCTGGTTGTGGACAACAAATTGCTTGGTAAGTTTGGGGTGGTTACTTGATCTGTGAAATTAGTTTTGGTGATCCCGGGATTTCTTATATATAGTTGTCTGTAGAGTTCTATTGCTGAAGCTGATCATGGTGTCCCAGAAGTTGGTGCTAGCGCGGGAGTGTTCTAGAGAGAGCTTGATGGATGCATGGTGGTGGTTAAAGTTGTGGTGGAAGTCTGTGAGGGAGTTTAGGTCATCTGTACAGAGGACAAATATTTTATCACTGGATCTCAGGTATATGATTGGTTTTGTGGTACATTTGTCCAGAAATTCTTCCTTGAGATCACTCATCAAGAGGCTAGCATATTGGGGAGCCATACTAGTACCCATATTTGTTCCCATGGTTTGGACAAAGTTCGTTGTTTAAGGTAAAGTTGTTATGAGTGAGGAGAAATGGCTGTATTTGGTAATATGTTTGGGGTGGATAATCTAGTGTTTTTCCATGGTCTTGTGGATAATTGAGGTGGGATGTAATGCTGTTATGAGGGATGTTAGTGGGTAGGAAGGTCATTGACATCCATGGTGGCAAGTATGGTATTCTGAGGGAGGTTATTAATGCTGTGGAGTTTCTGGAGGAAGTCGGTTGTGTTCTGGAGGAAACTGGTCCTTTGTGTGGTGAGTGGTTTGAGGATGACTTCTAGGAGTCCCAACATTCCATCAGTAAGAATGCCATTGTTAGATCTGATGGATCTGCCTGGGTTCCTTTGTCTGTGTGTATTGGGAAGCATGTAGAAGGTCGTCGGGGTGGTTTCATGGAGGATGAAGATGCAGAGTTTCTCTTGGGGTTGTTTCAGGAAGGATTTGATTATATTCTTAAGTTCTTAGGTGTGGTGTCTTTGAATTTTTCACAGTAGGTGGTGTTGGAGAGTTTGTCAGTTGGCCTTGTTGATGTAGTCATCACGTCTGAGGGCCACAACGGTACCCACTTTGTCTGCTGATGTAATCATTATTGGGTGGTTGGATTTCAGCGAATGTATAGCAGTCCTCTCAGTGTTAGAGAGATTGTCATGGATGTAGTTTAAGGATTTCAGACAATTTTTTTTCCTGAAGCAATGAGTGTAATGATCAAGTATGTGGTTTTGTCCACTGTGGGATGTGCAGTCAGATGATTCTTTTTTCTTCTGATTGTCAGTGGGGATGTGGGAGTTGCGGTGGTATCATCTTTGTTATGAGAGAATTCTTTGAGGCAGAGTTGGTGAAAGAATTCTTCTAGATTTCCACGTTAGTTCTGTCTCAGGTTCTTTTTGAAGCAGTAAAAATCATGGACTCAGTAAAGACAGTGGATTTATGGCTCATTATGACAATCTGTAACCACTAACCTACCTTTAACCTATGACTGCAGAAGTGTTAACTTCCCACTTCACTTGAATGGTCTCTTGAAACGTGTTAACACTTTGTTTAATAACCTATTCCACCTTCTATTTAGCTCTGACACACTGATTAGCTTTCCCAGACCCGAGCTGGAAATGACAGTCACTTTCCTGATTTAGACAAAACAGACACAGTAGGGAGAGAAAAGATAGGATAGTAAATATGAGGGAAATACACCTTTTGTTGATATTCTCAGAATATAGGATGGTTGGTCAGCCGTGGACAGATGCTTTGGGCTGGCAGGTTGGCCATGACAGCTGTTTCTCTAGACCCCAGCTCACGTCCCTGGTCAGTGACATCATATGATTAGTCATGTCAGGTTACTCTCATTTACTTGTCCTTTTCAGGCTGAGCAGAGCTGGATAGGCAGTCTCGTCTCATTGTGGTGGTGCCACACAATACAGTTCAAGATCAAGTGAAAAGCCAAGAGATGGAGGACACGAATAAGATGGGGAAGGCAGGGACAGAAAGGAGCACATGTGGGATGGGAAAAGAGAGCGGGATCTCATGTGTGTCAAGCTGGGTTCCTCACTGGTGCTGTAATAAAAGTCAAGCTTCCCCACTGGAACATCAAGGTCTGGTGTCACAACAACTGTTTTTTTTCCAGTCACGGAGATAGTAAACATTTTTTTCTCCTCCTCAAAGTCTTTTTTTGGTTTGTTTTTTGTTTGTTGTTTAAGGGCCCCAAAAAAGGTGATAGGTGGAATAATCTCATCCTCTCTCACTTTTTGTCCACAGTTAGGTCTAATTTCCAACACACCAATTTTGATTCATTGATTTCTGCTCCTCTTGTTTACCAGTCATAATGTTAACAAAGTCCTTGAGTGGTATCAGTAGATCCTTACTGTTTAAATTAAGTCAGGCCTTCCGTCTTCTCACATTTTTTCGTAAACAGTTTTATATCAGATCATTGTAACAGTTCATGAATCTTTATCCACTTTTCACCAGTTAGGCTAACTATTAAAATAGGCCTACTAGGCCTCAATTTTTATAACAATACTTATGCCTAATTACAAAAAACAACGGAACTGTTTCAACTTAGAAAAATGTAAAACACAGTGAAATGAAGTTATAAAACATGAAAGAATAGTTATTACCATTTTTAACAATATTAGGTTAGCATTTAAATGTGAACATTATTCAAGATTGAACAAAAGAAAAGAAAAATGAAATTAAATAACACACACACATAGCGTTGTAAAAGAGTCATTTTTAAGTGCACTTATTCTGGGTAGGCAGCAGGCCAATTCTTCAAGAAGGTTAATGTCTCTTTCCCTTTTCTCTTTAATGGGGGTGGCGGAGGTTTAATGACTGAACTGCATTCCCTCCTGAGTTAATTTCTGTATGTTTGTTTAGACAGTAAGCTTTCTGGGGCAGAGACCCTGTCTTCTAACTTGTTTAATGTGCTTTGTAAACTGCCAGGTATATTGATGGCATGATATGCAAATAAAGATATACTTACACAAATACATACGTTTGTTCTAGAAGATTCTAGTCAATTAAGATTTTCAACTTTCCCAGTAGATAGCATTATCATGTAGTAAAGTGAGTGATCAAGACATTTCAGTAAGTCTGCTAACAGATGGCACCATGATTCAATCATAAAGGTAGACCGCCACCTGTATCAGGGCATTCTTTCTGGAATATATGACAGGATTTGACCGTAATCAAATAATAGGTGGTTAGTTGACCAGTCAGTTGACCAGCTGGCCAAGCCTATGGAGGCACAATTGCAGGTCTGTAGTTGAGTTGAGTTAGAAACTCACTTGAAAATTTCTTCATTTGCAAATGCTGGCATCTCTAGTATAAGCTGATTTAGAAAAATTAAAAAATATACATTAGATATTGCTGTTACCCATAACTCTTTCTAGCTGTCATGGAGGCTGCCTCGCTTAGTGCTTACCATCTTGTGAAGTTCCTAACTCCACAAGTCTCTTGTCTCTGAAGAGTTAAAAACTCTGTAGGGTAGTGAAATAAGTGCGTGGGAGAATCTTCTAAAGCAGAGATGGGCACACTACGGCCCGTGGGACCCTCCTGCCCGGCCCCTGAGCTCCTGTCCCGGGAGGCTAGCCAAGGCCCTGCCCCTGCTTTTTCCCCTCCCCTGCAGCCTCAGCTCACCCCGCTGCCGGTGCAGTGCTCTGGGCGGCAGGGCTGTGAGCTCCTGGGGCAGTGCAGCTGCAGAGCCCGGCGGCGACGGTGTAGCTGGCTCCAGCCACCGGTGCTCAAGGCAGTGTGGTAAGGGGGCAGGGAGCGGGGGTGTTGAATAGAGGGCAGGGGAGTTCGGGGTAGTGGTCAGGAAGCAGGAGTGAGGATAGGGATTGGGGCGGTCAGAGGGCGGGGCACAGGGTGGTTGAATGGGGGCAGGGGTCCGGAGGGGCAGTCAGGAAGGAGTGGGGGTTGGATGAGGTGGCGGGGAGCAGTCAGGGCAAGGGTCCTGGGATAAGTCAGGGGACAGGGAGAAGGGGTGGTTGGATGGGGCAGGAGTCCCGGGGGCAGTCAGAAAGGGGGGAGGTTGGATGGGGTGGCAGAGGGCAGTCAGGGGCAGGGGTTCCGAGGGCAGTCAGGACAGGGAGCTGGGTGTGTGTGTGTGGATGGGGTAGGGGTCCCATGGGGTGGCAGGGAGGGCGTCAGGGAACAGGGAGGGTTGGATGGGGCAGGAGTCCCAGGGGGGAGGGTGGATAGGGGGTGGTGGCCAGGCAAGAACCCCCGTCCCCTAACCAGCCCTCCATACAATTTCCAAAACCGGATGCTGCCCTCAGGCCAAAAAGTTTGCCCGCCTCTGTTCTAAAGTATAGTGTGGTGATAGAAGTTAATTTGCTAATAGCCTAACCAGGTATTGTATAAAGTTTTATGCACTTAAGTGTACAAATAAAATAGTGCATACTGATATGCTTTAATAGCTGAACTATAAAGTTGTTTCACTTCTTAAAAAAAAAAATTTTTTTAGAAGTCAGTAAAGGTAAATGATGGCTTCCCAGTACCACAGAGCTGATGGAAGCAGCCAGATAGCCCAGGGGCTCTCAAAACTTAGCAGCTCTCACGGCAGTAGGCGCTATTGAGTGCCTTCATTTTCTGCTTGTGGAAGCAAAATAGCTCCTGGCTTAAGATTTATATGCAGGCACATTTCTCTCTTTTACATTTTAATACATTCAAATAACTTCTGAAGCATATTTATGCTAAAGCCAGTTAACCCAGTGCTGTGCATGTAGTTTATATAAGGCTGGTAATTGATTATTTCTCATGCTATAAGTTGGACAGTGTAGACGCCACTGGACGTGTTATGTTCCTCTATGATGGTCTGCACAGACCCAAATTTGGTGTGTTACAGAGTAGGATACCTGTGAGGAACAGGTGACTGACTGGGGGTGGGGGGCATGTCTTTTCATCTTGCTTTCATCGGGTCAGAGTTGAAGATGATTCTTACAGGAAAGTTGGTAGGCATTTGAAGCAGATGACCCCATACCATGTTAGAGATGCCAACAGTTAACATCTTTAACCTGGACAATGCTCTGATGAGCCTCAACTTCGAGCCTTCCCTATTCGTGTTCCATGTTCTAAAATGTAAGGGAATAGTGTTAGAGAATGAATTCATTATAAATCAATAGCATTTTTGTGTGGGAATTAGGTAGTAAATTCATCAGTGTTAGCTTTATTAGTACCCACTTTACAAAAAAAAAATTATGATGTTACTAAAACACCCTAGTGATATTGGAGACTACATTTCTTAATTCAGTCAGAATAAATTAGCAGGATAGTACTCAGGACCAGTCTTGCTACCTTCATTTGTCTGCATCACTTTTGTAGAGTAAGTTGAGAATCATTTTACAGATTTTGCCGAAAGTTACTTTATATATACAAAGTCTGTAAAGCGTGGCCAATAATACAAGAAAATAAATCTATAATTGTTCGGTTTGAGACTAGTTCAGTTGCATTTTTTTAATATACTGAAAATGAAATTGTATCATCATTTGCAATCAAATTTTAAATACAGAATTTTCCTTTACATAGTTCTAAAGAATCAAAGGAACTAAGTTTGTTAGTCTATAGAAGACAATTTAGAAAATGAATATAAAACTTGATCTTTTGATGGTACTATAAATATTTTTTCTTTCTTTAGAATATAAAATCTTTAAAGAAGAATGTTTAGCTCTCTAGATGACTTTAGGATTTTGCTTTTATTCAAGTCTGTTTTGTACCTGCTTACTAAAGCCAGTTTTAGTTTTACTAAAGCTGAAAATGCCACTTCCTGTTTCCATGAACTTTTGATGGGAGTTGTTTTGACTTCTTAGTCTATATATTTGTTTTAGGGTTTTTTTCTGGTATGTTGTTTTTACTATTTCTTTGGGCAGTGATGGTTTGTTATTCCATGTATCCAGTCTACTTTGCATTGTTTATCTCAAAATATTTTTTCCAGAAAATACCTCACTCATTCTCTCCTAGTGTAGTTCTTTCTTGCTACTTAAATGATACTCTGTAAAACTTGCTCTAATATTTTCTTTCTAGCATATAGATTTTTCCTGCTGAGAAATAGATACAGAATAATTTTGTACCATTTTGTTAGTGCACTCACTGTGTTTTGATTGGATTACTTCTGTGCAGTCAGCTCCTCTGGGGGTCCTTGTCTTCTGTTTTCCATCTGTATCAAGTTATCTAGTGGTGTCTCTCTGCTGCCAGTGTATCTGATATGTTGATCTCTCTACCATTCCTCTAAAGGAAGACATCAAGGGGTGTCATGTAAAACACTTGGCTCTCTCTAGCTGATTTTTGGACCCTAATAAGAATAGTATAGCATCAAGTCTCCTGCTTCCTGTAACTGTTGTCTTCTTTGTAATTGAAATATTGCTAAACAGGATGTGATGGTGTCATAAACAGATAGCTAAGGGTTAATGTCTCTTTCACCTGAAGCACCTGACCAGAGGACCAATCAGGAAACCGGATTTTTTCAACTTTGGGTGGAGGGAAGTTTGTGTCTGAGTCTTTTGTCTGTCTGCCTGCTTTCTCTGAGCTTTGGAGAAGTAGTTTCTACTTTCTAGCCTTCTGTTTCTAAGTGTAAGGACAAAGAGATCAGATAGTAAGTTATATGGTTTTTTTTCTTTGGTATTTGCATGAATATAAGTGCTGGAGTGCTTTGATTTGTATTCTTTTTGAATAAGGCTGTTTATTCAATATTCTTTTAAGCAATTGACCCTGTATTGTATCATCTTAATACAGAGAGACCATTGGTATGTATTTTTCTTTCTTTTTTTATATAAAGCTTTCTTTTAAGACCTGTTGGAGTTTTTCTTTACTGGGAAATTTCAGGGAAATTGAGTCTGAACTCACCAGGGAATTGGTGGGAGGAAGAAATCGGGGAGATCTGTGTGTTGGATTTGCTAGCCTGATTTTGCATTCCCTCTGGGGGAATAGGAAAGTGCTTTTTGTTTCCAGGATTGGGAACAGAGAGGGGGAGTCCCTCTGTTTGGATTCACAGAGCTTGTGTCTATGTATCTCTCCAGGAGCACCTGGAGGGGGGAAGGGAAAAAGGATTATTTCCCTTTGTTGTGAGACTCAAGGGATTTGGGTCTTGGGGTCCCCAGGGAAGGTTTTTCAGGGGGACCAGAGTGCCCCAAAACACTCTAATTTTTTGGGTGGTGGCAGCAAGTACCAGGTCCAAGCTGGTAACTAAGCTTGGAGGTTTTCATGCTAACCCCCATATTTTGGACGCTAAGGTCCAAATCTGGGACTAAGGTTATGATATGGTGTAGCAGCGGTGGGATATAGACAGAATCCAGAAGCCAGTAGGAATATTATATTTTTCTCTTCTCTGCTAAGGGCTTTTTAGCAAAGAGAAACAGTTGGTTTTAAAAGGGAACCAGAGAGAATTTTTTTTTTTTTGCTCTCTCTGGCAGTTTGTGGCTTGCATGTTAAGCGAGAAGCCATTAAGAGACTGTTGAGGGTCTTTTGTCACACAATAGCACTCCCATTGAGAGTCATTACCAGCACTATATGAATGCAAATAAAGTGGTTTTTCAGGTTTACTTAACATTGAAAATTAGCTAAAGGCACTGTTGCTAGGCAGACTTCAGGAGGCAACAGAGAACCTGCAGTTCAGAAGATAAACACCGGAGGGCACCCCAACACAAGAAAACAGGAATCATGACTTCTAAGGCAAAAATTGAGGCCGAAGAGCAATTCAAAGAAGCTGAACACAGGCGACAGATGGAGATGAAAGAAAAGGAAGAAAGCATCAAACTGGCAGCCTTCCAAAGAGAACAGGCAGCCCAAGAGGCAGCACACAAAAGAAAACTAGAAGAAGAAGAGGTGGCCTACCGAAGGAAACAAGCAGAAGAAGAGTTGGCCCACCGCCGAGAAATGGAAAAGCACCAAAAAGAGAATGAAGAGAAGGAAAAACAGAGAAAACATGAACTGGAGTTGGCAAAAGCTGGGCTGCATGTGCCAGCCAACCCTAACAACCCGGCGCCCATTATTGCTCCACAGCACAGGAAATTTCCCACCTACAAGGCAGGTGATGACACCGAGGCCTTCTTGGAAAATTTTGAAAGAGCCTGTCTTGGGTACAGCATTCCCGAAGACCAGTACATGGTAGAATTGAGGTCACAGCTCAGTGGACCTTTAGCAGAGGTGGCAGCTGAAATGCCTAAGCAGCAAATGAATGAATATAAACTTTTTCAAACCAAGGCCAGATACAGAATGGGGATAACCCCAGATCATGCCCGTCGGCGCTTCAGAACCCAAAAGTGGAAACCAGAGGTGTCATTTCCCAAACACGCCTACTACATTGCAAAAAACTATGAGGCCTGGATAACAGGAAACAACATTCAAACCTTGGAAGAACTGCACCTCCTCATACAAATGGAGCAGTTCTTGGATGGTGTTCCTGAAGACATCACACGGTACATACAAGATGGAAATCCCAAAGATATCGCTGAGGCAGGGGAAATTGGAGCCAAATGGATGGAACTGGCAGAAAGCAAGAAAGCTACTGTCAAGGGGAACGATTACCCCAAGGGGCACACAGACCATAAACCCTACAACCGAGGACAGCCAAAGACCCCACATACCACCGAAGTAAAGCCACAGATACCCTACCCTTCAACCTCACCAGTCTCCAGTAACTCACCTCGGCCCAGTGACCCATCAGATGGAAGATGCTTTAAGTGTAATGAACTGGGACATATCAAGGCCAGCTGTCCAAAGAACACCATGCGAGTGCAATTCATTACACCACCATCACACCAAAGATCCCCAGGCCCGGATGCCTCTCAAATACCCTTGGAGCGAAGGGAAAATTTGAGAGTGGGCGGAAAGAAGGTTACTGCGTGGAGAGACACGGGGGCACAAGTGTCAGCTATCCACCAGTCCTTCGTTGACCCCAAATTCATCAACCCAAAGGCCAAAGTTACAATTTACCCCTTCATGTCACAAGCTGTAGACTTGCCTACAGCTCAACTGCCTGTCCAGTACAAAGGCTGGTCAGGAATATGGACTTTTGCAGTCTATGACAATTATCCTATCCCCATGCTACTGGGGGAAGACTTGGCCAACCAGATGAGGCGGGCCAAGAGAGTGGGAATGGTTACACGTAGCCAAACCAAGCAAGCTTCCAGACCCATTCCTGTTCCTGAGCCGTCCACAGAGGCCCCGTCTGTGTTACCAGAGACCCAGACAGAGGTAGTGGACCCGGATTCCATGCCTCCCACTGAAACAGCCACAGCATCTCCAGTCCCAGGCCCGGAACTGGAACAGCAACCAGCACCAGCAAGTGCAACCACATCTTCAAACTCAACGCCAGAGGGCGCCAGCGAGCCAGAACTGGCAGAAGCAACAGACAGCCATACCCAAAAGGCTCAGCCAGAGCCTGAAATACGCTCAGGTGCACCAGCGAAGAGCGGTTCACCAGCAACGGAAACAACCCCATCACCTACATCGCTTTCAGAGGGACCAAGCCCAAGTCCACAGTCTGAGGAAGAACTGGTGACCCCAGCCTCAAGGGAACAGTTCCAGACTGAGCAGGAAGCGGATGACAGCCTTCAGAAAGCTTGGGCGGCGGCACGGAGCACCCCACCGCCTCTCAGCTCTTCTAATCAATCCCGGTTTGTTATAGACCAAGGACTTGTATACAAGGAAATTCTTTCTGGTGGACACCGGGAAGAATGGCAGCCGCAAAAACAGTTGGTGGTTCCAACTAAGTACCGGGGGAAGCTCTTAAGCTTAGCCCATGATCATCCCAGTGGCCATGCTGGGGTGAACAGAACCAAGGACCGGTTGGGGAAGTCCTTCCACTGGGAGGGGATGGGCAAGGACGTTGCCAAGTATGTCCGGTCTTGTGAGGTATGCCAAAGAGTGGGAAAGCCTCAAGACCAGGTCAAGGCCCCTCTCCAGCCACTCCCCATAATTGAGGTCCCATTTCAGCGAGTAGCTGTGGATATTCTGGGCCCTTTCCCAAAAAAGACGCCCAGAGGAAAGCAGTACGTACTGACTTTAGTGGACTTTGCTACCCGATGGCCAGAAGCAGTAGCTCTAGGCAACACCAGGGCTAACACTGTCTGCCTGGCCCTAACAGACATCTTTGCCAGGGTAGGTTGGCCCTCCGACATCCTTACAGATTCAGGGTCTAATTTCCTGGCAGGGACCATGGAAAAACTGTGGGAAACTCATGGGGTGAATCACTTGGTTGCCACCCCATACCACCATCAAACCAATGGCCTGGTGGAAAGGTTCAATGGAACTTTGGGGGCCATGATACGAAAATTCATCAACGAATTCTCCAATAATTGGGACCTAGTGTTGCAGCAGTTGCTGTTTGCCTACAGGGCTGTACCACATCCCAGTTTAGGGTTTTCACCCTTTGAACTTGTGTATGGTCACGAGGTTAAGGGGCCATTACAGTTGGTGAAGCAGCAATGGGAGGGGTTTACGCCTTCTCCAGGAACTAACATTCTGGACTTCGTAAGCAACCTACAAAGCACCCTCCGACACTCTTTAGCCCTTGCTAGAGAGAACCTAAAGGATGCTCAAGAAGAGCAAAAGGCCTGGTATGACAGACATGCCAGAGATCGGTCCTTCAAGGTAGGAGACCAGGTTATGGTCTTGAAGGCGCAACAGGCCCATAAGATGGAAGCATCATGGGAAGGGCCATTCACGGTCCAAGAGCGCCTGGGAGCTGTAAACTACCTCATAGCATTTCCCAATTCCTCACTAAAGCCTAAAGTGTACCATGTTAATTCTCTCAAGCCTTTCTATTCCAGAGACTTACAGGTTTGTCAGTTTACAGTCCAGGGAGATGATGCTGAGTGGCCTGACGGTGTCTACTACGACGGGAAAAAAGACGGTGGCGTGGAAGAGGTGAACCTCTCAACCACCCTGGAACGTCTGCAGCGGCAACAAATCAAGGAGCTGTGCACTAGCTTCGCCCCATTGTTCTCAGCCACCCCAGGACGGACTGAACGGGCATACCACTCCATTGATACAGGTAGTGCTCACCCAATCAGAACCCCACCCTACCGAGTGTCTCCTCATGCCCAAGCTGCTATAGAACGGGAGATCCAGAACATGCTACAGATGGCTATAATCCGCCCATCTACCAGTGCATGGGCATCTCCAGTGGTTCTGGTACCCAAACCAGATGGGGAAATACGCTTTTGCGTGGACTACCGTAAGCTAAATGCTGTAACTCGTCCGGACAACTATCCAATGCCACGTACCGATGAGCTATTGGAAAAGTTGGGACGTGCCCAGTTCATCTCTACAATAGACTTAACCAAGGGGTACTGGCAAGTACCGCTAGATGAACCTGCCAAGGAGAGGTCAGCATTCGTCACCCATGCGGGCGTGTATGAATTCAATGTCCTTCCTTTCGGCCTTCGAAATGCACCCGCCACCTTCCAGAGGCTGGTAGATGGTCTACTAGCTGGACTGGGAGAATTTGCAGTTGCCTACCTCGATGATGTGGCCATTTTTTCAGACTCCTGGCCCGAACACCTACTACACCTGGAAAAGGTCTTTGAGCGCATCAGGCAGGCCGGACTAACTGTTAAGGCCAAAAAGTGTCAAATAGGCCAAAACAGAGTGACTTACCTGGGGCACCAGGTGGGTCGAGGAACCATAAACCCCCTACAGGCCAAGGTGGATGCTATCCAAAAGTGGCCTGTCCCAAAGTCAAAGAAGCAGGTCCAATCCTTCTTAGGCTTGGCCGGATACTACAGGCGATTTGTACCACACTACAGCAAATCGCTGCCCCACTGACCGACCTGACCAAAAAGACCCAGCCAAATGCAGTTAAGTGGACTGATGAGTGTCAAAAGGCCTTTACCCAACTTAAGGCAACGCTCATGTCTGACCCTGTGCTCAGGGCCCCGGACTTTGACAAGCCATTCCTAGTAACCACAAATGCATCTGAGCGTGGTATAGGAGCAGTGCTCATGCAGGAAGCAACCGATCACAACTTCCATCCTGTTGTGTTTCTCAGCAAGAAACTGTCTGAGAGGGAAAGTCACTGGTCAGTCAGTGAAAAGGAATGCTATGCCATTGTGTACGCCCTGGAAAAGCTACGCCCATATGTTTGGGGACGGCGGTTCCAACTACAAACTGACCATGCTGCACTAAAGTGGCTTCATACTGCCAAGGGGAACAACAAAAAACTTCTTCGTTGAAGTTTAGCTCTCCAAGATTTTAATTTTAAAATTCAACACATCACAGGAGCTTCTAATAAAGTTGCTGATGCACTCTCCCGTGAGAGTTTCCCAGAATTCAGTAGTTAAAAAGTGTTCTTAAAATGTAGGAGTCTGTTACTTATATACTTAGGGGTATATGTAAAGGTGCATGTGTTGTATTAATCTGTTTATTTTAATGTTCTAGAAGGAAATCGCTGCCAGTGAGCTTCCCCACTGTCTGCAATTTGGGGGGCGTGTCATAAACAGATAGCTAAGGGTTAATGTCTCTTCCACCTGAAGCACCTGACCAAAGGACCAATCAGGAAACCGGATTTTTTCAACTTTGGGTGGAGGGAAGTTTGTGTCTGAGTCTTTTGTCTGTCTGCCTGCTTTCTCTGAGCTTTGGAGAAGTAGTTTCTACTTTCTAGTCTTCTGTTTCTAAGTGTAAGGACAAAGAGATCAGATAGTAAGTTATATGGTTTTTTTTCTTTGGTATTTGCATGAATATAAGTGCTGGAGTGCTTTGATTTGTATTCTTTTTGAATAAGGCTGTTTATTCAATATTCTTTTAAGCAATTGACCCTGTATTGTATCATCTTAATACAGAGAGACCATTGGTATGTATTTTTCTTTCTTTTTTTATATAAAGCTTTCTTTTAAGACCTGTTGGAGTTTTTCTTTACTGGGAAATTTCAGGGAAATTGAGTCTGAACTCACCAGGGAATTGGTGGGAGGAAGAAATCGGGGAGATCTGTGTGTTGGATTTGCTAGCCTGATTTTGCATTCCCTCTGGGGGAATAGGAAAGTGCTTTTTGTTTCCAGGATTGGGAACAGAGAGGGGGAGTCCCTCTGTTTGGATTCACAGAGCTTGTGTCTATGTATCTCTCCAGGAGCACCTGGAGGGGGGAAGGGAAAAAGGATTATTTCCCTTTGTTGTGAGACTCAAGGGATTTGGGTCTTGGGGTCCCCAGGGAAGGTTTTTCAGGGGGACCAGAGTGCCCCAAAACACTCTAATTTTTTGGGTGGTGGCAGCAAGTACCAGGTCCAAGCTGGTAACTAAGCTTGGAGGTTTTCATGCTAACCCCCATATTTTGGACGCTAAGGTCCAAATCTGGGACTAAGGTTATGATAGATGGACAGGAAGATTGAGTTCTCATACAAAAATAATGATAATGTACAATATTCTGAAATGCAAATATGCGTCTCTTGGAGTTGGGTGCCAGGCTGCATAAACTTGAAAATGTTAGGCTTACCATATTTTTGTAACAGAGGTTGTGTAACATTTGTACATTAGAACACTTGGACTGTACCTATCTAGATGTAGCATACCTCTTAGAGTTAACGTCTCCTGGTCAAGATAAATAGAATTTAAAAGCTTAAATCACTATTAAATACTAATTTAAGTACTCTTCCCATTTTACAGATGGGAAAACTGAGGCACAGAGGCTAAATAATTTACTGAGAGCCACAGTGGAAGGTTTGTGACAGAGCAGAAAATAGACCTCAGGTCTCCCAAGTCCCAAACTAATGCCCCAACCAGTGGACTTCTTCCCAAAATATATACTGTTGTGGCTTATCCCTAACTCTGGTGTTATATGTTATTCCTCTCAGTGGGCAAAATATGTGGATTGCCAATGATAGTACCACCATTCTAATTTCTGCTCAGTATATTTCTCTTCCCCTTTTTCATTTTTTCCCCCACCTGATAATGCCTGCCTTGTTTTCTGCATTTCTTTTAAAAATGTTTCTCTGATTTTCCCGACCCCTTACTTTTTCTTTTCTATAGAAAAAAAAAAAGCAATATTATTTTAGATGTGGAAGGGTTCTGCCTAACAGTTTAGTTTGTTTGTACAGCCTTTCCCTGAGTGTTAAGAGCATGAAGTAGAGAAAGATAAATAGGATTAGTTGCTTTTCTTCTGATTATTTTTCTCAAGATTTTTACCACAGAGACTGTTACAGTGGGAATCAAAAAGAGGTTCCCAAAATATGGTCTACAAAATATTTGCAGGTGGTCTGCAGAGAGGTGGCTGTTCTCATAGAACTGTCTGTTCCCTGCATTCCAACTGAGAAAAACAGAACAGAGGGATAAAATAGAGAGCCAAAGTAGACACTGTCACCTTCCCCCTCACCCCCTTTCGTCCCCAGTAAGGAATAAGAAGGTTTTGTCAAGGTTTGTAATGAACACTTTCTGGCCAAATTTCAGTGTTGGTAACTCCATCTTCATCTTCTCTGGCCTCAGAGTGGATAAAAATAGATGATTTTTTAAATTAAATGCAAATGTATTTTAAAAACTATTTAAAACTAAATTTAAAATTAACAGTTTATTTTAAGACCTAAACTTCTTATAATCTATGAAAATATTTTAAATATTAAAATATTAAACAGTATATGTTTGCCAACATTTAAAGAAAGTCAAACTGTTAAATCACCTTTTGACAGCAGTAACCTCTTCTGCAGATGCAAAAAGACTGTTTCTTCTTCGAGTGATTGCTCATATCCATTCCAGTTAGGTGTGCGCGCTGCGCGTGCACGTTTGCCGGAAACTTTTTACCCTAGCAACTCCAGTGGGCCTGCAGGTCGCCCCCTAGAGTGGCGACACTATGACACTCGATATATACCCCTGCCGGCCCGCCCGCTCCTCAGTTCTTTCTTACCGCCGTGTCGGTTGCTGGAACTGTGGAGTGCGGCTTGCTGTCCTCCACGTCCCTAGCTCTCCTTTGTATACCGTTAGTAGTTGTAGTTGTAAATAGTTTCAAAAACAGTTTAAAGTAGTATAGTAGTTAGTTGTCTATTGTATATAGTTACAGAACTTATTCGTGGGTTGGGCTGTTGCCCTTCCCGGCGCCCGGCACCGGGCTCATGCCTGGTTCGCTGGGCTTCAAGCAGTGCTCGGCATGCAAGAAGCCGATGCCAACTAGCGATCCCCACGACGCGTGCCTGAAGTGCCTGGGGGAATCGCACATCACCGAGAAGTGTCGTATCTGCAAGGCCTTTAAGCCTCGCACAAAGAGGGAGAGAGATCCAAGACTCCGCGCTCTCCTAATGGAAGCGGCACAGACTCCGGTACCGGCAGCGCAACCGGCCACCTCTACTCCGGCACCAGACCGTGCCGGCACCGGCAATACTCCCCGGCACCGTCCATCCCCGGCACCGGGACCCGATCCAAGACCCTCGACGTCTGCAACACCATCTCGGCAGGCTCGAGTGGAGCGCCCGGCACCTACCTTGGCCGCGGCACCGCCTGCAGGGCTGCTGTCGACTCCGGGCCTGGAAGGTCCGTCGAGTCCGGCCCCTCCTAGCTCCCCCTTGAGATCGGGGGTCGAGCTGTTAGTCCCATCTACGCCAGAGACCTTCGCCTCGGCATGGGACTTGATAGCGCTCACTGAGCCATCCCTGCCTCAACCCCTGGTACCCCGGGTGCGGGTGACGTCCAGAGGCAAGCCAATGCTGAGAGCGCTGTCTCCGGAGTCCAGGCACCGATCACCCCGGAGACGTGAATGCTCGCACTCTTGGCGCCGCTCGCAGTCCCGGCACCGTTCTCCTCGGCAGTACCAGTCGCACTCGCGGCGCCGGTCAACATCTGCACGGTCCCGGTCTGGCTCCTCTTACCACCGGCACCAAGACTCTAGGAGCCGTTCGCCTCGGCGCTCAGCTCCCCGGTCGACCTCCCGGCACCGAGCCGGTGGTAGGTCCCGGTCCCGATCGACCTCCCTGCACCACGTTGGTGGCAGGTCCCAGTCCCCAGTGCCATCCCGGCACCGCGCTGGACGCAGATCGCGGTCCCGCTCTCGGCACCGACCTCGACGCAGATCCCGATCCGGATCCCGGCACCGACTACCACACCGATCCCGGTCCCGATCCCGGCACCGGTGTGACTCACGGTACCGATCCTCGGCACCGAGAAGATCGTCGGCGCATAGAGAGGTCTATCAGCCTAGCTCAGCGCCTCCATGGCCTTCGAGGGAGCCATCTGTGTCCTCTCAGGCGAAGAGCACCTATATGCTGGGGCAGGACAGACACGCGGCCCTGTTTCAGGACCCTCCGCCTCCAGACTGAGGGCCTCAGCAGTGGGGGTTTTGGACCCCCTGGGCGTACCGCCAAGCCCAGGGTCCACAACATATTACTCCCCGCCCTGCGGCGGAACGCAGGCCGCCAGAGGCAACGGTGTCTCGCCCCCCTCCCTCCCCAGAAGCCGAGGACGGGTCCAGCCACCAGGACCCAGAGCTCCCTCCAGAGCCGGAGGTGCAGCCCCAGACAGAACCCCCCGTGGACGCTGTGCTACCAGGGGTCTCCTCGTCGTCTTCCCCTGATGAGGCGGTGGCAGGTACCTCGTTCTCCAGCCCTCCCCCTCTAGATCTTAGGGCACATCAGGACCTCCTCAGGCGCGTGGCGCAAAACCTGGACATACAAGCAGAGGAGGTCTCTGAGGTCGAGGACCCGGTGATGAGCATCCTCTCCGCCGATGCTCCCACCAGAGTGGCCCATCAGGACTATTCAGACCAACGCCACCACTATCTGGCAGTCACCGGCCTCCATCCCTCCAACCGCTCGAGGCGTGGAAAGAAGGTACATGGCCCCCTCCAAGGGCTATGAGTACTTGCACGTTCACCCGACGCCGTGCTCCCTTGTGATCCAGTTGGTGAACGATAGGGAGCACCATGGTCAAGAGGCCCCGGTGCCCAAGTCTAACGAGGCGAGGCGGATGGACCTCCTAGGCCATAAGGTCTATTCAGCGGGGGCGCTACAGCTCAGGGTCTCAAACCAGCAGGCCCTCCTTAGCCGCTACTCTTTTAATTCCTGGGTAGCGGCGGGCAAATTTAAAGAGCTGTTACCGCAGGACGCACATCAGGAATTTACCACCATTCTTGATGAGGGCAAAAAGGTCGCAAGGATCTCGCTGCAAGCCTCCTTAGATGCTGCGGACTCGGCCGCTCGGACCCTTGCCTCAGGGGTTACGATGCACCGCATTTCCTGGCTCCAGGTCTCTGGCCTTCCGCCAGAGCTCCAGCATACCATCCAGGACCTCCTCTTCGAAGGCCAGGGCCTGTTTTCCGATAAGACAGACCCCAGACTAAAGGACCTTAAAGACAATCGAGTCATCATACGGTCTTTGGGGATGCATACGCCTGCGACGCAGTGCAGGCCCTTCCGGCAGCAGAACCAGCAGCAGCAACGTCGGCCGTATCCTCAGTTCCGCCCGCGGCAGGACCTTAATAGGCGCCGCGGCAGGAACAGTAGGTGCAGACAGTCGGGTGGCCAAGCGGGGCAAAACCAGGGCTCCTCCAAGGCCCCACCCGGACCCAAGCCTTCTTTTTGAAGGTGCACCCGAGGGCGCAGTACCAGTTTCCCCTTCGGATCCTTCCCCGCAGTTTTCCAACCATCTTTCCTTTCCTCCAGGCGTGGACCCAAATAACATTGGACCGTTGGGTCTTGCGCACTGTACAGGCCGGTTACCGCCTGCAGTTTTCATCGCCCCCCCCCACCTTTGTCCCTCTTCAGGGACCCCTCTCACGAGCAATTCCTCCTTCAGGAGGCACAGACGCTCCTCGACAAGGGAGCCATAGAGGAGGTTCCAGAGAGCGAGAAGGGCAAGGGGTTTTATTCCCGCTACTTTCTGATCCCCAAGTCCAAGGGGGGCCTCAGGCCTATCCTCGACTTGTGAGAACTCAACAAGTATATGGTGAAATTGAAGTTCTGCATGGTATCCCTTGAGACCATCATCCCATCGCTGGATCCTGGAGACTGGTACGCCGCCCTCAACATGCAGGACGCTTACTTCCATATCGCCATATTTCCACAGCACAGGCGTTTCCTTCGCTTTGTGGTCGACCGCCAACATTATCAATTTGCGGTCCTCCCGTTTGGCCTCTCTATGGCCCCGAGGGTGTTCACGAAATGCATGGCAGTCATCGTCGCATATCTTCGGCGCAGCCGCATTCACGTGTTCCCCTACCTTGACGACTGGCTGGTCCGGGGCACATCGGAGCTGCAGGTCCGCGACCATGTCCGCAGGATCAGCAGCCTCTTTGTTGCCCTAGGCCTCGTGGTCAACGTGGACAAGTCTACTCTGCTCCCCACGCAGAGGATAGAGTTCATCGGGGCCGTTCTGGACTCTACCCTGGCCAGGGCCTTGCTACCCTTGCCCAGGTTCCAGTCGCTATTGGCCATCATTCTGCGCTTGCAGGCGGCCCCGCTGACTTCTGTAAGAACATGTCTGGCCCTCCTGGGCCATATGGCGGCCTATACGTTCGTGACAGCGTATGCTTGACTCCGCATGAGGCCTCTTCAATCTTGGCTCATCGCACAGTACCGGCCGGCCAGACATTCTTTGGATACAGTTGTCACCATCCCCCAAGGGGTACTGGACTCCCTCCGGTGGTGGCTGGACCAGTCCGTAGTCTGTGCAGGGCTCCCGTTCCATCCGCCCCAACCCTCGGCATCCCTGACGATGGACACCTCAGATCTGGGCTGGGGGGCGCACAGAGGCGCTCTGAGGATGCAGGACCTGTGGTCCCCTCGGGAGCTGGACCTCCACATCAACATTCGGGAGTTGAGAGCGGTCCGTCTTGCTTGTCAAGCGTTCGTCCATCACCTTCAAGGTCGTTGTGTCGCAGTGTTCACTGACAACACGACGACCATGTTCTATATCAACAAG
Source organism: Gopherus flavomarginatus (assembly GCF_025201925.1). NCBI lineage: Eukaryota > Metazoa > Chordata > Testudines > Testudinidae > Gopherus > Gopherus flavomarginatus. The sequence goes on from NC_066617.1 coordinate 271,321,776, forward strand.
CAGGGCGGCACCAGGTCTTCTCCCCTATGTCACGAGGCGATGCGGCTCTGGGAATTTTGTATAGCCCATGCCATTTACCTTTTGGCCTTTTATCTCCCGGGAGTACGAAACACTCTAGCGGATCGACTGAGCAGATCCTTCTGCTCACACGAGTGGTCCCTCCGCCTGGACGTCGCCCTCTCACTCTTCCAGAGGTGGGGTCGTCCCCGGATGGACCTCTTCACGTCCAGGGAGAACAGGAAATGCCAGACATTCTGCTCCTTTCAGGGTCGGGAGCCCAGGTCAATAGCGGATGCCTTCCTTATCCCATGGGCGACCCATCTGTTTTACGCGTTCCCTCCCTTTCCGCTGGTACACAAGGTCCTCCTCAAGGTGCGCAGGGACAGAGCTCGCGTGATTCTGATAGCCCCAGCGTGGGCCAGGCTACATTGGTACCCTATGTTGCTGGACCTCTCAATAGCCAGCCCAGTTGCCCTGCCCCTTCATTTGGACCTGATCACCCAGGACCACGGCAGGCTCTGTCACCCGGACCTTCGGTCTCTGCACCTCACAGCATGGCTCCTGCGTGGTTGACCGGCTCCGAGTTACGCTGCTCTACCCCGGTTCAGGAGATTCTCCTGGGCAGTAGGAAGCCTTCCACCAGGGCTACTTACTCAGCTAAGTAGAAGCGTTTCTCCTGTTGGTGTTCGGAGAAGGGTTTTCTCCCTACGGAGGTTCCCATCGCCATTATTCTGGACTACATCTGGTCCCTCAAGGCCCAGGGTCTGGTGATATCGTCCCTTTGCGTTCACCTAGCGGCTATCTCCGCGTTTCATCCCGGAGGGGACGGCCGTTCTGTCTTCTCCCACCCTATGGTGGCGAGATTCCTGAAGGGGCTGGAACGTCTCTATCCATAGATCTGCCCTCCTGCCCCTTCATGGGATCTCAGCCTGGTTCTAACTTGGCTCATGGGCCCTCCATTTGAGCCGTTAGCGACTTGCTCCCTACTCTACCTCTCCTGGAAGACCGCCTTCCTAGTGGCCATCACCTCAGCTAGACAGGTTTCGGAACTCCGGGCCCTCACGGTAGATCCCCCGTATACGGTCTTCCATAAAGACAAGGTGCAGCTGAGGCCACACCCTGCCTTTCTACCCAAGGTGGTCTCAGCTTTTCACATTAACCAGGAGATCTTCCTCCCCGTCTTTTTCCCAAAGCCCCATTCGTCCCGCAGGGAGCAACAACTCCACTCGCTAGATGTCCGTCGGGCGCTAGCATTTTATGTGGACAGGACCAAACCGTTCCGCAAGTCCCCCCGGCTCTTCGTGGCGGTAGCGGACCGAGTCAAGGGACTACCGATTTCCTCGCAGAGGATATCTTCCTGGGTAACCTCCTGTATCAGGACCTCTTATGACTTGGTCCACATTCCTGCGGGCCGTGTGACTGCACACTCTACCAGGGCACAGGCGTCATCGCTGGCTTTCCTTGCCCGCGTGCCGATCCAAGACATTTGTAGGGCAGCGACCTGGTCATCGGTCCACACATTCGCTTCCCATTACGCCCTGGTCCAGCAGTCCAGAGATGACGCTGCCTTTGGCTCTGCAGTGCTCCATGCCGCGACTTCTCACTCCGACCCCACCGCCTAGGTAAGGCTTGGGATTCACCTAACTGGAATGGATATGAGCAATCACTCGAAGAAGAAAAGACGGTTACTCACCTTTGTAACTGTTGTTCTTCGAGATGTGTTGCTCATATCCATTCCACACCCACCCTCCTTCCCCACTGTCGGAGTAGCCGGCAAGAAGGAACTGAGGAGCGGGCGGGCCGGCAGGGGTATATATCTAGTGCCATAGTGGCACCACTCTAGGGGGCGACCTGCCGGCCCACTGGAGTTGCTAGGGTAAAAAGTTTCCAGCAAACGTGCACGCGCGGCGCGCACACCAAACTGGAATGGATATGAGCAACACATCTCGAAGAACAACAGTTACAAAGGTGAGTAACCGTCTTTTTGTTCATTTCAGTTTATTCCAGTAGTTCACTTCAATAACTAGTTCATTCAAAGTTAATAAACCAATTTGGAGTTGAAATAGTAGGTAAGCTTACTTTCCTTTTACAATCTATCAATACAAACTAGATGTGAGAGATTGAAATCTACCAGATCTAGAATTTTGAAGGATATGGTGACCACAAACAACCAGATCCATTAATTAACTACCGATAATACTTCCTCTGTTTAATAAATCAGTTTGTTTTCAATGCAAAACATGTTTTGATAAACTTTCCTGTAAACTTTTTTCTCATATATCCCGCACATTAAAGGTAGCTTTTTATTTAATTAAAATAAATAGAAATGCTGTTTTTTGTGCATTTTTAATTGAATTTGCATTTCCATCCAAAAAGTTTGGCAGAAATCACAAGTAAAAAATTAATAATATAGTAAATAAGAAATGCATCATACATCATTTTCCAGCATAATAAAATAAAGTGAAAATTAAGAATATGAGTAAATGTAAATAATGTATATAGTTGCTTAAATAAATGAGTATAGATATACTGTATCCTGCTGGTTAGTGGGAAATAAAAGCACCAAATGTAAGGCTATAATTTAGTTGTAAACTAACTTGTTTTAATCATTACCAATATGAGAGCCAAGAAAATAACTAAAAAGTACAAATGCAAAGCATGATTAAAATAGATTATTTAAATCAAGGTTTCTGCTTGCTTATTTAAATCATGATTAAAGTCTGTGATTTAAATTGGTTTGATTTAAGTCAATCCACCCTTCTTGGCCTATTTGGCTGCATTTGACATAGTTGGCCATGCTCCTCCACTTGAAATTGTTTCATGCATGGGGGTTTTGTTGACTCCATCCTCTTCTTATTTCCTTCCTACCTCTTGGATAACTCCTTCAGAATCTGATTTTTTGGATCATCATTTCCTCTTCCTCTTTTGGTGTGGATTCCTTGGGCTCCATCCTTAGCTCCTTTTCCTCTACTCCCTCTAAAGCCTTTTTTGTGTGGGTAATCTCATTTGCAAACATGGTTTTGACCACCATCTTTATGGTGGACTCTAAAATCTACTTGTCTATTCTGGACCTGTCTCCCTTCATCAACTATAACATTGTGGACTGACTTTGATATCTCCGTTGAATGTCAAACTGTCTACTGAAACGTAACATTCTCAAAACTGAGTTTTTGATCTTTCCCCCAAAGCTCTTCCCTATCTTCCCTTTGTCTATCAGTAGGGAAAGCACCAGAATCCTCCATTTCACGTAAGCCTATAAAAGTGCTGCTGTTTGTATTATTGTAGTACCTGAGTCTCAGTCATGGACCAGGAGTCCATTGTGCTAGGCTCTGTACAAACACATGGTAAAAAAACGGTCCCTACCCCAAAGAAATTACAAGCTAAGTATAAGGCAAGAGACAACAAATAGATACATACCAACAAGGGAGTGCAAGGAAATAATGAGACAGTATTGGTCAGCATGATACAATGTGGTCTCAGAAACCAGCATTTTAGCTTTTACCAGGTTTTTTTTAGGTATCCCAACGAAGAAAAGTTCTTTAAGCACTTGTTCATGTCCATTCCATGTTAGGTGTGTGTGCTCACCACATGCACTGGTGCCAGAACTTTTTTCCCCAGTGATATCCGTAGGGCCAGCCATAGTGCCCTCTAGAATGGCACGCATACATGCCAGTATAAGAATGTCGCCTGTCTGCACCTGATAGCATGAATGCTGCATGTTTAAACTTTGAGGAACTGGCTTTCTCCAGACAAGTCCACCAGGTTATTTTGGAAAGCAGAAAACGCTGCACTAGAGCTACTTACCTGGCTAAGTGGAAGCGCTTCACTTGCCGAGTGTGAATCTCTCGGCACAGTCATCTTTGCAGTCCATCCTGGAATACCTGCTTCATCTGACAATCAGATGCTTCAAGGGCCTGGAAAGACTCTCTTTCCACACATCCGGGACTCAGTCCCCCCATTGGGACCTCAATGTAGTCCTTTCTAGGCTCAGCAGCTCTCCGTTTGAGCCCTCGACATCCTGCTCACTTCTACACCTATCATGGAAAATCGCCTGCCTTGTAGCGATCAGCTTGGCAAGACAGATCTCCGAGATCACGGCTGTAGCCTCAGAACCCCTTACATGGTCTACTACAAGGAAAAGATCCAGCTGCACCACTGGCCTTCAGACCAAAGGTGGTGTTGCACTTCTATGTCAACCAGGATATCTTCCTGCCAGTGTTCTTTCCAAAACAGCAAAACTTGAACGAGGAGAGGCACCTGCATACTTTCCATGTCAGACAGGCCTTAGCCTTCTACCTTGAGCGAACAAAGCCCCTGCGTAGGTCAACTCAGCTTTTCGTGGTGTTGGCTGACAGGATGAAAGTGATCCTAATATCATCCTAGAGAATTTTTTCCTGGATCACCGTCAGCCTTCATGCCTGCTATGAACAGGTGAAGGTTTCACCTCCACTGATAACAGCTAATTCCCCAAGGGCGCAGGCATCCTCAGTGGCAAGAAGAAAGTTAAGGCAGGGGGGCTCCTTATACCGGCGCATACACGTGCCATTCCAGAAGCGCAATAGCCAACCCTACAGATACACTGGGGGAGAAACTTCTGGCAACAGTATATGTGGCGAGCACACACACCTAGAATGGAGTGATCATGAGCAACATGTTAGGAGAGAGAGGCAACTATTTTTTTAAAGAAATGTTATGAAGGAGGATAATGGGTTACTTTTGGAAATGTTTATGGGGAACTTTTCTTGGGTGTAGTGGGCAGCATAGAAGAACGCATGAAGGTGCTTGTTTGAAAATGCAACAAATGAGTGATGGAGGCAGAAACTGATCTTTCAATACAGTGTAAGAAATGATAGGGAGGGAGGGATTTGGTCACTATAGGCCTTGAAAGTGTTGGAAACAATAGAGAGGAGGGAGCCATGGCATCATTTTTGACTCCTTGATCCCATATCCAGGTTGTATCTAAGTTGTACCTAAGTTGTACCTTTTGTTCTTGTGCAATGTTTCAGTGATTTGACTTTTCCTCTCTGCTTTCTCAGCCAAAAGTTTTGTCCAAACCATGATCATGTCAAGCCTTAACTACTGCTTAAGATACTGCAGTATCTTTCTTTGGCCTCAGTGGCTACAGTTTTGACTCCTTAAGTCCATTCAAAATGTTTGTTCTGTAGACATCTCTCTGACTAGATCACCCTCCTCTTTGGTTCTCTGCATTGGCTCCTGCCCTTCCAGTGCATCGTGCACATAAGTTTTATCATACCTTTTAAAACCCTTCACAGTTTTAACTTCATCTGACAAGGGCTAGGCAGGTGATGAGTTTTATGATTGTGGCTACTGATTGGATGAGAATTGTGCACACTGAATTTTTGTTACCCTATCTTTCCCATTCCCTGTTGAGACACCCTTGATTGTCTCACCATCAGTTACGATTAAAGCTAAGATTTTGTCATGGTTATTTTTAGTAAAAGTCAGGGACAGGTCACGGGCAATAACCAGAAATGCATGGAAGACTGTGACCTGTCCCTGACTTTTATTAAAAAATAACTATGACAAAATGGGGAGGGAGGAGGGTCCAGGGTTCCCCCCACCCACAGTGGCTGAGAGAGTGGGGTCCTCCCTGCAGCTGGTAGCAGCTTGGAGCTGTGGCATCTGCCTGTGGTGGCTGGGAGCTGCAGGGTCCCCCTGCCACCCACAGGGGCATCTGGGAGCTGCAGAGTCCCCATAATGCCTGAGGCTGTATGTGTCGAGGGAGTCTGCTTTCCACAGTGGCAACTGGGGGCTGAGGGAAGGTGTGTTCCACCTTCTGCAGTAGCATCTGGGGGCTGTGGGGTCTCCTCGGTGGGGCATCAGCTGATGGGGAGGGGGTTCCCACCACCTGTAGCAGCTGGGAGTTGTAGGGGGGCCCCAGCAGCTGACAGCTCATGTGCCGCCACCCAAGGTCTGAAGCGAAAATGTCACGGAGGTCTCTGGAAGTCACAGATTCTGTGACTTCCGTGACCTCCATGACAAAATCGTAGCTTTAGTTATGACATCTGTCTCTTTTTAAGATTATAAACTCTTTGGGGTAGAGATTGTAATTTTTCTATGTTTGTATAGTGCTTAGCATAATGGGGCCCCAGTCTCTTGGAGGCTACCACAAATTAAAATTGTATGCAAAATTTATTTAAGCAACAGTTATAGTTGTCAAAGTGATATAATGGGATTGCAGGTGGGAGTGGAGGTAGTCTGTGTAGTCATGAATAGGAGGTTGAGATGTGATGACCAGAACAACCTTTCTTAAAATGTAGTCTGTACTTGTTTTAAAAAAAGATAGACCTGGATTAAGATTACATGTCCCTTTTCGGATAGCTACAATTCTAAAGTACTAGCTGTACTGCAAAGGTAATTTGGCTGCTATATGCAGCCACTTCCCTACTACCTGAGGTGCATGTTTGCCAACAGACTTTAAAAAATGGTAAAATATCTATTTAAATTAACTCTCTTACAATGAAGATAAAATATATTTATCATTTTTGTCACCAATATTTTATTCTGACTTGCTCTAGTTTTGGAGTTGATGAGTAGGAATCCATAAGTTCCATACAAGTGGTGGGACACTCAAAGGAGTGATGTCAGTACTCAGCTATACACAGTCATCTATAGGTGTTCTTATTTTTCCTGCCACCCACAGAAAAACCACTTCTTTGGCAGTTGGAGGTTTTGGAATTTGCTATGATTGTGATTCCTAACATAGTTAACCTGTGGCTTCCTGAGTGATCTAGTGGACTTAGTATAGTTCTGAACTTTAACCTACATGCAAAGATAATTTTTGTTTGTGTAAAGCACCTTTGTTACAGTGATTTAAGAATGAAAAGTACTACAGTATATGAGAACTACATAGCACCAATCATTTTTGTCAAAACTTATACAAGGCATAAAATTATACAAAGCATCTTTCTTTGTGACATATGTATTGTTCTGTAGTAGGAGGGCTGGAGGACCATAAGTGGCCACAAGTTCACTCTTTACTATATAATGCTTAAAGCAGATATGGGTAAACTTTAAAGCTCAGTTTAATGGGGGAAAAAAACCCCATGGATTAGAACTAAATAGGTTACAACCAAGATTGTAGAATATTAACAATTTTTAAGACAACTTTTATTTGATCATAATGTTTAAATTATAAATATAAAATTGTGACTTTCTTATTTTTGGCAGAGTTCCAGAGATGCAGAAATCAAATTCAAAAGTGAAAGCAGAGTTAAACTTTTTGTCTTGGATCCAGATGCACAGGTTTGACATTTTAAAATAATAAATGTTTCTCGTTGTACAAAGTACAACGTATAAACAGTTTTCATTTTTGTTTCCTTTTAAAGAAACTTGACTTTTCGGGTATTGAACTAGAAGTGAAGCCATTTGAAGAGAAATTTGGGAAAAGGATTCTAGTGAAGTGTAATGACTTATCTTTCAATCTGCAAAGCTGTGTCGCTGAAAATGAAGAAGGACCAACAACAAATGTAAATACTTTATGTAAATACTTTGCCTTCATGTATCAGATATATATTAGTTAACCTCTTAATATTGGCATTAGTTGACAATGCACTTCAGACCAATAAATCTCAGATACTATTAGGAAGAAGGTGGGTTTTTTTGGGGTTTTTTTTGCTGCTGATTAATCTATTAAAATGAAAAAGAATGCATGAATCCTTTGTAAAGCTTTTGTAGCTGCTTCTTCCGTGCTGTTAATGAAAGTGTTTTATTTCTTCACTGTATTTTATATCATGGATATAATAGTCAAAGAATGGTGGCTCATCTTTGTAACTAATGTACAGCGGTACAGTAGACACATTTCCTTTGCATTTGTATGTCAATACACATCTGTATTTGCAGATAATCTTTTGGGGATGCTGGTGATAGCCTTTTTCACACTTTTTAATGTCTAGGTAGAACCTTTTTTTGTCACATTGTCATTGTTTGATATTAAAAACAATCGGAAGATTTCAGCAGATTTCCATGTTGACTTGAACCATGTCTCGGTGAGGCACATGATATCTAATGCGACACAGCAACTGATGAATGCCAGTGGTGATTACTTACACAGGACTCAAGATATTATCCACGAGTCTATCTTGCATTATCCTAAACAGGTAAGGAGAAACAATATTAAGTTCTGATTCAGAACAAGAGCAGTGGGTTATCTGACACATTGCAAATAGCTTTTCCACTGGGTATAGATTTAAAAAAAGGAAACTATGAATATATAATATCTGTGTATATATATATTTATTTTAGGTAATATTCTCAGTTACATGTCCACATCCTGATATATTTCTTGTGGCAAGAATAGAAAAAGTACTGCAGGGAAGTGTTACGCACTGTGCTGAGCCGTATATGAAAAGTTCAGATTCTTCTAAGGTACTGTATCTTTTAAAGATTGTGTTTGTAAAATGCTTAGACAAAATTACTCTGTGGTGTTATCGCTAAAAATCTCAGTGGGGTTCCATGGTTTGGATAGCCAAAACTTTTAAATTAATTTTGTATGGCACAGTTTCTTATTTAGCTGTCTGATGGCTTTAATTAATATGTCATAGATAAATTTGTTCATATTGCTTTTAAAATGTTACGATTAGCTTGTATACTGTAAAATTTGTTTGTATACAGTGCTTTTTATAGTCTTTTACATGGTCATTAAAGAGATTTTACAAAATAAGTCCTACAACTTCAAAACTAAAAATTTGATATTTTTTGAGCATTTAGAATATATAAGATGGGACAGACTTTCAGAAGTATAGGAAAACTCCAGGGTTTCACAAGCCTAAATATGTTTTTACATACACATGAACAAATCTGTTCCCCTATATTTAACTTTTTGTATACCTACACAAATTCTTTGCTGCTTTGTGACTTACTTAGATTTTTCGGTTATTCCATTTTAGAATCACTATACTGGCTTAAATCCTCTAGATATTTACATGTTAAACATTTTTTGTCCAGTTAGATTCCATCATGCAGACAATAGTATGCATTCTCGTTTGTCTTCTGAAATGCACCATTTAAGAAGCTATTTTTGCTATTTGTCTTTTCTGACGAGCAATAGCAACTGAAATTGAAATAATAAAACAAGAGTTTCAACTGCAGTAACTAAAAAAATGTCTGGTACCGAAGGTTGCAAGACACAAACATATCTGTTACAGCTCCAGTCAGCTACCGTTGAACTATTTTTTCCTATTTTCCACAGTGCAAAATATAACAGGGAAGAGGGAAGCTTCAGAGTATAGTATTCAACAGACAAATAATGATCCCTGTTACCAGTTAATATAAAGATTCTTGCATTCATCTTAATGAGCATTATATGTTTCAGTCCATCTTAGCATATATCAAACTAAATTATCTGTGTTTTGTAAGCAGCATTTTAGTCTTTGTCACTAGTAACAAGCAGCTTTACAATCTAGGAAGCCATTAATTCATAGATTCCAAATCCAGAAAATGTACCATTGCAATGATCTAGTCTGATCTTCTGTATAACACAGGCCATAGAACTTCCCCAAAATAATAAAAATAAATAATTCTTCAAAATAATTTCTAAAACTTATTCTGACTAATAGTCAAAGACTTAAACAAAAAAATCAGACTTATTTTTGGTGGCCTTTATTTACAAGGCCCTTGGCCGTGAGTAGACTTAATTTGGCCTGCAGTATTCTTTCTCTTGATTTGGTATCCAGCACTAGAACAAAATCATGTTATCCTTTATTATAGATGGAACTGGTAGCAACACTTGTTAGAGTTGCCTACCATGTGTTTCATTATAACCCCATTTTCAGTTACTTATGTAATACTATCTAAGTTTAACTGTTTGGGCTGAAATTTTTCTATTCTTGCTCTCTGCCCCAGATTAAGTTTTTTCAGCGAAATTAAACAAAATCAATTTTTCCATCTCTCACAGACCTTCCTACACATCAGCTTCATTGAGCATGCATCCATGCCCCACAGAGTTAGTGCTTCTGACAGGGAAAACAGAACCAGCAGACTCTTTGGCCTAGGAGAAGGTGTGTTGGCCTGGAGCAAAATCATTAGTTCCTGTCTCAGTTCTTCCCAACTAGTGTAAAGGGTTGTGAAGTGCATAGACTTAATATTGATGAAAGCCTCATGTTTGCCAGTCTCCTAAGATACAAATGTAATTGCCCATGTTTACGGATGGGGTAACCGAGAAGTTGCATAAGGTCATGGTGGCAGAGCTGGGAAAAGAGTTTTCTCTAATATGAGGTATGCAAGTCTTATCCAAGGCACACTGCCTGTCACAATGAATGTTGCCAATCTATTTGCTTGACTGATCTGTGTGTAACCACTAGAACTCGGGATGCGGCAGTCAACATTCCTTTGCTGTCTAGCAAATAACTTTATAATCCACTGGCAAAGTGTATGTTGTAACTCTCTCTAGTTGCTGATCCACAGAAGATAGCAGCCTACTACTGCTACCAGCTACTATTTTAGTTCAAGTGGTAGAGGTCTGCTATACATCTGAAGGTACTGGATTCCAGCCTTGCTGATGACCTATGTGATAGGATTTGTTGTCTTCATTAAACAAACAAATAAACTCTCAAAACTCAGTTAAAAGAAAGCTATGGTTCCAAGTCAAACACTCAGAAATTAGGAAATTTCATAATTAAAGTTACCTGTGCAACTTTTATTTCACCTTGCTCCCTGTGTGTGTTCATAATAATACAAGCTTAAATTATGTGGTCTCATGCTATTTATTTTACAGGATCCCTGCCTCATTCATTCACCCACTCCATCTCTAAAAAGTCTAATCATCCAAGACATCTTCATATATCGCTTCCTCCAACTCCTGGCTTTCACAGAAACCCAGTTCCCTTCATCTGACGCTGCCTCTCTAGTAAGCCTCTCTTATGGAGGCCTCGCCTTTTCTCTCACTCCCTGCCTTGGATCCAGACTGCTGTAGCAATGTTGGGCTTTTCCTCTCCCATTCCTGCTGCTTCCCACCCTCCATCTCCCCTCCCTGCTGTTTCTCCTCTTTTGAACAGCACTGCATCTGACTCTCATCTCCTCGATGCTGTCATCTACCATCCATCCAGCACCTCCCCATCAGTCTTCCTTTCTGATTTCAGCTCCTGGCTCACTTTCTCTCCACTCATCAGAATTGCCCACATCCCTCCTCAGTAACTTCAGCTTCCATGAAGATGACCCATCTGACTCCTTAGCTGCACATTTGTTTGTACTGACATCACTAGTGGTTTATATGTAGTCTTTTGTTTAAAAAAAAAAAAAAAAACAAGGGGGGGAGCTAGGCAAATATCTAAATTGATGAACCCTCTGGAAGACTTGTATGTATCCCCAGTTGAGAACCACTGTGCCCGAGGACCTTAGTAGGTTCTAAAGTAGCCTTATTTATTGGCAGCGCTATTATAGATGGAGCCTCAGATGTTAGAATGCCCACCAGTTTATGGGATTCTTCCTGAACCTCCCCCTGTTTCTAGAGCCCTTCCTTGCTGCAGGTAAGGACTTTGGCGGAAGGGGAAGACTCTGGCACCTCCCCTGTGCTAGAGCCCTTCCCCGCCACATGGTAAGACTCCAGTAGTGGGGAAAGTCACTGCAGTGGGGATTCAGAGGAGAAAGGCTGTGGCAGCTCTCCACTGCTGGAACCCTTCCTCCACCGTGAGGAAAGGCGTGGCAACTCTCTGCCTCTGGAGTCCTTCCCTGCTAAAGGGAAAGACTCTGCTACTTCCCTGCTGCTAGAGCCCTCCCATGCCATGGGAAAAGGCTCTGGCTAGGGTCGGGGCGGCAGCAGGGAAAAGTTCCAGCTGCAGGGGCAGTGTGAAAAGGCTGTTAGCTCCCTTTTGCAGCCCTTTTCTGCTCAAGGAAAGACTCCAGCATCGTGGAAAGGATAGCAAGTGGAGGCAGTGGGGAAAAGGCTCCTTGCCACAGTAAAAGGCAAGTGGGTAGCAGCTGAAGCTTTTCACTGACATATGTATAGCTACATCTACAGTACATGTCACCGAAAGTGGTGTGTTGTGTAGACGTAACCTAAGATACAGCCTTGTGTGACCATCCACACTCTCGTCCAAGCTCTCATCATCTCATATCTTGATTACTTCAATATCCTTATTTTTGGCCTTGACAAATGCAATTTTGTCCCACTCATAACCATTCAGAATACTGCATAAAAGCGAATTTTCCAAGTCCATACCTTTGACCACGTCAGCCCTGTTGATGTACCCCTTCACTGGTTCCCTCTTCTCTGTTACATCAAATATAAGCAACTTGTCTTCACTTTCATGGCCCTTCCTGACCTATCCCACCTTAGCTTTTACCTCTCTTTCAGAAGGTTGACTCCTGCCTCCAACAGGCCCATGAAGTCAGCTTCCATCACCCACCTTTTAAAATTTATATTTTACTGACTTTTTTCCTCCCAAATTAAGGAGAGAACAGAACAAAAGACAAAAGTAAATGAATGGGAAGGGAGGGAAAGGGATCAGGAAGGGGAAAGGAAACCGACATTTCAATCACCCCCTTGATACATTTTCAAACAAACACCTTTGTGCTTTTTTCAGCACTGCCCCACAGGCTTGAGATTTGCTCACTGTAAAGATCCACAAACCTAATTCATTATCCTCCTTCAAAACCCTCCTTAAAATTCTACTTTGCCTTGAGGCCTTCAAAAAACTTGTCTGCTGGTGTGGTGAGAACACTGCCTGTCATGCTGGCCAATGTTTTCTTGTTGTTTCCTTGTACTTTCCCGTTGATCTGTCTCTTTCCATCTGTTGCCTCTTGTCTTATACACTCTCTGGGGCAGGGTCTGTTTTTTTTTCTTCCTTTGTTATTGTTTTTATAATGTTTTAGCACAATGTGCTTCTGGTCCATGCCCAAGATTCCTAGGGACTACTGTAATATAAATTATAATATTTTTCAACATATAGAATGGAAAATAAATACAGCAGTGAGGGTTTCTAAAAGAAACTGGACTGGGATGCAGTAGAGTTGGGTTCTGTTCCTGGTTCTTCCACAGACTTCATATGTAATGAGAGGTGAGACTTCTATTTAAGGAAAAAAAGGCCAAATTAAATTGCACAGGCAGTCTGTCGGTTGTCTGCTGTCATCATCTAACTTTTGGGTGCTTGACTTTGCAAATCTAACCTTCTGTTAACTTTTTATGTGAAGGGACATACACCATATGAAACCTGGGGCTCTACGGTGCATATCTATCTAGTCAATATGCCCTCATTTAGTATGTTACACTCAAGGCCTTATAGAATTTGGTGGGATCTTAAGGCCCATTTCTGCTTTGCATAAAATTCTATTTCATTCTGTTTCATTTGTCATTTTCTTGCTGTCTAGTGATGACTATAAACATTTGGACACGTACAAATTAACAAACAATAACAAAAAACTCCTTCCTCTATATGGCAGATACTGCAAAGATGTCAACAATATAGCTCTAAAAGAAAAAAGGTATCCAAATCACAAAATACATTTCCTTGCTACAGAATCAGACAAAACATACTGCTAAGTATTTTGACACTGAGAGAGCAGAGAGAAGAAGCATTTGATTTCTGTAAGTAAGAGGTGGAAGGAGAGAGGCATCCCCAAGACTTCTTCTCCAGTCTAAGGTGAACTACAGGCCGACTTGTACTCTGCCTTCCTCATCTAGACCTTTGATTGCATCTCTGTAGCGTATCCAGTAGAAGGCACTATTAAAGGTACTACAGAGATGCAATCAGTACAATGTATGGAGAGAGAAGGCAAAGATCAAGTGGGCCTGAAGTGGTAGTGTTTTCTTACAGAGTGAAACAGGTGCCTTCAAAGAGTCAGCAGATTAGGTCTCTTTCACGGTGGAATCACAGAGAATGGCAGGTCCTGCTAATACCTTAAGGAACTATTAAATAATTTGTGTTTTTGTTTAATTCTTTTTGTTACCTCTTCTCATGAATTTAGTAATACTGATAAAATTTAAAATCTTTTAAGAATTGTGTTTTACTTGGTCTGAGCATAGACTTGTTAATTTTTTTATGCACCTTCAACTCCTCATCTTATTGATTACATTGTATTTTAGGAACTTTAAACTTCATATATATATAATCATTTCCAGGTTGCACAGAAAGTGTTGAAGAATGCTAAGCAGGCATGTCAGAGACTAGGACAATATAGAATGCCATTTGCCTGGGCAGCTAGGTAAGAGATGCAATTCTTTTCACTCACTATATTATTCTAGCTGATTATTTAACACAGTTTCCTACAAAATAGCAGTGTAAGTCTCATTTGTCAAAATTCAGCTTCCTGTTTTTGGGATCCATTCTTTCTTGGTTGTTTCAGTATGGCCCTTTCTAATCTCTGTCATATCCCAGTCATAGATTTTTGGCAAACAAGACTTAAATTTCTGTGTTTTGGTGGGACGGGTATTGTAGATGATTGTAACACCTAACCATATGAATAATTTAATTCTACCAACTTTTTTTCATTGACTTTTTTTTGCTTTTCTAAAAAGTAAATTGTCCTTGTTCTGTTTATTAAAATATTAGTTGTGAATATGGTGAAACTCACCTGAGTACAATTGTAAGAATATTAACTTCTTAATAGAATGTGATACAGTCTAAATATTTTCTTTACCGTATCCTCTTGTTACCAAAATTTAAAGAGAGAATTTGACTTTCAGGACATTGTTTAAAGATGCATCAGGAACCCTGGACAAAAATGCAAGATTTTCTGCTCTCTACAGACAAGACAGTAGTAAACTCTCAAATGAAGACATGCTTAAGTTGCTAGCAGATTTCAGGAAGTGAGTATATAATTTCTTAATATTACAAAAGTTTAATATCTTTCATCATTGTTCCTTTCTTATGATACATTTAAATTAGTATTGTCAAGCAATTAAATAATAGAATACCATTTATCACATTTAAATAATAATAGAATACCATTTATTTAAATATTTTTGGATGTTTTCTATATTTTCAAATATATTGATTTTAATTACAACACAGAATACAAACTGTACAGTGCTCAGCTTATATTTATTATTTGATTACAAGTATTTGCACTGTAAAAAAACAAAAATAGTATTTTTCAATTCTTCTAATACAAGTACTGTAGTGCAATCTCTTTATCGTGAAAATTGAACTTACAAAAGTAGAATTATGTACAAGTCCACTCAGTCCTACTTCTTGTTCAGCCAGTCACTCAGACAAAGAAGTTTGTTTTTGTTTGCAGGAGATTATGCTGCCTACTTCTTGTTTACAATGTCACCTGAAAGTGAGAACAGATGTTCTCATAGCACTGTTATAGCTGGTGTCGCAAGATATTTGTGCCAGATGTGCTAAAGATTCGTATGTCCCTTCATGTTTCAACCACTATTCCAGGGGACATGTGTCCAAGCTGTTGACAGGTTCAGCCTCTCTCCTATAAAAGGTGAATCAGCACTGGTCCATGAGACTGGCGCTGCTGCGACTGTGTGGAGGCAGGGGTAGTGGCCGACTCAGTGACAGTACTGGAACTTGTGGGGTGTACCTAATATACTCCCACCGTTCCGCCCAGGCCACATCGGACAAACTGCCCCTGGCCCCAGAGTCGGAGCATGGTGCCGAATACGATGTGGGAGCAGTGCAGCGGGCCCCAATGCCCAAGGAGCTGTCCCAAACAAGCAAGGGGAAGCCGACGCTTCCCCTGCAGTGCAGTAGTCTTTGTCGTCCCTAGTGGTGGGCCTCTGGCAAACAAGCAGCTGCCCCAATGACTTCAAGGAGCACCAGGCCTTGCTCAAAAAGGGGCTGCCAACCTGGACTTGGAGGTCAAGGAGCTAACGGAGGAGTCCAATGTTTTCTTTAATGTTGTACCCTCCTCCACCCTGGCCCGAGTTGCATTGCCCGTCCACCCAGGGGTCCTAAAAATTGCTGAGTCTTTGTGGCTGACTCTTTCTTCCATTCCGCCTACCTCCAAGAAGGCAGAAAAGAAGTACTGTGTTCTGGCAAAGGATTTTGAATACCTATATACCCACCCTCCAGCAGGATACCTGGTCATGTCCACCCTCTACGAATGGGACAGGCAGGAACAGGTGAGCGGCACACCAAAAAATAAATATGCCAAGAGGCTGCACTTGCTTGGCAGGAAAATTTATTTGACAGCCAGCCTGCAAGTTTGCCATCACACCCTGCTAGTCAGGTACAACTTCAACCTGTGGAACTCCGTCACAAGTTCAAGGAGGGCCTCCCAATGGACCAAGCCTAGGAGTTCGCCGCCTTAGTGAGAGAGGGCGAGAGTCATCCTCCAGATGGCCTGGGACACTACAGACTTGGCGGCCAGGGTAGTTGCCTCAAACGTGGTCATGAGGGGCAGCTCCTGACTGCAGTCCTCCAGGCTGTCCCAGGAGGTGCAGGCTACCCTTTAGGACCTCCCATTTGAGAGAGCAGGGCTCTTTTCAGAGCTGACTGATGCACGGCTCCATGGCCTTAAAGACTGCCATGCCACCCTCCATTCCTTGGTCCTACACAGCCTTCAGCAGGCTAGAAAGCCATTCTGTCCCGCCGTCCTGGAGTGGCCCCCGATCCAGCTGCTGCAGGCAGAAGGACAGTGACAAAGGTTTAAATGGCAGAACCCTGCATCTTCCTATTCCTCTGCCCAGCTTGGTTCTCCAGAGGCAAAGGAAGCCAGAAATGGGCATTTTGAGGATGTGCCTGAGGGTGGCGCCCCAGTCACTTCCCAGGATCCTCCCCACCTGCTCTTTTCTCAATCACCTGCTCTCCTTGTGGTCGACCTAGTCGCAGCTGACAGCGGACCGTTGGGTACTCGACATAATATCTTCGGGCTACATCCTGCAAGGCGGAGCCAGGTCACCTGCCCTTTGCCAAGAAGCCCTCCGGCTATGGGACTTCCATGTACAACACGACATCCATCTCATAGGCACACGCCTTTCCTGGGGCCAGGAACACCTTGGCAGATCGCCTCAGCAGGACCTTCCCGTCTCTTCATGAGTGGTCTCTCCAACCAAAGGTCGTCTGTATCATATTCCGGAGGAGAGGTAATCCCTGTGTGGACCTGTTTGTGTCCAGATAGAACAGGAAATGCCACATTTTCTGCTCCTTTCAGGGGTTCGACAGAGGATCCCTGTTGGATGCTCTGCTGCTCCCATGGTCAGGGTCTCTAATGTACGCCTCTCCCCTCCCCCCATTCCATTTCTCATGAAGATCAAGCAGGACAGGGCAAAGGTGATCCTTATAGCTCTGGTTTGACCGCACCAAACCTGGTTTGGCATGCTGCTGGACCTCTCGGTGGCAGGTCCATTACAGATACAGCTCTGGTTGGATTTGCTGTCACAAAACCATGGCAGTCTTAGAATTATAAAATATTAGGGTTGGAAAAGACCTCAGGAGGTCATCTAGTCCAACGCCCTGCTCAAAGCAGGACCAACGCCAACAAAATCATCCCAGCCAGGGCTTTGTCAAGCCGGGCCTTAAAAACCTCTCAGGATGGAAATTCCACCACCTGCCTATGTAATCCATTCCAGTCCCATTCACCACCCTGCTAGTGAAATGCTGTTTCCTAATATCCAACCTAGACCTCTCCCACTGTAACTTGAGACCATTACTCCTTGTTCTGTCATCTTCCACCACTGAGAACAGCCTAGCTCCATCCCCTTTGGAACCCCACTTCAGGTAGGTGAAGACTGCTATCAAATCCCCCCTCACTCTTCTTTTCTGCAGATTAAATAACCCCAGTTCCTGCAGCCTCTCCTTGTAAATCATGTGCCCCAGCTCCTAATCATTTTCATTGCCCTCTGCTGGATTCTCCCTAATTTGTCCACATCCCTTCTGTAGTAGGGAGGACCAAAACTGGACACAGGTACTCCAGGTATGACCTCACTAGTGCCGAATAGAGGGGAATAATCACTTCTCTCTATCTGCTGGCAATACTCCTATTAATGCAGCCCAATAGGCCGTTAGCCTTCTTGGCAACCAGGGCAGACTGCTGACTCATATCCAGCTTCTTGTCCACTGTAATCCCCAGGTCCTTTTCTGCAGAACTGCTGCTTAGCCAGTCAGTCCCCATCCTGTAGCGGTGCATGGGATTCTTCCTTCCTAAGTGCAGGACTCTGCACTTGTCCTTGTTGAACCTCATCAGATTTCTTTTGGCCCAATCCTCCAATTTGTCTAGGTCACTCTG
Source organism: Gopherus flavomarginatus (assembly GCF_025201925.1). Taxonomy (NCBI): domain Eukaryota; kingdom Metazoa; phylum Chordata; order Testudines; family Testudinidae; genus Gopherus; species Gopherus flavomarginatus. The sequence continues at coordinate 271,339,914 of NC_066617.1, forward strand.
GACCCTGTCCCTGCTCTCCCTGCAGTTTAGTATAATCTGCAAATTTGCTGAGGGTGCAATTCATCCCATCATCCAGATCATTAATAAAGATGTTGAACAAAACTGGCCCGAGGACCAACCCCTGGGGCACTCTGCTTGATACTGGCTGCCAACTAGACATCGAGCTGTTGATCACTACCTGTTGATCCCAACAATCTAGCTAGCTTTTTATCCAGCTTGTAGTCCATTCATCCAATCCATACTACTTTTAACTTGCTGGCAAGAATACTGTGGGAGACCATATCAAAAGCTTTGCTAAAGTCAAGATATATCACATCCACTGCTTTTCTCATATCCACAGAGCCAGTTATCTCATCTCATCATAGAAGGCAATCAGGTTGGTCAGGCACGACTTGCCCTTGGTGAATCCTTGTTGACTGTTCCTGATCACCTTCCTCTCCTCCAAGTGCTTCAAAATAGATTCCTTGAGGACCTGCTCCATGATTTTGCCGGGGACTGAAGGGAGGCCGACCGGTCTGTAGTTCCCTGGGTTCTCTTTCTTCCCTTTTTTAAATGTGGGCACTCTATTTGTCTTTTTCCAGTCGTCAGGGGGTTCTGCATCTGAACCTGGCAGCACCGCACCTGATGGCTTGGCTGCTGCATGGTTAAATGCAAAATGTTGGGTGTCCAACAGGTCCTGTTAAGCTGCAGAAAGACCTCCACCAGAGCTACCTACCTGGCCACATCGGAAGCGGTTCGCTTGTTGGACCTCGGATAAAGGCATTCAGCCCAAGTAGGCCTCTCTGCAGTTAATGCTGGACTACCTTTTGTATCTCAAGCTCCAAGTCCACTTGTCCGCTGTCTTGGCCTTCTGTCTGCTACTCAAAGGTAGGTCAGTTTTCGCCCAGGACATGACTGCCAGGTTCCTCAAGGGCCTTGAACACCTTTATCCATACATCAAGGATCCTGTCTCTCCGTGGGACCTGAATCTTGTGCTGTCATGGCTCACGGAACCCCCTCCCTCACTTCAAGCCTCTGGCTTCCTGCTCTCCTTCTCCTTTCCTGGAAGGTTTTGTTTTTGGTTGCAATAACATCTGCCTGCCGGGTCTCTGAGATTAGAGCGCTTACCTCGGAACTTCCCTATACAGTCTTTTACAAAGACAAGGTCCAGCTGTGGCCACTCCTCGCTTTCCTGCCCAAGATGGTCTTGGTTTCTTACAGGCCAGGACATTTACTTACCTGTCTTTTTTCCAAAGCCACGTAAATTGGAGGAGGAGCTTAGGTTGCATTCCCTAGACATCAGGAGGACTCTAGTCTTTACATTGAAAGGACCAAGCCATCCAGAAGTCGACACAATTGTCGTCGTGGTGGCCGACAGGATGAAAGGTCACAATGTCCACTCAAAGAATTTCTTCTTGAATCACTGCCTGCATTTGCTGCTGCTATGAACAGGGAAGGGTGCCACCTCCAGCGATCATGACCACCCATTCAACCTCTTATACAGCTTTCCAACCCAAGTGCCTATCCAGGACATATGTAAGGCATCCACCTGGTTGTCCATCCACACGTTCACATCCTATTACGTGCTTATCCAGGAGGCCTGGGACGATGCTGGTTTTAGTAGAACGGTGTCGCAAGCCACAAGACCATGAACTCGGAGCCCATCTCTGAGTATACTTCTTGTGAGCCACCTAGAATGGAATCGATATGAGCAAGCACTCGAAGAAAAAACAGTTACTTAGCTTTCGTAACTGTTCTTCAAGATGCGTTGCTCATGTCCATTCCATTACCCACCCTCCTGTCCCTCTGTTGGAGTTGCCAGCAAGAAGGAACTGAGAGGGCGTAGGGTCGGCAGCGGCTAATATTCCGATGCATGAGTGCGGGACTCAAGGTGGTACTGCTGCCGACCCTAAGGATACCACTAAGGCAAATGTGTCTGTGCACATGGACGTGTGCACACCTAGAATGGAACGGACATGAGCAACGCATCTTGAAGAGCAACAGTTATGGATGCACAACAGCTGAACACCTTTTGTTTTTGTCAAGGCAAAACTTGTGCTTAAGTCAAACATAGCAAGGTGTTCAGCTTTGTTGTGTAGTGCTCTTATACTCTGTTGTCAAAGTGTTCTGTAGCATCTCAAAGAGTAGAGTGTAGGTATGTATGTGTTTTGGAATGTTGGGATATTGCTTAGAGTTGAAGTTGTGTTGGGCGAAGTAGCATAGACCTTAACTTCATATTTCTGCTTTTTCAGAGGTTTAAATATAGTAACTACATTATGGAGGGGCATGAGCCACCACCAGGCAATCTTAATTCTGCATTAATGAAAATTTTTTTTTGTATTTAATATAAATAAAACCAAATTAACACTCCTCAAATAAGAGCTCTCTCGTACATTCTGCTCCACATATATATGTTTTGTTGTTCACTTATGTCACAATTTTCAGAATCTTGAAAACATTGAGATTCTGCTTAATTGTGATTGGGGAACAAAAGTATTATTCCGGGCAAGAAAAAGAAGCACAACTATACTGATTCTTTTAAAAAAGCAACTATTTTTCTACAGGTATTTCTGTTAGTAATTTATGTGTTAATAGGAGTTGTCCTAAACTGAATGTTGAATATTTCCATGATGTGTCAACGTTTTTTTTTGTTTGGTTTGGTTAAGTCAGACCCTTCAACATATTTTAACATTGCATTTCCTGGGGTTTTTTTCTTTCTATCTGCTTTTTTTTCTTCTGTATTTCTGATAGATTTTGGCAACTGACTTGACCATTTTTGTTGTTTCTGTTTACAGACCTGAAAAGATGGCCAAGCTGCCAGTTATTTTAGGAAATCTAGACATAACAATTGATGATGTTTCTCCAGATTTTTCTAGTAAGTATTGATAAGCATTATTAAATAACTGAATAAGCTTTTTTACTTCAAATTTTTTATTGTTCTTAATCTGTTTTCAGATTATGTTAACTCATCATACATTCCCATGAAACAGTTTGAAAACAGTACCAAAACAGTAGTAACGTTTGAAGTAGAGGAATTTGTTCCCTGTATTCCAAAACATTCTCAGCCTTTCACCATCTACAACAATCACCTTTATGTTTATCCAAAGCACTTGAAATATGACAGTCAAAAGTCATTTGCAAAGGTAAGTGTAAGGAAAATACTAAACTCTTGTTGTGGACTGCAGTTCTATTCAGATACTGAGAATCAAATATATATTCTGTTTCTATGATGATGGTTCACAATAAATGTTTTGTGTTTTTTTAAATATTGTTTTAGGCTAGAAATATTGCAGTATGCATTGAGTTCAAAGATTCGGATGAAGAAGATTCTCAGCCTTTAAAGGTTTGTCTATGATTTTGGTATCTAATAGAAGAAAAACATTTAAGATTTACTGGTTTAGAAGTAACACATTATGGGCCTACACAAGGATTAGAGTTGGGATCTCTGTTCTTCCTTCTCTGTGGCAGTTGGATTGTCCTGGAGGTGACTTGCTAATCTCTGAAAGGTAATGGGCAGAGCCACTAACCCCTACTATTGGCTAGTCTTGGTGAAAATATTCCCACTGGTCTTTTTATTTCTATCCTCACCTGAATGAAACTTCCACAGAAGAAGCGTGTTGCGGTGTGAGATGGTTTGCTCCTACTCAAGAGGCAAAGCTTTAGAACATTGACTGACTCAAGTGCATTTGGCTTCCTGAGTAGGCCTGACTGACTGACTGCCACAGTGGAATGGGGAGAAAGTTGCCTGAGAGCGCCTGAATGCTGGTTTTCTGGTGTTAGGCAGGGCTAAAAATGAATGATAATTGCTACAGTTCTATAAAGGGGAAAAAATTATAATCCTGCCTTAACTGCTTCTCACTAACAATAGGCTTTCTGAATGGGGCTTTCACTCTATATTTTAAATCATTTAGCAATACATATTTTGATGTACAATAAACTGTAGTAATAAAGCATTGGTTCTGTTGCTAAATAAAATGGGAGAGCAGCTACGTACAATTCCAGAAATTCATTAGACCTAATTTTTTAAAAGTGACTAATGAATTTGAGTGTCTCCGTTTTTGAGTGCCCAATTTAAGAAGCCTTTGGGAGACCTGATTTTAAGTAAGTGTAGAGCACCTGTCATCTGAAAATCCAAGGTGACTAAAATTTAGGCCTTAAAATGTGGTTCTTAAAATGTCTCCAGCACAGACCCTCTCTTCAGGGCCCAACGCAAATACTACCTCCAGAGACTCCTACTTGAAAAGTAAGGAAAAGAAGCATCATTCTGGCACTGAGGTGGTGTGAAGAAAGGGAAAAAGAAGCACATTCCTTCCTCCTGATCAGCTCCCCAGTGCAGGTCCTTTTTATGGTGACTGTACTGGAGCAGCAGCATCAATAGCTCTTGGTACCAGAGCTGCCAGTGCAGATGTGATCACTGTGGATCTCAGAAGGGTTCACTTCACTGGAAATCCCTAGGACCTTTTCCCTGTCTACATGCTTCAGTCCAAATAATAACTCCATTAGTGCAGATTACTCCTCATCTTGTCTGGAACCATCACCCAATTCTCCCCATAAAGTCACCTCACTGCAGGATTGGTACAGGGACACCCTTAGTGCCATTTTGGGGTGGATTTGAGAGGTACACTGATTTCAGCACCTGGGGGACTCCAAAGGGTTTGGTCCCTGCAACCTTCCCACAGATACCAGATCTTTTGGAGGGTCCTCTCCAGTTGTTAATATGAGATTATATTCAAGAGTGTAGTCAGGTCTTTCTTGAATCTGAAATACCCAAGCTATCTGAACGTCATACTGTGGGAGATGCCCCATCAGTCCTGCCATTAGTGCTCACAACATTGTCACAGCCTTCTGTACCAGTCTCAGAACTGAGGAAGCTGATCCCTTACCAACGCGCTCTCCTACCTCCACCTGACGTGCCCCACTAGTGGCTGATGTGCAGGTTGATTTGGACCCACTTGATGAGGTCCCCTAGATAATGGAAAATCCCTTACTGGGGACACAAACAGTACCACAATTCTCCTTGTGGTCGTATTGACATCTCTGCTATATCTCAACCTGATGGACTACAAACAGATCTAGGAGTATCTCAGGAGGAAGGGAAATAGTGTCCAGTTACCTACAGAGACAACAGTAGCAGAGCCTCCTCATCCCCTCTTTTATATCCTCCAAGTCTGAATGCAAGTTAGTGTGTCTTACCCAGAGCTTACACCTACAGTCTTCTCTGGCAGTCTCCAGGAAAGCACCCAAGATGTATCCCGTTGCATCCGATGTTTTCATTTCTTGAAAAGTTACCCAACCCCAAACTCCCTAGTTGTTTTAGTTTTGAACCTCCCATTCCATTTCTACCAACAGAGAGGGTAGCAGGCTGGGATGCCTTTGGATGTAAGACCTACTAGTCAGGTTCTCTTTGCATGAAAGTTTCCAAGTTTGGTGCCAACTACCATTATGCCTTCCAGGTTGCCATTAACCCCATGTTGGAAGCTCTACCAGACAAGGAAAATCAAGCAGCGAGATCTGGTCAGAGGGTCACATAGTGATTTGATGCACTGTTAGGACAGCCTATGACAACTCAATGCCTGTTCCAGAGCCATGCCACAGAAACTTCCCTACATAGGTATTTCTGTATGCATTCATTCGGGATCACTTTGAAGGCACAGAGTAAGATCAAGGACCTGCTGTTTGAAGGGCAAGATCTTTTCAGCAAAAAAGTAGATTAATTAATCAAAAGGATGAAAGTTGCCAGGGCTAGAGCTTGTTCCTTTGGCCTCATTCAACCTTTGTTCCTCTTAGGAAATCACCAGTGTATTCCTCCTTCAGATATCAAACGCAGGGAGTGGCCACATCCCAGAACTTCCCCTCCCTGAGCCTCTAACTTGACCTCCCCCTTTAAAGGAAACCGAAACAAAAAAAACAAATGTGTTTCTTTACAGTCCACCTTCTCCGTCACCAAAAAGCAGGTTTAATGTTGCAGTTGAGAGCAGAGTTAGTCTTCCCGAGTCCGTTTCTTTCCATCCCCTCCTTTTGAGTTCTGTCTGTCCTACTTGCAATTAGTGGGTTTTGGAGAACATTCACAGCAGATATGCCATCCAGTTCTCTACCAGCCCACCTTCTCTGAATCTCTTTGGGGACACTTCTCACAAGGAAGTCCTGTGGGATGAAGTGGAATTCCTCTTCTCAAAAGGACCCATAGAGGAAGTCCTTCTATGAACATCAGGGGAAGGGCTTCTATTCTAGGTATTTCCTGGTTCCAAATTCCTTGTCCATACTACAGAGTTTTGTCAGCGCAAGTTACACTGGCGTACAGCCACCGCTGTAATTAAACCACTGTTGCATGTCCACACTATACTCTTTGTGTTGGTGGAGCACATCCACAATAGCAGCTTTTGCATTGACACAGAGAACAGAGTACTGTGGGTAGCTATTCCGCTGTGCAGCTGGACTCAGGGTGCCTTAGGAAGGGTTTGCAGTGCCTCATGGGGCAGGTACAGCATCACATGATGAAGGTTTCTCAAACCCATTGTTCCATGGGCATCCTACTGGATTGCCAGCCACTTTTCAACTGCCCTGGGAACCTGCAACCCAGCCATCTCTGTCAGAAAGCATGGATCCTGCACTGCTGTTCAGTATTGTGCTGTGCATTATGAACACAAGTCTATAAGAAGAGCTTACTGTGGGGCTATTTGGCTGAGGGATGCCTTGAAGGAACATATTAACACTGAGTCACAGTCATGTGTTGTGTTGTACTGTGCTGAGCCTGGCATTGTTTGTTTGCACTGTACTATGAGCCTTGTAATGATTGCTCTGTGTGTCCGAAAAGTAACACATTTTAAGTCAGTTTTTAAAGTAGCACTCGGTAATATGACCAAACTGACATTGCTGAACACTAACACAAGACGCCCACAGAAGTGTGGGGAGATGGCAGCATGTGTGACAGGGAGTGTGTGTGTGTGTGTGTGTGTGTGTGTGTGTGTGTGTGTGTGTGTGAGAGAAACAGAGACAGAGTGATTGTTGGGGAAGTGTGTGTTTTGGGGAAGAGTGAGTGTGTTGGCATGCTGGCTCTTTGAGTTCAGACAGCAGCTCGAAGCAGCCAATCCTGAGGTTGAAGCTGGTGCACAAACAGCTATTGTGCCCCTGTCCCCCCAACCCCCCAGCTCAGTGGAGACCAGTACAGCAGGGAGGGGTGGGGGAAGTAGGACACGCTGACATCAGCCTCCATCTCCCTCCTTGGCTCTGTACAGCACAGCATGAGTCTCCCTCCCCCGGCTCCCCCAGCAGCAGCCCGCCCTGCCTGCCTGTCTGCTGGCCGCTGCAGTTCTAGTGCCTGGGAGAGCAGAATTCTGTGTTAATGTTCTGATTCTGTGATTCCGTCTGAGTTCTCCCACCCCCTCCTCTGTAGTCCAGAAAGGAGTGTGCTTGCTGCCCAGAGCTGCATGCTCAGCTGGGCAGTAGCCCTGTGACTCTGCATGCTGAGGAATTTCAACACTTCCTGAAGCTTTGAAAAGGGAGGGGTGCATGCCTGTGTAGCTGGATGCAGGGCAGCAGAGTTCAAAACAGCTCTGGTCATGGTGGGCATTGCAGGATACATCCTGGAGGCCAGTTGTGACCAACACAGTGTCTACACTGACACTTTGTCAATCTAACTTTCCTGCAAAAAGCTCTATGCCTCTTGTCGAGGTGGTTTTATTTTGTTGGCAAAACAGAGTTTTGTTGACAGGAGGAGCATTGTAGTGTGCACAACTCCACTGTTTTGTCAGCAAAAGTTGCCTTTTGATAACAAAACTATATAGTGCAGACAAAGCCTAAGACAGTGAATGGTCTCAGATCTTGTCTGAATCTCAGAAACCTGAACGGATGCATCAAGACTTCTGTTTAAAATGCTAACGTTGGGCTCCAACCATTCCCTCCTATCAAGGAGACTGATATGTGAGTCTCACTTGATCGATGCTTATTTTCTTATGACCATCAGAAAAAAGCAGTTCAGATACCTGAGTTTCAGCATAGGAAACAAATATTTCAATACATTTTTCAGCTTGTACATAGGTCTAAAGGTCGTCACAAAGTGCCTGGCTGTGGTAGCTGCCCACTTGAAATGCCAGGGGTCACATGTCTTCCTTTATCTATGACTAGGTACGTTGTGGCCTCCATTACTGTAATATTTAGGCACCTCACAATCTTACAATTATTTATCCTCAAAACGTCCCCCTGAGTTAGGGAAAGAGTATTATTCCTATTTTAAAGATATCGAACTGAGGCAGAGAGAGACTAAGTGACTTGCCCAAGGTCACACAAGAAGTCTGTGGTGAAAATTATAATTGAATCCAGGTCTCCAAGTCTCAGGCTAGGACACTTAGTACTGGGCCAGCCATTCTTCCACTCTGATAAGAGACAAATCACAACAGGGAGTGACAGAATCATATTTAAAACATGCAATCCATTCATCACCAAAGGCCTGCAGTTAAACTGGGAAAAGTCTACTCTGTCTCCTTTTCAAAGAATCATGTTTAATGGACAGTGGTGGATTTAGTCCAAGCAAAGGAAAGGAGAGCTTCTTCGGCATCCAGAAAACACCAGCCTAAGAGCCTACCTGAATCAACTACAAAGTTATTCCTTAGGCTAATGGGTGTCATGGCAATCATGACATGTGACACTATATATATGCCTGCCTACGTATGACACTGCTGCAAAATTGGCTGGTTCAGTAATTAATTAGCCACCTCCATACTCAGGAACAGGGGAAATTCAGTCTCTTGAGGGAAAACACACAATGCTAGCTACACTACACAAGAGCAGTATACCTCTCAAGTTCAGGAATTCTCATTAGTCTCTTTAAAATGTGCACCTGTTATCTCAGCACATTACCAGTCAGAACAGGGAGAAACAATACTTTCTCCTCCTACAATAGCCAGATTCCTAAAAGGACTCATTAAAGTTTTTACCTCAGTGAGAGAACCACCTCATTATTGGGATTTAAATTTAGTGCTCTGGCCTTCCATCTGCCCATCAACAAGGGACACCAAATCCCATAAATGTGAATGCACAGAGGTACTCTTGAAGAACAGCAGTTACTGGTAAAGTGGCCTCTTTTTAACTGAGCCTAATCTTTGAGCAAATGTTCATTTCTTCACTTTCCATTCTTTGTTTTCAATTTCTCCAATTTGTTTTAAAATATTCAATTTTAATATAATCGTTCAAGCTTATTTTAATACAGTGCACTTGTCTACATCCCACAGTCCAAAGGATATTAATGCAAGATTAATTTTTTTAACACTTTGAGTTTTAGCTCAGTATCCATCATATTTCCCGATAGTAAAAAGAGTCTAAAACGTCATTAATATGTGCCATGAGCTATAAAAAATTGCATTGCAAAACTGTATTTTTAAAGGAGATAATGTAAGAAAAAATAAACTACTTTTGACAACAAGGAGGAATATAAGTTAAGACTGATAAAGGACCATTTTTTTCCCCTTTCCTGATTCTTAGTGTATCTATGGTAGACCAGGTGGACCAGTGTTTACAAGAAATGCATTTGCCAATGTTTTACATCACCACCAAAATCCAGAGTTTTACGATGAGGTAAGCAATTCTAATTGCGACTTCACTTTTACTTGCTTTCAATATGTATTTTTTACAAATTTCACAGATAGCAAAACAGACTAATGTGGAGATCATGGGCCCGTTTGGGGCAAGAGGTAAAGTGTATCATGTATTTAATTTCTTAACTTTAGAAGTTTCTTCATAACTTTTTATTTAATTTAAATTGAACTCAAACTCTAATTGTAATTGAAAATACAGTGTTGTCTGTAGTATTATTAATTATGCTTATTGCTTCATTCACTTTTACATTATGAAAATTAAATTAAACGTGTTTGGTCCTTGATTTATTTATTTATTTTATGCTGGCTTTGCAAAAACATTAAAGTCAGACCCTGCTATTATCTTTCAAACTATTACTTCTATATAATTAACGTAAAACTTACACATTGTATGACTGCATTCTTAAATCTTTCTTCAAATCTCATTGAAACAAAGTGTTGTTCTCAGGTCAGAGTGGAGAATTGCATGCTTGTTGTACATTAACTGGTTTGATGTGCCTCTGCATGATTGAAGCCTTTCTTCACAAAAAATCACTGAAGCTGATGTTTATCTGCCTTTCAGATTAAAATAGAATTGCCCACACAGCTACATGGAAAACATCATTTGTTTTTCACATTCTACCATGTCAGCTGTGATAATTCAAGCAAAGGCAGTACCAAGAAGAAAGATGTCATTGAAACACAAGGTTTGGCTTGTTCACCCTTTTTACTTTTAATAATGGTTTAGCAGATCGCAAAAAGTACATTTAGCTGGTATGCTGGATACCTGTTGCGCTGATGCAGTTAATTGTGCAATATTAATCATAGTGAAAAAATAGATTTGCCATGTGAAATGTTTATCCTTAATTTCAATTTTTTAAAGAATTATGAATTCTTTTGAGCGTCAAGCAAATTAAAATATTTTACATTTTCTTACCTGAAGATGACAATGTATTGTTTCTTTTTTAACACTTTTAGCTATGTTTATATTCCTTGTCCAAGTTGGGTCTTTGTAAACCAGAAATCATATAACCGTGTATATGTTCTAAATAGAGAGGAGACCAGTGAAGCTCTCATATAGGCCTTTAATTAAAAAATACATAATATAGGTAGAATATTAATTCCCTTTTGTTTCTTGTAGTTGGCTATTCTTGGCTTCCACTATTAAAAGATGGGAGAGTAGTAACAAATGAGCAGCACATTCCTGTGTCAGCTAATCTTCCATCAGGCTATCTTAGCTATCAGGAACTTGGGATTGGCAAGGTATAGTATCTAGATAGGTATAGAAATATATTTTTTCTCTGTGTTTTAGAAAAGAGAATACAAGAAATAAAATGGGCTAATGTTTAGTTCTAAGCTTTGTAAGAATTTTAAGTTGCCATTTTCCAGTCAAAACATTTATTTTATGACTCTTCCAAGATACAGATTGTGTGACATAGAATGTTTGCAGAAGAGATGTAACTGATGTGGAGTCCTAAAATAAATAAATTAGAGAAATCATATGAGCAAATCCTGTCATTTTGCTTCACATGGATTTGAATCAACCTGCTCCCATATAGATTTTTATGTAATCAGTGTTTTTTTCTATTATCCCTCGTGTGTGGTGTCTGAGGAGCTTTTAAATATTGTGATAGGGGTTTTTTTTTTTAATAGTGACAAATTGGATGTTGTCTGTGTGCAGAGAAAAATAGACTAATAACATAAAGAATTTAAAAAACATTTGTGCCAGCAGTTATTCTGTATTGATTCCTGCGCCTGGTATAAGGAGTATTCCCTATCTACCAAATCTGTTCTTTCTCTCTTGATACACTGAAAGGTCCTCCATTTGTTTCAAAATCCAGTGGTAAAATTGTTGCCATTTGTTTAGTTACCTTTAGTATATGTAACTTAAAAATGAACTATCATGATATTTTTATGACCATAGTTTTGGGCTTTTTATTTAGAGCTTCTTCAGTGGCTCTGTGTATGCTGGGAATATGCTTTTGTGTAGCAGAATAATATTAGGGAAGGCAATAAGCATTTCAAGAGTATTCCATTTTCACCCTAAATATTCCCTAGACACAATTTGCCCACCTATGCGCAGGGCAAACGGGAAACAACAGCTCCCCAACAGGATCTCTATTTAGCTGAGTACTGTTCTGACATTCCCAAATGAGAGGGAAGGGGACCACTGACTGCTATACATTCTAAGACACCAGTTTATCTTCGTGCAAGCAGCAGCTCTGATTGACTGTCCTTCTCAAGAACAGCCAATCAAATGAGGATTTCTTGTAGTCTGGGAGGTTTCCCCATACACTTAAAGGAGAGTCAGAAATCCGATATCTTACATGAAAAGTCCACTGAGTTAATTAGCCTATATAACCCATAAAGTTCATCCATCTGCAAGTTTTTCATGTGATGCCAATACTATGGGACAGTTGGTCTTTAAAAAGAACCATTTCTAAATGAGTAACTACATACATACTTCATAATGATTTTTAGTGGCATTGCCATCCAATTATTCATTGCACAATTTTACTTGATATGTACAAGTTTTACAGTTTATAGGATAGTCTGAGAAGTCCGTATATATGATATGCAAACCACTGTCCTGTTTTGGGTTGTTATGCTGACATAATATATTATTTTTCCTCTTTGTGTGCGAACAGCATTCTGGTCCTGAAATTAAATGGGTAGATGGAGGCAAACCATTGTTAAAAATTTCTACGCATCTAGTTTCTACTGTCTACACACAGGTAAGTTTAAAACCAAAACAAATATTTTATGATTAATGTGTCTTTGTAGCATGAATGCAATATATAAAGGAGATTTTCAGACACACAAAAGATACAAAAGAAATACACAAAAGGCTTCCAACTCCCATTTTGTGCCTCTGAAAATCTTCCCCATAGTTAATATATAAAACATACTGTATGCTGCGATGGATTTTAAAATGATTGTCCAGAATACTAAGCCTTTTATCTAAGTCATCTGTTCACATTTGAGTCCAGTCCCTTTTTTAACTAAAGTAAAAAGTGCCAGTCTCAATCCAATTCCAGTTATTCACATTAAAACCATCACAGTGTTAACTGACATGCTTGTTGGCAGTGCAAGTAGAGAGCTGAAGGACTGAATGGTCATGAAGAATGATCTCCCGTCTTACAGCTAAAAGTGGTTCTTTCGGGTCATCTTGAGATATAAAAGCATGACAATGTGAGAAAGCTGCATGGACAATAGGTTTACTGTATTGATCTGAAGATAAATATGATTTTAATCTCAGCTACTCAGTTGACATTTTTGACAAATACTAAAAACATTTACTTAAAATTTAAAAACAAAACAAAAACTGTAGTTACTTTTGCACTGCTGGATGTGACTGTCTTCACATATATTTGTATCTGTAGATTACTGTATTTTGGATTAGTATTTTGGGTTCTGTACTGGTAGAATCAAATACAGGATTTAGACAGTACATGCTTCTTACTGTTAATCAGGGCAACTGTAGTATTTTTTTTTCTCCCTGTCAATTATTTTTAAGGAAATACACGTGCCATTTTGTGCAATGATTATTCAGTAATGGATCCATTTAATGTGGTTGAAGTTGTCTGTTTGTTATGCACCTATTTTATACTGGCACTTAGAAGTGCTAACTGGAAACTAATTTTTATATATATATAATATGTACACATAATGTGTATATATTACTTTGTTCCTCTTTTGATTATGGAAGTAAACTTCTGTTATTGCTGATTAACTTTGGTTCTCTTGGTTTTGGTAGGACCAGCACTTACACAATTTTTTTGAGTACTGTCAGAAAACGGAGTCTGGAGCCCAGGCCTTAGGAACTGATCTTGTAAAGTATCTTAAGGTACAAAACAGTAGTGATATAACAGATTTAATAAAATTGGGAAATCGGGGAGAGGACTGTGGTCCTATCAGTTGAGGGTGGGGCTTCAAATCAGGGTGTGATAATGATGGAGTTTGGCTAAGTTTAGCCCACAATCACCTCAGCCACCTTCTCTCAAGATTGATATAGCTTGAACAAAAAAGTAAGGTTCCCACAGGAATGTTAATTTAGCCAAATTGGCCAGAATTTTAAAATAGATGTTGAAGGCCCAGCACCTAAATCTATTTATTTTTTTAAGTATATGCCGCTCTTGTTGACTTAATTATGGGTACTTAGCCCCTCAGAAAATCAAGCCACTTTTTAAGAGGCTGAAATATGGATTTGGGGGCCAAACTTTATGCATCTGCATTTTGGCCAACGTGACTACATTAAGGTTAACAAAACATCAGCTTCAGCGTGTTGCCCCTGGAGAGCAGAAAAATAGTATTGTGGTTAAGGCACAGGACTTGGAGTCCAGAGACCTAGTGCTATTCCTGGCTTTTCCGTCAATTTTCTGTGTGACTTGTACAAGTCACCTTAATCTCCTTGTGCTTCACAGAGGATGACTGTCTGCATCACAGAAATATAGTAAGGCTAAATTAATGGATGTTTGTAACGTATTTATCATTTGTTACTTTACCCTCAAAGGTACAACTGAGATTAGGTCTTCAGTGTGCCTGGACACTGTGCACACACAGTAAGACATTATCCCTGTTCTAAAGAATTTACAGTCTAAATAAGCAAAGCTTAGGAAGGGTGGAAGAAAGGAAATAGTATTTTATGTACATTTTAAATATGGAGCTGAGACACACAGATGGTGTGACTTGCCCAATGTCATGCAGAAAGTCTGGAAAAGCTGAGAATTGAAGCCAGCTCTTGTGTGTCCCAGTGAAGTGCATTAACCACAAAACCATCCTCCTATCCTGAATTTATTTTTAAATCATAAAATGTCAAGTGCCAAATAAATACACAGCAGTATTATTATATTTAGTATATAGGGCTTCCAAATTTCAGTTTTAACCAATAATCACAAATAAAACACTCAGATACAAAATAAATGAAATCAATGTTTATCCAGTCAGTAAACACTGATGGGGAGGAGAAAAACAGAGGTAATTTCTTGTATCTAAGGGCTTGTCTACATGGAGCAGTAATGCAGACTACAGGGATGTGATTTCTGAATTCCAGTAACGTGTATGCATTAACTCAGTGATACTCAGAACGTAGCTCTTAAGCCGCAAGATGCTATTTAATGTGTCTCCTGTGGTTCTTTGCAGCATATGTTATTAAAATACTGTATGACTTAATTATTAACCAATCTAAGTATTAACCAGTCAGGATGCTTTTACCATGTTATTAACCCATTGCAGTTGATAAAATAATACTTGTTCAGTCATTTTGCTGTGAAAATTATATATATATTTTCCTTGTCATACTATTTAAATATGAATATATAATACTATAGTAAATGAAACAATGAACTCTCACTACTGGGGCTCTTTTGAGTAATGTTGATTGCTAATTTGGCTCCTGAACCACTGAGGTTCGAGTATCACTGCATTGACTGGTCCATGTAGACCTTGCTGGAGGTTCCCTACTGCACTTTATCATAATTTATTGCTCCCAATGCATGATTACCTGCCCTATGGGAAGGTGGCGTATGTGTGCATTCGGTGCAAGGAGCTCTTGGCCTTCAGAGATCATGGACGGGCTTTGGAGACCAGGGTGGCTGAGCTGGAGAAGCTAAGGGAGACAGAGAGGTACATAGATGCAGGGGTGGCTCTAGGTATTTTGCCGCCTCAAGAACGGCAGGCAGGCTGCCTTCGGCGGCTTGACTGCAGGAGGTCCCTGGTCCCATGGATTTGGTGGCACGTCTGTGGGAGGTCCGTTGAAGCCGCGGGACCAGCGGACCCTCCTCGGGCAAGCCACCGAAGGCAACCTGCCTGCCGCCCTCACAGCGACCGGCAGAACGCCCCCCGGGGCTTGCTGCCCCAGGCATGCGCTTGGCGTGCTGGTGCCTGGAGCCGCCCATGAGAGATGAGACTTTCTGGGACACAGTAGAACGGTCCCATCCGTGGTCAGTTGAGGAAGATGAAAGCCTCAGATAAGAAGAACATCCAACTGAAGCAGAGGGAAATGTGTGGTGGCCAGCACAGCCCTGTGGCATGGGGCTTCCTGCAGCTCCCATTGTCCAGGAACAGTGAACTGCGGCCACTGGGAACTGCGGGGGGCCATGCCTGCAGGCGGTCAACATAAACACGTATCGTGGCCTCCCAGCGGATTAGCCTGATGGGCTGCGTGCTGAAGTTTGCCAACCCCTGCTCTATGTCCTAGTAAGGAGAAGAGTATGGAAGATGAAATACAGTTAGAATCTGATGAGAAACAGTCAAATGAAAAAAAGTCTTATTCAGTTACATCATGTAATAGGAGACAGCTAAAAAGTGACAAGCTTTTAAAATGCTTATATACCAATGTTAGAAGTCTAAATAATATGAGTGAACTGGAGTTGTCATAAACAGATAGCTAAGGGTTAATGTCTCTTTCACCTGAAGCACCTGACCAGAGGACCAATCAGAAAACCGGATTTTTTCAACTCTGGGTGGAGGGAAGTTTGTGTCTGAGTCTTTGTCTGTCTGCCTGCTTTCTCTGAGCTTTGGAGAAGTAGTTTCTACTTTCTAGTCTTCTGTTTCTAAGTGTAAAGATAAAGAGATCAGATAGTAAGTTATATGGTTTCTTTTCTTTGGTATTTGCATGAATATAAGTGCTGGAGTGCTTTAATTTGTATTCTTTTTGAATAAGGCTGTTTATTCAATATTCTTTTAAGCAATTGACCCTGTATTGTGTCACCTTAATACAGAGAGACCATTTGTATGTATTTTTCTTTCTTTTTATATAAAGCTTTCTTTTAAGACCTGTTGGAGTTTTTCTTTACTGGGAAATTTCAGGGAAATTGAGTCTGTACTCACCAGGGAATTGATGGGAGGAAGAAATCAGGGGGAGATCTGTGTGTTGGATGTGCTAGCCTGATTTTGCATTCCCTCTGGGGGAATAGGAAAGTGCTTTTGGTTTCCAGGACTGGGAACGGAGAGGGGGAGTCACTCTGTTTGGATTCACAGAGCTTGTGTCTGTGTATCTCTCCAGGAGCACCTGGAGGGGGGAAGGGAAAAAGGATTATTTCCCTTTGTTGTGAGACTCAAGGGATTTGGGTCTTGGGGTCCCCAGGGAAGGTTTTTCAGGGGGACCAGAGTGCCCCAAAACACTCTAATTTTTTGGGTGGTGGCAGCAAGTACCAGGTCCAAGCTGGTAACTAAGCTTGGAGGTTTTCATGCTAACCCCCATATTTTGGACGCTAAGGTCCAAATCTGGGACTAAGGTTATGACAGGAGTGCCTTGTATTAAATGAGGATATTGATATAATGGGCATCACAGAAACTTGGTGGAGTGAGGATAATCAACAGGGCACAGTAATATTAGGGTACAAAATATATCGGAAGGACAGAACAGATCGTGCTGAGTGGCAGAATGGCACTATATGTGAAAGAAAGCATAGAATCAAATGAAGAAAAAATCTTAAATGAACCAAACTGTACTCTAGAATCTCTATAGATAAGAAAATCCATGCTTGAATAATAAGAATATAGCAGTAGGGATATGTTACCGACCACCTAATCGAGATGGTGATAGTGACTGTGAAATGCTCAGGGAGATTAGAGAGACTATTAAAATAAAAAACTCAATAATAATGGGGGATTCAACTATCTCCATATTGACTGGGTACATAGAACCTCAGGACAGAATGCAGGGAGAGTTTCTGACACCTTAAATGACTGCTGCTTGGAGCAGATAGTCCTGGAACCCACAAGAGGAGAGGAAATTCTTGGTTTACTCCTAAGTGGAGCACAAGATCAGGGCCAAGAGGTGTATATAGTTGGACCGCTTGGTAATAGTGACCATAATATAATTAAATTTAACCTCCCTGTAGCAGGGAAAACACCACAGCAGCCCAACACTATAACAATTAATTTCAGAAAGGGGAACTACACAAAAATGAGGTGGTTAGTTAAACAGAAGTTAAAAGGTACATCACCAAAAGTAAAATCCATGCAAAGCTGCATGGAAACTTTTTAAAGGCACCATAATAGAGGCTCAACTTAAATGTATACCCCAAATTAAAAAACATAGTAAGAGGAACAAAAAAGAGCCGCCATATCTAAACAACAAAGTAAAAGAATCAGTGAGAGGCAAAAAGGCATCCTTTAAAAATTAAGTTAAATCCTAGTGAAGAAAACAGAAAGGAGCATAAACTCTAGCAAATGAAATGTAAAAATATAATTAGGAAGGCCGAAAAAGAATTTGAAGAACAGGTAGCCGAAGACTCAAAAAGTAATAGCAAAAAAATTTCTAAGTACATCAGAAACAGGAAGCTTGCTAAACAACCAGTGGAGCCACTGGACAATCGAGATGCTAAAGGAGCACTCAAGGATGATAAGGCCATTGCGGAGAAACTAAATGAATGCTTTGCATTGGTCTTCACAGTTGAGGATGAGAGAGATTCCCAAACCTGAGCCATTCTTTCTAGGTGACAAATCTGAGGAACTATTCCAGATTGAGGTGTCATTAGAGGAGGATTTGAAACAAATTGATAAACTAAACAGTAATAAGTCACTAGGACTAGATGGTATTCACCCAAGAGTTCTGAAGGAATTCATATGGGAAATTGCAGGAATACTAACTAGTCTGTAACCCATCATTTAAATCAGCTTATGTAACAAATAACTGGAGGATAGCTAATGTGATGCCAAGTTTTGAAAAGGTAACCCCAGCAATTACAGGCCAGTAAGTCTGACTTCAGTACCGGGCAAACTGGTTGAAACTATAGTAAAGATCAAAATTGTCAGACACATAAATAAACCAATGGATATAGTGTATTTAGATTTTCAAAAAGCCTTTGACAAGGTCCCTCACCAAAGGCTCTTAAGCAAAGAAAGCAGTCATGGGATAAGAGTGAAGGTTCTCTCATGGATTGGTAACTGGTTAAAAGATAGAAAGCAAAAGGTAGGAATAAGTCATCAGTTTTCAGAATGGGGAGAGGTAAATAGTGGTGTCCGTCAGGGGTCTATACTGAGACCAGTCCTATTCAACGTATTCATAAATGATCTGGAAAAAGGGGTGAACAGTGAGGTGGTGAAATTTGCAGGTGATACAAAACAACTCAAGATAGTTAAGTCCCAGGCAAACTGTGAAGAACTACAAGAGGAGCTCTCAAAACTGGGTGACTAGGCAGCAAAATGGCAGATGAAATTCAATGTTGATTAATGCAAAGTACTGCATATTGAAAAATATCCCTACTATACGTATAAAATGATGGGGCCTAAATTAGCTGTTACCCCTCAGGAAAGAGATCTTGGAGTGACTGTGAATAATTCTCTGAAAACATCCATGCCAGTCAAAAAAGCGAACAGAATGTTGGGAATCATTAAGAAAGGGATAGATAATAAGACAGAAAAATATCATATTGCCTCTATATAGATCCATGGTGTCACGGAGTGTGGGGGAGTCAGGGCCCTGCACCCCCCACTTCCTGCGATTCACCGTGACTCCCAGCCAGCCAGTAAAACAGAAGGTTTATTAGATGACAGGAACACGGTCCCAAGCCTTCTGTTCTCTAGACTAAACTTGCCTAGTTCCTTCAACTTTTCCTTTTAGGGCTCATTTTCTAAACCTCTTATCATTATTGTTGCTCTCTTCTGGACTCTTTCCAATTTGTTCTTGCTTGTGATGTCCAAAACCTGGACACAGTACTTCAGCTGAGGCTTCACCAGTGCTGATTAAGTAGAACAATTAATCCCCCACCCCATGTCTTATATACAACACTTCTGTTAATGCATCTCAGAATGACATTTACCTTTTTTGTAACAGCATCATACTGTTGGGTCATATTCAATTTGTGATCCACCGTAACCCCATCCTTTCTGTAGTGTTGCTGCCTAACTAGATATTCTCTACTTTGTATTTGTGCATTTGATTTTTTCCTTAAGTGTAGTACTTTTCACTTGTCTTTATTGAAATTTATATTAATAATTTAAAACTAATTTTCCAATTTATCAAGATCATTTTCAATTCTAATCCTATGCTTGCAACACTTCCTGTCTTGGTGTAATCTGTAAGCTTTATAAGCATACTTTCCACTCCATCATCCAAGTTGTGAGTGAAAATATTTAATAGTACTGGACCCAGGAAAGACCACTGTGTAACTCCACTTGATATGTCCTCCCACATTGACAGCAAACCATTGTTAATTACTCTTTGAGTTCAGGCTTTTAATCAGTTTTGAATCCACTTTATAGTAATCTAATCTAGACCACATTTCCTTAGTTTGCTTATGAGATTGCCATGTGGGACTGGGTCAAAAGCCTTACTATAGTCCAATTATATGATTCCTACTGCTTTCCCCTTTTCCACTGGGCCAGTAATCCTATCAAAGAAGGAAATTAAGTTGGATCTATAATTGCTATTACTTATCACCTTATTCTCCAGATTTGAACAAATTGATTGTTTAATAATTTTCTTCCAGTATCTTTCCAGGTATCAAAGTTAGGCTGACTGGTCTATAATTTCCCAGATCCTCCCTTTTCCCCTTTTCGTGAAGGGGAAAGTTCTTTTTCTAAGTAGATTGTAGAGGAGTTTTGAAAATAACATTAAATGGCTTGACTACAAGGAAGTAATATTACTACTCTCTTTCTTTCTCTTAGAGTCTTCATGCTATGGAGGGCCATGTGGTGATAGCTTTCCTGCCTACAATTCTAAACCAATTGTTTAGAGTTCTCACTAGAACTACTCAAGAGGAAGTTACAGTCAATGTGACAAGGTAAAGAATTTGAGTGGTCAGTGTGTTTAAATGATTAATGGTTTGTGCCCCAGATTTCTCTGTGGTAGTAAGTTGCAGAAATGAACTGATCTTTAATCAAAGTACACATTTTTGTGACAGCAGAACATAATTTTTTTCTGCAGTTTTATGTTTATTGTTGGTTTCTATCTTTTTTTAGGGTTATTATACATATTGTTGCACAGTGCCATGAAGAAGGATTGGATAGCTACTTGAGGTCATACGTCAAGGTATACAAAATAAAACAATGTGCTTCTTTAAAAATAATCACATTAAAAATAGTCAGTTGCATTTATTTAAATTCCATGTTACATTCTGTTTTCTTTTTCCTGCAAGTATGCTTATAAAGCTGAGCCTTATATTGCTTCTGAATATAAGACTGTACATGAAGAACTGACCAAATCCATGACAACAATTCTTAAACCATCTGCTGACTTTCTTACAAGCAACAAGCTGCTTAAGGTATTTGTTGAAAAACTTTTACTTTTTCCTTCTTGTTTCTAATAAAACAGAGCCTAATCCTCAGAATTGAACTGTTAAAAAAAAACAATGTCATCTTTCCTAGCAGATGTTGTAAATAGCTAGTTGTATCCAGGTTTTCATTGGCTGTAAAAAGACTAATTTAGTTTGGAAATTGTAGACTAGTTTCGCAGTTTTATATAATGCACTAATTTGATTTTCTTTTCAGTATTCGTGGTTTTTCTTTGAAGTTCTGATAAAATCAATGGCTCAGCATTTGATAGAAAATGCTAAAATAAAGGTATGTAGACTTATATTTAGACCATTCAGAGTCTTTTATAGCACAGTTTCCGCCTTCATCAGTTTTTATTACATGTTTTTGCTGTATATAAGAACACTAACTAGACTTAAATTAAATAGCTAAACACTTTGTTAACCCAGGGTTAAGGATGCCTGGCAATAGTTTGTGCCCTTCCAGAACACTGAGTTCAGCAAAATACAAATTTTTGAAAACCAGGAAATAGAGTTAAAGGTACACATCTGTGCAACCTTAACTCTGCCTCACTGAAGCTGGTAAGAGCCACTGATGATTATGTGCATGCACTCCAGCTGCATTCACTGTTAGGTGTAGTTGTAGTGAATGTTAGAGAAATAAAGCAGCTTGGAAGAGTTGTAATTCTGATATGAGACAATTGAGGGGACTGTGTCTCTCTGGGGATGTGTGTGAGGCCCTCTCCCTGACCCCCGCGTGTGTGATCAAAGGAAAAGTGCATGCTACTGTGAGAGATCCAGTACGCCTCATTTCAGCATTGCCTTGTGTAGCCAAGCCCTTAGATGTCATTGTGTACGTAAGGGTAAAGGTGTTGTAAAAGGGATTGAAGGACTCGTAAAATTTAGCAGATGTGTTCTTTCTGTGGAGTAGGCTAAGTGTAGAAGTGTAAGTAGTTCTTGTTCTGTACAGGGCAAAGGCAGAGTGTAAGTATGTGTTATAGGTGTGTTGGGGCATCACTCAAAGAGGACAGAATTAGGGTTGTGTGGATGCATACCTTAACTCTGTATTTCCTAGTTTTCACAAGTTTTTCTGAATCTATGTTCTTTAAGGGCACACGCTATTGCCAGGCAAACTTAACTCTGGATTAAGTAAGTTTTTTTTTGCCTTTTAATTTTCTGGTTTTGTGAACAGAAAAAGAAATGCTGTTGGTGGGAGTTAGGCAGTTTTTAATTATCCTATTGATGTGCACTTCAGACACTCTTATGAACAGATAATGTTAATAATACCTAATTCTTACAAAGCACTTTTCATCAGTAGGTCGCAAGGAGGGAAACATCATTATTCCCCTTGTACACAGTGCGGCACAAAGAAGTGAAGTCTAAAGTCCTCTAGCGGGCTAGTGGCAGAGCTAGGAACAGAACCCAGGTTTTCCAAGTCCCAGTCCACTGTTGTACCCGCTAGGTCACACACTTGCTGCATGAGTCCCAAGTGCTCCCTCTCCTCTCGTACAGTTTGTTGCAGTAGAATGGGGGTAATAGATGTGCTTTGAAATGTTTAAAGTGTGTAGTTGCTAATAAGCTATTGAGAGAAATCTTAGACATGGTCTGTGTCCCAAGAGCTTGACAGTTGTATTACATGCTGGTTACAGTAAATTTAAGCTTGTGATTGATGAGCGTTATGCCTCCCTCCCTCCACAATTATTCCCCACAATATGTACTCTCCCAGCCACTCAGCTCACCCTCCCCTTCCGGTCCAATTAAGCAATTTATATTTTATAAGCCAGATGCACAACACCTACAAAATTCACACAAAAAGGTATCTGTGAACTTTGAAGAAAAGTTTTTGTTTTGGAAGGAAGGAAGGAGGCTGTATCTCAGATACTTCTTACATAAATTACCCTAAATTTGAATCACTAACCGTACCCTGTGGCCCCATAGTGACACAGTAACTATCAAGACAATCCAGGTACACATGTGAATGGTAAAACACTTAGAAGAATCATTCTTTAAACAGAAAACATCTTCTGAGTCTTAACTTCAGCAGAGCTCTGCTATGCTATTTATTAAATTAATCATCATCAAATGCTGATAGGAGATTCTGAGAGGTGTGAGTGTGATGGTCTCAGCTAAATTAGAACACCCCATGGAGATAAATACAGCCCAGAACAATAGCTCTGAGATGTGTGAACGCCTCCATTCATGTCAATAGTTGTTCCCCTCCCCCCTCCAACCTCCCCAGTCCAGTGCTGGATAGTCTGAGAGATCCATTAAGCATGCCCATTCTCAACTGCTTACCCCAGTGTCAGAAACATGTTTTTGGCTCATGATCCCAGTACGCATGTTCTCATCTCTCCACGCAGTGGGAAGGGCTTTCCCAGATCCTGGCTCACATGAGGGGCAGGGAAAGGGCAAGTGCCCCCAGGTCCCAGCTCACATGGTAGAATAGGGAGAGGGGCTCAGGTAACCCCCGAAGAGCAAGGGACACCAAAGAACCTTTTACACAAGAGGGGGATAGAGCGGGGGAAAGGCAGTCAGACCGCAGTAGATGGGCAGCACCCCACCTCCCAACAAAATTCTTGGACACACAGATGAAGGTTGGAAGAGTTGCCCAGATCCCCCCTGATCCTGGCACACACACAGGAGGGGACATTGTGGGGCTGACAGGAGCCCCTGCCCCTATTCACCTCCTGTCACTCACCTCATGTCCCCCTGCCCAGTGTCTACCCTCTCCTCCCACTTCACCAAGCTCCCATCCATTCCCATCACCTGACCGCCTCCCACTCTTGGTCAACCATCCCCTACCAATAATCACCCCTTCCCTTGCTGCAGCCCAGACCCTTCTAACCCTATTGTCACCTATTGTTAATCACCATTAATCACGCTCTCATCGCAACAAGAATGTGCATGTGTGAATTATTTTGTTTTTAAAATAGTTTCATTGGCTACTGAATATTCTGCTGTACTCAGATTATATTTCCCCCAAAGAGGAAACACCCTTTGACAAAATCAGATTTGAGCAACATGCCTCCTTTTTTAAACTTCAGATTTCTGCTTCGTCTTGATGTTGCTCAGGTTCAATGACTGTAACATTCCCTCTTGAGCTATTCAGGTCCTGTGAGACATAGATAGCTTTCAACGCCATGATAATATTTTTATACTAACACTTTGGGTATGTAATCTATAAATTACAGAAAACAAAAGCATAATGATGTCATATGGTTTATATTAAAGCAGCTAGTGATAATACCAATGACAGAGGAAGACAGAAATTAAGATTTAGCATCAATGATTTAGATAATGGCATAGAGAGTACACTTATAAAGTTTGCAGATGATACCAAGCGTTGTAATGGGGGAAGAGAGGGAATTGAAGTGCTTTGGAGGATAGGATTCAAATTCAAAATGATCTGAACAAACTGAAAAAATGGTCTGAAGTAAATAGGATGAAATTCAAGAAGGACGAATGCAAAATACTCCAATTCGGAAGGAACAATCAGTTGCACACATACAAAATGGGAAATGACCAGGAAGGAGTACTGCAGAAAGGGAGTTATAGTGGATCAAAAACTGAATATGAGTCAACACTGTAACACTGGGGGTCATACTGGATCACAAGCTAAATATGAGTCAACAGTGTAACACTGTTGCAAAAAAAGCAAACACCATTCTGAGATGCAGGCCCGCTGACAGGAATTCCTGGTCCCAGGGTGGAACAGTCAATGGGCATGCACAAGCTGCGCCTGCGTGGACGTGGTCCGCCTGACATTTGGGCTGTGCTGTGCAAGGTGAGAATTTCATCAGAGGTAGAGTCTAAATAGTGTATTAAAGTAGAAATATTTTGGAGATGAAATAACCCAGGTATACAGCTATAGAAGATGTGGGAGGAGAGTGCATGATCAGTGATGACACCTTAGGTACAGTTGAGCCATATGGGTGAGGCCTGAGTTGAAAAGGATGATAGAAAAAATGGTGCAATATTGGAGGATATTCTTTTTCACAGTAGCCACATTTTCGCCTGAGACAACTAGCTGACAAAACAGCAACATAGGCCATGTCTACATCTAAAATTTTGCAGCGCTGGTTGTTACAGCTGTATTAGTACAGCTGTATAGGGCCAGCGCTGCAGAGTGGCCACACTTACAGCAACCAGCGCTGCAAGTGGTGTTAGATGTGGCCACACTGCAGCGCTGTTGGGCGGCTTCAAGGGAGGTTCGGGGAACGCGAGAGCAAACCGCGGCGAAGCTGGTCTCCTTTCCCGGTTTGCTCTCGCGTTCCGGAACCACCCTGCAAACCGCAGGGAAGAAGACCTGCTTGTTCGGGGAACGCGAGAGCAAACCGCGGCGAAGCTGGTCTCCTTTCCCGGTTTGCTCTCGCGTTCCCGAACCACCCTGCAAACCGCAGGGAAGGAGACCTGCTTGCTCGGGGTTCGGGGAACGCGAGAGCAAACCGCGGCGAAGCTGGTCTCCTTTCCCGGTTTGCTCTCGCGTTCCCGGAACCACCCAGCAAACCGCAGGGAAGGAGACCTGCTTGCTCGGGGTTCGGGGAACGCGAGAGCAAACCGGGGAAGGAGACCAGCTTGATTACCAGAGGCTTCCTCAGGTATGCTGGGATACCTGCTTATTCCACGGAGGTCAAGAAAAGCGCTGGTAAGTGTCTATATTTGATTACCAGCGCTGGATCACCAGCGCTGGATCCTCTACACCCGAGACAAAACGGGAGTACGGCCAGCGCTGCAAACAGGGAGTTGCAGCGCTGGTGGTGCCCTGCAGATGTGTACACCTCCTAAGTTGCAGCGCTGTAACTCCCTCACCAGCGCTGCAACTTTCTGATGTAGACAAGCCCATATGTGTTTGGTCAAGGGACTTATTGGGAATGACTAGATAACTAAGGTATGTGTAGCTGGGTAACTTAAGTAAGAATTAGAATAACTGATTTCTAGATTACTGCCCTTAACGATGCCTTTAAAATTGGAAATCTGTTTTAGGTTTTGCCATGAAAGCAATTTCAATATGCTTCTATGATGAAACACCTAATGATTTCAAGTTCCATACTTACATACATGTGCTTTGTTATCTTAAAAGAAAATTGCTTTCTACATTGGGTTCTAAATAATTCTGCAGATAGAAACTAGAGCTGGTTAAAATTCTTCATTCAAAACTTTTCTCAGCCAGAATTGGCCTTTTTCATAGTCCAGAAAGGTTCACAAAAAGCTTCTGAATTTTTCATAACTTCGATTTTTTTCATCAGAACCAGAGTATTTCATCATTTTAATTTTAGCTATTGTTTTCTCCCATTTCTTCTTTCCTAAATGAACTTGAGGAATAGCTTTACCATGTCTGCCATATGCAAGGTTACTTTTGTTGAAGGGGGGGGAACAGTTGGGGTTCGTTTGCCCGGTGTGCGTATCCCCAATGACCACACCGGAGTGGAGAAGCAAGTATCTTTATTTGAGTCAAATAAGGTGCAAGGAGATATACAATCTCAGATCATGCACACATCACTATCCTCTTCCCCACCTTATATACCCCACTTGTTTACAAAGATGTTCACAGGTGCCACAATTCATCATTTACAATTCATTAAGTACCGGATCCTTTAATTAAACTATATCCTTTACCCACACTACAGAGCCCCCCTTTGCTCGATTACATTTTATACCATGAACAAAAGAAAATGATAAATGATTACATGTAATCATTTAGCTTTAAAGGAACATATTGATTAATCTAAGGGGCAATTTGAGGGCGATGGGAGGCCTGAGAATGTAAACTTTTAACCCCACGCCATATTGCCAGTTATTCAGGGCCTGGCCTCCCTCAACACTTGGGAAATTTAAAATTCTAAATGTGTATTTTAAATTATTTTTCCAGTTGTTACGAAACCAGAGATTTCCTGCTTCTTTTCACCATGCGGTAGAAACATTTGTTAATATGCTAATGCCACACATCACTCAGAAGTACAGGGACAATCCAGAGGCTTCAAAAAATGCAAATCATAGTCTTGCTGTCTTTATAAAGGTAGGTACCCACAATAATATAGGCTCTAGGCTTATTATTTCAGTAATTTTATTTTTCTTGGATTTTCACTTAACAAGGTCTCACAGAGCAGCATATATGGTATAAGGCATTGTAATGGGGCATGGCTCTTCTCCCACCTTCTTCCTCTCAGAAACTGCATGGACTCCAGTGGATGTGCCTTCACCTAGCTCTTTTTTATTTTAAGTTCCACCCACCATTTCCACAACAATCCCCATGCAACCATCTATTTATAGCACCATTGTGCCATTTTGGCACTCTACCCAGAACCTGAGGAGAACAGAGGTCTCCCTCCCCTGAGGCCTCCATGTAAGTGAGTTCAACTACTGCTAGTCCCCCCTCTGTCCTCTTGGTATTTCCTTCCTGCCTCTTTATCAGTTTTGGACTAATGGGCTAATTGGCTCATTTTTAAAGGCCTGGGGATTTAAAGGCCCCACCTCTTCTGGCAGAGGCCATGCCTCTTCTGGTTAAGGCCCCGCTCCCCTCCTCAGGACTCCAGAGCACCAGTATGTCCTTTAAGTTACTTTCACCCTTGGCCTGCACTCTGTCACAGGCATTTTAAGCATGCTTTTGTATATGCAAATAGAGATGTATAAAAGAACAGGTTAAATACTCATTGCAATTAGAAATAAGATTGTCTAAGCAAAACTGTGTGTAGAATATATTATAAAAAATGCAAGTTTTAGTTTTGTGCTAGCAGTTGCATACTTCCTTGCTTATTATGATTTGTATTCCTTCATGGTTGTGCCATCCAATTATTTCCCCAGTCCTACAAAGATTTAAGCATAAGCTTAACTTTATGCACTGGAAGTAATGCACCTGTATTTGCACTATGTAGTCAGGATCCCAAAAGCTCTTTTTCTTTTTTTCAGTGAGTAAGCTCTCACAAAAAACAAAACAAAAAAGACAGACAGAACTAATGCTGCTAAGGTCAATATCGTGTTTATTTGAAAAGAGCCTTTGTTCTCTTCGGAATCCCTTTCTTACTCACAATTTACTTCAATTTGGGGCTATTTTAATAAGAACAGTGTTCCATTAATTTTATGGGAATATCATCAGTGGTGTAACTAAGATTTGTTACCTTAAAACTATGAGCACTAAAAAAGTGTGGATGAGCTTCCATAAAGCTCTGTACACCTACCCTTTTATCTGGTTGGATTGTCCTTAGCTGCATGGGATTCACTTGTATGTGATTTTCAAAAGGTCTTTCTCCCTCAGTGTTGTTTGAATCCTAACTTGTTTAAGTATGATTTTATTATATTAAAAAACCTCTATTGTGTCTATTTTATCATTGTTCTGTTATGTGTTCGGTCACAATTGGTAGGAATCTCATTTGTGGTCTCTCTCTCTCTTTTTTTTTTAACTTTGGAAAAGGAAATTTTAAATGTTTTTGAATCCTTTTCAAAGGGTTTTCAAAATCAGACATAACCTCAGGTTTGGTTTGGAGGAGGTGGAGAACAGATAGAGTCCCTCACATACTACAGTGATGGGGACCAAATAAGTGCACAGAGATTTTATATAATTTATTTAATTTACCTGCCTACAATTCAGGTGCCCAGTTGCACACCTAATGATATTGAGTATGCATATCCATGACTAAACAAATTATCATATTCCAAACCCTGCCTGCTTAATTAGATGAATTATAGTTCTGTCTCTCCCATTTCTCTTGTTGAAAATATTAACATGTATGTTAGCAAAATTGGTGTGCCCAGGTAGGCATATTAATGTCAGTTTTAGGGATGCAACACCAAATAATCTCTTTGAAAATTTGGTGTTTTGCATTCTGTTAATAGTTTTACTGTTAATGGTGATGCCATATTAACCCAGGTTCATCTAAATTATGTAATATTTAGCTATGTAGCAGCTACAGTCTCCACTCAAGATTGGGCCCCATTCTAGGCACTACACAAACATACACGAAGACGTTGGACCCTATCCATAGAGCTTATGATTCACTACTGTAAAAAAAATTTTTTATTTTGTTCATTAAGTAACAAATTTACACATTTTAGTGTGAAAAGGGTAATTCTATAGTTAAAAGCTTTTCCTAACTCTACTGTATGGGCAATGTTGTCAGATGCCACCAGTGTGGTGCTCTGCTCTGTTCAATGTTGATATCACTCGGCTGCGTGCGTGTGTTCCCTCTGTGTGCTGTCCCAGCTTTGCGCAGATAGCTGACGCAGCAGACCCGAAGAGAATCCCCAATGACCACAGAGTCTAGTAAGGTACGAAGGCACGTCGGCCAGGTTTATTGCCGTATTGGGGACAACGATAGTTCCCCCTAGATCGTTACTTTACAGGGCATACTACTAATATGTGCCCACGGTCAATGGACTCGGCTCAGTCAGTGACGGGACTTTCCACTGCCCCCTCGGCCGAACAAAGACACTGCCCCAGGGATGCATTCTTATACACAGGTACAAACAAGTTACACCTCACTCCTGACGTATTGAGGTGCAACCCTTCTAAGTAGCCAGGTACAACCCCTCTACGCAGTAAGGTGCCGCCTCTCACTTTGTACATATTATTGGAACGAAACAATTCTATCCATCATATTACCCTTTTGGCCCTGTCATTGGGATGGGTCAGTCTGTTACTTGTTATCTGTGTGGAGTGTGCAAGTATGTGAATGTTCTGATTTCTAGTGTTCAGTACCTTTTAGGTACGTATCTTCTTGCAGCATCAGCCCTTTCCTTGCCAGCTTCTGTGAGCAGGGCCTGCCTCTGGCTCACAGCTTAACTTTGCTTTATGTTAGCAAAGTCTTGACCATTACTTTAGTTCAGGCCTCAGGCCTCATACCGGGCCTCTGATACCAAGGTTTATATCTTAGGGCCTCCTCTTACTACAGGCAACATTTCAAAACTGAACTGATTGTGTTTTTCATTTTTTGAGTATCAACGGTTGCTCTATAAAATTTTCCTTTTAAAATGAAGTAACTTCGTACTGTACAATGCTTGCTTTTAATAGCATTTATATTCAAACTAAATTATAAGTTAAAAATATTCTTGGAAGATAAACTTTTAAAACATAGATACCTAATTTACTGAACACTGCATCTGGAACTGCTTTAGAATGGTTTATATTTTATCTTTTTCAGAGATGTTTCACCTTTATGGACAGGGGTTTTGTATTCAAGCAAATCAATAACTACATCAGCTGCTTTGCTCCAGGGGATCCAAAGGTACTCCACTCCTTTAATAACTTAAAAATGTGTTGCTCTTTTTGGTACACCTATGTGACAAATTATGTGTTGAGATCCCAGAAGGTTCTTCAGTTACATTCAGACATATTTTCAGGTTAGTCTCCCGTTCATGTATAGTCAGTGTGTTACTTTTTGCTTTCAAGACACCTTTGGTATTTTTGCCTCTCAGAATAGTGCGATTGGCTGTGACATCTTCAAAGAGGAAGAGTGTGACTGGTACAATTCTTTAGCATCCCTAGCTGGAAAATGGATGAAACAACATCAATGAGCACTTTATGCAAGACAGTGAAAGTCTCAAGGAACAAATTGACAATAATTGAAAGCGAGCCCTCTGATATCTAAGATGTTTCTACAAATCTATGACCCTTCTAACTGCATGTGCCATGCAATCCAGGCACTCACTTTTTTTTAAAGAGGTGCATATGATCTCCTCCAGGATCTCAAACAGCTCTCAAATCTTGCATGCCACGCTACATAGACTTGATAAAAGTAAGAAATGTAACACAGAATTCAACCTGGCTTTCAAATGCTGTATTGTGCTAAAGAGCTCTCCTGGGTCTGCATGGCATGACACATATAGTCCCTAGGATTGTAGATTTGTAAAGAAGAGAGAAATAACTAGTGTTAAGAAATCTGTTTCCTTTTTAGCTATGCCTCCAGAAAATCACTAAATTATTAAATTGTATAATTTACACCTGAAATATTTTTGCAGACCCTTTTTGAATTCAAATTTGAATTTCTTCGAGTGGTGTGTAACCATGAACACTACATCCCTTTGAATCTACCTATGCCATTTGGAAAAGGCAGAATTCAGAGATATCAAGGTAAATTCACATTTTTAACTATGTAAATGTTAAAATTTTAAAAAGGACAGGTTGGAGTTCGTAGCGGTCGTGGAACAAGTCAAGGTGGCAAGAACCATCTTGCAGGCTGCCCTCCATGTGACGGACTCACGTATTTGCACCATGTCCTTTGCCATTGGCATGAGAAGGTCATCATGGCTACAAGCATCAGGCCTCGCCCCAGAGGTCCAGCAGACCATCCAGGACTTGCCCTTTGAGGGCTTAGGACTGTTTTCAGAACAGACTGACTCCAAGCTCTGTAGCCTTAAAGATTCAAGGGCAAATCTGAAATCTTTGGGGCTACATACATCAGTTCCTCAGAGGAAGCACTTCAGACCCCAGCCACCTCCTCCTCACTTCTACCCTGCCCAACATAGGTAGGACTCTAGGAAGCAGGGAGGAACAACAGATGAAGACCTTTTCAGCCCCCATCTGACAGGGCCAGAGCTCAGCAAGGCAGTCCTCCAGCTCCAAGCAGGCCTTTTGAAGGTGCGTCAGAGTGGTGACACACCAGCCCAGAGCCAGGATCCTTCTCCCTGCTTCCTGACCCATCTTTCCCATTTCTATTGTGTGCAGGCCCAGATAATCTCAGACGGCTGGGTGCGGCTCACTTTAGAAGCGGGATATTCTCTCCAATTCTGTTCCTCCTTTCCCCGTCCCTCTTCAGGGATCCCTCTCACCAGCAGCTTTTATTTTACAGGAAGTGCAGTCACTCCTATGCATAGAAGTAGTAGAGAAGGTTCCTTAGGAGCTAAGAGGAAAGAGATTCTATTCCTGATACTTCCTAATCCTGAAAGCCAAAGGGGATCTCAGATCCATTCTTGACCTGCAAAATCTCAACAGATTCATGAAGAAGCTGAAGTTTTTCATGGTATCTTTGGCCACTATCATTCTCTCCCTGGATCCGGGGAAAGCAATGCAAAGTAATGTACGTTGGAAAACATAATCCCAATTCATAAACTCATGCACATATAAATTGATGGGGTCTAAATTAGCTGTTACCATTCAAGAAAGAGATCTTAGAATCATTGTGGATGGTTCTCTGAAAACATCCACTCAATGTGCAGCAGCAGTCAAAAAAGCTAACAGAATATTGGGAATCATTAAGAAAGGGATAGATAATAAGATAGAAAATATCAGATTACCTCTATATAAATCCATGGTACCCCACATCTTGAATACTGTGTGGAAAAGGTTCAGAAAAGGCAACAAAAATGAATAGGGGGTATGAAACAGCTTCCATATGAGGAGAGATTAATAAAGCTGGGACTTTTCAGCTTGGAAAAGAAACAGCTAAGGGGGGATATAATTGAGGTCTATAAAATCATGACTGGTGTGGAGAAAGTAAATAAGCAAGTGTTGTTTACTGTTTCTCATAACATAAGAACTAGGGGTCACCAAATGAACTTAATAGGCAGCAGGTTTAAAACAAACAAAAGTATTTTTTCACACAATGCACAGTCAACCTGTGGAACTCCTTGCCAGAGGATGTTGTGAAGGACAAGATTATAACAGAGTTCAAAAAAGAACTAGATAAGTCCATGGATAGGTCCATCAATGTCTATTAGCCAGGATAAGCAGGGATGATGTCCCTAGCCTCTGTTTGCCAGAAGCTGGGAATGGGCAACAGGGTATGGATTATTTGATTACCTGTTCTGATCATTCCCTCTGGGGCAGCTGGCATTGGCCAGTTTAGGAAGACTGGCTAATTAGCTAGATGGACCTTCTGTCTGATCCAGTATGGTCATTGTTATGTTCTTATGTCTGGTACGCCACCGTTGCCTTGATGGACACATACTTTCATATATCGATAGTCCTGGCCCACAGAAGATTCCTCTGCTTCAGGGTGAACCACACTCATTATCAGTTTACAGCTCTCCCCTTCAGCCTGTCGGCAACTCCCTTCCCCCTCTTGGCATGTTTGCCAAGTGCATGGCAGTCATTGCCACGTTCCTGAGGAAATGGCAGGTGCAGGTGTTCCCATATCTTGGCGACTGGCTGGTCAAGGGCTGCTCCAGGCGCAGGTAGAAGCACCTGTAAATCTGATACAGATGACTTTTTCAGTGGACCTGGTCTGTTGTTGAATGTGCCCAAGTCGACTCTAACCCTTACCTAGAGGATAGAGTTTATAGGAGCAGTCCTAGACTCCACTCAAGCCAGGGTGTTCCTACCGGAGTCTCACTTCCGAGCCATTTGCTCCATCATAGACAGCTTCAAAGGTTTACCAACCACAACGGCACAAAACTGTTTGAAGTTGCTTGGTCACATGGCATGGTTGGCATCAGTATACAGACCAAACAGAGACAACTTGGACAAGATAGTTTTGCTTCCTCCCCAGGTTATTGAGTCCCTACTATGGTGGCTCAATCTCCAAACAGCATGTACAGCAGTCCCCTTCTCCAGGCCCTAGACCTTGCTGTCTCTAATCACAGACGCATCAGCGTCAGGGTGGGGAGCACATCTCAGGGGTCTCAGAACTCAAGGTCTCTGGTCCCAGGTGGAGCTTTTGCTTCACATCAGTGTAGGGGAGCTGAGAGCGGTTTGCCTAGCCTCCCAAACCTTCCAAAGCCGTCTGGAAGGCAGGTGTATATCAATCATGACAGACAGTACAACAGCGATGTTTTATATAAACAGATGGAGTGGAGCACGCTCCTCTCCCCTATGCTAGGAAGCCCTCAAGCTCTGGGACTTCTGCATAGCTCACTCAATAAACCTAGAGACTTCTTAATCTTCCGTGGTCCCAGAACAAGCTGACGGACCATCTAAGCAGACCTTTCCACTGTCACGAGTGGTCCATTTGCCCAGACCTCATCAACAGCAGGGGTTCTCAAACTGGGGGTCAGGACCCATCGGGGGTCACAAGGTTATTACCTGGGGAGTCGCGAGCTGTCAGCCTCCACCCGAAACCCCGCTTTGCCTCCAGCTTTTATAATGGTGGTATAAATTAAAAATACTTTTTAATATATATATTTAAGGGGAGAGTCGCACTCAGAGGCTTGCTATGTGAAAGGGGTCATCAGTACAAAAGTTTAAGAACCACTGATCAACAGCATCTTCCAGCAGTGAGGAGTTCCCCAAATAGACCTATTCATATTGAGACTCAACAGGAAGTGTCAGCAATTTTGCTCCTTCCAAAATCACAACCTGTGCTCGATCGCGGATTCATTTTTCCTCCCCTGGAGGGACCATCTGTTTTATTGTTCCCACTTTTACCACTCATTCAGAAGGTCCAGCTCAAGGCCAGAAGGGACAGAATGTCAGTCATTCTAACAGCACCAGCTTGGGCCAGCCAACCTTGGTATACAACGCTTCCGGAACTGTCAGTAGCCCCTCCGATCACCCTGCCATGGGTGCTGGACCTAATCACTCAGGATCACAGCTGCCTCCAGAATCCCAGCCTCAGATCTCTCCACCTCACGGCGTGGAAGCTTCATGGCTAAACCCAATGGAGTTGGTATGCTCGGAGCCTGTCAGAGAGGTCCTCCTTGGTAGCCAGAAGCCAACACTAGAGCCACTTACTTAGTCAAATGGAAGAGATTTTCAATGTGGTCAGTACAGAAGGGCATGTCTTAGATGCAGGCATCAATACTCTTCATTCTGGATTACCTGTTGCACCTGAAGTAGTTAAGTCTGGTGGTGTCGTCCTTAAAGGTTCACTTGGCAGTGACCTTGGCATTCCATCCTAGGATTGACAGCCGATCAGTCTTTGCTAGCCTGATGCTGGGCTGCTTTCTCAAGGGACTTGACAGATTATACCCTCAAATTCACCACCCAGTACCGGCATGGAACTTTAACCTAGTGCTCTCCAGGCTGATGGGGGCTCTCTTCGAGCCCTTAGCAAGTTATCACCTTCCATGAGAGGTAGAGGAGCGAGCATTCCTGGTTGCTATAACTGTGACCACGAGAATGTCTGAGCTTAAGACCTTGACATCCTGTACCTGTGTACATGGTATTCGATAAGGACAAGGTTCAGTTATGGCCTCATGCAGCCTTTCTTCCAAAAGTGATATTCATTTTCACACAAGCCAAGACATTTTCCTTCTGGTGTTCTACTGTAAGCCACGTGCCAAGATCCGGAAGCAAAATCTCCACTCCCTAGATGTTAGGTGGGATTGGCTTTTTCACAAATCAAGCCAGCTCTTTATTGCAATAGCAGATAGGATGAAGGGCCTCCCTGTCTCATCCCAGAGAATTTCATCGTAGATCACATCCTGCATTCGAACTTGCTATGATTTAGCAAAGGTGCCAGCTCCAGCTCTGACTATACATTCCATGAGGACGAGCACGCCTCTGCTGCATGTCTGGTGCAGGTCCCTGTTCAGGAGATTTGCAGGGCCACAACTTGGTCATCAGTTCGCACTTTCACCTCACATTATGCCATCGCTCAGCAGGTCAGGGACAATGCAGCTTTTGGCAGAACAGTGCTCCAATCAACAAATCCATGAACTCTGACCCTACCTCAAGGGAAATGCTTGGGAATCATGTACTTGGAATCAACATGAGCAAGCACTCGAAGATAAAACAGTTACCTACCTTCTCTTAACTTGTTTTTCAAGATGTGTCGCTCATGTCCATTCCAAGCCTCACCCGCCTACCCCTCTGTTGGAGTAGTCCAGTAAGAAGGAACTAAGGTGGTGGCGGGTTGTCAGGGGCCTATATACACCACCATGAAGGCACAACTCCAGGAGGCTCCTCAGCTGACCCAACGGTTACCACTAGGGGAAGAAGCTTCCAACGACCGTGCATGCGGTGTGCACACGCTTACTTAGAATGGACATGAGCAACACATCTCGAAGAACAATAGGTACAAAAGGCAGATAACCATTTTTTACTCTTAATATTCATTGTTACTAGTTTTCGTAAAATTATACTTAAAGCTATGGTTGTTTTGTGTTTCACTAACTGTCTAATGTCTACGTGTTGAGTGAACACATGTTATATATGACAAATGTCTGCCTGACAAAGCCATACAGTTTTGAGGCTAAGTGGGTTTTTGAACAAGCCACGTCTAAACTGTTTTTGCAACTAAGCATGAACAAAGGGGGAAGCCCATGCTTGTGTTAATTGGCAAATTAATATTAATTGCACCCTTCCTAAACTACAGCTTATACTCTACTTTCAGACCTCCAGCTTGACTATTCATTAACAGATGAGTTTTGCAAGAATCACTTCTTAGTGGGACTGCTCCTACGGGAGGTGGGAAATGCATTACAAGAATTCAGAGACATCCGGCAGATTGCAATTAGTGTGCTCAAGAATTTGATGATAAAGCATTCTTTTGATGACAGATATGCTTCCAGGGTAAGTTTACTGCTACTTCAACAATTAGAAAGTTAAAAAGTTTAGGCATGTACGTTTTCATGGTTTTATGGATGAGAAAATACTGGTAATTTGCATATGAAGTATCACCAGAAAATAAGTGTATCTACAGTGATAAAGTTTGTATATAGCTGATAGATATTGAAATAAACATAGGGTTCTGAAAACTGATTTGTGTTTTCATTTTTTAACTATGAAAAAATATACTTATTAAAAACTGCATGTTACATTTAAACAAATTATAATGTAGACAAATGTAGTCAGATTTTCTTATTTACTCAAAATAATTGCTTTTTAACTTATTTATTTGTAATGATTATTAACCATTATTAATATTCAACTAATTTTGGCTAGTCCTTCCATGATCTATTAGAAGGACAGTTAGTTAATATAAGTGGAGTTGCCAGTTGTAGTAAATATTATGACTTTGGAGTTTCCTGGTTTTTCTAAATTTTGAGGGCCTTGTGTTGCAGTGAAGCCTCCATGATTTTGTAATTGCAGTTCTGATGGACTTCTTAACTTTGCATAGTTTTAGTTTGACCCTTCCCATGTATTTAGTTTCAAATATGTATCATTTTGTTCTCCAGTGGCATATTGAAATAGTAAGGAAACAAATTCCTTGACCTATAAATCTTAATTGAAGCATTCATTCTTGAATAATAAATATTTAGTGGTCAGCATTGTATATCTGTATACTAATGAATACATGTTCTAGACCAGTGGTCCCCAAGCTTTTGAGGGTTGTGGACAGGGGGCTGGGGATAGGGGCAGGGATGGGAGCAGAGCTCTAGTGAGGCTGCAGTGGGGGCCAGCAGCCAGGCCTGCAGCCAAGAGTAGCTCTGCCCCTAGCCCTGTCCCCAGCCTCAGCCCCAGCCCTGGAATGGAGCAGCAGCCAAGGCTAGGGGTAGGGGCAGGAGTAGGACCCAGATTGGAGCGCACTGAGGCTGAGGACAGGGCCAAGCCCAAGGTCAGGAGCCAGGGACATGGCTAGGGGCGGGACTGGAGCAGAACTGGGGACAGGGAGGAGCTGGGTGGCACCCCTTCCTTGCCCCCCGTGGGGACTGGCCCAGGCCATGCCATGGCCCCCAGAAGTTCCTCCACGCCCCCTTTGGGTGTGTGCCCCACAGTTTGGGGGCCTCTGTCCTAGAGCCTGATTTAGCATATCTTTCCCATTGCTAAACATTGGGTTCTGTAGTTTGGGGAAGAATGATGTAAGAAACATTCCCATTAATGGGATTGTTTGTTTATTTCTTAAATCACTGGTTTCATTATTTGTTTGTTAACAAGAACCGTGAATCTTTGTTCAGAGCCATCAAGCAAGAATAGCCACTTTGTATCTACCAGTGTTCGGACTGCTGCTAGAAAATGTCCAACGAATCAATGTCAAGGATGTGTCACCTTTTCCTGTTAATCCTTCCAGCAGCGTAAGTGAGCTGTTTATTATTTGACATTCAGAGTTATTTTTAGCAGAATATATTCAATAATGTGTATGCTGAATGCTATGGACCTGATTCTTGGGTCTAACCAAGGTGCACTTAAATCACCATTGTATTTCATATATTCTGGGGTCAGCAGCAGGCTAGCTCAATCTGGAGCATAAATTAGACCAGCCTTATGGCTACTCTACCTAAAATAAGCTTGTAATGGCCCCATAGGGACTCTTATTACACCAAGGATAGCCAGAGCAGAAGAGACCTCAAGCTATGTCCCCACCTCATTTACGTCAGAATGACAAAGAAGTGCCGTTTATGTCAAAGGACAAGAAGTGGTATTGGTTTGTGTGTGCCCATATATCTGTATCTATCTATATATGTTAATATTTGCTTTTTATAGACCGTATTGGTCATGTTCCTGTATTTTGCTCTCTCCAAATTTCCATAAAAATTTATTAGAATTTTAGGTGCACAGGAAATGCAGCATATACATGTTCATTTCTTTAAAAAAAAAAAAATCAATTGCCTATTTACAGGTACACACAAAGAAACATTAAAAGAACATTAAGGTTACAAAGTCAGACTTTTAAATTAGGTAATGCCAGAACTATGGTTGTCTGTGCTATCTTAATTAAGCCCTCTTTTGCATATGCACTATGATTAGGATCCTATATAAATGACAATTTCACAGAAAGCATGGAAATCATGAAAATGACCCCAAATTGTGATCATTTTGACGTTTTCCTTTTTTAAAAAAGTATTTACAACAAATTCTTTAATACAAAAAAAATTAGCTTCTCTACTTTTTTATTCAGAAATTGGGCATTAGTGTTTGAGCTGTCCTGCTAACTATATCAATAGCTTGTATTTTTGCTATTATTGACTCTGATCCTGTTAGCATTAACACATGTACTTAACATGCTTGAAGTCAATGGGGCTACTCAACTACATAAAGTTAATCACATACCTAAAATATTAGGAGGACTGGAGCTTTAGTTTTTAAAATGGGGACAAAGACAGGAGTCTTTGTTGTACTCAGCAAACAGCTGATGTCGATGGAATCTTTTATTATCTAATTCTGTCAAATGACATAAAAATTACCAAGTAAAACAAAAAAGAGAAGTTCACAGTATGTTTTCAGAAGGAGAAATTTCTGGATGTTGTAAACAGAAGTAAGGCAAGTCTAAATAAAGTCATGTTAAAAAGTATATGCCCAATTGTGAGCAATGTTGAAGTAAACATATTGACATGTTAGAGGTAACCTTAGGTATCCTGTGTTTGTTTCAGTGGGTTGCAGCATATACTTTGATGTCACCCTTGATTTTAAAAACATCAGATATCGCATTCCTTCATAGAGAGAGAGAGAGAGAAAGAGAGAGATGTAATATGCGCGCACACTAATTTTGAAATGTCACAAAATGTACATTATAATCATTCGTTTATTTCTTTTCTAAACAGAGTGCAAAAGATGAACCACTTAGTATGCCAGCTGCAAATCCTTTAGTAACACCACAAAAGTCGAGTAACACTTTGGATAACAGCCTCCACAAAGATTTGTTTGGTGTTATTTCCGGCATTGGTAATACATTCTTTTTTAAAATTCTGACTCGTTTTTTCTTGTTTCTTTACTAAAAACCCTTTAAGTCTTAATGTCATCACATTTTGAAAAGATGTACTATGAAAAGATTTAATCATTTGAGTCAAGTGAGAGTTCCTTTCTTGGATGAAACTCAGATCAACTGCCAGTCATGAAAGTAACAATGTGAAGGACATCACTTCAACCCGTTGTCCTATGGGGAGTTTTCTGAGCCTGGAGGGCAGGCAAAAATATATGAATATAGATCCATTCTGGTATAGCCATATCTCTGCCAATTCAGTGTAGCTTATTTATATTTATAGCATGGCTGTCAAGCGATTTAAAAAAATTAATCGTCCTTAATTGCACTATTAAACAATAACAGAATACTATTTATTTAAATATTTTTGAATATTTTCTACATTTTCAAATACGATTTCAATTACAACACAGAATACTAAGTGTACACTGCTCACTTTATATTTATTTTTTTTACAAATATTTGCACTGTAAAAAAACAAAATAAATAGTATTTTTCAATTCACCTAATACAAGTACTGTAGTGCAGTCTCTTTATGATGAAAGTTGAACTTACAAATGTAGAATTATGTACAAAAAATAGCTGCATTCAAACATAAAACAATGTAAAACTTTAGAGCCTGCAAGTCCACTCAGTCCTATTTCTTGTTCAGGCAATCACTCAGACAAACAAGCTTGTTTACATTTTCAGGAGATAATGCTGCCTGCGTCTTGTTCACAATGTCACCTGAAAGTGAGAACAGGAGTTCACATGGCACTGTTGTATCTGTCGTCACAAGATATTTACATGCCAGATGTGCTAAAGATTAATATGTCCACTATTCCAGAGTACATGCGTCCATGCTGATGACAGGTTCTGCTTAATAACAGTCCAAAGCAGTGTGATCCGACGCATGTTCATTTTCATCATCTGAGTCAGATGCCACCAGCAGAAGGTTGATTTTCTGTTTTGGTGGTTCGAGTTTTGTAGTTTCCTTATCAGAGTGTTGCTCTTTTAAGACTTCGGAAAGCATGCTCCACACCTCATCCCTCTCAGATTTTAGAAGGCACTTCAGGTTCTTAAACCTTAGGTCATGTGCTGTAGCTATATTTAGAAATCTCACATTAGTACTTTCTTTGCCTTTTATCAAATCTGCCTAAATGGATTTGGAATTTT
The DNA here is from genome assembly GCF_025201925.1 of Gopherus flavomarginatus. Taxonomy (NCBI): domain Eukaryota; kingdom Metazoa; phylum Chordata; order Testudines; family Testudinidae; genus Gopherus; species Gopherus flavomarginatus. The sequence continues at coordinate 271,380,267 of NC_066617.1, forward strand.
TTCAACCTAAACCATCAGTTCTTGCATGCCTCTCTTTTTTTATGCTGCTAAAGATTAAAGAGAATGCAGCGCTGAGTCTTGCCCCTTCCTGGGGATGGGGTGCCAAATCCCCACTTTCGGGAGATAATGATAGAAAACAATAATTTAGATGAAAGCAGCAAAGAGTCCTGTGGCACCTGATAGACTAACAGATGTATTGGAGCATGAGCTTTCGTGGGTGAATATCCACTTCGTCCGAAGCATTTAGATGAATTGCTACTGGTTAGCGCCCACAGTTTTTTCCCATTCTATGTGCCGTAGGTGTATTTTCTGGCTCCTCACAGCTAGTTTCAGATCATTTTGGGAATCGTAGAATCAAATTGTTAAAAGGGACCGCCATGATCATCTAGTCTAACCTGCTGCCAAGATGCAGGATTTACTGTATCTAAGCCATCCAAGATATATGACTATCCAGCCTCCTTCTGAAATCTTCAGTGAAGAAGCTACCACAACCTCCCAAGGGAGTCTGTTCCATTTTCCTGCTGTTCTTAATCTGCTATGCTGCAGTTTGAATCCATTGGATCTTGTCTTGCCCTCTGTGGAAGAAAACAACTTTTATCCATCTTTTTTATGGCAGTGTAGACGAGTGAACTCACCCCTGCCGTGCATCCTGCTGGTGACTTCTGAGAATTAACTCTATTCAGCTCCGGAGCATCCTCTGCAGGCCGATGATCCGCCTGTCCTCTGGCCCTGTGTACCTCCCAGGACCCAGTGCCCTTTTACCTGGGGTGCTGCTCTCTAGCAGTAATCCCCTCAGTCCTAGAGTCTCCCCTCCCCAGGGGACCCCCCACCCACTATCCCCACCTTGCCTCAGTATATGGCTACTGCCAGTCATTGTCTAGCCCCCGTGCCTTGGGGCAGACTGCAGTATCAGCCCTACTCATCACTGGCAAGGAGGGTTTGGACCTGCTGCCTTGGCCTACTCCTGGGCTGCCCTCTGCAACCTCCAGTACCCCTTGGCCTTCTTCTAGGCCGCAGCCTGGGGCTTTCCAGGCTAGAGCTCCCCAGCTCCTCAGCCTATCCCCAGCTCTGCTCCACTCTAGGTACCTTATCTCCAGCTCCCTGCAGCTAGAGAGATACTGTTGTCTGCCCCTGGCTTCTCTGCCTTTATAGGGCCAGCTGAATCTGTTTTGGGCATGGCCTCAGCTGCAGCCACTTCCCCCAACCAGCCCAGCCTAAAAGCTGCTTTCTCCCACCACAGCCCCTCCCAAGGCTGTTTTTACCCCTTCAGGGAAGGAGTGGGGGTCCACCCCGACACAGGCAGCCTTTCAAATATCTGAAGATTGCTATCATATCCCCCTACTTAATCTCCTCTTTTCCAAACTAAACATACCCAGTTCCTGATATGACTTGTATTCCATCCCTTTGATTGTCTTTGTTGCTCGCCTCTGGATCCTTTCCAGTTTCTCTACATCCTTTCTATACATTGTTGACCAAAACTGGACACAGGCCTAACCAGCTCCAAGTAGAGTGGTACTGTCACCTACTGTGACTTGCATGCTAGGCCTCTGTTAATGCAACCTAACATTGCATTTGCTTTTCTTGCAACAGTATCACATTGCTGGCTCATGTTGAGGTTGTGATCCACCACAACTCCTAGATCCATCTCAGTAGTGCTGCTGCCAAGCCAGTTTCTCCCCATTCTACATTTGTTCCTTTGGTTTTTCTTCCCTAAGTGTAGCATTTTACATTGTCTTGAATTTCATGTTGTTGTCTGTATCCCGGTTCTCCAGTTTATCAAGATCCTTCTGAATTTTAGGTCTATCCTCCAATGTATTGGCAACCCCACTAGCTTTGTGTCATCTGCAGACTTGATCAGTATGCTCTCTACGCCTACATCCAGGTCATTAATAAAGATGTTAAATAACACCAGACCCAGAACAGATCCCTGTGGAACCCCACTTGAGACTTCCCTCCAATCCAACCTTATTCCATTAATAGCTACTCTTCCTTTGTGGTTGTTTAACCAATTGTATCCACTTAATGGTAGTCCTGTCGAGCCCACATTTCTCCAGATTACTTGTCAGAATGTTATGTGGGACTGTGTCAAAAGCCTTGCTGAAGTCCAGGTATATTATGTCCTCCGCAGTCCCCTTATCTACCAAATTAGTTACCCTGTCAAAGAAGGAAATCAAGCTGATTTTGGCATGATTTATTCTTGGTAAATCCATGCTGGCTGCTAGTGACTCATCTTCCAAGTATTTGCAAATTTAATGTTTTATACATGGTGTAGTAGCTTCCCAGATATCGAAGTCAGGCTGACTGGTCTATAGTTCCCCAGCTCCTCCTTTTCCCCCTTTTAAAAACGGGCACTATGTTAGACCCTCTCCAGACTTTTGGGACTTCTCCTGTCATCCATGAGTTTGTAAATATCTCGGTGGCTCCGAGATTTCTTCGGCTAATTCCTTCAGTACCCTTGGATCACTAGCATCCAACCCCACTGATTTGAATTCATGCAAATTAGTCAGAAGATCTCTGACATGTTTACTTAGCCCAATCTGCATCCCTTCCCCGTTATTGTCTATGGTAACTTCAGTAGTCATCTGGTCACATTTTTTGTGAGAAGACTGAAGCAAAGTAGGCATTGAGCAGCTCTACCTTCTGATCATCTGCCGTTACCAGCCCACATTTTCCAATGAGCAGCGGACCCACACCGTCCTTGAGCTTTCTTTTTGGTCTGACATATTTGAAGAACCCCATCCTGTTGTCTCAGCTGTAACTTATTCTTTGCCTAAGCTTTCCTGATTTTGTCCCTACACACTGCTGCTATTCCCATGTATACTTCCTTGATGACATGCCCCTCCTTCCATTTGCTTTTATGTATCCTTTTTGATTTTTAGATAACTAAAAATCTCCTTGTGCAGCCCTTTGGCCTCCTGTGGCTCTTCTTATCTTTCCTCTGCATCAGAATAGCTTGATGTTGAGCCTCTAATATTCTCCTGGGAGAATTTTGCACCACTGCGCATGCTCAGAATTCATGTTCCCTCGCAGATTTCTTTGCTTCCCCGCAGAAAAATGACTTTCTAACAGGGAAGCAAAGACAAGCTGCAAGAGCAGTCATGTGCTACTCCCTAGCTGTGCAGGTACATCGTTTCAGGTACCCAGAGCAGCTGGTGGAGAGGAAACTCATTGCAGGGCTGGGGACACCCCAGCCAGTAGCTCCTACCCTAAGGCCTGGTCTACGCTGGGGGGGATCGATCTAAGATATGCAACTTCAGCTCCGAGAATAGTGTAGCTGAAGTCGATGTATCTTAGATCGACTTAGAATCACTTACTTTGCGTCCTCGCAGCCACCGCTCCCCCGTCGAGTCCGCTTCTGCCTCTCACCGTGGTGGAGTTCTGGAGTCGATAGTAGAGCGATCGGGCATCGATTTATCGCATCTACACTAGATGCGATAAATCGATCCCCGATAGATCGATCACTACCCACCGATCCAGGTAGACTTACCCTAAGCCGGGATCAGCTGCTAGTCCCAACTGGGCTTCCTCTTCCCCTGCAAGGAGTGGCTGGGGCTGTGTCAGACCCATCCCCAGAAACCTCCCCCAGCTGCAAGAAGTTCAGCATCCTCCCCTGATTCATGCCCCCGTTGCTCCTCAGCTGCAGGGAGAGGGGTCACTATACAGGCAGCTGCTCTCCCATCTGCCCAACCCCCATGCATCTGAACTTCCCATACCCAGACACCCCATACCCAAACCCCACCTCACTGACCCTCAACCCATGCATCTGGAGCCCCCTTGCACCCAGATGTCCTGCCTCCAGACTCCCACCTCTGCACCCAGACCACCTCCCACTGAGCTCTCTGCACTCAAACCCCCACCTTTATGAGCCCCATCCCCTGCATCACCCTGAGTCCCCACATCAAGACCCCCATGCCACTGACCCCCCAATTAGCTGCACCCAGACCCCCATCCCACCAAGCCCCATTCCTCTAGCCAGCTGAGACCCCCAAACCTAGACCCCTCTGTTGAGTCCCAATCACTTTCATCTAGAAGCCCCTGCAGGGTCCCATTGCCCCTGCACGTGGATCCCCCCCACACCAGACCCCCCACTGAGCTGCCTGTATCCAGATTATCCCACACAGAATCCCCTCACCCTACACCTGGATCCTCCTCCTCACCCCCACACTGAGCTCCTCCGCACTTGGATCCTGTCCCACACCTGGTACACCTGGCGCAGAGGGGTAGGGCCCCAGGTGTTTCTGGGGCAAGCCCAGGCCTTGTGCTGGGTCAGGGTTGGGTGCAGCCTCACCATTGAGTCCATGTCCCCAGCGTGAGGGGTCGGGAGGCTGCAGGGTGATCTCCCACCTTCACGCATCCAGTGGCCTGTACTCCCCACTGCCATGCTGTAGCCTCTGCATTTATTTATTGACAAATAAAACTTGCAGAATATTGCAGATTTTAAAAATATTGTATGCAGAATTTTAAATTTTTTGGCACAGAATGCCCTCATGAGTAAGTATTACATCTTTGAAAAACTGCCAGCTTCCTTTGACTACTTTTTTTCCCTAATTGGCCTTTCCATGGGACCTTGCCTAATATTTCTCTGAGTCAATTAAAATCTGCCTTTCTGAAGTCCAGTGTCTTGTTTTGCTGTTCTGAGATCATAGGTGCTTGCCCCAATGCTGAGGACATACCTTCCCATGGTTTTGCTGCTTAAAATAACCTAATTTTAGTAGATCATCCCTATCTTTAGCAACAGGCACCGCCTCTTCTCTCCCTAAAAGCGAAGTAAAGAAGTCAGCATTAATCACAGTGTCCTTTCTGTAAAAGCAGCAAAAAATCCTTTCTGTGGCACCTTATAGACTAACAGACATTTTGGAGCATGAGCTTTCGTGGGTGAATGCCCACTTCATCAGATGCATGTAGGGGAAATTTCCAGGGGCAGGTATATATATGCAAGCAAGCTAGAGATAATGAGGTTAGTTCAATCAGGGAGGATGAGGTCCTGTTCTAGCAGCTGAGGTGTGAAAACCAAGGGAGGAGAAACTGGTTTTGTAGTTGGCAAGCCATTCACAGTCTTTGTTTAATCCTGAGCTGCTGATGTCAAATTTGCAGATGAACTGAAGCTCAGCAGTTTCTCTTTGAAGTCTGGTCCTGAAGTTTTTTTGCTGCAGGATCTGCTATAGTGTGGCCAGGGAGGTTGAAGTGTTCTCCTACAGGTTTTTGTATATTGCCATTCCTAATATCTGATTTGTGTCCATTTATCCTTTTCTGTAGAGACTGTCCAGTTTGGCCGATGTACATAGCAGAAGGGCATTGCTGGCATATGATGACGCATATTACATTGGTGAACGTGCAGGTGAATGAACCGGTGATGGTGTGGCTGATCTGGTTAGGTCCTGTGGTGGTGTCGCTGGTGTAGATATGTGGGCGGAGTTGGCATCGAGGTTTGTTGCATGGATTGGTTCCTGAGCTAGAGTTACTGTGGTGCGATGTGCAGTTACTGGTGAGAATGTTTCAGGTTGGCACGTTGTCTGTGGGCGAGGACTGGCCTGCCACCCAAGGCCTGTGAAAGTGTGGGATCATTGTCCAGGATGGGTTGTAGATCCCTGATGATGCATTGGAGGGGTTTTAGCTGAGGACTGTATGTGATGGCCCGTGGAGTCCTGTTGATTTCTTTCTTGTGCAGGTATTGTAGTTTTGAGAATGCTTGGTGGAGATTTTGTAGGTGTTGGTCTCTGTCTGAGGGGTTAGAGCAGATGCGGTTGTACCTCAGTGCTTGGCTGTAGAAATGGATCGTGTGATGTGCCCAGGATGGAAGCTGGAGGCATGAAGGTAGGCATAGCGGTCGGTAGGTTTTCGGTATAGGGTGGTGGTAATGTGACCATCACTTATTTGCACTGTGGTGTCCAGGAAGTGGACCTTCTGTGTAGATTGGTCCAGGCTAAGGTTGAGGGTGGGTAGAAGCTGTTGAAATCTTGGTGGAATTTTTCCAGAGTCTCCTTCCCATGGGTCCAGATGATGAAGATGTCATCAATGTAGCATAGGTAGAGAAGGGGTGTGAGTGGACGAGAGCTGAGGAAGTGTTGTTCCAGGTCAGCCATAAAAATGTTGGCATATTGTGGGGCCATGCGAGTGCCCATAGCGGTGCCACTGATCTGGAGATATATATTGTCATCAAATTTGAAATAGTTGTGTGTGAGGATAAAGGCACAGAGCTCAGCAGCCAGTTGTGCTGTGGCATCATCAGGAATACTGTTCCTGACAGCTTGTATTCCATCTGTATGTGGGATGTTTGTATAGAGAGCCTCTGCATCCATGGTGGCTAGGATGGTGTTTTCTGGAAGGTCACCAATGCATTGTAGTTTCCTCAGGAAATCAGTGGTGTCATGGAGATAGCTGGGAGTGCTGGTGGCATAGGGTCTGAGTAGAGAGTCCACATATCCAGACAGTCCTTCAGTGAGAGTGCCAATGCCCGAGATGATGGGGCTTCCAGGATTTCCAGGTTTGTGGATCTTGGGTAGTAGATAGAATAACCCTGGTCGGAGCTCTAAGGGTATGTTGATTTGTTCCGGTGTTAGTGTAGGGAGTGTCCTGAGTGCAGTTTCTTAGTGTATTCGTCAGTAGGATCTGAGGGAAGTGGCCTATAGAATTTGGTATTGTAGAGTTGTCTGGCGGCCTCCAATTTAGATAGTGTCCTTTCTAAATTCCAACTTGGAAAATCATGTTTTACTTACCTGAATTCCTCCTGCAACTGGATATGCTCTTCCTCAACTTCTGCACTAAACTGACTTGTTGTGTTGCTATTAAACAGCTGTTGCATGTCACTGGTGAATGAAGAGATTGTTGTGTGTGGAAAGAGAAAAAAGAACGTCTGATAAGTGAGATGGATCCTTCAGGATAAAAATTGCTATGTAAAAATAATCATTTATTTTTATTTATTGGTAACTATGCACTAAAGTAATAGGTGAAATGCCTAAAGTGCTAAATTGATAATATTAGAATTATTCATCTCTTAAATACTACTTTGATCATTTTTCTACATGCCCCATGCAGAGTCTTTTAGCCAACAGTGTCCATTGGAGGCTGCATATGCACCCTGCATCTAGGGTGACCAGATGTCCCGATTTTATAGGGACAGTCCTGATTTTAGCGTCTTTTTCTTATATAAGTTCCTATTACCCCCCACCCCATGGCCTGATTTTTCACATTTGCTGTCTGGTCACCCTACCTGCATCTCCTTGTCCCACTTCCTGGGGAGAGGGGTAATAAAGGACAGAACAGCCCCAACCACCATACAGTTCCTTTTTACTGCCAGGTGCAGTGAGATGGAGCGACACTGTGTCCATCTGCTTCCCTGATGTATCATAAGTAGTATTAGATTTTTAGTTTTAGTAGTTTTTTAAAGTTGTGTTTCTTTCAATCTGTTGGCAAAAAAAAAATCTAAATTAGAAGACTAGAGCTGTTCTTGATGACTTCGCTTATCATACCTCAAGATTCCCCACAATCTAATATAAACTTGGTCTTCCTGAAGTGGCTCGTCTTACAGATATCCTTTGTGGTTTAACCATACTTTTTCTAACTTAGCTCAGGGATTGAAAAATCTCTCTGTTTACTTGGTTCCAGACTATCAAAATTTGCTGCTCCTGAAAAAAATTGTATTGATACACCTCCTGCCAGCTTGCAAGATATTTATTATACATTTTAGCTTTGTTAACATCTCAAGTGCTCTACAAAAGAAATCTAATACAGATCTGCTCTGATTCCTTCTCCCAGAAGTGTTGATGTTGTGATTTTGTATGCAAGACTGCACCTTTGCCCCCTTCAGGGGTGGTTAAGACCAGTTTATTACCCAGTCAGATACACACCATGCCTTCCTGTAGTGATACTTCCAAAGGTGCTGGCATCTCTTCATTGGTGGGTGGACTCATCTTTGTGTGTGCCAGTGAGTTTTTTCATCCAGTTTCTCCATCAGACTACTCTAAAGGATGCATCCAAGCAATGATGGAGTTCAAACCTAGGCAAATTTCAGGCCCACAGGAGGAATTGCACTTAAACATATTGGACTTAAGAGCCATTCTTCTACCTTGCAAAGTGTGTCTGTCTGTGCTCCAGAACACCCCTCTTCAGATCCTAACAGATAATAGGACAGCAATGTATTATATGCACATTTGGAGGTTGCAAGATCTTCCCCTCTTTTGGGAATAAATTTTCTTGTGGAATGGTGTAATCGTCATATCAACCTGTTTGCATTTTGTTGAGCAGGTGTCCAAGACAATTTAGCAGATTATTGGAGCAGGGAAGACCCCATCTCTAATGAATGGGAGCTAAAAGACTGTATTCTGAATTCAGTGTTTCAGGATTAGGGAGTTCCCTCAATGGACGTATTTGCTACATATGATAAGAAATATCCCATATATTGCTCACCTGGAGGAATGAGTCCAAAGTCCCTTGCAGTTGCAAATCTGATTCTGTGGGATCAAAACATGCTATATGCCTTTCTTATTTCTCCTCATCCTGTTAATCCTCAGAGTACTCGGGAAAGTTTGTCAGGACAAGGCTCAGGACAAGCTTCTACTTGGGCCCATCAGTTTTGGTTTCCCGATCTAATTCACTTTTCAATTTGTCCGTCTTTGGTTCCCCATCCTTCCAAATAGCCTTTCTTAAAATCACAGCCTAGTACTGGGCCCAGACACAAAAACTCTGCACTTGACAGCATGGAGGCTAGCTGGCTGACTCTGCTTGAGGAGAACTACTCACTGGCTATTCAAGTTTTTATTCCTACTAGGAAAGCCTCTACAAGACAGATGTATGTATATCTCTATGTATAAGTGGAGGCATTTTTCAGTATGATCTAGTCAGAGAACTCTTCTGTCTGAACTATTTTAGACAATCTATTATCCTTGAAACATTGTGGTTTCTCAGTTCTGTTGAAGTGCATTTAGCAGCTGTTTATGGGTTTTTCATTGCTCGGTTATGTGGTTATTCAGGTTTTTGTTTTTGTTTTTTTTTAAACTGTTAACTCTACAGTTTCGAAGTTCTTAAAGGGGTTTACACTGGTTAAAGATTCCTTTCCTTCCTTGTGCTTGAATATGGTATTGTCTTCAATAGAGCCTTCTTTCCAACCCTTAACATGTTCTTTGTAACACTTTTCTGTAAAGACAGAATTTTTAGTGGCTGTCACTTCAGCGTGTAGCCTGATGGAGTTGCAGACCAGGTCTATACTACACATATATATCAGTATAACTGCATCGCTCAGGGATGTGAAAAATCCACACCTCCTGAGTGACACAGGTATACTGAGCTTAACCCTCCATGTAGACAGCGCTATGTCCACAGGGAAGCTTCTCCTGTGAACATAGCTACTACCTTTCGGAGAGATGGATTAACTATGCCAGTGGGAGAAGCTTTCTCATTGGCATAGAAGCATCCTCACTTAAGAACAGCAGTGCAGCTACTCTGATGCAGCTACACCCCGTAGCGCTGTACGTGAAGACAAGTCCACAAGTTCTGATGGCTGGGTCTCCGTATGTCGTTGTCTATAAAGACAGAATTATGCTTAGGTCACATCCAAAATGTCTGTGTTAAGGTTTCTTATACTGTGAAACAGTTTGCCCTTCCCTTTTCAGTTAGGGTGCAATCTGCAGGGCTCAAGCAACCTCTCTCAGGATGTGTTAGAGTTGTTCCTGTCTTGGAACTCTGTAGAGCACCTACATGGCATTCTACTTATACATTTTACAAACACAGCTTCTAGATCAGATGCTCAGTTTGGCAGGGCTGTCTTGCAGTCATTTTTTAGATAGGACCCTTGTCAACCACTTACCTGAGAAGTAACTGGTAGTCAGTCTGTGTGGACGAATGCTCGGAGAAGAAAGAGATTACTTAGTTCACGGTAACTGGAGTTCTTTGAGATTCCTTTGTCCACATGGATTGTATTATGACTCTTCTTCCCCTCTGGAGTCCTCCTTCTGGATTTCAGTGTTGGTGAAGGAACCAAGTGGCATTTGGGGTACTCCACTCTTTATGCCCATGGGGTTGGGGGAGGGCAGGAGGGTATGCAGGCCAAATGTGCAGCCTCTCACAGATGCTGCTGGCTAAATGATTCCAGGCTCAGACACATGAGTATACACACTTATAGTGGGATCTCTATGGACAAATGCATCTTTAAAAAAAGTGTTCTTCTTCGAGTGATTGCTCACATCCATTCCAGTTAGGTGTGCGCGCTGCGCGTGCACGTTCGTCGGAAACTTTTTTACCCTAGCAACTCCAGTGGGCCGGCAGGTCGCCCCCTGGAGTGGCGCCGCCATGGCGCTCAATATATATCCCTGCCGGCCCACCCGCTCCTCAGTTCCTTCTTACCACCGTGTCGGTCGTTGGAACTGTGGAGCGCGGCATAGCTGTCCTCCACGTCCCTAGCTCTCCTTGTTATCTCTCGTTATCTCTCGTATTGTTATAGTTGTTAGTTAGATTGTTAAGTATAGATAGTAGTAATTAACTGTAAATAGATTGTAAATAGTTGTTCGCCGGGGGCTTAGCCCTTCCCGGCACCCGGCACCGGGCTCATGCCTGGTTCGCCGGGCTTCAAGCAGTGTGCGGCCTGCAAGAAGCCTATGCCCACCAGCGACCCCCACGACGCGTGCCTGAAGTGCCTGGGGGAATCGCACAGATCGGACAAGTGCCGCATCTGCAAGGCTTTTAAGCCAAGAACAAAAAAGGAGAGGGATCAAAGACTCCGGACTCTCCTTATGGAGGCGGCACTTGACCCGGCGGCTTCGCAGGCCGTGATCTCGGCGCCGGCACCGGATTGCACCGGCACCGAAAAGACTCCCCGGCACCGACCTTCTCCGGCACCGGGGACAGAACCAAGACCGTCGAAGTCTGCTACTCCAGCCAGGCAGACCCGACTGGAGCGCCCGGCCTCAACATCGGCCGCGGCGCCGCAGGCACCGTCGACTCCGGGCCCGGCGGGTCCGTCGAGTCCGGTGCCGCCAAGCTCCCCCATGAGATCTGGGGTCAAGATATTGGTCCCATCCACGCCAGAGACCTTCGCCTCGGCTCGGGACCTCATTGCCCTAACTGAGCCTACTCAGCTGCCACCCCCGGTACCTCCGGTGCGGGTCGCGTCTAGAGGCAAGCCAATGATGTCGGCACCGTCTAGGGACTCACGCTCACGGTCCAGGTCCCGACGTCACGGCAGATCGAGATCTCGTCGCCGCTCGCAGTCCCGGCACCGCTCTCCCCGGCGGTACCGGTCGCACTCGCGGCACCGGTCGACCTCAAGGCGGTCGCGGTCGGACTCCAGCGCCGATACCGGCACCGTGACTCCAGGAGCCAGTCCCGCCGTCACTCGCCGCACTGGTCGACCTCCCGGCACCGTGCTGGTGGCAGGTCCCGGTCCCGGTCGACCTCCCGGCACCGAGCTGGTGGCAGGTCCCGGTCCCGATCCCGGCACCGAAGCGGCGGCCGGTACCGGTCCAGATCGCGGCACCGAGACAGAACCCGGTCCCGGTCCCGATCCCGGCACCGCTATGACTCCCGGTACCGATCCCCGGCACCGAGAAGATCTTCGGTGCCGACCCGCGCAGACCCTTACCAACCAGGGTCTGCCCCGCCGTGGCCTTCTAGACAGCCGTCGGTCTTCTCCCAAACGGACAGCGGGTATGCGTTGGGCACCGACCGGCAGGCGGCGCTATTTCACGACCCGCCACAACACGACCAAGGCCCGCAGCAATGGGGGTTTTGGACACCCTGGGCATACCATCAAGCCCAGGGGCCCCAACAGCTTCCTGCTAGGCCTGCGACGGCGGAACACAGGGTGCCGGAAGCCTCATTGTCTCGCCCCCCTCCCTCCCCGAATGGGGAGGAAGGGTCCAAGCAGCAAGACTCCGCTCTGGCTCCTGAGACAGAGGCGAGGGCCGAGGGAGACCCTCCATTAGACACTCTCTTGCCGGGGGTCTCCTCATCCTCCTCCCCTGATGAAGCGGTGGCTGGTACCTCCTCCAGTAGCCCCCCCCCCCCCCCGCTGGACCTCAGGGCACACCAAGACCTCCTCAGGCAAGTAGCTCAGAATCTGAGCCTACAAGCCGAGGAGGTCTCTGAAATAGAGGATCCAATTGTTACCATCCTCTCATCGGATGCTCCCACCAGGGTCGCCTTACCCTTCATAAGGACCATCCAGGCCAACGCCAATACCATCTGGCAGTCTCCGGCCTCCATCCCCCCTACGGCGAGGGGCGTCGAGCGGAAGTACATGGCCCCTTCTAAAGGCTATGAGTACCTCCATATACACCCGACACCGTGTTCCCTGGTGGTACAATCAGTAAATGACAAAGAGCGTCATGGGCAGGAAGCTCCAGCCCCCAAATCCAGGGATGCCAGGCGGATGGACCTCCTCGGCCGTAAAGTATACTCGGCTGGGGCGCTGCAGCTCAGGGTATCGAACCAGCAGGCCCTGCTCAGCAGGTACGCCTTCAACTCCTGGGTGGCAGCAGACAAATTTAAGGAGCTGCTGCCGCAAGACGCCCGCCAGGAATTTGCAGCCATCTTAGATGAGGGCAAGAAGGTTGCACGTACATCTTTGCAAGCTTCTTTGGACGCTGCAGACTCGGCTGCCCGCACCCTCGCGTCGGGAGTAACGATGCGCCGCATCTCCTGGCTGCAGGTCTCTGGCCTTCCTCCGGAGCTCCAGCATACCATCCAGGACCTCCCATTCAAAGGCCAGGGCCTGTTTTCCGAAAAGACAGACCCCAGACTCAAGAGTCTGAAGGACAATCGGGTCATTATGCGCTCCCTCGGGATGCACACACCGGGAACGCAACGCAGACCCTTCCGGCCACAGCAACAACAGCAGCGCAGGCCATATTCCCAGTTCCGCCAACGGCAGGACCTTAACAGGCGCCGTGGCAGGAATGGAAGGCGCAGGCATTCGGGGAACCAAGGGGGGCAAAACCAAGGCTCCTCTAAGCCCCCGCCTGGACCCAAGCCTTCATTTTGAAGGTGCGCCCGAGGGCGCAGTAACAGTTTCCCCCATGGATCCTTCCCCCCCGTTTTCCAACCGCCTTTCGTTTTTCCTCCCGGCGTGGACCCAAATAACATCGGACCGCTGGGTCTTACGCACGGTGCAGATGGGATACCGCCTGCAGTTTGTATCATTTCCTCCTTCCCGCCCCCCTTCCTCGTCCCTCTTCAGGGACCCCTCTCACGAGCAATTCCTTCGGCAGGAGGTACAGACGCTCCTCAGCAAAGGAGCTATAGAGGCGGTTCCAGAAAACGAGAAAGGCAAGGGGTTTTGTTCCCGTTATTTTCTGATCCCCAAGGCCAAGGGAGGCCTCAGGCCTATCCTCGACCTGCGAGAGCTCAACAAATACCTGGTGAAGTTGAAGTTCCGCATGGTATCCCTGGGGACCATTATCCCATCCCTGGATCCGGGAGACTGGTATGCCGCCCTCGACATGCAGGACGCGTATTTTCACATTGCCATTTGGCCACACCACAGACGTTTCCTTCGCTTCGTGGTGGGCCCCCTTCATTACCAATTTGCAGTCCTCCCATTTGGCCTTTCTACGGCCCCGAGGGTGTTTACAAAGTGCATGGCAGCTGTTGTGGCACATCTTCGACGCAGTCGTATCCACGTGTTCCCTTATCTAGACGATTGGTTGATTCGGGGCACGTCGGAACGGCAAGTCGGCAGCCATGTCCGCGTGATCACCGGCACGTTTGCCACTTTGGGCCTCTTGATAAACATGGACAAGTCCACCCTGATCCCCACGCAGAGGGTGGAATTCATCGGGGCCGTCCTGGACGCCACCGTGGCCAGGGCCTTGCTGCCGTTGCAGAGGTTCCAGGCATTGTCAGCGATCGTTCAACGACTGCGGGCAGCCCCCTTGACATCAGTACGGACATGTCTAGCCCTGTTAGGCCACATGGCGGCTTGCACCTTTGTGACCGGTTATGCTCGGCTCCGCATGAGGCCCCTCCAGTTGTGGCTCATCGATCATTACCGGCCGGCAAGACAGCCGCTAGACATGCTGATCACGATCCCCCAAGGGGTGTTAGATTCTCTCGACTGGTGGCTAGACCAGTCGGTAGTGTGTGCGGGGCTCCCTTTCCACCCACCTCAGCCCTCGGTGTCCCTGACAACGGATGCCTCAGATCTGGGCTGGGGGGCCCACCTGGGGACCCTGAGAACGCAGGGCCTGTGGTCCCAGAAGGAGGTGGGGTTGCACATCAACATGCGGGAGTTGAGAGCGGTCCGCCTCGCTTGTCAGACGTTCTGCCATCAGCTTCAAGGTCGTTGTGTCGCGGTATTTACCGACAACACGACGACCATGTTCTATATCAACAGGCAAGGCGGCACCAGATCCTCTCCCCTGTGTCACGAGGCGATGCGACTCTGGGACTTTTGTGTAGCCCACTCCATTCACCTCACGGCTTCCTTCCTCCCCGGAGTACGGAACACGCTGGCGGATCGCTTGAGCAGATCCTTCCTGTCGCACGAGTGGTCCCTTCGCCCGGACGTCGCCCTCTCCATGTTCCGGAGGTGGGGTTATCCCCGTGTGGACCTCTTCGCGTCCGGGGGGAACAGGAAGTGCCAGGCGTTCTGCTCCTTTCAGGGCAGGGAGCCCGGGTCGATAGCGGATGCCTTCCTTATTCCGTGGTCGACCCACTTGTTCTACGCGTTTCCCCGTTCCCTCTGGTCCACAGGGTCCTTCTGAAGGTGCGCAGGGACAGGGCTCGCGTGATCATGGTAGCCCTGGCGTGGCCCAGGCAACATTGGTACCCCATGCTGCTGGACCTGACCATAGCCGACCCAGTTCCCCTACCCCTTCACCCGGACCTGATTACCCAGGAGCACGGGACCCTCTGTCACCCGGACCTCCAGTCGCTGCACCTAGCGGCGTGGCTCCTGCGTGGCTGACCGGTTCTGAGCTGCGCTGCTCCACACCGGTGAGGGAGGTGCTTTTGGGCAGCAGGAAGCCTTCCACGAGAGCGACATATTCGGCCAAGTGGAAGCGTTTCTCCTGTTGGTGCGTGGAGAGAAATCTCCGCCCTATGGAAGTTTCGGTGGCCGATATCTTAGACTACGTTTGGTCCCTCAAACAGCAAGGTCTGGCGATATCGTCGTTGCGAGTCCACCTGGCAGCTATCTCCACCTTTCACCCGGGTGCGGATGGTCGCTCTATTTTTTCTCACCCGATGGTGTCTAGATTCCTTAAGGGACTGGAACGTTTATACCCTAACGTCCGTCTCCCTGCTCCAACCTGGGATCTTAACCTGGTGTTGTCCCGGCTCATGGGACCCCCCTTTGAACCGTTAGCTACTTGCTCCCTGCTTTACCTCTCTTGGAAGACTGCCTTTCTAGTAGCTATCACCTCAGCTAGGCGGGTGTCGGAACTCCGGGCTCTTGTGGTAGACCCCCCGTATACAGTCTTCCACAAAGATAAGGTGCAGCTGAGGCCACACCCTGCCTTTCTTCCCAAGGTAGTCTCGTCCTTCCACATCAGCCAAGAGATATTCCTTCCGGTTTTTTTCCCGAAACCTCACTCCTCAGGCAGGGAGCAGCAGCTTCACTCGCTTGATGTCCGTAGGGCTCTCGCGTTCTACGTGGAGAGGACCAAGCCCTTCCGCAAATCCCCCCAGCTTTTCGTGGCGGTAGCGGACTGCATGAAGGGGCTTCCTATCTCCTCCCAGAGGTTATCCTCATGGGTAACGTCCTGTATCAGGACCTGCTATGACTTGGCCCACGTTCCTACGGGCCGTGTGACTGCGCATTCTACCAGGGCGCAGGCGTCGTCGCTGGCTTTCCTCGCCCATGTGCCCATCCAGGAAATCTGTCGGGCAGCGACCTGGTCATCGGTCCACACCTTTGCTTCCCACTACGCCCTGGTCCAGCAGTCAAGAGAGGATGCGGCCTTCGGATCTGCAGTGCTCCATGCCGCGACTTCTCACTCCGACCCCACCGCCTAGGTATGGCTTGGGATTCACCTAACTGGAATGGATGTGAGCAATCACTCGAAGAAGAAAAGACGGTTACTCACCTTTGTAACTGTTGTTCTTCGAGATGTGTTGCTCACATCCATTCCACACCCGCCCTCCTTCCCCACTGTCGGAGTAGCCGGCAAGAAGGAACTGAGGAGCGGGTGGGCCGGCAGGGATATATATTGAGCGCCATGGCGGCGCCACTCCAGGGGGCGACCTGCCGGCCCACTGGAGTTGCTAGGGTAAAAAAGTTTCCGACGAACGTGCACGCGCGGCGCGCACACCTAACTGGAATGGATGTGAGCAACACATCTCGAAGAACAACAGTTACAAAGGTGAGTAACCGTCTTTTACTGTAAAGTAAGTAAACCTCTCTTTTAAAGGCATTGCAATTAAGATTTTATCAATTTTACTGAAAGAAGGCAGACTTTACTTTTTAATAATTTGCACTGAATTTTGTGAAAATAGTTCTCCATTAGTAATCTCTATAGTATTTTCTCTCTCATCTGTGTCTTTCATTTTTTTATTTAGCTTCCCCATATACCTCATCAACTCCAAATGTTAATTGTGTAAGACATGCTGACTCAAGAGGCTCCCTTATAAGTACAGATTCAGGAAACAGCTTCCCAGAAAGACACAGTGACAAGAACAATTCTCTTGACAAGGTAAAAAATAAGCGTTTGAATAAGTCTTCATGTTAACAAATGTAATTTAATATCATTAGGAAACTGTCTACTACAGAGTAAGAAATCAATCCAGCTCCCATTGGAGTCAATCGAAGTCTTTTTGCACTAACTCCATTAGGAGTTGAATTGCATTCTGAATGTCAGCATTGATTAAAACATGAAATAACTTCGTTTGATAGTGTTAGTATACATAAAATTGTTTATTGCAAAATAAAAAGTAGTTATGTGGATTTGCTATTTTGCACTGTATACATCGTCAAACTAATTTATCGAATATGTGAACAGATATTTTTATGTAAAGATACATTTTTAGAAAATAGTTATTACTATTTCCTGTGCTGGATATGGGCACTCTGATCTACTAAAAGAAACATCTTAAGTTTTGCATTCAATACAGCAGAACTGAAAATTTAGTTTGGGATTTTTCAAAAGTGCTTAAGTGACGTAGGAGTACTTAAAACCAATTCCAAAGCAAGAAACTGCAGTAACTGTGAGATATTCAGTCATATTTGTTTATAGCTGATGTTAACACTTAGTTTTCTTACACCTTGTTGTGCATTTCATGACATATGTTAACTTTTTTCACTTGACCCTAACATGCCTTTGTGTGGCAGAGGGAGAAACTTCGCAGAAGGTATTCTGCTCATGCTATGCGCTTTAGTGAAGAGGAAGAAGAAAATTCCCACTTAGCAAAGAACAGTTGTGTTACAGTGGACTTTACACTTCTGACAGTTCCAGCTTTACCAGAGAAAATGTTGCATGTTGCACTCTTTCTTCAGTTACAAGAAGTATTTTGTTTTTTGTGCTTGATATAGTTAAGACTCTGGGTGAAGAGTGTGGTCAGTAGAGTCTTGCCACAGCTTTGCAGCATTTTATACCTGCTGTAAATATGATGGATCAAATACCAAAACAACTAAAAAGTTTCATTAAAATAGCATGTAGGTCTCAATCCTGCAAATGCATATGCATATCCTTCACTTTAAACACACAAGTAGACCCAATGAAGTCAGTGGAGCTACTCACATGCTTAAATTTAAGCATGGGTATAAGTGTTGGTAGGTTTGGGACCTTAGCCTATGGTGTGCCTATTTTAAGTAGACTAAACATTATTTTGTTTTCCTTTTTTCCAAGATATATGATTGGGGAAAATAGATATAAAATATGGACTAAGTAAGAAATTTTTTTTAACTGAAAACATGTTCTGTGGGTTTATTCTGCTGCTAAATGGCAAAACTGTCACCCAGCATTTAGTTAATGTTTTGTTAATGTCTTAATTTGCAGTGTTCTGCTAATTAGTTCATCTTTGGGCTGGAATTTTCAAAGGAGTTTAGGGGAGTTAAGTGGTGAACATTGAATTTAAGTGGGATTTGGTTGCCTGACTCTTAAGCTCCTTTGAAAATCTCCACCTAGTCTACCAGTTTAGGTTATTTAGGTGTTTTGCTTGATGTGGCTGCTGTTAATGTTTCCCCAGAATAATATTTAGTCCTATCAATTATCCACTGATTTTCTAACTTTCTTTTCAGTAGATCACTTGTACACTGTAAGTGTCTTTGAATTTTTCACCACTTTTATAAGGATTTTAGTAATAAAAACCCAGAGCCATTTTTTATTCTCTATTGAAAATTGCCTGTAAAGATACATTTTTGCAGGAAGTGTATGTTCCTGCAGCATCTAATCCGAGCTTGCTAGTAACTGCTAATGTTATATGCATGCTTCCTGGATTCAGATTACGGTTACATGGCACCATAGCCTCAGCGTCATCCCAGTTCCTTTTCTGCTGCTTCAGCAGTGATGTCAGAATCTTTATTTTTCCTGTAGTAGCATTATATCTAGTTCCATATTCAGTTCCATGTCAGTTATTTTACTTTACTCCATGCCTGTTGGATATTTAATTTGGTCTCAGATACATATCCAGCACAGTAATATTGCTTTTCACAGCTCTGTTTTGGATTCTCTGGTGGCAGATTCCCAAGTATTTAGGGTTCACATGATTCACATGCTGAAACAGTGTCTGTCATGGGTCTGCATTTCTGCTGCCTGTCTTTAGGAGCACTCAAAGGCATTCCATCTAAGAGACGTTTATACAAAGTCTTCGGCGAGCAAGAGAGCTCTCTGAAGGCTTCCTTCATGGGACAAGTCCTCTGACTATCTGAGGCTGCTCCCATGTCAGCTGTTATCCAGCTAATTACTTGTCATGTACGGCTACCTCAATGTTGGGAATATACTCTGAGATCTTGAATGTGAGATGCTTTAAGATCCAACCTATTTATAGAAGCCTGAAGATTTAAAACAGATTTATCGTAACATTTTGGAGGACCTGACTGTTCACAAAGAAAAATAAATTTTATTAATCTAGGCATTCATGGACAGCATATTTCTCTTCCAGTCAGATAGGTGCCATTGATCTAAAGGCATCTGAAATAGTGAGAGAGGGCTTGGAGCAATAGAAGATACTACAGGGGATGCCTTGATGCTGAAAATTTGTCTAGTATGCATCCTACCTTCTTGGAATTACCTTCCTTTTCAAATCTGTGACCCGTGAAAGATCAAAACCAGCACCTTAAATCGAAACCTAGATAAGCAGTGCTGATTGTTCAGCCGTGGTTTAATACATTCTCTTCTGTGTCTTCTAAATAGTTAAGTTTTATTTATCACTCAGGAGCCCTGGTATCAGAGCTTTCCTCCTCCTTTTTTGTTAACCACCTGATTTAGAAAATACTGAGTTTACTTTAAACTTCTTAACCCTGGTCTACACTACAAATTTACGTAAGTATGTCTGTGTTGTTCAGGGGTCTGGAAAATGCCCATCCCTGAGTGACGTAATTATACAGATCTAACCCTCACTCCAGACAGAGCTACGTTGACGGGATAGTTTCTCCCGTCAACATAGGTACCACCTCACAGGGAGGTGGAGTACTTATGCTGACAGGACAAGCTCTGCCATCAGTGTAGGTACCATCTTCACTAAGCACTACAGTGGTGCTGCTGCACTGGTGCAGCTTGTCAGCTGCAGTGCTGTAAGTGTAGACAAGCCCTCAGATTATCTTTTTATGCCATATAGGGATAAATCTAGAAAGGAAGACCATCTGTAGTCAGATTGCCTTAGAGGGTAAAATGGAATATGCAAAACTGTTATAACTAAGAGTTTTATAATGCTTTCCACCTGGTTCTAGAGAATGTCTAAGAAAAGCTTCTTCCGCAGAAATGTAAAGCTGCTACTTGGAACGCTGTTCATGTAAATACACAATACTATTCTTTTAATTTGTTAACTAAACTTGATGCACCGTTTGGAAGATCAGTGCTGGTTTAGTTCTTTTTAGACACACTTCCTTCAAGGGTTGTTATTGTTAGCTAATTTTCCAGAACTAAGGAGACTATACAAGCAGTTGCTGGAGAAAGGAAGGTTACTTACCAGTAACTGGTTCTCCAAGAATGCTGGTATTATACACTTTCCGCACACGACCCTTTCTTTGGAGTTCTCGTGGTATGACTTTATGGGGAAAAAGTCAGTGAGTCAGGGCCACAGCTCCTTGTGACCTCGCTCTAAATGTAGGCTCCACAAAGGAGCCTGCATAGGTGTCTTAAAAATCACACAGCTCTTTTCTAGATGATTTTAACTTGGCACCAAAGGCACATGTACTTCCCACAAGTGTAGATACCAATGTATAATCATAAATTGCAGGTACTGGTAAGTAGCCTTTCTTCCCTGAAGGGGGGAAATGCATGCAAAAAAGAAAAAAAACATTGACGGTAAAGACACTTAATTTGGTGTAGTTTGTATGCACAGTTAGATGGGTTACTAAAATATATCTCTATATAAATTTTGATCTTGTCTCCATTCTGAGATCCCCTTCTTTTCATGGGAGTTAACAAAGCAATTCAAAATTGTTAAGTTTTTAACGGTTTAAGAAAATGTTTCACCCAAACTTACTCCTATTTGTTCTCAGAACCAGCACTGTAGCACGTTAGGAAGTTCTGTAGTTCGAAGTGGCAAATTCGACCAAACAGAAATCAAAAGTCTGCTCATGTGTTTCCTTCATATTTTAAAAAGCATGTCTGATGGTAGGTAAACAACAATTCTTCTTAATTTTGTAAATTTATGAGATGGAGGGTTTGATTTATAGATCTACAATCTTTCAAACTATTTTCAGTAATGGCTGTGATATCCTGTTAAGCCTTTCATGTGTGAGTTGATGGTTTTACATTTCTTCTTGTTGTACTTGAGTGATAAAATTAAGTCCCACTTAAAAACTTGTAGTTCATAAATGTTATTCCCTTCAATAGTATATGGTTAGTTGAAGGTCTCAGATAACAAATATTTGTCATGGAATACGTCGATGTATGACTTTTTATTGTGTATTGGAGAGGAAGACTGGTCCAGTATTTGGAGCTCTAATTTAGGATTTGTGAGGCCTGAGTTCAGTTACCTGCTGTGCCATAGATTTCCTGTGTGTCCTTGGGCAAGTCATTTAGTTTTTTTATGCCTCAGTTACCATCTGTAAAATGGGAATAATAGTACTTCCCTACTTCACAGGAGTATTCTGAGGGTAAAACCATTAAAGATTTTGAGGCAATCAGATATTTCTGTGATGGGGATATATTAGTAGAGCTGAGTGAATAGTTGATTTTTTAAGTCAGTGGCCAAACTAAAAAATTTGAAGAAAAAAAATTGTTTCAGGTCAAATGTTTTTCTTTTTCTTTTTGGGGTATTTTTTACCCTTTTGTTTGTTTTAAATAAATCTAGTTAAACTTTAAAACAAAATGGAGCCTTTTTTGGAGGAGGAAGGTTACATTTCAGTTGGAACTATTTGTCCTAAATTTGCAAATAGTTTTGGTGAACCCAAAACAGCATTTTTTTGGCAAATAAATTATTTGCACAAATGATTTTGTTTAGTTCTACATGAAAGTATTTTGGAACGATAGAAACTTTAAATATATTTATTATGTAAAATGTGAATGAGATGGCCAGTATGGTTATCAGAAATCAGAGTAACAGTGTAACTTTCAAAGGTTTATGTAAAACTAACATTAATTCAAAGTTTTAAAATGGTGACTCAAAATTAAGAAATGCCTAACGGTTGGCTGAAGTTGAGTTTATAATACAAATGTGTGCTGTCTTTAAAATCTGAGAAGTATAAAACAAGGATGCAGAACATTTTTCTGCCTGCAACTCCCAAACTTCCAACATGGTTTCCTCTATGACCATACATCTCAGATTTCTTTTGTTTGATTAAGTCTAAAGGGCTGAGAACTGCAGCATACAAATTTAATTTTTATCAGTTCCCTCTGCCAAATATAGCAAAAGTAGGTACGTACTTTGAGCACGTATTTATAATTAATTTCAAATTTTATTTATGTAATGGTAAAAATGTGTACACTGTGATTTGAAAGTTTCAGGGATTGTATAGCAGGGGTAGGCAACCTATGGCACGCATGCTGATTTTCAGTGGCACTCTCACCGGTCTGGAGGGCTCTACCTTTTAATTTAATTTTAAATGAAGCTCCTTAAGCATTTTTAAAACCTTATTTACTTTACATACAGCAATAGTTTTATAGTTACAACAATAGACTTATAGAAAGAGACCTTCTAAAAAAGTTAAAATGTATTACTGGCATGCGAAACCTTAAATTAGAGTGAATAAATGAAGACTCTGCACACCACTTCTGAAAGGTTGCTGGCCCCTGTTGTATAGTATCAGGGGGTAGCTGTGTTAGTCTATATCCACGAAAACAACAAGGAGTCCGGTGGCACCTTAAAGATTAAATCTGTTAGTCTGTAAGGTGCCACCGGACTCCTTGTTGTCTTTATACATTGTATAGTCTCACTTATTGCAATGTCAGGAATGAGAATAGAAATGTTAATTATATGTTTAATATTTATTACATGCTTTACCTACAATGCTTCATATAATTATCTGAATATGATTTTATATGCAGTAATTGCAAAAAATAAAACAAAACAAAAATATCCTTTTAGTGATTCCTTCTGGCCTTAAACCCTGACTGATTGAATTATATATTTACATTTCAAAATATATAAGTAAAATACGTTGTGTAAAACACTTTGTATGAAACCTGCAAATGCATGGTTTTTTCAATTATTTAAAGATCTTCTCTTTTTATTAGAATTGCACAATAAACCATTGTCTGCATACTTTATTTTACACATATATAATAAATACTCCTCTACAAATTAATTCAATACTATGCTATATATTCAATAAGCATTTACTGCAGCAATATTCATTCAAAAGGCTATTTTTGAAATTACAAGATTAGGTTCAAAGGAAATTTTAAATTTTATAGAAAATTGTGACAATTGTCTGCTCCCAGAAAACCCTTTTCTGGACTGCATGAATTATCATAACCTCAAAGTTGTGAACCAATGACACAAAATGTTCTTATTAATATTGTTGTTAATTGCCTTTGATTTGTTTATTTTTTAAATTCTTTGTTTTCTAGATGCTTTGTTTACATATTGGAACAAGGCTTCAACATCTGAACTTATGGATTTTTTCACAATCACAGAGTGAGTTTGCTTAGCTTTTCATAAAAATTGTATATTTGAATTTGCTCGTTGAACTCAGTATAGATTTAGATGTTTCATATTAATTCAAAGAATGATACCATCAATTAAAACTTAGAAGCCCCATACTTAATTTTACATGCAACATTATAGAATATTGCAAGTTCCACACTAATTTGGGGGAGTTAGGGCAGAGACTTATCACCTTTGGCACTTGGTGAAGTACTTAAATAGGCTGGGGCACTTAAAATGCTGCTAATACTCCGTTTAGAGTCACCACCTCTTCTGTGTCCCAGATGGAGCCAGAACCATTAAAAGTAAGGATGCAGTTACAAATCAGAATAAATAAAGATACCTGTTACTGACTTTTTTTTTTTTTCTGAATGCAGTGGTGTTGTAGTCATGTTGGTCCCAGGAGAGTAGAGAAAGAAGGTGGGTGAGGTAACATCTTTTATTGGACCAGCATCCGTTGGTGAGAGAGACAAGCTTTTGAGCTACACAGAGCTCTTCTTTAATTCTGGGAAAGGTACTTAGAGGTACTTTATTTCCAAACAAAGATAGGCTGGCTTCCCAGTTTTACCCTTTCCTCTTCCACCTCACAAGAAAGGAAAGAGAGGAAGTCAGATAGCCACTCCTGAACAGGAAAGCAACAGTGTCCATCTTTACTTCCACTCACTTCCTGGAGCTGGTCTGAATGCTATGGTGGAGAGAAGTCAAGTTTGAGAGCAGCCATTTTGAGGGGAACGGTACAGTAGCCTTTCTAAAAGGCCTTCCTGCCGTGCTCCAATCAGGATTGTTCTTCATCATTCCCATAGCCTGAACAGGGCCATTGACATAGTGATAACCACATGTTTTGTTACAAATGCACTGATCAAAATGTGTGTTACAAAATGTGCTCTGTGCATGAATCTTCATCTTCAATTAAATATATACTTCTTCAAGTGCTGGTACCTATGTGTATTCTGTTGTGGATATGCATGCACTTTGTGCCCAGAGTCAGAGAATTCTGGCAAGCAGTGTCCATAGGTCCATTCCTGTTCTCCTCATGTTTTAAACTGAGAGTATAAGGTGTGGGGTGAACCAACCACCTCTCCAGTTCATTTTTACCATCACATGGCTTGAATCGGTACCTCCTGTGCAGTCTTCAACCTAAAAATATTTAAAAGGCTTTTGGTTTAGAATAGCTTTGCAAATAGTTTTTAATAGTTTACAGTGAAGTATGTTCGATTCCTCGTCCCAGAGATCCCTCACTGTCCCATACCCCAGTATAGGTATGGGAATGTGCCCAGAACACCAAGCTTTGAAAACAATCTCTCCTGCCCACGCTTCTTCTCAATGAGTGACAACCACCAGCTCTCCCTAGACTGCTTCCCGAAGTGCACTTCTCTGCCAGGTGCAGTATTTGTTGCTTCTTCCTAGCCTCACCTGTCAAGCATGGAAATTAAAAAGAACATCATGGAGAAGGCTATTGAAGGCCCAGTCAGACCCAACCCAGGGGACCCCTGCCCATATAGCATCATGATCAGTCAGGAGCACCCCTCCTACTACAAGGTGTGACTTAGAAGTGAGGACATCCACATTCACACACTCTCGGTGAGGATCTCTTCGGAAAGGCCGGGAACTCTCCCACACATAAGAGCAGATCCCCGTTTAAGTCTACTACAAAGAGGACAGATCTGACCTTGCCCAAATTGACTAAGTCTTTGCTCCCAGCCCTCATGGACTCAGAACATCCTAAGCCTAAGAGCCATGAATAAAAGGATCTTTAGAGATGGGCTCTGTCAATACCAGCCCCACAGTGGCATCACCAGCACTAGCAATATTACATAAGCCAAAAAAACAGAAGCCATCAGTACTGATAAAGAGTACCCTTTGAGATCCTCAACTGCAGAGAGTACCACCACTACCTCGTATGTCATCAAAACAGAGCCTCCCTGCATTGTCTTAAATGGTAAAGGCAGATTGTATCCCACCTACTCCAGGAAGAGCAGAGGACATTTTTGTTCTCTCTGTTCCTCCATCTTCTCTGCTATTGGGACCTCCCTTCACTGTGGAGATCATGATTCCACCAATGGATATAAACTATAGGAGAAGTCTATCCCCCCCATCCCATCTACTAGCTGCTGCTTTCCTCCAGTGGGACTGTCGGTACTACCAATGGAACCAGATCCAGCTTTTTCATCATTGGGAGAATCAAAATCATTAGAGGAACTGTCATCATCTCCTTCAGTGGTAACAGTCCAGATAACAGCTCGAGAACCTCCTGGAACCAACTTCCACTAAGACACCTTCCTCGGGACCATGGTATACTATGCATTGGGAACTTCCACAATCCTCCTTTGATTGCCCTTACTTGCCATGCTGGGACCCATACACACAATACACAGGTTCAGTGTGATCCACTAGAGAATCTCTCCATGCTTCCCTCCAAGGGAGCATCTAGAACTTCCTTCTGACTCCCAGAAGAGGAAGATTACTAAAAGATTGATGAGCCCTTGCACTTTTAAAAGGACTCCAGGGCAACCCTCCATTCCTTGGGACTATATGTACCTTCCCCAAAGAGGAAATGCCACAATCCTCCCTGCAAACCAAGTCTATGATTCAACAGTTGTGCCATCAACAGTCGTATGAACCACCTCATAAGATACAGAGGGTAAAGAAATCATGATACCCTGCACCTCCAGCATCAACAACATCTCAACTTCACCCACTGGCTAAAAGCTAATTTTGATGGGGTGCTCAGGATTTGTGAACCACTAGTGATGCCTCCCCAATCAACCCCCACACATATTTTGGTGGCCTCCCATCACTCTTGCTCCACAACTGGAGAATAGTAACATAGTGTTCTTGACATGTGGTACGCGGACCCTTGGAGGACTGTGGACTATGTTGAAGGGGGTCTGTGAAAGACTTAGATGAAAACTGACTAAACAGAATTCAACTATACATACAGACAATAGATTTCCATACAGGTCCACACCTCCATTCAAGATTTCTAAAAGGGTCCACAGATGAGAAAAGGTTGAGAACCACTTAGTAATTGACTCATAGTTGTTGGATATCATCCATCCAGCTACACAATAGAGTTTATCTCCCATCTCCTCCAAAAACCCCTTCCCACTCTTTTTTCATAGATCAATCTTGTTAGGATCCTCCATCAGCAGGTAGGATCCCTCCTCCAACAGGTAGTGAAAGAGTGGCTTTCTCTTAAACATGAAGGAAAGGGTTTCTATTTGACATATTTCCTAGTCCCGCCCCTTCCCCCCCCCCCAAAAAAAGGGAGGGTAGTAATTCATTCTCGATCTCCGTCAACTCAGTGTCTTTATTCGCAAACATATTTTCATATGATTACATTGACATCAATAATACAATCCCTGGAAAAGGACACGGGCTTCATATCTCTAAATATGAAAGATGCTTGCTTTCACGTGGACATTCATCCTGCCCTCAAAGATTCCTCAGGTTTATGGTGGGTGCTGACCACTTTCAATAAAGGGTTCTCCCATTCGTCCTAGCAACCACATGTTGGATCTTCACCTAAGTGGTTCTAGTATTAGCAGGCAGAGCAGTTTCACCATCTTCCCTTATCTAGATGATTGGCTTCTTATTGCCAAGACATACGAAGAATCTTCACATCAACCCAATTGATGATTTAGTTCCTATCATCCCTAGGAGTCTGTATGAATTTAGAAAAGTCTGTCCTGACGCAAATATAGAATTCATAGGAGTGACCCTAGATTCAGTCAAGGCTTCTCCCAACCAACCTCAGCAACCTGATAGACCAGGTTATGTGCAACCCTTGAAAGTCCATGTCGATTTGCCTATCTCTCTAGGGACACATGATTTCATGTGCTTATGTGGGCTTGGCTTTGAATGGTGTATACACCAAGCAAACAGTATGAATAACATAGTAACCATGCCCACCAGGGTGAGATTTTCACTAACATGGTGGAAAGATCCCAAACGAGTATGTGTTAGTGTTCCCTTTCTCTCCCACACATTCAACAAGGCAGTCATTATGGATGTCTTCCTGATAATCTGGGGAACCAACCTGGACAGTCACACAACCCAGGGCACTTGGACACCACAAGAAGCCAGAATACACATCAATCTTCTGGAACTCCAGGCAGTATGAGAAGCTTGCAGAGCCTTTCTACCATTCATCCAGTTTCACCATGTACTCATATCAGACATCTCCCTTTAGCGCTGTACTTTCCAGGAATCCAGAACTTGTTGGCAGACAGCCTAAACAAGCATTTTGATCATAAGTGGGACTTATATGAGTCAGTAGTGCACAACATTTTAATTTTTTTCTAAATATCTTAATTTTTCTAAAGAGCAAATTAAAGTAGTCTTGAGAGAGAGAGACTGTTGCTTTGAAAGTGTCCTGTATATTAATGGAAATAATACCATAACACCATAACTTATAACTAGATGTGGGCCAAATAAAAACAAATACAAGCATTCACCTGAACCATTTTCGTGAGGTTTGAAAAAGGTTTTATTTAAATTCTCCTTTGCACAATTTTTTCTCATGTATCCATATATCCTTGTTGCAATCAAAAGCAAGAGCATCCACAAGTACCAGGCTGTTCTCACGGTATTTCTTGCTTGACCTAAAGCAAAGTAGTATTGCAAATCTTCAAGAAAGCTTATGTGCATATAATAAACATCTTAATACCAAGACGCTCATTTGAACAAAAAATCCAAGCCTTTTAAGATATGTAGATATCACTAGTTGTAATCAAACCTGAAATATAGCTTCCCTTTTCAAGACCCACCACTGCCACAGCATCTTTAAAAAATGAAGCAATTAATGATGGCTAAGTGATGGAGCAGATAGGGATTGTTGACATTTATTTTAGCTTTTAGTAACAACTTAAAAATAAAATTATATATAAAATTATATATATTTAGTTATCATTTTTCCTGTATCCTTTGAAAGTCATTTTTCTTAGGGCTTGTCTCGACTTCTGCTTAAGTCGATGTAACTCATGTTGCTCAGGGTATGAAAAAGCCACCCCCGAGCAACATAAATTACATCAATTTAAAGTGGTGTCATGCTCTCCCACCGAGCTTCTGCCTCCTGTTGACATAGCTTTCACTTGTCTTCACCAGACACACTACAGCAACATAGCTGTGCCTATGTGGTGTGGTTATGTAGACTAGCCCTTAGACCAGGGGTGGGCAAACTTTTTGGCCCGAGGGCCACATCCGGGTATGGAAATTGTATGGCAGGCCACGAATGCTCACAAAATTGGAGGTTGAGGTGTAGGAGGGGGTGAGGACTCCAGCTGGGGGTACAGGTTCTGGGGTAGAGCTGGGGATGAGGGATTGGGGGTGCAGGAGGGTGCTCTGGGATGGGACCAAGGGGTTCAGAGGGCGGGAGGGGGATTAAAGCAGGGGCTTGAGGTGCAGGAGCGGATCAGGGGTGCAGGCTCCAGGTGGCACTTACCTCAAGCAGCTCCTGGAAGCAGCAGCATGTCCCTCCTCTGGCTCTTACGTGGAGGTGCAATCCGGCCAATGGGAGCTGCAGGGACGACACTTGAGGCAGGGGCAGTGTGCAGAACCCCTGTCTGCCCTTACACATAGGAGCCGGAGGGAGAACATGCTGCTGCCGCTTCCAGGAGCTGCATGAAGCCACAGCATGTGCAGAGCAGGGCAAGCCCCGGACCCTGCTCCCGACCCTGCTCCCCAGCAAAAACTTGAGGGCCAGATTAAAATGTCTGAAGGGCTGGATGTGGCCCCCGGGCTGCAGTTTGCGCACCCCTGCCTTAGACTGTAAGCTCATTGGGGAAGGGACTGTAACTTTGCTTGTGTATACACATCACCTCATGCAGTGGGGCCCTGCTTATGATAGGTACAACTAGACACTACTACTGTATAAATACTAAATAATAAAGTCTATTTAGGATACCACGTTTTAGAAGCAGCAATGAATATAATTTTCTAATTTGGTTTTTGTTTTCAATCCTTGACGCTTCCCACTTGTCATTTTTAAAAATTCTAACTTGCACCAGCCAAGGTATTGAGCTCTTTGCTTTGATTCCAGGTGAAAAGATCTGAGTATGCTCCATACCCCATTCTTGCCTCTGCCACCCCCTGCTGCTCTGTGTGTACTGCAGAGTGCAAGAAATTGCAACTCTTTGGCACACTCGCTTCATGGCACACTCGGTGCATTGAGGTGGCTAACAGCAGTGGGACATGCAGCTATCACCATGTCAACCCCACAGTCAGGAGAAGGTTAACAAAGGCAACCTGACCTGAGCCCAGAAGCTTCAGGTTGTTTTCTAACCTGACCTGATCCCAACACCAGTAGTTGGGCCCCATCAGGTTCAGGTTAGGTTGCAGGGCTCTACTTTAAGGGTGGGAACAATTAAAATAGATGTTTTTCCTGAAAGACCTGTGAAGAAAGAGCTTAGAGGGTCTGGCAAGCAGGCATAATAGATAAATAGTTGCAGTAAACTTTTATTTAAACAGTTTTTAAATGTTGTTACAATGATTCCAAATATGTTCTCTGCAGAGTGTGCTTGCATCAGTTCCAGTACATGGGAAAACGATACATAGCCAGGTACTGTGTAGAATTTAAATTTATGGTGTTACGCTATGAGAGAATTAAAATAGTAGTATGTACAATATCCATTGAGTTCTTGTTTACTAAAAAGTTATTGTACAAGAATGGAGGAATTATTATGCAGTGATGCCTACCAATTTGAAGGTGAGTAATTGGATGCACAACACCTTTTTGGGTGCTACCTGAAAATATTGTTGCTGTAAAAGAATATTAGAAATATATATACAAAAATATGCTTATAAGAAATTAATGTAATTGGTATTTACTTTTGAGGGGGATATATTTTTTGAAGAATAGGTTTATTTCTTAAAATAATACTTATAAGGTAGCAAATATTGGTTTGTGATTTCACATTTTGAATAATGACAAGCATTGAAACTGTCTTGGTTGAATCCTCTTGGAAGCACTACTAGTAAGTATTTTTACTAATTTAAATTATAATATTGAAAATTTCAAAGACTGAGTAGAGATTGAAATGAGATATGGCATAGATCTGTAATCATATTGATTAGTGTAATGTGTCTTGTAAGCTGCCATTTTGCAATTTTTTTTCTAACTGTTTTCTAGATTTAGATTTTTCAGTTCATAGACCTAAGTTCTGGCAGCACAGACATGTGTGACATCACACTGAAGCCTGTTAATCAGTGGGAAGTCAATAGGAGTTGAATGCATGTATCTGAGGTCTGAATTTGGCCCATAAACTGTACAGTATACATCAGTATTTGTTCGACGTTTACATAAATCTCATACAAAGTATAGAGTACTTGTTCTTATATTAATGAAGTAACTTAGTTAACCTAGTCTGTTCAGGATTTCACACTGCGTCCACTACCATGGTGTTGGAGCTGCTGTGATATCATTAAACTTGTGAGGTGAAATCGTGGCCATATTTAACTCAATGGGAATTTTGCCATTACCTTTAGTGGTGTCAGGATTATACCAGCATTGTTGGCATCTGTATTTCCCAATGTCAGTTGCTAAATGCGGACTACTACATTAGCAGTTAACATTGGAAATTGAAATACCAAAGAATTCAGTCAGAATATACCACAAATCACAATGACTTTTTAAACTGAACTTTTTCAAACTTAATGATATGGGAATTTGTTTATTATTAAAAGAAAATAATAAACTTTCATCCTAATTTAAATATGAAATACTCATCCATCCTATTGCATGAATGCTATTCTGAGGACTTAAATGAAGATTGTCAATGTCTCTTTCTACCACCCCCATCCCCCAAAAAATTTTTACACACATGGAAAAAAAGTGATAAAATGGATCTATAGCTGTTTCTCAATTTAGATTGTGTCTTTAGCTATGATTATACTGCTTTGTACTTTAACATACTTCAGAATCTCCAGTCTTAAAAATAACTATAAAAGTAACATTTTGACATAGCAGAGAAAACTGTTCTGCACTTCTGTCATATTGAATTATCACTTGATCTGTTCTGCATCTTAACAAACACCACACTATCACAATCATACAAGTCTCTGGTGGTCTGTGGGTTTATTGCAGTTTCACAAGCAAATATAGCCTTTAAATCTGTAAAATTGATGTCACACCAAAGCATGTTGCATCACAGTAAATGCATGTACTGCACAGAATAACACCAAGTGAGAAAGAACTCTTAGTTAAGGTAACAGGGAGAGGTGTAATTCCAGCATTGGTTTTAATTTTTCATCAGCTCTGGTGGTGGTACACAATAGGAAGTTTGTACTGATTGCTAACACATATCACTTTTCCGTTTTCTTCACTTGATTGCTGACAAGTTTTAACAAAGTGTATGGCTCTTCTCCCTTCCTGCCTGGGTAAGATACAGGTGTTAGTGCCTAAATTAATTCCTGCTCTTATTGCATGTGGGCTTTCCTGTTTTACCACTACACCTCTTTCTAACTTTTCCCTAAAACTTACATAATCAAAAGAAATTAGTGCATTTTTTCAGTTCTGACTGTTTTCAAAACATCATCTAAGATTAACATTGCTAAAAGCTTTGAAGTAAATTAAATATTCCAAGAGCTGAAGTTTGTGTGCTTTTATTTTCCCACATTAGGTTTTCTAATTACGAATTTGATGTGATGCTTTTTAAAAACGCCTATTTTTGTTTTTGCTAACATAAAACAATAAATAGGCTGCATTGCCGTTCATTCGTTAGTACTTTTTGTGCTGTAGCTGCTTAACTAACTCTCCCTGTCTTGCTGCAGTTTGACATGTCTAACTTTTGCTTCTATCCCATTTCACCCATCTTGCAGGAACCAGGAGGGGTTGGGACCCATAGTTCATGATCGAAAATCTCAGACATTGCCTGTTTCCCGTAACAGAACAGGAATGATGCATGCCAGATTGCAGCAACTGAGCAGCCTGGATAACTCTCTCACTTTTAACCACAGTAAGTTCCATTACACCATAACAGTTGTCATCCTCATCCACTAACACAACACCAGAGGCAGGTCCCAGACCCACACCAGAGCACTTCATGGACTTTATTATTGTTCTAGATCAAACAGTTAAGTGGAATTAGTTCACTGGTCTGTTCCCACTTTCTGGTAGAGCAGTCAGTACTAAGTGATGACTTAATGTGGAACATGGTTAACTATAGCATTACATATTTTAAAGTGATACTTTGAGAATTTATTTGTTATGAAATATTCTAAATCATTTTAATCGGATTGATATAAATTACAAACACTTAAATTTTGTGGTGCTCATTTGAAAAGGTTTTATATCTTACTTTTGAACTATATGGGTTGATTTTTTTAAAAGTTCTATTTTCACCCCCTTGTGACACATGTAAAAAGTATAGTCCACATGTTATAATACGTACTTAGTTGACCATGTCTCCATGTTCTGACATCTCCTGATGAAAATATAAATTTTAGAATTTCTATGGGGAATGTAAAGTCCATGATTTAGTTTGTGTGGATGTGAAAGATCTCGCAATAATGAATTGACTTTTTCTGTGTTTTCAGTGTAAGAAAGATATCAAGTGTGCTTGGAATTTCTGTAGACAATGGTAAGACTCAACGAGGTTGAAGTCAGTTTGTATAAGGCTGCTTTAATTGAAAACAATTTTATATATTGTCTTTTTAAATATGCTGCTTTTAAATTTCAAATTATAAAAGATGCAGAATGTTTTTGACATGTCATTTTTTAATTTCTTACAATTTCAAGCACCAAAGAATTTGGTCAGCTAACCTAACAAAATACAGCATTGATTCATGCAATGTGTTGACTTGACAGAATTCCGTACAGTAAAACTATACAAACTATTCACGTTAACTGTACATAAACTGTTCTTGCACATCTCCCATAGCTTGTCCAACTGCCCCTTCCTTACATGTGCACAAAAACTTCTAGCTTATTGCCATTAATGTAAGACAACAATTGATCCAATCCTGCAGTATTGACTCATGTAATCCCTATGAGAACTTGAGAAAGCTGGTTCTGTATTGTAGACAATAAAATAAATGTGTTACCCTACCCTTGAACCTTCTTTAGCTGGTGGATTTCCATCTTTCAGTCATTTCCAGGGCAATAGAAGAGATTTATTTACAAGAGATGAGAAAAATTTGAAAGCTCGGCAAGTTATTGTCTATATATATTCCTCTTTTACGCATGTGCCCCCAGCACCAGAGATTGGAATCTTTTGAACAGTGTACCCACTGGCCCATACCTGAACTCTGTTTGCCCTCTTGAGGGCATAAAAGGGGTGGAGCGAGGCCAACCATTGCCACTCCTTCTAATCATAGCCTAGTCTGAGAGAGAATAATTAGTGGTGTCCTTACTTTAGCTATTTTTTCCATTGTAAATTTGTATATAGTCAGTATTTGTAGTAGGATTTAATTTAGGATGCGTTTTGTAGGTTAGATTTCATTTGGGTAACTTCTATATATTTTTCACTGTTACCCGGTACTGGCTCTTCAGTCTTCATGACTAAACAGAAATTTTTTCAGCTGTATCATTTAATGATTGCCATAGTAAACGTTTGTTTGCATAGGCAAAGAACATATTACTAGCAAATATTCTGTTTGATGCTTGTTTTAAAACAAACTCAAAGAGTAAGAGAGGCTAGGCTGAAACTGTTCCTTGTTATACAAATCTGACACCAACCTGAGATCCAGGTTCTCTAGACTGGTCTCCTTTTGAACAATCTTTTTCCTCTAAAAGTTCACCAGAAGCGAGTTCATACATCTAGCGAGAGGGAGACTTGCCTGTAGTTAACTGGGTGTCAGCTCCCTGACACCTTTAGTCTTTTAGCCACCCAAACAATCTTTGGGCTATGCTAGCCCCTACTTTGCCATGGAAGCTATCCCAGTCCCTGAGCCCCTTCAAAGCATTCCCCTGTCATGTCCAGCCCCTTATCCACTGAACATTCACAGAAATACCAGGTCTGCTGTACACACCAGTTCGGTTGATTCATCTCTGGATCAATTCCTTATATAGCACTGAGATATATTTATAGTGAAAACAATCATATGTTTCTTATAAAAGATCAGGATTTAACAGGTAGTGAGTTAGGATAATGGAAACAGAAGGGTTACATATAAAATAAAATCATAACACGATTCCTAGAGACTAAACTTAACAGGCTAACCTCCAATCTAAACAAGTTTCTCACCCAAATGTCCTTTGCAGTGTTTCAAACAAGCCTGGTTGAGATCCCGTTTTCATGTGTAATTGTACTGCTGGATTATTTCCTAGGTGCAGGATAAAGGGATGTCTCTTATATTCCTCAAAGTTTATTGTTTGTACCTCAGAGTCAGGATGACTCCTGTAGTATATTCTGTGGTATGCTGCCTTCCTGTTGACCTTCCAACTTTGTATGTAAATGACCCCCCCCCCCTTATGTTAACTTACAATGTTTAATTTACATGTGGACCAAGGGAGATGGGTGAATAAACAGCCTTTGTCTAGCAGAAACCTTTTTGTCAACTCTGCCTTAATACAGATTTTTGGAACATATTTTTAGCACACATACATACATAACTCCTAGTGTGTGTGTGTGTGTATATAAAATTTCACAACAATATTAATGACCAGTGTGACCCCAATTTTCATTTAAGACCTCACTTGATATTCTTTGGAGGATCAGGATATTTTTGTAACCCCCTTGCCAGTTGGCATTGAGGGGTGTTCCTCAGAAAGTTACCACTAAGGGTAGCTTAAGTGTAAACATGATACCTCTGTTGCCCTAAAACTGTCCAGTACACATGCTCTAGTACTGTTGATAGAGTAGCTTCCTGTAAGTAGCCATACAGAGACTACAGTACTATCACTAAGGGCTTGTCAACAGAAACAGTTTGTGGCAAACAGGTGTGTGAATCGACCCCATGCTAGCCAGTTGTGGACTAATTGTCCATGTGGACCTTGCTAATGTGCATTAACAGTGCGTTTTGATCTAGCCTCTTCACACCCTAGCTTGCCGCAAACAAGGCTAGCCTTAAGAATCTCAGCACTGTCCATACTACAGGCAGTCTCAGCACCACCCTTTTGGGGAACCGATATTTTCTGTACTTGTGAACTGGAGCCTTCAATGCCAACCACAGAGGCACCAACATTTATGGCACATGGGGATATGCTGGTCTCAGATTTCCCTAACTGACTCTGCTAGCAATGTAAATTAAAATCCTTTTATCACTAAAGGATCAATATAGGGAGATTCTTCAAGTGTGGTAAGGGATTCTGGTGTTGTGGGAAACTGTGTCACAAATGCACCCAATTTAGGCTTACTCAATTTTTGCCTTCATTGTACAATTTCATACAAAATTGTCCTTTATAGGATCTGAATATATATTTATTCTAGACAATAATAGCAGTTGAGATGAAATATGTAAAGGAGACCAAGTTACTGCATTCCAGCACAGCAGGAAGTTCTTCTGCCTGCAATGTGGTCATCACCTCCTCTGATTTTCTGGTGTGGTCCTTCAGTCCCATCCCTTCTGTTTCTGGTCCAGTCTCCAATCTGAACCTTGTTCACTTAGGTCTTCTGTACATTCCCAAACTCCAGACTACTTAACCTTTCTCCAATCAGCTTTTAGCACATCACACATTTGGTTTTTTATGTAACCCATACTCATGTACAAGCTTCAGTTTATCCAACTTGTGTATTTCTTTGCTGTCTATGCAGGTTTTATGTTGTTTTGTACATTTTCCCTGGGTTTTCACAGTAAAAGGCTTCTTCTTGTTTTTGTTTGTGGGTTTTGACCTCAAAACTTCCAGCATAACATTTTATCTTTGTTTTGTCAGAAATAACATCACTTTAAGCAGATCAACAATTCTACATAAAAGAAGAATTGGCAAAATCACACTTACGCCAGCAAGGTCTTGGCCTACATGTTACCTCATGTAAACTCATTCACTATCCTTAGTTACAAATCATTAAAATATAGCTTTCAAAGCTTTTAATTTTACCATTAGCAATTCTTCATTTTTATATTTTAATGTTGTATTCAGTATGTGTATATCAACATACCCTCTTAATCTATTTTGTGAGGTGGAGGGAAGTTATGGGAAACATGATGACCCATTTCTGTCAATGTTTCTTATTTTCTTTAAATGTGTTTTCAAAGACCTTTTTCCTTCAAAGTCCAATTTTGTTTGTGAAACATTACAAAAAACTTCATTAGAAATTTTCCTGTGTTGCATTTTGAGGAGTGTCTCAATTTTAGGGCCTCTATTTAGTTGCTTTTAATGGTATCCCAACATGAGGATTCCTATCAAGTCAGCTCACCCTATGTGAGAGGGCTACTCTTTCCTCATCTTCCTCAAATGAGATTAGAGAGGGTTCCCCATCACATTCTCCAGCCTGCTTTTCATCTGATAGAGACACTAGGGCTCAAGCTCATTATCATAAGCATCTGGAACACAGAGATACACACTCATCCTGGTGTCACCTTCTTGGTCTCCTACACAGCTTGCATCTGGTTCATATTCATGGCCGTATTGGGCTTCTTGCTGTCCTCAGTTTACGTTTACACAGTCTAGAACACAATCACCTTCTCCAGCTAAGTCATCTACATCTCATGCATAACACCAGCCTTAAGTTTCTCTATTAACAGCAAATCCACACTTCTGAGGAAGGACAGTCTCATCACTCCTCTGTACTGTCATCATCTTTGTCTGACCATCTTCATCATCACCACCAGATGACTACAAGACATCTCAGGAGCCTCTGAGAGTTAGTAGAGATCTAGAAATCCAGGTGGAAGTGGTGAGTGAAAAATCTCACAAGTTTCTAGACCTATTACACACTGCTACCAAAAAGACTGTCAGTGCCAATTAACGACACTCTCCTGGAACCAGCTCAGCTCTTGTGGCAAACACTGGCCACTATACCTGCTATATCATAAAAGAAATAGAAGAGATACTAGGTCCCATTATCAGGGTTTGACTGCTTTTCTGTGGATCCTGCACCAGGTTCTCTTGTAAGCACAGCAGCTCCATATGTTTACATCAAAAGAAAAGGCGTTTAAGCAGCTGGACTTACTAGGAAGGAAAAGCTATTCCTCAGCCAGTCTTCAAATGAGAATCTCAAATTATCAAGCTTTTCTTGCAAAATATGATGACCTCTGCTGGAATAGGGTCTCTGAGTTCCTTGATATGGTACCACAGGAGTCCAGAAAATAATTGCAATCTCTGATTAATGAGGGATAGTTAGTTTCCATAGCCATATTACCAGCTGCAATACATACAGCACGCACTGCAATGTGTTTAGTGGTGAGTGCTGTAACAATGAGGTGAGTGTCTTGGCTACAATCTTCAGGTGTCCTGCATGAGATTCAGAACACTATGAGGATTTACTCTTGAAGGAGTCAGAGCTATTGAGCTTTAAAACACCTTACATACCCTAAAAGACTCTAATACAACTTTAAGATTGTTTGGAGTCTATCTTCTCAGATGGAAAAAAACAACACCACCGCATACAGTCTCACTGAAGGCAGCTGTCTCAACCCTTTCAGTATGCCTAACACAAGTCTTCTGACCCTGCTAAGAAGAAACAGTGTTTCCTCTATGCCTACTTCTTCATAACCATTGCCAGCCAACAGGGAGCAAGTTTGATGGTCATGTCGAGAGCTCCAAACTAACTGTTATGAATATTTTTTCTTTTCTTACCCCTTTTAGAGCACATTTATTCTTGGGAAGCCTGGAACAATATTTCAGCAGACCCAATCGGTCCTTGAGATTATCTTGACTGATTACTCTGTTTAGTTCCAGACTACACCTGCCCACAACCCACCCATCCCTATCCTCTTTCAGAGACTCCTTTCACAAGAAGATTCTACAAGAAATTCATTGTCTGTTGTCCTTCAGAGACATAGAAGAGGTTCCTCCCCAGTTCAGGAGAAAGGGCTTTTTTCCTGATTTCTTTCTAATTCCAAAAAAAGAAAAAGGGATTGGAGGACTATTCTGAATCTCAGAAGACTCCATACATGCATTTGAAGATTAAAATTCAGCACAGTAACTGTAGTCTCAATAATTCCTTCCCTAAATCCACAAGATTGGTTCACAGCTCTCCATTCACCCCCGGGCCCCACAGGAAATACTTGAGTTTTATAGTGGGATCTCAACATTTTCAGTATAGAATTCATTTGGAGTGTCAACAACCCCAAGAATATTTACAAAATAACTGGCAGTTGTTGCAACATTTCTAAGCAAGCAAAATATTTGTGTTTATTCTTACCACAATGATTGGTTGATTCATGATTCCTCTCATCAAGTCTGAGAGAGCATTCATTACACTCTCCCACTACTCACCAATCTAGGGCTTAGAGTAAACCGGGAAAAATCTCAACTGATCCCATTATCAAAGATGGAATGTATAGATGCTCTGCCAGACTCTACACATCATCAGCTTATTTACATGAGTCCAGATTGGAGACAATGACACATCATACTCAATTACTGAACAATCCTCAGATATCAGGAAGATAATGTTTGAGTTCTACCATCATGAGTACATGAGTTCTGAGTACATGCCATCATGTATATTCATCAGTCCTCATGTCAGACTACTTCTTCACTGTATGTAAGGCTGTCTGAAGTCCATTTTCATGGTAAAAAGACATCATGTAGACACACAGGTGAGGATTCCTCAGCATGTCCTTTCTGCAGCCCAGAATGTCCTACAATTCTTATACGTATGGGCTATTCCCGTCCCATCTTCAGTTTTCCAGAGCTGTTCAGAGTTGCAGTACGGCTTGTGCTAGCAACACCACTTTCTTCTGCTTGCAGCCAGAGCTTCTGCCTCCACAGCAGCAGTCAAGTGGTGGTTTGCTTCGCACCTATCTTTTTCTTTTAGATTTTTTACTTTTAGCCTCTTTTCAGGCATTTTAAGTGTTTATATCTTCCTGGTCCAGGATCTGAGCAGTGCAGTGGTCCCAACTACCTGACGCCTCTACTGCAGTGTCTCTTTCCACCTTTCAAACATGGCAGAAGAGCCACACAAGCACCAGCAAAATCCAAAAGGTGATTTGTATATGAGGCAATTTTCTCAGGCTTGGCAGAATATAAAAATGCATTGCCTGTACCCAGCCAGCCTACACTATCTCTGTCAGGGCCCGGAGCTCTGAGTTGGTTAAGCATGTTGGGTCCCCAACCCCTTCCAAGTAACTGCAACATCGCCACAGAAAAACCTGACCAGAAGACAGAGTAGAACAGGGAGAAGCCCTGAGGACAAGGAGGATTTCATCCAGCTAACTCAGGAGGTAAGTCCTGAGGCAACAAAGGATCATAAAGATAAGACCCTTTCTGGGCTACTTGTCCACTCACAAGTCTTACAGCGGGTTCTAGGATCTGAGGAGAGATGCAGGATTGCTACATAGCTTCCCTTCCTCCCACCATGAATCAGGCAATTCTCATGATACTCTGGGGTAAGTCGTGCAAAACCCAGAGTCTCCAGTTCCTAAAAAGGCAAAAGCAGTGTGTCCTTCAGAAGACAGTGATTACTATTGTTAATAAACAAGTGGGGTGAAAATTAGGAGTTAAACCCCTTCTCCTTTGCCTTCTCCCCCAAGGCAGTATTTTCTGGAGTTTCTCATACACAGAGGCTCCATCACAATGCTGTATAGTATGCTCACCATCCCTCTCACATCCTGTGTGGGCATGCAGAGAAGCCTGTTCCTCCTTGCTGTGCAGCCCTGCCTCAGGCTGCAGCCTAATGGAAATAGTGTCTTTTCGCCTATCAGCCCAAGGATCCCTAGCTCTGCCAGGGAAAGGGGCTCAGACTTCAGGAAGTAGCAGAATGGAAATTGTGCCGTCTGATCATCAGCCATACACTTTAATCTACTCCTCTACCATGGTTACTGGTTCTCCATGATATTGCTCCACCCAGTGTTCATAAAGAGGAAACCATAGCAACGCTTGTGACAAAACTCTGTGAAATGCCACATCTCCTGTTAATTAAAGACTTGTTTAATCCACTACATGGTCATCGACTGTTACATTGCCTGTTGTGGATAAGTTAATTGGATAAGGGATTTATGGTGAAGAACACATGGCGAGCTTCATGGTTCATAGAGAACATGACAAATAATTATCTTGACTCAGACACCACCCATCATCAACCCAGGTTTGATTTACTGCAAAGGCAGTGGAGCCTTCTGAACCAGTTTTGTACTGGATATGAAATTTGTGCTGCAGTGGAAATTCAGTGATGTTTTAGAAACTGTCCACTATGTCAATGTGGGCAGCCAAAAACCATGACACACGTAGTTGAGGACTGCAAAATGACTCAGCTTTCTGGAAGTCTTCATGCCTTGAACATCCTTGATAAGAACTCTGTGGCTTGGCTTGACCGGATTGCATATGCCAAATAATAATAGTAATTATCAGCCATAAACCCTTACTCTCCTAGGAAAAGGGACTCAGACTCTGAAAGATGGAAAAGGGTTCTCTCTCTCCACCCCTCCCCTGTTCACAGGTTTGCTCCACATTAAAACCTTGAGTAGTTCAGGCAGAACAGATGCATTGGAAGATTCCACTCCCCATGAAGCTGCACCTTTTATGGGATTACCAAATGGTAAGTGTGAAGTCCATTCCCATATTCAAAAAGCTCCACTTGTGGTGCTAGGTTGCTCCTCCAGTACTTACTTACTAGCCAGTCTGGGGGAGCAAGCAGAGGCAGCATTTCGGGCTCCAAGGAACAGCTAACAAGCTGTTTTCACAATCGAGGTATATGTATCTCTTCCTCTGATGTGTGGTTCCCAGGCCAGAATGAATAGCGTACTACCTGTACGCTATAAACAACCAGGGGAAAAACTACCACGCATTTAAAAAAAAAAACAACTAGAGAACTTTTCCAGGACAGGATGCTTGTCAGTGGCCCGCAAGGAACTTCTTAATATTAATAAAATATCTTTCCTTTCAAGCATCATTAAGATACATGTTTTCCTGTTGATGCCTCCTTTAAGGACATCATAGGATCCAAATGAAAATACCTAATTAAACCAAATGCTAAACTAAAATGTTAATATCAAGAAATTTCATAAAATTTGGGAGCCTAAGGTTGGTACAGCAGTAGCTCCACCAGGGAAAGGCATAGTCACAACTTCAAAAGGGGCTTCCTTCCAAGACCACATAGAACATAAGAGTTATGACACGTTGCACAGCAATGTCAAGGCTTCGACTTGCAGCTGTTCAGACTAAAAGCTTTTCATATATTTAGTGAAAAGTCTACCTTGTGGTCAACTAGTGGTTCATCTTCTGGCGATGTGATTCTTGTTTGGAGTGAAACATCTTGGGTCCTGTCTTCGTCAACTTCCTTGATGTAATATGTGACGAGCAATGGATTCCATTGGTGGCTACAAGGATGTCATGTTACATCCATGAATAGTCCTGAGTCATCCCAAACAGATATCTTGTGCATCCAAACTTACAGATGAGGAGTTATTAGGGAACTTAGTAGCCAAGACTGCAGAGAGTCCTCTGCTCTCTGTCAAAGCCAGCAAAGAAATCTATTAGTTGCAGGCAACACCCAGTGGTATCCAAGAAGGGACTGTTAACTTGGCAGGGAGAAAACATTTGGAGCAGAAGCTTCCAAGGAAACCTAGATGAATTTTACTACAAACCAATAAAATATTTAGTATGACAAAGACTCTTCCTTCTTATCCACCTTCTTTTTACCAGAGCCTTAACTAGTTCACTGTAGTCACAGCAAGGCATAGCTCACAAGCTGCAACATGCAGTGCCACAACCCAGACGCTGGATCACTTTCGAGGGCATGGCTTCGCAATAACACTAGGAAAAGCTCTCTGATCCTGTTAACAAATGTAATTCACCTGGGATTGGACATAGACACTTTAATGATTGAGATCTACCCATCACTAGACAGATTCCAGAAGAACGAGAATTTGATATCCATGCTGGACAAATGCATGAGACCAGCCGTTGCTCAGTGTCTCTAGCCATTAGGCCTACACGGGTCTCCCCATTGGCAAGGTCTTCTATCAGACATCTCCAAGCCTTTCTTTTGGAAGTATGGGACCATTCCCTGGAGTAAGTGCAAGACCAGATACTTG
This sequence comes from Gopherus flavomarginatus, assembly GCF_025201925.1. Lineage (NCBI taxonomy): Eukaryota > Metazoa > Chordata > Testudines > Testudinidae > Gopherus > Gopherus flavomarginatus. The sequence continues at coordinate 271,422,528 of NC_066617.1, forward strand.
TTTTCAGCCAGGTGCTGGATCTCCTAAGATGATAGACAGTCCTAGAGAATGTCCGCAGGGGTCGTTCCATATTTTTTCCGGTCCAGCAGGTTCTCACAACAGACAACATTCTGAAAAGATAAGGTCACTTCTGGGATCCAGAACAATATAAGATATATGAAGCTCTGGGGAAAGGAACCACAGCATGAAGCCTTTGGAGCTCACAGCTGTCAGACTACCTCTACTGAATGCCAGGTCTTCCTAGAGGCCAGTCACATCTTGATCCAACCAGACAGCCATGGTTGCATACATAAACGATCAAGGGGGAACAAGGAGTGTAGCTCTGCATGCAGAAGCGATGGAGACAATAGAATGGGCAGACAAGACTCTCCCTTCCCGGAAGGTGATACACACAAAGGGAGAGCTGAACATAAAGACAGACTGGCTCAGAAGATGCAAATTCGACTAAACCAGAAAGTCTTCACTCTGATCTCGCAAATGTTTGGGCTCCTTTCTGACCTCTTCTGGTAGAATTGAAGCTAGAACAATTGTTACAGCTTCTGAAGAGACCAGACACCTTTTTTCCAAGACCTATTCCTCCACACAGACCTACATCATTGCAAAAAAAGCAAACGTGATTCTGGGATACATTAACAGGTGTATTTTGAGCAAGACACGAGAAGTCATTCTTCCGCTCTACTCTGCGCTGGTCAGGCCTCAGCTGGAGTATTGTGTCCAGTTCTGGGCACCACATTTCAAGAAAGATGTGGAGAAATTGGAGAGGGTCCAGAGAACATGACCTATGAAGGAAGGCTGAAAGAATTGGGTTTGTTTAGTCTGGAGAAGAGAAGACTGTGAGGGGACATGATAGCAGATTTCAGGTATCTAAAAGGGTGTCATAAGGAGGAGGGAGAAAACTTGTTCATCTTAGCCTCTAAGGATAGAACAAGAAGCAGTGGGCTTAAACTGCAGCAAGGGAGGTTTAGGTTGGACATTAGGAAAAAGTTCCTAACTATCAGGGTGGTTAAACACTGAAATAAATTGCCTAGGGAGGTTGTGGAATCTTCATCTCTGGAGATATTTAAGAGTAGGTTAGATAAATGTCTATCAGGGATGGTCTAGACAATATTTGGTCCTGCCATGAGGATAGGGGACTGGACTCGATGACCTCTCAAGGTCCCTTTCAGTCCCAGAGTCTATGAATCATCTTCAACTGACAGCCTGGCTGTTGTTAGAATTAGCCTCACTCAGCCCACCTTCCAAAGTGATCAGAACTTTGCTCTCATCCAAGAGAATTTCCACACTAAAAAATCTACTCCATATGGACCAAGTTCAGTTGATGGTTCAAAGAACATAATGCAAATCCAAGGGATCCTGGGGATTCTGGCCCCCCTGGACTTCCTTCAGGAAAGTGTGAATAAGGGCTTTCAGCCCAGCACCATCGCTAGCCAGATATCAGCCCTAAATAGTGTGATACTCACAGGATCCTCAGATTCCTTGGCAGAACCATCAGGTATCCAGATTTCTCAGAGCAATCAGACTGACCAGACCAGCAGTCAGACCAATTTTCCCTAAGTGGAACCTACCACTGGTATTTGAAAGCCATAACTACCTATTCTTTGAGACTGACTTCCTTCAGTCCACCTATGGCCACAGTACCTGATGAAGAAGCATTGACACACTGGAAGTCAGAAGAGCACTCAAAACTTATGTCAAGCATGCAAAATTCACAAGATCTGGCTCCCTGTTTGTTTCCTTTCATCCTGAGGTGCCAAAGGCTATATTGTATCCAAGCTGCCTCTTGCTGGATTAATCAGACTGTGCATTGCTGAGGTGTTCAAGCTGTCTGGCACACTTGTTCCCAGATGCAATAAAGGGGCATTCTACAAGATCCATGGCAACCTCACAGGCTGAAAGAGCAAGCACTTCCAGTGCACTGAACCGTGGAGTAGCCACATTTTCATTAACTAATGCCTCTATCAGACACTATAAGGTGGACTTTCTGTCTCCGCAGAGGCATCCTTTGGCAGGCAGGTACTGCAGGCAGTGGTCCAGACAAAACCTGCCCGTTCGAGCAGTTCCAGAAAAGGTGGTGAGGGAGGGGTGTCTCTCCTTTTCTTTTGTTCACTTTTCTATCTCTTCCTTCTCCTATTCATGGCTTGCTACGTCCCATACATATCAGAATTGTGGGAGATGCTGGGCTGCAGAATGCAGAATTTCTCACCTGATAATTTCCTTTCTGCTAGCAGCATCTCCCACAGTTCTACCCACCTTGGATGGCTTCACAGCCAAGGATCAGCATTTTATTTGTATAGTTACCATGTAGGCAGTGGCCTACTGTCCATAGTTAGTTATCCCAGAAATTATTGTTACTAATCATTTTCCAAGAGTTTTTCACAGCTTTGGAATGAATCATCTGGCAGTCAGGAGAAAGGGGCATGGCTGGCATAGTTTTGAACCACCTCCAGAAACTTCAGACGGGAGAGGAATAGCCCAGAATTGTGGAAGATGCTGAAGCAGAAAGGAAATATAGCATCTTGTTCTCGGGAGGAGATCAGTGTCTCAGGTCTTTGTCAGATGCCTTCTTAATATCATGGTCCCACAGCCAGTTTATCTTTGACATGTTTTAAAATCTGGTTACTGTGTAGCCCCATAACTGAGATTCAGTTGAGTTTTGGGCATAAAATTGAAATTCATCTTCTTTATGTCTTCAGAATGTAATACATCTTTCTTAAAATTACAGCACTTTCTCTGAATCCAAAATAAATTTTGAGGGCAAGTGGAAAGGACAAACAAATGTATACTCTGCTTTCTGCTGCTTTCATGGTGCAAAGCATCTGTAAATTTACTTTAACAGGTCAGTATGCTCTGGCTTCTTTGTGCTGCTCCATATTGGCTAAAAGCAGCCAGAACATGCATGTGAATCTGACCCTGAAAGTTAGAATGAGTGGGAGACCCAAACAACCATAAGTCTGCACTACAGTGACACCAGTAGGTGAGAAGGTTGCATTCTAATGTTCCTTTTAAAAGTCAGTTAATCTAAGACACAAGCATTAAATTGTTTATCATAAGGATAAGATTATGTCACAGTAACCGTGAAATTTTGCCATTTACATGGACCCATATGCCACACATTAAGTTTGTTAGTTTGTGTTAATCTAGTCCCATTTCAAAGCAGACTAGAACAAAGTAAACTAACAAACTGTTATTGTGTAGCAGAAGGGCCACAAGGTTACCCTGATCATAGCGTGAAATTATTTATTTTTTCCACAGTAATTCATAATTTTACCATGACACAATAATATCCAGAATCATAAATATATAGTTATTGCATGATGTCACTATAGGGCACTATAGGGCACTGTTATATGCGTTATATGGGTGCACTGTTGTGCATTTGATGCTTCAACATGTTTGTATTTCTTTTACATTTAACCTTAACTCTGAATTTTCAGGGTTTATAATGCTTGGGTTTGAGATAATTGCAATATCCTTAATTTTACCCTAAATTACTGATATTTGTTCTCAACCTTAATTCTATCTATCCATGTCCTTTTTGTTTTTGAATATATTAACGTAATATTACCAGTTATTTAAATCTATTATTTTAAATATGTTTAATGCTGCTATTTTTTAAGACTTTACCTTTGCACTTCAATGTGTGATTATGTTAATTAAATTATTTGAATACCAAATACTGAACACACACATAATTGTCCTGCGGTTGGAAAAGTGAAAAAAACTACATATAAAATATCAGAGGGGTAGTAGCGGTGTTAGTCTGGATCTGTAAAAGCAGCAGAGAGTCCTGTGGCTCCTTATAGACTAACAGACGTTTTGGAGCATGAGCTTTCGTGGATGAATACCCACTTCATCGGATGCATAACATATAAAATATTATCCACTGTTTAATGTAAACCTCTGTCAAAGTCCTTATTTTTCTTGAACTTCCTCTAATGCAGAAAGTCTCTTACAATTTTTGGCTACATGATTTAGCAGCATTAGTTTTAAAATATTTGTATTTAATTATGTATCATAAATATAAAGCAACAATTCATTTGAAATTTCTACAGGCTATGGCCATTCAGATGCAGATGTTCTTCACCAGTCCTTACTTGAAGCAAACATTGCCACTGAAGTTTGCCTTACCACTCTGGATACTTTATCTTTATTCACAATGGCATTTAAGGTTTGTTCTTAACACAGTTTTGATAGATTATTTGATTTATGGCATTTTAAATAATTATTCTCTAGAAAAATACTAAAAAAAGTTCTCATATTGACCTATGCTACTAACAACATCTGTATTAAAACTGTACAAAGCAGGTAATTCTTAATCGTGCCATTCAATAGCTAATAACCTTTACTGTTGAAAGTATAATCAAGTCTCATTTGCTAGTATTAATAGTATGCTTTGAACTCAACTAGTTGTCATTCAATCCTGCAGTTTCTCTAGTAACTTCCACGGAAGTCAGTATGAGTTTTGCCCGATGAAGGGCTATAGAACTGGACCTTAAGTGTTTTAAACTCAAAAATAGAAAACTGCTAGTAAACAGATCAGTTTAAATAATGTATCGTCTTAGTTTATTTTTACACCCTCAGAGGGGAAGTATAAGCAGGGTAAAGTGAGCAAGACCTCTTATTGGTCAGCACCATTCCATAGGGCCCTTTTCTTCCTCCCCTACCTTTTCCCTCTCCAAACCCATTGCATATAGGTCACTGTCTTGTTAGTCTTTTGACATAGCTGTCCTTTAAGGTTTTTATGGGACTGATAAAGAAACACTGCAGTAAAGGCCTTACTAGTTTTGGTTGCTTGGTTTCCGTCTTGTTTTTGTGCCCACCCTTTTCATATTTGAGTTACCAATTAAGTATTTAAGACCGCAGTAACATATGCGTACTATCATGTTATAATTCTGTTATGGATTCATCCAGGGCCGGTGCAAGGATGTTTCGCACCCTAGGCAAAACTTTCACCTTGCGCCATCCCCAAGCCCCCACCCCAAGCACCCCCTCTGCAGCAGCTCCCCACCCTCTGCCCTGAAACACCCCTCCCAACTCACCCCTGCTGCGCCGCCTCCCCGAGCACGCAGTCGCTGCTTCACTTCTCCTGCCTCCCAGGCTTGCGGCGCCAATCAGCTTAGGTGCCGCAAGCCTGGCAGGCAGGAGAAGTGAAGCAGCCATGGCGTGCTCGGGGAGGAGGCGGAGCAGGGGTGAGCTGGGGCAGGGTGTTCCCCTGTGTGCCGCCCCCCCCCCCTTACTTGCTGCAGGCAGCCCTCTCCGCGCTCCCCTGCCCCAGCTCCCTCCACCTAAATGCCAGCAGCGACCAGGGCGGTCGAAGATCTGGCCACCGCGGTCGCTACTGAAGAAAATGCCGCCTGCCAAATCCTAGCACTCTAGGCGACCACGTAGGTCGCCTAAATGGTTGCATCGGCCCTGGATTCATCACTTTGGCTACAGATTAAGATTACTAAAGGTATTGGAGTATTAGCTGTTTAGATTTGCTTGTAGTTTTTAATATGCTTCAGTAGTACTATATGTGAGAGGGTTTTTTAAATAGCATCCTTGAAATGTAGCTGAAGCTAAGTTGTTTGTGTTTTGTTTTTTTGCACAATTTATATCACTTCTTGAATGAGCATTAAGAAAACCCTAAATTGTCAATATCAATTTTAAGAACCAACTACTGACTGATCATGGACATAATCCACTGATGAAAAAGGTTTTTGATGTGTACCTCTGCTTCCTTCAAAAAAATCAGTCTGAAACAGCACTGAAAACTGTCTTCATTGCTTTAAGGACACTAATTTTTAAGGTAAGTCATTCGAAAATAAAAATATTAATCTTCAATTATTTGTCTTTTTTTTATGCTTCCCGCAGTGATTTGTATCCAGTTATACAAGTAATATAATATCTTATTTCTCAAACTGAAATTGGATTTAAAAGGAAAAAAAACTGTAGCATTGCAGATCATGATTCCGCAGCCCATCTTACATACCTGTTTCCCCTAGAATTAATGCAGTACATTTGTTTTATTTTTTATCTTTTGTTATGTCTCCATTGCTACTTTTATTCTATGTAACTGTTAATATTCAATCATTTTGAAATACTTTTTCAAGTACCATTTTATGACACTATATCATACTTTACTGAAATCCAAATATTATTTTTTCTGCATTCCTTTTATCCACTGACTTCTATCAAGAAGTCATGAAGTGTGACTAGCATTATTTTTTTCTTTATGAATTTATAATGTATTGTTTGATGACTACACGGTCCTCGGGATGTTGGAATTGTTTTCTCTGAATGTTTGTTTATTTTACTGACGTTAGTCTTGACAGAATTTTTCTCTGATTCATTCTTTCCTCAGTTTCCTTCTGCATTTTATGAAGGTAGAGCTGACATGTGTGCTGCATTGTGTTATGAAATTTTGAAATGCTGTAATTCCAAACTGAGCTCAATTCGTACTGAAGCTTCACAACTGTTGTATTTCTTAATGAGAAACAACTTTGATTACACAGGGAAGAAGTCTTTTGTAAGGACACATCTGCAAGTTAGTATAATTATTTGCTTATCATTCGCTTTCATGACTTTAAGATCTATTGCTCTTCTAAGCTTAAAAATTGTTGTATAATAAGCTGTGTTCTCTTTTCATGTGTAAAATCTTTGGGTTGTATCGTATATTTTTAAAACTGACCCCCAGTTGACTCTCTCTGTCGGGGGAGGTGGGGAAACAGTTGAAAATCTGTGAAATATAAATTATGTGCATTTCTAATTTAATATGGTTAACTGTTTTTGAACTAATATTGAGTTGTTTATACAATTATTAGGGGTGAGGAGGAGTTATGTAGGTGAAGCAAGAAGAGACATTAGTGGTAAAGCAGCTCTGTGTGGGGTTTTTTTGTAATTGCGAAAACAACTGTAAAAGATCATGTTTGTGACGGGTTGTCACCCTGGGGTGTAACCTAGAACTGGGGTACCACCAAGCCCTTTGACTCACCAGCCTGGGCTCCCTCTCACACTGTGCTGCTGTGATAAGCTAGCTGTAGCCTGCTCCCAGTCCTACACTCCCACCAGCATTCTCACAGGCAGGGACACACCCAGCTGCAGTTACATGCAGGCTCTGACCAGCCACTGCATGAATCAACAATAGAGAGGCTACAGCTAAAATAATCCCCAGCACCCCAGCCTAAGACCCTAGAGCTGTACCATCTTGCTCTGGTCAAAACTCCGACCAGTATGGATTTATTACTTGGTTTCCCCATCCCTGGATGTGGAGAGGAATATGCAACAAGTCTGTGTTAACCAAGCTGAGATTTTTCCCCAGACACTTCACTCAAAGGCACACTGGTTTAGATAAAACAAAAAACAAGTTTATTAACTGCAAAAAGATAGATTTTAAGTTATTATAAGTGATAGCAAACAGATCAAAGCAGACTACCTAGCAAATAAACAAAACCACAAACTAAGCCTAAGACACTAGATAGATTGGATATTAATTAGCAATTTCTCGCCCTAGCTTATGATACAAGCAGTCCACCAGGTTTCCATACGCAGGCTAGAAATCCCTTTAGCCTGGGACCAACAATTCCCCCAACTCAGTCTTTGTTCCTCAATTTTCCCGGAGTTCTCTTGTGTGTGGTGTGAGGCCCCTAAATGGTGTCACACTCCAGCTTATGTAGTTTTACCATATGGCGGGAACCCTTTGTTCCAAATTCAGTTCCCAGCCCAGTTTCTGGAAAAATACAAGTACCCAAAGTGGAGTTCAGTATCATGTAGTCTGGTCAGATGCCCTTGCTGATGCATAGCAGCCATTACTTACAGGCCAGCTGAAAGGAAGGCTTTTACAGGAGGGCTAAGCCCTTTCATAGTCCATTGTCTTCACTGATGGGCCTTTACCCTGTCTAGCTTCTTCATTGTTGTACCTGAAAGGCTAGCTGTGGATGTTACTCAGAGTAAGCCCATTTGGAATACAGATGCATAGTCAATATTTATAACTTCAGATAGAAAGATGATACATGCACACAAATAGGATAATCATATTTAGCAAATCTTAACTTTTCTAGTGACAACTCACATGGCCCACAAAATGCATCATAATCATGTCATAATTACATCATAATCATAACAACTATGAAGAATATGGGCTGCAGTGTCACAATGTTAAAATAACTTAGTCTGATAAATTTATATCTGAAGGCTGACAGGCCCAAAACGTAATCAATCTGTCATCTTCCTAGGTCTCCCCTTCTTTTTCTCTTCTCTTCCCCATCAATCCTCCAAACTAAGAGCTTTGAAACAGTATTAAAAGAATCCACTTCTCTGCTTGGGTGACCTAAGCTCTAAGTTTGTTGCAGTTATTGACATGCAGGTTCATCTCATGTGAGCATAATGTATGCATATCACACAATACTTCTGTCACCTTTGGGAGGCAAAAATCTTGCAGAAAAGTTCCAGCTTACAACCAAATAATTTGATGTAAAGGTAGCAATGCAAATCTGTTTACTGTAGTAAAATAGCAATAAAAGACTGGGCTGTCTAATTGTTGTTGCTAGAAAATGTCATGTCATAATTTGTCAGTCCCTTGGTTAGAATGCTCCCATAAGTATAAATCCATAGTCCAGAGGTTTGAGCAGGAAAGAGGCAAAATGGAGATGTTTCCAGGGCCTTATATAGCTTCTTCCCATTGTTCTCACTATGGAAAATTACAGGTAAGAAAATGAAGTTTGGAATCATATGGGCAAGTCACATGTCTATGCATGATTTCGCTTAGTCATAGTAGAGGCCATCACAGGAAAGTCCATTAAGTGTAGATGGGTGTCTCTCATGGTCCATTGTGAGTTTAGTGTTCCTTGATAAGCCATTTAACTTGAATAGTCCCTTCAAGATGTGCAGGCTAACTACCTTGTGGATGTTACCACATGAGCAAACATTTGAAATACTGGTACATAGTTAATATTAATAACTTTAGATACAAAAATGATACATACATAAAAATAGCACAATCATATTCAGGAAATCATAACCTTTCCATAGACACCTTACTTGACACACTTTTTGTAAAAGATTTGTTGCAATTATGTAATAGTGGTAGCAACAATGATCTACATGGTCATATTTTAATCAGATAATGTCAGACCTATGTACGGCAGAATCCTCTGTCTCGAGACTGACTGTTGGGTTATAAGAAGGAAGGAAGGAGGGCTGCCACCAACAGAGCTGCTTGTAGAAGCTGTGTGTGGTGGCAGAGAAGGAGCAGTCTTGGACTGTGATAGAGTTCTGGGGCTTATGTAGTTTGGGACCAAGGCACTGAGAGTTTCTGCTGTTTCTGTGGTCTACATGGGTCTGTTTCTAGACCAGAGGATTCTACCGTTGCTCACTGAATGCTGGTCCTTATATGTATTCTTCCGTGGGTACGCGTGCGCGCCATGCACCTGAGTCCAGAGAATTCTTACAAGCAGTGTCTGCTGGTCAACACCTGCCCCCTTACTCTCATGCTCTGCATCAAGAGTATAACAGGAAGGTTGGACCCAACTGTCTCTCCAGTTTCTTCCCCCCACACCTCCTGCGTGGCGCCTGCCTGGCGCTGTATAAGGGGAGCTGTGCACTCCCCCTACCCTCAGTTCCTTTTTGCCAGACAATTCCAACAGAGGGGAAGGAGGGTGGGATGTGGAATAGACATGAGCAACGCATCTTGAAGAACACTAGTTATGGAAAAGGTAACTGTATTTTCTCCTTCGAGTGATTGCTCATGTGTATTCCACAATAGGTGATTCCAAGCTATATCTGTTGGAGGTTGAGGGGATGATCGCTGGTCCCTGGTCTAGGGGATGATCGCATAGTGCGAGGTGAATGTGCGAACTGAAGACTACACGGCGGCCCTACAAATGTCCTGGATGGGAGCTACAAAGGTAGCTGATGAGGCCTGTGTCAGAATCAAGTGTGCCCTCACAATGAGTGGCGAGGGAACACCCGCCAGTTCATAACAGGAATGGACGCACAAAGCGATCCAATTGGACAGCTTCTGAGTAGAAATTGGCTGGCCCCTAACATGCTCAGCTGAGGCGACGAACAGTTGCGAGGACTTTCTGAATGGCTTAGTTGGCTCGAGGTAGAAAGTCAGAGCTTACCGCACGTCACGTGTGTGGAGACAGCGCTCCTCCCTGGACGCGGGAGGCTTGGGGCAGAGGACCAGTAGAAAAATGTCCTGACCCATGTGGTAAGCGGAGACTACCTTCAGGAGGAATGTGGGGTGTGGGCGGAGCTGGACCTTGTCCTTATGAAAGACCATATACGGCGGCTCGGAGGTCACAGCCCTGAGCTCCAAGACTCGCCTGGCTGACATTATTGCAACCAGGAAGGCCACCTTCCACAAAAGGTGAGACCAGGGGCACGTGGCCAGTGGTTCAAACTGGGTCCCCATGGGACGAGCCAACTCCAGGTTTAGGTCCCACTGTGGGACTAGGGGTCTAGAATACGGAAGAAGACAGTCCAAACCCCTAAGTAACCGACCAGTCATGGCATGAGAAAATGTGTGCCCTTGCACCGGCGGATGGAAGGCCGATATGGCTGCCAGGTTCACCCTGACTGACGAAGGTCCTGGGTCCTCCAGTGGAGGAGGTAATCAAGGATAAGCTGGATCAGGGCGGTCACTGGGGAGACGCCCTGGTCCGCCACCCACCTAGGAAATTGGGACCACTTCGCCAAATAAGCATGGTGAGTGGAAGACCATCTACTTTTGAGGAAGACGCGTTGAACCTGGTCCGAGCACGTCTGTTCCTCTCCACCTAACCACTGAGCAGCCACGCCGTGAGGTGAAGAGCTGCAAGGTTGGGCTGGAGGAGGCGGCCCTGGTCCTGAGAGAGCAGGTCCAGGTGGAGCAGTAATGGCCACGGCAGAGCTACTGTCAGACCCGCAAGGGTACCATACCAATGCTTCCTGGGCCATGTTGGGCAATCAGGAGGACCTGGGCCTTGTCCGACTTTATCTTCCTCAGGACCCTGCCGATTAGGGGGAACGGGGGAAAGGTGTGGAGAAGCCAGCCTGACCAGGACAGGAGAAAGGCATTGGAGATAGCGCCCTTCCCTAGGATCCCCCAGAGCAGAACTGGGGGCATTGCCGGTTCTGCTGAGTCTTGATTAGGTCCACTTGGGGAGTTCTCCAGCTTCAGAAGAGCCGGTGGGCCACTTCCAGGTGGAGGACCACTCGTGTTGCGAGGAAACAGTCTCCCTTGTTATCAGGATCAGCCTTAACCAGGGAGACTCTACCACCAGTGGGAATCAAGGACTCTAGAAGAAGTCTCTCTCCTATCCCATCCACTTGTCATGGTTTTCCCAACAGCATCATAGATGGAGCCAGATCCAACCTTTTCATTGTCTGGAGAGTTGGATGTACTGGGGGAACCAGCTTCACCTCCACCTAAAGAGATACGCCCAGACAGAAGATTGAGAGCTTTCTTGAACCAGCCTCGGCCAGACTAACAGGGACCTCCTCCTCAGGACTGGTGTACCCAATGCCGAGAGAGAGAGGGACTTTTGATCCCTCACATTGGCCTTATTGGGGTCCATGGGGCCCTTATGCATGGTACCTGGAATCTGTGCAATCCAACAGAGAATTTTACCACCCCCCTCCTCCAAGGTGTCAACGAGAATCTTCCCTTTAGCCCATGGAAGGAGAAAGACTAATGAGATCAGCTGGTACCACTGGCACTAACAGGGTATCATCCTCATCACCGAATGAAGTGGTTGCTCCAGCCTCACTGTTTCCCCCAAACAGTCATAGACAATCTCAAGACCTGTTACGGAGAGTAGCAGAAGAGCTCCAAATCTCCTTAAAGGAAGTCCAGGATTTTCAACACAAGCGTCTGAGATATCCTACAGCCTACAGGATCCATCAGATTACACTGCAGGTAAATGAAGGCATACTAGAATGGACAAGAGCTATATGGCACACTCTCTGGTTACCTGTGCCCCTATCCCCAAGAGGGCAGGAAAACAATATTTTGTCCTGACTAAAGGAGCAGACTTCTTGTTCATTAACCGGGCACCACCTAAGTCACCCTTTGAACCACTAACTACATGTTCCATATCTCACCTGTCAGTGAAGGTCAGATAGGTGAACTTGGGACCCTGTTGGCCAATCCACAAAACACAGTATTCCATGAGGACAAAGTCTCACTCCAGCTATACCCAAAGTTCACTCCTAAGATTGTTTAGAAATTCACGTAAACCAGTCAATGCATTAACCTGTGTTTTTCTTGAACCCCTATGCTTATAGCCAGGAGAGGAGATTTTATTCCCTCGACATGCGATAAGCATTGGCATTTTACCCACTAAGAATGAAACTGATCAGAAAGTCACCTAGACTGTTCATTGCCATAGCAGAATGAATTTGACGACAAGCTGTATCCTCTCAGAAAAGTTTATCTCTGGCTGTGTCCTACTCTGTTATCAGTTAACAACTTCCTCGCCCACATGGACAAGGACTCACTCTATGAGGGCACAGACATACTCAGTAGCATTGCTTCAAGGAGTGACCCTGCTTGAGATTTGCAGGGCAGTTTTATGGAGTTCAATCCACACATCAAGATATTACGCCTTGATCCAAGACTCCTCTGTTGACGCTTTCTTTAGGACAGTGGTTCTCCAAGCACTGTACTACCTGCATCTTTGCACTCTTTTTTCCTCTGAGTACTGCTTGTCAGTCAGCAACAATAGAATACACACAGGACCAACACTCAAAGAAGAAAGAAAAGATGCTTACCTTATTGTAACAGGTTCTTTGAAATGTGTGGTCCCTATCTTTATCCCACTATCCACTCTCCTTTCCCTCTGCTTTGGATCACATCAGGATTCACAATAGAGAAGGAACTGGAGAGACAGTTGGTCCACCCTGCTCCTTATGGCCTCAGTTCAGAGAACACGGAGTTAGGTGCCAACCAGCAAAAACTGCTTGCAAGAATTCTCCAACTCCTGGCTTATGGAACTTATGCATATCCACAGTGGAATGCAGATGGGGGGACCATGTATCTCGAAGAACTGTAGTTACAATACAGTAACTCCTTTATGAGAAGATATGTTTGCAGTAAGTTCAAATTGTCTATTTGTCATTACTTGTAAGATTTTGACATTTTACTGTTAAGTTATATCATATTAGAAAAAATTGTCAATTAAAAAGAACACATGCCTACCTTCTGAACTACAAATCTTTTAGAGATACTTGCAGGATGTAAACATACATTTACTAGATGTTTTTTCTTGTCAAGGTTATTATTTCAGTAAGTCAGTTGATCGCTGATGTCGTTGGAATTGGAGGAACTAGATTTCAGCAATCTCTTTCCATCATTAACAACTGTGCCAACAGTGACAGACTTATTAAGGTTAGTACTGACTTTTTTCATACTGCATAAAGGCTTCCAGAGAGTTTGTTTGAAAATAGTTCCCTAGCATCTTCTAATAGTCTATAGCTTAGATTATGAAAGGAATAAAAAATACACAATTCTTAAACTTTTTTAAAATTTATTTTAGCATACTACATTCTCTTCTGACGTAAAGGATTTGACAAAGCGGATTCGGACAGTCTTAATGGCTACAGCTCAAATGAAGGAGCACGAGAATGATCCAGAAATGCTTGTGGATCTCCAGTACAGTTTGGCAAAGTCTTATGCCAGCACGCCTGAACTCAGGAAGACGTGGCTAGACAGCATGGCAAGAATTCATGTTAAAAATGGGGATCTTTCTGAGGTAGCAGATGAAAAGCAAAATATTTTAGCTGCTTAATCAATGTGCTTGTTTTTCCCTCAGCATTTCCCATGCTAGATAACCATTGTGTTAATAGCTGTCATAGCTTTCCGTGCTGCTCATAAAAATTAGTGAATTGCTATGGTCTCTGACTCTCTGTGTAATACATGTGTAAAACTGTCATAGCATGATGTAATATTAAGGCAGGAATGTTCTGCATGAGCTACAGGAGGCATGCTCTCTAGTTAGAAATGCCCCTCACTTATCAATATCTTAGAGCCTTAATGTAATTGAAGCCTTCCAACAACTGCTATTTGTTTGTTTCTAAATTAGTTGTTCGTAATTCTAGTTTTGAGTGTTTGCAGAAAATGTATGTAATTAAAATAAATGTCACTGATTTTTTTCCACAACAAAATGCTATCTGATACCACCATTCTCTCGTGAAAATATGTATTTCTAGTATGTTAGGAAAAAACAATTGAATATGTATTGATCAGTGTAAATGAATATATTTAATTAGCATATAGAATGTGTTTCAGCTCTTTCTTTGTTCAGTGACACAAAATGATCATCTCTGAATGTTCACTTGTGTCCATTTCATGTTAGGTGTGCATGCACTGCATGCACAGTCATCTGAGATTTTTCCCCTCTGTGGTATCCATCGGGCCAGCTCCAGTGCCCTCTGGTGCCATGCGCTCATGTGCTGGTATAAGGGGCCTGACCAGCTCTGTGTACCCTCTCACTTCCTTCCTACCACCCATGACAGTCACTGGAACAGCAACTCCTGCTTTGGCAGTGGTCTTACTTGAGTCCTTTTCCTTTGTTTCTCTATCTCAGTTCTTTATTTTCTCAGTTTGGACTGTTGTAGTTTAGCTGTATATAGTTAGTTGGCATGTCTCACCCTGTTAGCGGAGTTTCATCTGCTCCCAGGGTTGGGGCATGCCTTGGTCTCCAGATTTCAAGCCCAGTGCCTCCTGCAGCAAACCCATGCCTGTGAGTGACCCATGCTCCAGTTGTCTGAAGTGCCTCAGAGATAACTCATATCAGGAACCCCTGCCAGATCTGTCTGGACTTCAAGCCCCGTACAAAGGACAGGGAGACAAGGCTGAAGTCCCTCTTGATGAAGGCAGCAGTCCATCCCTCATCAGAGCCGAGCCAGTCCAACTCAGCAACCAGTACCTCCTCATCAGTGTGGAGTGCACCTCCTGCCGTGAGAGTGCCTCAGCACTGTACTTCTTCACTGGTGCTGAAGAAAAAACATACGATGCAGCTGGCCAAGGGGGGATGTTCCCCAACTGTAAAGAGAATCAAGCATGGGAAGTGCAGTGGAGTGTGACCTGAGTCTGGCCACTCTTCTGCCACTGCTCCATGGGTGGCAGTGTTGACTCCACCTCGTAGGCAGGCTCTGTTGAGTCCAGTCCCTGGTCATCCTTCGGCACTGGAAGAGCAGTGCAGCACCAGCAGGATCACAGTGCAGCCTACCCGGGATGTGGCCAAGGACCTGCTGGCACTGTCAGTATCGCTGTTGCTGAGAGTACAAGAGTCAGCGGTGTCAGTGGCGGGAAGTAGAAGGGAGCATGTGGTCCTGGGCTCCCATTTGGTACCGGCCTCATCAGTACCATCTAGAGGGAAACAGTCCCTGCTTGCCTTGATGCAGGTCTTCCCACCTCAGCACCATTCCCAAGCACTGATGGGTACCACCCACAATGATCTTTGGAGAAAAGTTTGTCATAGGAGTCAGAAGCAGAGTCATATTGCCAATCGAGGAACCATTGCCAGTTTCCACCTTGCCAGCCCTATCAGTTAGTGGATCAGGACACAGGGGTACTGTTGAGTACTTGGCACAGTGGGCACTGGTCTGTGCAGATGCAGTGGCCATTTTGGAACCTATGGGGGTTTCCCCTGATGCCAGGCCCTCTTCCAGATGCTGTACTCCATAGTCTCAGAAAGAAGAGTGCCCCTGTGCCTATGACCTGGATTCTGGTACTGTGCCTCAAAACCTAGATCTATGGGACCCGATCAGTGCAGAAGGAGAGGAAGAGGACCCTCTGCTGGTGCAGGCCTCTTCCTCCTCCTCCTCCTCCTTGGATGAGGCAGTGTCTGTGGCGCATGTATCCCCCCTTGTGACAGCTTTGAAAAGAATGGCTTTGAATTTTGGGCTGGAAGTGGAGGTAGTCAAAAAATCCTCCCACAGCCTGGTCGATACCTTGACTGCTGCGGGCTCATCAAAGGTGGCCCACCCTCTCAATGAGGCCATGATGGGACCGGTTAAAGCCCTTGGCAAGCCCCATCCTCCTCACCTCCTATGGCAAAAAGGACCAAAAAGATGTACTTTGTTCCCACTCAAGGCTACAAGTACTTGTACTTCTTTCCCCCTCAAGAGTCCCTGTTGCTATTGGTGGCCAATAAGGGGGACAGACAGTATCAGCAAGAAGCGACTCTAAAGCAGAGGATGCAGCGAGACTAGACCTATTTGGCAGAAAGGTTTATTATGCAGCAGGTGTACAGCTCTGCATCTCCAACCAGCAGGCATTGCTGGGGAGATACGATTTTAACTTTTGGGAATCGATAATGAAGTTCAAGGGCTCTCTTCCCCAGAACTCAAGATAGGAGTTCTCCACACTGGTGAAGGAAGGGATGTCTGTGACTGGGGTCTCCCTACAGGTTCGGTACAGGCCTCCCGGCAGATACGGTTGCTAGATCCATGGCTTCTGCAGTGATCGTGCGTATATGCTCTTGGCTCCAGTCCTCAGGTCTGCCAACAGAGGTTCAACAGTCTATCCAAGACCTTCTGTTTGAAGGTACTTCTCCCTTCTCTGAACAAACAGATGTGAAGGTTTGCAGCTTGAAGGATTCTAGAGCCACTCTCAAATCCCTGGGTCTCTGCTCCGGCGCCTTTGAGGAAACACTTCAGGCCTCAACAACTGGTTTGCTTCTCACATCACTAGCTGTTTAAGAAGCGAAATGGGTTATAAATGCAGACAACTGCCCCAACTTGCTTCAACCGGGCCCTCACAGATACTCAGGAGGCTCCAAGCAGATCTTTTGATGGGGTGCCCAAGGGAGTTATACCAGTTCTTGTACCAGATCCTGCCCCTATTTTTTTTTTCAGACCATGTCTCTGGCTTCAGCCTTGTGTGGTCCCTCATCACCTCAGACTGCTGGACGCTGATAATGGTGGAGGAAGATTACACTCTCCAGTTTGTTTCTATCCCTCCCTTCCCCATCCCTCTTCAGGGACCCTTCTCACAGGTTTCAGCCCACGAGCTGCAAGCCTTCCTCTGGATAGGGGCCGTGCGGGAGATACCTCAGAGCTTGAGAGGAAAAGGGTTCTACTCCTGTTATTTCCTAATCCCCAAGGCCAAAGGGGGTCTCAGATACATCCTAGACCTGCGTTTCCTTACACTTATCTCAAGAAACTGAAGTTCCGCATGATCTCCCTAGCCTCCATTATTCCTTCCCTGGATTCAGGTGATTGGTGCACCACGCTCAATTGAAGACATCTATTATCACCTCTCCATATTTCGGGCCACAGAAGATTTCTCAGGTTTGTCATGAACCAGATCCATTACCTGTCGACAGCCCCTCAGGTATTCATGAAATGCATGACAGAAGGCAAATGGTGCAATTCTACCCTAACCTCGACAACTGACTGGTCAAGGGGCGATCCAGGGCCCAGGTGAGAGCCAGCATCAGTCTGATCCAAGCTACCGTCCCAGCACTGGGCCTGCTGATAAACGAGCAGAAGTCAACCTTCATCCCCATTCAGAGGATAGAGTTTATTGGTATGGTGCTTGATTCCACCCGGGCCAGAGCCTTCCTCCCAGAGGCATGCTTCCAGATAATGTCAAAACAACATTAACCCTGAGGACCCCAGAATTCCTGCTATTCTGGATTTTCTGCATGGTGGTGTGGACGAGGATCTTCAGCCTAGTATGTAGTATGCAAGTGTCAGCCATAAGTAGTGTCTTGAAAACTGGGTGCTTGAATTCTTCAGCAGATCTTCAAATCTCAAGTTCTCAAGAGCAATCAGACTGACTAGACCCACAGTTCAGATTCTTCTTTCCTAAATGGGACCTCACATTATGCTAAAAGCCCTGACTGCCCAACCCTTTGAACACATGATATCAGTCATATCTTTCTGTGTATCCATTAAAACCTGTTTTCTGGTCACTATCATGTCTTCAAAATAAGTCTCTGGGATTGCAGCTTTATTCATGCAGGAATCACATTGTGTATTAGATGATGATGGGTGGTATTGAGGACTTCAGAGTCTTTCTTACCAAAGGTAAGCTTCTTTTTCAGTGCCTCACAGGTCTGTCCAAAGCCACACATACTACAGAAAAGCTATAGCATAATTTGTTCATAGAGCCTAAAGATATATATCTGGCACGCTTAACAAGAAGGTCAGGCTCTTTGTTTGTCCCCTTTCACCCAAAGTACCAAAGACTTGGGGCATCCAAATTATTTTTTGCTGGATCGCTAAAGTTAAGCATCATAGAGTCATATAAGGCATCAGGTGAACCTGCTCCTGATGGAATCAAGACACACTCCATGGGTCTATGGCAAGATTGTGGACAGAAAGAGAGCTTGTGCCTTCACTGAAAAAATCCATAGGGCAGCAATTTGGTCATCTCCTACCTTTTATGAGACACTATAAAACAGTATAGACTTTCTGTCCTTTGTAGAGTCCTCCTTTGGCTGTAAAGTGCTTCATGAGGTGATTCAGAAAGAAATACCTTGTCATTTTGATATTTAATTTCATGGGGAGTCTTTTCCTATCTATTTTTCTTTATCCTTCTCTATTTATTTTCACTGCTCATTTCTTTCCATCCATCTCAGAAGTGTGGGAGATGCTTGGCTGCAGAATGGGAAATTTCTTATCTGATAACTTCCTTTCTGCTAGCAGCATGCCTCACAGTCCTAATCTCTCTGTATGGCTTATTACCCAAGTAATTAAATTGAATTTTATATTTACAGTTTGTAGGCCAGATAGCCTACTGTCCATAGCTTATGATTAGCATTGAAGTTATTAATACTAGTCATGCTCTGAAAGTTTTTTGACACAGCTTTGGAATGAATCATTTGGGAGCAAGCCAGTGAAGGGGATTTGACCAGCACATAGGCTGTGTTACATTAAACCACCTGTAGAACTGGAGAAAAAGGGGAACAGCTTGTAAATCTTATTATTCTAGGAGATTCTATTATCAGAAAGGAAATTTCTCATTCCTGTTCTTCTTGATTGTTAAATTAAGTTCTTGTTGACATGAGACTTGCTTCTTCTATTAAACGTATTTAAATCAAAGAACTAGGTATCCAGTCTTAGTTATGGCACATTCAGATTTTCTGTTCACGTAGATAGGAGTGTGTGTGTGTGTGTGTGTGTGTGTGTGTTAATAATTGCAGGATTAGGACTTGTATCTTCTGCCTTGCGTTTAAAATTTGCCTCCTCTAGCTTTTAAAAATGTGTATGTTTTCTGTATATGTAAATTATTTGTGTTAGAAGTTCCATTATAATTACCATTTGTAACATTTTTACTATTTCTGTTATGGTTTAGGCAGCTATGTGCTATATCCATGTAGCAGCACTGGTGGCAGAATATTTGACACGCAAAGGTATGCATTTAAACTTCCCCATGACTACTTCAGTATTTTTTTTTTAATATTCATTATAGTTTGAGATTAACAAAAAACATTGATTTGTCTGAGAGACAGGTTGGGTGGGTTAATGCTCACTAAGGGGAAGAAACTGCTATTATATACTTCTATATGCCTCCCAAGGAAGTCAAAGTTATATCTCTGTATTTAAGGGTAGAAATTGGGTTTTAAGCTAGCAACTATCTAAACCAAGCTTTCAGAAAAGAAAAAGTCTCCGTGGCTACTGCCTCAGCCCCCTTTCCCATTCAGCCTAACTGCTGAAGTTAGTTCTTTTCTAAACATCCAAAGAGCAGTAAGCATTCTTATTCACCAAACAAAAGAGGCCAAAATAAATGCAAGTATATGTCCCTTAGGTGTTTTGGGACACTTTCTTGAAGATTTATTATGTGTTAATATTAATTGAGCACTTAATTTTAGAAGTGCTCAAAGACAAGTCTAGAGATTTTGTACCAGTAGCTGTATGAAGGAAAAGGGGTTTTGATCACTCAAGTTTTTTCCTGCTTTCAATCTAAAGGGAGAAACCAGTTATAACTGGAAAGATTCCAAAGTTCCCAGCCATTAGTGTCCTGATACATTTGTAAAATTCCTATGAAAAGGTAGGGGGCAGAATTTCCTGTTTCCTGGAGGACTGGATTACATCGACCACAGGCAAGTGGGTCAAGGACACAGTGAGTAAGAGATACTCCCTCAAGTGACAGGCTCTAGCCCATCTGTTCTTCATCCAGCTCCCCATCTCT
Source organism: Gopherus flavomarginatus (assembly GCF_025201925.1). Classification (NCBI taxonomy): domain Eukaryota; kingdom Metazoa; phylum Chordata; order Testudines; family Testudinidae; genus Gopherus; species Gopherus flavomarginatus. The sequence goes on from NC_066617.1 coordinate 271,442,635, forward strand.
AACAACCCTGTAAAAGTGCAATCTGATCCAGAACAAGATATCTAATCTTTTAGATATGAGACTATTAGAGAGCATTCCTCAGAAGAAAAATTCTCAAGGTTCTTCTCCACCATCTTCATTGTTCAGAAGTGCATTGTGGAGGGGGGGAATTTAAGCCATTCTTCTTCTTCTTCTTCGAGAAATGGCCCTGTAAGTGCTCCACTTTTAGGTGTTTGAGTGCCCCTGAGCTTCTAGTCAGAGATCTAAGGTTGCGGTGTCCTGGTTGGCCAGGTCAACCAGCTTGTGCTGCTCTGAGTGGGTATCGCGCACATACAGCCAACCGACCCCCAGTTTCTTTTTTGCCGCCGTTGGCTTCAGTCGGAACAACAGCAGCACCTCAGAATACTCTTCCTCAAAATACTTTTTCCTTTCCTTTTTGCCCAAAATTACCATTTCCTGTTGACTGTCAATACCAGTCTCTGATGGTCACTCCCAGTGTGTCTGCTGCCTGGGGAAGACTCATGTTATGCAGAAGCCACCACTGCAAAAAGTTAACAGCAAGGACCAGAAAGACTAGGGAACTCCATGTCAGACTGATGCTTATGGAGAAATCCCTGTGTCCTGCCTGTGACCCTGAGCAGGGGACCTCTCCCCACCAGCTCACTCACTCCCTAACTGCCATGTCAGACATCGGAGTCTCCTCTAAGACGAGCACAAAGGACCCAGCCCCCATGAAAACAAAGAAGTGGTCTCACTCCTCCCCCTAGGGAGAATTACAATGCAAAAAGCGATCTCTGACCACTGACTCCGCCCCGATATCATCGGCACGCAGAGCCTCAGACTGTGTGGCACCGGGTTCCTCCAGTGCAGAGGCATCCCGAGGAACAAAAGACCTGGTGCGGTCTAGCCCTTAAGACAGGCAGCCATGGCAAAAAAGATGGTTACTCTCCTTTTGTAACTGTTGTTCTTCAAGATGTGTTGCTCATATCTATTCCAGTTAGGTGTACACACATGCCGCATGCACGGATGAGTAACTGTCTTTTCTTCTTCGAGTGCTTGCTTATATCAGTTCCAGTTAGGTGACTCCCAGGCCTTACCTCGGAGGTAGGGTCGGAGTCAAGGTATTGCAGACTGAAGGATCGCCCTGCTGAAGGGTGCATCATCACTAGATTGATGGACTATGGCGTAGTGGGACATGAAGGTGTGCACTGAAGCCCATATGGCAGCCCTGCAGATTTCCTGGAGAGGTACATGTGCCAAGAAGGCTGCAGAGGAGACTCGCACTCTCGTGGAGTGAGTCATGACAGCAGGCAAAGGAACATTCGCCAAGTTATAACAAGCGCGAATACACATGGTGATCCATGAAGATATCCACTGGGAAGAAACCGGCGCACTTTTCATTTGCTGCACTATGGCGATAAACAACTGGGTTGTCTTGCAGAAAGGTTTTGTTCAATCTATGTAGAAGGCGAGCACTCTTCTAACATCCAGTGAATGCAGCTGCTGCTCTCGAAGGTTAGCATGTGGTTTTGGGATGAAAACTGGCAGGAAAATGTCCTGGCTGACGTGGAAACGGGATACAACTTTTGGTAGGAAAGCTGGGTGAGGCCTCAGCTGGACTTTGTCCTTATGGAAAATGGTATACGGTGGATCGCACGTGAGAGCTCATAGCCCAGAAACATGTCATGCTGAGGTAATGGCTACTAGGAAGGTGACCTTCCAGGAAAGGTAGAGGAGCGAGCAGGAAGCTAGCGGCTCAAAAGGGGGACCCATAATACAGGAAAGGACTAGGTTAAGGTCCCAGTCCGGTACAGGGGGCTTCATTGAGGGGTGGATTTTTTCCAGGCCTTTTCAGGAAATGTCCCACCATGGGGTGTGCAAACACAGAACTCCCGTCAGCGCCCGGGTGGAATAACGAGATGGTCATGAGGTGGACCTTAAGCAATCCGAATGCTAGATTTTGGCCCTTCAAGTGTAGTAGGTAGTCCAGGATGCACGGAATTGAAGTTTGGAGGGGAAGTACCTGCAGTTGAGTGCATCAAATGGAAAACCTTTTCCATTTTGCTTCATACATAATCCTGGTAGAAAGTTTGCGGCTTTCCAGGAGCACCTGTCTCACCAAGACTAAACAGGTGTGCTCAGCATGGTACAACCACGGATCCTCCAACCTATGAGATGGAGAGATGGAAGGTCTGGATGGAGGAGACGACTGTGGTTCTTTTGAGATGAGGTCGGGGGCGAGAGGTAGATGCAGTGGGACCTGGATTGAGAGGTCTAAGAGATGCCAAGCTAGGACCACCAATATGATGTCCACCTTGTCCCTGCAGACCTTGATGAGCACCCTGTGGATGAGGGTAAAAGGTGTAAAGTAGTTGGCTGGTACACGGGATCAGGAAAGCATCTGCGATTGAGCCTGGGCTGTAACCTCAGAAGGAACAGAAGGTTGGGCATTTCCTGTTGGTCTGTGAAGTGAACAGATTGATTTGGGGAAATCCCCAGCTGCAGAAAACGGAGTGAATAATGTCCGGACAAATAGACCATTTGTGCGTAAGGAAGCGACTGCTCAAGCTGTCTGCCAGCACGTTCTGAACACCTGGCAGGTTAGAAGCTTGGAGAAGGATGGAGTGGGCTAAACAGAATTCCCACAGGACAAGGGTTTCCTGACAAAGAGGAGATTACCGGGCTCTCCCCCTTGGCCATGGTGTTGTCCGTCAGCACTGCTACACAACTGTTTTGTAAGTGGGGCAGAATGCTTGGCACGTGAGGCGGATAGCCCTGAGTTCTTTGATATTGATAGGCTTCTACCTGCCATAAACCCCAAGTTGTCAGGCTCCCGAGGTGCACTCCCCAGCCCAACGTGGACACGTCCATTACCAGGGTCAGAGTGGGCTGGGGAGGGTGGAATGGGACTCGGGCGCCCACCATGTGGGGGTCCAGCCACCAACACAGGGAATCGACGGTACACCTCAGAACGGTGAGCACCATGTCTAGACTGTCGTGGCCTGGGCAATACACGGACGCCAACCATGCCTGTAGGGGCCTGAGCCTCAACTTGGCATGTTATACCATGTAAGTGCAGGACATCATGTGACCCAGAAACTTGAGACTCTGCCTCGCTGTGGTAGTGGGAAAGTTGCACAGACCATCAATTATATGTGCAAGGGCTAGCCGTCGGGCCTCTGAGAGGAATGTTCTTGCTTTATTTGTATCCAGGACTGCCCCAGTAAACTCTATTGTTCAGGTTGGGGTGAGAACAGATTTGTTGATGTGCAAAATGATGCCCAAGCGGTCAAATGTCTTTCTGACCATTTGCATCTGAGAATCTACCTGCTGACAAGATCGGCCTTGTATGAGCCAGTTGTCCAAATACTGGTAGACATGTATGTGATGGCAGTGAAGAAAAGCTGCCACAACCGCCATGTGTTCGGTGAAGACGCAGCAGGCTGTGCACAGGCCAAATGAGAGAGCTGTGAACTGATAGTGCATCTTGTTCTCCACGAACTGAAGAAAGCATCTATGAGATGGAGTGATTGAAATGTGAAAGTAAGAGTCCTTCATATGGAGGGTAGCATACCAGTCTCCTGGATCCAGGGAGGGAATGATCGTGCTCAGGGAGAGCATGTGGAATTTCAGATTGGTGATTTATCTGTTGAGCTCCCTGAGGCCCAGAATGGTCCATAGGCCTCCTTTTGCCTTGGGGATGAGGAAGTAACGTGAGTAGAAACCCTTGCCTCTGAGCTCCTGAGGCACCTCCTCCATGGCTCCTAGAGCAAGGAGGGACTCTACCTCCTGAATAAGGAGTTTCTCATGAGAGGGGTCCCTGAAGAGGGATGAGCAATGGGGGTGGGGAGGTGGATAGAACATCCCACCTCTACCGTGTGGAGGACCCATAAGTCTGATGTAATAAGGGACCATGCACAGTAGAAGTGGGTTAGACGGCTCAGAAAGGGAGGAGAACTGACTGAGTTGTGGACTGGTAGTCTGTCCTTATGCGCATCTTCAAAAGGTGCACTTAGGGCCCAGAGGGGGCTTTGGCTTGAACAGCTTTCTCTGAGTTGCCAGTGTATGCGTGCCTAAAGATTTAATGGTGTTGCGCAAATCTTTCAGGGTATACAGTCTCGAGTTGGTCTGTTCAGCGAGCAGGCCTTGGCGGTCAAACGGAAGGTCCTGGATCATTTGTTGTACTTCAGGAGGGAGACGCGAGAACTAGAGCCAGGCATTTCGTCGCATAGCGATGCCAGATGCCAGTGTGCACACTGCCGCATCCACAGCAACGAGTAAGCCTTGAGGAGAGGTGTGGGCCAGTAGTCTGCCCTCCTCGGCAATGGCCCCTAGCTCCGTGCATGACTTGGATGGAAGACGGTCCTGGAACTTTTGAATACCAGACCAAGAGTTATAATTGTATCAGCTAAGGATTGCCAGTTGATTAGCGATCCTAAGGGAAATACTACCGGTGGAATAAATCTTTCTCCCAAAGAGATCCAGGCATTTTGCGTCCTTCTGATTTAGGGGCAGGCCCCTGCTGACCCTGCCTTTCTTTCTCATTTACCGCATCCACCACCAGGGAACATGGGGTGGGATGGATAAAGAGGTATTCATACCCCTTCGTGGGGACAAAATATTTCCTTTCGGCTCTCTTGGCCATAGGGGGAGTGGAGGCCAGAGTTTGGCAGACTGTTCTGGCATTGGATTGAATGGTTTTAATTACTGGCAAAGCTATGCTAGAAGGTCCTTCTGATACCAGGATGTCCACCATAGGGTCCTAATCCTCTGCAACCTTCTCCACTTGGAGGTTCATGTTCAGGGCCACCCGCCGGAGAATCTCCTGCAGTGCCCTGAAGTCCATAGGAGGTGGGCCGGCTGTGGACGTGCCTGTCACAGCCTTGTCAGAGGAGGACAAGGAAGATGCTATCGAGAGGGCCAGGTCTGAAACAGCCCCTTGGTCTGTTGGGTCCAGATCCTCCAGAGCACTGGGGGTAGCTTCCACCTGACATGGAGCTGGTTCCAGAGTTTATGCTGGGTCCGGAGGTGGGCAGCTGAGGGTTGCCTTGAGAAGACAGGGCCTCAAATGTGATGGTGGCGGGGAGGAGGCGGTGCAGCGGCCTGGGCCTGGGCCTGGTGGTATGCCCAAGGGGTCCAGAATTGCCAATGGGGTTGCCAGTGGGGCACTGAGGTGCCATATCCGAGACTTCCTGGGCGTGATTGAGGTACATCCGAAGCTCCTGATGCCCGATCTAAGGGAGGAAGATTGGGAGCGTGACAGCCAAGGGGCGGTGCACGAATGCACCAGGGAAGGCACTGCATCCCGATGAGCAGGATGGGTGCCACAGGGAGTAGTGAGATTCGGGCAGTGATCGGTGCCAATATGGAGAGTGGTGCTGTGAGGTCGATGGGTGCAGAGAAGTTGGATCTCACCTTGAAGGAGAGCGGCATTGAGAGAATGATCGGGACCGGTGCCATGACAAGGAGCGGTAGCGAGCGGGAGACCAGTGCCAAGCGGGAGATTGGTGCCGTGATGAAGAGTGGTGCCACGCTGGAGATCTGCACTGTGCCGGAGAGCGGTGCCGCAAAGGGGAGCGGTGCCACGGACGACAGCATGGGGAGGCATGGTGCCATGACAGAGAGCGATGCGCAGAATGTCGTCGAATCAACCGGTGCCGCAAGGTGTCAGAGCATGATCTAGACCTCAAGCAGGACCACGACCTGTCAGCCGACGACCACCTCAAGCAGGAATGGCTCCGAGGATCCGGGCTGCGAGACTAGTGCTGCAAGTCAGATCAGTTCTATGAGTTAGACCGACGCATAGCACACGTGCGGTGCCAGGACTCAGAGCGGTGCAGTGATGCTGGCCTGGGGGCAGACTGTCCAAACATTCCCGGTTTGCCCCTCGACTGTACTCGGACTTGGGCTGGTGGAGGCCTCGAGACCAGGAACACAGGCGCAGTTATTTCAATGATCCCTCTAGCGGCCTCAAAGGTATCCTGGGTGGAGGGCAGCTTGACCTCCTCCACTTGCAGGCCAGCTTGGAGGACCAAGGGCCCATGCGGGCTGAGACCTAGTGGAGGATCTGTTGGTTCGTACCCTATCGTGCCGTGGCCGCGGTGTCCGCTTCAGGCCTCTGTGGAGGACCTCCCATCGCCTGCTTTTTACGGGCAGCTGGGGAGTGGGAGTGGTGTGGGGAGAGATACTTCTGAGCCCTGGGAGATCGTTGACCCCTAGGAGGGCGTGCCGAGTCCTTTTGCGGTGCTGTAGGTGACATTGCTGGAGGAGCACTCCGCACCGCGGCGCTTGGGCCCGAATCTTGTGAAGGGCAGAGAGCAGACTCCATGAGGAGTTGCTTCAAGTGAATGTCACTTTCCTTTCTTGTGCGGGGTTTATACACTTTGCAGATTTTACACTTGCAGACCTGGTGGGCCTGTCCCAGACACCAGAGACAGGAGTCGTGGAGCTCGCCCGTGGGCATAGGCTTGCAGCAGGAGGTGCAGGGTTTGAAGCCCTGGGACGACATGCCCTGGAGCCCTGTGGGGCACTTGTTGAAGGGGAAGACTCCCCCAACTGTTATAAACTATACTTAACGCTAGATAATGACTAATAATTAACTAGCAATGGTAACTATATACAAAGAGATAGCTAGGGAGTAGTGGAGCATTTAATGACAAGAGACCACTGTTCCAACAACCATCACTGGTGGTAAGAAGGAACTGAAGGACAGTCAGGCTGGCAGGGTCATATATAGAGCACCATATCGGCACCACTCCAGGGGGCTCCACAGCCAGTCCGACGGGTAGCTGCTAGGGAAGTTTCCAACATCCATGCACATGGCGCGTGCACACCTAACTGGAATTGATATGAGTGAGCACTCAAGAAGAACAAAGCCTATTCCCTCACAGCCTAGAGAGCTGAAGTCCTCGGCACCGAGCAGTGCTATGGCGCCACCTGCTGTTCCTATTTATTACAGCAAGCCCACAGCACCTGCAGCACAGACGCTGACTAACCTCTCTGTGCCTCATATGCCTGCTTTTAACTTCCCGGTGCTGCAGCATTTCATTAGCCAGGCAGACCTGGTAATTGCCTCCACCCCGGGCACTCCTCTCTTCGGCACAGATGGCACCCGAGCCAGACCAGCTATGAGTCTCACGGCTATACCTACTGGCTTAGCCCCTCCTCTCTCAAGCGATGAGGCGGATGAAGTGGCTGTAGGGATGGGCACCCTATGCCATTCATCGCCCAAACCTGGAACCTCAGGGCTACCACCCACAGTGTGGCAACCCCCTCAATGGATGACACACACCCCCATGGCCCTCCCACCAAACTGGCCATACTGGGGCCCATAGCACTGTACAGGGCTCAAGATATTCAGCCCTCTAACTAATCCAGATCCAGAACACCAAGATCAGCCAGATCTACTTCACTGGTTGCCCCAGCTTCCCCTGAAGTCACCAGGGAGGAGCATGAGGGCAATGAGGACTTAATAGAGGGTGACATCCTCCCTCCTACCCATATTTCTTCATTGTCCCCGGAGGACACAATCATGCCTCCCCCCACACCGGGGGATGACTTTAAATCTTTCCAAGATCTATACAAGCATGTGGCTGATTCCCTAGGCATCTGCTTAGAAGCGCTGCCAGAGACGCAGCATAAGCTCACTGACATTCTCCATGCTTCTTCTGCGGCCAAGATTGCATTGCCTATTAATTCTGCCATTATGGACTGGGCAAAAACGGTCTGGCAGACACCGGCCATGGTCCCACCTTCTTGTAAACGTTCAGACAAGAAGTATTACCTGCCAGCAAAAAGGGGTGAGTTTCTCTTCACTCGCCCTAGCCCAACTCACTGGTTATGGAAGCCGTTAATCAAAGGGGGAAACATCTGGCTCGTACCACACCTTACGACAAAGACTGGAAACACCTTGACTTGTTTGGTAGAAAGGCCTGTTCCTCAGCGACTCTTCAGATATGCATCGCTAATTACTCCACACTATTAGCCAGATACACTCACATTTTTGCACAGATGTCTACGTTTATTGAGCATCTCCCAACAGATAAAAAAGGAGAATACAAGCGAATATTTCAGAAGGTTCCCTGATTGCCAGGATGGCCTTGCAGGCATCACTGGATTCTGAAGACATGGCAGCTCACTCCATTGCCACATCAGTAGTCATGCGGAGGGCTTCTTGGCTCCACCTTTCCAGCTTCCCCAAGGAAATCCAGGACATGATCAAGGACATACCTTTTGAGGGACAGAAACTCCTTGCGGACACCTCAGATGCAGCCTTACATATACTGACGGACTCCCATGCCACGCTGAAAACCTTGGGAATTCATATACCTGATAACAAAAAGAAACAGGGTGCATTTTACACCCAGCATTTCTATACTGCTCTGTATACCCAGCTGCAGAGACAGTACTACCAATGTTGCAAACAACGTCAGCCAAGACGACGATGGACACTGGGGCAATCCACCATGTCCAAACTATTTACTTCTAGACAGGCATTTTGATGTGTTTATCGAGGGCATGAGAGCTCCTTAAATTCCATTGCCACAACCATCTCCGGATTCCAATCCATTTGGAGACCGCCTAACACCTTTCGATATGGTCTGGGCAACCATTACACCAGACAAATGGGTTCTGGAAGTTATACTCAAGGGCTATTCCATCCTATTCACCTCTATTCCCGCAACCCCACCCTTCTCCATCCCTCTTCAGGGACTCTTCTCACAAGCACCTACTACAGCAAGAAATAAATCACCTGCAACTCGGTGCTGTAGAACCTGTACCTCCCAAACACAGGAGGACTGGGTTTTATTCACACTGTTTTCTCACCCAAAAAAAAAACGGGTAGCTGGAGGCCCATATTGGACTTGCGCAAGCTAAACAAGTTTATCAAAACCTCAGTGTTTCAAGATGGTTACCTTTGCAACCATAATCCCAGCATTGGAGAAGGGAGATTGGCTCTCGGCCTTCAACCTCCAGGATGCTTATTTCCATGTTACCATACATCCTGCACACAGAAGGTTTCTTCGTTTCACAATAGGCAACCTCCACTTCCAGTACAAAGTGCTCCCATTTGAACATTCCAGAGCCCCGCGAGTTTTCTCCAAAGTCCTCGCTGTGGTCGCAGCCCATCATTGTGGACAGGGGGGGTAATTATATTCCCCTACCTGGATGATTGCCTGTTGAAAGTTTCTACATACCAACAGGCGGCTGAATTTTGGCAGCAGGGGGCCCTTCTGTCGTTCTGGGTCTTTGGTGGCATTTGGGTGGCGGGGGGGCCTTCAGTGCTGCTGAAGGCGCGGAGCAACTGAAGGGCTCCCTGCCGCCAAAATACCGATAACGACGACGACTCAGAGCGCTGCCTGGTGAATACAAGCTCCCCCACTTTGCCCCAGGCCACCTGAATCCTCTGGGCAGCCCTGCCTCCTTCCCTCTGCTTCAGAGTGTCTCTTCAATCATCTGCAACAGAGAAGGAACTGGGGGACGGTCAGCTGCGCGCACACAATACCCACTCAGAGCAGCACAAGCTGGCTGCAGCGCGTGCGTGGCTACCCAGGGCGCTGCTGTCTTAAATCTCTGACTAGAAGTGCAGGAGCACTCAAACACCTAAAAGTGGAGCACTCACAGAGACAACCATCTCAAACATCAGTTACTGCGCAGGTAAGTAACCTTCTCTTCTTTGCCTCAAAAGGCTCAACAAATGGATGAAAAAATTGAAGTGTTGGCTGGATAGTCCCTGGCCTCTATAGTTTCATCCTTGTACCAGGGGGATTTTCTGATTTCAGTGGATCTGGTGGATGGATACTTCTGTATTCCTCTCAAACTGAGCTACCACATATTACTAAGATTTGCGTACAGCAGAAGGCATCGGTATCACATGCTCCCATTTGGCCTGTCCTTGGTACTCGGTGTCTTTACAAAGATGCTGGAGGTAATCATAGCCAGACTCAGATTGCATGGTATCTACTTGTATCCCTTCCTGGATGATATGTTGATCAGAGCTTATCAAGGCTGATTCCCCACTGTGGCACTTTGAGTGCAGAAGGTGGGGCCCGCAAGGACTCTAAAAATTAATACTGGCCACTCCAGGCTTGTATTAAATTCCCAACGTTATAGCTTTTCTCTGACCTTGGATTGTGCAAGTGCAAAACCCCTTTGAGAATCCAGGAAGGCGCACTAGGGCATTTCTTTCTGTGGGGTACGCTCAAGCCCTTTCACACACCCCCTCCGGGGAAGAGCTGAGAAAGAAGGGGGAAGAAAGGGGAAATCAGCTGTTGCCACCAGCTAATTGAACAACATGTGCCCAAACCTCTTTAGACACACATCCAATCCTGTTCTTAAAAAAAAGGTAAATTTTATTAAAAAAGCAAAAGGAAGAAAATACTTCTTGGAACTTAGGCTATTGCTAGATTTAAAAAGAGCAACTACAAGGATTAAGCATCAAGAATAGCTTTCTTGAGGTCCAGCTTAAAAGTTACAAGCAAAACAAAAGCCGTAAAGAATTAAAAGGGATAAACCTAATCCTAGACAATTCCTGATCTAGTTACATATCTGGGGTTTTCAATGAGTAGTTTCTAGGTAGGATACCGATTATTTTTCATACCTGTCCAAAGCTTCTCACAGCGTAACTGCTCACTGTCTGCTTCTCCCTGAGAACAACAACAGACCGACAAAAGAGGGAGTCTCGTTTCAATTTTTACAAGTTCTAGCTTTCCTATTGGCTCTTTTGGCCATGTGCCCACTCACTTCGTTTTATCTATGCATCGCAGTGAGACTTTTTAACCCTTACAGGTAGAGAAATTAGAGAACAACTACTAAGAGTGATTTTATAGCTACTGGCTGGTTGGGTGCCCATAAAAGGGAGCTACCCCCACCTTCATTTATCACACATCCCATAAATCACAGGCGACGGTGTTCTTCCTTCATTTTGTCTGAGCTCTAGTCTACGTTACAAACTTATACCAGTACAGCTACATCACTTGGGTGTGGAAAATGCACACTCTTGTGCAAAAAGTTATACTGACCTAACCCCTACAGTAGACAGTGCTATGTCAACAGGAGGGCTTCTCCTGTCAACACAGCTACTGCCTCTCCGAGAGGTGGAGTACCTGTGCTAACAGGGGAAGATCTCCCATCAGTGTAGGTAGCGTCTTCACTAAGCACTGGCCACAACATTGCACTGAGAAGAGGTGGCACACCTTAGAGCTCAGAAAATCTACCTCATATATACAGAATTCATGACAAGATCAGGTGTCATATTTATATCTTTCCACCCCAAATACCAATGACTCAGAGTTTTCAAGTTCTACACTGCTAAATGGATTAGGCTGTGCATTAAGGCATACAAGGCATCGGAGACTGTGGCCCCAAAAGGGGTCATGGCATGCTTCATGAGATCCCTGGCAACCTCATGGGCAGAAAAAGCAAATGCATATACAGTATGTCAAAAATTTGCAAGGCACCCACCTGGTCAGCAGCTAGTCCCTCTATCAAACACTGTAAGATGGCCTTCCTGTCATCTCCAGAGACTTTGTTTGGCAGGAAGGTGTTGCAGGTGGTGTCCCAGCAATAATATTGTCCTTTGAGCAAATCTTATAATGAGTAGGGATACCATCTCTTTTTTTCTCTTCTTTCTAACCTTTTCTGTAACCCTCCTTACCTCTGTTCACAGCTCACTACTTCCTAGATGTCCAGAATTGTGGAAGACACTGGCCTCCAGAACAGAAAATTTCTTAACAATAATTTCCTTTCTGCCAACAGTGTCTCCCACAGTTCTACCAACACTGAATGGCTTACAAGGCAAAAGGTCAGATGCTAAGTGGGCTCTTTACAATGGGACTATTTTTTTGGGCCACTGTACTTAGTTGTACTGGTTACCTCTGGAGCATTTGTTACTAATATTGATATTCAAGTTTTTTCAGCTAAGGACTTCATTTTAAGTGTTTGATTTCAACTTCATTGTATTCTTTCCTCGTAGTCATGAATATAATAGGTACTTAAATCTGTTTTGGTGTGTAGGAATAGCTTTCATTAGACTCTTTCATAACAGCTTCTCTGGACCTGAAATGTATTAATTTAATTGCATTTATTTAAGAGAGAGACTTCTTTGTGATACGTTGAATACATTGTTGTTTGGCAGTTCCTATGTTCCTACTTACATTTGGAAATCCTAACTCTCTGCATCAGAGAGTTAATTCTAAGTTCCCACAACAAACAGGCTATGAACTACTTTGCTAATCCACTGATAACAAGTTTTCTTGATACCTGGAAGCAGTATAAAAAATCTTCAAAGAGCAATTTATTGTGCTCATTAACTTTTTGCAGTTTGCAGCAGAAGTGCACGATGCAACCAATTTACCTCTTGAAACAATTTTTTTCAAAACCTTATGTTTGTGTAATTTCTGACAGCATAAAGTTTAATGACATTTTTCACTTTTTGTTTTAACACAGAAAGCTTCCTAGATTATAGGAGAAATAATGTGCTACAAGAGAACAATAAATACTTTTCCATCTTCAGTCATAAATGAATATTATCCATTAATACATTGTCCCTGACCACTTTGGTTTTTTGGAGGAAAGAGAATAGATATATTACTGAAATTTTTACTTCTTCCAATGTCCAAAGTAAATATTAAAGATATGTGTTGGTTTACATAATTCATTGAGCACATTGCAAATTTTTCTTTATCATTTTGGTGGTAGGTGCATTCAGATACATTAGCCTGGATTCTCTGTCCCATCAAAACTAGTGCACAGTGACTTAACATAATCTTAATGAGCAGACAAAAATATTTGGATAGCAATGAATTTAATGTGTATATTTTTCTTTTTCAATAATAGGAATATTTAAGCAAGGCTGTAGTACTTTCAGAATAATCACACCAAATATAGATGAAGAGGCTTCAATGATGGAGGATGTTGGGATGCAAGATGTTCACTTCAATGAAGTGAGTAAGCAAAATTCATATATATTAAAATCAACTCTCATAAACAATCGTTGCTTTACAGTGTTAATTTTATGATTTTTCAATTTTGTCTATTTCACTCTTGGAGTTAATTATAAAATGGGTTAACTGAGCTGACCAGTCTTTAAATAACTGAGTTTACATTTCTGGAAAAATAACAGCCTTTCAGTAGTTCAAAATCCTCAAAGGAAAAAAAAGGTAACCTAAAGAGATTAACCAAGAATATAAAAACAAGTAAAAAAGACTGTTACATGAGGTAAAAAACTATACTAACTGACAAACTACACAGATGATTGTTTTATATACTAACTAGAACTAACCATAGTAAAGATTTTAACCACTTCACCAACAACAATGTAGACTTAGATTTATGTAATGTCTACCAGTAATCTGATTGTTATTTAACTTATACCATGTGTTTGAATTGGGGTGAAAGTATAGATTGATTTACCATATGTATATTTTCACTTCTGCCAATTGAGAAAAGATTGATTAAGTAGGAGTAAAACCACTCTGTCCCATTTTGAGCAGTGCTTACGAAGGCCATTTCTGGAGGATCACAAAGCCTACATACTCTCAAGGTCTTCTCACTTTAGGAACCCAGAAGTATCAAAACTTCTTCAAGTGATTGCTCATATCGATTCCAATTAGGTGTGCTCACATCATGTGCACAGTTGTTGGAAAGTTTTTTCCCTAGCAGCACCCATCGGGTTGGCTGTGGAGCCTCCTGGAGTGGTGCCTCCATGGCGCTCAATATATGACCCTGCTGATCGAGTGCCTCCTTAGTTCCTTCTTACTGGCCAAGGCAGTCATTGGAATTCATAGAATCACAGAATATCAGGGTTGGGAGGGACCTCAGGAGGTCATCTAGTCCAACCCCCTGCTCAAAGCAGGACCAATGCAAGCGGTGGCTTGCTTTGGCAAGTGTTCCTCTAGTTCTTGCATGCTCATTGTTTATAGTTTAGAGTCTCATAGTTTTGATAGTTTAGCTATAGTTAGATAGATAGTTAGGAGTGGGGGGTCTTTCCCACTCCAACTTTCCTGCTTCCCCTTGAGACTCGGGGCTGCTGCCTTGGAAGCCACCACTGGGGGGCATCCCATGGGGAAGCTCCTGGCGCCAAAAACTCAGGAGTTAGCACTGTTTTTCAGAGATGGGGAACTCCCCACATCGACCTCTTCACCACTCAGGGCAACAAGAAGTGCATGCGGTTCTGCTCCTTTTGGTACCACAGCCAAGGCTCTCTTGCAGACGCATTTCTCCTCCCCTGGTCAGATCATCTGTACATGTTCCCCCCATTTCTGCTTGCGCACAAGGTCCTGCTCAAAATCCACAGGGACAAGGCAATGGTCATAATGGTGGCACCAGCGTTGACCCGCTAGCATTGGTACACCGTGCTCCTGGAACTTTTGGTGGACACCCCTATCGTGCTGCCACTACTTCCAGACCTGATCACCCAGGACCACAGTCATCTTTGTCACCCAGACCTTCAGTCTCTTCACCGCACGGCCTGGAAGTTCATGGTTAAACCCTACAGAGCTCATGTGCTCGAAGTTGGGTAGGGAGGTCTTGCTTGTTAGCAGGAAGCCCTCCACTAGGTCCACCTATCTGGCCAAGAGGTAAAGGTTTGCAATCTGGTGCTCCCAGTGCCATACTCTGCCATTGCAGGCCTCCATTCCTCTCATCCTGGAGTGCCTGTTACACCTTAAACAGCAAGGTCTGACAGCTTCTTTCATCAGGGTACACTTGGCAGCTCTCTCTCCATTGCATCCGGGAGTGATCGGGCAGTCCGTTTTCACCAACCCCATGGTTGGCTGATTCTTCAAAGGTCTGGTGCATCTGTACCCACAGGTTCAGCAACCGATCCTTGCGAGGGATCTCAACCTGGTTCTCTCCAAACTGATGGGGCGTCATGGAAGGTTGCCTTTCTAGTCTCAATTACTTCGGCAAGGATTGTTTTGGAACTTAAGGCCTTCACCTCCAACCCTCCCTACACAGTTTTCTTTAAGGACAAGGTGCAATTTAGATTTCACCCTGCTTTCCTTTCAAAGATTGTGACCCAATTTCACTCCAGTCAGGACGTTTTCCTGCCTATTTTTTTACCCTAAACGTCAGGTAAGCAGCCGGGAGCAAAGACTCCACTCACTGGACGTTCGACAGGCACGAAGCCGTTCCGAAAATCGAACCAGCTGTTTGTGGCAGTGGCAAACCATATAAAAGGTCTTCCAGTCTCGTCGCAGAGGATCTCATTGTGGATCACCTCCTGTATCTGCACTTGCTACAAGTTGGCCAGCCTTCCAGCTCCGGCACTCACGGCGCATTCCACAAGGGCTTGTTTGCCTCCTCACACTCACCCTGCAGCAGCAGCAGCTCCTGCAACTCCAGTACTGCAGAGATGACTGGGCTCTGCTCCCCACTCCAGTCATTGTGACCTGGTTCACAGGATCACAGCACTGCTCAAATCTGACCTAGTCACCCCTCCAGCATGATGACAGGGCTGGCTGGGTCAAACTTTTGTGAGTAGTACTGTGACACCATGTGCCAGATTGCAGTGCTACTCACCCAGATTTGATGAGGCTGGTCCCAAAAACCTGAATGGCCCAGAAGTTGCAACACCCAGAGCAGGGAACTGAATCCAGCCAGCCCCACGGAACAGGAGCCACAGGATCTGCCACTATGGTACACATGATGTACTTATATAATACTTACTATGTTAACGTGTTTATTATGTATTGTGGGTAAGAAATATTTAGTAAGCCAGATTTTTTTTTTTGCACTTAGTCTATGATTCTATGAAATAAGTTATCAGGGTTGGAAAGGATCTCAGGAGGTCATCTAGTCCAACCCCATGCTCAAAGTAGGACCAATTCCCAACTAAATCATCCCAGCCAGGGCTTTGTCAAGCCTGACCTTAAAAACCTCTAAGGAAGGAAATTCCCCCCCTCCCCCCCGTCAGGTAACCCATTTCAGTGCATCACCATCCTCCTAGTGAAAAAGTTTTTCCTAATATCCAACCTAAACCTCCCACACTGCAACTTGAGACCATTACTCCTTGTTCTGACATCAGGTACCACTGAGAACAGTCCAGATCCATCCTCTTTGGAACCCCCTTTCAGGTAGTTGAAAGCAGCTATCAAATCCCCCTTCATTCTTCTCTTCTGCAGACTAAACAATCCCAGTTCCCTCAGCCTCTCCTCATAAGTCATGTGCTCCAGACCCCTAATCATTTTTGTTGCCCTCCGCTGGACTCTTTCCAATTTTTCCACATCCTTCTTGTAGTGTGGGGCCCAAAACTGGACACAGATGAGGCCTCACCAATGTTGAATAGAGGGGAATGATCACGTCCCTCGATCTGCAGGCAGTGCCCCTACTTATACAGCCCAAAATGCTGTTAGCCTTCTTGGCAACACAGGCACACTGTTGACTCATATCCAGCTTCTCATCCACTGTAACCCCTAGGTCCATTTCTGCAGAACTGCTTCCTAGCCATTCGATCCCTAGTCTGTAAGAGTGAATGGGATTCTTCCTTCCTAAGTGCAGGACTCTGCACTTGTCCTTGTTGAACCTCATCAGATTTCTTTTGGCCCAATCTTCTAATTTGTCTGGGTCCGTCTGTATCCTATCCCTACCCTCCAGCATATCTACCACTCCTCCCAGTTTAGTGTCAGTATTTACTAGCTTCGGACAGGCCATTGGTGCCTTATCTAGACCGCAGATGCCGCGACCTCCTCAGTTCCTTCTCAACCATCCTCAGCCAGAAGTGGAGCTCCGTAGCAGTGTCCCAAAGTCAATCAGTGACAGATCTAGAAAACTTAGTTTCAGTTTATAATTAGTATTAGTCTTAGTCTTAGTTATTTACAAAAAAATATATATATATTATTTCAAACCGCACTAAATGCCTGGTTCGCGGGTTTTAAAAGATGTGGCTTGTGCCGAGACATTATGCCCACCTCAGACGGACATTCCCTCTGCGTCTGCTGCCTTGTTGAGTCGCATATTCCCCAGAAGTGCACTCACTGTAGCAACTTGAAGGCCAGAACCAGGTGGGATTGAGACCTACGCCTGAAGTTCATACTTGTGGAGAAATCTCTTTGCCTGGCCTCAGACCCCAGACAACGGACCCCTTCTCCAGGGCAATCCTGGGTACCCTCAGCTAAAGACAAATTTGAAGATGTTGAAATGGAGCAGCAGGCGGAGGTCTTCCACCCTTAATTTTGTTAAGAGGCGGAGCAGGTCCATTACGCTGACATGTGCTGCATGCTTTCACTATTGATAGGCAATAGGGTTGAATGCCTGGAGCATACCAAAAGCGAGCGATAGTGTCCACGAGGGCGTGCGTGCCGTAGTGACCCCCTTTATCATGGTGCCAGCGAACTGCCACGGGGTATGTGGAGCGAGGGAGGCAGGCTCGGCCATCTGGCATAAGCCAGGTCCCTTTGACCAGAGTGGCCCCGAGGCTTTCCCACGATTGTAGTTCAGCAGCGGGTACTGGTACGGGGTGCGGTGGAGTAAAGGAGGAGGTTGCAATAGCCAATGTGGGCATGGCTAAAGGTAAGGTGGCAGCCTTCTTGGCGGAGGCGTCAGCCAGGGCATTCCCACGGGTAACGGGGCTACTATCTTTAGTATGGGCCCGGCAGTGAACTACAGCCAGGACAGAGGGTTTTTGGAGGGCGTCCAAAAGCTTGTGGATGAGGGGGAGGTGCTGAATGGGTTTACCGGCAGCTGTCTGGAAACCTCGAAACTTCCAGAGGTGGATATGACAATGCACAACTCCAAAAGCATATTTGGTATCAGTAAAAATGGTAACGGTCTTACCAGCGGCCAACTGGCAAGCTCGGGCCAGGGCATAGAGTTCAGCGGCTTGGGCTCCCCAGTTGCCTGGCAGTGAGGCGGCCTCTTGAATGTCCCATTCAGAGGTGACAGCATAACCTGTGAAACGCTTGCCATCAACATAGAAGGAGCTTCTGTCCGAGAAGAGGATGCAATCGGGATTGTCCAGTGGCACGTCAAACAGGTTGTCCCTTATCTGTAAGATGCTGGAAACTACTTCCACACAGTCGTGCTGATCCTGGAGGACTGGCAGGTCAGGAAGCAAGGTAGCTGGATTAAGGGGTCCACACCTTTCAAAAATTAGGTTAGTGTCTTCTAAGAGTTCGGCCTCTAGCTGTTGCTGACGATGGGCCGAAAAGACTTGGGTTGTACCCCTACGCAGAAGGGCTGACAAGGCATGAGAGGTCCAAACCGTGGTAAAATGACCCAGGGTTAGGCTCTTTGCCTTTGTGATCAGCAGGGCAGCTGCTGCCAGAGTCCGGGTGCAGGATGGGGTTCCCTGAGCGACAGGGTCGATTTGCTGAGAGTAAAAAGCAAGCGGGAAATGGTGGGGCCCGCTCAGCTGGGTAAGGACACCACGAGCAATTCCGCCCCTCTCGTGGACAAAAAGGTGAAAGGGTTTGCTGTAATTGGGGGGGCGGAGAGACATGGAGGAGGCCACACTGTCCTTGAGTAACTGAAAGGCTTGAATAGTGTCCGGGGACCACTGCAAAGGGTCAGGAGCAAGGTTAGCAGTGAGTCGGTGGAGCGGTTTGCTTAACTCCCCGCAGGACGGCAACCAGGGGCGACAGAAGCCAATTAATCCTAAGAAACCTCGAAGTTGTTTCTTGGTGTTCGGTAGAGGGCAGTTTTGAATAGTCTTTATGCGGGCTGGGTCCATCTGTCTTCCCTCTGGGGTTAACAGGAAGCCCAGATATCGGACCTTCTGTGAGACCCACTGAATCTTTTTAGGGTCTACCTTGTGGCCTCTGGTGTGTAGGTATAATAAAAGTGCCTTACCATCGATGCGGAGGGCAGCTTCTTTGCGATTACCTAATAGGATGTCATCTACGTATAGGACCAATGTGGATCCCTGCGGACTGGTGAAACCTTCCAAGTCGTGGCGGAGGCACTGGCTGAAAATCGTGGGGCTGTCTCTGTAGCCTTGAGGAAGTCGTTGCCAGACATAACTTTGTCCCTCCCAGGTGAAACCAAAGAGATACTGAGAGTCTGGGTGCACAGGAATGCTGAAAAAAGCTGATTTTAAGTCAATAACAGTGAACCACTCAGCATCCCAGGGGATTTGGCTGATGATAGTAGCTGGGTCAGGAACTACTGCATGAAGAGGGACCACATACTGATTAACAACTCGTAGATCCTGTACAAAGCGCCAACGAACAGGGTCTCCGTCCTTTTTAGGAGGCTTTTTGACAGGCAGTATAGGGGTGTTACAGGGAGTGCGCTGAGGGCGGACTAGCTTTTGTGCAATGAATCCCTCGATAATGGGGCGGATGCCCTCCCGGGCTTCCAGCGACAGGGGGTATTGAGGGACTGAC
This sequence comes from Gopherus flavomarginatus, assembly GCF_025201925.1. Classification (NCBI taxonomy): domain Eukaryota; kingdom Metazoa; phylum Chordata; order Testudines; family Testudinidae; genus Gopherus; species Gopherus flavomarginatus. Next base: position 271,461,939 of record NC_066617.1, read on the forward strand.
GGGGGGGTTAAGGAAGGCTTCACCTGAATCCTTACGGGCTCTGCCGAAAGGAGCAGGCCAACATCAGTGTCAGAAATTCCCCAGAGGGTTGAAGGCAAGTCGGTGAGGTCAGGGGAGAGAGAGGGGGGTGTTTCCCAATTACCCTGAGTAGGGGCCGAATCTCCTAACACTGTCATCAATAATCCTACCCCTTCAGGAGTGCAGGTTAAAGTAGCCTCAAGCTTACAGAGTAAATCCCGGCCCATCAAAGGGATCGGACAAGCTGGGGAAAAAAGAAAACGGTGAGGAAAACATTTATCAGCATAAACAACATTCAAAGGCAAAGTGAGTTCCAGAGACTGTGGGTTGCCCTCCACCCCAGTCGCAGTTTTAACCTCAGAGGATAGCCAGGGAGAGGGGGCATGATTTAAAAGAGAGAAAGTAGCCCCAGTATCAATGAGGAAAGAGACAGGCAGTCCCTGGACTGAAAGGGTTAAACGAGGCTCTTTGCTGGGAGGGGAGAAAGTGAGAAAGGAGCCGGCTAAAGACATTAAGGAAATAAAACCATCACATTGTTTGCCTTCGCCCCCGGGGTACCGTCATTGAGGAGGCTGAGTTTGCTGCGGCTGCTGCTGTTTCCCGTAGTTGATCCAGACCTGGGGAATGGGCTGAGCTGGTGGTGCAGGGGTGTATTCCTCACTTGTGTAAGCATCTGCGGATGCAACCAGACCCTCTGGGCGTCCCCAGGGGCATTCACGTTTAAAGTGACCAGGCTGTCCGCACTGAAAACAATTTCCTGATGGCTGGGGTCGCCAGGACCCTCTTCCCCGAGCACCCTGGAATCCCCTGCCACGGCCACGGCCTTTGCCTCGAACACCGCCGTGAAAAGCTAAAGCCATCAGCTTATATTCTTCCTTTTTCTCTTTCTTTTTACTACTTTCCCTTTCTTTCTCCTAGGCAAAATCAGCTACGTCCAACACTGAAGTGACTGACTCACCTCCCCAACCAGGGCGAAACTTTAAGAAGTAATCCCTTACAGGGGGCACCGACTGATTCACAAAAAATGAAATAAGAGTAGGGTGGTCTGCTTCTCTCTCAGGATCCATCTGAGTGAACATTCGGGCCCCCTCCAATAGCCTCGACCAGAACTTTCTGGGCGGCTCATCAGATTCCTGCCGAATCTGCATGAACTTAGCCTGATTAGGCGAGCGGCGAGCCATTTCCTTGAGTCTCTCTAACAATCGCTCTCGATCTGTTCGCAGCTGAGTCAGCCTTGGCTGAGTCCAGTCTAGGGGATTCCAGCCAGCGGCCAGATCCCGCCTATCCATCCAAGTACGATTAACTGCATTGCTATCTCCCCATGTCCTTTCTGCCATCCACAATCTACTACGTTCCTCTCCGGTCAAAACTCTACTTAACAACTGATCCACATCCGTATAAGTAGGATTATAACTTAAAAACAATCTTTCTAGAAGTTCTATGATCTTTCGGGGATTTTCCCCAAAAGACCCTGACAACTGTCCCCACTCTTTCAAGTCCCATTCTAGCCATCCTTTATATTCCACAATATTAGCATGTTGTAACCGTCCATCATTGCCCATATAAGGTTGATCGTGCACCTGTAAAGGCATCTCTCTAACTATACTTTTATTACTCGCAAGAGATTTGACGGGGACATCCTCTGGGCTATCCTCGGGGGGGGGGCATGCACCCTGCCGTACCTGCTTGGACATTAGCCTAGTAACTACTCCTCCCGAGGTTTGCCCCTCCATTTCCTCCTCATCCTTCTGCAGAAATTCCAATCTGGTATCCTGCAGATTCCCTTCTGCTACAAGGAGAGAGTCCCCCTGCAGAGGAATAGGGGCAGGTGCAGAGGGGACCAGCTGACGAGTCAAAACACGCCGTGGTCTACACCCTTCATCGAAATAACCTGGAGGGGGTTCACTCTCGGGAGAGTACCTGACTGCCATAATTTTTAAAGATTTCCACAGCTCTGCTGCTGTGTCCCAACAAAACCAGTAACATAACTGTCCCGGATGGTCTTTTTCGATCTGGCTCTTTACTCCTCTTAAGGCAGCCTGTTCGAAAGAGCCATACGAAGGCCACCTCATCTCCGGGTCGGCCAATACCGCGGTATACCCAGTCCAATTCCTTACATATAGTGTGTACAACTTCTTCCTAGACATTCCTGTCTGTACTGGGAGTTTCCCTTCGTTCCATAACTTATTTACAATCCCCAATGGACTCTCAAGAGGCACGCTAGTCCCTTGACCCATGGTGTCTGACAGGAGCCCTCCAACTGGCGTTTACCCTGCTGTCCAATACACGACCCCTCAATATTGAATTGGCTGGGAGAAATCTCCTGTGGCGCCTTGCCAATTCATATATGAGTGGTCTGACCACTGGACAGAGGTACCGCACCAGAAGGAATCCCGGACGAGCCCCCAAATTGTTAGGTAATAAAGCAAGTCCTCACTCACCTCTCCAGCACCCGAGTTCGTGCGGAGTTGGTATGGGGCACACAATTCTGTCAGAGACCAGACACCAATGCGTTGATCAACGGGCTCACACTATCCTTAGCTCTCAAAGCTTTAGATTAAGTGTGGCCCCTTTATTAGGGGTGAGCATCAATATTTATACACAGAAGTAAACAAAGTGATTAACAAAAGATAATGGTCATGCATAATCAATCAAGATTTTACAGGAAAAGCAAGTTTAACAAGTAAATGCATAGAGATAAAGGCTAATGGCTACTTGAGAAAGGGGGTGTCATGAGTAGTTTGCAGGTCAGTGCTTTGTTCGATAAAGGGTTCAGAAAGGATTATGCAGAGACGGCCAGTCTGGGTGTGTTTTGGCTCCCCAAAGTTCACCAAAAGTTTAGACCCAACAAAGGGGTTTGGATCGATCCGGGGTTTGGAGAACGGGGTAAAGGGGAGCGCTCGGTCTAGTGGTGGGAGAGGAGGCTTTTAATAAAGCTTTTAACTTATTATTTGAATAAGTGAGAGAGGCCAGTTTTGATTTTGTCCACCTATGATTTGCCTCTTCCCACCACTGCATGAAACAATTAACCTCTCCTTTAGCCAATTTAGTTTTAGGTTGGCCGAGTTTGTCCTTTAAGACGTCCACTCAGTCTTTGTTCCAAGATTTTAACAGTGGCCACTGAGTTTTGGGATCCCCCTGAGTTAGCCTAGACCATTTTCCCAGAAATTTACAGGAGTCTTGACACTTTTTACAGGAGTCTGGACCCATCCTAAATACATAAAATGAGCCGGCGTTCATTTAGGGAACTGTCCCGACTTAGACGTCTGGTTACCAGTACAGAAGGACTTTCACACACCAATCACACAAGAAGGAAATTCAGGTTCGTCAGAGCGATGCCTGCTGCAACACATAAAAGGAGCCCACAGGCTACTGCCTCAATTGCCCTTGCTTTCACACTAAGGGTTTTACCCAAGGTGTGGTGCGGCTGCAATTGTGCAGATTTCACTCACTCAGACCGCGGGGACAGGAACCCCTTGGTCGGCCGATCCCCAGACAGAGACGGCACCCAGACTCAAACACTCCACAAGAGGACAGATAGACACAGAGACAGGACAGTCCTCAGTCCGGACAAAACACAGAAATAATTACCTGACCAGATTCCTGATGTCAGATCCCGGGATCCCTACCAGAACAGAGTGGGAACCAACAGGTTCGATGGCGTAGACCTCACTGTGGCTGTGCGCCTTTCCGCTCTAGTGGGGGACCGCTTGGGCCAAATGCCCAGGTGCCGGCTGCCACGGTCATCCCACAAAAACAGTCAGGAATCACACAGCCCCAGTGAAGACGTTTGCCATCTCGGTGGAACCTCCAAATTGTCAAAGTTAGAATCAGGACTCACAATTTGTCAGACCACTCTGTTTTATTAGCACAGCGCTCTGCCAATAACATTCAGAATATGTGAGCGGCCATGCAAGGCCAAAACAGTCTTATTTATACAGATAAAAGAGCGGGAATCAGACAAAGGAACAAAGAAAGCAAAACTGTAAAATTCACCTGGGGCACAGCATGCATATCCTACTTCCTTACTAACTCTTTATGGATCTGAGGCTAATACTTCACCAATTGCCCTTAAATGGTGCAGTTGTTCTATGTGAATGTCTGTATTCCTGACACCTGGATTGCAGCATTCCAACAGTTTTTCTTAAAGGTACAGACAGCATTTCTTTAATCCTTTCTATTTTCACAATATAATTCATTCTACTTTCACACTTGCTTCAGCAAGCGTTTCCCTTAGTATCTCTGTATTGTCAGCCTGTAAATAGTTAAATAGGGTTAGTTACAGTAACTAATAGTTAGAGTTGGGGGTTCCCCCCCACCCCAGTTCCTTCCCTTCTTGGGGTTCGTGGCCATGCCTTGATTCCAAGGCTTTAAACCATGTGGAACCATCCACAAGCATATGTCAAACACCATGACTCCTGCCTAAAGTGTCTGGAGGAGGCACATCAAACAGATCGCTGCTAGATCTGCCAAGGGTTCTGCCTGAGAATGAAAAAGGAAAGGGACTTCAGGCTCAAGCAGCTCCTCATGGAGGCAGCCATCTGTCCCCAGCAGGACTCAGCACCATCACCGTGTGGAGCACTCCAGCCTCCGTTAGAGAAGCTGCGGCACTGAGGAAGGACTGTATGCATAGAGACCCGCGGCACCGTCTCTCCCCAGTGCCAAAACTCATGGCGGTAACAGGGTACCCTCGCATTCACTGGTGCTGCATAAGCAGCACAAGCAGACTGATGGATGGCACTCACCCACAGTGAGAGCACCCGGGACTGACAGCACTAGCTGTGTGCGTCCCGTGCTGGGGCACTCAGCGCCTCTCTCGCAGGAAACGGCACCATCGACTTCGGGCCTGCAGAGGGGTCTATTGAATTCAGCATCATTGGACTCTCCTACTAGAGTGTGTCAGGTGGAGGAGTTGGAGCTCCCTTCCACCCCGGACATATTTGAGGTGACCAGGGACCTGATTGCCATAATAGCACCGCAGTCCCCTACCAGGCGGGACAGACCTCCAGCACTGCAAAGTGTGGCACCATCCAGAGGCAAGCCTGTGATGATAAAGCACCACTCACCATCCGTGCGGCACTATTCACTGGCACCATCCTGCTCAGCACCGCCGGGGTCTCCACACTTGGACTCCCAAGGGAGGATTTCAGAGCATGCGTATTTCTAAATGCAAGAACTTTACTGCACAATTTACAATAATGAGATTGTATTATATAAGCCCGTTTCGCTCCTTACAAAGATAAATTTGTTTCTCATCCCAGGAAATTATCCTTCCTTCCCTCTGTCTGCATTCTAAGCATGAGGTTAAAAATATAGTGCCCATCTATAAAAAAGGAAATAAAAACAACCCAGGAAACTACAGACCAGTTAGTTTAACTTCTGTGCCAGGGAAGATAATGGAGCAAGTAATTAAAGAAATCATCTGCAAACACTTGGAAGGTGGTAAGGTGATAGGGAATAGCCAGCATAGATTTGTAAAGAACAAATCGTGTCATACTAATCTGATAGCATTCTTTGATAGGATAACGAGCCTTGTGGATAAGGGAGAAGCGGTGGATGTGATATACCTAGACTTTAGTAAGGCATTTGATGCGGTCTCGCATGATATTCTTATAGATAAACTAGGAAAGTACAATTTAGATGGTGCTACTATAAGGTGGGTGCATAACTGGCTGGGTAACCGTACTCAGAGAGTAGTTATTAATGGCTCCCAATCCTGCTGGAAAGGTATAACAAGTGGGGTTCCGCAGGGGTCTGTTTTGGGACCAGCTCTGTTCAATATCTTCATCAACGATTTAGATGTTGGCATAGAAAGTACACTTATTAAGTTTGCAGATGATATCAAACTGGGAGGGATTGCAATTGCTTTGGAGGACAGGGTCAAAATTCAAAATGATCTGGACAAATTGGAGAAATGGTCTGAGGTAAACAGGATGAAGTTCAATAAAGATAAATGCAAAGTGCTCCACTTAGGAAGGAACAATCAGTTTCACACATACAGAATGGGAAGAGACTGTCTAGGAAGGAGTATGGCAGAAAGAGATCTAGGGGTCATAGTGGACCACAAGCTAAATATGAGTCAACAGTGTGATACTGTTGCAAAAAAAGCAAACGTGATTCTGGGATGCATTAACAGGTGTGTTGTAAACAAGACACGAGAAGTCATTCTTCCGCTTTACTCTGCGCTGGTTAGGCCTCAACTGGAGTATTGTGTCCAGTTCTGGGCACCGCATTTCAAGAAAGATGTGGAGAAACTGGAGTGCGTCCAGAGAAGACCAACAAGAATGATTAAAGGTCTTGAGAACATGACCTATGAAGGAAGGCTGAAACAATTGGGTTTGTTTAGTTTGGAAAAGAGAAGACTGAGAGGGGACATGATAGCAATTTTCAGGATCTAAAAGGGTGTCATCAGGAGGAGGGAGAAAACTTGTTCACCTTAGCCTCCAATGATAGAACAAGAAGCAATGGGCTTAAACTGCAGCAAGGGAGATTTAGGTTGGACATTAGGAAAAAGTTCCTACCTGTCAGGGTAGTTAAACACTGGAATAGATTGCCTAGGGAAGTTGTGGAATCTCCATCTCTGGAGATATTTAAGAGTAGGTTAGATAAATATCTATTAGGAATGGTCTAGACAGTATTTGGTCCTGCCATGAGGGCAGGGGACTGGACTCGATGACCTCTCGAGGTCCCTTCCAGTCCTAGAGTCTGAGTCTATAAAACACTTGAGCGCAGCCAGGAATATCCATTTAAAATAAACATTTCTAGAGATACCAGATCAATCTAAATATTCTCTGGATGGATACGGTGCTGCCTCAGGGGAAACAAATGTTAATTCCTTAGCCAGCATTCCATTCCAGAGCACAGTGCAGATCTCTAGCTGCATCTTGGGCAGAGAGAACTTCGGGGAAAAAACTATAAAGCAGCAAGATACATATTGCTGTTTATCTTTGTAAAACATTTTAAGTTATATTTTTCATTCTTTTGCGCAAGCATCTGTAACCATCTTGGAGTTCATTAAATAACAAACCAATAAATGAGAAAGGAATAAAACTAACTGGAGAGCATTTCTGGTGAACTGCTGCACAGCACCGTGTTCCCAACCCCTGCCTCCAGGGCACATCTCCAAATTCCTATGTTCATAATATGGTCCCTTTCGAAGGAGCATCTCTAAATTATAATCTTCTACTAACATATTTCTACAGCATCTACACAGGATGTATTATCAGAGACGGAGATTTTCTTTCTTCTCGCCTTTCTCCCCTCTTTAAGAATCTGACTGAACAGTAGTACTTCCTAGTCTCAATGGACAAGTGAAAGTGTTATCAAAATAGAATGGAAAAATGTTATCTCTGTTGAAAATTTCCTTTCTGTGATTAAGATCTCCACTGGTCCTTCCCAAAATGAAAAAAATAAATAAAAGTAAGTTTGTTTTGATCTTAGTGCATATTGGAAACCTTATGTAGACAGGGAGGAATTGACATCATAGTTGAAGTTTTAAAGAAAGAAGGTTTATGCTGAAATTAATCTTAAGAGGTTTATTATAGCATTTTAGAAGCAGTCATTCAGATGGCAGCAGGAACGAGCCTGGCACATTTTCAGGTGCCTCTGGATCCACTGCAGAGGGAAACAACACAGATGTGAAGAACTAGTGGAGATCTTCACAGAAAGAAAATGAGCATGTATCAAAATTTTCCATTCTCTGAAACAGTAAGGTTCTGAGAAGAAAATAATGCAGTTTAAATGAAAGCACTGAGTGGTTTGTATTATCAAAAGGAATTGGTTGTTTTTAACCAGCTCCTATAGTGTTACTTATCCCTGCCAAATTCAGTCCATATTGATCAATTTCACAGCCAGAAGATTTTAAGATTGGTCAGTTTCATCTTTTCAGATGTTTACATCTGAAATTTCATGGTTTTGTAACTGTGGGGGTCCCTTTTCCGGCAGCAGGGATTTGTGGCTAGCGGGAGTTCAGACCAACGTTCACCAGCCTCCTCCAGCTGCAGGAACCTCCAAGGCTGCTGCCCAGCACTGTAGCTTCCTGCAGAAGGGGGAGGCACTCAGAGGTGGGCCTGATCTCCCATCCCCACACCCTAGAAGGAGGGACAAGTCCTGTCCCTCTCCAGCCCAATGGGGACTTGCAGCTAGGAGCCCCTGGCTGGGGTACTTCCAGCAGCAAGGGAGAGAGAGATCAGATTTCACAGGGAAAGGCTTATTTCATGGTCCGTGACACATTTTTCACAGCTGTGAAATTGGTAGGGTCACACTTACAATTAGTCAGGTAAATTGTTTTGAGGAGTGGTTGATGGGTGATTTCTAGTGCCTCCTGCTGGAAGTCATCAGTAATGCCTTCAAGTTCCCTGTTGGACACCAGATCCAGCCATATGTTCAAGGTTAACAAACATACTGTTTCAGAGAAGAAAAATTACAGGTGAAGACCAGAGTTTCTTTGCCTAGTGTGACTTCATGGTGGCATGTTTACAAAAATCAGTGCTCTTGTACTGTAAGCAGTTTCTGATAGTTATATTTTTTATGGGTAAACATAATATACTGTATAGTAGTGATGTGTGTTTAGTTTTGAGCATCTGACAAGCAATAGAAATCCAACAAATGTGATTGTAAAAATGAAGTTAGAATTTAAGGATAACAGTACATTCTATGGTTCAGTGATTTTAAGTATGTATTAATATGAACTCTAATACTTTTATCTCAGAAGCACAAACAAGAAACATGGAAACAAATAACATTGAGTGATAACTGAACTTATGGCATAAGGCTGTTTTTTATCAGTCATATTTGAATGTGGTTTTGCCTGTTTCATCTCTAGAACATAAATAAATAAACCTTTAACAAGATCCATAGTTCACAAGATTATCACAAAATGATAGAACAGGGGTAGGCAACCTATGGCACAGGTGCCGAAGGCGGCACGCGAGCTGATTTTCAGTGGCACTCACACTGCCCGGGTCCTGGCCACTGGTCCAGGGGGCTCTGCATTTTAATTTAATTTTAAATAAAGCTTCTTAAACATTTTTAAAACCTTATTTTCTTTACATACAACAATAGTTTAGTTATATATTATAGACTTCTAGAAAGAGACCTTCTAAAAACATTAAAATGTATTACTGGCACTCAAAACCTTAAATCAGAGTGAATAAATGAAGACTCGACATACCACATCTGAAAGGTTGCGGACCCCTGTGATAGAACTAAGGGGGTTATAAGGTACCTAAGTGTACATGTAAAGGAGAGATGGGGAGGAGAAACTTAACATACTTAATTGAGGAAAAATTAGACCAGTCTAGCATAAATGTAACAGTAGTCAGGTGATAAACATTTACAAATATCTCTGAGGTGTAAGCTACAATTTCATTTTAAGGAGGAAAAACAATCAAATGTTTCTGTTCCACTTCTGGAGCATCTAAAAACATTGTCCCCTTCCCCATCACCAAAAGCACAGCTGGATCACAAGTAATGAACTCATCAGTCATAATGAATGTCTGTTATTCCATCATCTGAATTTTCTTATGTACCATTTCTTTTTGTCTATTTTTTAAGCTTCTAAGATCTTCAGGGCAGGAACCACCCTTATCTCTGTCTTGTATAGTGCTGAGCATAGTATCAGTTGTAAATAATGTTAATACTCTTTAATAGTACTAGCCTGCTGACTAATAAGTTGTTCTCCTTTTACTTGGATGACTAGCTACTGAAGATCTCATCTAAGCAAGTTATAGTGTGGTCTTAGAAACCAACTTTTTCCCCTTCAGGTCACCCTCTTTTCTATTAAGAGGATAGAAATGTCTTGGTTATACTTCATACAGGCACAATTGAATTCAGTCCAGTAAGGTAATTGCCTGCCTTATGGACAGTCAGTTCAGGGATGTTCTAAGGAAAATCAGTCTACTTAAGCAGCTGCATGTATGCCACAGTGCAGCTTTTGGCACAAGAAGGTCCTGGTCCATGACTGGGACTCCTAGGTGCAACGATAATGTAAATAATAACAGCTCAACTGTTTTACGATGATACGCTGCAGAATAAACAGCTGGAGATATGGTGACAATGCTACTGTAATTGAGCTGCATACAGTGTAATTTTGGAATGTATTTGCGATTTAACAAAACAAATTTATTAATTAAAATGGACAAAGGTATTTGTGAATATAGTATATTCATACTTAGCAATTATCTGTAATTGATATTACATTTTAGCTGTAAGTGTGCATTTGGAATCTCTAAATTAACCACATGAAAACACTTACAAAAATAACCCAAATATATAAATTTTCATAAGCACAGAAGGAATAAGTACTTCCAATTTCCGAGAATTAAAGTAGTTAAATAGTAATATACAAGTTCACAGTGTCAAGTCATATAAAAATAAGTAGAAGATAAAAAAGTGAAGTTACTACTATACAGTGTACTTTAAGCCACATTATAAGAGAAATAAACACTTCAGCCCCACCATGCTGTCCACAAAAAATGCAGCACTTGGACTTCATAAATATGGCATTACGTACCTCGGTACACAGTGGAAGAAAGAATATGCTACATCAGGGCAACACAGTTAAAGTGCTAGAGCTGTAAATCTGCTCTTGCACAGTCATGTATCCTGATGTCTACATATAGAAAATTAAAGATTATGGTCTTGATTGTGCCTCTGTTAAATTCCTTAGGCAGTTCTGTGTTCTTCCTCCAACAAGGCAGAGCACAAAAGACACAGCTAAAGAGAAGAAAGCAAAGATGATTTTATGCCCTACAGTGACCTGTGTCAGGCCCAACAATGCATTCTATATAATTTCTTGAAAAAAACAAAATGTAGCCTAATTTGGAATAACAAATACATCAGAACTGGGTGAGGGAAGGCGAATACATTCACCATTTTAAAATTTTGTCTTTCCCTTTTTAAATTTTATAGTCCACTAGTCTAATAGTCTACAGATGACCAGTGGAGTGGAAAAGCAAAACAGGATGAGAGAAGGAATATATAGTCAAAAAAGTTACTAGTTTCATCATATTGTCTATTTAATGTCTTGAAGTGCATGCAAACTATAGACACAGTACTTCTAAACATTAATGGTGACCCAAACAAAGCAAATGAAAGAGAAATTTTAAATGATTGCCAAATCTTACCACAACTATTGAAACTGCTTAGAAGGAAAAATAGTTCCAGGTTAATGCCATTTCCTGGAATAAAATACATTGGCCATAATTTTTTGCTAACGAATAAAGCTTGTGTAAAAGGCTAATATTATGTTAACATTTTATTTATGTAACAATTTTGTATACTTGTTTAAATCTGTTGGTGTCTGTAACTCTATTAATTCATATGAAACAAATGTCATTTCTATTTTGGCCACATAAAATATTTTACTTATTCTTCCAATCCTGAAATAAACTTGGTTCATTATTCTAATATTTAAACTGATATTTTTCTTATTTCTCTTTGAAATTCTAATACAGCCAATGCAAATTTATGGGAACAATTTCTATTTTGTCATTGTAGAAGTCTTGTATTAACTTTTATACCGAGTCATAAATCACTACAGCCTATATTTTTCACACAATACATTTCCTTAATCTAGCCTCAAAATCCATTTCCTGCAAACCCTTTCTCATTCTACATTAGTAGCTTTTCTCCGCACTCTATCTAATTTCTCTTCACTGTACTATTGCAGGTGTGTGTGTAGTACTCCAGTTGATAGTTCAAGTAGTTCCTGGTAGTTCAGGTTTCCTTATGATTTTTAATGTAATAACATTCCATTAGAAAATATATGAAAAATGAACACTCTAATGACAAGTAATCCATAGTGGGCTTTTTGAATGAAATATCTATTCTATGTTGTGCTGGACTATTAAGAGCGATAGTGGTACATAGAACAGAAAAAGATTTGTACGAAATGGGACCACAGTTAAGTGCATAAACTATTTGCATTAACTAATCTTCTTGCAACAAGAAAGATAGGGTTAAACAAAAAACAAAAAAAGTCAGGAATGTTATGCCCAAGTAGCCTTTTCTGCTTCCTCATATTTCTGTTTCTTAAACTTTCCTGCTTTTGTCATTTACCTTTTCATCTCAGACATAGTATATCAAATTCAAGTTCACAGAACGTGCATTAATGAGTACACATTTCTGAGTACCTATTAGTGTAATGCAGGTAATTGTACTGAAAATGTAATTAATTGGGTAGTTCTTGTAGAAACTCAATATAAACAATAAAATTTGTGTTGTATCCAGTTGGCTTTTTATTAAGTAATGTTTTTCACAAACGGAACATAAAAAAGCACATAAGAAACAGAAAGTTTGCTTTATAATATGGCTTCTGAAAAGCGATTATAAAACTTATTTGCTTGATTGCATATAAACATATCCAGAACAAAAGCTTTGTTAGGTGTACTCCCATTGAGTTGGCTATGAAGTTCTCTAAAACAACACGCCATATGAAGTAAATGCAAAGTGTGTATGTTCACATCCAAAACTGTATTTGTGTTTTTGTTACTGTGTTGGATTTTTCTAAACCAATACTCTGCCTTAAAACACAATGCCTTTATATATTTTTGTTTTGGGAATCTATCTTTTTCAACAAACTGCCATTTTCCTTGTGTTTTCTTGGGAAGTTCTTTAATGTAGACACAACAAAACAGTGCAAAACAGCTAAATTTTACTTTTTTGTAACTTTAGGATGTGCTAATGGAATTATTAGAGCAATGTGCAGATGGACTCTGGAAGGCTGAGCGATATGAACTGATTGCTAACATCTACAAACTTATCATTCCCATTTATGAAAAACGGAGGGATTTTGAGGTATTTGATAGGCTTCTGTTTTAAAATTTGTCTGTGAAAACAATCTAGCCTTTTGAATCTATAACAGTATGATGTATCAAATAACTCTGAACAATACAGTATCAGAACAATTTTATTTGAAGTACTTGTTCAAATTTAAAGAGGCATGTTTAATTTAAAACCAAAAAAATTTGGTCTTTCACTTGCACAGTTCCTGTTTCATGTATACCTTGAAGAATTAAATGGTTTTGTATTTTCCTTTCATCATTGGAATTTATACTGGTCATCCAATTAAAAATCAATATGCAAAAACAGATAGCTTTTCATAAAACAATTTTATATGCAGGAGGTGCATGATCCTGCATGTATATACATATAATAATAAAAAGTTAATGTAATGAAATCATTTTCAGATTTTTTTTTAATCCAACTGAAAACCAGTGGCAAATATAATTCCAACTGCAAAGAAGTTCTGAGCATCTTTAACTACAATTTAAGTCAATTGGAGTTGCAGGTGTTTAACACCTCTTAGGTTTTAGTATTGTTACTTTTAGGATTGTTTTTCATAAACTTTATTCAGTAGTCATTTGGTATTACATCACTGTAATATCAAATAGTACTGAAAATGCAATATGGATAATACTGAGAGATGTACTGTATTCACTTGATGCATGATCATTGGCAAGTCAGTTTGGGCCTGATCATGGTCACAGTTATACACTAATACAGAGATGTAAGTGGGAGTTATGTACCTGAACAGCCTCCCTCATTTCTTCCCTACCTTCTTCTGTCAGCAGGTGGGTAGGGAAATGGGTGATGTTTAAAAAAAGTCTCCAGTGACATGCCTGGCAATTATGGACTCGTAAACCTAACTTCAGTACCAGGCAAATTGGTTGAAACTATAATAAAGGATAAAATTATCAGACACACGATATGCTGGGGAAGAGTCAACGTACTGTCAGTAAACATGTGGAGAGGGGTGATCCAGTGGATATAGTGTACTTGAACTTTCAGAAAGCCTTTGACAAGGTCCTACACCAAAAACTCTTAAACAAATTCAACTATCATTGAATTGAAGAGGGAAAGTCATCTCATGGATCAGAATCTGGTTAAAAGATAGGAAACAGAATAGGAATAAATGGTGGTTCTCACAATGGAGAGAAGGTAAATAGTGGAGTCTCCTAAGGATCTGTACTGGAACCTGTGCTGTTCAACCTATTCATAAATGATTTGGAAAGCATAGTCAGCAATGAGGTGGCAAAATTTGCAGATTATACTAAATTACTGAAGATTGTTAAAATCTAAAACTGACTGCAAAGAGTTAAAAGGTATCTCACAAAACTAGGTGACTGGATAACAAAATGGCAGATGAAATTCAGTCTTGATAAGTGCAAAGTAATACATATTAGAAAAAATAATCCCAACTATCAGACAAAATGATGGGGTCTAAATTAGCTGTTACCAGTCGCGGAAGAGTCATTATGGATATTTCTCAGAACATCTGCTCAGCATGCAGCGGCAGTCAAAAAAGCTAACAATGTTAGGAACCACTAGGAAAGGGATAAATAATAAGAGAGAAAATATCATAATGCCATTGTATAAGTGGATGATACTGCGTGCAGTGCAGGTTGTCCCATCTCAAAAAAGATGTATTAGAATTGGAAAAGGTTCAGAGAAAGGCAACAAAAACTATTAGGAATATAGACAGCTTCCATCTGAGGAGAGATTAAAAACACTTGTTCATTTTAGAAAAGAGATTAGTAAGGGGGCATACGATAGAGGTCTACAAAATCATGAATGATGTAGAGAAAGTTAATAGAGAAATGTTATTTACCCCATGACATAACACACAAATCGGGGTCACCCAATGAAATTAATAGGCAACAAGTTTAAAATTGAAATAAGGATGTACTTCTTTACACAATGCACAGTCAACCTGTGAAACTCTTGCCAGGAGATGTTTTGAAGGCCAAAAGTATAACAGGATTCAAAAAAGAATTAGGTAAGTTGATGGACGATAGATTGATCAATAACTGTTAGCCAAGATGGTCACAGACACAACCCTATGCTCTGGAAGTATATCTGCACTGCAGTTAAAATCCTGTGACTGATCCATGCTACCTGACTCAGGCTAAGGGGTGTGGGCAAAGGGGTTATTTAATTGTGGTGTAGACATTCAGGCTTGGGCTGAAGCCCTGACTCTGGGACCCTGGGAAATGGGAGGATCTCAGAACCTAAACATCTACACCGAAATTAAACAGCCCCTTAGTCCGAGTCCACTAGCATGTGCCAGTCATGGGCTTTTAATACAGTGTAGACATGCCTTGGGTGTCCCTAAGCCTCCGACTGCCAGAAGCTGGGACTGAATGACAGGGGTGGATGACTCGATAACTTCCCTGTTCTGCTCATTCTCTTTGAAGCATCTGGTACTGGCCACTGTTGGAGGACAGGAAACTGGGCTAGATGGATCATTGGTCTGATCCAGAATGGCTGTTTTTATATTATGCATTGGCTATGTCATCCCCCAGCGTGCCAGCCAAAACAACTGAGACAGCATATGCTACTACTATGATGGTAGCAGTTTATTCTCTTACATACGCCCCTCCTCACACACACGCACGCTCCTCTGAGCAAGAGGAGCAGAGAAAGATTCCTTCTCTACACTGTCCTTCAGTGAGGACTAGTAGGAACATAATCTAGCCCTTAGTGTGTTAACTCTGCTGCTCTAGGTCCTACGTGTTGGTAGTGTTGTTTGTGGTTGTTAATACATTTTCTCTTAGAAGGTTGATGTTAGTGACTTAAAGAGCTTTTTCTCCTTAACACGGTGCTTTTTTATGTTTAAAATAAAGAGAAAGTGTTGCTTCCAAATGGTGCCATTCCAAAATTCTGTGGTGTTTTTTTTAGAGACTAGCTCATCTGTATGACACACTCCATCGGGCATACAGTAAAGTAACAGAAGTTATGCATACAGGCAAGAGACTACTTGGCACTTATTTCAGAGTAGCATTCTTTGGGCAGGTAAGCATTATTTAATATCACCTTGTCAACTATAAAATACAGTCAAAAAAATTAAAAACTTTGCAACTTATCCTGATTCAATCTTCCTCTGATTTCTATATTTATACTGCAAAATAAACGTGATAGATTTGTTCTGATAGTAATGATTGTCTGGTTTACTACATTTTTCATATCCAGTGTAATTCCTCCTTATCTTCCTCAGTAAACTTTCTGCTTTTTCTTTTTCTTTCTTTTTGTTACTATCTTAAGGCAGCGGTAAGTTCTCCATAATAATTTTTAGTAATTTTTTGAGCACCATCTTTGGTGCCGCAGTGTGGTTTGCAAGTTTGCTTTTCAGATCTGTATGCATTCTAGCTGTTGTAATTCCAAAAATAACATTCAGTGCCATTTACAGAAACCAATCTCCTATTTCCTATACATCAGCACTGCATGTATCAAAAAACAAAATCAAAAGTTCTGGCTGACTGTGTGCATTTGACAGCTTCACATCATGTAATATATCTACACTGTATTTGTATCAGTAAAATATGGCACTGTAGCCAAATATTGTGTACATTTTTGTGTGTGTGTAACCCAGTTTTTAGTTAACTGACTTCATTTGGATAGCTGACAGGCTGTTTAGGGAATGGGGGAGATTGTAAACTACCTTGAGCAGTATAACCTTCAATTTATTCTGTTGTCTTTTATAACTTTATAGCAATACCAGTTTACAGACAGTGAAAGAGATGTGGAGGTAATTACAGTAGCTGCTTACAAAGCAAGCAATGCAGTAAAAATTACTGCATTTCAGCTTAGTTTGATGTGGGTATTTTTGTCAGTGTAGCCTGTGTTTATACATGGTATGTTCTGTTTCTTTCACTTTTTGTCCGTTCCATCTTATGACAGAAATATTTCTTTTCTGATTTAAAACATTAACTCAGACTTGGCTTTTTGCTTTAAAGCAGTTACCTGTTTCACCTTCCATGCACTTCTATATTTGATTCAGCCAAGATTTCAAAACAGATGGTTTAACAGTGAAAACACACAAATATTTATGTTCAATATAATGTAAAGATTTTTAAATGAGAGAGTAGGTGTGGTTTTATTTCATTGTACTATACAATCCATTATGTAAAACCCGCGTAAAACTGCTTTTCAATCTTTTTTTGTAAGTTGTTACTGAAGCATTCAATGGAGAGTCAAATAATCCCTTTTGGCAAGGAAATGAATCTTTTGGCAAGTGAAACAGGGATGAAAACAATTCTTTTTGGAAGAATATGAAAAATCAGTTTTGATCCCAAAACTTTTAATGTTAGCACATCAAATAATTACAACAATCCTTTCATAAGTTGTTAATTTTGTGTGCTTCCATTACCTGTGCACTCATTCTATAGTAGATAATTCACTTTTTTTCTCATAGGGTACCTTTTTAACTTGGATTTTATTTTGATAGTTTTTGATAGATATTTTAATTTTTGCTTTAACCGTGACATTGAACATTTAAGTGTGCTTTGAAAAGCATAAACCTTTGTTGTATGTTGTATGTTGGCTGTTGTTCTTTAAGGATTCTAATTATTGTTTGTTTCTTACAGGGATTCTTTGAGGATGAAGATGGAAAGGAGTATATTTATAAAGAGCCTAAACTCACACCTCTTTCAGAGATTTCCCAGAGACTGCATAAGCTCTACTCTGACAAATTTGGATCAGAAAACGTCAGAATGATCCAGGATTCTGGCAGAGTAAACCTGTTTATTTGTAAAGCAGGATATGTTGTTTAAAACTAAAACAAGTTTATCCCCAAAATCATGAATCTCTAGAAAATCAAGAGTTTGAGTTTGAATAGTCACTATCCTATCCTCATTATGTGTGCACACATGCTGCATATCTGAATAAAGTATTGGCTGCAGGGGGTAAGGGTCATGATGACTCTCATAAAGTATGCCTTAATTCTGAATTTCCTGGCTTTTGTCACGCATAGCAATGTAAGGCTTTTCTGTTAAGACAAAATTGAGTAACGTTTAAATCTGCCTTGTTATCTTTAGCTCATTTGGCTACTTGCTGCCCACACAGTGTACCATAGATCCTTCTCCTTCCTATGCATGCTCGGTTATCCTCAGAGGGTTTTCCCCACTTCTGCAGCTTGGGTTACAGCCCAAATTGATTTAGTTGCAGTGAGAGTTCCAGACCACCCTTTTGTGAAACACTTTCACAGGTTCTCAGACACTATGGGGCACAGATGGGTTTTCAGGTTCTCAGACACTGATGGGGCAATAGTACTACTTAGATAGAAGTCTCTGTGTCCAAAATCTAGTGTACTTTGGTAAGCCTAGCTGAGTATTTATTGGGGAAAATTGATAATTTGCCCACAAATCTCTTTTATATAATTGGCCTCTCAAATTAGCCCTTTGTCTGCTTTGTCACTCAGTGGAGATATTCTCCCTCGTGGCTGAGGGTTCCCAAGATGGTGCACACACATAACAGAAGATCAGGCAGAACAGAGCTACAGCAACCCTCAGGTTGAAAAGGACACTTCATTCATAAGAGGCCATTCTAGGTCCCAACTCGTTCCCCTTAACATCTAGTCCAGAACTCTTGACCAGCAGCTAAGCTTCACCTACCACCAAATTCCAGAGCCAGCAGCAATTCCCTCCTAAATTACCACTTCTTGCCTGTCCTCCTCCTGTCCGTCTCACAAGGTCACAAGATTCATTCAACGCTTCTCAGCCTGACAAGGCAGCAGTGAGGGTGAAGCTGCCCCCACTCACGCTGGAACCTGAATGGGAATAAGAACACAGGCTAGGACCAAACTTCACAGACCTATGCTGTACCCTCAGTTCTTCGCAGCCTTTCCAATGTGCTTAGATATAAATGCTTTAAACCTAATGAGGATTTTTCTTACAACTACTCAGAATTGGTGTGTTTGAGGAGAATAAGCTGTACTCTATCCTTTTTATAGCTATGGACTATTCTCGGGTTTTGCCTCCATCATGCAGTCTAGTCAGAGTTTTCAGGGAAGCATCTGTCTTCCTGTCTTTGTCTCATACTCAGCAAGCAAAGAGTTACCCATAAGTTCCACAGAAGGGGTCTGAAAACACTGCAGACTTTTCTTCAAAAAAGAATCTAACCGTGTCTCTGAGTGGGGTAGGGCACTGGAGTGGACTGGGACCTTAAGAAACTTGAGTTCTAGTCCCAGTTCTGCCATTGGCCTATTAGGTGACCTTGGGCAGGTCTCTTTACTTTTCTGTGCCTCTTTTCCATATCTAAAACTGAAATAGGACACTTGACAAAGGAGGAAAGTACCATTGAGTTGTGTAGATAAAAAAGCACTGTATAAGAGTTGGTAACTATATTTTCTTTAATACTGTCTTGCTGCACATGCCTCTTCCTTTCAGGAAAAACAGCCACAATACTATACAAAAATTGACTGTCAAAAATATCTGGGGTTTATGATCCCTATCATCATAGTATTGGAGTGCCTCATAAACATGAGTGAGTTTATCATAATAATCCCCCTGTGAGGTATGGAAGTATAATTATTGCCACTTTACAGATGGCAAGTTGAGGCACAAATAGGTAAAATTATATATTCAGAGTCACACAGGCAGTCTGTGGCAGAGGCAGTAATTTAAACCCATGTCTCCCAAGTCCCAACCCAATGCCTTAATCACAAAGCGAAATCCTGACCCCATTAAAGTCAAAGACAAAACTCCCATTGTTTTCAATTTCAGGATTTCACCCAATGACTTTGTTTTAATGTGTGTAGTGTTATTACTTTTAGTGGTTTATCAAGTTGATTTGTCATGTTCTGGTGACTTCTGGGGTATTTTGTTTTAAGTTTAATTTTTCTATGTGATCTTTTGACTTGTTTTTTTGCTTTTGATAATACACCTCTACCCCAATATAACGCAGCCCAATGTAACACTAATTTGGATTCAACGCGGTAAAGCAGTGCTCGGGGGGGGGGAGGGTGCTGTACGCTCCAGCGGATCAAAGCAAGTTCGATATAACGCGGTTTCACCTATAATGCGTTAAGATTTTTTGGCTCCTGAGGACAGCGTTATATCAAGGTAGAGGTGTATTTCTCTCTGAGATGTTATGCTATAAAGAACATTTTTAACTAGGAACGACATAACAATAATAATTTTTGACTTCAAGGTTATCCTTGTACCAGCCATAGAGAGACAGGACACCAGTATTTGTTTCCTCACCTTTGAGAGCTCAATTGTGCAGACTTAATCTTCTGTTAATGTAGCATCTTAATGGAATTTAGTATAATTTGCTATGTTGACACTGCTCTGTGTATGTGTCTTTTATCTGCAGTCCTGTACTCTAAAAATGTAGAAAACTGTGTCACTAGACAAATATACTAATGTTATACTATCACTGCCTATAACTTTTAAGTTAATAAAGGAGGGTACTTCAGTTTTGACATCAGTGGAGCTCAGGGGTTTCACACCTGGATTTACTTGCAGAACCAGAGCCAAATTTACTTTGTAAAAGCTATACAATTTCAGATTAAAAAATCAACTTTTAATAGTTAAAATTTAAATATTTTTCTGTTTTTCTAAAGGTGAATCCCAAGGATTTGGACTCAAAATATGCATATATACAAGTTACACATGTAGTCCCATACTTTGAAGAAAAGGAATTGCAAGAGAGAAAAACAGAGTTTGAAAGAACTCACAATATTCGTCGTTTTATGTTTGAAATGCCATTTACTCAATCTGGTAAAAGACGAGGAGGAGTGGAAGAACAGTGTAAACGGCGAACTATTTTGACAGGTATTGTATGATGGATTTCTCTTTTTAAAGAGGACTGCTTTTTTTTATTATGTCTTCATATTTAGCTCTTGGTGTTTGGAATTCTGTAAGTGAATAACCGCTTGTGTTTTGTAAGGAGAATCCCAATTCATTTCAAAGATTTCATGCAAGACTGTTGATGGTTGCTACTAAAGCAAAATAAACCCAAAGAGTAGGTGTAGGCCAAACAAGCTTCTTTTATTTCAAACTATACATACACTTCATGATGGTATTTTTAAATGTAACAAAAGTCCTCTTACGTTTCTGTAAGAGAGTATTGATCCTATGGCAGTACATTTTGTCATGTGATCCCTTTGCACTCCGATAACTGCTGATTAGAGAATGTGGAGGAAGATGACATAAGAATAGGATCCCACATAGCTTTTACTTTCAAATTAATATTTTTGTTTTGGATAAAGGGGTTCCTCAATCTTTCTTTTTTGTGCTTATTTTCCTTACTTATAATGCAATAAATAATAAGAATATGGAAACTAGGGCTCAGAGTTATCCCCATATCAGTTAGGGCTGTGATCTTGGATAAGACACCTCCATGGAAAACCTATGTGCTGTAAGAATCAATGATTATGATT
Organism: Gopherus flavomarginatus; assembly: GCF_025201925.1. Taxonomy (NCBI): domain Eukaryota; kingdom Metazoa; phylum Chordata; order Testudines; family Testudinidae; genus Gopherus; species Gopherus flavomarginatus. Next base: position 271,483,120 of record NC_066617.1, read on the forward strand.
CAGTGAATGTCAATCTTCCTTCTTGGATTGGTACTTAATTAGTGCCTCAAGATGTTGTCAAAGATACCTATGTTACAGGAAGAGCTGCTGATCTGGCTGTCATAGGATTGAGTTAGTTGGTTTGCTCTGTCATGAACTTCCAGTATGATCTTGGGTGAGTCATTCACTAGTTTGTCTTAACTTTCCCATTGTTATCTTTAAAATGAGCATAATAAACTTCTCTATCTCTTATGAGTGTAGATGTAAGTGGCTGGATTCACTAATGCCTACAGAATACTTTGTGGTCTCTATATGGAAGGCACTACAGAAGTGCGAAGTGTTACATTTTAGCCCAAAGATAATATTTAAACCTGGGCTCCTGACCATTTATAGTAACTAAACTTCTCTCTAGGCTTTGATCTAAAGTAGGAGCATTAACCCAAATGTCCCTGTTGTATTACAGTTTGGGTATTTTCAGTCCACTTGCCTAAAAACCCTGTGTTGTTTTTTAAGTATTTTTCATTTCCCATCCAGAAATATTGCATAGGGTTAGACTTGCTACTGGAGCAGTCTGGAGATTTTTCCAATGGAAATTTCCAGTTCTCTGAAATCAAAACTTTCTGCATGAATATATTAATTTCTATGAAACTTTTGACAGAAACCAGGTAGGTTCCATCGGAAACTTGCCTGGTTTCCGCCCTGCCTCCTTGGCAGCCTGGGTTTCCAGATCTTCAGCTCCCCAGGCTTCCAGGACTTGAAGCTCCATGGGACACCAGGGAGCATATTTCATTTTGGCTGGGGGAGGGATAGCTCAGTGGTTTGAGCATTGGCCTGCTAAACCCAGGGTTGTAAGTTCAGTCTTTGAGGGGGCCACATAGGGATCTGGGGCAAAAATCAGTACTTGGTCCTGCTATTGAAGGCAGGGGGCTGGACTCGATGACCTTTCAAGGTCCCTTCCAGTTCTAGGAGATAGGTATATCTCCAGTTGTTGTTGTTGTTGTTGTTATTAACAAATTATTGTGGGCTTGCAGTTCCATGAAAAAAATGAAGTTTTTGGATTTTCATCCTGATTCAGGATTTAAAAAAAAAAAAAAATCAAAAAAATTCAATTTTTTTAAAGTTCTTTTCCCAGCCAGTTCTAGTAGCTACACTTGTGTAGTTGGAGAACTGATTCTCCTTCTAGAGTGCTTGCACAGCCTCCGCTGTTAGCATCCAGTGGGCATGCTTGAACCCTCTTACTGCCACATCTTAAGCCGAAAGATATAAAGGGAACTCTTTCCCAGCTGCTATTTTGTTCTAGTTAACTCCCATAGGAGCAGCAAGTGAGAATCTACCAGTATCCTGGATGCTTTTGTCTGTCAGTACCCTTACTCTATCCAGTATGGATTTTTTTGCTTTTAGCTTTTCAGTTAGATTGTTTTAGTTCTGCAGTATTGTGACCCTACTGGTGTTTGACCCCATTTACATAGTCCTTCATTCTCCATTTCTGTGTTGATTATACACCATGGTTAGCTCACAGGATTTGGGTCTTAATTCTTCTTTTTTCTGTGTCTCCATCTCCAGTTGGTATCATGGCTGATCCCAGTAAAAACACCATCTTTAAGCTTTGCCAATCAAAAAATGCTATAATAATTGTTACTGATGACTATCTATGTTGCCTTGATGAGGGTCACAATGCAGATTAAATACACAGGCATCACTATCACCTTGAATTCAAAGGGAGTAGGAAGGCTGCCTCAAACTCCATCTGTTAGAAGAGGTGGTTAATGCTATTTGTCAGAGCCTGAGAAGCATGGAAAGGCCACATCAAAGGGCACCTCAGCATCAGTCTCATGGCTAAGGCCAGTGCTGAGTCCACTGGGTCAACATCAAGGGGCTCCTCAAAAACTCTGACATTTGGTAAACCAAAAATGTTGGGGTTGAAACTAAGAATACCAGGAAGGCTGACTCAAAGACCTTTGACCTGGAAAACTTACAGTGACTCTTTGAAGGTGACTTCCAAAGTATTTTTTTTAATTGAATTTGTGCCTTTTTTCTTAAGTTTTTATCTTAGTAAAGCCAGAAATCACATATCTGGTCCTCCCTATTTTACCTGGAAGACTACTTTGGGACTTGCCTATATTGGAACATGTATTGTGTTATACCAGTAACCGAGTCCTGTGGCACCTTATAGACTAACAGACGTACTGAAGCATAAGCTTTCGTGGGTGAATACCCACTTTGTCTGTTAGTCTATAAGGTGCCACAGGACTCTTTGTTGGTTTTTACAGATCCAGACTAACACGGCTACCCCTCTGATACTTGTGTTAAACCACATTAACTAACACAGTGGTAAATACAACTTAGTTCACATTCTCCCTGCCCCTTTGAATTAAGAGGAAAATTACAAGGAGATGTTATGCAAGACTACTATGACTACCTCAATGGTTATTAGTTAGCAAATATTATAACCTTGTATCATAGCTACAATGTGTACATCTACTGAATACATAATTTTAAAAAATAATACACATACACACACCTCCGTCCTGGGGGATTTCATTCTCCAGTCCAGTACCTGAAATAGATTATGATATAGTAGTATTAATTTTCTGCTAGGAAAGTCTATCGTTTAAAGGAAAATATAATTAAGTATGGCTAAGAAGTTTAACAAGTTTAATTTATAATCCTATTTTGTAAAACATTCTTTGGTGGAAAGTGGCATTTTATTGTATAGTGTGACAAAGTTAGTCCTCTACCTTGGTGGGTCCTGCACTTATTGGCGGATTGGCTTGCCTCACAGATTCACCATGTGGGTCGGAAAACAGCCCAGAGACCTTCCCCTCTGGTAGAAGCCACAGTCCAGGTGAATTCCTCCTGTATCTGATCAGGAGTTAGGAGGTTTGGGAGGAACCCAGGCCCACCCGCTACTCCAAGTTCCAGCCCAGGGCCCTGTGGACTACAGCTGTCTAGCGTGTCTCCTGGTACAGCTGCGCAACAGCTACAACTCCCTAGGCTACTTCCCCATGGCCTCCTCCCAACACCTTCTTTATCCTCACCACCTGACCGTTCTTCTGGTGCCTGATAATGCTTGTACTCCTCAGCCTTCCAGCAGTATGTCTTCTCACTATCAGCTCCTCGTGCCTCTTGCTCCCAGCTCCTCACATGCATGCCACAAACTGAAGTGAGGGTCTTTTTAAACTCAGGTGCCCTGATTAGCTAGCCTGTCCTAACTGATTCTAGCAGTTTCTTAATTGGCTCCAGGTGTCTTAATTATCCTGCCTGTCTTAATTGGTTCTAGCAGGTTCCTGATTACTCTAGTGCAGCCCCTGCTCTGGTCACTCAGGGAACAGAAAACTACTCATCCAGTGACCAGTATATTTGCCCTCTACCAGACTCCTGTACCCCACTGGTCTGGGTCTGTCACAATAGTTACCAAATTATTACATTTTTATAATTCTCCAAAGCAATTAATGTATCTAATTTTTAAAAACATATAAACTTCCTTTGCAAAAGAAGTTCAATTTAAGCACATGATTTCTTTATTGCTTCTAAACTGCAATAAATTAATTCACTTATATGCCAAGGTCAGGACCTGATTATTTTACATACTGAGTCATACATACTGTTTCCATTAGGATTATAACAAACAGTACTTTTTAAAAGAAGTACTGCATATTTATGTCATTCATAAGTTACTGTGTTGTAGACTTTGATCATTTAAGACAGAATTTCCTGAAGTATGAGTATAAACTGGACACTAGGAAGTTTAGACTTGAAATTAGACGAAGGTTTCTAACCATTAGAGGAGTGAAGTTCTGGAACAGACTTCCAAGGGGAGTAGTGGGGGCAAAAGACATATCTGGCTTTAAGACTAAGCTTGATAAGTTTATGGAAGGGATGGTATGATAGGATAGCTTAATTTTGGCAATTGATCTTTGATTTGGGGGGGAGGGATAGCTCAGTGGTTTGAGCATTTGGCCTGCTAAATCCAGGGTTGTGAGTTCAATCCTTGAGGGGGCTATCTGGGGGATTTAGTTGGGGATTGGTCCTGCTTTGAGCAGGGGGTTGGACTAGATGATCTTCTGAGGTCCCTTCCAACCCTAATAATCTGTGATTCTGTGATTACCAGCAGATAAGTATGCCCAGTGGTCGGTGATGGGATGTGGGATGGGATGGGATCTGAGTTACTGCAGAGAATTCTTTCCTGAGTGCTGGCTGGTGAGTCTTGCCCACATGCTCAGGGTTTAGCTGATCGCCATATTTGGGGTCGGGAAGGAATTTTCCTCCATGGAAGATTGGCAGAGGCCCTGGAGGTTTTTCGCCTTCCTCTGCAGCGTGGGGCATGGGTCACTTGCTGGTGGATTCTCTGCAGCTTGAGGTCTTCAGACCACAATTTGAAGACTTCAATAACTCGGACATAGGTTAGGGGTTTGTTATAGAAGTGGATGGGTAGGGTTCTGTGGCCTGCTTTGTGCAGGAGGTCAGACTAGATGATCACATTGGTCCCTTCTGACCCTAAAGTCTATGAGTCTATGAGTAATCTCCTGGAATATGTAAATATTCAGCACCACGTGGTGGAGTTGAAGGGGAGGCGGGAGTGATTGGCTTCATTTTCATGAAGAGAGGATTGGGGACAGCTTTGAAAAGTTTGAAAAAGGCTGATTTAAGAAATGTTAGGAATTTGGTAATCCACAAAAGCAAGGAAATTCAGAGTTGGCTAACACTTGATTTCAGTAGTAACAGAATCACACTTCTGAAAATCCAACCCAAAATGTTTTAATAGTCTTATTTGGAATGTATTTATTTATTAACTAAAATGCCTTAAAAGGAAACTCTGAACTTTTTTTTTTATACTATTGCCAAGCAATACTGAAGGCTAATACTGAAAGATTTTGGAGAATAAATGTTTGTGGTGTTTTTTACTTTGTTTACTTTATGAATTTGGCAGCATTTTATGTATCATGTAACAAGCGATTGTTTGCTGCATGGTTGTAGCAATAAAAAGCATTACTAGCAAAATAAACTTTTTTGAAGAATTTTGTAAAACTCCTCCAACATATAAACTGTTTAAAACTAGCTTCATAGAATCAGAAATTGATTACTTAATCTGTGTTTTTTTTCCTAGCTATACATTGTTTCCCCTATGTGAAAAAGCGCATTCCTGTAATGTATCAGCACCATACAGATCTAAACCCAATTGAAGTAGCCATTGATGAAATGAGTAAGAAGGTTGCAGAGCTCAGGCAGCTTTGTTCTTCAACTGAAGTAGATATGATCAAACTGCAGCTTAAGCTACAGGGAAGTGTCAGTGTTCAGGTAAGATCACATCCCTACCTGTGCACCAGATCTCATATATTGCTTTCCCCAACAAAATATGATAAATGAACTTTCAGCATTTTTATCTTTACAAAGTGTCCATTTTTATGTGAAATTATTGAATGTTTCATGTAAAAAGTATGTATCATTCATTGTCCTAGATTATTTTTCATAACAATCCGTAACAGCTTTTGACAATTAAACAAAGGACTCGAAGCTATGTGACTGACTTGTATGACCATCTTAACTCCTTTTGGTTCCAGAGTGAGAGGCTGGAACAGGACTAAAACACTAGCTTCTCACATAACAGGGGTGAATTAATTAATTAATGAAATTTGCTTAATTTCAAACCCACTCTCATGTTGGGTTCAAATGTTCTGTTCAAACTTAATCGTTACTGGGTTTGAATTCCAGTCAGATACTTTCTGAAAAAAGAAGCCCAAAAAGTGTCAGCACAGGGAGGGGAAAAGAGTGAAAATTGGAGCAGATAGTGAACATAAAGTTAAATAAAGGACATGGGTTGAGAGAACATTTATAAGAGAAAAAATTGTATACATGTGTGAGATATTGCGGGAACTGGCAGCAAGCAGTATATAGGTTGGTTAGCACTTTCCAGGCATCCTGTTCTATGACATAGGACCTTGGCCTTATTTAGTGGACACAATGGATGCACAGAGGGACAGAATTAAGGTTGCCCTGACAACCATAAATCTAGCACTTTCTGACTTTTGAGTGCTTGTCTTTACAACCTAAATGAGGTGTTTTTAATATAGCTTTTGTGTGCCTGAGTTATACACACACACACATTCTCTATCAAAGCCACTCATTTGTACCATCGTTGCTTTTGAGGGTGACAGCCCATCTCTAAAACAGGTTTTTCTTTAGCTATTAAACCTTTTATTTCTTTATTTATAATTATGTGACAATTTCAGAATTGTGATAGGTTGTAAAACAGTGTTAAAAAGATGCCTCCAACCAGTGTGCAACACACACATAGACAAGATGCCATTGGAAGTAGCAGGAGGCTGGTGCTTTCAGGCAAGCTCTGTGGATTTCAGTGCAGTCACTGCTAGCCTTCCCCTCTGTTGCTGACATCGGTAACTACCTGAGGATGGTATCAGAGCTTCTATATGCAAAAAACTAAAGGGAGAAATTATCAGGGGCCTCAAAGTACGAAGATTGGGGATCTGCTCAGTGTGACCATCTCTTTTTCTAGAGGGCGAGCAATGATTATGTAGCTTTCAAACACTAACGTAGGAAAAGTAGCTGTGTCCTCACAGTTTAAAAAATTTAAGCTTCAGCAAAGATGAGTCCATCAACAATTATATTGTACAGGGACAATACTTGTAAGCAGTACGGCTCATTTCATGATGCACTCCCTATGCTTTACAAAATGAAATCAGCATAGAGATAAATAGAACGAAGAGCTGAAGAACTTGGAGTTATTGGAAGTATTGAATATGAGGCATGACTGTAATCAAAGTAATTAATAACAGTGAACAAAACTGTCACGTGACAGCTGTTTGGCTTGTGTGAAATGAGTTGTCCACATAGCAAGGAACCATTGGGCTCCCCTACAAGAATTGAGAGGTAGTTAGTAAAAAGGGGCCCCTTCTCAAAAACTTCCCCAATAGTAGCCTGGGAACCATTTCAGACTCAAAAGGATGCCCGTCTAGAAAAAGGTTTTGATCCCTAGACAGCGACAACTTCCCCCCTCCCCCCAAAAATAGAAACCAAAACATTTATAGAAGGCCAGAAAAGAAGAAAAAATTAAGAATCCTGATCTTTCTGAACTTTAGCTCATCCTGTAAAGAAGAGGAACTGTCAGCTTTAGACCATGATAACCTCAAGCCATACGAGCAGGAAGAGAGTCTTTTCTCCCAGATGTGTTTGAGGCCTTGTTGAAGAAAGTGGTGGACATCATCAGTATTCATCCAAAAAGAGAGGATGAGCAAGCAAAGTCCGGAAGCAGGTCCACAAACAAGACAGAATTTTCCATCTCCCTGCGCCCTTCTTTGAGGAATTCTTTAGGCAAGAACACGTACTCCTTAAGATTAATGTATCTGTGGTTAAGAATATGAGAATTCTTGCAGAAGTTTAATTCTTTCCTAAAGCCTCATACCTGAGCCATCCTGAGAAGTGGCTTTAAAGCTTTGTTATGAATCATCAGAACTACTCTGGCAACTACTTTTCACAAGGGACATGGTATCATAAGCCCCACCTCCAAAACCACAATGAGTTTCATTGCTAAAGAAAATACTCCCTGTCTATTGTTTCAGAATGGACATATCCGTGGACTCTTTGAGGCTGGCAGAGAGGGCCATAGCCACAAACTCTGTAGCTGAACATCAACGTTGGTTCCAACTCTGGATAGAGGTTAATTACTCTTAGCAAATTCTCTGTGCCTCAGAATTCTCTGGCAGACTCTCAGTTGAGGGAAAAGCTTGAAGTGGTAATGAACAATAATACAGACAAGCCAAAGAGTTTGCTTCCCCTGTGAGGGCAGAACTTCCTTTCATTCCTACTCACAACAAAGATTAAAGAGAGTGATTCCTGGTAACAGAGCATCATGAGGAAACCTGGATCAAAAAGTCAATCCAGACCCTCCTTCCAGTCTAAGTCATTAGTGAGACTGCAACTGAGTGTATCTCTGCCCAGAAATAAATCTACGATTGTGGCTATCTCACTTCTTAGACACATGATTTTGGTCAGCCTTAGGCAGAGGTCTGGGAGACCCCAATAACTGATACTCCCTGAAGTTCCATTCTCCTCCCTTTCCTTATACCTCATCCAGCCTCGAGGGAGGATGAGAAATACCAAGCAGTGCAAAAAGATATTGCATCTCCTAGGAGCAACAGAGCCTGTCTCATGAAGGATGGGGTATTCTTTTAAAATGTAAGCCCTTCAGGTATCTGTATTTGTACAGTGCCAATACAATGGGGCCTTTATGTGCTATCCCAAATATTTACTAATAAATAACAAAGGTTGAGAACCATTCCCAACAAGAAGTGCCCTCATCTGGTAGTGGAAATAGAAGCCCACAAGACAATAGGATTCAGACACAAAATCCTCACCACAGATGACAGACTTTAGGATAGGAAGCACCCCTGAAGGACTGCAATAAGCAGGGAATATGGCCAAAGTGTCTAAAAAAGCATCAAATTCCTAGGGATAGAAATGATGAGGCTAGCTTCATAGGACTGCTAATTCACCTGCGATAGTAGAATGCGCTGGTTCAACCAGACAACAGACAATACAATGACCATGGCAGGCACTAGTCATCTGAAGCAAACTGTTGGCAGATAAATTCAAAATGGTTTCTGAATCAGGAAGTGTTCAGCTGTTATCCCAGAAGGTAGACCATCCCCAGAAAGGGTATTTACATCCAATCTGTTGTAACTAGGTACTTGTGCACTGAAGAAACAGATCGACGATCTTTGAGAATAGACTGGCTTATAGATGGCCAAATGGGTTTATGTACAGGACCCTAACCCTCTTACCACCTATTTTCCTGAACTATTCCTACTATCTGAACTAGTAGAAGAAACAAATATCACCGCTCTCAAAATTAGCCAAGAAGAGTGTGGTACTTGGACCTAATGGAGCTATAGCAGAGGTGACCAATCTCTCTCCGAGGTCTTGACTTTCCCATCTGCACTACCTGAGCCTGATAGCTTAACTATTGCTCTAGCATTTTTCATATTTTCAGTGAAGCTATGTGCCTCTCAGTTCTCATTGACTCAATTCTAGCAGGTGAAGGATCCATTCATTGGTAAAGGACTGTCAAGCATGCTGTCTCTGAGAAAAGATTTTTATTGTTACTGTATATTTATTTAGATTGCATTACTGTCTGGAAGTGCTAGCCAGGTCTTGAACTGTACAGGCCTTCCCCAAAGAGTTTACAATCTTATGCTTTAAGATGAGCCTCAGCAGGTGGGTAAAATGGAGAGAGTGAATGGGGTAACAATAATATGAGCATGTATTTGCATAGGGAAGCTGTGTGTACAATTTTAGATAGTTAGCAGTTTTTTAAATAATGGAGATAAATAAGCAGATCAGTATGAGCTCGCCATCTGCCTAGCATAGTAAGGAAGACATATTTCCTATTTGTTGGCAGTCTTACCAGAGATTGTATTTTGCTGCCACCCTTCCCTCTAGGTCCCCCAGGTCAGGATGCATCACATTGAGATGGCAGCATGGGGAAATATATTGATGTGTTATACCTGTTGAATAAACAGAGGAGTTTTGTTTCCTATTTTATTTATTCAGTACTTTCAACAAACAATGAATTCACTTAAGAAGAACAAACCAACCTAGCCATAACAACTAGTTTCACTATATATGTGTGTAGGTATAAATATATATAAATGCTTTAGCTGGGACAATATGGTAATATAACAAATCACCTTCATTTTAAATTCTTTTGTCTTGTTTTAGGTTAATGCTGGTCCATTAGCATATGCAAGAGCTTTCTTAGATGACACAAATACCAAAAAGTATCCAGACAATAAAGTGAAATTACTGAAGGAAGTTTTCAGGTAAACTGTCTGAATGTACACTGAATAACTTTTTAAAGACTGATGTTTTAGGCAAGTTTTGCTTTAGTCATTTACTTTAACATTACCAGTGTCATTGCCACACTAACAAGATATTCTAAAACTAACAAGTAGCATTTGATATTTCTCCTCTGGATTTTGCATAAACATTATATCTTTTTCTTTTCTATTTTTTATACAACTTCAGACAATTTGTTGAGGCTTGTGGTCTTGCTTTGGGTATAAATGAACGACTTATAAAGGAAGATCAGTTAGAATATCAAGAAGAAATGAAGGCTAACTGCAGAGAAATGGCAAAAGAACTTTCTGAAATAATGCATGAACAAGTATGTATTGAATCCTAAATACTATATATAATGCCATCCAGGCTATAGTCAACCATGCTATAATATGCACCATTACCTACAGGGGAAATATTCAATCTTTTTTTTTTCAGTGTTCTACTCTTGCGTCAGAAGTCTCCTACTATCCTGTGGTCACAACATGGTTTTCTTTAATTTTGTCAATAATTTGTCATATTTGTAAATGTTCACACATATTTACTGCAAATGCAAATGAAATAGTTTAATATTTGTAAATCATTGATAACAAGGATACAACAAAAACTCAAATTATTTTTTAAAATTGATGGTCAGTGAGTAGTCTACATGGAGCTAAGTACAAAAGTTACTGTAGGTGGTCCTTACCCTACATAAGGTTTACTGAAATGATCCCATGTTAATTGTCAGAGAGTAATAAATTTAATAGAGGGTAGGTGGCTTAAGACTTCACTTTTTAATGCTGAGAGAGAACATTTTTGTTGACTTCAGCCAAATTTCTTTAAAATAAAAAATACTTAAATACTAAGATTTTTTCTTTTAAGAAACTTAAGCATACATAATATAATTATGTATACCACCTACATATAAAATTTTCTTCTGAAATAATATTCATTCTGACAATGTTACACAAAATATTTACTGCATATAAGTGTGAACTATGATTTTCTTAGGTATATTAATTATAGAATTTAAATATCTGTCCATAAATCATTTTGTACTCATTTCATTTTGTGATTGGCACCTTACAGTCTTGTTCACAATATCATCTCTCCCTACAAAGGGTTTTCTGTTCTGTAGAGTGAATTCCATTTAATAACATTCATTGAGTTCTTGTTCTTGCAGAGAAGTAGGATTTTAAATGCATAGAACTGTAAGTTACATCTGTGTATCATCTTTAAATTTTTTATTTCTTAATAGTCTTTAGTTAACGTCATGTTCAAAATTTTACGGTGAAGCTTGGAGCATAGCAAGTGCTATATAAGACTATTCACACACGTACATCTTCTCTATCATGCTTTTTCAAAGAAGAAAATTTACTACACACGTGACTTTTAGAGTGTCACACAGCATAATGCAGGCATAGAAAACATATTTATTGTACAAAAACTTTAAAAATTGTATTTACATATTCAGGGCCGGCTTTAGGCAGATTCCCCAGAATTGGGCCCCACACCTTAGGCGCCTTTTTAATTTTTTTTACATGCCCGGCGGCGGTCCGGGTCTTCAGCGGCACTTCAGCAGCAGGAGGTCTTTCACTCGCTCTGGGTTTTCGGTGCCATTTTGGCGGCAGGGGGTCCAGAGCAAGTGAAGGACCCCTCGCCGCCGAAGTACCACTGAAGACCCGGACTGTGGCCAGGTATTCGAATCGGGCCCCGCAGTTCCTAAAGCCGGCCCTGTACGCATTGGCATAAATGTATATGATTTTCAACAGATCTAGAGTGAAATTTTTTCCCTGCTGCAAAGAGCTTATAGTTGAAGGCAGAAAAGACGGGACAACAGCGCAAATGAGGAAAACTCTATAGGAAAGATCATTGTAAGAAGTGGATTTAGAAGAAGTGAGATTGTGCTTGGTGGACAAAAATTGGGACAATTTGACTAATAATATTTGAACCTGATGTGGTAAAAGGCAGGAATCTAGTGGAGAAGTTCAAAAAGAGGGATAATATGGCTTTAATGACAGGTGTTGACTGAGCAGCAGCATATTTTGGATAAGATAATGGAGGTATATGTGAGACATAGGAGGCCATAGAGAAGAGCATTGCAATAATAAGAGGAAAAATGGCAAAGACATGGACAAATGCTTTAGCAATGGCAATGGGGAGGGAAAGGCTGTATGTTAATATTACATAGGAAGAAATAATAGGACATAATTAGAACTTGAATGTGGTCAAGAGGATGGAGGAGGTTGAGGAATCTAAAATAACACTCCAGTTAAAAGTCTGGAAAGATAGTAGCATTTTACCAACGTGAGCGAGAGGAGGGATTATAGAGACATTAAGCAGAACTAGGAAAAAATTGATTTAAGATGAGTGCAGGACGTTAGGAGTAGATGTTTGAGGAACAGACATGGGGCATGAAGATAAAATTGATTCCCTTACATAGTTTCCCTTCCTGTGATTGTGAAACCTGATACATGATCTCCCACTCCCTGCCCCAGCTGCTGAATCCCAGACCAAGCTGCAGATGGATCCCTCCTTGAAAAAAGCTGAGGGAACTTGCTGGCCACAGCACTGCAAACCCCCTTGGGGAAGGCTGCAGGGACAGAGTCCTGCAGGAGAAGGGATTCCTGTACTGGGAATGGGCTCCCCAAGGGGAAGTAGAACTGGGGGGAATCGGGAGGCAGCTGGTGGTGCTCCAGGAATCCACAGGGCTCTTCCCATTTGAGCTGCTGGATGGGAGGAGAGTGAGGGGACCCCTGGACCTGAAGAGGGAGGATTGGATGGAGAAGGGGGAAGACCCCCGGGGGGATCTCTTCCCTGAGGTGGGAGCCAATCTCCCCATCAGGTGTTCCCCATTCAGAGTCATTGGGAAAGCAACCCAGATCCTGGAGAGAGAGGTCAGGAACATCCTGGCTTTAGATGGGATCCAGCCATTTTACAGCCCATGGGCCTCACCCATGGGGCTGATCCCCAAGGGAGACAGGAAGATCTGGTTTTATGGGGGCTATCAGAAGCTTAAAGCCATCACAGTGTCCGATGCCAACCCCATGCCTAGGCCTGGGGAGATTCTAGACAAGCAGAGGGAGATGGAGAACTTGGCCCTGGCAGACACTGATAACGTGCATCTTTAGCCAGACCTGGGAGGAACAGGTGTCCCAGGTGAAGAGGGGGCTGGGCTGCCTCAAAGAGGTGGGACTGACGGTAAAAGCTGAAAAGTGCAAGGGGGGACGGCAGAGGTGTTGTGTCTGGGCCACAAAGTGGGAAGCGGCTTCCCAAGCCCAGAGCTGGCCAAGGCCAAGATGGGGGCTCTTAACCAAGACAGCCTGAATTGTAGCCCAGAGTGCTGGGAGAAGACGCCGTCCCAGTTTGAACCCCAGGGGTACTGGGGTAGCAAAAGGGTTCAAGCCGCAACTGTAAGGCTGCAGTAATGTACACTACTGTCATAATATTGCCAGTATGTTCAGCTTATACAAATATGATACATTAGAAAATGTGCTAATTCAGTTAAATGTTAGTTAAAAGTGAAATGAGTCATTCTTTACAAGTTTTAAATTAAATTTCAACATTTGAAGGTCCTTACTGTGAAATAAAATTACCGTGTAAGAACTTAAATTTTAATTACAAATTATAATTCACAGGAAACCTTTTATCTGGAATTCATTTTGAATTCTTTAAAAAGTAGATTTTATATGACTGTACCTTATTTCTATAGTTCAGAAATTCACAGAAAATTTCAGCAATTTAATTTTTGTTCTGCAGGCAATGAAAAAGCAAATTAATATCAACTGCCCTAAATAATTAGCATAGAGATTAATCAGTTGATTGCAAGAAACTTTAAATGTTATATGAAGGGGTTTTTTATATTCAAATGAATCTTAACAGACTTCTCTCTTTCTCTCCTGTGCTGCTCGCAAACATGATCAGATGGGATGGTAATATTTTTTGTTTCTGATTTCAGGGTCTCTCTCTAGTTTTGTATAATTCCTTTTTACCACTGTAGCACAGGATGAACACTTTGCTTCATGGCATAAAACTGACTCAAGTTAGGAATAGACTTTTGGTATCTTTAATCCTTTTTCCTACATCCAAAGTATATTATGGAGTCAGAGTGGCCATTTCTCACTGTGTAAGATCCCTTTTTTGTGAGTCCATAGGCACCATCCTGAGGAATATGCTGTTCCACACTCCTGGTATGGAAATAACACAGCCATTAGGGAAGAAGGGAACCTAGTTTCAGAGGGAGAATGGTGGCAGGGCAGTCCTAATGGCAAAGCACTGCAAGGGTTTTGAATGATTAACAAAGCTTTTGTATTAGCATTTTTTATATTTATCATTTAAATGGTCCATAATTCTTTCTCTGACAGCAGTCAAGAGTAAAACTTCTTTGTGTTTGGCTGAGAAGTCTACAAATGGACTTTCATTTTTATAATGCCCACTGTTCTGTCTGCCTGCATTTTTCCATACTAGCTGAGATTTGATGATTGCTTTCTCCTTCCATCAGAAATTATTTCTATTGTTAACTTGTGAAAGGGGAGCTGTCTGAGTCTCAGCCAGCAAGAAAAGTGTAATCATTTAATTAGGAAGGTGTATCATCTGATGTTGTAGCAAGGTTTAGCACCCAGTGCAATACTAGAATTGGATTCCTGGGAATAATGATAACCACCACAAAAGAGAAAACTGTATGCCGTTGAAGACAATATGAAAAATAGACTAGCTAAATTGTACATTCTGAAAATACCCCACTGTTTTATTGAGTTTATTTAATGATTTTATACGTGATTTTGTATACCTGTGATCAGTTTTGGAGTAAAGTTATAGCTCTGTTTATTTTCCATTTAAGATTGTTCCTGTTGAAGAAAAGACCAGTGTTATGTCTAATTCACTACACATTTTCAACGCCATAAGTGGAACTCCAACAAGCACAGCAGTTCATGGGATTCCCAGTTCTTCTTCAGTTGCATGAGTGTTTTGTAAAGGGAAGTAATTTTTCTTAATATATGCATGGATTTGCTTTATTATTTGCACACTCAGGATGATTTTAAAGCTAAATATTGGACACGTGCAAGCCATGTAAATTAGCACACTAATACACTGAGCACAGTAAATCTCGGGACAGGCGGGAAGAAACAATAGTGGTGGTAGACTTCTAAAATAAATAGAAAGGTGAGCATATATTTTTAAATTTTGCTGGCAATATTAAAAGTTTTCATGTCTTTGCAGAAGTCTGTCTTGGGAACTTTTATGATAGTTAATTTCTCTTTTTCCTTAGAAAGTATTATTAAAATGAATGGCACATTACAAAAAGGTGGTGTAGAATGTACGTTTGCAGATATATAATATCCAGATGTTCTTTTTATGTATGGCACATACAGATTGATTCCAAGTTCAAGAACTATTTTGGGACTAGATCGAGACACTAATTTTTTTTTTAAATTTAATGGAACTGACACTAGTAGTTTTTGTACCATTGACAAATTGTTGTGCTCCATTTTATACCTTGTTGGCATATTGAAAGTATGTGAGCTTAAAGCTAATGGAAAAATTAAGTACAACCAAAGGTCTGTATTAATGAGCACCAAGTTACACTAGAATATAAGTAGTGGTAAACTGATTTGTACATATTGTTTGTTAATACAGTCCATAGATTCTGTACATAAATGTATTACATTTCTAAACAATTTTTAAATAGTCATAGCAGCTCTCAAGCCTTCTGCTTTAAATTTAATTGTGACATGTTTGTGCTCATGCCAAGTATATGCTATATACAGTTTGTTTATTCTTGTATATAAAGAAGTGCAATATGAAGATGTATACAGTCTTTGCTATGTTAGGTTTATACACTGTTTTGAAAAAAATCATCCCTTTTGCCAAAGCAATGGAATACAAAATAAGTGATCATATTCTGTTAATGGTGGTGTAATTTAAAGCTTTTCCCATATTATTGTTCTTTTAAGACACTAATTTAGTAATTTTATATTTGGGGAAATAAAGGTTTTAAATTTTATTTAACTGGAAGCACTGTCCTGCTGTAATTAAACATTCTGTACTACATCTGTATTAAAAAAGTAGCTAATTTCTCTACAACATGTTCTGGGTTCTATTATTTGACAGTTTATACATTAAGGAGCAAGAACTAAAAAAATTCACTCATACAAAATTAGATTATTGCCATTAAAATATGACAAATACAATATGGAAGTTCTATGAATTTCTCTACAGTGGTGTTATTACCTGTGGTATACTCCTACACATTCATTGTTAGTTTATTACCTCCATAGAAATTCTGTTCACTGAAGCAGTCCTTTCATGAATCCAGCCAAAAAATACTTATAGTAATAACTTACACTGCCCTTAATAACCAGTAAATTAGTTCCATTGACCCCTCCACCAAAAAAAAAATTTTTTTTTTCATCAAGCAATACTTGAGAAATTTTTCTCATCCTTACAGCATGGATGTGGTGACATTTTCCTTAGTAAGGGGTGAATATCTATTGTCATTGTTTGCCAATGGTATTTGAAGAGACATCATTTTTGTTTTATATCACTGATACATAGTAAGTATTGGCTCTCATGGTATTTAGGTGAAATTGTGAATAACACAGCTTCAGATATATTGTTGAAAGATACCTATTTGCAAAAAAGGCAGAGGTTGTTTTACTTTAAAAAGGGAAGTAGCTAGGGAAGTAAAAAGGGTAGTGGCTAGTGAACACTTGAAGCTGTAGCAAGACAGACTTCTTTCTTTTGAGTCCTCCATCTTTGTATCAGTCATCTGTGGATGTGGGAACCCCTTATAGATATGTGTAGCTACCCTCAAAACTCATTTTATGTGTTGGGAAAATGTCCCTTCAAAAAAAATTGTTTAGGAAGTCTACCAGTGAAAATGTTTCAATGAATTTCATTAAAAAAAAATTACCACCTGCAGGATTTATAATTCAAACCACGGGTAGGCAACCTATGGCACATGTGTTGAAGGCGGCACACGAGCTGATTTTCAGTGGCACTCACACTGCCACCAGTCCGAGGGGCTCTGCATTTTAATTTAATTTTAAATGAAGCTTTTTAAACATTTTAAAAAAGTATTTACTTTACATATAACAATAGTTTAATTATATATTATAGACTTACAGAAAGAGACCTTCTAAAAACGTTACAATGTGTTACTGGCACGTGAAACCTTAAATTAGAGTAAATAAATGAAGACTCGGCAGAGCACTTCTGAAAGGTTGCCGACCCCTGATTCAAACAATGCAGCAACCTCAATATATGAAAACTAAAATGTTAATTAAAATTTGATTGTAAACAAAAATGAGATAAATTAGTCTCACTGCCCAAGAAGGCTATATTATACAAAAGGAAGGAAAGAGCATAAATGGTGAAAAGTAAATTAGACCTTTTTACTTTTGTTTTTACAATTGTGGCAAGGCACCTTCTCAGTCTCCCCAGCCTCTGCTGCTTTTAGCCCTGGTGAGACAGGCTTGGGTAATGAGGTCCCCCTTGGGACACAGGGGAAGTCTGCTCCCCGTATCTCCACTAGTCCTGTTTAAGAGTATTTTTACTCCCTTGTGGGAGAGAGTACGGCCTCTCCTCCTGGTGAGGCTCGCTGTCTTGCTGCTCCTACACTCCTGGCAGCAAGGCTCCTTCTCTCTCTGCTCTCCCTCCTCCTTCCTCCTAGGGAAGGGTTTAAAAAGGTCTCAGGCAGCCCTAAGGTGGAATCAGCTGATACTAATTAACCTCAGGTAATTCCCCCTCAGCTGATTCTAATTGCTACCTTGGTAACCCTTTCTCAGTTGAACCTGTAGTTGCCTCTCAGTTGATAGGGAGGAGGGCCTTTTAACCCTCTGGGACTGATTCCTACCCCTCCCTTGCAGACGTCTGTCCTGAGTTTATCACACAATCTACATTACATAGGAGAAGAAACCATTTAAATTGTTGATGTAACTTTTTTTTTTTAAGGGAGGATTGATTACTAAACAATAGGGCAAAGATACATTAAAATCCTTTAACCTGGTCTTTTTTTTTCCCCAAGCCTCTCACTGTCAAAGAAGCTGTGTGTGTCCTTTTAGTTTAGATGAGCTTTACAAATAAGAGTTCTCTCTCATTCTTTTCTAATACCCAGCTGAGTGCATTCTTAACAATTGACCATCTTACAATTACATCTTATAAAAAATGTTGTAAAACTAGAACTTGAACAAGCACATATTAAAGATTCCCAAAAGTTAAGAAGGAATATAACTTATTATGTACTCTAAAGTTAGAAGAGAAACAAAACGCAAACTTGTTGCTTGGCAATTATAAAATCCTGAAAGGTGAGAGAGATTCATATTTGAAATAGACATACCTCCCAGTGTTACTTCTACTGGTTCTTTGGTTTTTATTTTTATTTTTAAATTAAATCTCTCCTAGATATGATAAAAATCTTTATTAGAATCTACAGGCTACCAAAGTGACTTGGCTTTTCACTTGGTTGACACAAGAGCTGCAGCCTTAGTCAAGCATAACAATATTTTCACAAGATATATTGTTAGAGGCTGAAGTATCTGAGAGTAGCCACAGTGTCCATTTTTTTTTGTTTCTTTAAAAGACACATTAATTTCTCTTATGTGCCTACAGAAATGTTCTGAAAATTAGCAAAGAGTCCTGTGGCACCTTATAGACTAACAGACGTTTTGGAGCATGAGCTTTCGTGGGTGAATACCCACTTCGTCAGATGCATCTGACGAAGTGGGTATTCACCCACGAAAGCTCATGCTCCAAAACGTTTGTTAGTCTATATGGTGCCACAGGACTCTTTGCTGCTTTTACAGATCCAGACTAACACGGTTACCCCTCTGATTCTGAAAATTAGTTACTCCCAATCACCTTTTGAAATTCCCTCTTACAATGTATTAACTTTATTGATAATAAAGCTTTAGGAAGCATCCTTTAAAATGCAGCTCAGAAACCATCATAAAATTCCTTTTCCAGTATGTTTTAAACACACTGTAATAACTTTTTTTTCATATATAATAATAAAAATAGTGCACTTCATTTACATGGAGCCTTTCCATGTGCAACTCACATACTGTACAGCCTAATAGTCAAATCCTGTAACAGGAAAAAATCATACCCCCCAAACCTCCAAATCATTGAGCTGTACAGTATCCCTTAGGGAATGTCACTGCAAATGAGCTGTTGTGCTTTACTTCTTAGGGAGCAGACTATTCAACAAGTCATGAGCTGCAGAAGCAAACTATTATGGCTTAGTTGTGGTATTTCAGGCCTTTGCTTTTCTTTGGATTTTGATTTATGGAAGTAAACAAGGCTCTGTAAACTCTCATGACTAAAATTGCAGTCAGCCAAGACTGTTTAGTGCCAGTGCTGCCTACATCAGCACAGATTTGGGTTCCTCCTCATAAGGCCATTAAGGCAATCTCCCAACCAAATTTCCATGCATCATCACAAGCAAAGCTAAGAACTGCATCAAATGTTGGTACATCCCCATACCTGGGGTCTCAGCCTTTGAGGTGGCTAATTTCTATGCAAGTGGCTAAGGCAGGAGGTGCCAAGAGAGGATCATCTGCTCCCTGAAGTGTCTTTCTTGAGACATTTGAATCCAGGCAGTTCCGTGTCAAGACCTCTGTTTTTTCCTCATTGAATTCATGTGCTCAATGGAGGACAGGAGATGGTGATTCTGGATACTAGTATATGCTCTGAAACACTATCACAAGTCTGCTCTTCCAGCTTCTGGGCATCCCTTTTGCTCTGTCTCAGCAGTTATCAGAGATTGCAACACAATCTGAGTGCTTTTTGCCCTAAGAATTAATACTTCTTGTTCCGTCTCACTGCCATGCCATGGCTAATGGAAGAGGCTGAGGCTTTGGAATGCCCCTTTTCCTCTTTTATGCTTTCTAGATTTTTTAGATTTGTAGGCGTTTTTTGGTCCAGTTTAGTGGTTGATTCCTATCGCTGTCAGGGGAACAATCACTCTTCCTACATAGTTCTCCCACTTCTGTCTTAGTATTCAAAGAGGGCTTCAAGCTCCTATTTCCCTCACTGTCCAACACACAACTGAAGAGGAAATGCAGAAAGTCAGCCCTTAGGGAGCCCAGGTCCTCTGAGGAGTTGGGGAGTATACCGGACTCTTAGTCACTGAGGCACCTGAGAAGAGAGTGGAGCTTCCCCCCCCCTGGAGTTGAATGGGTCCAAAGGAAGTTGGGGAATACTTGAATTCACACTGCTGGAATTTTAGAGAAGATCGCCATGCTTGCTGGGTCCCAGGCATTGCGGAAAACTGACCTGCCCTTTTAGAAGTGTTTGGGTGAGTTTTGCCTGGTGGGGAAAGATATGAAGCTCCAACTCACCATTGGCAACCTTTCCATTGGCAAAGCAGTGGTGGTGGACTGGGAGCAGTGCTTGCAGAGTTACCTTTCTGTGGCTCCTGAGATGGGCCGTTTCACAGATGGAGAACCTTCTCACATTTACTTGCTCTGTTTGACTGGGTCTTCCATGCTGGGGGAGAGAGGAGCAAACCAGCTTGTTCCTGGAAAGATCCCTTGGGTTGTATATTTCTGTTTTTAAAACTCAACATTTTTCCACCAGGAAAGAAGAGCGGTAACGAGAGGAGTGCTTGCTACTGTCCTGAATTGACTTTAAAAGCCTTGACTTGAAAAGGAGGCAGAGTTGCGCTATCAACCTGGTCAGAGGCCCTGAAACAGAATGTTTGGCGATAGACTGTTTGGGGCTGATGAAGTCTCACCACTCATGAGGAAAAGTCTTAGCTTCTTCCAATATCTAATAGCAGAAATGTGCATTCCTAGTCCTGTTGACTTGAGGGAGAAGGCTAGAAAGTGCGATGTTGCAATTCACAGTAATGAAAACCTGTTCAGGCTTTTTATTTCTAAAAATTCTGACCCTTATATCTAAAACTTAAAGATGACAAATCTGAAGGGGTTCACATTCTTGCTCTTTATACACTGCCCACATTTAGGGTGGCATATAGATACAGGCACTACACATGTAGCTACGTGCCACAGTAAAAGCAGACTGTGTCCACACATCACTGTGATGTGTAGCTACAGTCAGCAGCAAAAGGCTGTGGCAGAAGGGAGGCAGGGGGGAAAAGGCTTCAGCAACAAGCTCTGCCGGAGCCTTCCACCGCTGCCAAAGCCTTTCACTGCAGTGGGGAAAGACTCTAACAGCAGGGAATCAACAAGACACTGTGCTGCTAAAAATAAGTGTAAGTATGGGAGGCACTTCTTCAGCAGGTGGAGAGCAGTATAGGATATATATACCCTGGTAGTTTAGGAGTGTAGGGCACTCTACTCAACTAAGCTGGGCCTCACTCTCTGCACTGTTTATACCCATGCTAGCTGGGCATGCAGCATCTGTATTCTACATACCGCCATAAGCACAGGCATACCTTTAGACACAAAGCTGTAAAAAAAATCAGATCTGTGTTCTTGAAGCTGCCAGGCTTCAGTCCATACTTCTTCCAAACATTATAAACTCTCTATATCAGGCTCAGTAGAAGTAGTATTTACTACCAGTCTTACTCTGTGGTAAATTAAAAACCAAAAAAAGAAAATATCACTCAGGTGGAGGGGCTGAAAGCTTTATTCCTTTTATTTGAGGGGCTTGTTCTAACATCATGTGATAGTTTCTAGGTATTAAGGTAATAGACACTTTAGAAATGCTTGTAATCAAATTAAATCATGAGAGCCTTGATATTTTCCTTCCTGTTAGTCTTCCTTTACCAACTGATTGTGCTTAGGTTTGCCAGATGTACCTTTAAGAGGAAGACAGAAAGAGCACTTTGGTCTTTACCTCTAAATTCTTTTCTCTGGGAGAAGGTCAGGATTACCAGTACAATCCTGGAAGCAGCATGTAAATCCTAGGTTTTGAGAATGAAATGCATATATTTAAGCTGAAAGTATCAAAAGCTGATCATTACCAGAGGAATTAATGTCTGGATTGCTAACTGGATGTCTGGAGTCTATTTTTTACAGCTATTCACATAAACTGTTTCAAGAAGCATATGGTTGTGGGTCTGGTGTCACCGGCTGGGAGTTGGCTCTAAGTGCCTCCAACTCTCTTGATGGAGAAGACCCACGCACATGTTATAGGGTGGTCAGACATGCTACTTCAAAGGAAAATTTATAGGTAAGACCATTTTTAATCTAATAGCTCATTATATATAACTTGTATATTAAAATGAGTAGTCCAGAGAGTTTCAGATAACTTTGGGTTAGTTGCCTTATGATATTAAGCGTGGCCTTAAGCATCTATACCATACTAACAGAAATATAAATTCATCCTTGCTGGAGTAGCGCCTAATGGTGTCTGCAGAGTACAAAGCTGGCATCGCACATCTAGCTCCAATGTATCAGAAAGTCATCTGCATTGAGTAGGGTGCTTGAAGATTTGGTTTAGAATTTGAATGGAAACTATATCATGCCACTTCTCTCATTCCAAGAATATACCAGTCAGTTTCCATAGCTTATGCTTAATTCTGAAATTGAGATATTTATCTGTTATGGCTTTCATGAGAGGAAACACTATTATGGCTGAGATACAGTTTCTGTTCTAATTCCCTTCTTAGGAATGATGGGTCAGGTGGTTAGAGGCTGAAGGAGCTTGATTGGAGGATAAGTGTATTTGGATTATAGTTTTATTGGGCAATATTTTCAGGTAACATGATTTTGGGTGCCTCATTTTTTGGGTACTTGGGAGTTGAAAATAGTTTGGCTTTTCAGAATGTGCTGTGCGTCCACCTTCCAAAAATCAGGGTCCTTTGAGATGTTTTAAGTCAGACATCCAATAAGGCACCCAAAGTCACTTTAGAATATCTTGGCCATGGTCTTGTTTTTAGGTCATTATGCAGTTCTATAATTTCAAATTTACATAGCAAATTAAAAAGGATTACTTTCTCAGTATATACTTAAATTTTGCCTCTGTTTCTGTATTTTAAGTATTGCAGAAAATGCTTAGAGAACTGGATAAGTGTCTATCTTTAAAAATTAAATTGGAATAACATAGAAAAAATAAATGTTCTAAAAAGGAAGTTCTTTATAGCTGAAACTTTCCATACCTGGTACTAGCTTTTAGTTTTCTGATGTTGTAATTGAAACTTCACTTTTGCATAACTCATCAAGAAAATGGAGAAAATCTTGACGCTAAAAACTTAATATTTAGCTTGTCTTGTGACATCTGTCCAGTATTCTTAAATTATGAGGATGTAAATTTTTTTTGTTGTTGCATCCGGACTTGATCTTAAAAAAAACCAGCCTTGATCCCATCACCTGCTCAAACTATTGTCCCATTTCACTTCTTCCATTCATCTCCAAACTGATGAAGTGCACCAGCTGCAACTGTTGTTTGGAATTCTTTACCTCCAGTTCCATCTTCAATCTGATTTCCACACTTCACTAAACCACTCTCACTAAAGGCTATAATGACCTCTTCTTTGCCAAACATCAGGTCCTCTACTCCATCCGGGGGCAGTGGGGTTCGGGCTTTGAGCCCCCCATTCCAGGGTGGTAAGCTCAGGCTTCAGTCCCCGCTCCTGGGGTCATGTAGTAATTTTTGTTGTCAGAAGGGAGTCGTGGTACAATGCAGTTTGAGAACCGCTGATCTGGTCTGACCTCCTTTATAACACAGCCTGTAGGACTTCCCTGAATGTTTTATATTTAAAGTAGAAGCATGTTTTTAGAAAAGCATCCAATCTTGATTTGAAAATGTCCAGAGATGGAGAATTTACCACAACCCTTTGGTAAATTGTTCCAATGGTTAATCATCCTCACTGTTTAAAAAAAAAAATTACCTTACATTTAGTCTGAATTTGTCTAAACTCAACTTCCAGCCATTGGAATTTGCTTTGATCCACTCATCCAGTTTTGTTGCTTCTTCGTGGACAATGTCTTCAGAACCTAACCTTTCTTGCCTATCTACCCTGCCAAAACTCTTATCCAAGGCCTGGTCATCTTACAACTTGTCTACCATGATCTCCTCTTCCTCTTCAACACCTGAAATCTCTGATCCCCTCAAGTTAAAATGCTACTGGTAAAATCTTCTTCTGGACTTGTCATTCTGTCACTCCCCTCTTTACGTTCCTTCACTGGCTTAAGTTCATCCACTGCATCATACACAAAAGTCTAGTTTTTAGTTTCAAAGCCCTTCCCGTTTTAACACCATCTTACATTTAATTCTAGGACCTATAGGAAAGTGTCCTCATGCTTTCATTCTGTGGATAATGCCAGCCTTGAGTCCTCAGTTCTCATCTTTACCAACAACCATGTTCACACTTTCTCCCATGCTGCCTATTATAAGAAGGAAAAGGTTCCAGTGTTTCTTATGTAATGTATACAGTAAACTGCAATCTGGTAACAATTAGACAGGTGGTGAGATGTGATTACTGCTTCAGACCAGATTATGCATATCCTGGTTTTTAATTTGCTTTTTTACCCATTTTCCCCCAGCTTGCTTATTTGTCTCATCTACTGTAATATCTAATCTTTTATATTGGAAGATCTTTGGGGGTAAAGATGGTCATTTACCTATATGTTACCTAGATGCGTAGCAGAATGGTATCCCTGATGGGCTAGCCTAATTACACATAAGACACTACATTAGAAGAATGTTACTAAGGTTGCAAAGTCAAGCACTCAGAGGTTAGAAAATGCCAGAAATAATCTTGCCTGTGTAACCTTAATTCAGCCCCCTTTTTAAATGCATTATGATACAGTTTTTAATTACATGATCACATGCTGTTGTTTCCACAAGATTCCTGCCTCATTCAGTTCACAGAATTGACAGTGCTCATTTAATGAGAAACTGTTTGATTTTTTTTTGCCATACTGTTCAATGTGTGTATCTGAGTGCTTCACAAATTTAATGAATTTATTTTCATAACACTCCTATGGAAGGAGAGGGTGGTATTCTTTCTGTTTCACAGACGGAGCACCGAGGCATAGAGAGAATAAGGTCAAATTGTCTGTATTGTCTAATTTTGGAAGCCAAATTGAGAAACTGAGGACCTAATTTTTCAGAGTACTTAGGATTGTATAGTACTTAATGTAGTCAAACATTGCTCCCATTGAGTTCCTAACCTTTGAGTGTTCAACTTTATAACCTTAATGTTCTTTTAACATAGGTTTTTTGTGTGTAATCTTCTAGGTTTTTAAAAAATCAAACAGAAAAAACAGAAATTCCATCGTGTGTCATCATATTGACATGGTTCATCAGCAGGGTTGGAACCTATAGATCCACCACACAGTCCTCTGACACTGACTTAATAGAGTAACAGATAGCAGTAATAGGTGGTTATCCTCTATGAAGACCAGCGCTGAAGGAAGATTGGACACTTGGCAGTGTGTTTCACAGATATTTGCTGACAGAAGAAGAATGGTGGGAGTGTTCTCTAGTGGGCACAGACTCTTCTGCCCAATCTCCCCAAGCCTGACCCCTTGTGCCCCATCCCCTCCAACCTGTGCCTGTCCCAGTCTTTTCTCTACCCCACCAATGGCTGCTCATCTCAATCCCATTCTCACCCAGTTAGTCCAGTCTCCGCTCCTCAGGTGCTCGTCCCATTCTCCTTAACCAGTACATCTTACCCTCACTGCTCCTCACTCCCAGTCCCGCTCTTCGCCACTCCCAGCCAGTCTCAGTCTTCCCCACACCCCATCCCCTGACTCCCCAGTCTCCTTGCCCAGACAGTCCCAGTTCCCACCTTCACTCCTCAATCCGTCCACCACCACCTCCCATGGCTCCCAGTCCCAGTCTCCCACCCCAGGCTTCTCATCCAGTCTCAATGTCCTTGCCTCCCCATTTCCTTGTCACAATCTCCTTGCCTACCTAGTCCCAGTTCAACCTCCACTCCTTGTCAAACTGTCTCCCCAACCTCGACCTCTTCCCCACCCATCCCATTCATTCCCAGTCCCTCCTACCTGATTCCTCAGTCTCAGTTCCCCCACATATACATACCTGCTGTCTACCCGTCTTCCCCTACATTTCCCTCCCCAGCATCCAGACCTAGTCTCCTGGCCTAGCCAGTCCCAGTCTTTGCTCCCCGGGCTCCTTGTCCCAATCTACTCCCCTGGGCCTCCTCTGCAATGTCCTAGGTCCAACTCGAGTCCCCTTTCCATTTGAATCTGGTGACTTCCTTCTCCAGGCTGCTTGAGTGCCAGCAGAGAGGTTATTCACAGCCTGCGGCAGGGGGGACAAGACTCCCACTCTTAGTTCCAGTGGTGGGATCCACCCCAGCCTGGAGCAGCCAGGGATAGCCATGACAGGGGAAGTCCCCCGTAGCCCTGGGGTGGAGTATGCCTAGTCACTCTGTGGGGAGGATGCTTGTGCTGTCTGGTTACATAGAGGAGCTGTGAGGGGATGGTGCATACAGAGTCTGGTCACACACAGGAGTTGCTAGAGACTTGAGCATGGTCATTGAGGACATAAAACTTCAAAGATTTTAGCAGTTATTCTATTGAGCATGTGCAAACTGATTTTTTTCAAAGGTTTATAAGGTGGTCAGATTTGGGCACATTATCATGGGGACAGCAAAAGCTACATCCTTGACCCAAAAGGCCACACCTCACCAAATTTGAAGTCCCTCCTCCAAAGTTTGGGGGCAATACAGGTTTCTAAAGACGAGTTCACCAGAGTTTTTTTAACACTGAAAAGCATTGTTTTCCCTAGCCTCAATCTCAGAAATGGCTGGATTGTTGTGGCTGACATTTAAAAAAAAAAAAAAAAAAAAGTAATAATCAGCCTGAGGCAGACACCCAGCATGGAAAATTTCAGCCTCAATGGTTAAAGTTTGGCAAAGTTTATAAACACATAAAAACAGAGTCTTATAATGGGAAGTGTCAGCAACCTTAATAATAGGCGGTGCTACCAGCCCTGCCTGTAATAATAATCATAGCAACAACTGGACAGCACACCCCTTCTAGTTTTGCATATGACCTGGAACCGACATTGTAGAAGTGGGTTGGGTTCCAATGATTTAAATCCAGACATCCACCCCTCCCCGTCTCCCCCCGCCCCGAAATTCAGAAGTATTTTCAGAAAAGGCTCTAATGGAAATTTAAACTTTTGGAATTTCCTGAATTTTGTGGGCTTGATTTCCCAATCTTAATGCTGCAGTAACATGATTTTGTTTCATATAACAACTAAGACATTGTCTAAGAAAATGTGATGACAGAGAAAAAGAACTATGGGTAAGTAAATTATTTAATTTTATCATGTCTACCAGATTTGCTTAACTGCTGAAAGTAGGTATGTGAGAAATAGTGAAGCACACAATTTAAGCAGGCTTCTTTAGCAGCAGTCATGACTGAAATATGTTTTCGTCTTTCAACTATGTCTCCAGATCTCTTTGTTGACAGTTTCGTTGACACACTTAGGAAGGGAACACACCCTTTTGTGTTTGTTTCATATTTAAACATGCGTAGACTATATTGTTGTTGGGTGTTACCTCTTGATTACATTCTGACATCTTCAGTTTCTCTGCCCTTGGTTGGATGCTTATTTTATACATCATAGAGTGTAGGTTTCTTCATTTAACACAGTAAGGCACTGAAAAAGAATATTTTAATTGCCAGTTTCTCAGTCTCCTCTACCCCCACTGAAGCTGTCTTCCACCAAAAATGGGCTCCTCCTCGTCCTTATCATTCTTTCAGGTCACTTCCTTCTCTCCTAAGCCCCATCTGTTGAGTGCTGCTGGTTCTCCATACTTAAACCTGCCCCAATTTTCATCTGCCTTTCAGACATTTCTGCCAATCCATGTGCCCCCTGCTAGAGCTGAAAACCATGAGCAGGTCCTTTGAGGAGCGTAGGTTGCCAGACAATGAGGTTTGCATAAAGTGGCATAAGGGCAGTTTTTCATGCAGCCAAGAATCCCAACCTCTCTGCCCTATATTTCTATTTCAGGAAATCATAAGGAATATCCTACACTAATACCGCCAACCTGCCCTTGCAAAACAGCTATTTCCCTGGTGTTATTCACCTAGGAATTAGCCAGTTTTCAAAGGGTTATGTGTCATGTTCTCTCACACAACACAGGTTTATTTTATGGAGTCTTGATTAATATCTAAAAAAATTACCACATTTTTGGAAACACAAACAAAAAACGTGCTTATTTTCAGAAACCTTAAAAAATAACACCAAGGAATACAAGTTTTTCTATGACGTGTTGGAGTCACTTCACTTCTAACTTTGAAATTAAGTTTTACAGTTGCAGGTACTAGTAACAGACAGACACCACTGTAGTGAAAATAGCTGTTTGTCCACTTAATTTTTCTCAGACAAGTCACAGTTTTTTTAATCTCTGTCTATTCATCACTTTTGCTTGAATGAGTCCCAGACTTGATACCATATTGTTATGATTTACTATCAGTTAATTTGAACATCTTCATAGGCCAACAATTACCGTAAGGCAAACAGTTTTTCTACCCTGGTCACACTTGTCTGATCCAGAGGTAGCACAGATATTTCTAGGCTGACTCAGTTCTATTCCCGTTACAAGAGAACAGCTTGCAAGAAGTCTGTTTATTACAGCACCTTTTGTCCCAGAAGTCTCAACAGGAACTATACATTAACACCCCTATGCTGTAAGGTCTATAGGGAGGGAACAGTGCTTTGTGTTGATAGTACATAGTACTATGTAGGTGCTCTCTCAGTACAAATAAATGATAATTATTACAGTCTGTATTTTTTCCAGGTAATGAACTCCATGAATTGAACACATCTTGTGTCCATTTCACCTTGAAAGTCTTTATTAGCGATAGGGCAAGAGGGACATCTACAGAGTTTATGGTGCAGGTGAATATATTCAGAACACTTCATAGGTTATGTAAATCTTTCTTTTACAGGTGTAGTATAGTTGGAAGATTTGCAATTACCTTCATGAGCATTCTGCAATCTGACTAAAAGGAACGAGATCTTTTTGTGTGTGACGGGGTGTATCAACCCTGCACTGGCGAAGCAAGGGTTAAAAACTAGTTCTTGACCCAAGGGGCCTTGCCCCTCCAGGGCACGCTCCAAGTGGAGGGAACATTCAAAAGGGAGCAGATCAGCTCAGTCTGGGCTAAGGAGAACGGTTGTGTGCAGGGTCCTCCTGCCAGGAAGCCATTGGAACTCCAAGCCACCATGGTTGAGCCTCCTAGCTTGTCCAACTCCAGAGACAATGCCAGAGGGACTGGGGCAGGGATAGGAAGCGACCAAGGGAACGCACTTAGAGGTATTGGGACTTAAACCCCTGTTAAGGTACCCTGTGTTGAAGGGCCCTGAGTCAGAACCCAGTGGAGTAGGGCAGCCCCGGATTCCCCTGCCCTCCCCACACTCACCACTACGTGACACTGCCCCTGATATTGTCGCTAGGCAAAGTGGCCCGGTAGACTCTCACTGGTAGGTGACAATACCTATGCTATAGCTGCTAGGTGGTGTGGCCTTTGAACTCTCACCAGTAGGCATTATACCCCAGAGTATTGTCCTTAGGCCCTAGCCAACTCCCGACAATGAAACACAATTTTATTAAGTCCCTGCCATCTCCTAGTTATATCATAATAGTTGGTGTTGGCCAGCCTAGGAGAGAATCATAGACTCTAAGGCCAGAAGAAACTCTCATGATCATCTGACCTCCTGCACATCACAGGCCACAGAACCTCCCTCACCCACTCTGTAATAGACCCATCACCTCTGGCTGAGTTACTGAAGTCCTCAAGTTTTGATTTAAAGACTTTAAATTTACAGAGAATTCACCATTTACTGTATTTTAAACTAGGAATGGACCTGAGACCCACGTTGCAGAGGAAGGCCAAAAAAAAAAAAAAAATCAGGGTCACTGCCAATCTGAGTTGGGGGAAAATTCAATTAGACCCTGAGCATGAGAGTGAGACCCATCAACCAGACACCTGGGAAAGAATCTCTGTAGTAACTCAGAGCCCTCCCCACATAGTGACTCATCTCCAACCATTGGAAATATTTGCTAATAGCAGTCACAGATGGACCGTATGCCATTGTAAGTAGTCGTATCAGACCATCCCCTCCATAAATAAATCAAGCTTAGTCATGAAACAGTCTCCTTTTTTTGTCCTCACTGCTCCCCTTGGAAGGCTGTTCCAGAGTTGTCCTGAAATTAGTATTTGTATTGTATAAATTTGCCCTCGTCTAAGGGGTTTGTGTGTTCTAACAGATTTTATGACCTCTCTGTTTCCAGTATTATATAAAAGCTATTGCTTGATCTTAGTAAGATCAGACAATTTAGCTGTTGCAGGAAATTTCAGACAGTTCCTCCTGCTCACTGAAAAAGTTTAGACAGTAGTGAAGAGAGTTATTTATTCTGCTTTGCTGATTATTTTATTCTATTTTGGATAGAAAAAACTTGGGGTTCTTCTGAAGGACTGTACTTAGCCTCAGGACTCAGCATCAGTGCTTAGCAGTCTACTTGCTTTATTCCAATGTTCATAATAGTTTGTGTTTGTATATCTGTTCTACAGTCAGTCTAAGTTTTCATTTAATTCGTTGTTAAATACTTCGGTTCTAAAGATTTGAGTTCTTCTGAGTGAGTCTTTTGTATTGTCTTTACGTGTGAAATTTTGGCCTGGAGGGGTTGCACTTTCTTTCTTTCTTTCTTTCTTTTTATTGAGAACATATAAAAAACTTTGGAAATAGTAACCTCTTATCCACTTTTCATCCTCCTACTACTACATAATTACTGTATTTTGGTCACTTTTCTCAACTTTTCAAAAATAACATGAAAACATTGGGCTTTTTATTTTGAATCACTGTCTCTAATGATCATTCTTGCTTTCTCTCTTATTTATCATATTTATTATCGTAGTACCTACCTCGTGGCAAACCGAAAGCAGGGCCCCATTGGGCAAGGCACTGTGCAAATATGAAATAAGAAACAACCTCTGCCCCAAAGAGCTTACACTCTAAACAGACAACACAGACAAACAGTAAGGGAAAGGGGTAGACATACAAGCAGAGTGAACAATGTGATGGTGGCAAATGTCATGTTAATTGTGTGACTTTGTTTTGTCATTTAAATCTTTTCAGTGGGGTTATGCTAGCAGGGGATTAGCTAGCTGGAAAGACAAAGGAAGGGAGGAGGCAGAGAGTTGAAGTTAACACCCTGGAAGAGAGAATATTCAGAGTGAAAACTGCAGAAAAAAGGCTGACATCATGAGTGTCCTTCAACTGCTTGTGCAGCTGCTGTGCCAGCTTCAGTCTCTCGCTGGCTCCTCGTTGCAGTTTATTTCCCAAAGGTCACCTGGGTATGGGGAGGGTAAAGAGCACATAGGTCAGGGGTTGGCAACTTCTGGCACACGGCTCACCAGAGTAAGCACCCTGGTGGGCCAGGCCAGTTTGTTTACCTGCCACGTCGGCAGGTTCGGCCAACCGTGGCTTCCACTGGCTGCAGTTCACCATTCCAGGCCAATGGGGGGGAGGGTGGAAAGCGGCGCAAGTGAGGGATGTGCTGGCTGCGGCTTCCTGCCACCCTCATTGGCCTGGGATGGTGAACCACGGCCAGTGGGAGCCGCGATCGGCCAAACCTGCCAACATGGCAGGTAAACAAACTGGCCCGGCCCACCAGGATGCTTACCCTGGAGAGCTGCGTGCCAGAGGTTGCTGACCCCTGGCCAAGGTCTTCTGCAGCCCTGCTAAGTTTAGACCTACATGAATAGTGCAGACGGGAGCATTTCTGTCACCCCTTTTTCCTCCTCTGGTTCACTGAAAAGTCATTATACATTTAACCAACATTTCTTACATTTAAAAGACACTTCTGTCCAACCTGTCTTCTCTTTCCATGCTGAACTGAGTCTGAGCCCCAAAGCACTTCATCTTCCAGAATGACAGAAAGCCCTCATATGTGGTAGAGCTGACTCTGTGCATCACCACAGCTGAATAAGTACTAGAGTATGATTTTTTTAACATTATTCAGTTCCTGTGAAGCTTTTATCTCTCTCTCTCAGGCATATGCTCATGTTTCATTGACATTCCACTCCCATTGAAATTAGACACCTAATCTATATTTAGGAACCCAAATAAAAGAGGAAAGGATGCATTCAAAAATATTCTCCTTGTATGTGCTATAAAGTTATGCAAGGCATTTCTCCTTGCTCATTACTGTGGTAACTGAGTTAATAAAAAGCTATATATCTGCAATCACAAATCAGAATTATGAATAAGATTATTTACCTTATTGAAAGACTTGTTAGGCCTTAAAGAGATATTCATTTATGACCTCTTTAATACCCACTTAAATCCTGAATTTTCTATCCCTTCCAGTTACTGAAACATCTCATTGCACAGTATTAAGTGGTGGTGAGGGTTAATAAACTAGTTTTTCACTTCGAGATAGCTGACTTCAAATGAAAGTTGAAAACTATTTTTGTAATCTCACTGTAGCCCTTGGTGGACACCTGTTCTTTCCACGCACTCTAAAACATCAGTCAGTCTTCAAACAAGAGGGGTGGCTGTAAATTGACAAGTAGGTGACTTTATAAATCAGAATTTAAACTCATTGGCAAACTTGGAGGTTGAGGTAGGGGAAAGAATTGCCCAGAACCTGCCTGCAGTATCTGACTCAGCTCAATTTTAAAAGCATCATAGTTACCAAATCATCAGCTGCTTGAATTATAAAGGAAACATGGATAAGAAATGCGAAAGAACACACACATAAGGGTAACAAAGGTAGCACATAAAATATAGCTTTGTTTAGGAAAACTGCTCAACTGATTACCCATGCCACCTTTCTTGGAGTTTTTTGGATACTGAATTGCTTAAGAAAAGGACTCAAGTTGTATTTATTTCATTTTATAGAGTTTTATTAGCCACCATTAACAACAGAAATCAATACACAGTTATCTTTAGCAACCAAACCTGTATCAAAGAATGAAATCAGGTTTGTTTGACAAGAGCTGTTTCCCATAAAACCATGTTGACTAGCATTAATTATATTCCTACCCTTAAATTCTCTGTCAGTTGAATTCCGTATCAGCTTTCTGTTATTTTGCCCAGGATTGACGTCAGGGTAACCAGCCAATAGTCGCCTGGATCATCCCATTTCCCCTTTTTGAATACTGGTACAACATCAGCACTTTTCTGGCCTTCTGAATTTCCCCAGTAGTCTAAAATATATTAAAAGTTAACATCAATGGGCCAGAGATCGTTTCAACCAACTCTTTTATGACTTCTGGGTGCAAGGTATTCAACTTGCTGATTTGAAAATGTGTATCCCTAATAGATGGCAATGCTTAACATCCTTCAGAGTTACTAATGGACTGGAAAGTAGTTCATCATCTTCATGTGATACAAGCACTTCATCCTGCTTCTTTCTAAATACAGAAGAAAAATATTTGTTGAATACTTTTGCCTTTTCTGTAGCAATATTAAACATTTTGCCATCTCCATCTAGCAATGGGCCTATATCACTGCTAGAATTTTTTTTGTTCCCAAAAAGCTCCTTATTGTCTTTAGCCATTCTGGCCATGGATTTTTTCCTTCCTAGCAGAGAGAGGCATAACAAGAACCAATGCCGGTAGCTGAAGCCAGACAAATTCAAATTAGAAAGTAGGCACAATTTTTTTTAACAGCAAAGGTGATTAACCATTAGAACAAACAACAAAAGGAAGGTGGTAGATTCTCCATCTCTTGATGTCCTCATATCAGTGCCTGGATGCCTTTATGGAAGATATGATTTACTCAAACACAAGTTATTGGGTTCAATACAGGGGTAGCTAGGTGACCTTTAATGACCACTGATAAATAGGAGGTCAGACTAGATGATTGGCTCATTTGTTCCGGCCTTAAATTCTAAGAATCAATGAATCTAGAACTTTCAAGGCAGTATGAACTCATTGCCTAGGGTAGACACATGTACAGTGTTTCACAATCTGAATTAATAATAGTAACTTGTTCAGCTTCAAAACTTACTTTACAAAAATCTTGATAGGAACTTGTTACAAAAACAAGAGCATACACTGTAACGCTGATAATCTTCAAAATACATACATACGCATGTACCCTTCCTTACTATTAGGTTCCTCATTTCAAGAAGTAGTCAATTGACTGATTTGGGTCATCACGCAAGACACAATCTCTATTAATTATCACCATATCTTTGCTCAGCCATCAGCTTTCAGCACAGTTACTGTTCACATCAATAGCTGACATTGCAAACACAGATGAAGCAGATGACTGTCATGACTGTATAGGTGAGCTAGTGAGCAGCCTCAACAGCTGCAAAAGAGAAATGTTCAGTTAAAGGTACCTAGCCAAGATAGGTACTTGATATCACCAGAAGGCTTCCCAGGTGGCTGGCCAAGGGTCTCAGTCATCTCCCCTCCAGATGTCAGATGTTTTGAAGGAGTCTGGCCATTTTATCCCATTTCTTGTGGGTGTTACAAGTTGGCTCCTCTATTCACAGAAGCGGACATGCACCAATCAAATGGTGACCCATATTTCTGACACAGATTTGAAATGTCCAACCAAAATGACAGTTGTCACCTCTCATCATCCTGTCAGAAAATGAAACATCACTTCTGGATTCTTGCAACTGGCTCTGGAGAATTCCAGTCTCTTTGTACAAAACATCTTGTGCCTAATCAGTGTATGTAACAAAAGTTAGGCCATAGCCATTTGTACAGCCATCTTGGGTCATACATTGAATACCTGCTGCTGACTTAGCTCCAGTCAGCAACCGACTTCCACAAGTTTCTTTCCCCAGCACACTTCACATGGCTATGCTTGCCCGACTTCCAGTTTTTCCATTAGCACTTTGCTGACTGCTGAAATATTCAGTTTAAGTTTACAAAGTTTATACGAAGTCCATCCACATTCTGTGATGTTCTTTATACTTGTTTTAACAGTCCACTATGCAATAACACAGTCACTGTTGTTCTCCAGCAGGCAAGAACAGCTCTATAAATCTTTCATTTCTGTTCTCCTTATTTTAAAAATAATTATAAGACCAGTGTATGTATCATTGAGGTGTGTCAATGCCTTATTGATCAAACCATTACATTTCCGATTATTTTACTGTGTGATCAAGTGTCCTTAGAACACATTATTTGGTTTCAATCACTTTCATTATTGCCTCTTCCAGCATAGCTGTATTTCACTAACTTGTAGTAACAAACATGCTTGATTGCAAATACTACCCTTACTCCTTAACGTCATCCTAATTTAAAAGAAATCAATCTGAACACAACCCCTTCCTTCCGAAGAGAAGTCCCCCAAAGGCAAATACTGTCATTAATATTTACATCACGCATAAAGCTGTATCAATGTTTAGTAACTTTCCTTAAAACTTTTTTGCCAAAATAATGTATTCAGTTTAGTTCCCTGTATTTAGCACTAACTACTTGTGATGGGTGTCCACCCCAAACAGGACTGAAAGGGGTGAAGGTGGCCAGGTAGGTCTCTCAACTCCGCAGGATGCATCTGCAAGCAGCTTCAGCTGGACAGGAACAGGCAGGGGCCTATAAAACCAGAAATCTGGCAATAGACAGAGGCTGTTGCTGGGAAAGGGCAGTCACTCTCTTGAAAGAGGGAGGAGGGTTTGGAGCTGGTGCACCCAGAGCAAGGAGGGGAACCGCGAGTGGTAGGAAGCAGTCCAGGGAAGGAGCAGTGAGGGCTGGGAGAGGAGAGCCCAGAACTGTTGGGTGGAGGGTCCCTGGACTAGGAACCTGGAGTAGTGGGGTGAACTGGCATGGGCAGTGAAAGGGAAGACTGCCTGGGTCACTATGGGCGTGACAAAGACTTTGGAAGATTGTACCCTGGAAGTGGGGGAACACTGTGAGACCTAGCGGGAGGGCTGAGTCACGAAGAGGATGCTGTGGTTCCCGGAGGGAAAAAGGGGCTGCAGACCAGAGAGAGATGGAGTGACAGCAACTGCAGACAGCGGTGTCGCCCTGTAGAGCTAATACCCAGAGTGACCAGGAGGAGGAACCAGTAAAATGGTGAGTGGTGCACCCCTTGACACTACTGTATCTGGCAAAATCATATATTATCTTAATATTTAGTATCTATATTTCAATTCATTCATTCAAAGTAGATTAGAGAAAAGGAAAAAGGTTAGTTTCTCTTCAGCTAACAGTGTGGTTAACCGGCTTCCTGACTTGCCAGTGCTCTTTACATGTTCTTGTGAAAGGCTGAAGAAATTCTACCACTGGGATTTAAGTTTCTATTTTCTCAGGTCTTTGTCTTTTCTCTTCTGAAAAGTCTTGATTCCTGGGTAATTCTTAATTAACTGTCAGGATCCAGGGTGAAAGTAGGCAGGACTTGTGGCAGTAACATAGGAGCCAGGAACCAAAGCCAGGGGTCAGAGCTGGTGGCAGAGTCAAGAGTCAAACCAAAGGTCAGAGTCAGAGATGGACTCAGGAATCAGGTCGAGGGTCAATACCAGGTATCAGGGTCAGTGCTGGGATTCCAGGGGTTCAGCAGGACTCAATATCCAAGCTGAAGCCAAGGTCAATACCAGGATTTTAGAGGCATAGAAGTGGGGTGATCATGGCAGCTAGCTAGAAATCCACATTGTTGTCTGGACACTTCCTCGTACTCCCCATGGGCTGATGTAGGCACTAAGTCCATTGTCAGTAAGATCACTGATTAGTGGAACATCCCATGATGTGCAACCTCTGCAAATTGTTGTGTGGCAGGAAGCAGCTGGGTTAAAGATGCAGTTGGATGGCAGCATAAGGCGGTTGCTTGTCTCGTAGACCTCTAGTTCCTGGGTTCAAGTCCACTGGTACTTCTAATTAGCAATATGTCCTAATTTTGAGAGTTTAGTCACTACACAAGCCACTGATATAAAAATGTTTTCAGTCATGTTTACAGTTCATTTACTAACCCTCCCTTTCACTGTTACAGTTGAAAAGTTTTCTGCAGTAATTTATCTAACTACAAAGGATGATCCAATCACTACCCAAAAAATTAAGAGAATAGAGACATAGTATCATAATTTAAATGTATATAGCACCTTCCATCTCAAATCACTTTGAAAACAATGTATAACACATACAAAACTCACTTCACCCTGATGAAAAATGGAGCAATAGTGTGGCAATAGTTTAACAATGTACATCAACATTGCACAACAGTTAAGGAAGTAAGGAACAGGATAGCTAATTGAAACTGCTGTTGGACTGTAGGAATGAAGGCTGTAATTATTGAAGCTGGAAGTTAGCCATGCCACTGGAGCTAACTCTTATCTCTACCTTTCACCTTGCCTGACTTTTATGGTGAAGATACTCAGGTGTGGTGGTGTATCTTTCAACAACATCTTAATTGATTCCTCCCTGTCCTTTCTTACACAGGTAAACATATGGCTTTGCCACAACTTCTTTTAGATAATCTCAGAAGCACTTTACTTGGGTAAGACAAGGAGCATCCTTAAACACAACTCCATATCTTCCACATTTATCCGTAGTTTATCTATAGCGCACTAATCACAGGGCACATCACCTCAGAAATCCTGCTTGCCTTCATTCTTTATAACTCCAGTGTCGTCATTGACTCTGGATCATCATCTCCTTTCGTATCTCCTATTTCTACAAATCTATCACCAGTTCTGCAGCTCTGTTTATGACTATGTTAAACGCTGAAATATTTATCCATACATTCATCTCCTCTCCCCTGGACTATTTGCAACACTTTTCTCTGTGATTCCCTCAGCTTCTCGGACTCCAGTGTGCAGTGTTGCTGCCCACCTTCTCTCACATCTACAGTACAGTCACAATACCTCACAATCTCATCTAAAATAGAGCATTTCCAACAGCACAAATGCCCCTAGTACTGCAGTCGGGCATTGGTTCTTAACTGATACTGAAATGGGAGTGCAGCTTACTGAATCACCAGCTCCACTTCCTGCAACAGTTCCTAGGTTTTCATGGTGGTTTTCTCATGGAAGTATTGTCTGGGCTCAAATCCAGTTCAGCTGACAAGATTAGGCAAGATCAGAGACTGAGGTGGAATTAGCTGTAGATCAAAACTGAAGTTCAATACATAGCTTTATATTTCATTCTATTTTCATGTTTGGAAAAATTCCTAGAGATTAATATCGAGATTCATCAACCACTCCCATTTCAGCACCCCGTGGGAATCATAGCAGTGAGATGGGAAAGACCCACTGTATCGCTGATTCTCAAATTGTGGTCTGTGTACTACTTGCTTGTGTCCTGTGAAGAGCTGGCTTGTCGTATGGATTGTAAAAGCAGCTAGAAACAAGAAGGAGCCATCCTAACTTCTTCATTATGTAGACAGGGAAGAAAGGAGCCACAGCAGGACCAAATCCCACCAGCTGAACTGGAGCTGCCAACCATACCTGGGAGTCACCAGAGGGCTAACACCCCCAGCAGGACAGGAATGCCAAAGGGAGGTTGGAATCAGGCAGAGTAGCAACATTTTCTAACATTTGTTTGGATCCTCATATAGACTTTATTATAAAAAAGTAAATAAGGGTAAACTCTTTGAACCATGAGCAGGAATAATTTACAATATAAATATGGGTAGTTTCCTCTTACAGAGAGAGAGAGACTCTAAAATAGCGACGTGTGAATTAGAACATGCCAAACAAGCTGAAAAGCTTCTGCTGTAGAGCCCCTATTTTATGAACTAATTTGGGATTGAGAAGCTCATAAAATTGAGTATCTTATAATTTACAGTAAGTACGGTACATACGTTAATTTATTAATTGTTCAGTGGTAGTGTATGTAACAAATGTATACAGTGTGCCTATTACAGTCTTGCTCTGTGTGCGCATAACCTCTGCTCACTGCTCAAATACTTACATGGGTACCTTGTTGTTCAAGGGATAAAAATAGGTTATATATCCATTCATGAGATCTGTGGTCATAAAACAAATGTTCTACTGTACTTGGAAAAAGGCAATTAATATATAACCTCATTTATCAAATGAGAGGCCACAAAGTACAGCCCTGCTATAAAACTGTTATGTTGAAACCAGCATTCCTGTACTGCACAAAGAAAGAAAGCAGATAGGAGTTTGCTGCCTGGATGGAGTTAGGTTATGCCTACACTACGGGATTATTCTGATTTTACAGAAACCGATTTTTGGAAACAGATTGTATAAAGTCGAGTATACGCGGCCACACTAAACACATTAATTCAGCGGCGTGTGCCCGTGTACTGAGGCTGGCGTCGACTTCTGGAGCGTTGCACTGTGAGTAGCTATCCCATAGTTGCCACAGTCTCCCCTGCCCATTGGAATTCTGGGTTGAGATACCAATGCATGATGGGGCAAAAACAGTGTCGCGGGTGATTCTGGGTAAATGTCATCAGTCAATCCTCCCTCCGTGAAAGCAACGGCAGACAATCATTTCATGCCCTTTTCCCTGGATTCCCCAGGCAGACGCCATAGCACAGCAACCATGGAGCCCATTCAGCCTTTTTTCACTGTCACCGTATGTCTACTGGATGTTGCTAATAGACATGGTACTGCAGCACTACACAGCAGCATCTCCTTGCCTTTTGCAAGTTAGCAAAGATGGTTACCACCTCTACTGTACCGTCTGCTGCTTTGCAAGTTGATAATAATGGTTACCAGTTATACTGTACCATCTGCTGCTGTCATGGGTGCTCCTGGCTGGCCCCAGTGAGGTTGGCTGGGGGCGCATGGACAAAAATGGGAATGACTCCCCAGATCATTCTCTTCTTTAAGTTTTGTCTAAAGGGAGAGTCAGTCCTGCTTAGAATATCAGACAAGCCTACTAAAAACTAGAGAGGCAAACGGCCACTCCAGGTCAGAGCCCCAGACATCCAGCAGAAATGATGAGCTGCATGCCATTCTAGGGGGTGCCCCTGCAACAACGCCACTCATTGCTTTCCTCCTCCCCCACCCCTCCTGCGCTACAGTGGCAGTTATCCCCCCATTGGTGTGATGAAGTAATAAAGAATGCAGGAATAAGAAACATTGACTTTATTGCCTCTGCAAGCAGAGATCGAAGGGGGGAGGGGAGGGCAGCCTCCAGCTGCTATGATATTCCAGGCAGGAGTGAATCTCCAGGAGATAAAGCTTCAAGAAGAGAATGACTGGGAGTCATTCCCATTTTTGCCCAGGTGCCCCCGGCCGACCTCATCAAGGCCAGCCAGGAGCACTCACAGGAAGACGATGACGGCTATCAGTCCTACTGTATGGTCTGCTGTCTGCAAGGGAAGGGAAGGAAAGGGGATGCTGCTGTGTAGCGCTGCAGCACCGCATCTGCCAGCAGCATCCAGTAGACATATGGTGACATTGAAAAAAGGCGAGAAACAATTTTTTTCCCTTTGCTTTCAGGGGGCAGGGCTGACGATATATACCCTGAACCACCCGCGACAATGTTTTTGACCCTTCAGGCTTTGGGAGCTCAGCCAAGAATTCAAATGGTTTTTGGAGAGTGTGGAAACTACGGGATAGCTACAGTCATCAGTCGCCCCTCCCCCCGTGAGAGTCCAGTTCATTCTTTGGCTTTCTGGTACGCTTGTCTCAGCTCCTTAAGTTTCAGCAGCACTGTGTTGAGTCCCTGTTATAGCCTCTGTTATAGCCTCTGTTATAGCCTCTGTCCATCATACTCTTGGAGATTTTTTCAAATGTTTTGGCATTTCATCTATTGGAACGGAGTTCTGATAGAACAGATTCATCTCCCCATACAGAGATCAGATTCAGTATCTCCCATACAGTCCATGCTGGAGTTCTTTTTTGATTCTGGGACTGCATGGTCACCTGTGCTGATCAGCTCTCCACGCTGGGCAAACAAGAAATGAAATTCAAAAGTTCTCAGGGCTTTTCCTGTCTACTGGCCAGTGCATCCGAGTTCAGATTGCTGTCCAGAGCGGTCACAATGGTGCACTGTGGGATAGCTCCCGGAGGCCAATTGCGGCCACATTAATCCTAATCTGAAATGGCAATACCGATTTTAGCGCTACTTCCCTCGTCGGGGAGGAGTACAGATATCGATATCAAGAGCCCTTTATATCAAAAGAAAGGGCTTCGTTGTGTGGATGGGTGCAGGGTTAATTTGGTTTAACGTTGCTAAATTCAAAATAAACTCATAGTGTAGACCAGGCCTTAGTGTCACACACTAGCAGAAGAAGAAAACTGGTATTGCTAAAAATTAAATCCTGACAAATACGAAATGTTCAAAGGGAATTTGAACACTTAGCGAAATGGCAGAAATACTGAACTGTTTGGCAATCAAAGCATATCTCAGTTTAACACTGTTACTAAAACAGACAAATATGAATCTAAGCCTTGAATCATAATAATTTATAAGGGATTTCCCTTGGAAGGACAGACCTGACCTACTTCTAGTTATGCAAATTGTCCTTCCTTCCAGTTTCTTGAAAGGGTTGAGTAGCATCATGAGAACTTTTTTCCTCTTAGAGATGCATTTATAAGCGTATGTTACTAAAAATCTGGAATAAATTACGCTGTTTGGCTCTTGAAATGCTTTGACAGAAGTCATCATTTAAACACGTTTAATTCCATCCCAATCTACTAAAAGTGACATAGGATTTTTTTGTAAGCAATGAAAAAGAAATAATTTAGCATATGTAGATTTGCATGAAGCCCATTTTCTGAACTAACTGTACAGAATTTTGCTCTTGCCAGGTATATTCTCTCACCCATGTAAAACAGCAACACATGATAGGGTAACGTATGGCACATGTCATTGTGTTATAAACCAAATTAAACACGTATTAGGAAGAAATAACCTGGACAATTATGCTGTGCCTAAATAAATTCCTGTATATTGTTTGTTTATGTGCACCCATGGAGCATTTGGAGATCTCTTGGGATGAAAAACTGTATATAAACATAAACTCATCAGTGTAAGACCATTACACTGTGACCAAAAAAATAAAATGAACAGGATGTACGACGCAAGGTAGTGGCATTGTACAGTATCCTGCAAACATCATAAAGAAATATTAAATTCTTTACATTTGCACAGAGCCTTATAATGTCAAGGCACTTTACAAATATAATTTAATAAAGTATAAACACATCTCTCTAAGGTAGGTGCTAATCATATTTTACAAATAGGGAAACTGAGGCATTGGGAGCGTTGGCTTGAGGGGGAGGGAGGGTTGGTCATGATGAGAGAGTCAGAGGGCCAAACGAGAGCGACCCCCCATGCACCAGGCTGCAACACCACTCAATTTTGGCCCTGCCACTGGTTCACACCGTACATAATAACGTACTTAAGTCTGCACGCGCCACTGGTTTATGCAATGCTGCATATATGGAAGGTACTGCACAAGGAGTAAAATGTTTCAATGTCCATATTTTATGGAAAATGCATGTGTCCGCCTTCAAACACACACTGGACTGTTGACATAAACATTTATAATTAAATCATAAACACAAGGTATTCAGAAACAAAGTCCCAGTTTAGACAAACTGGAAACCTTTAATAGCCTTAAGAACAAGAATTAAGTACAAAATACTCCAACTGTGCTCTGGATTTATTTGCTGTCTTCACTTCACTATGGGCTGCTTTTTGCCATCCTACAGAAGGAGCAAGATATTGCTCCATGTAAATGGGGGTGGCAGAATATTATCCTATATAATCAGACTGCTTGGTTATTAGTTAAACTATAACTTGTGAGAGGAGATATGTTGGAAGGCCCCAGTCATGAAGAAATAATGTTTCCAGTTATTAATTGAAGAGCATTGTTATTAATTTACAGCCTTGTTTTTGCTAAACATAATTTGCTTTGGTAAATCACTCTGATCCTGACCTCCAGATAATAGCTTAGAGGAGATAAGGTTTGTAGCATGTACTTTAGAATCATTATATTTTATCTTAGATGGTTTTTTTTCAGATTCATACTTCAGAACATCCGCCAACTCTTCCATTAAAAAATAAATTAATGAGACTGTAATTATGAATGTTGTAATAAAGACAAGGAGTAATGGTCTTCAAAAATCTACCATGCTTCGATACATATACTGTGTAAGGGACACAGCTAGGTCCCATCACATCAGTGAAAATAGAGAATTTGAACTTGTCTATGTACTTAAGTGGCCCCTCTCTCCATAATATCTGAGCTCCTCCCAATCATAAATGAATTTATCCTCACAACTTCCCGGTGGAGTGGGCAGTAGTATTGCTCCCATTTTATAGATGGTGAATAGAAGCATAGAGAGATTAAATGATTGTGCCCAAAGTCATATAACAAACCTGTGGCATAGCCAGGAATGGAAACCACATCTCCTGAATCCCACCCTTAACCCTAACACTATCCTTCCCTCATTATTGGAATGCATTTTAATAGCCCACCATTGGTTTCATCCTCATTAAATTCTATAGTTCCCTTTAATAATAGCAGCATCTTTGAGTGACAGATGATCTGGCCTCAGTTATACATGCCTTCATCCCCTCCTATCTGAACCACACCAGTGTGATGCATCTGTGCATGAAGCCTTCACACCTTAGGAAAGTCCAGCTATAATGGAATGTTGCAGTGCCCCTCAATAACACATCCACCATGAACACCTCAAGCCACACACTACACTGGCTTCCCATAAAATATCCAATCAAGTTCAAAGCCTCAGGCCTTAGTATCAAGGCACACAATTGCCTGGACCAAGTACATCTAAAAGACCACCTACAGGTCCAGGATGAGGACTGTGATCAATCAACAAAGCCACTCTGGCACAATGGAATGTTCTACCAGAAGGGTAAAGCTTATCCGTGCAGGAAACAGAGCTTTCTTGGGGGGCTGAGCTGAGCAAATGCCTCCAGGACTCATCACAAACCTCACCACTTTCTACTCCGAGGGCAAGGCCCATTTCTTTGACCTGCCTTTGTTAATATAAATAAACAGCACAGGTACATTTATATGTTAAAAATAAAATCACTAAAACAAAACATTACACTTTTCACACACAGCTTCCCTGGGGAGCTATGATCGCAGGCTATAAATCATGAATGGTATGGAGACCATGAACAGAGAAGTGTTGTCTACCCCTTAACATAACAAACAAACCAGCAGTCACCCAATGAAATTAACAGACAACACGTTTAAAACAAACACAACAAAGTACTTCTTCACACAAGGCACAGCCAACTTGTGTAACTCATTGCTAGGGATTGCTGTGAAGGCCAGAAGTATAACTGGGTTCAAAAAAGAATTAGACAAGTTCATGGAAGATTAGTCCATCAATGGCTATTAGTCAAGGTGGTCAGGATCCAAACGCAAGCTCTGGGTGTCCCTAAACCTCTGGCTGCCAGAGGTTGTAACTGAATGACAGGGGATGGATCACTCAATAATTGCCCTGTTCTATTAATCTGGCCACTGTCAGAAGCCAGGCTACTGGGCTAGATGGAGCAATGAGTTGACCTAGTATGGCCATTTTTATGTTAAGAAGAAAGAGAGAATGAATCACAGATGTTAGTCACATCCCTTAGTACCCTACCACAAGGTGCTCAGATACTTCAGTAATGAGGGTGGTACAAGGACCTATACAGAATAGACTAATTAGGCTGGTAAGGCACCTTCATTTGATAAAACTTTCTAGTGCCTCTTTAGTTATATATCTAAATGCTGAATTAAGGGAAAATATTTTTTCCTTTTTGGTGTCTTACTGGAAAGTATTTTCAAAAGTGTAACTTCCTCATCCACTGGCCAAAGGTCTTTACTAATCCCATTATTACTGTT
The DNA here is from genome assembly GCF_025201925.1 of Gopherus flavomarginatus. NCBI lineage: Eukaryota > Metazoa > Chordata > Testudines > Testudinidae > Gopherus > Gopherus flavomarginatus. Next base: position 271,527,577 of record NC_066617.1, read on the forward strand.
TCATAATATTCATTACGGCAGAATCTGACACAGATCAAGTGTCCTCCGAACACTTTGCCATACTGGTCAATGTCAGGCTAGCTACAGCTCATTTTTGTATGTAGCTTGAAGACTGTTTTTTTGTGACTGCCACAATGTGTCTGTATCAGTCATTAATTAGTAGCACTGACTTTTTTTCCATTTTCTTAACAAAAGTTGCTTTGCACTGGATAGATGTAGTAATAATAACCATGGTATGTTCACTCCAGAAGGTTTAGCATCTAGAATGGTTGCCTGTGCCTTCATATTTTTCTGTCTTGTTCCAGTACTAATTCCAATATTACTAAAAGAGTATGTTTCCCCTTTTACACCATTTCTCTGAGTTCCTAACTTCTGGCTTTAAGACAGATGCTGAGTTAATGACGCAACTGTGAGCCACAACAAATATTTTTATCTAGATAAGGCACTGGTATTACTTAGCTACCTTTTATTACATTAGCACTGAAATTTCTATAATCTTTGTTTTAATTTAAGATAACCTGAACTGGAGGTAAAGACTGTTAAGGAGGGCCAAATCAGGCATGCATTTAACATGCTGCTTCTTTAATTAAAAACAAGAGAATTGCAGGTCCTATCCCCAAAACGTCCTGCAAAGGGAATGGTATAGGAATGCAGTGCACTAAACCAGCTGAGCATTTGGTTAAACACAACGAAAAAGACCTATCTAAATAAATCATGAAGTTTTCTTTCCAGCAATTTCATAAGAGGGGCCTAGAGCTCATTCTTTCACATTGTGTGGTGATTTCATTTAAAAGTTATTGCTGCTAAAATCTTCATTTACAGTTTACAGAAAGTGTATAGTACAGGTTCTAGGAAATGGAAAAAAGTAATTTTTTTTGTTTTATCGTAAGAACACAACCCTTTGAGTGAATGGTAATGTTATGTATAATCAATTTCAGAAGGGGACACCTGTCCCCAAACTTCCAACCCTGGCCAATATCGACTTCTAGAAGTAACAGATTCTTGAATATCTAATGGTAGGTTTTCCAAACTAAGGAATGCATCTCTGGACACTGAAATAGTCTCAGCATTCAAATCAGATGACCTGAAGTCAAGCTACAAGATTCGCTCTTTTATTTCTGTTTTGTCTTCTTGATGTTATGTTAGATTGTGAATAGTGTTTTGCATAGCAATTTCCACATCTCCTCCTCCATCAAAGCATCCACACTCTTATTTTCCCTTCTAAAAATATGCTCAAACATCTTATAACATGATAATTATTTTGCATCATATGCATTCATTATTTTAAATGGGAAATATATAATTCAGTTAACCAACACAGCACTACCTGCCATGGCACAAAATAATTACGTGACTACAAATCAAAATATCTCAATATTTCTGCTTAAAATTGACTCATTTTGAGACAATTCTTTAAGGTGATCATGCTTAGAGAGTTACATTGGTCAAAATACAAAAAGCACGTCCAAAAGTTACATTTGAATGTGTGCTGTCCTGCTAATAACAACATGATTCATCTTGCTACACTGATTACATAAGTTTAGAAAATACTTAAGGAGTTTGGTGCAGTGCCCAGTAAACCAGTTTCAATGTATTGCATTGAGGAAATAGTTGGACTAATATAATTGCACCTTGTTTAAAGAGAACTGAGAGTGACCCTCAAAAGTTAGGACACACCCAAAAGTTCAAATGTTTACCTGACATCAGCAGGTCTGTCAATTAGGTGTCTCATGAGGGAAAAGTTGGGATGAAAATATTCAAGAGAATAGCCATTGAGATGGTGATTTGGTGCATCTTGTACCAACCAGATACCCAGATTCTGCAAGGTGAGTACCCCCAACTCTCATTAATCTCAGCGGCAGTTAAGGATGCTCAGCACCGTGCAGCTTCAGGTCCAGAATGAGAGAGAGGCAAGTGAACATGAAGAAAATAAAAACTAAGCTAAAAGAATATGGTCAAAATGCAAAAAATGCTCCCTTCCATTAGGAAATGTATTTCCCATTACAAATAATAAAATCATAGGGAAAAGTACGAGTACTCTCTGACCTTTCCTATGCTGTATATATTAGTATTTTACTGTTTCTCTCTCTCTCTCTCTCTCTCTCTTTTTTTTTTATGTACCTTGGACTGTTTGCATCCTTTCTAGCCTCACTATTCCCAGGAGACCAGCTGTCTTTTTCAACACCAGTTACTAGCCAATTTGATTGACTGTGTTTTATGAAATCTATATTTGGCACATTGAACCAGCACTCACTAACTTTTCATTTGTACTTTGAGGGAAGGAAACAATGTAAAATTGTCATTTTCTCCTTTCTCTGTCTCCTCCTCAAAGTGCCTCTCTTAACCCCATACCCATAGTGCCTTTTTATCTTTGTCCTTCCCTTTTTTCTCCACACACCTTCATTTAACATAATAAATAGATGAAGGCATTATTTTAGTGTTTCACTGATGAGGGCACACCTATTTCGTGTTTCACTATTTGGACATCAGCAGAAAGGCCCAACCATCCAATTAGCATTCCCAACCAGATACCAAGGCCTGGTCTGTGCTACAAAGTTAGGTTGATATAAGCCACCTTATGTCAACCTATCTGTGCATGTGTCTACACTCAAATTTGTCTCTATCTGATGCCATTAAATGCCCTGTTAAGATGATGCAGTAAGACTACCTCCCCAAACAACATTGAGTCCTGGTCATCCTACTGAGGTTGATGCCTTGCGTGAGTAGACACCCCGTGACCTATGTCAACCCTAACAACCCTCCAGCAGCTGTCTTACAATGCTCAACAGTGACCACTCTGGTCACAGTTGTCAACAAAACTGCCTAGAGGTCATGGATCCTGGAAGCCATCTCCCCCTCAAAACATCCCTGCATATTTTTGAAATGCCTTTTTCAGATTGCCCCCTTGGCAAGCACACCTAGCAGCTCTTCCTTGCTGTATGTAACTGGCCAGCTAACCATGCTGTCCTCATGCACTAAACATGCTTCTGCCTGGAGCAGACTGGAGGTATTGGATCCCCTGAGCCTGTGGGGAGAAGAGGCTGTGCAGACACAGCTACAGACTAGGCACAGAAATGCGGACATCTATGAAAAAAATGCACAGGGAATGCAGGCAAAGGGGCATGACAGGGGTCAGCAGCAGTGCTACTTGAAAGTGAAGGAACTGCAGCAGACATACGAGAAGGCCATGGAAGGCAACTGATCTGATGCTGAGCCACAGACCTGCTGCTTTTACAAGCAGCTGCTGCATGTTAGAGACCCCACCAGCACCCCACAGATCACCATAGATACCTCAGAGAAGCCTGAGACAGAGACCCCTGCTGTAACTAGCCAGGATGAAGAGGAGGAGGAGGTGGGGAAAGATGCAGCAGGGGAAGTCCAGCTATGATGTTTGAAACTGCTGCAATCTAGCCAGCCCTATCAGCCGAGCACAGATGAGCCTGATGAAGGGAAAAGAACCTTAGGTTAAGTGTGTATGCATTTTTCCTTACAGTGTTTAAATGTAAAGATGGCACCTAGCCCATCCTCAAGTTAATAAAACACAGGTATTGACTTTTCATTGTTTTACTGTTATCTGCTGCTGATCCTCAACACACTGAGGGAGTTGTTGGGTTTTCTGTTCCTCATCCAACTGCTGTAGAGGGGAAGACAAGTTAACTCACATGCAGGTCCCAGTTCAGAGCTTCAGACCTCAGATCTGAACCCTCCCCCTGGTCTCTCAACAGCTATTCCTGTGCTCTATGGCTCCTCAGTACATCTGTTTCTTTCAGGGAACAGTACCAGGGTTTCTGTGCACAATAACACTGATTGGTTGAAGAGAGAGGAGATTTGGATTTCACTAACAATGTCATGTTAAATTGACAGTGAGTATGCTATTGCTGCACTGAATGAGTAAAAGTACCATTTCAATGGCAGAATAAATTGCTATTCAGAATTAGAGTATTTGAACCAGGGCAGTTTAAGTGCCCAGAAAGCCAGATGAATTCCACCAGACATAGATTAGCTCACAGCTTCTCCACGGGTTCAGTCTGAATTATGACAGTTGCACTGTCTTACTGTTTTGCCCTGAGAATGCTCTTCTGAATCTCCTAATTCATTTTTTTCCTTTATTAAATTCACATCAACTTGAAATCTAGTCTCACTCATATAATTACCAGTACATCACAATAGGCACTCCAGCAACAATGATTACAGATCAGAAGTGGATTGATTCCCACTACTAACCAACAGATAGAAAAACCCATTCAATTTCTGATGCCATCTCAGCCAAAATAGCAAACACTCCCTCCATTGCAAAACACTATCTCTCTTTGCATCCCAAAACATCTTTGTAGATACGGGGAGCATTTGCAGAGTTGCCATTCATTCCTGCCCATTGCTGGTTCTTCCATGAAGCCCAGCCTCGTCATGTCCCTGCATACGACATCCTGCCATCTAGTCAGTGGTTGGCCTCAAGTCTGACAGACTGACCTTGAGGATCAACAACTGTAAATAACAGATAGCTATATCCAAAACCAAAACATGCTCAGGATTGTAAATCGACACCTAAAACACCCATCTTTGAGCCACTGGGGGAACAAATCAAAAACAGCAACAAGTTATATTGCTACAGATCCCTGGAACAAAACTTTCACACTAGCAGCCTATCTCACTGAAGGTAATTGTGAAAACAAAGCCAGATTCTGACCAAATACAAAACCTGTGACTGAATTGCACCTCCATCCCTAATCACTTGACTGAAGCCAAGAGATGAAAACAGGGATGCACAAACTACAGTCCAAAGACAGTGACAAAATGACTGTAAAAATCACCATGACAGAGAAGAGGCTGAGAAAGAGAAACCGTTTCTACTCTAGTGTCCAAAATGCAAGGGAATGTGAGCATTTCCTCACATTATCAGGAATTATAAAATGTTTTTCATGAAAAACTGATGTGGAAAAACTGCCTAATTATGGGAGAAAAAGGAGAGATAGCAAAGATAGCAGCAAGCTACACACCAATCTCATCTCTGGCAGATTTCACCTGTCTCTGACAGATACCTGCAGGAGTCTGTCTTTTTCCCCATTGGCAAGCCTTATATATTATTGTGCTAATAAAGTACCATTGAAGTGAAAATGACCACACATAAAACAAGATCAAATTAAATAAACAAACTGGGGGGAATCTCTAATGTCTTTCAGTTTTGGTGATCTTGGATGATACGTGTAAAGAAAAGTAGGTGAAACATTTTTGGATTTTTTTAAGTTGATTGTGTCCTATTAATTTAGCCTATTGCTGCTTGTTTATAAACTATAAACAGTGGCTTATCTTGCTTTATGTTGTTCCTTTTTATGGGATCCCTGAGAAACAAATGTCACTTCATATTTCTACGTAATATTACAGTTGCAGTCTTCATTGTTTACTATTGTGGGTATGTAAAGAATTGGCCTGGAGTGGCGAACCGCATCCAGTGGGAGCCGCGATCGGCTGAACCTGCGGATGCAGCAGGTAAACAAACTGGCCTGGCCCGCCAGGATGCTTACCCTGCACAAGCGGCGGCCCGACTTTGAGAAGCACTGCCCTAATAGGATCCTGTATAAAGGATGACAATTTTTGAGGCAGTGACAGACTAACTATATGAACCACATGAAAAATCAAATATGTGAAATTCATTCATGCAATACCTTTTTTGGGAACCTCCAATGTACCTCCAGTGAACTGGCATGTGCTTACATACCAGAGAGGTTTGGGACATATTCTCCCTAATCTCCATACCAAGGTTCAGGACTGGTACCATATCAATCTAAGTTGTTTGCAATAACACCATGATGAAAATTCTGAGAGAAAACTTCATGGCTCATTTGCAAATACATTTTTCAGATTCAATGCTGTTGAAATTGAAATATTCTGCTTTGTGCCCTGTGGCTCTTCTTAAAGAAGAACTCCGAGAAGATACTTGTGGCTAGATTCACAGCTGTGCAAAGTAATGTAGCTCCGCTGAAGGCAAAAGAGCTATGCTGCCTCGCACAAGTTAAAGTTCTAGAGCTTGGTGGCATTATACGTGCACGCCACAACTATTTCCCTAATTTATTTGCCAGTGCCTCACATTCCTTAATAATTCATCTTCTTTATTGGAGCATATAAACCATAAATTTCTATTATAAGCATGCTAGTCAGACTTGACAGGTGGCACACATCTCATGTGATATTCACACATTCCTGCACAGTCAGAGAGGTCTAGGAGAAGGGAGGAAAACAGACTTGTTCACACAATACCCTGTAATCCAAGGAAAGGTGTGATGAGCTATGAGACAAGAGCCCATGATTTCTAATTCCAGCTCTTCTCCTGACAACTCTTAATGTTTTGGTGTACCTCACAATTATTAAGAATCCCTTAGGGGAGATATAATTATGATTCACCCTTTTTAGAGCCAGAGATCCCAGGCTCAGCTTGCAGATGACCCAGACACGACTGTCATTACCCTTGGCAATTTTGTCTCTAGCCACTACCATACTCTGTTCCCAGGGTTATGGAGAGAACACGGGAATCCTGGTACCCAACATTTTAGTGCTAATTCACAAATAGTCGTGTAATTCAGTGGTAGTGTGTGTGTTTTCTCCGTTTATGCAATCATCCTCATAGAGCAGGGGTGCGCAAACTTTTTGGGCCAAGGGCCACATCTGGGTGGGGAAATTGTATGCATGGCTGGGGCAGGGGGTTGGGCTGTGGGAGGGAGTGTGAGGTGTGTGGGGGGGTGCGGTGTGCAGGAAGGGGCTTAGGGCAAGGGATTGGGGCAGAGGAGGGGTGTGGGGCATATGAAGGGGCTCAAGGAAGGGGATTGGGGTGCAGGATGGGTGCAGACTGAAGGAAGAGGCTTAGGGCAGGGGGTTGGGTTGCAGGAGGGGTGCAGGGTATGGCAGGAGGCTCAGGGCAGGGGGTTGGGGTGCAGATGTGTGGGGTCTAGGAGGGGGCTCAGGGCAGGGAGCTGGGGTGCAGGAGGGGTGTGAGGTGCAGGCAGGGGGCTTAGGGAAGGGAGTTGGGGGGTGGGGTGCAGGCAGGGTTCAGGCTTTGGCCCAGGGCTGCTTACCTAAAGCAGCTCTGGGGTGGCAGTGGTACCTCCAGGTACCTCCCCCGAAGCTCCCATTGGCCATGTTTCCCCGTTCCTGGCCAATGGGAGCTGCGGGGGGCAGTGCCTGGAGGCAAGGGCAACAAACAGAGCCCTCTGCCCCTCGCCCCCTGGTGGGCCACAAGGAAGTGGTGCCGGCCACTTCTGAGAGCAGCGGGGGGCCCACGGCGCCGGCAGGGGCAATCCCACGGGCCGGCTCCAAAGCCCTGAGGGGGCCGGATCTGGCCCATGGGCCATAGATTGCCCATCTTTGTCAGAGAGGCTAAAAACATATCTTCCCCCATCTTCACTCTAATAGCTGCGGTGGAAGAGATTTGTGCTGTGAATATGAAAGTTGTGAATTCAAAGCCATATATGTTAATATGAGGTCCTTGGGATAATTATTAGGACTGTCGATTAATCGCAGTTAATTTTTTGTGTTAATCACGTGCGTTAATCACAATTTTAAAAAATTAATCGTGATTAATCACAGTTTTAATCACACTGTTAAAAAATAAAATACCAATTGAAATGTATTAAATAGTTTTGGATGTTCTTCTACATTTTCAAATATACTGATTTCAATTACAACACAGAATACAAAGTGTACAGTGCTCACTTTATTATTTTTATTACAAATATTTGCATTGTAAAAATAATAAACAAAAGAAATAGTATTTTTCAGTTCACCTCATATAAGTACTGTCGTGCAATCTCTTTATCATAAAAGTGCAATTTACAAATGTAAATTTTTTTGTTACATATTTGCACTAAAAAACAAAACAATGTAAAACTTTTGAGCCTATAAGTCCACTCAGTCCTACTTCTTATTCAGCGAATTGCTAAGACAAAGAAGTTTGTTTAAATTTACAGGAAATAATGCTGCCTGCTTCTTATTTACAATGTCACCTGAAAGTGAGACCAGGCGTTCACCTGGCACTTTTGTAGCCAGCACTGCAAGATATTTACATGCCAGATATGCTAAACATTGCATGCCCCTTCATGCTTTGGCCACCTTTCCAAAGGACATGCTTCCATGCTGATGATGACACTCGTTAAAAAAATAATTAGTAAATTAGATTTGTAACTGAACTCCTTGAGGGAGAATTGTATGTCTCCTGCTCTGTGTTTTACCCTCATCCTGCCATATATTTCATGTTAAAGCAGTTTTGTATGATGACGCAGCATATTGTTAATTTTAAGAACACTTTCATATGGGTGACCTACAGCTGACAGGATCTGTAGAACATTAGCAGTGCAACACTCCAATGCAGAAACTACAGAACCCGAACCACCAAAAAAGAAAATCAACCTTCTGCTGGTGGCATCTGACTCAGATGATGAAAATGAACATGCATCGGTCTGCACTGCTTTGGATCGTTATTGAGCAGAACACATCATCTTATGTCCTCTGGAATGGTGGTTGAAGCATAAAGGGACACATGAATCTTTAGCACATCTGGCATGTAAATATCTTGCAACACTGGCTAAAACAGTGCCATGCAAACACCTGTTATTACTTTCAGGTGACATTATAAACAAGAAGTGGGCAACCTTGTCTTCTGCACATGTAAACAAACTTGTTTATCTGAGTGACTGGCTGAACAAGAAGTAGGCCTGAGTGGACTTGTAGGCTCTAAACTTTGACATTGTTTTATTTTTTAATGGATTTTTTTTGTGTGCCTAATTCTACATTTGTAAGTTCAACTTTCATGATAAAGATATTGCACTACAGAACTTGTATTACATGAATTGAAAAATACTATTTATTTTATTTTTACAAAGCCAATATTTATAATAAAAAATAAATATAAAATGAGCACTGTACACTTTGTGTTCTGTGTTGAAATTGAAATAAATATATTTGAAAATGTGTAGAACACCCAAAAATATTTAAATAAATGGTATTCTTTTATTGTTTACAGTGTGATTATTCATATGATTAATTTTTTTAATCATGCAATTAATCATGATTAATTTTTTTAATTACATTACTGTTAAAATGACTTTATTTTGAAAAACATTGTATTTTAAATATGTTTTATTGTTATATTTTTAGTATTTTCATTTTGGTTACTGATAACTGTCTTTTTTAAGAACAGGCTATCATATTTATTATAGGGTTTGTCTGAAGGAGATTGATCAGTATGAGAGAGATTTTGCTCATTACACCAGAGACAGGAGGACTCTACCTATTCAAGTTCAAAAAAGGTCAGAATTTGATCAATAAAAGTGACTTTCCAGACAGTGAGTATCATTCTCCAGGGTGTAACATTAATAATTATTAGGGGACTGCTTTCCTTAGGACAACACTGCTAATGTTCTACAGAGCCTGTCAGCTGTAGGTCATCCATATGAATCCAGCTCAACTCAACAGGGATTAAAAATCTCAACTAATGGAAGTTAGGCGACCTCTATATGAAATGAGTGGGTCTTAGCTTTAGCTCCCACAAACGCACCACCATATTTTGTGCTAATTGTAAGACTTTACCAGAGAGGCCAGCAACATCATAGGTCTTAGAAACCAAATGGCCCGTTACTCCTAGAAAAAATTACCTCCAAATCAAAGTTGAAGAATACTGGCATGAAAGTATGTATGGGAAGCTTGCCCTGTTGCTGCCCTGTGGATAAAAGCAATGGTTTCCTTCACCAGGCCCGCACAAATGCTATATCCATGCAATATTTTTTAAAGCTGGAGTGTATGTACAATGGGGACACATTCGCCTGGCTCCCTCTTGCGGCCAGAGGTGTTTCCATGTCGCTATCTCAAGTGGCATATCATTTTTCTCAGGGTACTCATCAGCCCTCCCCTGAAACTGGATCAGTAGCCCAAAGTAATTCAAAGTAGTCCTGAGTGTCCTAAACACAACATCCTTCGTTGCAACCCCACAGTTCATACCCAACTCCAATGCTCCTGTTGACCATCAAGCTTTGGCTTAAAGAGCCAGAACACCCTGTTACCATATGATTATATGTAACTTAGTTGAAGCTATGCAAATAAGCTTGTTAAACAATTTACATAAAGTGTCAAACAGGGGACTGCACAAAACTTGGCTGCTATGGATAGTCTGTATTGCATTAAATAAACCTCAAGGCAGATTCCACTTTGCTATTTTATGCTATTTGCTGCAACAGTGACCTTTGTAATAACTATGCAAGCTAACTACCACTGCGTCTGGTAACCTTGTGCATGTCTTGCAAAGAACAAAATGCAAACTAATTTTATGATAGTGGATGACCACAGAAGAGTCCATTGCACATTCTTTTCCAGTTGTAGTAAAATAACGTTCCCAGTCTTTGCTGAATGCATCAGTTGTACTAGAAAGAGTGTCTATTATGTGTAAGGCTTCCTTGGACGAATCACTTAATTTTTCTCTTCCGCAGTTTCCTATCTGTAAAATGGGGACAATAACACTTGTGAAGATAAATCCATAAATGCTTGGGGGTGAAGGGTGTTCAGTTATTGCAGTGATGAGGGCCATAGAAATACTTGCATAGATATCCATCATCACTGTCTATAATGGGATTATCTCACTGTCCAAATCAGCTATCACTGTTCATTTAAACAGATATCCTTTTGCTTACAGCACAACAAGATTGATTTGTCAAACCAGCTATTGCTTACAAAATATAAAATAAAAAAGAATCCAGGAAACCACAAGCATTCCCCTACCTCTGTTTGTTCTCAGAACTTACATCATACCTTACAAGTGCACCTTACCAGTTTACCCCACTCCTTGCCTTAACATCTACAGACCTGGTGTTTTCTCTCTGCTTATTATTGTCAGTTTTTAAATCTAAAATGTTAAGTCATAAAACAACTACAGAATCTTTAAAAAACATATGGAACATATTCTAAAATTATAAGTAAAATCATTACTAACATTACTATCCTCATTTTCTTTACTACTCTTGGATTTATACCAGTACTGACTTGGTCCCCCTTAAAATGAGTCAGTCCTTGAACAACAATTAGCATATTAAAAAAACAACCCAAGATTAACCCCATCCCCTCTGAAATGTTAAAGTTCCTTCCTGTGATGAGACATGAAAACAGAGAACAATCTCACTGACTTTAATAAATGTTAAAACTGAGTGATATTTTATGACACCTAATTTAATGACAAACTAAAGTAACCCATCAGTGAAAATTCCCACCCCTGCAGCTGAACATGCTGTTTTGTATCATGATATCATTTTAGAGAGGGCTAACTTGTAACTGAAACCTACACAGTCTTTTACAAAAATCACATACTGTACCTTCTAACCGGTTGTAATCACAAAGAGTAATTCATACTTCAGTCTTGAAACCTAATGTTGTCCAAACCAATTACATCAAATCTTCCCAATCTCATGTCAGTTCTGAGTTCCACTGGGTTCTTCTGTTTTTCAGTGCTAGCATTCAAAAGTCTTCTCCCAACCTGGGGAGTCATTTCAGAAAAATTTGGGGGGCGGGGGCGCAAAGTTGTGACAGCATCACTGCTTCCACCTTCCCACTGAGGCTATGGCTGCTTGGGGGCGGGGTGAGAGGGGTTAAGAGGTTGGTCCCATTCTGGAGGGCAGCAGAGAGTTAGCATGCCAGTTAGGGGTAGGAGGAAGTGATGGGCCAGGAGGGGAGGTGTCTAACCGATGGTTGGCCCCTGGTAGGGATTGGGGCCTGGCTCAATTTACTCCAGCCCAGGCCACCACTGCTGCTTTCATGTCTGGCCTGTGGGACCAAGGGAGTGACACTGACTACACAGCGAGTAGGAGTCCTGGCCCAGCCCAGGCTGCCCCACAGGCCCAGGGAAGACACCATAATGCCAGCAGGCAAGCAGCTATGAAAAGTCCAGGGTACGGAGAGCAACTTCCTCCTCTGACACACACCTCATAGCAAATAACACCCTATTCACAAGCTTGAAAATGCACTGCTTTTCTTGGTGTCAGGGTGAAAGCAGGACAAAGTAAAGTTGCTTCCAACCATTTTTTAAATTGAAAACTACTTTTAACAGTTTTGGCACACAGTGCACCTCTTAGACTGTGTTAAAGAGGCCAAGTTTGGAAATGTAAATCCCTTTTAGACCATATTCTGCTCTCACTGAAACTGACATAAGTACAAATTAGCTTAGCTCCATGGATGTCAATAGAATTACTCCACAGCTACACTGGTGTAACCGAGCGCACAGTTTGATCCATTGTCTGTATAAATACCTATGGCTGTCAGGATCTCATGAAAAAGGGAGTTCTCAGTGTTCAAAGGTATCCTGATCAGCAGCCTAATGCTCCTAAATGATTAACAAAAAATTGATTTCCCTCAACTCCCACTTTCATTTTCCATAGTTGCCGGGCACTTTCAGAAAGAAATATCTGAGGAGCTATTGGTTTCTTTGCTTTCACATACATTGTATCTAGGTAGATGAACCTGGGGTTCCATACTTCCGATTTTAGTGTGCTTAGAGCCTGATAGAAAATAGCAACAATTATTCCGCACCCGTGTTCACATGGAAGAGTAAGTAGCCATATCTAATGGCTGGAAATAAATTGCATTCCTGATTGCATGCTATTTTTACTTTAGTTGCTTAGAAAAGGTACATGGTAAATTATTTCTGTATGTGGGTGAGCCGTTAGAGGCTTGGGCATCACACTTAGTTGGTTGCTTGTTTTGCTGCCTTAGTGAACAAGGCCATGTTAGAAAGAAGTCCTATATATTTTGTTTTCAGTCCACATGTTGCATGAAGCTGTGTCGCTTGAAGTGCTCATGCGTTCTGGCTGCTTTAGATGTAGAAGAAGCCATGTACTGCTCAAATCCTCAGGACTACATTAAATTAGTTTGGGTTTTTATTTTTGAATGCTTTTTCCAGGAGTGCATGATATAAATGTCCTCATCACTATGCATTCATTCTTTAAGTCTTAATCTGCAAGGTTTTATAAAATGACCATGTGGGTAATTAACATTATGACAGAGTTCAGTTTCCTTTCAAGTAGGTTACCTCCACACAAACACATGGAGCAATCCATCAGAACCAGTTGAATTAAATCAAGGGTGGGCCTGTACATTGTAGCTCTACACTGTAGCTCACAGTAGCACTCATCCGTAATACCGAGGTGCGTTCTGTAGTTATTTCAGCTTGCAACATACAATACTCTGTTGATCCAAGTGGCTTGGGACGTGTACTCAACACAGGCTGAATCATCATATTAAAAATGACTGCAGTCTTCTCTATTTGATGCTAATTGGGAGTAGCCTTTAGGCTCCTGGCAAGTTCCCTTTGATTGAATAACTCGAAAGAAATGAACAACTTATTCAAAAGTCAGATAAGAATTATTAAATCCATTCTGTATGAGGGGAAGGTGTGTGTCATGCAGACAGAGTTCATAAACCCCATTAGGGTGCAGCCCCACTTCTACAGGCCTTCCAAGCCTCAAATGGCAGTTGCCTCCTCCTTCATGAAAATCTAGCATGACATAATCTTCCAGTGGCTCTGTGTCTGTAATCCTCCTAAATACCTTCAGAGTTTAAGGGCCAGGGTAGTCAGATGCTGCTTCCTCAGCCTGCTCCCCATGCTAGCACTACAGTTCAGTACATGGCTTAGCTCTTGCTAGCAACTTAAGCACCTGGTTATTTTTTTAAATATCCTTATCTTCTAGTGTCATGTCTGTACATTCGTTGTATTTGGCACAGCAGTGCACATCAGGATATCATATATTTCTGTACTAATCTCAACATTCCCACAGAATTACATGTTGATTTGCTTCCCTTAAAACTAACTAGCAGTTTATAGACGGGGCTATAGAAGCAGCAGTAACTCACAACAGCAAATTGTACCTATAGCTCTAGCTCTGTCATCATTAGAGACCACAAGCATCAGGAGCCACAAATGTGTTTTCATTATTCTTCAGCTCAAAACTCAAATACATTAGCCCAATGTAAACTCCATAGCTATTTTTGAGTGCCAGGAAACTAATGTTTTTTGTACCTCTTTCATAAGAACAACATAAGACCAGCCTTACTGGGTCTGACCAATAGTGCATCTAGCTCAGTATTCTGACAATGGACATGCCAGGTGCTTCAGAGGGAATGAACAAAACAGGCAATCACTGAGTGATCCATTCCCAGTTGTCAGAGACTAGGGACACCCAAAGCATGGGGTAGTGTCCTGGACCATCTTGGCTAATAGCCATTGATGGACCTATCTTCCATGAACTTACCTAATTCTTTTTTTAACCCTGGTATAGTTTTGGCCTTCACAACATCCCCTGGCAATGTGTTCAGAAGTAGGAGATCATAGAATATCAGGGTTGGAAGGGACCTCAGGAGGTCATCTACTCCAACTGCCTGCTCAAAGCAGGACCAATCCCCACACAGATTTTTACCCCAATTCCCTACATGGCCCCTTCAAGGATTGAACTCACAACCCTGGGTTTAGCAGGCCAATGCTCAAACCACTGAACTATCCCTCTCCCCCAATTGTATTCTTATATTCTTTATTAACACTATTCATTTTTCAACTGAGAAAAGGGTTAATTTTTGTTTTTAAATGGCCATGATTTTCAAAAGTGACTACTGACTTTGGATACCTGTTTTTGGGTGGCCAAATTGAGACACCTTAAAGAGGCCTGATTTTCAGAGGTTGTATGATCAGCATTTTCTGAAAATCAGGCTTGTTTCAAGTGTCTCGTATTGAGTACCCTTAAATTGAGGCACCCAATCTTGGCCACAGTAGATATATGCCTAATATCGTAGGAAACAGTACAGAAAGGAAGTAGTTAATACTTGGGAAAGAGGAGAAGGTTGGGAAAAACAAAGCAAAAAACATCATCATCAATCTCTGGTGCCAGTTTACCCAGGATAAATTAATACTAGGACAAAAAGAACATAGCTCTAACTTCCTAGCCTGCTGTCTCTAACTGTGGCCAGACTGTGATACCTTTACTATTTTTAATAGTATCTTACACCACAAGTAACTTCACTGAAGTAAAAAGTGCTACTTATGAAGTATGGTTATGGTACTCCTTCTGTGGAATTAAGGTTATTGCAGACTGGCCATTAGTTTTCATATTTCACTATTCAAACATCATGGTTTAAGCTTTAAAAAGTGAACATAGATGCTGGAAGAGAAAGATTAGAAAGATTGTGACCAACTGTCTAAGCACTTTCAGACTGAGTAATGCTAATTAAACGTTAGCTGAATCAAAAGGACAAAATCAAGGGCAGATAGAGCAATAACTTTTTAAAAGATAAGAACAGCAAAAAGAATATTCGGAAGTGAACCTGTCTCTGTTGTCAAACTAAAGCATAATCTACTAAAATACATATTTGATATTTTCTAGTTCCAATTTCAAAACTGGCCAGGTTGTTGGCACAGGAACTGTTTGCATTTTCTAACCAGGACTGAGCCCCAACGAAGTCAGTCCCAGTGATCAGCCAACAAGCATAGTACAAACACAGACTAGTGTATGTCACTGAGTGTGTGTGTGTGTGTGTGCGCATTGTGTGTGTACATATGTGTATTTGATAGCAAACTTTGTTCTTCCTTTTGTCTGCCAACTCTCCCTTTTTTTCTTATTTTCTTGCCAAATTTTTTCAGTGTCTATGTTTTCACTTAGACAAATTTTTTGTTTGTACCATAAAAAAGGTGTAGAGTATTTTTATCTGCCACCCTAAAATTGTTCCTCTCCTGTGTTTCTTCAAGACAGATTTTAGGTAATATCTTTTGGGTGAGGTAATATCTTTTATTGGATCAACCTCTGTTGGTGGAAGAGACAAGCTTTCAGGCTACACAGAGCCATTCTTTAGGTATAGAAATAGGTCAGACTTTTTCCAGACCTCAAGAGCTCTGTGTAGCTAAAAAGTTTGTCTCTTCCACTAACAGAAGTTGGTCCAATATAAGATATTACCTCACCCGCTTTGTCTCACTCAAATGATGTTTTGTAATTCTTCTTCCTCTCTCCTTCTCTCTCTCTCACTCTCACATGATTATTTTTTCACATTTGAATCCCTCACTTCACCGCTAGTCCCTCTTCCTTTATCTGTCTCCCCATCTCTATCCTGTTCCCTTTTCACATATATCCTCCTTGTCTCTCTTCCTGTCTTCTTGTTCTGTGGCAATAGTTCTCCAACCCCTCAACTGCGCCAACAGTTCAACCTTCCCACTGCTCTATCCATTTTCCTCTTCTAGCCATTATTTCTCTCCACTCCCCCCTCCCCCAGCTTTCTATCCCCCTTCATTCCCTCTCTATAGTCTCTCACAAGGCCCCTGGATTTGTGTATGCATGTCCCCCCATCTCTCTCATTACTGCTAGGCCACCTTTTCATTCCTCCTCTTCCTCTAAGGGTCCTTCCCCCACTCCCAAGCGTGGGGGTCATTCCCTACCCTTCCAAATATCCACTTAACCTAATCTTAAGAAGGCCCTAATGTCTGCGCCAGACTTCTGTGCTTCCCATTTCCCTGCAGCTGCCTCCCGCCCCAAGGAACTGTCCCTGAAGGGACAGAACAAGGGTCACTCTCACAGCTTTACTTGTCCTTCAGCGTTTCCACACTGGTCTGGTGCAGCGTCCTGCCCCTCGCCCCGCGGCTCTGAGTGACTCCTCCCGCCTGGCTCGCTGCTCTGGAGAGACACGCTTCTGCCTCTGCAGCTCCTGCCCAGGGCATTGGGTAGGGCTTGGCGCCCGGCCAGGAAGAGCACTTTTAAAGAAGAGCCCTCGCCATCATCTCCGTCCCACACCACCCAGGACTTTCCCAGTCAGGAGAGCAGCCGCAGCAGCCACAATGGGTACGTGGTGGGGGCAGACGCCTCAGGGCGGGAGCTCCACAGAACTGGGAGATGAGGAAGGTTGTGGGGCCGGTGGGCTGGAGGCTCTGCGGGGCATTAGGGTGGAGGATTATGGGGGAGAAAGAGCCAAAGTCATCCTTGGTGTAGCCCCCACGGACCGGAGTGGGAGCTTTGGGAGGCGTTCTGCAGGCTTGTTGGCCGCTGCAGGTCTCTGCTCTTGGGGCGGGGGTGCCGGGGGGGAGGGGCAGGGGCTATAGAGCTCTGCTCTTGGGGCGGGGGTGCCGGGGGGGAGGGGCAGGGGCTATAGAGCTCCGCTCTTGGGGTGGGGGTGCCGGGGGGCAGGGGCAGGGGCTATAGAGCTCCGCTCTTGGGGCGGGGGTGCCGGGGGGAGGGGCAGGGGCTATAGAGCTCTGCTCTTGGGGCGGGGGTGCCGGGGGGCAGGGGCTATAGAGCTCCGCTCTTGGGGGAGCAGGTTTCTGCTTGGGGATTTGTAGTGTCTAGTTGCTCTTCCTCCTTCCCGCTAAGCTTGTTCTCCGCCAGCAGCGACTGCCTGCTCAAGCAGTGTATTCTTGTGTGACCCCCACTTTGTGACTCCAGGGCCCCCCACCAGCGCCTGGCCGGGCGTCCCTGGTAGCAGCACGTGTGCGGCTGTAACACAGCTGTGGACGGGCTGCCCCAGCGAGGTACCGCCCCGGCCTCTGCTTCACCTGCTGCTTTCAGGCAGCCAGGAGGCGGGCGGGGCGGTGCTCGGACATCCACCGGGGAAAGCGGGCGAGCGCCTAGGGCTGGCGCCAGTTATTCCAGCCGGGTGGGGAAGGAGCAGCCTTCCTTGCTGCTCTCGGTCCTGCCCACGCCAGGTCTTTCGGGTCACAGGGCCACCAGTGATGCAACTGCGAGGTGCCCGCCTGCGGGCGGTCCCCGAGGACCCAGGGCTTTACAAAAGCGCAAGGCTGGGTAGAATCGTAGGATTGGAAGGGACTGCAAGAGGTCATCTAGTCCAGTCCCCTGCCCTCATGGCAGTGAGTAATAGGGCGCGTGTGTGCCTGGCTGCAGCTGGGGAGGGGCAGACTGAGGAAATCCCTCGGGCCTGCTGTTCGCACTCTGCTTGTGGGGGGACTGGGGCAGAGTCAGGTTTTGAGAGGGCTCCTTGCTTCATCGCTCTACCCCACTTTGGTCTGCTGGAAGCTACTGAGGCTGGACTTGCGGAAAGCTGTGGGGGAAATCCAGACTGCTTGTTACTCTGGGGCACCTGGCTCCCACTGAAGGGCCGAGAGGAAGCTTTGTAGGGTGTGTAGGGAGGGTAGGGGTGGGGAGGGGCTTCCAGAAACTGGGGACCTTGTCTCAATGCAAGGGCAGCTGCTCCTCTTGATGTAGTGGCTAAGCTTTCATACCTTGACCAGTCCCTTTCAGAACTAATACAACACAATCAGCAGGAGGAAAATAATAAAAAAAAATATGATGCAAAGAAATTGTATTAAACATTAATAAAGAAGTTAATTAAAAATATCAGCCAACCTGTACTGTGCAAATCAGAGAGGGAAATTTTCTGGAGAAACATATTGATTGGTTCTTTTTGCTTTTACTACCTAGCCCAGAGCCTCCAGGGTGCCAGGGCCTGCTCCAGGCACCAGCAAAGGAAGCAGGTGCTTGGGGTGGCCAATGGAAAGTGGCGGCATGTCCAGGTCTCTTAGTCCCTCTCTTCCTCTTTGAGTTGCCGCCGAATTGCTACCGAAGAGGAAGAGAGGGAGCGAAGGACCTGCCACGGAATTGCTGCAGAAAAATGAAGCGGCACCAATTGGCTTTATCATTTTTTTTTCTGCTTTGCCACTTGGGGCCGGGTGCATCAGCTACAGTGGGTGTGTTGTTACCTAAATATAAAACTACTAAAATAATCCGGAATCTGAACAAACCCTCCCCTCCCCAAGATTTATGTGTTAGGGCTGTGGCTCTTTAATGCAACCTATTGTGTTTAGATAGTGTAATATGGTAGTAATTTCAGAATGGTTGATGATTTTGCATATTAATATATTGCAAAGTTTGGAGTCAATAGGGAAAATTAAAGGACATGATTTTATTACCTTTTAGATAATTTTTACATAATTTAGATAATTCCTTACTTTTAATAAAAAGTTATTTATATACTATGTCTTAACCTGAAAGCTCCTGCACCCATATACCCCCCTAGTGTTTTGATTGTGTGGTCATTAGATCACATGTTCAGTTCAGATTTCTCAGGCTTTGCAACTCAAAATGCATTTTGGCCTTCAGACTCCAGGAAATTTAAATAAAGGATTAGGGAACAGTTCCCAGGAAGCAAGTAATTAATCTGACCCCATCACCTTTCTGACCCTGGTAGGAAAAGGAGTAGTAGTTATGCCTTTTGGCCCCCAGCCCTGCTAAGTGGGAACATCAGATCTACCTTGCACATGTATTACTGGAATAATTAAAGGTGTGCACTTTTATCTATAATATGAAAATTACCCATAACTGGCACTGGTGTTGCTAAAATAGTAACATAGTTTAGCTGCAAGTGAGCAAAAGACAAATCACGTTCATCTCTTTTTCAGAAACCAATTGAACGCAAACTGAACACAATTTCTCCTTGGCTACAAAACTAGGAAATTTAAATGAAAAAAAAAAGAGATTACATTAAGGTTTTATAGTTAACATTTCAAAAAGGTTCACAAAGCACTGCTAACTCACTCACCTTATGTTTATGTGGGCACTATTTCTGTTTTTCTTGCTGAATTGGTGTGCTGTACCACAAAACATTTACTGTAGGATGTGCCATTTGGCTGATTTAATGTTTGTTTAAAAACCTTAACTTTCCTTGACTTTTATGTAATCAGTGCAATCTTAATGTTATACTAGCAGTTTTTTATTTAATTATAGAAAATAAAATTCACATCAGGGTCCTCTGCCCCAGCAATTGTTTATCCAATCAGTGTTTCATAGTCAACAAAAAAAACCTACTTTTCCCTATCCAAAATGATTAATATTTTAGGGGGAAATTATTGTCACCTCATCTGAATCAAATAACATTAAATTCTCAGTAACTTCAAAGATTTTCTTCTGAGAAGAGCTGCCCATTTCAAATTTGGGAGCATGTGATCACTGTTCTCCAAATTCCTTCCTTTGATATATTTTCACTAAGAATTTGTCTCAGCCCTAGATATGTTTAAGAGTTATCATAAGAATGTAGGAACATGACAGCTGTTTCTGATTTGAGTTTTGAATAATTGGCCCAGAGATTTTAGAAACTTTGCACATTTCTAAAGCAGGACCAAACTTTTTCTCGGGATTGGTCTCATTTAGCCAGAGTACAGCGTTCACATTAATGCTAATGGGAGTTGGAATTTTCATGCTTTTGAATGAGAATACACCCATAACACTTTCCACCAGCCTGGTATTGAATGTTAAATGGATAATCCAAGCAGATGCTTGAGTGGTGTGTTTTTCTCAAAGGATTAACCCATCTGTAAATAACCAATTCAGATAGATTTAGTGCAGAGATCAGCAACCTTTGGCATGTGGCTCGCCAGGATAAGCACTCTGGCGAGCTGGGCCAGTTTGTTTACCTGCTGCGTCCGCAGGTTCAGCCAATCACGGCTCCCACTGGCCACAGTTCGCCATCTCAGGCCAATGGGGGCTGCGGGAAGCGGCGCAGGCCAAGGAATGTGCTGGCCGCCGCTTCCTGCAGCACCCATTGGCTTGGAGCAGCGAACCATGGCCAGTGGGAGCCACGATCAGCCGAACCTGCGGACGCGGCAGGTAAACAAACCAGCCCAGCCCATCAGGGTGCTTACCCTGGTGGGCCATGTGCCAAAGGTTGCCGATCCCTGATTTAGTGCTTAACTAGAGGATTAAAGGTATCTCATGTGTTTTTGCTTTAAACAGGTATTATTTGTCTAATGTTAAAAATATTTTGGCAATGATGAGTGAGAGTGATATAGATTGCTCTTTGGGACATACTCTTTTGCAGTGAAAATATGTTAGTTATGCAGTTCATTTTCCATAAAATATGGGAAAAAATTATAGCCACATTGCCATTAAAATAATATATTACTTTAGCATATTTTACAAGGCAGAATCAAGGATGATGATACAAACTGGAAATACTTTCTGGCCTCTTTGTGTCTGGCCTCACTGAAAAAATATCCAATATGGGGAAAATTTTAAATAATTAATGAACTTCTTCACACCAAAATCCAGAGAATCCCACATCCAGAAAGTAATACTCTTTGCCAGGTGAACTGTCACTCGTGTCTCCAACAAACAGTCCTGGAAAAGATGGAGACACTGTCCGCTTAATGGAAGTTAGTCTTAAAAACAAGTTAAAGTAACCATTTTTAAAGTCAAGGACAGTGAAGGCTGCATAAAACAAAATCGGATGCCACCAACACATAAAGTGATTTTTTAAAGTGCTGAGCTGCCGTTGAAGTCAGTGGGAACTGCTGGGTGCTGCTCAACACTTTTGAAAATCAGGCCAATTATTTAGGTGCCTAAATAAGGACTTAGTAGCACAACGTTAGGCTCTCATTTTGAAAATCTTGGCTCTGGTGCATTCAAGAACTTGATCAGCTTCCCTGGTGAAGGATAGTGAATCCCTGAGACTTAATTTAGAAATGGTCAAGAAGCAAGTCAGAGCCATAAACATTAATGTTGACCGATTTCCAGAAACATAGAAGCCCACAATGTAACATCTAGTATTTGAAAAATGGCTCTGAAATGTACTCAGCCTGGATGCATGTGATAGAGCTTTCTGGTAGGGACGTTGCTTCCAAATGTACAGCAAGAAAAATCAATTGAATTCAAGTCAGAAAAGAACACTTGCCTTCCAAGGATTAGAGGGTAGACAGGAATAAGATTCTCAGAGCTGTCAGGAGGAAAAGATTTTATTATGCTCAGAGAGTCCATCAGCTCCCAGATATGTCTCCATAATGTACGCTAAAAAGTATGAACATTTCTCTCATTTAAAGAAGTGAATGTTGAGGATTTGCTTCTGGCAATGACCAAGGCCCTATAAAAATGGGAAAAATACATGCTTGAGGATTCAGTACTCCCTGCAAGATTCTTAGATAGAATAATACAGAGGAGGAGTTGACCCAGTTATTAACCATGCAGAAGAATGTGTTAAAATGTGCTTAGTGGGATTGACATTACTTGTTTCTTTGTTGATTGAGCGCTGGCAAGGCCACCAATACTACATATTGAAGTGAAGCCTAATCATTTTCACCCATGGAGGTACCACTGTGGTCCAGGAAATTCTGCCAATTTATCTCATGGAGTTTTCCTCAGAACCTCCTCTCAAATGAGAAGGTTTAGGGACTCCACAGGGGATGCAAGAATGGTAGCCTCTCAGGCTTGCAGCTCCCTGGGATCCATAAAGAAGGGAATCCCCATAGGGTTGCATAGCAGTAGTCACAGAGAAGACTCAGCAATGTTATGGTGTCTCCAGCAGAGTGGTCAGCAGACAACAAGGCTACAGAGAGTGACTTACTGGTCCTGTGCTCCATCCCCCACTTGCACCCACTGGTTATATACTGCAATTATTTTACCTGTTAGCCTTTTGAATTTGAAAGCTAAGGCCTCCTTTCAGTGCCTGTAGAATTCAGAGAGTTACACTTCTTTTTTTGTTCTTTTTTCTTCCAATTTAGGTCAAAATATCACAAACACAAATATATATGCTTAAAAGAATAATAATTGCTGGAGATATGGTATAGCAAATAACACAGTGCTGCAGGTGTTCTGAAAACATCAACATGTAAAAATATTCAGGGATAATATTAGGGACAGATGTAATCTTTAGCATGGATACCTTGATATCCTCTTATGTTTCTCTTTGTTTGAATTGCATAAGCAACATTTTTGTTAATTTCAGAAATAGCATGTAAGGGTAGGTATCCTGAAATGATCATTAAAACAGTTTTTGGTATATTTTATACTTCTTTATTTTTATAAAGAAAAAATATATCCATGATTTTCATGTGTTGATTTTCCTTACTTTCCATATTCATTTTATCTGTGTAGCATAATTATTCTGTTTGTCAAAATAAGAGATTAAATCTTTTAAAAATAAACTTGCACAAAGTACTGACAAGTATATTTTCAATCAGTGCTAAAACTTAAAGAGTATCCATAGGGTCATTTGTTTTCAGGTTTTATTTTATTTAATTTTTCCCAGGAATGTATCAGTGTTTATGACTATAACAACAAAAACAGGTGAAAGTCAGGGCAAAAAACTATTAATAATTTTTCTGGGTAAATATCAGAATTTATTCTGGTGGACAGAAAGACGAGGGGGAAGTATTCAGTAGATTAATGCTTTGAATTCTGTTCACCAATGTGGTTTGCTGCAGAAGTAAAACAGAATTCAAAACACAGTGCCACTTCTGAGTTTAAGAATACAGTATGTCTCTAATCGTCAAATAAAACTTTTCATTTCAATAAACAGTTTACAGTTGTAGACTTAAAACCTATAAATATTTACATTTAATAATTGGGACACACCATTTGCAGCGCATACACTCAACTTCGTCCTTTTCTTCTGTTTTTTTAAACTTTCAAATACGTCCTTGTGTTCTGAAATGTATTCTTCTCATTTTATTGAGTCAAATCTTTAAACTAGGGGTTATTTGCTAACAGCTTGAAATGTGTACATGGTGGGTGTGAGATTCCTCAGTACATTCAGATGCACATGCACTTCAGAGCTTGTGTGCCTGTATTTTTATTGTGTGTATCTTCTAGACCAGAGGTTCTCAAACTTCATTGCACCACGACCCCCTTCTGACAACAAAATTACTTCACGACCACAGGATGGGGGACAAAAGCCTGAACCCACCCAAGCACCACTACCCCGAGTAGGGAGGCCAAAGACCATGCTCTGGGCAAGGGGGCCAAAGCTGAAGCTCAAGGACTTCAGCCCCAGGTAGGGGGCCTGCAACCTGAGCCCTGCCGCCCACGGCTGAAGCCCTTAGGCTTTGGCTTCGGCCCTGGGCAGTGGGGCTTGGGCTTTGGCCTTGGGCCCCAGTGAGTCTAAGCCAGCCCTGGTGACCCCATTCAAAGGGGGTCCCGACCAATAGTTTATGAACCGCTGTTCTAGACCAGTGGTTCTCAATCTGCAGCTCATGGGCCACTTGCGGCCCAGTCAGCCCACAGCTGTGGCCCATGAGATATCCTCAGGGCCATGTAGGAAGTATATATTTTGTGTGGATGAGGCATACATAACACATAGAGAGCTGCATATGTGGCCCACAATAGTAATTAGGTTGAGAACCATTATTCTAGACTAATATATAGCTTTACTTCAATAGGCAGCTTTGCATCTACACACAGACTAATGTATTATCATAATACATATATCTCATGCAGTGTATTGTATTTTCCTAATAAAACAAGTTATTTTTATATATTTGAATGATATAGAAGTAGAGTTAAAATAAAAAAAAGAATATTTTTGTAAAATCCAGGAATTTTTCACTAAAAATTGTTTTAAACTGAAAATGAAGGGGCTTAGGTATCCAGCACTGTTGTTGTCAGTACACTGTGTACACGTTTATGTGCACACGGTGAACTATGGACTACATGCTACTCGAGTAAGCAGAAATAACATTTCCTTTCATAATGACAATCTGGTATAGTTTTGTTTAGTTTGCAAACCAGGATTTCAAAGTACACATCCCTGATGTACTTGAGCTTTATCTTCAAGATACTGAACTTTTAACATAAGATGTGCTGACGTCCATTACATTTTCACACGAAGATTTTTTTATCAGCCATGGCATGAACCCCGTGCCTGTCAGCAAAACTCACTTTGGAAAAACATGCTTCAGAGGCCTGCAGAAACCACTCTGGGTCCTGAGCATTAAGGCATCCAGGCCATCAAAGAATTTAAACATTTCCCACTGATTTCAGTGAGACTACTCACATGTTTAAAGTTAGTAACATGCTTACGTGCTTTGCTGAATCAGACCCTAGTGCTCAATATCTTGCAGAATCTACAGGATCAAGCTTAATGGCATTTGTCTTTATCTTGTCTCTGCTTCTTACTTTTGCTCTGTCTGTAAAGCAAGCTGTAAAGGTAGCACACCCAGAGCTTAATTTGAAGCAGATCACTGCTTTGGGGCTGTTTGATAGTTTGGTGTCACCTGGATTAGTGATGATTTTATGGTCTGAACAAGTGTTACAGTATGTGCGATACTGCCTTGCATTGTTCATGATTATCTTTCATTTGAGCTATGTATGAATCTCGGGACTCCTACATTCTTGTGTATTTCTTAGCTTCCCTCATCTTACTAGTAAAATTAAATATTAGTACTTGTTCCCTACTGGCTGAAAGCATATTTTAAAGATTTTTTTTCAGTCTGTACAAAATATCATAATTTTCTTCTTTAGAACTTGTTTTCAATTTCATATTCCTTTGCCGTGGACTAAATATCCAACCAATGATGCCAAATGTGAATCTGTGCCAATTACAGAAGTATTTCACTTCTCTCTATTAAACAGATAAGTGAAAGGCAACCAAACTTCAAACACTAGGATGATCTGAAGTAAATTCAAATATTATGGATAGTTTCCTATGTAAATACACTAAAACACCAAAGCATATAGACTGCAGCATGGCAATTATTATGCAGAGCTGGTTTTTACAATGAGACTTTCTACAAATATTAAATAATAAATGTGTGTTTCTATAGTTTGTATTTAATAGAGAGGTAGCTTTAGTTCGCTTAATTTTTTTGTTTTCTATTTTTTAAAATTTCTTATTCCGTTTACTGCCTGTAATTATATTTTCAAAACCCTTCCTTGTTCAAGTTTTTGTATACAGTTAATGCCTCTTAATTGATACATAAACTAAATGTCTTAGAGTTTACTAATTATGATATGGGACTGAAAATAAATATAACTTCCAAGCTGCAATTGCTCTACTATAGATACACAATACAAAAACAATTTCATTTTAAGTTTGAAACAATTGTTTCAGAGTATAAAAAGCCACACATAGAGGTCTGAAAGTTTACTTACCTTGTACATATATTTTATCTGTAAAAAATGCTTATGGCTAATGAATACTGCCAAGTTTATACTGAATTATTTACAGTTTAAATTAATTAAGAATATTTTTCTTATTAAGAGTATTGTGTTTATTATTAAACTAAGATTATTGTGTTTTCCATTGTCTTGGTAAGAAATGTTATTTCCTAGTTTACATAAATTTGTTTCTCTCTTTTTCTAATAGAGAAAAATAAGAAGGAAAGAAAATATGGGGTTAGTATTTATTTTTTTACCTCTGAAAAGTGTTTGATTGTTATACTCAAGTAATGTTCCCATTGTTCCTAACATAGTACATAGACATGCTGAGCCAAAATCTCTGCTGAATGGACATAACCCCAGCTGAAGTCAACTGAGTTGTGCCCATTTACATCCGCAGAGAATTTGATTCACTGCCTTAGAGCCTGATACAATGTCCATTGAGGTCAATGGGAGTCTTTTGACTTACTTCAGTGGGCATTAGATCAGGCCTTTAGAAAGACTCCCAGCCACTGCATACACCTAAATGTGAGCAAAGAAGAGCAGGGTGGTCTGTGGAGAGTCATAGTACCTGACACTGTGTCTCATTTGTTTCAGTTAAAGTGAGAATGTTTCAGTGAGAGAAAGTTTAGTTTATCAGCATGTGAAAAAAAGACTTATGTATTTATATACTTCATGCTGTTTGTAACCAAGTCTGACACACCTTAGAGATTTGGCTTTTCTCATGTTCAAACTGACCTAAATCCACTTCCTTGCAACACTTCTTGAAAAAGAATATCCCAACCTCCCCTGGCCAGACAGCTTGTGCGGACCATTATCACTATCCTGATTCCATTCTACTGAGATCAGAGCTCACTTTCTTTCTTTCTAAAGCTCCCAACAGTATCTAATTGCAATTTACTTTAAAAACTCAATATCTAATTCAGTTATCAAAAAAGTAAAGTGTTTTGACCTAGAATAAAAAATAAAGAGAAAATCCTGAAATAAAAATGAAGCAGAATATAAACACAGCAAATACCTTCACTACAAAAAGTGTGGCTGCCAATACATAGTTATGCGATGTAGTTAAGCAGGATGAGAGCGTTACATATTAGGAAGACCTTTGTTCATCTGACTGCTCTGGTATGTCTGTAGAAGAGGTGGTGCCCCATCTCATTTTTCTCTTATAGAAACCCTAATAAGCAAATGTATTCTTACGCTCATTTGTTCAAGATTTTACCCAATGTAATACATCAAAGTTTGTCAAGAAACTGTAAAAACAAAAAAAAAACAAATTTAGCCTAGAGTAAATTTGAATGTAATCTAGGCAGGCCCTTGTTTGTGTTTTATCTTTTTTTTTATTATTTCTCTCAGTTGTAATATTTACAAGAATACTTCTTTACATGCAGCACAAGGTTTCTCACCCCCAGCCCATGGACTGCCATTGGTGTATCTTCCATCAGTAGAGAATCCTGTGGCACCTTATAGACTAACAGACGTTTTGGAGCATGAGCTTTCGTGGGTGAATACCCACTTCTTCAGATGCAACTTCCATCAGTGTAGTCTCTTGGAAGAATGTCTCATTACCGTGCAAGTGTAACTAGCTCTGAACTCAAGACCAGTGTTACAAAATGTCTCAGAACATACCCATCACTGCAGCAGATGTAGTTCATAACAGTTGACAAGATACTGACCATCATACTGAGTTGTGTTTTTGTGAAAGCTGTGGATTCAAATGTAGTAACCCTTTAATATGATAGATAAAAGACACTAGTTTATACTTCCAATGTGGTGGACTCAATAAGTCTTTCCATACCTAGCTTCTTAATAATTGAGAAAATTGGTGGCAATTTCATTTGAGCTATGTTTAGAGGTTCCACTATTGACCAAAGCTTCTCAATTCACTAACTGCAGGCAGGATTTCCATTGTACAACTTCTTTCAGTTGGACCTGTTGGGCTGGTTTTCTTTGCATTGAATTGGATCTGAATAATTAACATTACTGCAATAATCTAAATACAAAAATTACTGAAATCTCATAACATTATGTCAAACAGTATCAAATGCCACTTTTCAACAACAACTTGTTCCTTAATTCCAGAAAAACTTGACCTCTGGAACAATTGATTTTTTTTAAATCTCAAACTAAATTATCTCTTAGATTTAGCCTGCATATTAATATTGATTGCTTTTTAAAGCACTGTTTGATAATCTTTTTCACTTTAACTAACTGTAGCTGACATATATAATTATGTTTAATCTGTGTTCAAAGATCCTTCTGTACTTGATCTTTTGCCACAAGGGTTATATGGCTTAGTATCAAGATTTCCCGTGATCTCTCCACTAGCTAGCCTCACAAGACTGTATTGTCCCCAGTTTAAGAAGTCTGAACTATGAGATATCTAAAACAAGTCTGAACTATGAGATATCAAACACAACTCAGTATGAAATTCTTCTCAGAAGTTAGGTGATTTCTTATCGTACACAATAAAGCTTTCCAAGTTTTTTAAAAGGCAAGGTATTAATCACAGAACTGACTAAAGTCTAAGGACCAGAACCCCAGTAGGTGGAAATTGACATAGCTCCATCGAAATCAAATGAAGATTTTCTTAGGATTTGATTCTGCAAGCTGCAGATCTAATAGCATCCTGCATCTTGCAGGATCAGGCCTATAAACAGGAAGCTAAGAATAGGCATGGCATAAATATGAAAGGCAGAGCATTCTCCTGTTCCCTTTCTTGTTTCTCCACAGAAAACTAATTTTAAAATGTAATTTGTGACACTGTTTTAGCTTTTCTGTTTTCAAGATATTGAAGGTATCTTATAGTGTTCAGTAACAAAAGCTGTACTGCTCTGATAAATTATGATTTATAGTAGAGATACTCACATTTTGAGACAAAAAGGACTGTACTGAAAACCATCATTCATGCATTTAAATTATGTTATCAAAATTAAACAGTCATCATATCTGCATCTACATTAAAACTCCTAGATAGACTAAAAGAAATTGCATGTTCATTGTCACCATCAATAAAAAGCTGCCACTGATCAGTTTTATCCTTGCTAGGGCCGGCTCCAGTGTTTTGCCTCCCCAAGCGGCGAAGAGGAAAAAAAAAAACCACGATCCGCTTCATTCTTCCACAGCAATTTGGCAGCAGGTCCTTCCTTCTGAGAGGGACTGAGGGACCTGCTGCCAAATTGCTGCCCAAGACCCAGATGTGCTGCCCCTTTCCATTGGCCGCCCTAAGCACCTGCATCCTGTGCTGGTGCCTGGAGCCGTCCCTGATCCTTGCCCTGTAGTTGTGGCAGAAGGACAGCGTGCATTCTATTGAGACATTTTGAAAGTGTCCATCGCATTAGCCTTCAGGTTCCATGTGGGATGCTTTAGGTTGTGTTTTGGCCTTGCATGGAATTTACTGTCTCTTCTTCCTATTGGTTTGAATTCAAACACCTTTTGTTATCCATCTATTTTCCATTCCCCATTGGAATCCTTTTCTCTTAATTTGGTAGATAGAAAGATTCCTATATTTACATCTAAAAATCCAGATCTTGTGTATTTTTTGCAGTTAGTCCATATTTTAGATCTGTACTATATTTGTGGAACTGTACTGACACTGAGAAGGCCAGAGTTAAGACATGGCCCAGTAGTTTGTGAAGCTAGTGTGCTGTTGCTGCTGAGATGTAGAGGTATCTGTTGTAATTCATAATACTCTGTTATCTTGTAGAGGTACAAAACACATTTAAGGTGATGGCACAGAGGTACTTGTCAAAGTCACAATGAAAATATACTAGAAGGCATTTCAGTTTGTGTATCAAAGAGAGTACAGATTCCAGTTTCAGGGCAGATAAAACAATAATGATTATTGGCTCAAAAACATTAACCAGTATGCAGAACATTTTAGCTAACAAAAGGTTTTTAAAGATCTGTGCACATATGTTGGTTGTATTTGTCTAATTTTGTACTCTGTTGCTCTCACCTCAGTACTCAGCATGGCTATGCAACTCAATAATTCATGAATCATCAACTCTTATGGCCTAAAAGATCCAGCATGCAAATACTCACAGTAATATACTCATGTATTTGTATGCCTAAACTTTATCTTCACTGGGTGGAAATACTGGGTTCTACAGGGTTCTTTAATCTAGTGGGAAAAGGTACACAAGAAACAGTATCTGAAAGTTGAATGCAGACAAATTCAAATCAGAAATCAGGCACAAATGTTAACAGTGAGGGTGTTTAACTGCTGGAACAAACTACCAAGGAAAGTGGAGGATTCTCTTTCTCTTTTTGATGGTTTCATATCAAGACTGGTTGTCTTTCTGGAAGATTTGCTTTAGTCCAACACTAATGGTTCATCATTTGCACCTGACAAGAGAGCTCTAAAAATGTCACTAGATTTTAATATTAAAATGTAATTGAATAATAACAGTGTTTTGCATATTTTGGGATACTAGTCAGACCTACCCTAGACATTAGAAGCCTAGCATCCTAAATATGCAATACATGAAGTTTTTATTCAATTACAGTTTTGCCTAGCTCCATTGCAGTCAATAGATCTAACTACACTGGTATGCAATAACTGACCTGTAACTAGTAAAATTTGTACTGACTTGGGTTAGACTTATGAATTGAGGCCAAATAATGATCTTCTTTATACATTTTGTGGCTTTGTTGGAATTCACATTGTACCATTGTTCCCCTTCAGCCAAGTTGCTTTGGTTATCCACTCAGCATTTTCTTCATTGTCATCAATGAGTTCTGTGAAAGATTCTCCTACTATGGAATGCGAGGTAACTTCCTTTTCAATCTTCACCTGTTT
Source organism: Gopherus flavomarginatus (assembly GCF_025201925.1). Classification (NCBI taxonomy): domain Eukaryota; kingdom Metazoa; phylum Chordata; order Testudines; family Testudinidae; genus Gopherus; species Gopherus flavomarginatus. Next base: position 271,558,243 of record NC_066617.1, read on the forward strand.
TTGGTTTCAGTTACTGATTATCACCTCCCTAACAGATTGTTTTGTTCCGCCTTGTAGCTGTGCTTGTTCTGTACTTCAAATATTTTCTCCACTGGGATGATAACCTATCTACAGCCATCTACCACACATTTGTTGCTCTGTGCTATTTGACTCCAATCCTTGGAGCAATCATTGCTGACTCCTGGCTGGGAAAGTTCAAGTGAGTGCTTATTTAAAAAGCAAAATAATCAACTGAAGGCATGACTGAAAAAAGCAATGAAATTCCAACTGTTGCTTTAGGGAAAGAGTATTTCAAACCACTTTCAGGATTCAAGAATACTCTGTCAGGAGCTGGTGTTCGTGAATTCAGATTTGTAGAGAGGCTTCAAGTTTTAGTAGATTTCACTCAGAACTGGAAGTGAGGAAAAGCTTCAGTCACTGACAGAAATGTTCATTGGAGCAAAGAGAGTGTGAGAATGACTCAGGTAGGGCACTCACCAGTGAGGTAAGAGACTCAAGTTCTAATTCTTTTGCCGAATATTTAATTATTTATACACAGTAGAACCGCTTCAACAGGAGAGCTCTGCCCCAGACTGCTGCATAGCCCAGTACTCACCTTAGAAGTGGGAAACCTCACATTCAAATCCTCTCTCTGCCTCAGGCAGAGGGTAGATTTAAATCTGGGTCTCCCAGGTCCTGGGTGAGTACTCTAACCACTAAACTAAAGGTTATAAGGGTGGGAGGGTATCTCTGTTGTCATTGTCTTTTGTGGGGGGTAAGTATGCTTTGAGCATGCCTACCTGATCAGGCCCTGAAGGCAAAATAGTCTGGGAATACATCGTTTCTGGTCCCACTGAAGCTTAGGAATTAGTTAGGCACCAATCTACTGGTTGGTGTCAAGATTTAGTCAGCTGTGTGCATGCCCAGCCACTGAAACTTAGGCTCTTTGAAGACTTTAATGGAGGAAACAGAGGTATCTATAGCAGCAGTGGGCAAACTTTTTGGCCCGAGGTCCACATCTGGGTGTGGAAATTGTATGGTGGGCCATGAATGCTCATAAAATTGGGGGCTGGGTGCGGGAGGGGGTGAGGGCTCTGAGTGGGGGTGCAGGCTCTTGAGTAGGGCCAAAAGTCAGGAGTTCAGGATACGGGAGGGGGTCCGGGCTGGGGTAGGGTGTTGGGGTGCAGGAGGGTGGTCTGTCTGGAGGTGCGGGCTCTGGGCTGGGGCTGGGGATGAGGGGTTGGGTGTGCGGGAGAGTGCTCCGGGCTGGGACCAAGGGGTTTGGAGGGATCAGGGCTGGGTCAGGGGGTTGGGGCACAGGAGGGAATCAGGGATGCAGGATCCAGGTGGCACTTCCCTCAAGGAGCTCCCAGAAGCAGTTGCATTTTCCCCTCCAGCTCCTACGTAGAGGGCAGCCAGGCAGTTGTGCACGCCGCCCCGTCCGCAGGCATCACCCTTACAGTTCCCATTGGCTGTGGTTGCAGGCCAATGGGAGCTACAGCAGTGGCACTTGGGGCAGTGGCAGCATGTGGAACCCCCTGGCTGCCCCTATGTGTAGGAACCAGAGAGGGGACATGCTGCTTCCGGGAGCTGTGTGGTGCCATGGCACGTACAGAGCGGCTCAAGCCCCTGACCCTGCTCCCTGGCTGGAGCGCCAGAGCAGGGCAAGCCCTGGACCCTGATTTCTGGCGGGAGCTCAAGGGCTGGATTAAAATATCTGAAGGGCTGGATGGGGCCCCCAGCCCATAGTTTGCCCATCCCTGATCTATAGGGTTATGTGGCATCCAAGCAGAAGGTTGTGATTGCCTGTTGCACCTAAATGTTGGACTTAGAGGTCTAAAGTAGCACCTGTGTCCTCTTTGTGAATTCCACCCTTCAACTTTTAACTCATTTATCAAAACCATGGTTTAGGATTCTGTGTTTTTAGTACAGTAATTGATTTATATCAGATTGCCAACGCTGTTTAAATCCATGATCTTGCAAAAGCTTACTATGAGATCAATGAGACTACTCTGTTGGAACCTAGAATTTGAGTCTTGGCAAGTGGGAATAATATAAAACTTTTTATTTACTTCTAAAATATGCTTTTGGTTAATTTTTGAAGCAAAAAACTACTACTGTAAAGTTCATGAAGAAGGTTAACAGACAGGACTGTGCGGAGGTTAGCCAAAGTACTAATAATTATAGCATTAATATCATGGAGGTTCTATCCTCAAGTAACCCGTCTACTGTACCTGTACACTATCACTTTGTGTGAGTACCCTCAGGGACTTTTTCCATACTCGGTTGGACAGGGAGCTCTAGTCTGTGGGAAAGGATACATAGCATTTTTGCAATGTGCTGTACATACATGTAAATCATACAGAACCAATTGCATAAATCAGGGATGGCCAAACTGTGGCTTGTGAGCTGCATGCAGCTCTTTTACAGTCAAAGTGTGGCTCATGGAGCCCCCCCCAGGGTACCCTCCCATTCTTCACCTACCACACTCGGGGGGTGAGGGGGGCGGGAGCGTGGGACTTCTACCTTGAAGTGGGTTGGTGGGATTAAGGGCTTCTGCCCAACAGGATGGGGGGTATTAGGGCTTCAGCAGGAGTGGGGGGTATTCCGCCTGCTGGGGCTCAGGCTTCAGCAGGAGTGGGGCAGAAGCCCTGAGCCCCAACAGTGGTGCCCCGGCTCTTGAACTTCTGAAGATTGTCGTATGCAGCTCAGAAGGTCAGTAAGTTTGGCCACCCCTGACATAAATTGTCTCTCTATTACTTACAGGGCCTTTACCGCTGAGACTTTATCTGAGACTCCCAAATAAAGAACAGCAACAAGATTTTCTCACTGTCAGCTCAGACAAAATCACACTCCTATCTGAAATGTTTTTCCCATTGCTGTTAAGACTAATACCCAAAATTATTATAACTGACAGAGATTAGAGAAAAATGTATGTTTGTGGATTTGTACTAAGAACACATTCAGCAGAACATTTAATCACATGTTTAAGTCCCACTGAAGTTAAAGTAAAGAACATGTTTAAGGGCTTTGTGAAACAAGAATGGACGCACGTTTAAAGTTATGAGTTTCTTGATCACACAACAATATGCACACACATTGGGTGCTGCCGTCAGCACTACTATCCTGATGCTAGTCTTGAATTTTATATATATGCAAGCAAGGTATATATATGCAAGCAAGAAGCAGGCTAGAGATAACGAGGTTATCTGGTTTCTCCTCCCTTGGTTTTCACACCTCAGCTGCTAGAAGAGGGCCTCATCCTCCCTGATTGAACTAACCTCGTTATCTTTAGCATGCTTCCAGACTAACACGGCTACCCCTCTGATACTTGACACCATGCAAGGCACTGCATTTAGCCGTATGGAGTGGAAATCCATCAACCTCATGAAGAAACTTGCACAAATACAGACAGATATCATCTTCCTTTCCAAATGCAAACGGATGGACATCATACCAAGTGGACTAAAGGTAAAAAATCCATTGCTATCTACATACTACACAGACCACAATGAGAGATTATGCCATACTCTATCAAAGAAACTGAGGAACCACCTGATCAGCATCCTATACAGCAAACAGGAAAACATCAAAAAAGAGCTCTCCAACCTGGAGACTCTCATAAATAACCACTTCACTAAAATAAAACAGGAGATCTACATTACTCACCTCACCTCTCTATAAAGGAAAAAGGACTGTAAGCTGTCTAAACTCCTACCTGCCACATAGGGCCACAACCGTGGTACCCCTAACCCACCCAGCAATATCGTCAATCTATCCAACCACACACTCAGCCCAGAAGAAAAGTCTGTCCTATCTCCGGGACTATCTTTCTGCCCTGCCACCCCTACTAACATGATACAGTTCTGCGGCGATCTGGAAGCCTACTTTCGCCATCTCCAACTCAAAGAATACTTTCAGGATAACGCTGAACAGCCCACTGATACACAGTTACCCTCTCACCAACAGCACAAGAAGAAAAACTCCACATGGACTCCTCCTGAGGGTCGAAATGACAGTCTGGACCTAAACATAGAATGCTTCTGCCGACGTGCATAGGCAGAAATTGTGGAAAAACAACATTGCTTGCCTCATAACCTAAGTCGTGCAGAACGCAATGCCATCCACAGCCTCAGAAACCACCCTGACATTATAATCAAAGAGGCTGATAAAGGAGGTGCTGTTGTCATCATGAACAGGTCTGACTACCAAAAGGAGGCCGCCAGACAACTCTCCAATACCAAATTCTACAGGCCACTTTCCTCAGATCCCACTGAGGAATACACTAAGAAACTGCACCATCTACTCAGGACACTCCCTACACAAACACAGGAACAAATCAACATACCCTTAGAGCCCTGACCAGGGTTATTCTATCTACTACCCAAGATCCACAAACCTGGAAATCTTGGACGCCCCATCATCTCGGGCATTGGCATTCTCACTGAAGGACTGTCTGGATATGTGGACTCTCTGCTCAGACCCTGTGCCACCAGCACTCCCAGCTATCTCCATGACACCACTGATTTCCTGAGGAAACTACAATGCATTGGTGACCTTCCAGAAAACACCATCCTAGCCACCATGGATGTAGAGGCTCTCTACACAAACATCCCACACACAGATGGAATACAAGCTGTCAGGAACTGTATCCTTGATAATGCCACAGCACAACTGGTTGTTGAGCTCTGTGCCTTTATCCTCACACACAACTATTTCAAATTTGATGACAGTATATACCTCCAGATCAGTGGCACCGCTATGGGCACCCGCATGGCCCCACAATATGCCAACATTTTTATGGCTGACCTGGAACAACGCTTCCTCAGCTCTCGTCCATTCACGCCCCTTCTCTACCTTCGCTACATTAATGACATCTTCATCATCTGGACCTATGGGAAGGAGACTCTGGAAAAATTCCACCACGATTTCAACAGCTTCCACCCCACCATCAACCTCATCCTGGACCAATCTACATGGGAGGTCCACTTCCTGGACACTGCGGTGCAAATAAGTGATGGTCACATTACCACCACCCTATACCGAAAACCTACCGACCGCTATGCCTACCTTCATGCCTCCAGCTTCCATCCCGGGCACACCACACGATCCATTGTCTACAGCCAAGCACTGAGGTACAACCGCATCTGCTCTAACCCCTCAGACAGAGACCAACATCTTCAAAACTCCACCAAGCATTCTCAAAACTACAGTACCCACACGAGGAAATAAGGAAACAGATCAACAGAGCCAGACGTATACCCAGAAGCCTCCTACTGCAAGACAAACCCAAGAAAGAAACCAACAGGACTCCACTGGCCATTACATACAGTCCTCAGCTAAAACCCCTCCAATGCATCATCAAGGATCTACAACACATCCTGGACAATGATCCCACACTTTCAGAGGCCTTGAGTGGCAGGCCAGTCCTCGCCCACAGACAACCTGCCAACCTGAAGCATATTCTCACCAGTAACTGCACACTGCACCATAGTAACCTGACTCAGGAACCAATCCATGCAACAAACTTCATTGCCAACTCTGCCCACATATCTACACCAGCGACACCATCACAGGACCTAACCAGATCAGCCACACCATCACCGGTTCATTCACTTGCACGTCCACCAATGTAATATATGCCATCATATGCCAGCAATGCCCCTCTGCTATGTACATCAGCCAAACTGGACAGTCTCTACGGAAAAGGATAAATGGACACAAATCAGATATTAGGAATGGCAATATACAAAAACCTGTAGGAGAACACTTCAACCTCCCTGGCCACTCCATAGCAGATATTAAGGTGGCCATCCTGCAGCAAAAAAACTTCAGGATCAGACTTCAAAGAGAAACTGCTGAGCTTCAGTTCATCTGCAAATTTGACACCATCAGCTCAGGATTAAACAAAGACTGTGAATGGCTTGCCAACTACAAAACTAGTTTCTCCTCCCTTGGTTTTCACACCTCAACTGCTAGAAGAGGGCCTCATCCTCCCTGATTGAACTAACCTTCTTGCTTGCATATATATACCTGCCCCTGGAGATTTCCACTGGATGCATCCAGCGAAGTGGGTATTCACCCATGAAAGCTCATGCTCCAAAACGTCTGTTAGTCTATAAGGTGCCACGGGACTCTTTGCTGCTTTTCTTTAATTTAATTAAGTAATATAATTAAATTGTGTATTTTGCTTAAGCAGAGACTACTTTTAAAAATATCAAAAGTATAACTGGTATGGGATAAATTGTTTATTATTCAAGAAATGTTTTGATATATTTACAGTATCTTGTGATAAGATTCTCATAGCTATTTCATAGTGAATTTATTTATCCTGTTTATTCTAACCAATTATCTTTCTGCCTGAAATATTTCATGAACTAGAAAGAAATCTAGCTGTGCAGTTAAAAAACATATTTTCTGTCTTCTTACTTTACAACAGGACCATTATCTCCCTGTCCATTGTTTATACCATTGGACAGGCGATCATGGCAGTAAGTTCCATCAATGACATGACAGACTATAACAGAGATGGAACTCCTGATAACATTCCATTGCACATGTAAGTTGCATTACACATTCTGTTCCAGATTAATGCATGATGGAATAATTTAGTTCTTTAATTTACTGTACTTGTTGCTTTAATTGTCTAATGATCAACCTCTCCTTATTTACTGCTACTTTTATAAGGAAGCTGTCATATCCAGGTTATATGACAGCTATAATGTGGCAAAGAATACTGAAACCTATATTGATCTGCTGCTTAAAAACCTGCCCTAGAGCAACTTGAATTTACACAATCAATTTCCCCAAGATTGAATAGTTTTAGAGAAGAGAACCTGTGTAGTTCACTACTTAAACAGTTCTCCCTTTTATTGTTATGCACCTGAAAAGTTTCACAGTATGTGTGCAAAATTCAAACCATTCTGATTTCATTTAATTTAAGTGAGGCAGTCGTTTACCTCAAGGCAGATCTCTTTCATTCAAATTTTATTTTAAATCTCAGCTCTGTACGAGAATGATCACAAAGGCAGACTAACTCTATATTGAGTATGAACTATACATTTTATGAGTTTTGCTAGTCAGACTACAGATTTTCATCACTGCACAAGGTTTGTGCAAAAGAGGTTCTCTGAAACTTTGTAGTTAATAAAATATCCTATTTTACTTTCATCTGATTTTGGAGCTGGAATTTTAACATCCAGAAATATGTTATGCAACATATGACACCATTCACATTGCTTCATAAAACTACACCTTGATTTCCAAGGAAAGTATGTCATACTCCTGAATAAAATAGAGTATTTCTCCCGGATAAACGAGCCAAGAAAGAATATCTTAAGAATAAACTAAAGTTCATTACTTTATCTTTGCTTTCTGGCACAGCACATCCCTCGCCTGCACTGCTTCCTGCCGCCCTCATTGGTCTGGGATGGTGAACCGTGGCCAGTGGGAGCTGCGGTCCACCAAACCTGCCGACAGGGCAGGTAAACTAAGTGGCCTGGCCCACCAGGGTGCTTATCCTGGCGAGTCGCATGCCAGAGGTTGCCGACCTCTGTGCTAGAGACTGTCCTCCACTTCCAGGACAGAAAGCACGGGCCAGGATAAGCAGGGACAAAGATGGTTTTATGTCACCTTTCTACTGCCTGCATTCTGGGCTGCTGCTGGGCCTGAAATGGCCCCGTATAAGGTAGCTCAGCCCCAGGAGCTGCTTTAAGTTACGGCAGCTTTGCCTGAGCTGCCTATAAGTTCTCTGAAGTTCAGAATCTCCACAGTGCTTAGTGCTACAATTACATCTTCATCCGTCATGCACCACCTTGTGTCCCAGGCCCCAGCATGCCCTCCATGCTGGTACATCTAATCGGGGCAGTGTAGGGCTGCTTAACTCAGCCCTATGCTGTTCCTACACTGGAATAATTCTTCTCCAGCCCATTGCATTTCCTTCAAGCCACCTCAGTGGCATATATAGTCCAGATACTGGTCAATGACATTTTTGAATGTTATGACACAGTTAAGAATTCCTTTGTTTAATGCTGTTGCTGTTAGCAAGCATGGGCATTTCTCCTTGTGTAATGTTCCTTTACCTATACTAAAGTAAACTGACTTTACTTACCTATACTAAAGTAAACTGAGTGACATTTTCTCCCTTCCCTAGTGGTCTGTCTATGATTGGCCTGATCTTAATTGCTTTTGGTACTGGCGGAATCAAGCCCTGTGTATCAGCATTTGGTGGAGATCAGTTTGAAGAGGAACAGGTAACAATATTTTTCAAACATAGCTGGACTCATATTTCATTTTTTAATAATAATAGATATACATCTTCAGGTTGTGCCCATTGCTCTGGTACTTGGGCGTCCAAAAGAAGATCTAGATCCTACTACAGTGTTCTCTACAAATACATACACTGTGTGATCTGTACTAAATATTGGGCGGACTCCAATCTTACACTGTAATTTAGGCCAGCAGAGTCTGATCTACATAATGCTGACTAACCTTGTTCTAAATAGTTCTTTTCAAATTTATTTTCTTACTCTCACTGCAGGAAAAACAAAGAAATAGATTCTTCTCTCTGTTTTATTTGTCTGTTAATGCCGGAAGTCTCCTCTCTACTATAATCACTCCAATTCTCAGAGGTAAACTTGCACTGTTGTTGTCTACAAACTGGTTAAACAGCATAGCAAAAAAGAATAAGGCAGCGGGCTGGATCACTTCTTGGATTAGTAGTGGATAAGGGTATTTTAGTTTTAGGCAACTACTCTGAGTCCACCCAGAAGTCATTACCATCTGATGGCTTATGAGACATGTTTATAGTTTCAGTTTATTTCTAATATAGAAATGTCAATATTGCAAAACCTCACTGTCCTAGTTCATGCTAATAGGCCTCTTTCTTGGTGGTCTCAGAGAGGCTAAAAATTGAATGACCATGGAGACTGCACTACTTTCACGCCCGATAGGAAGATGGGGAAGCCAGCACTGCTGCTGTGACTCTTGTAGCTCAAAGAAGGCTTTGTTCTACAGTGATATTTAACACATCTTTTAAATCACCACTAAAATCATCAAAAAAGGAGAGGAAAATAATATCATTAGATTTCTCTATTTTGTGAGGGGAAAAGGGAAAGAAGGGAGCTTTTTATTCAGAGGCTTAAGGGTATTACAGAAGATACACAGATACATAACATATAGTCCCATACACACTTAAAATATACAACAAATTAAGTCAAAATTTTACTACTATCAAAATGGAAGCTTTTATGTGTTCTAATTATAAAGGTCTCATTGATTTTTCTTTAATGGAAGTGGTGTCCTGCTAAATGTAAAACAAATTCTAAATCATCAGTATCTGGGTTCATTCCTTAATAAACTGTACATGATTAAATATACTTGTTTTTCTGTCCTTTCTTTCTATGTTTAACTTTGATTACATAGTGTAGTAACTATACACACATGTACACACATACATCTGTAAGTGGAGTATGTGTTACACTGTACGATGAATTATAGATTTTATTGGCATGATTTTGGAATGGCTGCTTTCTCAAGAATAGCAAAGCCACGAGAGAAATATACAAATGATCCCAAATAAATGTAGCTGGGACTTGGACCTTTCGATTTCTGGCATTCTATTCCAGTTTGTTGCTGTTATTTTATTATGAGTTAACTCGATTTGCTATTCTTCCTAGGATAGATGGCAGATGAGCATATGAAAAAATATGAGACCCTTCTTTTCTGGTATATCACTGAAAATTCCTTCTGTGGTTTGAACAGAAAGAGTCAACCAAAAGATGAAAGATAGGACTTTATTTAATGGTTTGACTGGAAGGCTGACTAAACTGTCAGAGCAAGACAGATTAGTTGCTAGCAGGCTAGTATACTCGTAGGTATATTTTATAGCTTCAGTGCTAACTGACACTAGTGTACAAAACTCTGTCTAATGCTTTTTAATTCCTTCAGGAGAAGAATGTGGAATTTACACCAAACAACAGTGTTATCCACTGGCCTTTGGAGTGCCTGCCGCACTCATGGCTGTTTCATTGAGTATGTTGCATGTTTTCCATTTTATTTTTTGCATAAATTCTCTTTATTACATTGGCGACTTTGTATACGAGAAGGGGAAATAAGACTATTTTCTTAGAAATGTGGAGTTAAAGGGGGAGGCTGCCTTGTTCTTTATAATCCAGGATTCCTGATGTAGCATTGGCATAACTGCCGATTAACACCATACAGATAAATATATTTGCATGGTAGAGAGCTCCATATATTGTAATTTTTTTGGTGTGCTGCTGCAGTCTAAAAAGGTAAAATATAAATATACATTTATGTACCACTGATCAGGAGTTACATAGTATTATGGACAAGGTTCAAACTGTGACAGAAAATATTAGAGTAGAAACTTGATGGACTACATCTCCTCAGGTTACTAGTCGTGACTCCTCCACAATATCCCAAAACCTCATCGGGGGTAAGAGAGTTCTCATATTAGAGATACAAATGAAGGGTTAGGCTTGATACCTTTGCTTTGGAAATAGCAGTCAAATCAAAATCTGATAATTAAGGAGAAATTGTCTAATAAAAATAGTTTTACTATTAAGGGTCAAATTGTGGCCTGGCCTGCATGGCAGTGCTAGGGCTTAAAAAAGTGCAAGATGTGTCCCCGTATGCCCCTGCACCAGCTACCTACATCATGGGTGATTGCAGCAGAGGAGAAGCAAGATCCACAGAGCTATTACATCCCTCTTCCTGCACGTGGATGGGAGTGGGCAGAGCCTTGTTTCCACCCCCTGCAATGTACATTGCTGTGCCAGCATGTCAGGGAGCCTGCTCTGTGCCTGCTATAGACCTGGTGCAGTTTATTCCCTTCCTGGAGCAGCAGGGGAACGCCCATGAGAGCTGCTCCAGAGGCAGCACAAGAACATACTGCCCCTTATCTGTGTTCATGACAAAACCTCAAATAAACCCTAAATGTTCTGCATGACATAGTTTGCTTTAGCTTATGTGGTACCATTTGGAGCATTCACGGGCAGTAAATAAATGTGAAAGCTTTAAATAAGGGAGGTTTTTCAAAGCTTTCATCAAATATCCAAGATTAAGATGAGCACAGAATAGAAATATATATTAATACAGTAACTGCAGATGCATTGGTGAAATATTGCATTGTCCCTCTGTATCTAACCATTTACTTGCTTATGAAAAACCACTGCATTTTATCAGCTGCACTGCTCAATGAGCATTGCAGTACAAAGACCAAGGAATTATTTTGTTATAAGAAGCCTTTCAGAGTTCCACAGAGGATAAAATAGCTGCAATATCCAATAAACTTGCTCTTCCAAAATTACATCTTTAATTATAGGTTGTATTAGGGAAATACAGCAGGCCCAGACCTAAGGTCCCCATCTGTTTTGTTTTGTTTTGGTCCTTACTCAGGCAAGCTGCCTACTCACTGAAGACAACAGATGTTTGCCTGAATAAGGACTGCATAAGAATCTGTTTAAAAATCTGATAGAAGTATATTGGATTGATTAAAAATTAATTGAAAAATATGTTAATAACTGTGTTATTGCTCTTTACAGTGCTGTTTCCCACTCAGGCTTGGGTTGTTTTAACCTCTTTGTCATTATGTTTTGTATACCAAAGTATTTTCCTCTAGTTTCAGTCAATCCTGAAATGTTTTTCTGTTTACTTATTGTAGTGGTGTTCATACTTGGAAGCAAAATGTACAAGAAAGCTCATCCTCAAGGCAATATAATGCTCGAGGTTTCCAAATGCGTTGCAGTAAGTAATGCCAGACTACTGGAAAAGCGTGGCTGGACTTTTCAAATGGAGTTGGTCTTTATCACTTACTGATAATTTTATGACATTCATAAACTTTGTAGTTTGCAAACTGTTTATTCCATTTCAGTCAGGAGTAAAATTCCATCATAATGTTTCAATTTTTTCAGTCACAATTAATCTGATATTTTGGTGTAAAAGAAGATTCTGAGTTTTTGAGACTCACTCTGATTTCTGTTTGTTTTTCTTAATTGAGCCTTATGAGTTGCATGACACACACACACACACACATTAAACTCTCCTGCGTTGACTTAATTTCAGATCAGCCACTTTTCAACAATCCAGCTGCTAAGGTCTCTTAATTTCAGTAAATGTTAGTTATTATGTAGTTAGTTAGTTGTATTATCATGGTTCCTTGAGGCCTCAAACAAGATCAGGATACAACTGTGGTAGAGACTTCAGTGGGGCTTAATGCAGGTTCCTTCAATCCTGACCTGTAGTACCCCTGTTATTCCAGGCCTGTGCTCCCCACATACAGGTCTGCCAGTGTAACTCTAGCGCAGCTACATAATATTTGTTGTTGGCATGAGGAATTCATTAGAAAATGCTTATTAATATTTCATGTAAACAAAATGTCTCTTTAAAGTGTAATTCCACTCTAAAGAATTGCTGTGTAAAAATGAAACTATCTTCTTATTTTATTAAACATTGAAAGTGTACTCTGCAAAAACCTGTGTAGACAAGGCCTCAGAGAATTCCTAGTAGCACCCAGTGTTAAGAGGCACTACCTATTTTTCTGAATTGGTTTCCTCTAATATTGGGAACGTTTTCCTGAATCCAAGACATATGAGACCTATAGCAGAACACTTCCTTTAAGTGTTTAAAACAGTTTCTTAGAAACATTCACCTTTTAATAATAATAATAATAAAAATAAATTTAAAAGAATATAAATTGATCTGAAAGACAGTTTCTCTTATGTCACTTTAACCTTGTAGTTACAAATATTTGTTGTGTCATGTTTAAATGGTATTCAGTGTAATTAATCCAAATTTATTAATGTTCTTTTCACAGTTTGCTGTCAAAAACAGATTTCAGCATCGCAGAAAACAGTTCCCCAAAAGAGAACACTGGCTGGACTGGGCTAGTGAAAAGTATGATGTAAGTATTATTTGTGTGTGCATGAGCATGTGCGCATGGATAGATAGATAATGCCTTCCTCCCTTTCTTCTTTTTTGTTCCATCTGCCTTGTTCACTAGTTATGCAACCCCATACCAAATACCAGGGGAGCTAATGCTCTGTCTGTCTACAGCAATCAGAAGCTAATGTTCTAGCTAGATCTTACTGCTCTGGCAAGATAGGATGGTTACCATCATGGCTTAATGTAGCTTCAGATTGTCCTCCAGGTATCAGGGCTTTGTGCATGATCACATATCGCACTGAGGAAACTCTAGTGGGCTGAACATAAATGTATTTCTCTCTAAGAACAAATACTTAAAATTACCTGGTAGCAGTTTCAATATGATAGCAAGTATTTTATCTCCAGGGTAGATTTTATGGCCTTGATATAAATGATCCAGCTTCAAAATACACTTTGAATGAAAACACACAATATATATGATAACACATGCAAACAATGAACATTATGCTAATGAGAATTGTAGTCAATGCCCTATGGACTCCATGGTCATTAAATTTGTCAGAGAATTCACTCCTATCTGCAGAATTGTGCTCCAGAATCTAAGCTTACATTAAAAAAATATAAAGGGAGCAGTGTCAATGTGGCCTAGTGAATAGGGTATGGGTCTAGGACTTAGAAGACCTCGATTCTGTTCCTGGCTACGCCACGGGTTTGACAGGGGGATAGCTCAGTGGTTTGAGATTGGCCTGCTAAACCGAGGGCTGTGAGTTCAGTCCTCAAGAGGGCCACCTCCAGGGTTTTTGCCACCCCAAGCAGCAAAAATAAATAAAAGCCACGATCACAATCAGCTCTACCACCACCGCTTCAGTCTTTGGCGGCAATTCAGCAGCTGGTCGTTCGCTCCAAGAGGGACTGAGGGACCCACTGCCAAATTGCCGCCAAAGAGCTGAACGTGCCGCACTTCTCCGTTGGCTGCCCCAAGCACCTGCTTGCTGGTCTGGTGCCTGGAGCCGGCCATGCATTTCGGGATCTGGGGCAAACAGAATCTGTCTGGGAATTGGTCCTGCTTTGAGCAGGGGGTTGGACTAGATGACCTCCTGAGATCCCTTCCAAGCCTAATTAAAAAAAAATAAATCCTCAGTTGATGAAATTATCATAGGCCCCTCAAAACCAATGACCTGTAACAATTTACACCAGCTGAGGTTCCTAGCCTCCATGCTTTTGAAAACAATCTTGAAAATATGAACCATGTGTAACCAATGCAATAATGTGTTGCTTTGCACAAGTCCTTTATTATAATATTGCATCCCTTCATTGGTCATCCATACTGAGTTCAAACTCCTTGTCATGGCTTTTAAAGCCCTACAGCTATTCACCCCCAATCTATATGTCTCCTTTTAGGTGGCCTTCTGCACTCCCTGATGATTTTTCAGTAGTGACACAAATCTCAACCTCCCTTCTGTCTCCTCTCTGATTCCTGCCTACATGACATCTTCCATGTAGCCCCCGTTCATTGAAAACGCTCCTCGAAACCTCCTCATCGTTCAAGTCCCTCTTAAAATTTTTTTTCTGAAACATCATCAATCAGAAATGAGATAAAAGAACACAAATTAACAAAAACAAAGTCTAGTTCAATGTAACCATCACATATATATACAGACCTTACTGAGTAACAGTGGATTTTATTTCCATAACTTCTCTTGTCCTTTCACATGTTTTGTCCATTTTTGTCCATTTGTTAAAAGACAGGGAACAAAGGGTAGGAATAAATAGTAAATTTTCAGAATGGAGAGGAGTGGTGTTCCCCAAGGGTCAGTCCTCGGACCAATCCTATTCAACTTATTCATAAATGATCCGGAGGAAGGAGTAAAAAGTGAAATGGCAAAGTTTGCAGATGATACTAAACTGCTCAAGATAGTTAAGACCAAAGCAGAATCTGAAGAACTTCAAAAAGATCTCACAAAACTAAGTGATTGGGGAACAAAATGGCAAATGAAATTTAATGTGGATAAATGTAAAGTAATGCACATTGGGAAAAATAACCCCACCTATACATACAATATGATGGGGGCTAATTTAGCTACAACTAATTAGGAAAAAGATCTTGGCATCATTGTGGATAGTTCTCTGAAGACATCGACGCAGTGTGCAGCGGCAGTCAAAAAAGCAAACAGAAGGTTAGGAATCATTAAAAGGGGACAGAGAATAAGGTGGAGAATATCTTATTGCCCTTATATAAATCCATGGTACACCCACATCTTGAATACTGCGTACTGCATACAGATGTGGTCTCCTCATTTCAAAAAAGATATACTGGCATTAGAAAAGGTTCAGAGAGTCCCATATGAGCAGAGATTAAAGAGGCTAGGACTTTTCAGCTTGAAAAAGAGGAGACTAAGGGGGGATATGATAGAGGTATATGAAACCATGAGTGATGTGGAGAAGGTGAATAAGGAAAAGTTATTTACTTGTTCCCATAATATAAGAACTAGGGGCCACCAAATGACATTAATGGCCAGCAGGTTTAAAACAAATAAAAGGAAGTTCTTCACACAGTGCATAGTCAACTTGTGGAACTCCTTGCCTGAGGAGGTTGTGAAGACTAGGACTATAACAGAGTTTAAAAGAGAACTGAATAAATTCATGGAGGTTAAGTCCATTACTGGCTATTAGCCAGAATGGATAAGGAATGGTGTCCCTAGCCTCTGTTTGTCAGAGGGTGGTGATGGACAGCAGGAGAGAGACCACTTGATCATTATCTGTTAGATTCACTCCTTCTGGGGCACCTGGTGTTGGCCACTGTCAGTAGACAGGATACTGGGCTGGATGGGCCTTTGGTCTGACCCAATACGGCCACTCTTATGTTATGTTCTTATCTTCACCTTAATTTAGGCCCCAGAAGTGCAAAGACTTACACATGTGCTTAACTTTAAAGGACTGTAAATAATTCCACTGAAGTCTAAAGCACTACTCACAATCTGTAAAGTTTAGCATGTGTCTAAGTCTTGCATGATCATGACCTTTGTTTTTAATGTGAATTAAAATATGATATGAATAGCAATAGTATGAATAAAATATGAATAATAGTAATAGTCTTAGTATATATATATAATACACATATATATGTTTTATATATATATAAACTTGTGGTTTTGTTGAATTTACCTATTTTTACCAACATTATTTTATATATATATATATATATATATATATATATGTATTTTTTCACTGTTCTTCATTATAGAAACGACTTATTACACAAACTAAGATGGTCTTGAGGGTACTTTTCCTGTATATTCCTCTCCCCATGTTCTGGGCACTTTTTGATCAGCAGGTAAGGTAGAAAAAAAGTGTAATTTTTTTGCAAGTACATGTACAATTATATTCAGTTATTATGTTGTGAAATCAGTGGGCAGAATTTATATTGGTGATAATGAAAAATGGTACTTATGAATTACACATTCATATACTATACCTATTAAGTTATTTTATTTATCTCTCCTGTTATACACTAGCTGCTGCTTGTAAAGTTTTAAGTGTATGATCAATTAATATTTCAAACATATATATTACAAAATAATCTAAATTGACACAGTGTCAGCAAAAATATTAAAGCTAAAATCCTCACCCTGGTTCCCGCTCTTACATGCTGGGTAAAAAAGACCAGAGCAGCATAAAAGGCCTCTAAAAGCCCCAGTTCTGTCTGGGGGAGGATTCCCCCAGTGCAGACACTATGGAAGACAGCCATAAAGCTGCCCTCCAAAGACCCCATTGCAAGTCCAGCATTTTCCTTTAGTAGTTCAGGATCAGACCTTTGTCAAAGAATGACAGAGAAGAAAGTAACTCTAAGGAAAGTTTTTGTCTTCCTTTATTATTGATTCCCCACCCCCTCTATTCTTCCCTTTCTAAAAAAATTCAGGAGTAACTAGAGCAGATTGCTTTATTGTAGCATTTCATTATGACTTTGTTTTATTAAGGGATCAAGATGGACATTACAAGCCACAACAATGGATGGAAACTTTGTAGGTTATTTTAACTTAAACTTTTAAAGAATTATTGACATTTCATTTGGTCTTATGCATTTTGTCAGTCTTCTAATATTAAAATATATTTACCTTTCCTTTTCCTTAGGGAGCTATTCAGATCCAGCCAGACCAGATGCAGGTACACTAAACTAAATTTGTGATATTTTTAAATACTCCTCAAAGAGTCTTTTTTTGAATCACTATTTTAAAAAAGACTTTGGAAAGTGCTTAACTTCTTTTTCTGGATTTTTACATTCAACAGACGGTGAACCCGATTCTGATTGTTGTTATGGTCCCCATTGTAGACGCTGTGGTTTATCCTTTAATTAAAAAATGCCACTTCAATTTCACGTAAGTTGATTCATATGCCTGATTTAATATTTAGGTGCATTTTAATGATTTATCTTAAGGTGATGTGTTGATATTATTGTGACAGAGCAAGCTTTCACTAAGATAAGGAAATCCAAGGTGTAGAACTATTAATAATGAGTTAATATAAAAAAGTATTTTATGTTATTGAAACACTTAGGGCTTGACTACACTTGCAAGTTAGAGCGCATTAAAGCAGCCCCGGGAGCCTTAACTCCCAATCCGTCCACACTGGCAAGGCATGTAGCGCACTCTGACTCCTCAGCTAACGCGCTCCTGGTACCCTACCTCGGTGAGTGGAATAACATTTGCTGCGCCTTGGCTCCAACGCCCGGCATCAGTGTGAACGAGGTATTGCCTTACTGTGCTCTGACTGGCCTTCAGAAACGTCCCATAATCTCCTTAAGTCAAGTGGCCACTCTTGTCATTGTTTTTGAATCGCTGCAGGAATGCGGATATGCCCTTTCAAAGCTCCATTTATGACAACTGGCATGCTTATCTGCTCCGAGACAAAGCAGCCATTACTGTGGAATGCTGTGTGTGAGAGAGAGAGGTGGGGGGGTGGCGGGGGGTCTGCTGCTTTCCTTACTGTGCTCTCCGAAGGCTGGTTTAACTCAAAGCGCTCTACATCTGCAAGTGTAGCCATGCCCTTAGCTGCAATCCTATATACAGCTCTAAGAACAAAGAGAAGGTGAACCCAGCTGCAGGGGGCAAACTACAGAGTGGAGATGAAATCCTGCCCCCCTTGAAGTCAATGCCATAAATGCAATTGACTTCAGGAGAACCAGGATTTCACCCTTGCTTTCTTCCCTCCTCCATTCTTTCTTTCTTTCTATTTTCTGTGATAAAAAATAGACACATACTTACTCCTATCTTGTGAGAGTATCTTTTTGCCTCAGAATGGGAGAAGCCAGATATACTTTCTGGTAGATTTTAGACTGCACCTTACGTTGTGAGTAGAGCTGGCCAGGAATTTTTTGATTAATCACTTTTTTGTAAAAAAAAAAAGCCAATTCAGTAAAACCTAAACAGTTAGCAGAGTAGAGTCAGGTTCAACAAATTTCCTGACTCAAGTAAATGTTAAGAAAAAAATGTTGGAATTAGAGTGTCAAAGTTAAAATTTTCATTTTTATGAATCAAAATGACTACTTTCAAAATTTAAACTATTTATACTGAAAAAAATGTTGCAAAGAAGGGCAAAATTAAAACAAAAATTATCAAAACAGAATATTTTAATTGACCCAAAATGGTAAAAAAAATTTTTTTTGGTTCATGAGGATTTTTGAGATTTTAACTTTTTGCCCAGAACCAAGACAGGAAAACTTTTTGAACTCTCAAAAATCTTAATGGAACAAGAAAACCATTTCCTCACAATCTTTAGCTGAGAGTGTTGCTATGTATACCTTCATGTAGCACCATCTGTTACTAGCAGTACAGCATGGATAGGAATGCAGTTTGGAAAGATGGAAAAGGTTCATTGACTGAAACAACTAAGAGAAAAGAGTACTTTTTTCCACTGAGTTAGCTCAATCAAGCTGGCTTAATAGGGTTTTCAAGTGTGTTAAGTTAGCTTGATTTGTGTTAACTCAACTGAAAAAAGAACTTTCCCCCTAAATCTAGATAATTCTATACACTATAAAATGGATCTCCCATTTTTAGAAGTCATTCTAGGTTAAGACTCAGTGTCAGGAAGACATAAAATTAGGCTAGAATTCAGCCAGATGCTCTCTCATAACTGAGTCTTAGGAAGGGGTGATTCATTATAAAGACGTGATATGAATTTTGTTACTGCAATTTTTTAATTAATTAATTAATTATTACGGGGTTTCAAATTAAAGTTCCCTGTTTTGGGCATTTACAGTATATTCCTGAGTTTTTTCTCTGATTCTCTTGCTTTCCTCGTTGATTTTATATAAGTCTAGAACCCACGTTTCTAGTACTACAACTGTGGTGTACCCAAGAAACAGATGTATGGGCATAATTGATAAATTTAGTATCAAATAAAGAAATAGTAAGAGAAATTTAAAAATCAAATTTCCTGACTGTGTACTGTTCTTTTCTGACCCATTTATTACAGTTTGCTTTTATCCATTTATGAAAATTGTTGTGAGAATGTGAACTTCCCCTGTTGCAAACCTGCTGACCCTCCGATCCTCTTCCCACTAAGATTTTGATTACATCAGAGAGACATGTTTCATGTTCTTTACTGGAATGAAAATTTTACTTGGCTCCTTCATACATGGGCTCTCCACAGCCATCATTTGATGCCATAAATAGACTGGCAACCTTTGGCAGGTTCAGCCGATCATGGCTCCCACTGGCCGCGGTTTGCCGCTCCAGGCCAATGGGGACGTCGGGAAGTGGCAGCCAGCACATCCCTTGGCCCACGCTGCTTCACGCATGCCAAAAGTTGCCGATCCCTGCTCTAGACTCAGAGGAGGATCTAGCTTTTTTGCTACCCCAAGCACGGCAGTCAGGCAGCCTTCGGTGGCTTGCCTGCGGAAGGTCCCCGGTCCCGCGGATTTGGTGGCATGCCTGCAGGAGCTCCGCCAGTCCCGTGGATTCAGTGTACCTGCCACCGAATTCGCAGGACTGGTGGACCTCCCGCAGGCATGCTGCCAAAGGTTGCCTGAGTGCCGCTCTCGCAGGGACCAGCAGGCCGCCCCACCACGGTTTGCGACACCAGGCGTGCACTTGGAGCGCTGGTGCCGCCGCTACCTAGACTGACTTTTATTGCCATGGTACTAAATTTAATAATTTCTTAAAATGTCATTAGACCTAAAAACCATATCTCTCTGAATTTTTTTTAGTTCAGTACTTTACAGATTTTAACATAGTAGTATATGCATAATAAGTAAACTTCCTTTTGTATAGGCCATAACTATACACATCTGTAGCTTTTTTTATTCTTTGCAGCCTTAAATGAGTTAAATTCCCTTTCTGAGTAAATCAGACTTTTTAGGTCAACTGTGCAAACTTAATAATTGTTCAGATGATGGCTAATTATAGAAATGAGCCATATAGATCTTGAGCAACAGATTATTAAATGGACTAGTGATGTAATTTCAAGGAGTCTACATTTCCCTAAAGGGTAACTGGAAACTAACACTGAGATATGTAAGGCTTAAAAGAGTATTTTCTGTAACCATATCAGTACTCACAGGGTAATAATATACTATCAATGGTCATCTTAATGTTCTCCATAATGAAATGGAAACTCACAGCTAAATTTTTGGATTAATACTACTCCTAAAATTCATGTTTTTTGTTGCTATGCTAGGCCCCTGAGGAAGATTACAGTTGGTATGTTTCTTGCATCTCTGGCTTTTGTTGCTGCTGCACTGGTACAAGTGCAAATCGATGTAAGTTAAGCCGAACACAACCAAATGATGATATTGCTATTTAGCTTTTTAATAACTATACAGATTTTGGTGAGCGTGCAAATAGTCCAAACCATGGCAATTAATCATTTCTTTCTATACGAATTAACCAAGAATGTTTTTATAAAAAATAGAGGGAAAGGCACGTATCGGTATATATGTGTCATAGAATATAATGTGATCTATGATAAAATAATAAGCTAGAAGAGTTCCTTGACAGCTTATCTGTCTTTGTTATGGGTTTTTAATTTTAATTGAAGTTCAAAGTTTAAAATCAGAAGACTTAGTTGTTTGGTTTGTTGAAGAATATATTTGCACATCTGACCTTCTAGATTTGTTTTGAGTGGAGGGTAAGTGTGACACAACCCCAGAGCTATGTGATGTCACAAATTAAGAATGAAATGCTGTTGATTTAATATGTGAATCCATTGGAATACACTGAGTTTTACTTTCAACACTGCTTGTTAAAGATAAGATTAAAGGACTAGATCATCAGCTGGTGTAAATAATATAGTTCCATCTTGCTTTATGTCCTTTTTCAGAGGAGGAGGAGACTTAAATAGCCCTATGCTGGCTTCGTATCCAGGGATGAACTTCACTCAAAATGATTAGCTATCTATAGAAATTTATAAAAAAGACCAGAGTGCATTTTTTATAGTGATATATGCAGACAATGGAAAAGAGGATAACATTAAAAGCTAGGTAGGGTAGAACTTGTGGGAAAGAAATGAAAATGCATATGGCTCTACTAAATCTCAGTGCACACAGTTACAAAGGCCATTTTATCCACTAAAATGATGGCTTCTTCTTGTCAGAATGGTTGGGAAGTGAAAATGGAGCCTGGTTTCTCTCCTTGGCCTGAACACAGAGGGTCAGATACCTTCCTGCTGGAGGGTCCCACTTATGGTTACACCCTGGTTAGTCATCACCTGTTGTAAATGGGACAGAAGATAGGATGAAAGGGAATTCAGAAATATGGTCTGTTGTAGACTGTGAGAAAGCCTGGGAGCCCCTGATGCCTGTACCCTGAGTCCCGAAGGGTCCTGATGTTGACAACAAACCACAGAAGGAAAATGGATAATAGGTTTATGGGGTTGTGGAAGTCTTGCTGAGAAAAAAGGAGTTCCTTTTCTTAGGCTTTCTAGTATAAAGGATGAAGAAGCACATGGAAACATGTTGTCACCATGTGTGTTAATCAGAGGTATTTGTCATGCAAATGTCAATTTTCTTCATAAGTAAATAAGGTCATTGTGATTCTATTAATTAATTAAATTAATTATATTATATTTATTATTTACTGTTTAATTTATTTCACTCTTTTTCACCAAGAAAACTCTTCCAGACTTCCCAAAAGAAGGGCAATCCCAAATCAAAGTAATAAATTTAGGCACTGATGTTGCAAAAGTTGACTTTGGCCCTGGAGTTGAAAATATTTCTGTGGAATCCCTGATGGCGGTAAGAAAGAGTAATGATTAGAGTTAGTAAAAAAATGTAAAACTTATTTTCTAAATTTTTCACAAGTTTTTTTTAATATGTTTTGTATACTGAAAATCTGCATTTTAGTAAATGAAAAAATTGATAACCATTTCAACAATGTTTAAAAACTTTTTAATACAAATTTTGGAAAAAAAAGTCACTAATCATTTTGTAAAAAAAACAGCTTACTTACCCAGTAGCTACACCTTCCAACAAACCATTGGTAACTACTCTTGAGTGTCGTCTTTATAGCAGTTTTGAAGCCATTTTATAGTAATTTCATCTAAACTACATTTCCCTAGTTTGCTTATAAGAATAACATGTGGGACCGTGTCAGAAGCCTTACTGAAATTAAGATATATCACATCTACTGCTTCTCACCTATCCACTAGGCCAGTAAACCTGTCAAATAAGGAAATTAGGTTGGTTTGACATGATTTGGTCTTGACAAATCTATATTGGCTATTACTTATTACCTTATTATCTTCTAGTTGGTTACAAAGTTGATTTTTAATAATTTGTCTTAGTATCTTTCCAAGTATCGAAGTTAGGCTGACTGGTCTATAATTCCCTGTGTTTTCTTTGTTCCCCTTAAGGGCCACCCATGTGGGGGCAAGCAAAAGAACCAGTTTGCCCTAAGCCCCCTCCTGAAGAGGGGTCCCCCAAACCAAGTGGTTTTGCAACCTGGTGCACGGGGTCACAGTGCCACTGAGTTCATGCCCAGCCCAGGGCCGCCCAGAGGGGGGGCAAAAGGGGCAATTTGCCCTGGGTCCCGCAGGGGCTCCCAGGAGAGTTTTTCGGGGCCCCTGGAGCGGGGTCCTTCAGTCACTCTGGGGGGCCTGGAAAACTCTTGCAGGGCCTGGGCCCCCGGAGCTTCTTACACTCTCGGTCATTGCTGGTGGGGGGGGTCCTTCCGCTCCGGGGCAGAAGGACCCCCCCACCGGCGAATTACTGCCAAAGCGGGACCCGCCGCTAAAGTGCGACTGGGTCTTTGGCAGTAATTTGGCGGTGGGAGGGCCCTTCTGTTCTGGGACCTGCCGCTGAAGTGCCCCAAGGACCCATGGCGGGGGCCCCCCGCTGCCGAATTACCGCCAAAAATGCGGTTGCACTTCAGCGGTGAGTCCTGCTTTGGCGGCAATTTGGCAGCTGGGGGCCCCCGCCGCGAGTCTTCGGGGCACTTCGGCGGCGAGTCCCAGAACAGAAGGGCCCCCCACCGCCGAATTACCGCTGAAGCGGGGGCTCCCCGCCACCGAAGACCCCAGACCCCCAAAATCCTCTGGATGGCCCTGGCCCAGCCACATCTCCCTCATGACAGAGGGTCGGCTGGGCCAAACTTGAGTGGTACTGCAGTGCCATGCTTCAGATTGCAATGCCTGGTGCAGGGAGCTGAGCCCATCCCCACAGGACAGGAGCTGCTGCTGCTGCAGGGTGAATGCAGGACAGGCTTGCTCTCCAACTCCCCCTTCCACACTGGCCTCCCTTCAGTGTTTTTGTGCCCTTTGTTTAATGATTTCTGTGGCTGCAAATTTTTTGGAAGGGTGGGGGCCTCAGTTTCAGATTTTGCCCTGGACCCCTCAAAACCTCTGTGCAGCCCTGGTACCCTTTTTAATGATAGGTACTATATTTTCCCTTTTCTGGTCCTCTGGGACCTCACCCACCATCCTCCATGAGTTCTCCAAGATACTGGCTAATGGTTCTGAGATTACTTTAGCTAGTTCCTTAAGTACCTTAGGTTGAATTTCGTCAGGCCCTGGTGAATTGAATACATCTAACTTATCTAAATATTCTTTAACCTATTCTTCCCCTATTTTGGCTTGTATTCCTTCCCTGATGGTCATATTAATTGTGTTAAATATCTGGTCACCATTAACCTTTTTAGTGAAGACTGAAGCAAAATAGATACTAAACACCTCAGCCTTTTGATGTCATCTGCCATTAGCCTTCCTTTCCTGCTAAACAGAGGACCAAAAAAGTTTATTAGCATGAGAAGTTGGTGAGGGTTATGAAGATTTAGTTTTATATTTTCAGGTCATCTTGCTCTTCTTGTCATCAAACAGTCTATTTCTTTCCTGCAGAAAGGGGAACTCACTCCACACCCTAACTTAGGTCAATTTTTCACTTCTATGTAAGTGATATCTATGAAATAATGCTTCTGGAGGGACTGGGTGGTTTTAAGGTTTAGCAGTGGGATGGACAGTCTTCCACCTGTAGAGTATCAGTTCAAATCCAATTCAGGATAAGTCTGTGGTGAATAAAAGTTATTACCATCTGCTGGCTAGTGGTTGGTCTTTGTGAAATTAGTTTGTCATCTCAGTCCAGTTCTAGCTGACAAATATCCGTCTGCATTACTGATATTAATTTCTATTACAGTAGCACCGTGGGCCTTCAATTGAAGTCAGGGCCCATTGTACTTTACATACTCATAGTTAGGGCCCTATCAAATTCACAGCCATGAAAAACACGTCACAGACTCTGAAATTTGGCCTCCTCTGTGAAATCTGGCTATTGTAGGGGAGACCAGATTTCACAGAATTGAGCCGCCGGAGTGTGGTGGCTGCTGGCCGGGAGCCCAGCTCTGAAGGAAGCGGCAATGCCAGCAGCAGTGCAGAAATGAGGTGGCATGGTTTGGGGGGCTGGGAGAGTGCTGGCCTTACAGGTGGTCAAGTGGGCTCCTGTGCAGGACACCATGGTCAGCGGGGTGCCGTGGTCAAACCCTCCCCCTCCCTACACACACACACATAGCCTGCACAAGGATCCTTTAATTCACAAGTGCTGAGCTCCTGCTGCTAGTCCTGGAGGGGCTAGGGAAGGACAGGACTTCCTCTTCCTCTGCATGGGCCACTCCCTAGGCTTCACCTCAGATTTATCTCTGGGAACCTTTCCCAGATGCAGCAAGTTCCATGGTTGCTGGCTGGGAATCCAGCTCTGAAAGCAGGGCAGAAGTGTGTGTCACTGGTATGGTATTGCCATCCTTCCTTCTGCTCTGCTGTTGGAGGTGGTGTTGCCTTCAGGAGCTGGGTGCCCGGCCTGCAGATGCCTTCTGGCTGCCCAGCTCTGAAGGCAGCATCACAATATCCCCCACAGCAACCCCCCACTGTTGAAATTCACATAACTGGTTCATTTCTTCCTTCACCCAGACTTCAGAGTACCAAGAGTTTCATTCACAGCAGTATGTGGAAGTGCTGATAATTTTCTCTCTAAGTAAATTTGTTGCTCCCACCAGATGTTAAATTGATACACAGGAGTGAAGTCCTCTGTTTAACCATGGTATAGGTACAGCACCAACAGAGACAATACAGGATTTTCCACATGGCAGTGCCAATGTGCCTCAACCTTGTCCTGGAGGCAGCATTTAAGGATAGTGCAGCCTCCATACCATTCAGTCTTTGGATTGTCTGCTGAGACTTTCAACAAGGATGTTAACCAGTACCAGTTCTTAGGGAGGTTTAGCAATGCAGAGATACTTCTTTTCCCACACTCTATGAATAGGGCCCTACCAAATTCATGGTCCATTTTGGTTAATTTCATGTCACAGGATTTAAAAAAATCATAAATTTAATGATTTCAGATATTTAAGTCTGAAATGTCATGGTATTGTAACCGTGGGGGTCTCAACCCAAAATGGGATTGTGTGGGGGTGGAGAGGTCTGTGTGAAGAAATGAACCAAAACGATTTATGGACAAAATGATTAAAGTGGTTTAGATGCAGAAAACAACAAAAATCTTCAGTGGGATTTATGAGACATGTATGAAGTACCAGAGACCATGTGCAGCATACCTAATAAATTTCAGAATTCTTGAGTCAGCAGAGTCCTGATAAATGCATAGACAGAATCACAGTTATGTGAATATACATAGAAAATGTTCTTTATTTTTATTTTTTTTTATAGACAAACTATATGACATTTGACACTACTAGCTTAACAGGAATGAATATAGCCTATGGAAATCAAATCTTAAATCAGCCTCTTCATTTTCTGGAAAAAGAACGTCATACTCTTATACTAAAAAATACAGGTGGCATCCAAACTGAATTGGTAAGCTCGTTTAATTCCTAGTTAGTATATCCTTCCAGTCTGCTTAAATGGAGAGTTTTAATCTCAAGTGAAGTTTAATGTAATTTAATATATAGTTTAAACATTTCTGGATAAACATAAATAATTTTAAATGGATGGTCTTAGTTTTATGCGTCACAACAATCACATGTATTAACAAAACTCTAAAGAGGAGACTCAGAGGTAGGTCCACAAAAGGGACTTAGTGCTATTGCAGAACAGCTACGATACTGTAGTGATGCTGCTGTAACACTGTAGTATAGATGCTTCCTACAGTGATGGCATGGGTTTTTCCATTGGCATAGATAATCTACCTCCTTGATCAGTGGTAGTGAGCTTGGTAGAAACATTCTTCTGTTGACTTGCTCACATCTACCCCAGGGGTTAGATTGGAATAGCTACAGCATGCAGGGATGTGAATTTTTCACACTCCTGAGTGACATAGCTATGTTGACCTAAATTTTCAGTGTTGACCAGGCCTCCATGATACAGCACCTAGAATTGAGGTGCCCTGTCACCTCGTGGAATCCACAGCCCTGAGTTAAGCAGCACATCTCCCTATCCAGTGCATAGGGAAAGTAAGACTCTAAGAAAGGAATTCACAAAAGTCAGCAAGCTGATTGGGGTGTGGGGGGCGGGTTTCCCAAGCTAATCAATAGGAAATGCCAGAGGTAGGTGCCCATCGCTGGACTTGCAGAAGGCACCTCCCTCTGCTATGGATTCACAGCCATGAACCATCTCCTCAATTTAGGTGCTTGTGTCAGTCCTTTTTCACAAAATAAATAAATAAAAATTAGGAGGCGATAGTGCCACTTTTAAGCCCAGTAGTTAGACCACTCACCCAGAATGTGGAAGCCTGTGGTTCAGTTCTCTCTCTCTCTCTCTCTCTCTCTCTCTGTGGGCTGGAGCAAGTATTTGAATGTAACTCTCTTATGTTCCATGTGAGTGCCCCCAACCACTGAGCTACAGACTATACTCGTTTCTTGAAGTTGTTCCACTTTTCATGAAATACTTTGCCATCGGAGAAGGGATTGGAATCTGGGTCTCATAAGTGAGTGCCCTAGAGAGTCATTGTTACTTTCTCTCTCTCTGGCCCAATTAATATTTAAATATTTCATACAAAGAGGAATGGCTTCAACAGGAGAGGTTGAGAGAGGCCCATCTCAAAATACTGTACAGCCCAGTGGTTAGGGCAGTGAGGTAGGAGTCCTGTGTTCAATCCTTGCTCCAGCTCAGGCATAGTGGGGACTTGAACCTGGGTCTCTCCCATATCCTGCTTTATTAAGTGTAAGGGAAGCACTGGTATCACCTCCTCTTCTGTTTTGTTTGGGGTCCAACCTGGTAGACAGCCTTTGAGAATGACTACCAAATCAGGCCCCACAGGTGAGATTTATGGGGGATCCGACTGGGGCTGAGGTGTTAGCTGAACAGTAGGATTAAGGTGTCTTAACATGTCCCCACCAGGAGAAAGTTAGGTGCCATGGGGACTTTGCCAGTGGAAATTTAGTTGCTTACAGAGTTAGATGGCAGCTGAGGTTATGAGGATTTACGTTTTGTATTTAGGACCAAAAGTAGCAGTTAGACACTGGCCTAATTCTGTGGATCTACCCTTGGAGTCTTATTCTGAAGCAAGAGATAGTGGATTTTGGTACATAATAGTGCACATCATAGCATGTCAAAGATACCAACACAAATATCTTATTCATAATAATTGTCTTTTCCACCAGCTGCTTGATGGCCTTACATCAAAGTCAGAAGATGGAAAAAATCAAATCAGGTATCCTTAATAAACATTTGCTTTACTTCAGCTGCATGTTAAAATGGCATCTTTATAGTCCAATATCTTGTTTCTGCTTCCTGTGCATCTTCAACCTGAATCTTCATTTGTTACTGAAAAAAACAGGTTTTAACTTATTGACTCATCTGGAAAGGGGGATGAATTCTGTTTTGCTTCTTGCATCAGCTATACATTTTTAAAGAGAAGAGAAAATGTTATTTAAAAATGATCAAAATCTATTCAAATGAGATGGAGAGGAAAATAATTTCAAATATGTGTTGCATTGCCAGTATATAATGTAAAGAATGTTAGCTTTCTGTAAGTGTTACTTATGTTGCCATGTTTATAAGTAAGTATTATATTCTTTTTGTTTTGTAAAGATTTATAAACAATTTGGCTTCAACTATCAACATCACAATGGGTAGTACTCATCTTGAAGATGTGATGAATTTTTCTGCCACCAATTATACATCCTTTTCAAGAGGCGTGTAAGTATTTTCTTTATCTTAATCCAAAGACTTCCATGGAAAAAATAGTCTTTGTCCTCAGAAAAAGTACATGGAATTCATAGTATTATTATGTAAGTACAATTAATTCCAGAGTTATTTAGATTAACTTCTTTGTTTTTCAGAAAAGAGATAGTTGTTGTTGGAGACAATTCACTGACTTGCAAAAATCAGTCAATATCATTTGGATATGGCAGTGCATACACTATTGTAATTCAAGGGGTAAGTTGCCAGTGCTGCTAAAAGATGCAGAATTACTTTTGTGTTAAAACAAAATTAAAAAGTAGTGTAATTGCCATTGAACAAATTACCTGCAATTGATGAAATATAAAATAACTACATGGACTTCTCATATATTAGAATATTTTATCTAATGTAGTTTTAATAAACTATAAAAATATTAATGGAGGTAATGGGTTGCATTCTGAATCAAAATAGGTATGGTGAATCAGTTAATAGGGGTTCTAGTTTCTGCCTAACAGACTTAAAAACCTAGAGCCTGGTCAGATACCCAAAGCTTCAAGGTCTTAATATGGACTCAGTCACAAAATGATCACTAATTTAAAATTCTCTATACACTGTTGATATATTTTAACATAGTTGGGAGGGTTGCTCCCTGATGAAACTCTCATAGCATATTTTTATCTTTAGAAAACGTGCAGCATTTTCATCATTGTTTTCTAATGTACCATTTTCATTATCATTATTTCAGTGTAACAACAACACACTAGCACTCAGATATGTTGAAGATATCCAGCCCAATACAGTTCACATGGCTTGGCAGATCCCTCAATACTTCATTATGACATGTGGTGAAGTGGTCTTCTCTGTCACTGGACTGGCATTTTCCTATTCACAGGTAGGAGGTTTCCGTCAATAACATTAGTATTCCTGAGATATGTCTTTACCTTTTACTGATGAATGTAATGGTTTCACCAAGCAGACAGAAAAACAATTAGACTATCACTAAAGAAAAATAATCATCACCGTCATTATGTGAATCAGAAGTTGCCAGATTTTTTTTGTTGGCATAAATTAGCATTTTTCAATGACTTCTGTGTTGATTTCAGACTATTTGATTTACAGTAGCAGATGATCTGAACACCAGTCTTCAGGTCACTCCATCACACAAACTGCCTGCCAATGGAAACTCTTAGCACCAGGGATGTACTGCTTCTTGTTATGGAGCCAGCTCTGGGTGGAGAAAAGCTAAAACCAGAATTAATAGATACTGAGACCTTGTCTACACGCATACATTGTGCTGGTTTAATTTAAATTGCTTTTTAACTCCTGTGTCGACACTCTTATTTCAGAATGGTTTATTTTGTTTTAGCTTCAAAGTGTCCCTTGTCAATTTAAGCTAAAACAAAACAAATCTTATTTAAACTGAAAGAAGAGCCCTTTGCGTCAGTTTAATTGTGTACCTCTTTGTATCACCCTGAATAATCTCTCCCCTTATTTTTAAGACACTCCAATTTGTCTCACATATTAGCCACGAGTGCTTTTTCTTTTTTTATGTCCTTTTCCTTTCATTCTTATGAATAGTATATGTACTGTAACATGTTGTGCTCATATACTGTTGTGATGGGTACCTAATAAGTACCTAGACAGATATAATTTGATTTGTTATTGTGAACTCTGGTTTCAGCAACAATTTTGTAACCAATGAGTTTGTGTCATATGTAAAATATGCTCGTTAATCACTCATTGTGCACAATATGTGCAGTATTATAAGCAATACTGGAAATTTACTGTTTCCACAATCTTTCCCTGCCCTTCCCACAATTCTTTAAATAAAAAACAGGAGCATTTCATAGAATCATAGAATCAGAAGGGACCATTATGATCATCTAGTCTGACATCCTGCACAACGCAGGCCACAGAATCTCACCCACCCACTCCTGTATGAAACCTGTGTCTGAGCCACTGAAGTCCTCAAATCATGGTTTAAAGTCTTCAAGGTGCAGAGAATCTTCCAGTAAGTGACCTGTGCCCCACACTGCAGAGGAAGGCAAAAAACCCTCAGGGCCTCTGCCAATCTTCCCTGGAGTAAAATTCCTTCCCGACCCCAGATATGGTGATCAGCTAAACCCTGAGCATGTGGGCAAAACTCACCAGCCAGACACCCAGGAAAGAATTCTCTGTAGTGACTCAGATCCCGCCCAATCTAATATCCCATCACAGACCCTTTACAGATTACATATTTACAAATAGTCAAACACCAATTAATTGCCAAAATTAGGCTATCCCATCATACCATCCCTCCATAAACTTATCAAGCTTAGTCTTGAAGCCAGATATGTCTTTTGCCCCCACTGCTCCCCTTGGAAGCCTGTTCCAGAACTTCATTCCTCTGATGGTTAGAAACCATCATCTAATTTCAAGTCTAAACTTCCTGATGGCCAGTTTATATCCATTTGTTCTTGTGTCCACATTGGTACTAAGTTTAAATAATTCCTCTCCCTTCCTGGTATTTATCCCTCTGATATATTTAGATAGAGCAATCATATCTCCCCTCAGCCTTCTTTTGGTTAGGCTAAACAAGCTGAGCTCTTCGAGTCTCCTTTCATAAGACAGGTTTTCCATTCCTCGGATCATCCTAGTAGCCCTTCTCTGTACCTGTTCCAGTTTGAATTCATCCTTCTTAAACATGGGAGACCAGAACTGCACACAGTATTCCATATGAGGTCTCCTCAGTGCCTTGTATAACGGTACTAACACCTCCTTATCTCTACTGGAAATACCTCGCCTGATGCATCCCAAGACCACATTAGCTTTTTTCACAGCCATATCACATTGGCGGCTCATAGTCATCCTGTGATTAAACAATACTCCAAGGTCCTTCTCCTCCTCCGTTACTTCTAATTGATGCGTCCCCAGCTTTTAACAATAATTCTTGTTATTAATCCCTAAATGCATGACCTTGCACTATTTCACTATTAAATTTCATCCTATTACTATTACTCCAGTTTACAAGGTCATCCAGATCTTCCTGTATGATGTCCCAGTCCTTTTCTGTATTAGCAATACCTCCCAGCTTTGTGTCATCCGTAAACTTTATTAGCACATTCCACTTTTTGTGCCAAGGTCAGTAATAAAAAGATTAAATAAGATTGGTCCCAGAACCAATCCCTGAGGAACTCTACTAGTAACCTCCCTCCAACTTGACAGTTCACCTTTCAGTACGACCTGTTGTAGTCTCCACTTTAACCAGTTCCTTATCCACCTTTCAATTTTCATATTGATCACCATCTTTTCCAATTTAGCTAATAATTCCCCATGTGGAACTGTATCAAATGCCTTACTGAAATTGAGGCAAATTAGATCCACTGCATTTCCTTTGTTTAGAAAATCTGTTACCTTCTCAAAGAAGGAGATCAGGTTGGTTTGGCACGATCTACCTTTTGTAAAACCATGTTGTATTTTGTCTCAGTTACCTCAATGTCCTTAACTACTTTCTCCTTCTATTTTTTTCAAAGACCTTGCATTCTACGGATGTCAAACTAACAGGCCTGTAGAGCCCAGATCACTTTTTCCCCCTTTCTTAAAGATAAGAACTGTGTTAGAAATTCTCCAGACATACGGTACAACCTCTGAGTTTACAGATTCATTAAAAATTCTTGCTAATGGGCTTGCAATTCATGTGCCAGTTCCTTTAATATTCTTGGATGAAGATTATCTGGGCCCCCCAATTTAGTCCCATTAAGCTGGTCGAATGTGGCTTCTACCTTGGATGTCATAATATCTACCTCCATAGCCTCATTCCCATTTGTCATCCTACCATTATCCCTAAGCTCATTAGCCTCATTAAAGACTGAGGCAAAGTATTTGTTTAGATATTGGGCCATGCCTAGATTATCCTTACCCTCCACTCCATCCTCAGTGTTTAGCGGTCCCACTTCTTTCTTTGTTTTCTTCTTATTTATATGGCTATAGAATATTTTAGTATTGGTTTTAATTCCCTTTGCAAGGTCCAACTCTACATGGCTTTTGGCCTTTCTCACTTTATCCCTACATGTTCTGACCTCAATAAGGTAACTTTCCTTGCTGATCGCTCCCATCTTCCACTCCTTGTAGGCTTTCTGCTTTTTCCTAATTACCTCTCTGAGATGCTTGCTCATCCAGCTTGGTTTTCAACTCCTGCCTATGAATTTTTTCCCCTTTCTTGGGATGCAGGCTTCTGATAGTTTCTACAACTTTGACTTAAGATAATTCCAGGCCTCCTCAACCTTTAGATCCACAAGTTCTTCAGTCCAATCCACTTCCCTAACTAATTTCCTTAATTTTTTAAAGTTAGCCCTTTTGAAAGCAAAAACCCTAGTCACAGATCTATTTTTGTTTATTCTTCCATTTAGTTTAAACTGAAATAGCTCATGATCGCTCGACCCAAGGTTGTCCCCTACAACCATTTCTTCTATGAGGTCCTCATTACTCACCAAAACCAAATCTAAAATGGCATCCTCTCTTGTTGGTTCAGCAACTACTTGGTGAAGGAATCCATCAGCTATCGCATCTAGGAAAATCTGAGCCCTATGACTATTACTAGCACTTGTCCTCCAATCTATATCTGGAAAGTTAAAATCTCCCATGATCACACAATTCCCATTAGTATTTACTTAATTAAAAACATTAAAAAGGTCTCTAGCCATATCCAAATCAGATCCCAGTGGTCTGTAGCACACCCCAAGCACTGTCTCAGGGGAGGCTCTAGTAGCTTTCTTCTCTAATGTGATTTTTGCCCAGACAGACTCTGTCTTATCCATTCCATCCTTTCTTATTTCTTTACAGTCTACCTCATCATTGATATACGATGCTACTCCACCACCTTTGCCTTTATTTCTGTCTTTCCTAAACAGCACATACCCTTCAATACCTGTACTCCAGTCATGACTACTATTCCACCATGTTTCTGTTATCCCTATAATATCCAGTTTCACTTCCTGCATCAGTAACTTTAGTTCCTCCATTTTGTTACCTAAGCTGCTCGCATTTATGTACAAACATCTTAATTTTTGCTGTTTGGCTTCGCTCACATTCTTTACCCAGGTTAATGTTAAGAATCAGCTAAACTTTGAAGATCGAACATGAACCTATATAATCTACTTTTATAAGATGTGTTAAAGTGCAAAGCAATTCAGTTAAATATCTTGTTTCTGCAGGCACCTTCCAACATGAAATCAGTGCTTCAGGCAGGCTGGCTGCTGACTGTGGCTGTTGGTAACATCATTGTTCTTATTGTGGCTGGGGCATCAAAACTCAGTGAGCAGGTAAATAGACATTAGCCCAAAACTGTATTGGTATAGTGTATTCTTATTGCTTACTATATCAGTTCAGTATACTATACAGCTATGGTACAGGGGAGAACAATCATAGATAAGCCTCCTAACATTCTTTTCGCATCACTTCATTACTGTGGTGGATTTGTAGTTTTATAACAAGACAAGAGCATGTGATTTACAAAAAAAACCCCACTAGCTGGAGGAGAGTCATTGAAACCCACAGTCAGCCATGCAGAATTACCATTTACAATTGAGTGACCTCAGGTCAGATGTAAAGGCCTCACTAGACCATATAAAGAACACTGAAATAATTGGGTAACTAACATCACACAAGCTGTTGTGACCTATTTAGATAAAGTCTGATGTGTATACTATACAGTATACACTGACCAGATTTTCTGGGTGCTATATTAAGATGCAATTCTGAGGAGGGGCTCCTCCATATCCTGGGTTACATACCATGAAGAGTCACTTTCCTTACCGTATGGGAGAGAGATAGTTGGTGGATTGGAGTTTGGAGCACCTTCTTAAGATTCTGCTGGAACTCTCTAGTTCAGGGGTCGGCAACCTTTCAGAAGTGGTGTGCAGAGTCTTCATTTATTCACTCTAATTTAAGGTTTTGTGTGCCAGTAATACATTTTAACATTTTTAGAAGGTCTCTTTCTATAAGTCTATAATATATAACTAAACTATTGTTGTAGGTAAAGTAAATAAGGTTTTTAAAATGTTTAAGAAGCTTCATTTAAAATTGAATTAAAAGGCAGAGCCCGCCGGACCAGTGGCCAGGACCTGGGCAGTGTGAGTGCCATTGAAAATCAACTTGCGTGCCGCCTTCGGCACCTGTGCCATAGGTTGCCTACCCCTGCTCTAGTTCACCCAAGATTAATTTTAAAACTACTCTTCTTTTAAAAAAATTCTTATTAGGAGTTCCTGCCAGCTATGTGCCCCCAAGCTTTTTCTACTCCTAATTCCTGCACTGTTCATGAAACAGGCTAGTTCAGCCCTTTTGAAAGTTGCAAATCATAGAAGATTAGGGTTGGAAGAGACCTCAGGAGGTCATCTAGTCCAACCCCCTGCTCAAAGCAGAACCAACCCCAACTATATCATCCCAGCCAGGGCTTTGTCAAGCTGGGCCTAAAAAACTTTGAAGAGAGAGATTCCACCACCTCCCTGGGTTACCAATTCCAGTGCTTCACCACCCTCCAAGTGAAATCGTTTTTCCTAATATCCAACCTAGACTTCCCCTACTGCAACTTGAGATCATTGTTTCTTGTTCTGTCATCTGCCACCACTGAGAACAGTCTAGCTCCATCCTCTTTGGAACCCCCCTTCAGGTAGTTGAAGGCTGCTATCAAATCCCCCCTCACTCTTCTCTTCTGCAGACTAAATAACCACAGTTCCCTCAGCCTCTCCTCATAACTCATGTGCCCCAGTTCCCTAATCATTTTCGTTGCCCTCCACTGGACTCTCTCCAATTTGTCCACATCCTTTCTGTAGTGGGAGGCCCAAAATTGGATGCAGTACTCCAGATGTGGCCTCATCAGTGCCAGATAGAGGGGAATAATCACTTCCCTTGATCTGATGGCAATACTCCTACTAATGCAGTCCAATATGTTGTTAGCCTTCTTGGCAACAAGGGCACAGTGCTGACTCATATTCAGCTTCTCATCCACTGTAATCCCCAGGTTCTTTTCTGCAGAACTGCCTCTTAGCCAGTCAGTCCCAAGCCTGTAGCAGTGCATGGGATTCTTCCATCCTGAGTGCAGGACCCTAAAAGAGAAATTATTACAGTGAACAGGAGGAGGGGAAGACTACTCCTGCAAATGGTAGAAGCTCAGGTGGGCTAATGGGACAATAATAGGGCAGCCCATGAAAAACATGTTTTTAATCTCTACCCACCAGGGTTCCTCTGCTATCCACAGATGAGGCCCTCAGAGTCCCTTTCTGCCCTCCCATTGTTTAAAAACCTCTACCTTCAGCACCTGGCATCAGAGTCACTGTTCTTCTGGCCAAAGAGGACTAGGCAGGATCCCTTCAGAAAGTATCAGTGCCACTCTAATTAGAAGGCTTCAGTTCAGGGGGAAAAAATGTCCCCCTTCTTAAACGTGGGCTTTTATGACATTCCTGACCCCTGCTAGGCTGAGCAGCAAGAAAACAAAACATGATTAATTAAGGTTTTCCACTCTTGAGTATTTATTTATTTATTTATTTTGTTATATATTTGTATTACTGTAGTTCCTAGGAGACTTCGTCATGACTAGTGTTCTATTGCACAAGGTGTTGTACAAACACAGAACAAAGGCTGAGTGAATGTGAGGATTCGAACTGCAGTCACTGCAATCAGTAGAAGTTTTGCCATAGACTTCAGTGGGAATAAGATCATGCCTGTTTAGCTCCCACTAGGGCAGTGGTTTTCAACCTGTGGTCCACAGACCCGGAAGGTCCACAGACTATGTCTAAGATTTCCAAAGGGGTCCGCACCTCCATTCGCAATTTTTTAAGGGTCTCCAAAGAAAAGAGGTTGAAAACCATTGCACTAGGGTAAATATAGTACTAGACAGAGAACTGTATAGAGATTCATCTGCAGTCAATCAGTAACTCTACAGCATCACCTGGAACAGACTGCAAAGCCTTCTCAGCATGTCCAGACTTTAAACTTTGGTTTATTTTTAGATGTACATGAGATAGATGGACAGATCTCAAAAGTCCAAAGTGCATTAATTTGGGTACCTAGTCCCTTCTAAAGCCACATCATAATTTTGTGTGTGTGTGTGAGAGAGAGAGAATATAGCTAATATAGCTAGATAGAGAGATAGATAGAATTATTGTCTAGGAATGTCTGCTTGTCTACAGTAAAATAGCATTATGATAGTGAACCATAGAAATGTCTATAGATAAATAATGTTAACATTTGTTTCTTTACAGTGGGCAGAATATGTGCTGTTTGCTGCTTTACTGTTGGCAGTTTGCATTATATTTTCCATCATGGCTTATTTTTACACCTATGTGGATCCAGTTGAGATTGAAGCCCAACTTGATGAGGATGAAAAGAAGAAAATGGAAAATGAGAAAAGCACTTGTGAAAATGGAACTGGGCCTATCTCTCAGAGTGAGATGTAAAGATGAATTCAGAGCTTAATGATGTAAATTTATGGCATCTCATTAACTACATCCACAGTAAGAGGAACTGGAGTATCCTTAACAACCATTGGATGGGCTCTCTCATAGGAAGGGGGAAAGAGCATTGCTCATTTAAAATGCAGACCCTCCTGAGGAGCAAGATCAAGAGCTTAGTCTTTTGTACAGAACACGATACTCCAAGAAAACTCTGGAAACTTGCTCC
Source organism: Gopherus flavomarginatus (assembly GCF_025201925.1). Taxonomy (NCBI): domain Eukaryota; kingdom Metazoa; phylum Chordata; order Testudines; family Testudinidae; genus Gopherus; species Gopherus flavomarginatus. The sequence continues at coordinate 271,595,335 of NC_066617.1, forward strand.
CAGCAGAATTTGCACTTTAAAAATGGACCTGAAGCTTAAATCCCAAAGCATTAAAATACTGAAATTGCACTTGACAGTGTTGAAGAGTTCCTGTGATGAAAAGATGTATTATTTTTATATTGTATTGTAATTTTATATTGTGAAAAGGCAAATATTAATTAAAGCCAAGCCGTTTGCACAGCCCCAGCAGCCCACTATTATTCAGGAACAACTGGTCAGTGGAGTTTTGAAAATCCTTTTTTAAACTGCCTTACAAATAATGAATGGAAAAATGCATGGATTGATTATAGAAAGCTGTGCATACTGTATATGTTACCAGTTAGTATTACACTACACACCCCTCCAACCCACCTGTGCACTCTATCTACCTATTTAACTGCTGGTAACTTTAACCAAATATTTAGACTCAGCTGGCCACCAAGATGAAGACAAAGGAGAATGGAACTCTGGATGAGCAGTAGCATCTAAAATAAAACTCACATAATGACAAAATAATGTAGTTTGAGGTGTTTCTTTGAGGGAAAAAAAGGAGTTGAATATAGTGTTTCATGCTAAGGAAGAACTTTAGACCCCTACCTTGGAATGGATTTGTCAAGATGTTACAGCAGGCTCCCCTGCCAGCCTCTCTTTTGCCCACTAAGTTTACAAACAGAAGCAAATAGTTCCCATTGAGGACAACATCTTCTGCCCAAAGTGTTGTCCTTAACAAATATAGCACTTATTTACAAACTGTTAATTCTTTTCTTTTAACTTTAAAGTAATAGTTAGAAAAAGTATGTACAGATAAGTATACACAGGTACATCATATGCTACTCTAACAGGCATGGAGGTAAGTATATGGGAAGCGTTCAAATAGGATAAGAGGGATAAATCTTCAGCGAATCTGTGAAGAATTGGCATTTTTTGCAATTTTAGGTTGGTCAAAAGACTAATGAGTGGGCTTCTTGGTTATTTAGTTCTGAAGCAGATGATTTATTTTTAATTAGCTTTGAAGAGAGAATATAATATTGCAATGCCCATTGGCAAAAGTTGTCATGCTCATGGTGCGAGTGGGGACAGGAAGAGTCTTACGGTATAGCAGAATGTTCAAGAAGGTAACAGAAACTTGCCTCATTATCTGATCTCAAAGATCTATGCAAATCCCATGTAAACAGAAAAATTGCAGCATATTTTTCATTTTCATAAAATACATTTAATGCAGTGTGAATCATGTACATTTTAATGCTATTCTTCTGTGAAAACATTAAGTAATCCAGGTTTACTGCCTTATTAAAATTAGAGATGAGTTGACTTATACAACTGTATTAGCAGGGAATTTTCAAATAGCTTGTTATGCACACAGCACACAGCTATGACAAACAATGCAGTTAGACTTTACATCAGCCGCAAAGCATTAACTACACTACAGTAACTTCATTTGAAGTATGAGTATCTCACACAAATGTTTTCACTGGTGGTACACCAGCTATCTATCCTAATAATTTACAATAAAAACAGAATAAAAACAAAAAACACTTTTTTTTTTCCTTTTCCACCTTCCCTACAAACTCATGTCATAATGACTCTCTAGCTGATAAAAGAGATCTGGATACCAGGCTTTGGATCTAATCAGTATTGCTGCCTAAACATCCAGATGAGTCACTATAAAGTGACAAGCGTTTGTCTCTGCCTCCACAGGGATTGAATGTCCAGTCCCTGCTATTCCAGGTCAAGAGTGCAAGAACAATTTCTGAAGTTGACTTGTCACTGTCTGGTAGAATATAACGCTACTTAGACCACCAGTCTACTTGGAATGATATTATATATTATACTTGGAAGGACATATATATTTTTACTGAAGACAGGATATGCTCATATTAATCAAATGACAATATGATACATTGAAGTTTGTCATAAGTGCTAGGCTGATTATAAAAATCTACTGTAACTTTGATTAGAAATGAAAACTGTGTACGTGCAAATTGATTTTAATCTTGGTGTATGAATTTATATTTCCACATGCTGCTAATGTTGTATATTACACAACACAAAGTTCTGCTATATTATTCTAAAATCATCTGGCTTGTTTAAATGAGAATCCCGGACTCCACTGGGACATTTAGAAGTTTATGTTCAACATTAAAGTGTCTTATACAAACCAAGTCCTTGCTACCAGGTATTCTTTTCAGTCCTTCTGCTGTGTCTGACAGCAACATACTGCTTGGGGTTTTTTTATTCTGTAGGCCTCATTAGGGTTTTGAACTAATAAAAGGGTAAATCATCTATAGCAGGGAATATTATATATCCTCTGCATGTAATTGCAGTGTCCTCATTTAACACCATTAACTAGTGCAATTTGTCTATCATAAAAATCAGAGATTTGCTTTTATTTGTATGGTGCTTATCATATCACTGACCCTCTTACACAGGATAGGGTAATGATGACAAAACAGAGAACTGCCTCCAGTGGCCCAGAAAGAACAAGCCAATCTGTTATCAAAAACAAAAGCCAAGCCAAAAAATAAATGCAAAATGGAGGCCAAGCCCTCAAAGGCGAACAGATCCCAACAAGTCTTGAAGACAGTCACAGAGGCCAGGATGCACAAAAGCAGTTAGGCATTGCAACGCTGATTGTCACAGCACCTAAATTTTAGGTGCCTAGAAAATCACCGGAATTCACAAACTGTAAGTTAAGCGCTTAGGCTCCCTATAAAATGCATGGGGAAAGACCAGCACCTTGGAATGATTCACAGAATCATGCTAGGCAGGGATCTGTCTAAGCTAGCCAGTGGAAGATGCCAACTGGATGTGTGGAGGACTTTTAGCCCAGTGGTTAGGATACTCACCTGAGATGTGGGAGACCCCGCATTCAAGTCCCCCCTGTGCCTGAGCAGGAGAAAGGATTTGAAAAGGGATCTGCAACCTCTCAGGTGTGTACTCTAATCATTGAGCTATTCTGATGCAGTGCTCCCTCAGTCTCTCCTGTTAAAATTGATGCACTGTAAATAAATAATTACATCATCACTGGAACATGGGAACTGGGTGTCCCACATCCTTGGTGAATATTCCAACCATTAGGCTCAGTGTGCAAATGCGTGTACAGCCCATTCCCTGGAGAGCTTACAATTTCATTTGACAAGACATGTAAGAAACAGAGTCGGAGGGAGGATGAGCATATTAGCTAGCCTGTGGAAAACACAGGTTCCTATTATGTGCTTAACTTGATGTTCCAAAACATATACATGCATTTTAAAATGTTTTAGAAATAAATATCACCAATCCCCACTGGCATCTATCTAGTCATTATCATCTGGCAATTTTCTGTAGCCATCATGGTAGAAGTAAGTCTTGGGGAGGGATTTAAATGGGGAGAGGGCTGGGGCTTTACAGACTAGTTTTGTGAGAGTGTTGCATACATAAGGGATAGAGTGAAAGTATAAAATCATTTGTTTGAGATGGAGACAAGCAAGGGGTCAAATCTGTCATCACTGGTGAAGCAGGGAAAGGACACAAGATATAAGAGCAGACAAGGAGGGGCACATTTGTGAAGGGCCTTAAAGTTAATAACAGCAGGCTTGGAGGGCAATAGGAATAGGCACAGTCATACACGTTGGGCCCAGATAAAGGATTACTTCAATGAGATGTTGAATTGAATCCACAATTTTTTCTGCAACCAGGACAGCCCATGGAGAATGGGTGTTATTGTTTCCCTTCACCCTACATACGAAAGAGCACCTAGATAGCCATATTCTACACACAACAGTCCCTGGATCAATTTCAAAGTGATCCCAGTCAGTGCAGGAATAAGTTTACAATAATTGTGCCTTTTTCAGTTTTAGGTTGGAATGACCATTGTGAGATCTATATTAGAAAGAAAAGGGCAGATGTTCCACACAATGCAGCAGTGTCAGTATATTTTCTGAAGTGCATCACAATACTGTATTCCATGCTGAAAGAATGACACAGAGTGATGTCTTGCAAATTCTGGACAGGAGTGTCAGCTCTCTTCCTGTAAATAAAAAAAAAGAAAAGAAAGAAAAAGAATAGAAAAAAAGGGAGCCTCCGTAGTCAAACAAAAAGAGAAAACATGTTGGTAAGACTATGAGAGGGAAATGGTGCTTGAAAACACAACAGGTACAGTGATCAATACCTATTTCTGATTCTGATCATTCCTTTCACAATTAGAAGCAAGTAAATGCCCAGGAGATGAAAAAGGAACCTAGATTTCCAGCTGTCTGCTCATACATATTCTATGTTTTTGCTGCTTTTGCCTCTTCCTTGCAAGCCTTAACTGACTGTATTGTTCCTCCTTGTTTAGATCTCTCCACACTTTCGCGTTATCTGGCAAGTTTTGTTGTTGTTTTTCTAACTCTAAATTGGAACATTCACTTCATGTAGATTGAAATGTTTATATCTATGGAACAATGAGGACTAGATTACTTTAATTCTTGTAATTTCGTTTTCTTGAAAATCAATACCTTCACAGAGCTGTGTTCTAGTTCTTCCCTATTGGTAAAAAAATAGCTAAGGGATGGCATATCCTTAGGAGGGAGATCCTATTTTCTAGGGTCTTTTCTTCATAAGAAAATTGTATCCATTTAACTCAACTTTAGTTAAATAGTTGCAACCCCCTTGGGTGGACACTTTTTTTTTGCTTTAAGAGTGTGCCTTATATTGATTTAGCTTATACAGGTTCCTTACTAACATAAGATGAATTGATAAGGTAGGTTAAAACAAAATAAGAGTGTCCACACATGGGGGTTGCATGTATTTAACTAAAATGAATCAGTTCAACTTTTTCACATAGACAAAGCCTGGAGCACTGAATAGGCAGAGCTACCTCAGAGAATATAGAATAAAAAAGTGAATGGGGAGAGATAGGCTGCATCATTGTATTATTTCTTCCTTCATAAGACTCAAGCTCTGTGGGTTCAGGAAAGGGTAAGTGACTAGCATACTACAACTCCTCTTCTGCTTCAAGAAGCAGCAGTTAATTTGTCCTTATGGTTTCACACCCCCTCCCTACTCTAGGGACAGAATGTACCCCCAAATGTTAACATTAACATTCCAACTGCAAGAGAACTCCTACTCACTTATAGTTGGCCTTCTTTACTTCTCTGACTCATTGCAGGCCCAGTTCATCCTTGGTCTGCCGACCCAAGAAAGCTGTAAAGCAAATGGATCCAGCCAGTGAGGAATTATCCCAACATAACAGGAGTTTCTGCATCATGTGAAGCTGGTGTACTGGCTCTACCTCACAGCCCCAGATGTAGGAGGCAGAGAAAGAGTGCTGCTAGGCTACTGCTATTCCCAGCTTCTGGGACAATGGACAGACAGGAACAAGTCAGAGAAGCCCAGACGCTATTTAACTTCCACTGCAGACTGAAGCAGCTTCCTGATGGCTTCAGAATAGAACAGACCTATGGCTTAGGGCCTCTTCTTGTCAGGGGGACCCTCCTCACAAGAGCTGTGCCAAGTAAAGTTTGGGTGCATCAATTAATCATGGCTTGAAGTTGGGTATAAGACATTTAAGTATATTTATTTTAAATTCTTATTACAGTTTTTACCTTGTGCAGCAGAGATTCCATTTTTTCTTTTATCTTTAAAATGGACAGCATTGTACATGTCAGATTGTAGGGTTTTCAGTTCAAACTGTCCCAGAACATTAGTAGTTTTACTTGTATAGATACAGAAAGGGATCTAAGTATCATTGTTCAACCACTAGGTGGCAGAAAAGCACATATTAATAAAGACTTTAAAGGGGTAGCATCACTGGATTTGATTTATCAAAGGACTAATTGCTTAGATATTTTTTTAATAAGGATTATCATTCACAATTATCACAAGCACTATCTAATACATAAATATAACTAATTGCTAATGAAAATTACAGATTTTCTATATTTCTAGAAAAGCAAAAGCATTCTAACTGGTTGGTTCAAAGGATACCCACCAGCAACCATGTTAGCAGCCATCTCTACATAAAGCTAGTCTCACAAACAATAGCACAAAATTTTGAAAAGCGGTATTGTTTTCAAATAGAAAATACTAAAATACTTATCAAAGACAAAAGCTGACCACAGTGCAACACCCAACACTGTTATACTAAGAAATGTTAAAATCACATTAAAATTAATCAGAGGTGGACCCAGACCCAAGAGATGTCTGGGGCTAATTAATACCACTTCAATTGAACTAGATTATAGCTTATTAAAGTTCTTTACTTTTCAGGCCAGAACATCACACAGCAAATTAAAAACTGGTGGTTGCACTAACCTGGCAAATAAGAAGTGCCAAATAACTACGCAAGTTATCAGCTTACAAGTGCAACTCTAACTTGTCTTTTTAAAAATAGAATTCATTAGCAATATATAACCACTGAAAAGTAAATCACAAAGCTGAACTTCATGATTGAGTAAAACTACAGTCAATCAAATGAAAATATGATAACTAAACCAAATGCAGATGTACACAGACAGCCCTACAAAAGACAGCAAATAGGTTTATAAAAAAAACAAATATTATGATTGAATCAAAAATATCCCTGAGGTGGAAATAAAGAAAAAAAACAATTCGGCCACATTTACAAAAATACTATTAATATTTAACAATTCCATTTCAGTACTACAAGGTACATGAGATCCAGGCTATATTTATCCAGCAAATCAAGTTGTATTATATAGTAATGTAAGTAATAATTACTACTACCTGTTTAAAGACCTAGAAAAAGGTAAAGAATGAACTGAACTACCCTGGCTGAAGAGTTTCTGTATTTCTCCTGTAAGAACTGATGCCATCAACTACATAAAGAAGAAACTTGAACTCTGGTACTGAAAGATTTAAAAAAAATCCCTTTCATTTTACTTCTAAAATGTATATACAATTGTGAGGCTACATTTCATCGCAGGTCAAACGTGCTGTTTGATAAATTTACTAACTGAAACTAATTACTATCTGTAACAAGTTCACTCAGGTCTCCCAGATCCTTGACTAGTCCACTGACTACAAGAACATTTTTCCTCTGCTGCAGTTTCCACCTTTGGCTATTAGAGTGGACAAGCAGAGTGCCCAGTTCCTGTGTCCCTGCGGGGCAGAGCCTTAGCACAAGCACTAGTAGCAAAGCTACCCACCTTCCCAAGCTCGGCAGCAGGCATCCTCCATCTGTGCGGGGAGTGTGGAGGTTAAGACAAGAGATCAGAGAAGACCACTGCCTTGCAATCTGGAGACGGAGCATCTACTGGAGCCGACTAAGGGATTGGGAACCATAGGAGTGGGAAGTTGCAGGAGTTTTCTGAGAATGAGCAAGGGCTGCAGAAGCCTGGTATGGGGACTAAGAGAGTGGGAAAATGTGAAGCTGCTGGAGCCTGCTAGGATAGAGTGGGACAGGAACTGGTGGTTGAAGGAACTTGCTGGGTGACCTGCCAGTGGGGAGCAGTGGAATCGGAGGGAGAGGAGATAGGGAGCTGGTACACAGCTCCCTGCGTTTTTGTGTGTACATATTTGGTATGCATTCTAGGTTGAATTTTCAACCTGTAATTGTCACACATGCATTGTGAGGGTAACTGGGGGGAGTTCCTAAAGCAGAACACAAATCAAAAAACATAATTTATTCTCTTTTTATCATGTTCGTAGGCTAATCTCATGTTCTGACTCATGATTTTTAAACTCTTGGAGATGGAAATATTGCAGATTGTTGGCACTAAAGACTGAAGCCTGCTGTTTAGCTACTGAAAAGATTGAATTCCAACAGTGCAGGCATTCCCACGTTGCCATGCTGTAGTATCTCAACTCTGCAAGGAACCATCTCTGCAGATGTAAAGGCAGGTAGAGAGACAAAGTTTCAAGCTTACACAGAGTTCTTCTTCAGGTTTGGGAAAATATTATTAATTATTATTAATATTTTATTTTATTATTTTTCTGAGACCTGAAGAAGAGTTCTGAGTAAGCTCAAAAGCTTGTCTCTCTCACCAACAGAAGCTGATCCCATAAAAGATATTACCTCACCCACCTTGTCTTGCTAATATCCTGGAACTGACATGGCTACAACAACATAAAGGCAGATAGGTGAGTTTACAGTCACTCTTTGGTTTCCCTGTTCAGATTGAGGGTACTTAGTAGTGCAAGTTGCGAACATGGACTGTGTGGTGAAAACTACATTGGAGCTACCAACCCATTTCACATAGAACATCAAAAACCCGGCAAGATGTTAATCTCTTTCAGTTGTTACTACTGACCCAGAGGAACTCAGTGCAATGACTCAGAGGTACAACTATTTAAACTTACAGATGAATTACCAGGTGAGTAAAGTGCTAAAATATTGGCGAGCTGCATGCCAAAGGTTGCCTATTCCTTTTAACTTTTAACTTTTACTTGACCAATACTTGCCATAGTTTTGTTATCCAGTCATTGCAGGGCAAGCCTCTCTATTCAACTTACTTCACATGGGCCATAATACCGCCAGCAGGCAAATATTTTAGATCTGTGGTAAAACTTATTGTCATGAGACACAGTTGTAAGTTACTGCAGCTCATCAGTATCACTGGGTCAACCTTAATGGATACATTAGTCTTTGGATTATGCTATCTTGTGATGGACATATTTATCAGTTTGAGAAAAGAATTGGTGTCCTCATTGTAAAAATGAAATATGAAAAGAAAACTATATATCATTTTGCTTTCGTGTTTTTTTCTTTGTTTTAAATAAGAAACAAGATTTAATTAATTCAGACTACTTGGGGAAAAGATGCTAAGCAGCATAATCAAACAGTCTCATGTTTCTTAATGAGTTCTAGGTCCCCATCCAATTTTAATTGTCTGCCTGGAATACTAAAATACTTGCAGGCACAAGATTGTGCACATTATTAATAATAGGCATACCATATAATAGCGTTTTGTTCCATTTCCTGTTAGATCCCAGTGCTCATCCATTATAATTCTCAGTGCTCAGTTATAAATGAACTTTCTTTAGTTGGTAAGTATGTCAATGAAACTATAATTTTACTTGAAAATATACCATTGAAGGAAATTGGATATATGTAGAACAGCATATTGTATATAAACATATCAGCATACTATACATTTTCTTTAGGAGAGACACACAAAATCTAATTAGTAATTTTTTTCAGCCAATATTAATGAGATAAACAGTTTTACTGGTAAATTTTCTTTCTTCAATAGACAAGATCAGCCTCTAATTAGATGGGTTGTTTTTTATGTCATAATGTGGACATGCACAAGCAATCATTGTAATTGAAGAAGCCAACTGAGGTGGTCCTGAGGTTTGTGGATGCTTCCTTAGCCATGAATAGTTGACAAAAGTATGGTTACAAGCTGAGAGGTCCGAGACAACATTTGGCTGGAGCGAAAAAGATGAAGGAAATGAAGTCTACGTACACTTATTGAAGAAAACAACTTTTAACTGAAAAGTGCAAACTACAACACAGAGAGAGTGTCTGTTTCCAAGGAGAACTACATTTCAGAAACAGGACAGAAGAAAATAGATGTAATTCTGTGGTAAGCATTAGAATAATCCCAAAGGAAAGGCATTAGAGTCTGACTTGATCGGAAAAACTCCATTTTACAGGAAGGAAAAATGGTTTATTCTCAGGCTAGGCAGGATCTGTCTTGTAACTACAGGAGTTGGGATCTGTGCAGTTTTCTCTCAGTACAATGTGATAGATGGTCACAGGAACAGAAATTGTAAGTACCATAGCAAGGGTTTATAAAGAATGAGTCTTGCTAAATACATTTGCTTTAAAAATAGAATGACAAAATGTGTATATAAAGAGAACACAGTACATATCATTAGAATCCATTCCTGTTCAGATTTGAGAGTCCTGAATGACAGTCTCCATGAGTACAGTATTTCAGCCCTTTCTACCCTCCTGACTTTGATGTCTGAATACACAGATATTCATCCTGAATCGGAAATGTCCTACTGGAGGACAGTTGTGATCATGTTGATGGCACATCTATAGTGGGTGATGATGCATATATTAGAATGATGAATATAGTACAGCACAGTTGAGGGCATGGGTCTCAAATTGTGGTCAGTGTTGAAGATGAATGGTGGAAAGGAGATATGGGATGGAATTAAAATGATTTAGGGCGCCTTCACTTTGCCTTTCCATGGAGTTGGTTAAGGAAAAGGTCAACCTTATGCCTCTAATTTATAATTTAATTACTTTGTTTATTTTTGAAAGTGAATTATAATATTCTTTATAGGCTCTCTAGCTTTTAGTTATTGGCAGGCACGGATAGCCTGAACTGCACTTTAACAAAAAGTTATTTTTGTCCTGGAATATAAATTAACTTCAATAAATAACAGGAATTCCATTAATCACAGTTCTTCATTTGAGTTTTGTTATGAAAGTTTATGTAGGTCTGATTCCTTAATCTCAACTATCCTTCCTTCAGGCTTTGAAACACAACTATATACCAATAACTAATATAAAAGATAAAATGTGAACTGATGGCAGTTTCCAATTTCACATATAGCTAACTACTAGATCATATAATCTGACTTAAAAGTCATGAGTACAAGTGAGGTATTTTTTCTGATATTATGCACTTGAAGAAAACTATTCAGCTGTTTTCCATTTAATCAAGACCAAAAAAGAATCTGAGTAATTTTCTTACTGTCTGAAACACACCATTTGCCCCGATGTTCAAGTAACTCAAAAACAGCTAAATAGATTTCCTTCTAACTTACAGAGAAATTCACCTTTAGCCAGAGAACAAATGCAAGAAATTTCACCTAAAATTTTCTTTTTGAAAAGCTGTAAGTGCCTTCTCAACCATAACTATTGGGCCATTGCTATAATATGTAAAGGGACTGATTCTGCTTTACAACTCACCCCAAACTTTGATGGAAAAGTACCAGAGTAAGGGGAAGCAGGAAAAGGATATACCAGAAATGTTTAGGGTTTCTTATAGCCAGCTTGAATAATAAAGTCATTGAAGTTTCTTTATTTTAGTTTTATAGATTTTGAGTCTGATTCTTCTTATTTATACCAGTACAATTCCACTGACATAAGAGAAATGTTGTTGGACTGCAAGGGTCCTCAGTAGGTCATCTAATCCAGTCCTCTGCTCTGAGGCAGGACTAAGTATTATCTAGACCATCCCTGACAAGTGTTTGTCTAATCTGTTCTCAAAAACCTCCAATGACGGAGATGCCACAAACCTCCGGTCAGGGTCCCCCCCCCAAACCCTAGGGTACAGATGTGGAGACCCGCATGAAAGACCCCCCTAAGCTTACGTTTTACCAGCTTAGGTTAAAAACTTTCCCAAGGCACAAATTCCTTTCCTTGTCCTTGGACAGTATTGCTGCCACCACCAAGTGATTTACACAAAAATTCAGGGGAGGGTCACTTGGAATCCCTAACCCCCCAAAATATCCCCTCCAAGCCCTTTCAACCCCTTTCCTGGAGAGGCTTGAGAATAATATACCAACTGATTGCCTTGGCAATATGAGTACAGACCAGACCCTTTAGGACACTAAAATCCATCAGGTTCTTAAAAAAAGAATTTTATTATAAATAAAAAAAGTAAAAGAATCACACCTGCAAAATCAGGATAAAAGGAAACTTTACATGGTAATAAAAAGATTTAAAACACAGGGGACTCGCCTCTGGACTCAGCTTTACAGTTAAAAAAACAGGAATAAAACTACCATTGTAGCATAGGAAAATTCACAAGCTGAAACAAAAGATAACCTAATGCATTTCCTTGTCTTACTTACAGTTTCTGTAATTTTAGATGGATCATTCCAGGTATGTTTTTAGGAGATGTTAAACCTGCTTGGTCTCTCCCTCCATCCAGTGAGGGAACAAACCCTCCTCTGCCCTATTTGAAAGTATCTTCTTTTCTCATTGGTCCATCTGGTCAGGTGCCAACTAGGTTATTTGATCTTCTTAACCCCTTACACGTAAAGCGATTCAGTACAGCTGCCCAGGAGGGATTTTATGCTACCCTTATCTCTATGTTTATGACACCTCCCTAAGTAATTTGTTCCAGTTCTTAACTATCCTTACATTTAGGAAGTTTTTCCTAATGTCTAACCTCAGTCTCTCTTGCTGCAATGTAAGCCCATTACTTCTTGTCCTGTCCTCAGTGGTTAAGGAGAACATTTTAACATTCTCCTCTTTATAACAACCTTTGACGTACCTGAAGACTATTATGTCTCCCTCCTCTGTTTTCTCTTCTCTGGATTTAACAAACCCAATATTTTTAATCTTTCCTTGTAGGTTATTTTCTAGACCTTTAATCATTTTTTTGCTCTCCAGTTTGTCCCTATCTTCCCTGAAGTGTAGTGTCTGGAATTGGACACAATATTCCAGTTGAGGCCTTATCAGTGCTGAGTAGAATGGAAGAATTACTTCTTGTTTCTTGCTTACAACTCTCCTGCTAATACAACCCAGAATGATGTTGCTTTTCTTTTTTTGTTGCAACAGTATTACACTGTTGACTCATATTTAGTTCGTGATCCACTATAACCGTCCTGCTGCAGTACTCCTTCCAAGGCAATCATTTACCATTTTGTATCGATGCAACTGATTATTCCTTCCTAAGTGAAGTACTTTGCATTTGTCCTTAGTCAATTTCATTGCATTTATTTCATACCATTTCTCCAGTTTGTTAAGATAATTTTGAATTCTAATCCTGTCCTCCAAAGCACTTGTAACCCCTCCCAGTCAGGTATTACTCCTCATTTAGTAATAGGCTTACCCTGTCCTTGGTTTTCCTCAAGCTTCTAATGTATTTGTAAAATATTTTCTTGTTACCCTTTATGTTCCTAGATAGTTTAATCTTGTTTTGTGTCTTGAAATGTCTTAATTTTGTCCCTATATATTTGTGTTGTTTTTTATCTTAATCATTTCTAATTTGACCTAGTTTCCTCTTTCTGAATGACTCTTTTTTGAGTTTCAGGATGTTGAAGATCTCCTGGTTAAATCATAGTGGTCTCTCATCACACTTTCTATCTTCCCTATGCATTGGGATAGTTTATTCCTGATTTGTGGTATGTCCACATTACAGAATATACCAGCATAACTCTGTTATCATAGCTATGCTGACATAACCCCATAGTATAGATGCAGCCTATTGACTGACTGAAAGGTTTTCCGCTGGTATAGAAACACTGTCTCCTTGAGCAATACATCTATGGAAACATTCTTCCATCCATGTAGGTATGTCTACACCTGAGGTGTGCTTTTTCACACTCCTGACCAACAGAGCTATGTCTACCTAACTTTTAAGTTTAGACCCAGCCTTATGCCAGTGTGAGAGGAGAATCAGGTCCTCTGTGTGCATGATCTCTACTGAATGGGTGAGGTTATAATAAATGACTGGTGTTAAGGAAAAACCTTGACTGCTGGTAATAGAGGAATATGCATATGCACCACTGCTGTCTAGTAGGATAGAATACGATCTACTCAAATGTTTATTAATTGGCAGTTATCTCACCTGCTATTCAGAAGTTTACAAAGAGGGCCCAAGCCCAGTGAGCTAAATCCAAGGCACATCACCAGGGTAAAGCAGATAAAAGAGGTAGTAGCTGCAGGGCTGGTGCAAGGATGTTTCACGCCCTAGGCAAACTTCCACTTGCGCCCTCCCCCATCCCCTCACTCTGAGCCCCACCACGACAGGTCCCCCCCACCCTGAGGCACCCCCCCGAGCTCACTCCTGCCCTGCGTCCTCCCTGAGCACGCTGTGGCTGCTTCACTTCTCCCACCTCCCAGGCTTGTGGCACCTAAGCTGATTGGCACCGCAAGCCTGGGAGGCGGGAGAAGTGAAGCAGCCACGGCATGCTTGGGGAGAGGGGAGGAGGCAGGGCAGGGGTGGGCTGGGGCGGGGAGTTCTCCTGTGTGCCGCCCCTCCACCACTTGCTGCAGGAGGCCCTCCCTGCGCTCCCCTGCCCCAGCTCCCTCCGCCTAAATACTGGCGGCGACCGGGGCAGCCGAACAGCGGCGGCTCTAGACATTTCGCTGCCCCAAGCACGGTGGCATGCCACAGGGGGTGCTCTGCCGGTCGCCAGTCCCGCGGCTCCAGTGGACCTCCTGCAGGAGTGCCTGCGGAGGGTCTGATGGTCCTGCGGCTTGACCGAAGCCTCGGGACCAGCGGACCCTCTGCAGGCAAGCCGCCGAAGGCGGCCTGCCTGCCGCCCTCCCGGTGACCAGCAAAGTGCCCCCCGCGGCATACCGCCTCAAGCATGCACTTGGTGTGCTGGGGCCTGGAGCCACCGCTGCAGCCGAAAATCCGGCCGCCGTCATTGCTGCCAAAGAAAATGCACCCTCCAAATCCTAGTGCCCTAAGCGACCGCCTAGGTCGCCTAAATGGTTGCACCGGCCCTGAGTAGCTGTTTCCTGTACGTCAAGCGGCAGTGTTATGTAGTTTTTGGACAGAAGATACCAAATTTGATGTCATTTAAACTTACTGGAGCTGATGACAATAGATATTTATGAGGCTAAAAGTAGGATAACCGTGTGGTAGCTAGGAATTTCATTATATAGTACTGTAGTGAGCCTTCAGCTACTCTGGGGGAAGGGGGTTAGAATGACGGAGAATTAACCTGGAGCCTCTTTCACTTGGATGTGTGCAGGGCCGGCGCTCTCATTTAGGCAGCCTAGGCACTAGCCTAGGGCGCCAGAATAATTGGTGGACACTGTTTTGCCGGAGGGGGCGGCAGGCGGCTCTGGTGGAGCTGCCGCAGTGGTGCCTGTGGAGGGTCCCTGGTCCGCGGCTCCGGTGGAGCTGCCGCAGTCGTGCCCGCGGACGGTCGGTTCCTCACACGGCTCTGGTCAACCACCTGCAGGCACGACTGTGGCAGCCCCACCGGAGCCGTGGGACCAGCGCGCGGGGCGGTGAAATTGCTGTCCGCCTAGGGCACTCAAACCCTTAGCCCCGGTCCTGGATGTGTGTGCGTCTTTTTATGCAAACCGGGCTCCAGGACTAGGACAATGCTCTCGACAAGGCACAGGAACACTACGCCCTTCCTCCCCAGTGCCAGCTAGGCACACAGGTACCCCAGAGGGGCTGCAACCCCTGCAAAGCACTCCGCCCCTCAGACACTGCTCCCCCGGGCACGTCCCCAGCACGCCTACCCAGAGCCACCCCCAGCGCACAACCACTCCCGCGGCGATTCGCCCCACTCAGCTGGAGACGGGGGGGGGTCTGAAAGGGCCCGATCCCCGTGAGCTTAGTCCCAGGCACATCAACGGGACAGACCGGTCACCAGCATCGGGGCGGGAAGTGCCGCGTGCCACCGGCAGACACCGCCGGGAGGGGGCGGGGCGAGCGCGCGCGCGCACAGCGCGGCAGTTGCCCTCGCCCGAAGCGGTTTGCGTTACGCTAGCAGGGCCCCCCTCCCGCCGCGCTCGACCAATAACGGCCGCTCCCGGAGCCGGAAGGAGGAGGAGGGCGGGCTCCACGCTGCGTCTGTGACGGGACCTGAGGGGCGGGGGAAGTAGCGCCGGGGATCCCGGCGCGCAGACTCTGCGGACTGGCGCCAGTCGCGCGCGCGGGGGGGGCCCGATGAGCTGATTCCCGGCGCTGGAGCAGCCTGAGAAGAGCCGACCCCCGCGTAGCGCGCATCGCCGCCGCCATGGCTCACTCCCCGGTGCAGCCGGGCCTGCGGGAGATGCCGGTGAGACTCTAGTCCCACCCGGGCGGCATGAACGGCCTGGGGGTGCGTGTACCCGTCCCTGCGGGGGGGGGGCTGCGCATCCCGGGGTCCAGCACGGAATCGCACCCGGAGACCTCGGGGGTGGGGGCGAGAGGCCGCTGCGGAGATCCGCCTCTGCCCCCCAAACCTCGCCCCCTCCCCTGCATGCTGCTGCTGCGGGGGTTGGTCTTTGGCTGGGCGCGGGGTGCGAGCAGCGGCTGCAGGGCGTTTGGGGGGCGAGTCCCCAGGGCGGTCGTGGCGCTGTCGGGAAACGCCGCTTCGCTCTGGCCCTGCCCCGTCAGTTCCCGGAGAGGAGCCGGGGCTCCGGCGGGGGCTGCTCGCTTGGAAACAAGCTGCGCTTGGCAGAATAAAGCGCAAGGTGCGTGCACCGTGCGGCTGAGCCCCTTTCGTGCCGGGGGAGGCGCGGGGGAGGGGGGTTGTTCCGCAGCGCTACGCTCCACCCCAGAGCCCGCCTCTTCCAGGCGCTTCTCAGTCGCCTTCAGCTACTCGCTCCTCAGCTGAGTTTGGAAACACAAACCCTCCCTGCTGTGGGGGAGCGTCGCCCTTCAGTGCTGTCGTGCCCATCTCCGTAGGATGGGCTTTGGCAGGCGGGGGCTGCTTGGAGGGATGGTGTTTGGCCAGGGTGTTCGGGGGTTTTGTTCTGTCCTGTGAGAGGCTTAGTTAGAACTGGAATTTGCTGCTGGAGTTACATTTATATTGTGACTTGTTTCTGAATAATTGTCAAGGGCTCCTGATCTCTGGGATAGGCATCCCTGTCTACTTTATTGTTACTAGTCCAAATAAAATAACAAACCACTTGCAGAGAAATCTTAAAACTGTCAGTATTTGTGTGTTGCTATGATATTCTCGGTGTATCTTTATTATACCTTGCATGCTACTTCACCAGATGCCACTTTGAGCCCCTTTTCCTCCATTTTTGTTTTGTTTTGTAATTTCCGCAAATTACCTTTGAGGTTGAAATTTTTTATACTTGGTTTCAGTTTAAAGGTGAATTTATTTCTGGTTAGTTTTCCGTCTATCAGATACACTGATTTGTTTTTCTGGGCTAGGATAGCCTGGAGGTTTTAACTGAAAACTTCACATTCATATAAATTTAGAGGAATATGTACTTGCAAAAGCACAGAGGGAAGATGGATGGAAAGAGTTAAGAAATAGTTAAACATGGCATCTACTACACATGCACAGTATTTTGTTTTTTTTCTTTTAGATTGTGTGCACTCAGTCTAGTTATCCTTGTGCTCTGCAGGGCTCCTGACTTTCATGTACTCTGCCAAGTCATTCATCTCCTGCTGATACCCTTGAAATCACCCTTTATTTTTCAGAAGATTATTCTTAGGTATTCAGTATGTCTAGGGAAAAGTTATACTATGTGAAATATAATACAGACTATATACAAAGAGGCCATATGGCTTCATGGAACTTTAACTGCTTCTGATGTTGGTGCATTTTTAAACTTCATTTATTACATTGTTGCAATAGTGAATGCTATAGTTAAAGGTCATCTGCAAGTGATTTTAAAAAAGAATTGTATGTGACTTTTTGCTTTTCTATGCTATGTAGACTTGTATGAAGAAGACCTGCTTTTCTGTGTCATTGAAGTGCAACTTACAAATGTAGAAATTTTTTTGTTACATACCTGCACTCAAAACCAAAACAATGTAAAACTTTAGCGCCTACAAGTCCACTCAGTCCTATTTCTTGTTTAGTCAGTTGTTCAGACAGATATGTTTGTTTACATTTGCAGGAGATAATGCTGCCTGCTTCTTATTTACAATATCACCAGAAAGTGAGAAAAGGCGTTTGCATGGGACTTTTGTAGCTGGCTTTGCAAGGTATTTGTGTGCCAGATATGCTGAACATTTGTATGCCCTTTCATGCTTCGGCCACCTTTCCAGAGGACATGCTTCCGTGCTGATGACGCTCATTAAACAAATAATGTGTTAATTAAATTTGTGCCTGAACTCCTTGGGGGAGAATTGTATGTTTCCCGCTCTATTCTGCCCACATTCTGCCATATATTTCATGTTATAGTAGTCTTGGATGATGATTCAGCACTTGTTCATTTTAAGAAGACTTTTGCTGCAGATTGGACAAAATGCAAAGAAGGTACCAATGTGAGATTTCTAAAGATAGCTTACCGTACTCGACCCAAGGTTTAAGAATCTGAACTGTCTTCCAAAGCCTGAGGGGGACGATGTGGATCATGCTTTCAGAAGTCTTAAAAGAGCAACACTCTGATGCGGAAACTACAGAACCCGAACTACCAAAAAAGAAAATCAACCTTCTGCTGATAGCATCTGACTCAGATGATGAAAATGAACTTGCGTCAGTACTCGCTGCTCTGGATTGTTATTGAGCAGAATCAGTCATCAGCATGGGCTCATGTCTTCTGGAATGGTGGCTGATGCATGAAGGGACATTTGAATCTTTAAAGCATCTGGTATGTAAATATCATGTGACACCGCCTACAACAGCGCCACGAAAACACCTGTTCTTACTTTCAGATGACATTGTGAACAAGAAGCAGGCAGCATTATCTCCTGCAAATGTAAACAAACATATTTGTCTGAATGATTGACTAAACAAGAAATAGGACTGAGTGGACTTGTAGGCTCTGAAGTTTTACATTGTTTTGGTTTTGAGTACGGTTTTTTTTAATACATAATACTAATTTGTAAGTTCAGCTTTCGTGATAAAGAGATTGCACTGCAGTACTTGTATTAGATGAATTGAAAAATATTCTTTTTTTACAGTGCAAATACTTGTAATCAAAAATAAAGTGAGCACTGTGCAATTTGTATTGTGTTAAAATTGAAAATATATTTGAAAATGTAGAAAACGTCCAAATATATTTAAATAAATGGTATTCTGTTATTGTTTAACAGTGCGATCAGTCATTAATTTTTGTAATTGCTTGACAGCCCTATCTATAATGCTAGCGAAGGTACATGTACTCTGTCATGTGATGGTGTTTATGTAGATGTAGGTGTTCCTTGGCTTCTCTTACATTAGTGTTTTTGTCAGTGAAACCTGTTTTACTGCCTGCATTTCTGAGACCTTTCCCTAAAAGATCTTGCAATTGTCACTATAAAAATCTGAGTATTTTAATATAATTTGATTAATTAAGGCTACTTTGTGGCCATCAACTGGCAGAGTATTAAAAAAAATTCTCTAAAATTATGATTAGTGAGTGTTAACGGATGACATTTTTAAACCTAATGTTGCATTTAATGAAGTAATATAATATCAGCTTCTTGTGAATAAAGTAATGTATTTTCTTTTTCCATGCATTTCACCAGAGCAGAGCAGGAATCAGTTCAGAGCCCTAACATGTAACTCATTCAAATTAAGGTTCATCCCCAAACTTAATCATCAGTGTGCTTTTTTTTGGGCCCTCCCCCTTCTTTACACATGACCTTTATCTTTCTACTTTAGGAAAGCTTCTCACTCACTTAAAGCATGTGGAGTTTGGCAGGGCTGGTCATTGGAAAGTCTCTAATGGCCTACAAATTAAATTTCCTCAGTGTTTTATCCCTGGAACTGTAGTCTGGATCGTCGGTTTGCAACCAGGGGTGTGTGTACCCTTGGGGATACTTAGAAGTCTTCCAGTGGGTACGTTGACTCATCTAGATATTTGCCTAGTTTTACAACAGGCTACATTAAAAGAACTAACGAAGTCAGTACAAACTAAAATTTCATACCTACAATGACTTGCTTATGCTGCTCTATATACTATTCACTGAAATGTAAGTACAATATTTATATTCCAGTTGATTTATTTTATATGGTAAAAGTGAGAAAATAAACAATTTTTCAGTAATATTATGCTGTGAACTTTTTGTATTTTTATGTCTGTTTTTTGTAAGCAAGTAGTTTTTAAGTGAGGTGAAACTTAGAGGTACGCAAGACAAATCAGACTCCTGAAAGGGGTATAATAGTCTGGAAAGGTTGAGAGCCGCTAGTCTAGATCTAACTCCAGCCTTCAGATGAGTGGGAACTACCAATTTCAGTTGAATTTCTACTATAAAATACTATTAATTAGGGCTGTTGATTAATCACAGTTAACTCACGTGATTAACTCAAAAAATCATGATCAATTTCAGTTTTAATTGCATTGTTAAACAATAAAATGCCATTGACTGAATGTACTTGTAGGCGCTGAAGTTTTTTGCATTGTTTTGTTTTTGAGTGCAGTTATGTGACAAAAAAATCTACATTTGTAAGTTGCACTTTCACGACAGAGATTGCACTACAGTACTTGTATGAGGTGAATTGAAAAATACTGTTTTTATCATTTTTACAGTGCAAATATTTGTAGTAAAAAATAATATAAAGTGAGCAGTGTACACTTGTCCCTTCCAGCTCTATGAGATAGGTATATCTCCATAAATTATTGGAGGGGAGGGATAGCTCCGTGGTTTGAGCATTGGCCTGCTAAACCCAGGGTTGAGAGTTCAGTCCTCGAGGGGACCATTTGGCAATTGGTCCTGCCTTGAGCAGGGGGTTGTACTTGATGATCTCCTGAGGTCCCTTCCAACCCTAATAATCTATGATTCTGTGTTGTAGTTGAAATCAGTATATTTGAAAATGTAGTAGAACATCAGAATATTTAAATAAATGTATTCTATTATTAACAGTGCCATTAATCATGATTAATATTACTGTTAGGGAGTCTAAACAAGGATTACTGCAGGTGGAATTTTTTGGTCTTCCTTCCCCCATCCCTTCCCACATGCACCTCAAAAGGTATAAGATTAAATCATGTTTTTGTTAGTATTCAGTTTCTTTCACTTTTCAGAATTTACAAATTGTTTCAGGAAGGTGGGCTTTCTCTTCCTGATTGATTGATTATTTATGTGCAAGATATCTGTACATAGCATTACAGGAGCAGACCATATCAGACTGCATTTAAAAGTAAACTTATAACTGTGGTTTGACAATTTGGAGAATATGTCAATGTTTAGCTTTTGAATTCTTTTTGATATTGGGGATTGTCTGTGTGTATTGTGTCAGACTTGAGAGTTCCATGTTGAATATGGGGCTTATTTCCTGCTCGGTCTAAAATTCCAGGGGATGGTGACATAGGGCTAACAACGAAAGGTAATTAAACCTTGTTGGTGCTCTATTCATGGGCAGTAGTCAACTCCTTGTCCAAAATACTTCCACAAGAGAACCAGTCTGCCCAGGAAAACTGGTAACTAAGCAGCTGATCACCTGATGAGAGACTTTGATCACCTGACAAAGGGACTGGAAGTTATAAAAGGGAGATTATCTAACTAGCTGTGCTAAAGAGGATGATAAGAGACCAGAGGAGAAGCCATGCATAGGAGGGTAGGGGGGAGGAAATGCCCTGGTCATCCTTATAAGCCACTGACTCAAATCCCAAAGAACACTCCAGAGATGGTGTATAGGTATTATATTATTTTATCTAGATATGTGTATATCTCTTGTTATTTAAAGTGTAATCGTGTATAAAACAAACACAAAAAAATCCCCAACCATCAAACAAAACGTTGCTAAGCCTGTGTGTTATATACTTCAATTATCACATGTCCTTGAAGAGGTAAATGATAAACCAGAGTGCCTTCAAGGTTGGAGCTCTGGAAAAGGGTATGCTTAAGCTAATGGAGAGCCTCTGATAGCTAGCACTAGTGATGGAGACTAGGTAGTTGGACTACAGGGACTCAGCTATCAGAAGGGGTGCTAGATGGAGGATCTGTAGCCTGCGGTTGTGTTTGGAGACCCAAAATCAGAGGCAGGCTGAGCTTCCTATGAGATAAAGATGCCCAAAAGATTGATTTCTGCTGGGATCTTCATCCAGTCTACTCATAAATACTCTTGGTATCTGAATGGTGAATTTCCAAGATGTTATGACCAAGAACCAATGTAATCTTTGGGGCTAGGTGCTACCTGTAATCAGTTTCCTTTTTGAAGAGTAGAAAAACAAATAAAAAAAAAGCTAGTGACTCAGTTGTATGTAGTGTCTGTGGACGTCTTACAAGTGAATTACAACAGTCTGGCTTGTAGCGTGGCTGCTCCTATTTTTCTGAGGTGGTAGTCTGGAGTCAGATCTTCTGGTCTTATGTCTAAGGTTAAGGCCTATGTGAAAGACCTTCTGTGTGAAGTGGAAGGGTCTTCGCGGCCTCAGAAATGGATGAAACACTGAGAAAATGAACAAGTCCGCCAGGTAAGATGACACCAGTAAAATAAGTATATTTTAAACATTGGTTTATTTCGGAGTTAGACAAATTTTGAAGTTTGAATTCAGATAACAATATTTATGATGAGGAATGTAGCCCTAAAATCAAATTCAGCTGCATTTGTGATTAGTGAATATTGTTTATACGTGAAAAGAGGAAAATCAGACAGAGAAAACATTTGTCTCAGACGGTGGTAATGTAGTTGAAAGTTTAATCTTTTTTACTTAAAGCGGAAATTCACAGAGTGGTGGAGAGGCTAGGAAAGGAAGCAATGAAGATATATATAGGGAAATCTCTGGAGGAATTAATGTAAAGGATTAGAAACATTTCAGAATGAATTATTTTGTTTTTATTTTCTCTTAGCGGCATAGAATCAGAATGGAGTAGGTTCCCAGAGAGGACTGAATACATGAAATGAAATTCAGAAAGCACAAAGGGGGAGAATAATGTAGTGTCATGGTTCTTTTTGTAGTATAGTTTCTCATGGATCCTTATGTTTATCTAGTCAATAGTTTTAAAAGAATAAGTGAATTTAGTAGTTTATATATTAGGAATGTAGAAGCATAGTCTTACCGGTTAACTGCCTTAACCGCAGGGCCGGTGTGACCACTAGGCAAACTAGGTGGCCGCCTAGGGCGCCAAGATTTGAGAGCGCCAAAAAGCAATGCCCAAAATATCTGGGATGCTCACTTGGCGCCTGCTAAATATGTAACCCTCTTCCCGCGGCTGTGCGAGGGGACCTGCGGCTTTGATCAGCTCCGGCCCACTGGGAAGTGATGTCATTCCTCCTCCGGCCACCAGGGGCACTGCGCTGCTCCGGCTCTGCCCCAGGGCCCCCACCTCTGCTCAGCCCCGCCCCCCATCCTCTGCAGCAGGGCTAGGCCTGCACTCACTGGCAGGGGGAAGTGCAGAGACCCGGCCACAGCCGCGCCGCTGGTGAGTGCTGGGTGGGATGGTTCCCCCTGCCTTCCAAGCCAGCCCCGCCCCCCTGAGGAGGCCTTAGCCCACCCTTCTGCTCCTTCCACAGAGGCCTGGGGCACCTCCCCCCCGCCTGGGGGCTGCGTAGGACTCCAGAATATTTAGGGAAGGTCCTGGTACCTGCCACCCTGCCCGCAGCCAGCCCCTGCTGTACACCCTGCCCTGTCTGCAGCCAGCCCCGCACCCCCTGCCCTACCCGCACCCCCTGTCCTACCTGCAGCCAGCCCCACACCACCTGTCTCCAGCCATCCCCTGCCATTCCCCCCTGCCTGAAGCCAGCCCCACACCCCCTGTCACCAGCTGAAGCCAACCCCACACTCCCTGTCTTCAGCCAACCCCACACCCCATCTCCAACCAGCTCCGCATCCCCTGCCTTGTTCGAAGCCAGCCATTCCCATGCTCTCGTCTCTAGCCAACCCCTACTGCACCCCCCTGCTCGAAGCCAGCTAGCCCCACACCCCCTGTCTCCAGCCAATCCCTGCCGCACCCCCGTGCCCAAAGCCAGCCAGTCAGATTATTCATTTATTTTCATTAAATATGTAGACTAAATAATGAAATTAATAAATTTTCAAGCTGAATGTGTATTAATTCTAATGAACAATGCCACATTATGCAGTATTCATTTTTTAAAGTTTATAATAAGCGATGCTCCGGGGGTAGCGGTGGGGGAGGGGCGCAAGGTGGAAGTTTCGCCTAGGGTGCAAAATATCCTTGCAGCGGCCCTGCTTAACCGTTAACTCCCACGCCAGCCGGAGTGGGCCCAGCCGTGCTGGCCAGATGGACCCTAGCCTCTTGAACAATTAACCCTTTAAATGACATATTGTTTAAATGCTTAACTTTTTAAATGGTATTTACATCCCTATTGTATATAAAATCAACAAAATACTATTAAGAATGTAAGATTGTGGAATGTGATTGCTTTTGTTGTAAGATACATATTTTGTTTATCAAAGGTATTCCACTCAACTGCAGAATAAATTAGTCTCTTCTTCTTAGTGAACAAAAATAGATATGAGAGAGATTATAATAAAAAATGATCCAGATCTCTGCTGGTATAACAGTTTGGTGTTTTTGCAGCCCAGATGTTTAACATGAGCTTGTTGTATGTGATTATATTAAAAATGAGGCTGTTATAGCAG
This sequence comes from Gopherus flavomarginatus, assembly GCF_025201925.1. Taxonomy (NCBI): domain Eukaryota; kingdom Metazoa; phylum Chordata; order Testudines; family Testudinidae; genus Gopherus; species Gopherus flavomarginatus. The sequence continues at coordinate 271,619,315 of NC_066617.1, forward strand.
GAAAACCATGTGGATAGTAGGAGGCAAATGTCTGGGTTTCTTTGTTAAAAGTGACAGGTAGGACACAGGATGTGAAGGTACTGAAAGTGTAGTTTCATCCCTTCACATTTTGGGAGGGAAGTATTTCCTGACAAGTAGAACAAGTTTTTTTCCTTCCACAGTAATGTTACAGTGAGGGTGCAACACCTCTGAAACAGTGGCTTTTCTTACTATTTGTCGCAACCCTAAACCTATGCTCAAACATGGCGTCTGTATGGCCAATTGTCGGTCAAAAGGTCAGTATGCGGCTGTGTGCCTCGTGCTACTGCAGGGCCGTGTGCTACAAGTGTGCTGTGTGCTACCCTATGGTGTGATGTGCAACATTATAGTGCCGTCTGCCTATTCTCGAACCTTCTGTCTGGTCAATTGTGGGTCAAGTTAGTGCCAAGTGCAAAAGAGTAGGGTGTCGTGTGCAAAAAAGTAGTGTGCCGGGTGCAGATCCTGTTTACATAGAGGGCACCAGCTCGGAACCTGGAAGGCGAAGGAGCCAATCAGACGCTGACACAAGTAGGAGTCATCAAATAAAACTATGTCTCGCGCCAAAAACGGCAGGAGTATCCTCGTGTTAGCTGAAAGGCCTGATCACCCTTTCAGCCAGGGTCTCCTCCGGATTTTGCCGGTTTGCGTCGTGTCATTTTGTTTTGTTTTTTTTGGATTATTTCCCATCAATTCGTCATGCTCTCGGTGTCTGTACTGCTGGATAGCTGCGCTTGGAATGTGGTATGTGCATTTTAATTTCTGTAAATACTCTGTTTGCTTAGCCTCTTTCCTTTTTTCCCTTCCCTTACGTGGTGCAAAGTTGTGTATACAGTATATGAGAGTCAAATTGTTGTATTAATTGCTATTGTGGTTGGTTGGTGTATTTTACAACATTCGGTTAATGCGTGTACAGTTTACTCAGTTTTGTGTATCTGCTTTGAATTTTAGTGAACAGTTGATCGTAGATCGTTTGGTTTTTTGTTGTTAGATGTAAATAGACTGTTTTAAGTTGTGTATGGTTTTATTCTGATAGTATTTCTAGTTGATAAATTACCCTTCCCTGGCCCAAGTTGTAACTTATCCCCGTTAATAAACAGCCACTCACTCATTCATGCCCGTCACCCCAATCGGGGTGTGGGCCGCCAACAACAGATCTCCAGAGTCCTCTATCCTCGGCCATGCGTTCTAACTGGTTCCAGGTATAGCCCATTTTTTTGCTATCAGCCTGAAGGTCACGTCGCCAGGTGTTTCTTGGACGGCCTCTTTTCAGCTTGCCTTGGGGGTTCCACCGCAATGCCTATCTGGTGATGTTAGTTGGCTGCTTGTGTAGTGTATGTCTATCCAACCCCATCTTCTCCTTCTGATTTCTTCCTCTGCTGGGAGTTGACAGGTCCTCTCCAAGAGGTGGATGTTACTGATGGTGTCTGGCCAGCGGATCTGAAGAATCCTTCTGAGGCAACTATTTATGAAGGTCTGGATCTTCCTGGTGGTTGTTTTGGTTGTCCTCCAGGTTTCAGCTCCATACAATAGGACTGATTTCACATTGGAGTTGAACAGTCGAATTTTTATTGCCAAATACAGCTCTCTAGAGCTCCAGATGTGCTTGAGCTTTAAGAAGGCTGCTCTTGCCTTACCAATCCTTACTTTGATGTCTGCGTCTGTGCCACCCTCCTGGTCGATGATGCTACCTAGGTAGGTGAAGGACTGCACTTCTTCCAGGGGGCTTCCATTCAGTGTGACTGCGTCATTGCTAGTGGAGTTAATCCTAAGGATCTTGGTCTTGTCCTTGTGAATGTTGAGGCCAACCTGTGATGATGTGGCTGCCACTACGTTGATCTTCTCTTGCATCTGCTGTTTACTATGCGAAAGGAGTGCAAGGTCGTCAGCAAAGTCCAGGTCATCAAGCTGGGTCCACAGTGTCCACTGGATTCCGTTCCTACGCTTGTAGGTGGATGTCTTCATAATCCAATCGATGACGAGAAGAAGGAGAAGTGGTGATGACAAGCATCCTTGCCTGACTCCAGTTTGCACCTGGAAGCTGTTAGTAAGCTGCCCTCCATGGATCACTCTACAGTGTATACCGTCATATGAGTTCTTGATCAGGTTGACCACATTTGCTGGGATGCCGTAGTGCCAAAGGAGCTTCCAAAGGGTCTCTTGATCCATGCTGTCGAACGCTTTCTCATAGTCAACAAAATTGATGTACAACGAGGAGTTCCACTCTATAGACTGCTCGACTATGATGCGAAGCGTTGCTATCTGGTCTGTGCATTATCTGTTCTGCCGGAAACCTGCCTGTTCATCTTGTAGCTGTGGATCGACGGCATCCTTCATTCTCTCTAAGAGGAATCGGTTGAAGACCTTTCCTGGCACTGACAGGAGTGTGATTCCTCTATAATTAGCACAGTTGCTAAGGTCTCCTTTCTTGGGGATTTTGATGAGATATCCCTTTTTCCAGTCTACCGGAATCACTTCTTCTTCCCATATCTTCTCAAAGAGGGGGTACAGCATTTCCACTGATGCATCCAGGTCTGCTTTCAGGGCCTCTGCTGGGATGTCATCAGGTCCAGCCGCCTTCCTATTCTTCATCATGGTGATGGCTTTTCTGATCTCGTCTCTGGTTGGTTTATCACAATTAATTGGGAGGTCCTCGTTAGCTGAATTGATATCTGGTGGATTTGGTGGTGCTGGTCTATTCAGGAGTTCCTCAAAGTGCTCTGCCCATCTGTTTATCTGTTGTTCTATTCCTGTTATAGACTTTCCCTGCTTATCTTTAATGGGACGTTCTGGCTTGCTGAACTTTCCAGACAGTCGCTTGGTAGTATCATACAGCTGTTTCATATTACCGCTGTATGCTGCCTGCTCCACTTCTGCTGCCAGTTCATCCACATACTCTCTCTTGTCCTTCCTGATATTCCTCTTCACTGCTCTGTGGGCTTCAGCATACTGTTTTTGAGCTTTGGCCTTTGCTGCTCTAGTCCTGCTGTTGTTGACTGCTACCGCCTTCTTTCTGTCTTCTATCTTGATCAGGGTCTCTGCTGTGATCCACTCTTTCTGCTGGTGTTTCTTAATCCCAAGCACTTCCTGGCATACTGACCTAAGTGTCTCTCTCACTTTCTGCCATCTGTTTAGTACACTGTCTTCCTCTTCCTCAGACCAATCCTGTAATACTGAAAACTTATTCTTCAGCCTCAATCCAAAATCTTCCTTGGTCTTATGGTCCTTCAGAAGGATGACGTTGTACTTCACTCTTCTGTCTGACGTGTCTATTCAGTTCTTTTTCAGCTTCAGCTTCAATCTGGCCACCACTAAGTGATGGTCGGACGCCACGTCTGCTCCTCTTCTAACTCTAATGTCCTGGAAAGATCTTCTAAACTTCTTGCTAATGCAGACATGATCGATCTGATTTTCTGTCGTGCCTGCTAGTGATACCTTGGTACTCTTGTGGATCCGCTTGTGAGGAAAGATGGTGCCTCCTATGACCAGGTTGTTAAGTGCACACAAATCTCTCTCCATTCTCACTCATCTCTCCCAGAGCGTGGATCTCCATGACTTGTTCGTATCCTGTGTTGTCAGGTCCAATTTTGGCATTAAAGTCTCCCATAAGGATGATGATGTCTTTGTCTGGGAGAATCTCTAATATTTTCTGGAGTCTGTGGTAAAAATAATCTTTGTCCTCCTCTTCAATGTCATTAATTGGAACATAGCACTGAACAACATTCATCTTAATCCTCTTCATTTTAGTTCTGAAGGATGCCGTGATGATCCTGGGACCATGTGCCTTCCAACCAATCAGTGCTCTCTGTGCCTGCTTGAACAACATGAGGCCTACTCCCTGTGTGTGGGGTGCGTCGCTCTCTTCATGTCTTGAATACAGCAACAACTCTCCTGTGAACAGTCGTCTCTGCCCCGCTTGCGTCCATCTTGTCTCGCTAATGCCTAATAGGGTCAGGTTGTTGCTCCTTATCTCTGCTGCAACCTTCGCCGTCTTTCCTGACTCGTACATGGTCCTCGCGTTCCATGTGCCTATGGTAATCCTCCTGGTTGCAAGAAGCGTAATCGGCTTAGTGGCTTCCTCACGGCTTTTACCACCCTGAGTCATGCATCTTCGAATTGAAGACCCTTCTTTTCCCAGGGTAAAAGTCTCTGTTGTCTCTATTGTTGCCATTTCTGTAGCAGGTTGATTTTTTTACGGGGTGGAGTTGCTAGCCCCACGCCCAGCCCTCCTCCTTTATCCTGACTTGGGACAGGCAGATGGCCCCAAAGGACCTCTCTGGTGGAGTTAATAAACAGCCACATGCTTTGAAATTTCAATCTGTCACGTTTTGATTTTCCTCTCTCAATCAAATACTTACTCGAACCTGCACTGGTCTTGGACATGGCGTCACGAATAGGATTGAGTGAGGAAAATTGTTCCCTGCCACTTGTGCACTTTTAACTGTCTGTAGCGAACCAAGGTCACTGACAAACCCCCCGATGATGAGTTTAATCATTTTCAATATCATGTTTTACTCGATCGGGGCACTCTGAGGCAATTAATTGGAATTGCATTATTGGAACCGGCTACTCAAGCCAGACCTATACTGCTAGCCTATCCATCGGTGCCGCAGGTTGTCTTTTAACGTGCCACATGGGCCTTCAGCTAACCCCCACGGAGGCCAGTTATCAGCCGACATGTATCAAGTCGGGGGAAGCTGATGCTGGGACTGATCCGGCTCATTTGTGGAAAGATGCTCGAAAAACTTTAAAAGCGGCCGGGGGCACCTGTCCGCCTACCATTAACCCCCCGAGACTCCCAAGCGGGGGCTCCGCGCATGAACTAGTAATTCAGCTCATTCAGGAGTTAGAGGATGGGAAGGTATCTAAAAAGCTTCGTCCTGACCAGTATAAATCAGAAGCTGTTGCCAGCGCCTATCACAAAATCCCAGGCCTGGCCCTAGATAAATTGACTATTGCCATGGGGGCTCTAACTTCCACCGCTCGAGAGATGAACGATACCCCCAAGGCTTCCGGTGCGACCCAGTCATCGTCTGAAACCCACTTCCTCCCTCCCTGCCAGGTCTTAAAATCCCCGAATCCTCTCCTCCACCATACCCGTCAGCTCCCGGTTTATACCCGGCTCTACCACCCCCAACCCCCGACATAAACCCAGGGAAGTCAGCTCCCAGCTTTACCACCGCCAACCCCCGAAGTGATAGCTCCCAGTTCCGTTGAGGCCACGCCAGTGCAGCTAACATGCACTAAAGTGGACCCAACCAGAACACAAAATGTCACCTATGAATGGCATACCCGCAGCAAAGCGGAGATGAAGGAGTTTATTAGTGACACCGGCCGGGAACCAGGCGAGCCGGTGTTCGCTTGGTTAGGGCGGCTTATCTTGGAATTCGGCCAGGAGCTAGTCGATCAGGAGGAGGCTACCCTACTCTCTCAAAGTGCCTCCTGCTCTAGAGGGACTGCCCGTGGAGTACTTCTTGCCACCCCAAGCATTCCAGCTCCCCCTCGGAAGGCATGTGCCTAAGTGCCTGTGTGGGTCTAGCCTACTGGCATATTGTGCAGTGCAATCCAGACTAGCATGGGGTTGTGTCACTGCCTGCCCTGAAATCATGGGTGCTGTAGCTCTCAACCAGGGCTGCTCACAAACAGCCTAAGAGCATGCAGGTCACACCCTGAGTGTCTCTGTTTAGCAGCAGCCCTGGTTCAGCAACTCTGACTCCAGAATCCTGTCAGCAGTACTTCAATCACACTCTGGCCTTCACCAGTCTTGGTTATTACTTGCAGGATGACTCCAACACACTCAGAGTCCTGAATTTTCCCCAGAGCATGTTCTGCACTGTCTAGCCCTTTCCTGGACAGTTCAGACATTAAAGATCCTTTGCCCCTGTGAAGGGTCAATATTCAACAGTTTGTTACTTTAACTAGAGTTATCAAACAATTCAATTTAAATGCTACACTGGATTAGTTAAGATTAAAAATAAAACAAGTTTGTTTAACTGCAAAGAGAGATTTTAATTGAACACAAATTAGGAATGTAAAATAATAAACAGTTAACCAGTAAGTATTAATCTTACCATTAAACCTCCCTCGTTCACCCACCTCCTTCAGGGTGATGATCAGCTAGTAGAAGTCCTTGTTGGGGGTCAGGGCCTGTGCGTCGGTTTCAAAGAGGTTCTCCTGCAGCAGAGATGCCGTTTTGGGATGCTGGCAAGAGGTGACTATGGCAACCAGGAAGAGACGGGCCTCATGAGAGGTCACTGGGAGCCCAGCCTCCTTTTAAAGGGGCTGGGTTGATATTAACACTTTAGTCTAGTGGGGTCTTTGCCTCAGTGCGAGGAGGGGAAATACTTGCATGGACCCAGGGACGATTATGCTGGCGGAAGGATACTACTTGCTAGGCCAAGAAATGCCTGTCAGTTCAGGGAAGCAGGATGAGAAAACCACTGGGCCGGGGGCTTCGTGGGGGGTGACTAGCCAGGCAGGGGGAGTGCGTTTAGGCCGAGGAGGGAAGGGCAGGAGGTGTAGGCCTAAAATAGTAAAGTAGTCCTTGGCTACTCCTGTACCACTGGAAGGGGTTTGGCTGCAGGGGCGGAAGGTGCGCTGGTTGGTGCTGCAGTTTCAGCTGATAATTGAAAGGAAGGGAAGCTGCTGCTGGGGTGGCACAGAGCAACTGTGGAGACCGCATTGGGACAAATTAGGTGCCTAGGGCACCTCTCCCTGTTCCAGGGTACTGAGGATGTGAGGAGGGTGCTGGGCCCCCTCAATTGCCTAGGCTCTCCTGGGTAGGCCTATTGTGTCACCCCTGGTATGAGTTCAGCTGCCCTTTCCCATATGTCTGAGGCAAGGGAGGAGGGTGCTATCCTGAGCATTTTGAGGCCCGAATCGGTTAACCAATATAATTTTAATAGTTTAAATGGGTACTCTTTAAAATGATATTTACATCCTTAGTACAAGTATAAGGTATTAAAGTCAGAAATGGTTACAAAGGAAATAAAAATAAAATGCTTTTTAGTAGCTAAAACTTAACAAGCTCGACTTTGGTTCAAGGTAAAATTCACAGCAACATTGGTACCAAATTCTCAGGTCAGGGTCTCCCTCCTAAGTCAAAAGTCTGGTTCCTTTGTCTTAGGAGAGAGAGAGAGATAGCTTGAGGTGTTTTTGCCCCTCACTTCTGTAGTCCAGTCACCCTTTGAAATGCATTTTCCTGACGGTTACGCCTATATAAAGTTCATTCCTGTTGTAAGGATAGAGACATGGAGTCTTGTGATGAAAGAGGTTCCATGCTGTTCTTTGCTAAAATACAGATTGGTCTGGCTTAAAAACTAGCTGCGTGTGACCTCCAGAAGAAGAAAGAGGAGCATCCATGTACCAGCAATGCAGATACAGGTGAGCAACCGTTTTCATATTCTCTCCACAAGTACTAATTCGAAGACTGGACTAGATCAGTGGTTCTCAAACTAGGGCCACTGCTTGTTCAGGGAAAGCCCCTGGTGGGCCGGGCCGGTTAGTTTACCTGCCACGTCCGCAGGTTCGGCTGATCGCAGCTCCCAGTTGCCGCGGTTCACCACTCCAGGCTAATGAGAGCTTCAGGAAGCATCGTGGGCCAAGGGGTGTACTGGCTGCCACTTCCTGCCACCCCCATTAGCCTGGAGTGGCGAGCCTCAGCCACTGGGAGCTGTGATCGGCTGAACCTGCGGACGCAGCAGGTAAACAAACCGGCCCGGCCTGCCAGGGGCTTTCCCTGAATGAGTGGCGGCCCTAGTTTGAGAACCACTGGGCTAGATGATACATCTGAGGGAAGGGAGAAGCAGAAGGAGACTCCATTGATTGGAAGGCATGAGATGCACTGTCCTAGTGACCACCACTCCCAAGAGAAGGAGGCGGGTTGGGAAAACCGAGAAGTCTGTTGCTTGCCAGGAGCTAGGATTCACGATGTGACGGAGAGACTGCCAAGACTTATCAAGCCCTTGGATCGCTACCCCTTCCTGCTTCTCCACGTGGGCACTAATGATATTGCCAAGAATGATCTTAAGCGGATCACTGCAGACTACATGGCTCTGGGAAGAAATATAAAGGAGTTTAATGTGCAAGTATTGTACTCATCCATCCTCCTTGAGGCAGGAAAAGGCCTGGGTAGAGACAGTCGAATTGTGGAAGTCAACGAATGGTTACGCAGGTGGTGTCAGAGAGAAGGCTTTGGATTCTTTGACAATAGGATGGTGTTCCAAGAAGGAGGATTGCTAGGCAGAGACGGGCTCCACCTAATGAAGAGCGGGAAGAGCATCTTTGCAAGCTGGCTGACTGACGTAGTGAGGAGGGCTTTAAACTAGGTTCACTGGGCAAAGGAGACCAAAGCCCTGAGGTAAGTGGGGAAGTGGGATACCAGGAGGAAGCATGCGCAGGAGAGCGTAAGAGAGGATGACTCCTGCCTCATACTGAGAGAGCAGGATGATCAGCGAATTATCTTAAGTGCCTATACACAAATGCAAGAAGCCTGGGAAACAAGCAGGGAGAACTGGAAGTCCTGGCACAGTCAAGGAATTATGAAGTACTTGGAATACAGAGACTTGGTGGGATAACTCACATGACCGGGGTACTGTCATGGATGTATATAAACTGTTCAGGAAGGACAGGCAGGGCAGAAAAGTTGGAGAGGTTGCATTGTATGCAAGAGAGCAGTATGACTGCTCAGAGCTCTGGTATGAAACTGCAGAAAAACCTGAGAGTCTCAGGATTAAGTTTAGAAGTGTGAGCAACAAGGGTGATGTCATGGTGGGAATCTGCTACAGACCACCAGACCGGAGGGATGAGGTGGACGAGGCTTTCTTCCGGCAACTAACAGAATTTACTAGAGCGCAGGCCCTAGTTCTCATGGGAGACTTCAGTCACCCTGATATCTGCTGGGAGAGCAGTGCACAGACAATCCAGGAAGTTTTTGAAAAGTGTAGGGGACAATTTCCTAGTGCAAGTGCTGGAGGAACCAACTTGTGAGCATCAGGTCAAGAAGAGCTCTGCCCCTAACAGGGAAGAATTACTAGGGGAAGCAAAAGTGGATTGGAACCTGGGATGCAGTGACCATGAGATGGTCGAGTTCAGGATCTTGACACAAGGAAGAAAGGAGAGCAGCAGAATACGAATCCTGGACTTCAGAAAAGCAGACTTTGACTCCCTCAGGGAACTGATGGGAGGATCTCCTGGGAGAATAACATGATGGAGAAAGGAGTCCAGGAGACCTGGCTCTATTATAAAGAATCCTTATTTAAGTTGCAGGAACAAACCATCCCGATGTGTAGAAAGAATATTAAATATGACAGGCGACCAGCTTGGCTTAACAGTGAAATCCTTGCTGATCTTAAACACAAAAAAGAAGCTTACAAGAATTGGAAGATTGGACAGATGATCAGGGAGGAGTATAAAAATATTGCTCAGGCATGCAGGAGTGAAATCAGGAAGGCAAAATTGGAGTTGCAGCTAGCAAGGGATGTTAAGAAGAGTTTCTAGAGGTATGTTGTCAATAACCTAGTCCCAGATTTGGACCTTAGCGTCCAAAATATGGGGGTTAGCATGAAAACCTCCAAGCTTAGTTACTAGCTTGGACCTGGTACTGCTGCCACCACCCAAAAAATTAGAGTGTTTTGGGGCACTCTGGTCCCCCCGAAACCCTTCCCTGGGGACCCTAAGACCCAAATCCCTTGAGTCTCACAACAAAGGGAAATAAATCTTTTCCCTTCCCCCCTCCAGGTGCTCCTGGAGAGATACACAGAAGCAACCTCCGTGAATCTAAGCAGAGGGAGTCCACCCTCTATAATTCCAGTCCTGGAAACAAAAGCACTTCTCTCTTCACCCAGAGGGAATGCAAAGTCAGGCTAGTAAATCTAACACACACAGATCTCCCCTTGACTTCTTCCTCCCACCAATTCCCTGGTGAGCTGCAGACTCAATTCCCTGGAGTTCCTCACTAAAGAAAAACTCCAACAGGTCTTAAAAGAAAGCTTTATATAAAAAAGAAAGAAAAATACATACAAATGGTCTCTCTGTATTAAGGTGACAAATACAGGGTCAATTGCTTAAAAGAAACATGAATAAACAGCCTTATTCAAAAAGAATACAATTCAAAGCACTCCAGCAACTATAGACATGTAAATACAAAGAAAACAATAGAAACCTTACTGTCTTACTATATTTGTACTCACAACTTGGAAACAGAAGATTAGAAAGCAGGAAACAGAAATCACTTCTCATCCGAGAGAGCATACAGGCAGAAGACAAAGAACTCAGACACAAACTTCCCTCCACCCAGAGTTGAAAAAATCCTGTTTCCTGATTGGTCCTCTGGTCAGGTGCTTCAGGTGAAAGAGACATTAACCCTTAGCTATCTGTTTATGACATATGTTAGCCACAAGAAGAAAGTCAGGGAAAGTTTGGGCCCCTTACTGAATGGGGGAGGCAATCTAGTGACAGAGGATGTGGAAAAAGCTAATGTACTCAATGCTTTTTTCACCTCTGTCTTCACAAATAAGATCAGCTCCTAGATTACTGCACTAAGTAGCACAGTATAGGGAGGAGGTGACCAGCCCTCTGTCGAGAAAGAAGTGGTTCAGGACTGTTTAGAAAAGCTGGACGAGCACACGTCCATGATGCCGGACGCACTGCATCTGAGGGTGCTAAACGAGTTGATGGATGTGATTGCAGAGCCATTGGCCTTTATCTTTGAAAACTCGTGGTGATCGGGGTAGGTCCTCACTGGAAGAAGGCTAATGTAGTGCCCATCTTTAAAAAAGGGAAGAAAGAGGATCCAGGGAACTACAGGCCAGTCAACCTCACCTCAGTCCCTGGAAAAATCATGGCGCAGGTCCTCAAGGAATCAATTTTGAAGCACTTAGAGGAGAGGAAAGTGATCAGGAACAGTCAGCATGGATTCACCAAATCATGCCCGACTAACCTAGTTGCCTTCTATGATGAGATAACTGGCTCTGTGGATGAGGGGAAAGCAGGGGACATGTTGTTCCTTGACTTTAGCAAAGCTTTTGATATGGTCTCCCACTTTATTTTTGCTGGCAAGTTAAAGAGGTATGGGCTGGATGAATGGATTATAAGGTGGCTAGAAAGCTGGCTAGATCGTCAGGCTCAACGGGTAGTGATCAATGGCTCCATGTCTAGTTGGCAGCTGATATCAAGTGCGTGCCCCAAAAGTCGGTCCTGGGGCTGGTTTTGTTCAATATCTTTATTAATGATCTGGAAGATGGCATGGATTGCACCCTCAGCAAGTTTGCAGATGACACTAAACTGGGAGGAATGGTAGATATGCTGGAGGGTAGAGATAGGATACAGAGGGACCTGGACAGATTAGAAGATTGGGCCAAAAGAAATCTGATAAAGTTCAACAAGGACAAGTCCAGAGTCCTGGACTTAGGACGGAAGACTCCCATGCACTGCTGCAGACTAGGGACCGAGTGGCTAGGCAGCAGTTCTGCAGAAAAGGACCTAGAGATACAGTGGACGAGAAGCTGGATATGAGTCAACAATGTGCCCTTGTTGCCGAGAAGGCTAACGGCATTATGGGCTATATAAGTAGGAACATTGCCTGCAGATAGAGGAACGTGATTATTCCCCTCTATTCGATATTGATGAGGCCTCATCTGGAGTACTGTGTCCACTTTTGGGCCCCACACTACAAGAAGGATGTGGAAAAGTTGGAAAGAGTCCAGCGGAGGGCAACAAAAATGATTAGGGGGTTGGAGCACATGACTTATGAGGAGAGGCTGAGGGAACAGGGATTGTTTAGTCTGCAGAAGAGAAGAATGAGGGGGGATTTGGTAGCTGCTTTCAACTGCTTGAGAGGGGGTTCCAAAGAGGATAGATCTAGACTATTCTCAGTGGTAGCAGATGATAGAACAAGGAATAATGGTCTCAAGTTGCAGCGGGGACAGAGGTGTCTGTTTGGATATTAGGAAAAACTTTTTCACTAGGAGGATGGTAAAGCACTGGAATGGGTTACCTAGGGAGGTGGTGGAATCTCCTTCCTTAGAGGTTTTTAAGGTCAGGTTTGAGAAAGCCCTGGCTGGGATGATTAGTTGGGGGTTGGACTAGATATAATTGTGTGTGCATGTGTATGTATGTATTCATCTGTATCTATATAAATATCGACAGTGTCTGTAATAGATATTGTTGATATCCCACACTGTTCTCTGCTGCATTTTAGTTTAGTAGTTTTTCTTTAGTCTGTCTTCTTAAAGGTCTGCCACAAAAATATAGTGCAAATTGAACAGGTCTTTCAGAAGTAACATTGTCTCAGTTTTTGTTTAACTAGTTTGGATTGGCTTTCTTCATGAAAATCCAGTTGAACTGAGGCATGGTTTTTGAAGAATCAATAGTATATTTCTTAATTGAATAGTAATTGTCTAAGTTTGTGTGGAAGACGGAAAATGGGGAAGACGGGGTGTGTGTATGTGTTAGGAGAACTGTAGTGAATAAAAATGATTTTCTTTTTTCTTTTTAGAAATTATAAATTTCTGAATTAAATAATTGGAGCTCAGTTTTACACCTGGTGAAATAATATTTAACTCCTTGGCACAGGCTAAATGCATCTTCATTGAGCAAATATTTTGCTAATACAATCCTTAAAATGCAGCAGTCACTGCTATCATTAGGTGAACTGTGTTCACCAGGAAACATCCCAAGAGTGTAGTTACCCCAATTACGGTGAATTTACAGTACTGTGAGTGAAAGGTGCATCCCTTTTGTTGTAAAAATTTCCAACAATTAATCTGGAATTCACAAGGTTAATGTCTTATTTTCCATAGAACGTATTTAATGGAGTATTTAGCTGTCATCTTAAAACTAGTAGTTGTATAACACTCCCATTCACCTTGAAAATCTTATAAGATCATAGAAAATCAGGGTTGGAAGGGACCTCAAGAGGTCATATAGTCCAACTCTGTGCTCAAAGCAGGACCAACCCCAGCTAAATCATCCCAGCCCAGGGCTTTGTCAAGCCTGACCTTAAAAACCTCTAAGGAAGGAGATTCCACCACCACCACCCTAGTTAACCCATTCCAGTGCTAGTTGGTCAGTTTAATTTTTTTTTTATTTTTGAAGAGATGGCAGCCCTAGATAATAGATCCAAATATTAAAATGTCGTTTGTAGTTAACAATCTGCTTTTAAAAAAATTATAGTAAGACTAGATGCAGCTGAGTGGAGTTGACCACAGTTTATTCTCTGCATCCTGCTTCTGTCTTAAATTTAAGTTTCCCACCTGCTGCAGGAAATAACTTCTTCCTGCACATAATTGAAAGCAAAACTGTTGCGGACTGTAGGGGGGAGAGAGATTTTTGTAGAGCAATGTTTTGTGGCGTTTCTTTCCTGGAACTAATTGTTGCTGATGCTTTTGAAACTATTACTTCAAAGCAAAGAGAAACGATATATTGAATTTGAAGGCTTGAGGCTTTTTATGACAGATTTACATGAACTGGTTTCATGTTGTGTCTAAATGTGTCTCCGTGCTGCTGCCAAGAAAATATGTGTATATGCACAGTTTTGTGAGGTTTGTAGTGAAGATCAAAGCTGCTTGTGGAGAGCTGAACTGAAATTCAAGTCAAGGTGAATAGATTGCAGATAGCCTTTGGTGGCGGGTGAACAATAAAATGATGGCTAGAAAAGCTTTGACAGTGCTACTAATGAGTGAAAGGCCTGTGTTTGTACAAAGACTAGAGGTACTCAAGAAAACATGCTTGCTGATTACATTTGACCAGAGTTCATACTTGAAGCCTTGGGTTATTAATAGGGCCCTACCAAATTCATGGTCCATTTTGATCAATTTCACGGTCATAGGATTTTTAAAATAGTAAATGTCATAATTTCGACTATTTAAGTCTGAAATTTTACCATGCTGTAATTGTAGGGTTTCTGACCCAAAAAGGAGTTGTGGGAGGGTCGCAAGGTTATTGTGTGTGTGTGTGTGGGGAGTTGTGATACTGCTTCCCTTACTGCTGTGCAGCTGCTGGTGGGAGCCCAGCTCTGAAGACAGAGCCACCGCCAGCAGCAGTGCTGAAGTAAGGATGGCATGGTATGGTATTGAGCTGGGCCCTCAGTCAGCAACCACCACTCTCCAGCCACCCAGCTCTGAAGGCAGCAGTGCAGAGGTAAGGGTGGCATAGTATTATACTTCTGAAATGTTGCTGGTGCGGCACCGCCTTTTCATCTGGGTGCCTGTCCAACAGCTGCTGCTCTCTGGCCACCCCAGCCTGAAGGCAGTGCAGTAGTAAAGGTGGTAATACTGCACCTCCCCCCTGCCCCCCGATAACATTGTGACCCCCCTGGCAACTCCCTTTTGGGTCAGGACCCCCAATTTGAGTAACTCTGGTCTCCCCTTTGATGTCTGTATAGTATAGGGTAAAAGCACATAAAAGACCAGATTTCACGAGGGGGAAACCAGATTTCATGGTTTGTGATGCATTTTTCATGGCTGTGAATTTGGTAGGGCCCTAGTTATTAGGGAAAAAAATAGACCTGCTGATATGCTTTGAAATGCTTTCATTTCCACATATGCATGACCAAATTGAAAGCATAGTGGATTGATTTAAATTAAAGCGATTTTAAATTACCAATTTTAATAATGATTTAAGTCAGCAAGCAGGAAACCTTGATTTAAATAATCAAATTTTAATAATGTTTTGCATTTGTACTTTTTAGTTACTATCCTAAGATTGATTCTCATTGGTTGATTACCATTAAAACATGTTGCTTTGAAACTAAATATAGTTTTTACACTGAATTTGGTGTTGCTTCCCACTAACCAGGAGGATGCGCTATATCTTCCCCATTTATTTAAACAATTTATGAAGTTTAACTTACATTTATTCAGTTTTTTACTTTTTACTTTATGATGTTCGAAAATGGTGAATGATGCATTTTCTTATTTAACTAGATTAATTGTCTATATTTGATTTGTATCAAATTGCATTTGGATGGAATTCAATTAATATGCACAAAAACACATTTTCAAATTTTCTTTAGTTGAGTAATATTGCTTTATATGTTCTGGATACATAATAAATAAAATAAGTTTATCAAAACATGCTTTGCATTTAAAACTAACTGATTTATTAAATAAAGGAAGCATTATCTATACTGTATTGAACTGATTGATTTTTTTTTTTTCTGGTCAAATTTGTCCTTCAGGATTTTTAGAACTAGTAGGTCTCATCCTCTCACACCTAGTTTTTATTCATATATTGGAGGAGGAAAACAAGCTTTTCAGCTCCCAATAGTTGCTTAATTTTAAATGAACTAGTCATTGAAATGAACTAGTTGAAGAAACTGTATGCATGAAGAAAATTCATGAAGAGGCTATCTCTTGTCAAAAACTTATTTAGTACTTAACAAACTTTTGAGTCTCGGTGCTTAGCCAGTGACACTCACCAGTTCAGTGGTTTGACTTCCTTTAAAACTTTTCAGCAGACATGTATTGTTTAATATTATTTGCTATATTTAATGTAAAGGTCTACAGTTATTATAATCTATTAAAATGCTTAACATAGGTTGTCACTTTCAAATTTTAAAAACTGTATTTAATTTAAAAAAATTCAATTTAAATAAAAGTTTTAATTAAAAAAATGGATTTTTAGCCACCCTATCTGACAGCTTGGATAAGTAGATCATATTAAAAAAGAGGGGCTAATACTTATTAGGCAGTATTGAACTTTTTTGTATAAGCCCTCTTTTCTTCAAAAGAGATGGACTTGACTTTAAGTTAACTAGTATGCTGGTACAGAAAACTAACAAGATTTTGAGTAACCATTTAAATTAGAATTTGGAGGAAGGCTGGCAAGTACTGAGTAGCGCTTGGGTTGCATAAAGAAATCTGCTAAAAAATCAGTAATTCAAAGATACCTTTGTATCCAGTAAAGAATGGAACAGAAATTACATTTGAACTGGAGGAGGGTCAGGTTGAGAGCACAGCGGTAAAATGTGGAAAAATAGGAAAATAAAGGATGCAGAAAAGACAGATAAGTCCGGAGGTGGGAGAGTAGCGTTATACATAAGATTCCATAGGATCTAATGAGTTGTGGAAAGTCACTAGTCCTTGTCTTTGGAAGTGTTTAACGTTTTTGTTTGTAACACTGTAAGTATTGAATATCTTTTTCTTTTTGTAAATTTAACAGACTCTACAAGCAGATCCAGAAGAACTGTTTACAAAACTGGAGAAAATTGGCAAGGGCTCTTTTGGTGAGGTTTTTAAAGGAATTGACAATCAAACTCAGAAAGTGGTTGCTATAAAAATTATTGATTTAGAAGAAGCTGAAGATGAAATAGAGGACATCCAACAAGAAATCACAGTGCTGAGTCAGTGTGACAGTCCTTATGTAACCAAATATTATGGATCTTATTTAAAGGTAAGATGATGCTTGTTTTTGTGTGTTACAGTGAAAGATTTTGTTCGATTGTCAAATTTTTATGGACAAGAACATCAGTAGAATAGCAGAATAGTTTTCAATACAGGGGGAAATATTTTTCCCCTTTAATCCTAAAAACAGAGTGAACTGCTTATAGTTTGTAAAGAGTTTGCTTCAAGACCCATCTTAAGAATAAAATAGTATATGTGTCTGTTTTACCAAAGGCAGGAAGAAATGAAATTTGTGTAAGTACCAGACTCGTCATTGGGGACATTGAATTTATTTAGTTTATTTAGATCAGTCTAAACTTAGAATATTCTCACTTTTAGATTATTGTTCAATGTTAGAATGCATTGAAAATGTAATAAAATTGCATAAAATTATTAGAAACGACCCAGTACCTGCTTTTTATCAAGGTTAATAATTTTGTCAGGCCTTGATTTGTGGTAGTCTGTTTTTAAAAACAGAGATGTTTTTTAGACTTGATCCTGTTTTTGACCTGAATGGCTCAAAAAATTAAGTTGTTAACCTGCGACTTATTTGCAGGAGATATTTAGTTAGCAGACTAGCCTGAAATGAAGGCTGATCTGTTCTGTATGAGTTTTGGTTGGTGTTTCATCTGAAATTACAAGCTTTACTAATCATCTCTTGGCTTTCATTTCTTTTTTTTGAAATGATCCAATTCTTGACAGTAAATCAGTTGAGCCAAGTTTTAATAATGCCAAATACAAAAAGGTATTTCTTCTCCACGGAAAGATTCGTGTTTGAGGTTTCTCTTATGCTTTAACATAGAAGGTAACACAACTACGCTTGGTACTTTTTGGTACTGTTTTTCTCTTACTTTATCCCATCTGTGTTGCTCAGTTTTCTTTTTTTCACTGAGAATGCATGCAGGAGCTTAAAGCTTTCATTTTTCTCTTGAAAAATGGCTGAGAAGCTTTTCAAAGGGCAGAAAATATCCTAAATACAAAGTTTGGTCCCCTTTTGCCATTCTAGGAATGTTCTGCTTCCTTTCTGAGGGATGAATGCCCTTAAAAAACCCCTAAAACTACAACAACAAAAAAATCCCTTATTAACCAATCAGGATTTCTGGGCTCTTCAGTTGCTTGCATATTGAGCATGGATTTGCCCCGAGGATCCAAAAGATACATGACAATTCCCACTAGGACAGTCCATTGTGTACTTCCTGTGGCCTCGGCCTTGTTGTCTAGGGCAACTTGAGAAAAAGCCCATCATTGATATTTATCCAAATGGCAGCATGCAAAGTTTTGGACCTAATACCTCACCACTGCCCTGATGCAAACTTGGGTATAGAGTAAGTCTAAAAAGCTGCTGGAAGGTTGTGAAGGCATATAGCCAAGCAAAATAAATTGGGGTCTACTTTTAGTCTTTCTCCATTCTCCTGTTGAAATCTCCTGACTAAGTGTTGGTGGATATATGAAACAGGGACTCCAGAAAGGGCAAGATAAGAATTTCTCCTCTCAGAGATTATCTCACAGAATTCTGAATCCTTCTTCCCTCTTAAGGAGAAATCAGTCTTTTCTTCATTCTTATTCACAAAGGAAATGTTCCAAATTCCTATAAAGTTCATTTCTCCCACAGGTCCGGTGGTGAATGTGCTTTTTATGGAGGACTGCAAGCATTAAACTGGTTTTATTTAACAGCTCTGAATACACATGGTCAGATTGTCTTGACATGAATGTAGTTCCTCCCAATGAGGATGACAATAAGGTGACACTCTCCTTGGGAACTCACAACTTCATGAAACAGAAAATACAAGTCTGAAATAATGCTGGTAGAAAAAAAGAGCTCTAACTACTTTTTCAGATGACGGTGTTATGTCTTATATTGTAGTTGACATCATCCCTACCTCAAAGAGTTTACAATCTAAAATGGATGAAAGGGATACAACATACAGACAAAATGCAGGGGCATGATTGGGGTACATCGTGTCTGTGTGTGTGTGTGTGTACACACACACACACACACACACACACACACATATATAGGAAGAGAGTGCAATGGGAATACATTTGTGTTAGCACTCATTGGTTGTAGTGGGGCAGAAGAATGGTGAGCAGGGGGAAGTGGCTGTAG
This sequence comes from Gopherus flavomarginatus, assembly GCF_025201925.1. NCBI lineage: Eukaryota > Metazoa > Chordata > Testudines > Testudinidae > Gopherus > Gopherus flavomarginatus. The sequence continues at coordinate 271,637,819 of NC_066617.1, forward strand.
GTATAAGAGAAGGAAGATGGGTAAAAGGAGATGAGGGCGATTAATACAATGGACATGAATAAGGAAGTTAACCAGCTGAAGGGTTGCAATGGCAGGACAGGCTTGGGATGAAGGGGATGGGAGTGTCAAGAATCAATGGCAATACAACAAATTAGAGGGGAAAATTGGTCTAGGTTTCAGAGCTCAATGAGTTATGATCATGTCAGGAGGCTGTAAAGATGATATTGGCATCTGCTGCAATTCCCAGTGTAAATGAAAGAGGAGGCTTCTGGCCTTTGAACCCTGGATAGTTCTGATTTGGGAATGCTGGAATTTTCTGACTTGACCCCTTAGCCTTTGGGTACAGCTGGTTCTGACTGAGATGGGAGATCTGAATGTCTGGGGTTTCCTGAGTGCCCCTCTATCCATCAAGGTGCATTTCACTGGTTTACAGTCCGTTTTCGTAAGCACCCTAATAGCATCAGTGGCCAGAAATTACTTCTTGTTCTTTGGCTCCTTTTGCATACATAATCTTGTATTAAGTGTTATACATTTCCTTATAACTTTCATATATATTTGGACTTCAGTAAGAGATTTGATTTAGTACCATACAATGTTCTTGATTTGTGTTTAAAAAATAATTTTAGCACATATTAAAGGGATTAAAAACAGGCCGAGAGATCTCAGAGTAGTTGTAAATGGGGAATCAGTTAGCAGGGTTTTTTCTAGTCGGGTCCCATAGGGATCTCCTTTTCGCCCAGTGCTGTTCAGTGCATTAATCTGAAAGAAAATGTAAAATAATTGATAATAAGTTTGCAGATGACACAAGAATTAGTGGAGTGCTAAATAACGTACACATTAGCCTGTGATGGTTACTGGAACTGCTATCCTTGCTTTGGCAAGCACTCTCAGTGTTTTTCTATTTTGCATGTTTGTATATAGTTTTAAGTCGTTTTAGTGAAATTTTGTAATTTGAGTTAGTGGTTTTCAGTCTGGGCATCCCAGCGTGGGGTCTTACCCATATAGTCATTCTTACAGGAAATACTCAAGTATCCATTACACCTGAATCAGCACAGTTTAGCTATCTTCTCGGTCAAGGTTCATCTTGCAGCAATATTGGCTTTCCACCTGGTGAATAACTGATCCATGTTTTCACATGACATGTCCGTCTAATGAAGGGGCTAGAGGGGTTATACCCTCAAATAAGAAAGTCTGTTCCTCCCTGGGATCTGAACTTGGTGGTGTTAAAGCTCCTGGAACCTCCGTTTGAACTACTGACAACATGCTCCTTATTGTATCTCTCCTGGAAAGTAGTTTTCTTAGTGGCCATCACTTTGGCCAGAAGGGTTTTGGAGCTCTGTGTCCTCACATCAGAGCCTTCAAACACAGTCTTCTTTAAAGACGAGGTACAGTTATATCCTCACCTGTTTCCGACCGAAAGTGGTCTCACAATTTCATAACAATCAGACGATCTGTCGTCTTCTCTTTTACCCAAAGCCACATGCAAATACGGTGGAACAGCGCCATTACTCATTGGATTTTAGACGAGCCCTAGCATTCTACATAGAACAGACTAAACCATTCAGAAAGTCTACTTAACTGTTAGTAGCAATAGCAGACAGCTTGAAGGGCCTCCCAATCTATTTGCAGACAATTTTGTTCTGATTGCATTCATACTTGTTACAGTTGAATGGGGGATCCACCTCCAGCTATCCTGACAGCTCATTCCACAAGGTCAGAAGCATCCTCAGCAGCATTCATAGCACAGATATGGTCATCGGTGCATATGTTCTCTTCCCATTACACCATCCTCTGCAGTCCAGAGATGATGCCAAATTTTGTTGAGCTGTCCTGCAGTCCATATATCTGTGAACACCCATCCCTCCACCTATTCAACTGCTTGGGAGTCACCAGAGTGGAATGCACATGTGCAATCACTCGAAGAAAAAATGGTTACTAACCTTCTGTAACTGTTCTTCAAGATACGTTGCCAATGTCCATTCTACCACTGCCCATTCCTGCCCTGTACATCAGAGTTTTCTAGAAAGGAGGATCTGAGGGGGAGTGGTGCTATGAGCATGTGGCACCAGAGGGAGCTCCAGCTGGTACCAACAGGTACCACTGAGGGAAATTTTTTCAACAGCTGTGCTTGGCGTGCACACACCTAGAATCGATTGGTCACGTGCAACGCATCTCAAAGAACAACAGTTATGGAAGCTTAGTAACCTTTTTTTCTACAGAATGATCTGGACTTACTTGAACAATATATTTTAGTATAGTCAAATGCAAGATCATGAATCTGGGAATGAAGAATGTAGGACACACTTATGGGGGACTGAATTTTGTAATGCATTGATGCTGAAAGGAATTTAGGGATCATGATGGATAAAAAACTGAATATGAGCTTCTGAGGTGGTGCTGTAGCTAACTGTGTTAACCTGATTTTATAGGGCTGATTTGTTATAGGCTTGCCGATGATCTGACCAGAAGATACTTAGGTTCTTTTCAGGCTACAGAATTAGGGAATGTAGACTGATCAGTACTTTGTCTGGAGTCTCAGGGTGTGCGGCAAGGACATTCACACTGAGGACAGAACCAAAATTTTAATATTTTTATTACAATAAAACAAGAGAGTAATCAAAGCTACAAACCACAAAGTGACAAAGAAGTAGTATAGTTCTATAGTTCCTGGTGGTAACATCCCTTTTACAAGAGCCACTTAAACTAGCATACTTACACCCTTCCTTTGGGACCTGGTAGTGGGAGACAGAGCACCAGCCTCATCTCTGGCATGCCCAATAATTTTGGTTGTCCAGGTTCCTCAATCCCAGGATGGTAGAGATCAGCTTTGAGCATTGAGTAGCTAAACTGTATTGCATAAGAGGAGCTTGTAGCTTAACCAGAAGAGAATTTAAAGAAAGATAACTAAGAGAAGGAATCTTCCACATGGTGGTTTGACCTCTCATAGGGTCTTGACAGAAAAGAACTACAAGAACAATTTTGAGGACTGGAAAACCTGGCTTACCATATACTTAAGAAGCTCATTCCATTTAGTTTATCCAAGAGAAGATTAGTAAGTGATTGATCCTTTTAGAAGTGCCTATCTGGGAAGAAGATTTCTGGTAGTAGAGGACTCTGAAATCTACCATACAAAGGTATAACAATATCTAATGGCTGGAAGCAGAAGCTAAATTTAGGCTAGAAATAAGGCATACATTTTGAGTCAGGGTAATCAACTACTGGAATTGGTTACCAAACGATTGGGTCACTTGATGTTTTAAAATCAAGGTTGGATTACTTCTTAAAATATGCTGTAGCTCAACCACGAATATGGGCTTGGTGAAGGCATTACTGAAATTCTATGGTCCATGTTATGTAGGAGAATGCATTGCATGATCATAATGGTCCCCATGGCCTTAAAATTCTGTGAATAATGTTAACTACTGAAATGTGATTTACTTGGAACTATCTAAAGGCCAGCTTGAAGCTTCAGTTGATCTAGCATGCGGTGTCTGGCTGTATAAATAATACAAAAAGGCAAGCACACGTTATGCTGGTGTCCACCAGCTCCTTCACCCAGTAAAGAATCTGCTTTGCGGCCTTGGTACTTACCTTTAAGATGGATTGGTCCCTGGTTATCTGAGAGACCAGTTACCCTCCACTTTTTGTATCATTTGTGGTCCTTGGGTTTCTTTGCTTGTGTGCAAGCTTGCCTACAGCCATTTGCGGAACATCTTAATGGGAGCGGACATCTCAGTCTGCATCCCTCTTAAATATGGACATCAAATGGGTGGTTGGCTCCAGACACTCCTTTCCCTCACTACCTCTTCTGAAAGATTTAAAGAGGTTTTTGTCTTCCCGAGGAAATAATCATGAAATTATCCAGCCAGTAGTCAATCATCTTCAAAACATGATTTATCGAAAATACAGAGGAAACGGAAGAAAAGCAACAAGTTTGTTTAACCTATCTAAATTTACACTTCTCACGAATGCCTTATCCAATGAGCTTAAATAAGGTACAGTAAAAAGAAACCAAATATCTTGCATTTCTTAAGCAATATTTCACCAACTACTTGTTGGTCAGGCTGATGCTGCCTTTTACTTCTGGGTCTCTGAGATCTCTGAAGTCTTCACTATTGAGAAACCATGAAAATAGGAAGGAGCATAAACCCTAGCAAGTTGAGTGTGAAAGTATGATTAGGGAGGCCAAAAAAAAGAATGTAAAGAGCAACTAGCAAAAGACACAAAAGCTAACAGCAAAAACTTTTAAGTACATCAGAAGTAGGAAGCATGCCAAACGATCAGTGGGGCCACTGGACAATCAGGGTGCGAAAGAAGCACTCAAAGAAGACAAGGCCATTATGGAGACGCAAATGAATTATTTGCATTAGTCTTCAGTGCAGAGGTTGCGAGGGAGATTCCCATACCTAAGCCATTCTTTTTAAGTGACAGATCTGAGGAACTGTCCCATGTTGAGGTGTTAGTAGAGGAGGCTTTCGAACAAATTGATAAATTAAACAGTAACAAGTTACTAGAGTGAGATGGTATTCATCCAAGCGTACTGAAGGAATTCAGTTATGAAATTGTAGAATGTAACCTATTGCTTAAATTAACCTTTGTACCAGATGACTGGAGAACAGCTAATGTAACACCATTTTTTAAAAAAGGCTCTAGAGGAGATGCTGACAATTACATGCCAGTAAGCTTAACTTCAGCACCAGGCAAATTTGTTGAAACTATAGTAAAGAACAGAATTAATTATCAGACACATAGATGAACACAATATGTTGGGGGAGAGTCAACCCAGATTTAGGGAAATTATCCTCACCAATCTATTCTTTGAGTGAGTCAGCAAACATGTGGACAGGGTGATTGAGTGCATATAGTGTACTTGGACTTTTCAGGAAGCCTTTGACAAAGTTTCACACCAAAGGGTTATAGGCAAAGTAAGAAGTCATGAGATAAGAGAGAAGGTTCTCTTATGGATCAGTAACCAGTTAAAAGCTAGGAAACAAAGGGTAGCAAAAAATGGTCAGTTTTCACAATGGAAAGTTTTCCATTGTTTTCACAGTTTTCACAATGGAAAGTGGGACCAGTGCAATTCAACATATTCATAAATGATCTAGAAAAGGGATGAAACATCTGCTCAGTGTGCAATGGCAATGAAAAAAGCTGACAATTTTGGAACCATTAGGAAAGAGAAAAATGTCATTATATAAATCCATGGTACACTCGCACCTTGAATATTGCATGTAGTTCTAGTTGCCTTATCTCATAAAAGATATATTTGAATTGGGGAAAAAAGAGAGAGAGGAAACAAAAATGATTAGGGTTATGGAACAGCTTCCATGTGAGGAGAGATTAAAAAGACTGGAACCGATCAGGTTAGAGAAGAGGGGACTAAGGGAGGTTATGACAGAGGTCTATAAAATCATGAATGGTGTGGAGAAAGTGAATAGGAAAGTGTTGTTTATCCCCCTCACAGAACACACAAACCAGGGCTCATCCAATGAAATTAATAGGTAGTAGGTTTAAAACAAACATAAGGAAATACATCTTCTCACAAGGCCCAGTCAACCTATGGAACTTATTGCCAGGGGATGTTGTGAAGACCAAAAGTATAACTGGGATTAAAAAAGAAGATACTGGACTAGATGGACCATTGGTCTGATGGAATATGACGTTACATTGTTTAGAAAAAAGTATGCTTTTTTATACTGCAAGGTAACTTACCTACATAAACTGTCCCACGGTAAAAACAGAAAATCCGAAGTGGAGTCTATGAGTTTGTCTACACTGCCTGCCGGATCGGTTGGCAGCGATCGATCCAGCAGGGGTTGATTTATCGCATCTACTGTAGACACGATAAATCGATCCCCGATCGCTCTCCCTTCGACTCCTGTACACCACAACTGCGAGAGGCACAAGCGGAATCGAAGGGGGAGCGGCAGCAGTCTACTCACCATGGTGAAGACACCATGGTAAATTGATCTAAGTACATTGACTTCAGCTGCGTTATTCATGTAGCTGAAGTTGTGTAACTTAGATCAATTTCCTTCTCTCCCTCTCTCCTCCCATTGTAGACCAGGCCTTAGACCCATGAACCTCTTAATGCCACTTGGCAAAGGGATTACAAGAATATCCTGATCCTGGTATGTACGTGTCCGAGACCAATGCAGGTTCGAGTAAGTTTTTGATCGAGTGAGGAAAATCAAAACGTGACAGATTGAAAGTTCAAAACCACGTGACCGTTTATCGATGGGGGATAAGTTGCAACTTGGGCTGGGGAGGAGCTCTTTTACTAACTAACAATACTATTAGAACGAGAATCTACACACAACTTGAAACAATCTATTTACATCCAACAACAAGAAATCAAACAATCTATAATTAACTGCTTACTAAAATCCAGAACAGATACACAAAAACTAAATAAACTGTGCGCACATTAACCAAATACTGTAAAATACAACAATTAACCACAATAGCAATTAATACAACAATTTAACTCTCATATACTATATACACAACTTTGCACCAATAACAATAATATATACAGTTCTGTACCAAATAAGGGAGGGAAAAAGAGAAGAGGTCAAGCGAACAGAATATTCACAGAAATTAGAATGCAAATACTACACTCCAGGCACAGCTGATCAGCAGTACAGACACCAAGGGCATGACGAATTGGCGGGAAATAATCCCAACACGACACGACATGAGCCGGCAAAATCCGCAGGAGACCCTTCTAGCTGGAAGGGGGATCCAGGCCTTCCAGCTAACATGCGGATACTCCTGCGGATCCTGGCATGAGACATGGTTTTATTTGAAAGCTCTCTTACTCGTGTCAGCATCTGATTGGTCCCCAGTTCCTTCGCCTTCCAGATTCCGAGCTGGAGCCCTCCATATAAAAAGGATCTGCACACGGCACACTACCCTTATGCACATGGCACGCTGGTATTTTTGCTCAAGGCACTGGCCTGACCCCTAGATGACCAGGCAAAAAAGCAGGAAAATGCACACGGCACGCTGGTATTTTTGCAGAAGGCAGTAGCCTGACCCCTAGGTGACCAGGCAAAAAGGCGGGAAAATGCACACGGCACTATAATGTAGCACGCCGCACTATGGTGTTGCACACGGTACCAATGTGACCTTTTGACCGACAATTGGCCATACGGACGCCATGTTTGAGCATAGGCTTAGGGCTGCGACAGTACATTCACCAAAGAATGTCATGTGAAGCCTTAAATGAAAGGCACATTCATGCTGGTCACAGGCATCCTTTAAGTTGAGGCAGCATGCTGAGGTCATTCATGCTGGTCATTCCTCACTTAACGTCGTCCCGGTTAACATTGTTTCGTTATTGATCAGTTAGAGAACATGCTTGTTTAAAGTTGCGCAATGCTCCCTTATAACGTCTTTTGGCAGCCACATGCTTCGTCCACTGCTTGCAGAAAGAGCAGCCGGTTGGAACCAGGGTGGACCAGCAGTCCATCATCAGCTCCCCCGCTCCCCTAAGTTCCCTGTGCAGGTGCCCAGCAGGCTATCAGTTGCTGGGCAGTTCAGCTGTCCCTCCCCCCACTACCGTGTGCTGCTCCTGCCCTGTGCCTTGGAGTGCCCCTGGGAGCCTCCTGCTTTCTGGGAGGGGGATGGGGGGAAGAGGGGATGCTAATGTCAGGGTGTTCCCCTCTCCCCGCCAGTCCTGTGCCCCACTCCTTTACCCTATCTCCACAGAGTGTGTGGGGACACACGACAGGGGTCAGGATGGAGGAAATTTTCTGGCAGTAGCTGTTGTCTCAACTTGCTGATCTACATAAAAAGGCAATGTCCTTAGAGTGGGGTCAGCTTACTTAAAGGGACAATGCATGTCTGTCTCTCACACACAAGGTGTGTGTCTCTGTCTCTCTCTGCCATGCTGTCTCCTCTCCCTCCATTCATGCTGCCTCGTAGAGTGTAAGGCTACATTAACAATGTGTTAACCCTTGAGGGCTCAGCCGAATGCTAGTTCATCATTTAGCAATAAGGCATTCTCTGGGAAATACCCCACCCTCTTTCACCCTCTGACTTCACCACCTCAATCACTCTTCACAATCATCATTGCTGAGTACAGTATTAAACTGTTTGTTCAAAACTTCTCTTATGTGTGTGTATATATGTGTGTTTGTGTATATTATAAAGAAAATATAGTCTTTTGTCTGGTGAAAAAAATTTCCCTGGAACCTAACCTCCCCTATTTACGTTAATTCTTATGGGGAAATTGGATGAGCTTAACAGCATTTTGCTTAAAGTAGCATTTTTTAGGAACATAACTACAACGTTAAGCGAGGAGTTACTGTATGGATACTATGTAAAGAGTTATGTATGTTAAAAATATTCCGAAAATCTGTATGAAGATAGTTGACAAACTGGTTTTGTGCCAGACAAAGATGTTTATTCACCTATCCTTTGGTCTGCATGTAAATTAAGCATTGTAAGCTGACATAATGAAAACCCTATTTACATAAAAAGTTAACAAAGGTGTGTGAAATCAATAGGAGAAATAGGCAATGGGGGTTTTATTGTCCCTGAGGACAGGCAATGAACTTTGTGGATACAGTAGATTTGGCTTATTAGCAACCCCTTGGATGCCAGGGCAAAGTTGCTATTATCTGGCAGTTGCTGATAAGTACAAGGCAGGTTTGAAGGCAGCAACCGGGGGCATTACATCTCTGCATCATTTGGACTACAACTCTGATTCACCTGTAATATATTTTATCTGCTTTACCCTCTCAATAACTCTTTTTTCCTTTTCTTAGCTAATAAATCTTTAGTTAGTTTACTAAAGAAATTGGCTGTGAGTGTTGTCTTTGCTAAGATTTGGAGTATATCTTGACCTGGGGTACGTGACTGACCCTTTGGGGCTGGAAGAACCTTAAGTGTGATGCTTTTTGGTTTTAATAACCTTTCATCATAAAGTCCAGTATGTCTGGGTGGTAAACAAGGTTGGAAAACTAAAGGAACTGTCTGTGACTCCATTGTGAGTCTAGTATAATAATCCAGGAGTGCACTTCTGTTACTGGCTTGTTGAAATCTAATTATAGACTATACTACCAGTTTTGGGTGTCTTCCGTCTTTTATGATAGTCTGATCTGAGTTTCGCTCTCTCAGCTTCAGCCACACACCAGACAGCATGACAGCTGCCCTTGACATAAAGAATGCCTATTTCCCTGTGGTTGTTCATTAGAGTCAGAGGAGATTTTTAAAGTTCAGGGTAACAGAAAATCATTAATTTACAGCCCTCCTTTTTGATCTGTCATCAGCCTCTCAAGTCTTCACAAAGTGCATGGCAGAGGTTGCAGCACACTCATGAAAGTGGGTGTCCGGGTGTACCCATTTCTGGATGATTGGTTGATTCCAGGTCAATCCAGACAGTAAGTGGAGGTAGTTGTCAAAAAGATCTGGTCCTTTTTTTCTCTGAACCTATTGATTAATAAGGACAAGTCAGTTAGAATCAGAGAATATCAGGGTTGAAGGGACCTCAGGAGGTCATCTTGTCCAACCCCCTGCTTAAACTAGGACCAATCCCCAGGCAGATTTTCGCCCCAGATCCCTAAATGGCCTCCTCAAGAATTGAACTCACAACCTGGGTTTAGCAGGCCAGTACTCAAACCACTGGGTGAATCAGATTCATAGGGGCAGATTTTGTCTCTGTAAGAGTGAGCCTTTTTATTTTTTTACCTCACACCAGGTTTCAGATGATCATAGAATATCAGGGTTGGAAGGGACTTCAGGAGGTCATCTAGTCCAACCTCCTGCTCAAAGCAGGACCAATCCCCAGACAGATTTTTGCCCCAGATCCCTAAATGGCCCCCTCAAGGATGGATTTCACAACCCTGGGTTTAGCAGGCCAATGCTCAGACCACTGATCTATCCCTGCCTCTGTATTGCTCTTATGCAAGACTTCAAGATGTATCTTCATACAATAGTGAGGAATTGCCTGAGACTTCTAGGTCATATGGTAGCTTGTACATATATAACTCAGCTTGCCAGACTTCACCTCAGTCATGCAGAGGTGATTGAGGTCAGTCTATCAGCCCTCTTATCTGGTAGACATACTTGCTCATGTACCTGCAAGTGTTCTGTCGTCCCCAGATTGGTGGATGGACTCTGCCAATATATGCAAGGGAGTTCCCTTTAAAGATGTAAATACTGTTTTAAAAGTTAACCATTTAAAAAATTAAAAATGTTGTTTAAAACTGTTAACCGTTTAAGTGGCTGGGGCACATCTGGCCCGTGTGGCTGGGCCCGCTCCAGCTGGCTGGGCCGCTCTGACAGATGCAGGGTTTAACGGTGAAGTGGCTAACCAGTAAGACTATGCTTACCAGTTAATCTTTTATATCCCTAGTTCCCTTTTCCCCAACTTTACCTTTCATGACTCTAGCCACAGATGCTTTATGTCTCAGATGAAGATCTCATTTAGGGAATTTCCAAGCTCAGGGTCTGTTGTTAAATGAGGCTCTCTCTCTCTCCACATCAGTTATTGAGAGCACTGAGCTATCTGTCTGGCTTATCAGGTATTTCTTCCTCACATCAGGGAGTGTACAGAACAAGGACTCACAGACAACACTGTTGCTGTGTTCCATTTGAACAAGAGGGAGGTGCCAGATCAGGCCCCCTTTGCCAGGAGGCAATACGCTTTTGGACTTTCTGCCTCAAGAATGCCATAACACTCGAGACATCTCACCTTCCTGGGAGTCCAGAACTGTATGGTGGGCCATATTAGCAGAACATTCAACAGAGATCACAAATGGTTGCTCAGATCTGATGTAGCAAAGTCCATTTTCCAGACTTGAGGAATGTTTGGAAATAAACCTCTTCACCACCCGACAGAACAGGAAGTGTAATCTGTTTTGTTCAAGGGCAGGTCACAGCCTGGCGTCTTTTTCATACACATTCCTCCTACTGTATGCTTTTCCCCCCCATTCCCTTCGTTTCACAGGTTTTGTGCAAACTCAGGCAGGATCACACCATTTTTTATTTTGATAGTGCCAGCTTGGCCTTGACAGCACTGATTCTTAGATCTGTTGAGTCTTTTGATTCAAGATCCCATGTGTCTCCCTCAGGTATTGAACATACTTTCATAGGACCATGTCTAGATGTTGCATCACAGACCTCTCAGCCTACATGTGAGTGCTTGGATGCTTAGTGGTTAACTCCCCAGGAAACTGACTGTTTCTTTGGACTCCAGAATGTTCTCTTAAATAGCTGAAAGCCTTCCACCAGGTGTACTCACCTCGAGAGGCTCCAGGAGAAAGGAACCTCTGAGACCTTTACAGGCTTCCATACAACTTGTTCTGGATTATCTTCTTCACCTAAGCGTAAAAGACTCACTGTCAGTTCTCTGAGATTTCATTTGGCAACTATCTCTGTATCCCATCCTCATGAAGAAGGAAAGTCTGGTTTTTTCCAACCCTGTGACAACTAGATCCCTGAAAGGATTGGAGAGAAACTTCCCATCTGTGAAAGATCCCACCCCCCAATGTGGGATGTAAATTTAGTTTTAACTTTAATGGTTCCCTCCCCCCACCGTCCTTGAGCCTGTGGGTAAGGGCTGATCTACACTAGGGGGGGAAATCGATCTAAGATACGCAACTTCAGCTACGTGAATAGCATAGCTGAAGTCGAAGTATCTTAGATCGAGTTACCTACTGTCCTCACGGTGCAGGATCGACGTCCGTGGCTCCCTCTGTCGACTCCGCTACCGCCGTTCGCGTTGGTGGAGTTCCGGAGTCGACAGGAGCTCTTTCAGGGATCGATATATCGCGTCTAGATGAGACGTGATATATCGATCCCCAAGAAATCGATTGCTACCCGCCGATACAGCGAGTAGTGAAGACGTAGCCTGTGTGTACTCCCTCTCTCATCTCCAAATGAAAGTAGTACTCTGAAGAAGCTTTAGTTACTGACCTTTCTTATACAGTGTTTTACAAAGAGAGAGTTTGCATCCACACCCTAAATTTATCACTAGAGTGCTGTCAAAATTTCATCTGAATTTAGGAGTTATGTGCATAATTCTTGTTATTTCTGGGATGTAGGAACTCCAGTATCCCTTCTGAAAACAGTGCTACCTTTAACATGCTTTATTATCAGGGAAATAGATGAAATGATGACCCTTCACCCCCAAGCACTGTCAGCAGAGTTTGAATCTGGGACTTTCAGCTCAAAATCACAAACCTTCATACTTGAAGTGAAGCATTAAGCCTGCTAACTGGCAGCAGTAGCAGATGGCTATCTACTATTGATCCACCACTGAAGGTGACTCATAAGCAGGTGCTTGGGGCGGCCAATGCCAGTGGGTGGCCCTCCGGCCAGTACTGGGGCGGCAGCTCTGGGTCTTCGGTGGCAAGTACCTCACTACCTCTCGGAGTGAAGGACCAGCCGCTGAAGAGTGCCGTGGCTTTTTTTTTTTTTTTTTTGTGTGCCGCTTGGGGCGGCAGAAAACCTGGAGCCGGCCCTGCTCATAATATACTTCGCAAGTATGTTACAAATAATTAAGTGATTTCCTTCCTTGGTTATCACTACCATGGAATTGGAGATTCGTAAGCTTATCTGTTTTATTACATCACGTGTTTTAATGCTACAGTTTAATCATTAGGTAGCCAAAATCAGTCAGCTGACTTTGTGATTGATATGTTAATCCTGCAATGCAATGTATTTGGTTTGGGTCTTAAAGTGAATTCTACCAGTTAAAACTGGTCTGAGGGAAGCTAATTGTAGGAGCAGGATAGAGGGAAGAATACTAATCTTTACCTGTGTAAATTAATAATACATGATGGTGTGTTTTTGACGGCCATTATATTGTGTATTGAGGAATGATTACAATTCCTAAGTGTTGCTACTTCATAAATTGGTTAACTGAAAAAAAAAAACAGTAAAATATTAATCTTCAAAAGAAGATAAGTTTCATTTGGATTTTATAAAAGGAACAGTCATTTGATGAGAGTTGTTGGCAAAGCAGATGAATTTGGCAATGTTTCTGGGCTAAAGAGCCGGTTGGATGATAAGGCTAAAGGGAAGATGATTACAGTAATCAAAGCAGGAGACTATCAGGGTATAGACAAAGGTTTTGGAAAGTGAGGGCTGATTGTTCTAAATTCCATTGTTCTAAATTCCATTTCCACAACCTGAACACAATAAGTAAAGGGAAAAGACAAGTCATGGATGACAGACTGATTGCGGACCTGGAGTTATTCTGTGAGTGGATATAGAAGAGTAAGAACATATGTCTGTGCATGTAAAATATTTTGAGTACATTTCCCATGTTGTGTTTAAATTGTTGACAGTATAGCGAGGAAGAGAGATCAGAGAGAGAGAGAGATCAGATGTCAATCTGAAGGGAGACTTGGGGGAAGGTTATGGGAACCTCTTCTTAGTTGTTTATAAAGTTTTCTTGGATGGGCCAACTCTGGAAAGCATTATACATGTATTTTAGTCAACTTCACTGGAGGTGCTTGCATGAGTAAAGTTTGCAGGCACAGGCCATTTTCTGTGGTGGAAAGGGTTAATATTACCATGAGCATTTGTTGAAGGATGATTATATAGGCTGAAAAGGTCTTTTCAGCAAATAAAATCATAGCTTATGATAAAGTTAGTTTATAAAGTTCATTTATTATACTCTACTTTTGTTGGTGAAATTCTCTGTAAGGAAATTAATTTAACCTGATTTTTGAGAGTTGTTGGATTGTGAACTAATCACTGTGTCAATTTTTTTAGGAGAGAATTTTGATTATTTTTGCATTAAACACTTTCTGTCAAGTGATTTTGCAAGTAATGTTATTAGAATTGGCTTACTGGAAAGAATACATTCACAGGATTAGTGATACATTACTACTGTAGTTGCCGAAGGTAATTGAATGTAGTTTTGTTGAATGATTTTTGATTATTATAGATTAACTGCTATAGTTAGATTAGATTGTAGGACTCATTGACCAGTAAGTGTGTATGGAAATTTAAAAGGTGATTGTTCAAGCTCTGAGGACGGCAGAGATTGTCTAAATGTTAGCTAATTATACATTTCCAAAGAAAAATTGCTTACAGATGTCGTTCACCAAGGATGTTCTGCTTAGATGTGTATGATGATCTTTTAGCCTGTGTTTACGTGAGTTACAGCAGTGTCTAAGAATGCCCACATTTCCTTCTCTTTCCCTAGACTCTGTTCTGTCTTGGTTGCACGAAAGATTATTTTTCTTTTTCTCTTTGTGGCTGGACAAGTTAGAAGACTGACAAACCTTGACAAAAGGACCTAAATGCGCCACGTGCAAAACGACAATGATTTCTTTGATTGCAGGGACCTTTTGGCCAGCTTCGGGTAAGGATTTGTGTTTAGAAGAGAACCTTTGGGCTCGTCTGTATCTCCCTCCCCTCAAAGGGATGGCAGCCCGAGGACACCTAACATTCATCCTGATGCCAACAGACTTCAGAGGAGGTAAGCGTCTCAGAAATGCTCCCTAGCCAAATACTTCTCATCAGTCCTGCACCTCAACTTGGTAATATTCTTCAGTACAGCTTTACCATCTCCCACAGATTTCTGTTCATGGCTCCTCTATGAAATATTTGCTCATATCTTACGAAAATTATTGAAGGCCTCATCAGCTGGTTCTAGCCCCATATAGGTTCATAGAAATAAACGTCGCTATCAACAGCCCTGGTTCATTCAGCTCAGAGAGTGCTCTCAAATAGAGGAAAGGAAACTTTATACTTCCTGTGGTTTGTACAAAAGTCAGTTATTTCCTGTCCCCTACCCCTTTTTTGTTTTCATATTTTGGAACTGTCTCAACATTTGAGCATCTCTGAATTCATGTCCTTTTGGGATCAAGTTGGGAGAAAAAAACAATAAGCATCCCCCTCAATATGTTAAATAAAAACTTTTTAAAGGATCTCTGGAGGACTCCCAGATACCAAATCCTTCTATTTAATTCTTTGTGTACAAGCTAGATTGCTAGAAAGAATTGTTCTACAACTGAATCCTGCAAAAGCAGCATACACTGCGTTTTATTCTCTTAGAGAGAAATGTGTCCCTGAAGGAACATGTTGCTTGTCTAAGGCACAGTCTTAAAAAAACTTGCATCTTGGTCCAGTGTTGCTGTTTACACCTCCAGAATAATAATTGCTCCCTGGATAAGTTCTTAGTAGCAGCAGACTTTACCATTTTAAGTTGCTGTTACTGTTCTTCCCTTTAGAGGGCATAGACTTTTTGGTGAAGAGCTAGATAGCAAGAAGAATAAAGCATGATCCCAGTCTTAATTCCAGAGATGAAGTCTGCATTAAGATTATTCACAGGAAAGGTCAGATATTATAGGTCTTGCTTTTCTTGCTCTTATTCCAGAGAGCATTATATGAAACAAATAGGAACAAGACCACATATCCTTCCATAAATGAGAGAGTTTTTTTTATGTCAAATCTTTCAGTATGGTTATCTTTGGGGATGAGTCAGGACTTTTTATTAATATGGAATTAGTTGTGCATTTGTTGAAAAAATTTCTGTTGTAGGGAGTGTGTTTAGAGCACATAGTTGGCAGTCAGAACTCTCAAGTTGTACCTGTGGCACTAACATTCACTGTGTGACCTTGGGCAACTCACGTAACCTTTTTTGCTTGGTTTTCCCGTATGTAAAATGGGCATGCTACTTAACTATCAGAAGTTGAAGCCTGTCATGTTTATATAGCATTTTTGGATCCTCTAGGGTAAAAAGTGCTATATAGAGTAATTGCAAAATGGTATTATAATTTTCATCATCTTATTACCATCCAGTTAATTTTCTTATGGAACTCTACCGTCTCAGTGTAGAAGATATGTGGATCTGAACTTAAGCACATTAGAACAACAAGAAGGTGTGTCAGTCCTAAATATCATTCTTACCAGGATTTAAATTACACAAATCGTAAGAGACAGTTTTGCAGACGATTAAGCTAGGGCTTCTGTTTCTCTCCACAGAGTATTCTGAACATGCCAAAAGGAGCAGCAGCAGATTGATGTGTAAACCATGTCAGTTTTACTCTGTTCCTGCATATGTTGCTTGGATCAATTGTGTACAAGTGGATCATAGGTGTTTTTCTGTACTATTGAGTTGCTCTGTTTGTGGGATGATGGTAAGGGAAGGACAGAGAGAGGCATTTTCTCTGCTTCCCTTCTGATTTGTGTGTGTAGCTGAAAACTTTTGTCTAGGCTTTTATGACTATTTCTTTCCCAGTAACTCAGCAAGAACAGAGCTAAAAATGAGGATTTGACAACACTGGTCTCTTTCTCCATTCTCCTTCAAGGCTGATGGGAAGATATTCTGTGCAAAATTACAATAATGTCTTGGGGAGTATGCTGAGATACAAAGCAGGGAAAAAAGAAGCAGGGGAGAAGGAGTGCATCCAAGTTTATGGATTTCTGAAGGCATAATATTTGGACAACTCCAATTACTGGTAAATCTTGTTCATTGCTTCTTAGATTAATTGTGCTGGAGCACTGTAAAAGTAATATCCTTTGCCCCTGCAGCCTTTAAGGGAACATCTATATGGGGAAAAAAAATTCATGGTAGTGAGTCTCAGAGCCTGGGTCAACTGACTCGGACTTGTGGGGCTCAAGTTACAGGGCTAAAATGAGCAATGTAGAAGTTCCTGCTCAGCCTGGAGCCTGGGCTCTGAAATCTGTCAAGGGGGTCTCAGAGCCTGGGCTCCAGCCTGAGTGGGAACATTTACACTACTAATTTTAGCTCTGTAATGCAACCTTGATCAGTTGACTTGGGCTCTGAGACTTGCTGCCATGACTTTTTTTTTTTCTTTTTTAGAGTGTAGACGTACCTGCAGACTGATATTTATCTTGTGAGTTAAACAAGCAGAATCATTTTACAATATAGCCTTAACATTATTTTTTAATTGGGTACCAATTACTCCATTTTGGAATGGTTAGATTCCTGTTCATGGTTCACTTCGATAAGAATAAACTATTCTTAGTATAGGTTTCTTGGCATCCTCTCTTGGTCCAACTCTTTCTGCACTCCCCAAAACTTAAGGCAGCACATGAGTTTCCTAGGCTGCGGACACCACATTTCTCAATGTCCTAATTCCCAGGCACCTCCTTATGAGGCACAGAAGGTATTTCTCTCAGGCTTTATTCTAAAACTTGGATGTTCGGTTGCCAAAGGGTGTTGGAGGAGATGTCAAGCAGTATGGAACGCTTTCTGGAGGAGGATTTATCTTTAGTGGTTCAAGAGATATAGGAGTCCATAGCCCTGTCTGCTCACAAAGCTGGCCGATTTTCTCCTGAAGACCTAGCTGTTGCCTCTCCACCTCTTCTGGCCTGAGATCATTAATCTAACAGATATCTATAATCCTGAATACAGTGTGTTTATCTTTTAGGAAATTCTTCAAAATCATTCTCTTTATAAAGTTTTTCCACTGCATCCAGAATGACATTCACAAATATGAACCACCCTCTTTAAAAACAAAACTCACTTATCCCAGGCAGAGTTATTTTATATCCTAAAAAGGCAAAAGAGCCAGAGACTCCAAGAAGTCGACTAAGGATGTGGGTTACCAATTTATTTTATGTGGCAGGTCCTTAGATATTATGGTAATGATTGCAGAACAAAACCCTAAAATAGATAAACCTTAATAAATCCTTGACAAGCTGTACAGTACCTAAAGTGAAGACTTCAAGAAAGGGATTTACAGAAGAATTGGATTTCCCTGACCAGACTCAGAAGGATAGGAATTTTTCCCTCCCAAGAGGTTGGCAAAGATAATGACAGAGATTTGGAAGTGGTTCTTCAAGTGTCCGTACAGATTCCACTCTTGATACACATGCGTCTCTTGCACATAAGATCAGATTCCTTTTGAATAAAAGTGTCTGTTATGGTTGTGCCTTTGACCTGGAAGCTCTCGTTACCAGCTTAGCAGAGTATAAAAGGGATAGGGCAGCCTCAGCCATCTATCAAGTTCCTTCTTAATGCCCATGTCTGTGGGACAGGACTATTCAGTATCTGTGTGTCTTCAACCTGAAGAGCTACAGTTCTACTTTATTATCTACAGTTGTTAGGTAGTATACCTGTTGGTTTAAAAATAAACTAGACATTCCCTGTGGAAATATGGCACTGATAGGTTTTGCCACCATTGTCCTGTTCAGGAAGCCTAAATCGCTGAAGGCAAAGCTCCAGGAATCAGGATCTGCCCTTCCTGTGACTCAGCAATATCTATAAATGATGGTCATGCTAAATTCCTTCTGTGCTTAAGAGCTTATGCTAGACTACTGCACATTAATGTTTAGAGAAGGTAAACTGAACATCTTATGGAGACTTCTGTGGAAACACTGTCTGACTCAAGCCAGCTGTGAGACCACCTCCTCCTAGCCACTCTCACTCCTCTAGTTGTTCCTATGAGCTGCGATGCTATCTGCTACCTTAAGCTCAAGGGACGCTCACGAGCTTTGCTCCTTGGTGACTTCCACTTTGATGCAGAGCACGGGCCAAAAGCAGACTCATACCAAGGACAGCATAGATCCGCTTCTTCTCTAGGAGACAGACCTTCTAAGCTTCGCACACAAGGGACAGAGTCACTTTCTTAAGTAAGCAGTCTGCTGCACCCAATACCATCCAAGCTGCTGACCCTGTGGTAGCATCTTGCGCACCAGTACTGAAAGACTCAGTGTAGATCATTCTGGCACTGAGGAAATTTATGCTGAGCTTTTCGGCACTGAGCATCATGGTGCCCAAGACAGCAGAGTGTTTTACTGGCACAACGGAGCCCACTGGCGCTGAAATACTTCTTAACACTGGCAGACTTATCATTGGGACTGGGACCGAAGTCAAGAATGCAGAGTGAAAGCCTTTTACTCCCACTGCACCTTGATCCCAAAGAAGAAGAGTAGGTGGTGATGCATCCTAGACAAGACAAGAATCAATGCCTTCATTTGACATTCCAAGTTTTGGATAATCATCCTAGCCTCCTCCATCCTCTCATTGGGTCTTATAGACTGATTAATGGCTCTCAGCCAGGGTGCTTACTTCCACATCTTGATATTCCTGCCACACAAAATATTGCTGCAATTCATGATAGGAATATCACACTGTCAGTACAGTCTTCAGTCTGTCCAGTGTCTGGCAGGAGACTTTATCAAGGTCCTTGCTGTGGTTGCAGCTCATCTAAAGAGTCAAGGAGTCTAGGTGTACCATATTTGGATGAGTGACTGACATGAATTTCTTCTGCACAACTGGTCAAAGACTCTGTACAAAGACCTCTTTGCTTCTCTGGATGTCAGTGTCAAGAAGGACAATTCCACACTGACTCCTACACAAAGCAGAAAATTCATAGGAACTGTGTTAGATTCCAAGGTGCCAGAAGGCATACCTGCCACAACAGGCTTAATGCACAACCGGTAATGCAAATGAAAACCGGATTGACACTTCTGGGACACATGCTGTATGCAAATATGTAACGCAGCAATGCTCAGTAGCGAGAATATTAACCACAAGTAAATTTGGGGAATAACTGGGTAAGACAGTAGTACTACTGAAAAGGATCTGGGGTTATAGTGGAGCACAGATTGAATACAAACCAGCAATGTGATGAAATTACAATAAAGGCTAATATTCTGAGGAATGTGGGGAGAGGGTATTGACAAGAGTGTTGTATGTAAGACATAGGAGGTAATTTTCCCACTCTACTCGGCACTGGTGAGGCCTCAGCTGGAATATTGTGTCCAGTTTTAGGTCCTACACTTTAAGATGTAGGTTTAATGGAAAGAGTCCAATGGAAAGCAACAAAAATGATAAGAAGTTAAGAAAACCTGTCCTATGAGGAAGGTTAAAAAACTGGGCATGTTTAGTCTTGAGAGAAAAAAAGCTTGAGAGAGGACCGGAATTTGTTAAGGACTGTTATAAAGAGGACTGTGATCAGTTGTTCTCCATGTCCACTGAAGGTAGGAGAAGTAGTAACGGGCTTTCTCTGCAGCAAGGGAGATTTAAGTTAGGTATTAGGAAAACCTTTTAAACTATAAGGTTAGTTATGCACTGAAATAGACTTCCAAGGGATGTTGTAGAATCTCTGTCATTGGAAGTTTTCAAGAGTACGCTAGATAAACTCCTATGAGGGATGGTACAAGTTTACTCGATCCTGTCTCAGCTCAGGGGCCTGGACTTGATGATTTCTTGAGGTCTCTTCCATCCCTACATTATGATTCTAAACACGTTAGTGGCAGCAGCACTTTCCCTTTGGGCTGGAAAGATCCAAGTAATTCTCTGCGTAGATGACTAGCTGGCACAGGGGGTCATTGATGTCAGACCCTCAAGATGCAATGTCTCAAATGTTATTTATTCCTCTCCTATATATGATTCATGATAAACTTAGAAAAGAGACCTTTGACCCATTTCACTTCCAATGCCTTTCCCTGTTGGAAAGGCCTCTTCAGCACAGTGGAAAGGAAGGCTTGCTAAAATCAAGATTACAAGGAGAAATAAATTCTTTGGATTTTTTCTTAATCTGGCAGCACTGGATGTCCTCCACTTTCTGGGGCTGATGTCCATGGAAATCAAACTAGTTCCATGAGTGGTACTCCATTGCCTTCACTTGTGGATCCACAATTCTATGCTTTGTCACATCCCACCAGTCACAAGGAATAATTCATATGGTGGGAGGGATCAAACAACCTATCCTGATATCTCCCTGGCTGATCTGTGATGGATATCTCTTGCCATAGATACCTATCTGAAGGACCTGGGGTATACCCAGGAACAACCTCTCAGCCCAGGGATTGTAGATTGTAGAGGTTTTAAAATGGCATATCAGCCGATCACTGTGGTATGATGTTCCTTTTGTCCTGTTAGTGTTCTAGCATTGGATCCAGAAGTGATTTGTTTTACTTTGAGTCAACAATGTGTTTCATAGAATGTCAGGGTTGGAAGGGACCTCAGGAGGTCATCTAGTCCAACCCCCTGCTCAAAGCAGGACCAATCCCCAGACAGGTTTTTGCCCCAGATCCCTAAATGGCTCCCTCAAGGATTGAGCTCACAACCCTGGGTTTAGCAGGCCAATGCTCAAACCACTGACCTATCTCCCCCCCCCCCCCCAACCAAACTAGAGACAAGAAACAAGGTCCTCAGCCTTGAAGCACCATCCTCTCACTTCTAAACTGTTTTCCTGCCAGGGACATTAATATCTAGGCTCCCTTCTTCCTCAGCGGACTGCTTTATTTTGGAAAATGGGAGCTGTCCTTAGTTAAGATGGCCTTTCCCAAATGGCCACTATCTCCCATTGTTTTCAGTGGGACTGAGGCCACAGGATACCCTCTCTCTGCCTCTTAAGACATATTTGGCTTGCATGTTCTGTAAGTATAACATGATTTCATTTTTATTGGGAAGAATGGGAGGTGGTGGCCACTTTGAAAGAGGACATTTTAACTAAGGGCAGTATGTGACTTCTAGCTCATTGAGAACTAGGGAAATGGTAGCCATTTTGAAAGAGGGGAATTCTGTCGTCTTCAAGTGCTCATGTCCATTCCATTGTAATTGTGCTCGTGCCCACGTGCACAATTGTTGGAGACTTTTCCCTTAGCAATATCCATAGGGCTGACTGTGGTGCCCTCTGGAGTGCTGCGCTCATACCGCATATATCAGGCGCTGCCGGCCCTACACCCTCTCAGTTCCTTCTTTCCGCTCGTGGTGGTCAGTTGGAGTGCCTCTATCCCTTGTTTCGCAAGCGGTCAGCGGTTTCTCTCCTATCTCAGCCTTGTGCTTCTAGCTGTAAATAGAACAGGAGTACTTGTGGCACCTTAGAGACTAACAAATTTATTTGAGCATAAGCTTTCATGGGCTAGAGCCCACTTCATCGGACGCATAGAATGGAACATATAGTGAGGAGATAGATATATATATATAGATATATATATATATAGATATATATACATACACACACATACATACAAAGAACATGAAAAGGTGGGAGTTGCCCAACCAGCTCTAAGAGGTTAATTAATTAAGATGAACTGTTGTCAGCAGGCGAACAAAAACTTTTGTAGTGATAATCAAGGTAGCCCATTTAAGACAATTTGACAAGATACTTAACATGGGGGAAATAGATTCAATGTGTGTAATTGCTCAGCCATTCCCAGTCTCTATTTAAGCCTAAATTGATAGTATCTAGTTCAGCAGTTTCTTGTTGGAGTCTCTTTTTGAAGCTTTTCTGTTGCAAGATTGCCACCTTTAAATCTGTTACTGAATGGCCAGAGAGATTGAAGTGTTCTCCTGCTGGTTTTTGAATGTTATGATTCCTGATGTCAGATTTGCGTCCATTTATTCTTTTGCGTATATGTTCCATTCTGTGCTTCCGATGAAGTGGGCTGTAGCCCATGAAAGCTTATGCTCAAATAAATTTGTTAGTCTCTAAGGTTCCACAAGTACTCCTGTTCTTTTTGCGGATACAGAGGAACACATCTGCTACTCTGAAACCAAGCTGTAAATAGTTTAATCGTTTGTTAGTCAGTTGTTAACTAAACAATTAACAGCTACTTAGAGTGTGTCCCGGTGGGGACTTTGCCCCAGGTGGACATGCCTCCTCTCCAGGTTTTAAACCTTGCTCCACATGTAACAGGATAGATATTCAGGCCTGTCTGCAAAGACCTGTACTTTAAGAAGTTAGATGTATTCTTATCACTTAGCTAGTTACAGAGGTATAAAAGAGAGAATCAAAATCACTCTGTATCTGTGTAAGGGCCTTTTCTTACTGTGACAGTCTGAGGCCCTGTTTAGTCATACTGAAATAAGGCAATCTGGGGCAGTTTGGAAGGTGATCCGATCTATCACCTCCAGAGAAAGGGAAAAGCCTAGAAGATGTATAAGAAAATTTAGTTTGATAGTTTTCTATCTGGTAAGAACTCACTTATCAATAGACACAGCTGGGAAACCCTTATGTCTTTATAGATGTAGTTGTGAAATCCTCACTTCTGTATTGTTTTGTATGTTTATTTGCATGGTCTCTGTCTGGTTCTGTGATTTTCTGTCTGCAATATAATTAATTTTGCTGGGTGTAAATTAATTAAGGTGGTGGGATATAATTGGTTAGCTAATCATGTTACAATATGTTAAGATTAGTTAATTAAATTTCAGTAAAATGATTGGTTAAGGAATAGCTAAGCAGAACTCATGTTTTACTATATAGTGTGCAGTCAATCAGGAAGTAAGGGGGGAATGGAAACAGGAAATGGGGATGGGGGAATTGGAATCATTTGCTAAGGGTGGGTAATGGGAACAGGGACGCAGGCAAGGCTCTGTAGTGTCAGAGCTGGGAAGGGGGATGCTGAGGAAGGAAACTGGAATCATGCTTGCTGGAAGTTCACCTCAATAAACATGGAATTGTTTGCACTTTTGGACTTTGGGTATTGTTGCTCTCTGTTCATGCGAGGAGGACCAGGGAAGTGAGAGAATGAAGGAATGAGCCCCCTAACACCTATGCTTGTTAGTGACTTGCACAATAGTTGTCTAAGCTGCCTTGAGGAATCCCACATAAAGGAGCGCTGTCACATCTGTAAGAACTTTTGTCCTCAGACAGAGAGAGAGCACGACATACATCTCAGGGCCCTCCTGATGCTGTCTGTCCTATACCCAGCTTTGGAGCTGGCATGGCCTGACATGGCACCCAGTGCTTTGGCGCATGGCAGACCCCTGGCACCGGGCTCTTCCTGGCACCGATCCCTGTTGCCAGTGCTGAAGAAGAAAACAAAGAAGATGGCACTGAGCAAGCCTAACAAAGAAGTTGGCAAAGGACTTTGTTTGGGCCTTACATCTATTCCAGACCCGCAAAAGGGCTCAGCCCCTGGAAGTTCCTCCACCCCTCCCTCACCAGAAGGACACTCCACCAACTCCAGTGAGTGGTAAAGGGCCCAACCCAATGGCACAGTCGGCGCCCTGTCTGCTCTCGGTGCCTGGAGAGCTAAGAGTGCCCCCGCCATAGTCAGCACCGCATGCAGCAATGGAACTGATTATGGCTCCCTTTGAGGGCAAGCCTGCTGGCAAGGCCTCACACAAGACGAGGAAGTACCACTGGTTTCCAGAGCCAAGGCAGAGTCCTAAGTTGTCATGTTCTTGTTCTCTGCATTGGCTCAGGTCTCCAGCTTGCCACTATGAGTCATCGGCACTGTGCTGCCAATACCCTTCTTTTTGCCGGGGCTCACCCAGATGAGGACGATCTCCCTGGCACACCATTGGTTGCTGTTGCTGAGACCTTGAGGTCGCTCCCTGACGTGGTGCCGCTGTCCCTACTCCAGGCACCAGTCAGACTGCTCCTGGCACCGGTCACCGGCCATGAGGGTGAGCTGCCAGACTCAAACCTTGACAGCCCCGCCTTGATCACTGGATGGTGATGACTTTTCCGGCTCGGAGGTGGAGTTCAGCTCCTTGTCCAGGCAGCAACGTGATTGGTCTCTGGAGGGAACATCTGTGGCATTGGTGCTGGCCTGGCAGCAGGGCCAGTGGCTGACCCAATGGCCTAATAGAAATGGTTGGGGCGTTCCCATCATGCCGTTGCCCCACTCCTAACAGCCCTCGGTCGCTGCATCGGACAGGCTGAAGTCAGCACCCACAGCACTAATGGCACCAGGTTCGGTGTAGGATGCTTTGGTAGCCGCTCTGAGGCCGCCCTCCCTGGCAAGTGAGGACACTGCCAGATTTCCCCTAGTGGTCCAATCATCCTCCTTCTGTCCAGATGACGCAATGGTGGGGCCCTTGGGAGCTAGCCCACTGGATGATTTCAGGGAGAAGAAACTTCAGGGTGGCATTGAACTTGGGCCTCCAGGCAGAAGAGATGGAGGCGGACAGACAGACACATGGTTCAACGTGCTCTCAGCGTCCATCCCAGTCCAAATTGCACCCCCAGTGCATGAAGGGCTTCTGCGCATTGCCAAGACCATCTGGCAAACCATCCTCCATCCTGCCTACTTCCAAGAGGGCGGAAAAGTCGTACTTTGTTTCCGCAAAAGGGTTTGAGTACTTACATACCCAGCCACCACCAGGATTGTTGGTTGTATTGCCCGCCAACAAGAGAGATAAACGGTCCCACCAGAATAAGGGGGCCAAGAGGCTGGATTTATTTGGTCGCAAGATTTATTCTATGCATTCTACGTATTCTACGGTTAGCCTCCAGTTTCGGGTGGCGAACCACGAGGACCTGTTGAGTCGCTATAACTTTTAATTGTGGGACATTCTCCTCAAGTTCAAGGACTCCATGTCTCAAGGGACTGCTCAAGAGTTCACAGTTCTGGTGGAGGAGGGTACCATGGCGACTCAGTGTTCCCTCCAAATGGCCTGGGATGCGGCTGATTCAGCTGCCCAGGTGGTAGCCTCAGCAGTGGGTCATGTGGCACGGGTCTTGGCTCTAAAGTGCTGGACTGTCCCAGGAGATGCAGGCCTTTATTCAGGACCTCCTGTTTAACAGTGTCAGCCTTTTTTCTGACCAAAAGGATGTGCGACTGAATAGCCTAAAAGACAGGCAGGTTACCCTCCACTCTCTGGGGATGCACACTCCTCAAGCGTCAAGACAGCCATTCCGGCTTCCTCTGCCACCTCAAGAGTGGGAGCCTCCACAAGGGCCTGCAAGGAAAAGGGATGTTGGGTTTAGCTGCTGCCGCCCTTCATTGTCCTGATGTCCTGTGCAGCCTCCCCTGGCAAAAAACCAGGGGGACCAGAAGTGCTCATTTTGAGGGTGCGCTCAGAAGCAACGTACCAGCCAACTGCCCAGATCGTTCCCGCATTTTCCTCAAATGCCTTTTCCCCTACTGCTCTGCCTGGTCGCAGGTTACGTTGAACCGCTGGGTCCTGGATGTACTGGCTCAGGGCTATACCCTGCAATTTTTGGCTGGTGCCCCCCCCCCACCTCCCTCAGAGACCCTTCTCACCAGCAACTCCTCAATCAAGAGGTCGAGAAGCTCCTGGGTTTAGGGGCTGTGAAGGAGGTTCCTCTGGACATGGAAGGAAGAGGATTCTGTTCCCACTACTTCATAATCCCGAAGGCCAAAGGGGGCCTTAGACCCATTCTGGACCTGCATGGCCTCAACAAGTCTCTCAAGAAGTTGAAGTTCTAAATGATCTTCCTGGCCTCCATCCCTTCCCTGGATCCGGAGGACTGGTACACCACTCTCTACTTAAAGGACGCTTAGTTTCATGTCTCCATATTCCCAGGACACAGGCGTTTCACAGTGCCCGGGCCCCAATTCCAGTTCATTGTCCCTCCATCTGGAGGTGGTCAGCCTAATCTTCCGCAGGTGGGGAACTCACAAAGTGGGCCTGTTTGCATCCAGGCAGAACAGAAAGTACCATGTATTCTGTTCTCTGTAGGAGAGGGAAAAGGCTCCATGTCGGATGCCTTGCTGATCCCATTGTTGGGAGCACTCATGTACGCCTTCCCGCTGGTGCCGTTAATCCACAAGGTCCTGCTAAAGGTGAAGCAAGACAAAGCGACGGTCATCCTCATGGCCTTGTCAACACTGGTTCAGCATGCTAATGAGTCTTTTGGTACCTGCCCCGTTGCAGCTGCCTCTTCAGTTGGATCTGCTATCCCAGAACCACGGCAATCTGCTGAATCTGGACCTTGTGGTGTTACGCTTGACAGCCTGGCTACCGCGTGGCTAAATGGGGACAAGCTGCGGTGTTCTGCTGGTGTCCTTCTGGGCAGCAGGAAACCCTCCACCAGGGCTACATAGTGGAAGCAGTTCGCTTGTTGGACTTTGGATTGTCACATTCGTGCGGAAGAGGCCCCGCTGCAGAACATCCTGGACTATTTGCAGCACCTTAAGCTCCAGGGCCTCTCACTATCTTTGGTCAAGTACACGTGGCAGCCATTTCGGCGTTCCACCCTCTGTTTCAAGGCAGGTAGGTCTTTGCCCATCCCATGATGGTGCAGTTCCTGAAAGGTCTGGAGCACCTATACCTGCATATCGGGGACCGGTTCCCCCTTGGGACCTGTGCTGTCAAGGCTCATGGGGGGCCCCCCTTCGAGCCCTTGGCTTCCTGCTCCCTCTTGCTTCTCTCATGGAAGATCTCCTTTTTGGTTGCTATAACTTTGCCATAGGGTATCCAAGATCAGGGTGCTCACATCGGAACTGCCTTATACAATCTTTTATAAGGACAGGGTCCAGCTGCGTCCACACCCGGCCTTTCTGCCCAATGTTGCCTCCCACTTCCATACTGATCAAGACATATACTTATCAGTCCTTTGTCCAAAGTGTCATGCGACTAATGAGGAATGCAGTCCTGGATCATGACCTACATCTGCTACCGTTACGAGCTGGCAAAGGTGCCTCCGCTGGTGATAGTGACGGCTCACTCGACTAGGGCGTCATCGGCAGCATTCCTCGCTCAAATGTCGATACAAGAAATTTGTCTGGCCACAACCTGATCATCCATCCGCACATTCACAGTGCTCCAATCTGCAAAACTCTGAACCCTGAGCCCACCTCTGAGGATTCTCCATGTGAGTCACCTACAATGGAATTGGCATGAGTAAGCACTCAAAGAAAAAAACGGTTAACCATATTTTCGTAACTGTTCTTCGAGATGTGTTGCTCATGTCCATTCCATTGCCTGCCCTCTGTTACTCTGTCACAGTTGTCGGCAAGAAGGAACTGATCAGGTAGAGAGCCGGCAGCGCCTAATAGACCACGGCATGAGTGTGGCACTGCAGAGGGCGCCACAGCTGGCACTACAGATACCGCTAAGGCAAAAGTCTCCGACCGTGCATTGGGCACGTGCACATCTACAATGGAATGGACGTGAGCAACATATCTCAAACAATGGTTACAAAAAAGTGGGCAACTGTGTTTTTCTCGGAAGGAGGTTTAGTTCTTCGTCATCTTCTGGCAGATAACATTTCAGATATGAAAATACCATAAATAATAAATATTTATTTTCAAGAACAACACATCGCATCAAGAGAGAAAGTGGGGAAAAAAAGAGGAAATAGATGAGAGTACGGAGCAATATGAGGTACAAAAGGGACACAAATTTAGGTATGGGTATTATGAAGGAAAATGTGGAGCGATGTAGGAGGGAAGGGGAATATGTGTTGTATATGTATGTGCAGAGCTGGAGTGATTGATTTAAATAAATTATTTGAATCATGATTTAAATCAGCAAGCTGTAAACCTCAAATTAAATAAATAGTTTTAATCTTGTTTTACATTTGTGCTTGCTAGTTAGTTATTTTCTTAAATGGAACCTCAGTGGTTAGTAAAATGTGCTGCTACTTCTTGCTAACCAGGAGGATACACTATATACACATTTATTTAATCAGGTATATAGGTTAACATACATGGATTCAGATTCTTAATTTTTACATTTTTTAATTATTAGAAAATTTTAATTGACTAATTTCTTATTTACTAGGTGTTGATTAACTTTTACTCATGATTTGTGTCAAGCTGCATTTGGATGGAAATTGGAAATGAATTAAAAATGCACAAGTCAACATTTTAAAATAGTTGTATTTAACTGATAAAACAGCCTTAAATATGGATAAATAAGGAATAAAATCGCTTATGAACATGTTTTTCATTTATAATAGACCTATTAAACAAAAGAAGTATATTCTGTAGTTAATGAATTGAATATTTTTTCTGTTCACCGTGGTCTTCAAGATTTTAGAACTAGTCAATCCCATCCTCTCACCTCATTATTATTCATAGATTGTAAGAGGAAGACAAGCTTTCCTAGTGTGCTCGGGATTTCCCTTCACTGCTCCACAACCATCCCTGATGCTAGTGTCGGACGCGTCAGACTTGGAGTGGGGAGCTCATCTTGGGGACACAGGGCTCATCTTGGGGACACAGGGCCTCTGGTCACAGACAGATCTCCGTCTTCATATCAATGTCAGGAAGCTCAGGGTGGTATGCCTAGTGTGTCAGTCATTCCGCCCATATCTAGCAGGTCATGACGGACAACACGACTGCAATGTTCTATATCAACAAACGGGGTGCACGTTCCTCACCCCTGTGCCAGGAAGTCCTCAGGTTATGGGACTTTCGTATAGAGCACTTAGTTGATCTGAAGGCGTCGTACCTTCCAGGGGTCCAGAACAAGCTGGCAGACTGCCTCAGCAGATCTTTTCACAGCCGCGAATGGCCCCTTCGCCCGGATATTGCATCTTCGCTCTTCCAGAGGTGGAGCTATCCCCTGGTCTACCTCTTCACTACACGACACAACAGAAGGTGTCAGCAGTTCTACTCCTTCCAGAATCACAGTCTGGGCTCCACAGCGAATGCGTTCCTCCTGCATTGGGGGGACTACTTCTATATGTCTTCCCACCCATACTGTTTATTCACAAGGTCTTGCTCAAGATCCGCAGAGACTGGGCTCAGGTCATTCTCAAAACACCAGTCTGGGCCCGCCAGGATTGAAACATGTCTCTCCTAGACATGTCAGTCAGAGCCCCGATTATCCTGCCACTCTTCCCGAGCCTTCTCATGCAGGATCACAGGGGCTTCTGGCACCCGAACCTGCAGTTGCTACACCTCACAGCCTAGAGGTTCCATGGCTGAATACTTTCGAGGTCTCCTGTTCAGAACAAGCCAGACCGTTTCTCTTGGGCAGTCGGAAACCCTGTACTAGGGCCACGTACCTGGCCAAGTGGAAGATATTTTCAGTCTGGTCAGCTCAGTGCGACTTTCCCCTGGCGCTAGCCTCAGTGCCCCACATTTTGGATTACCTTTTCCACCTAAAGCAGGAAGGTCTCTCTTTGTCTTCTATAAGAGTACAGCTGGCTGCCATCTTGGCTTTCCACCTCGGGGTACAGGGCTGCTTGCTTTTCGCTAACCTCCTGGTCAGTGGCTTCCTAAAGGGCCTCGACAGGTTATACCTGCATGTCCACCAACCGGTTCCTGCTTGGGACCTTAACTTGGTCCTCTGTAGGCTCATGGATCATCCCTTTGAGCCTCTAGCAACATGCTCCCTGCTCTTCCTCTCCTGCAAGGTCGCGTTCCTGGTGGTGATAACTTCAGCTCAGAGGGTGTCTGAGCTCAGGACTCTAAAGTCTGAGGCACCCTACACTGTGTTTTTTAAGGACAAGGTTCAGCTCAGGGCCCGTCTGGCCTTCCTCCCGAAGGTGGAATTGCAGTTCCACATCAACCAGGACATTTTCCTCCCGGTTTTCTACCCCAAACCTCATGTGAGTAGCAGGGAGCAGAGGCTCCACACTCTCGACGTCTGTAGAACACTGGCCTTTTATATTGAAAGGACGAACGTTTCAGGAAGGCGGTACAGCTCTTTGTCACAGTGTCATACAGGATGAAGGGCCAGCCTGTTTCGACACAGTGCATTTCATCATGGATTGTGGCCTGCATTACCAAGTGCTGCAGTCTACCAGGAATCCCTGCACCCCTGGTAATGGCACACTCTAAAGAGTGCAAGCTTCAACTGTCTCCACCCAGGAAATTTGCAGGGCGGTGACGTGGTCATCGATACACACTTTCATCGCACACTATGCAATTTCTAGGATGCCAGAGATGATGTGGCCTTTGGTAGAGCAGTACTCTACTCAGTGGACAGCTCCGACCCCACCTCCTGAATGTGCTTGGGAGTCACCTGATTGGAATTGACATGAACAAGCACTCAAAGAAGAAAAAACAGTTACTCAACTTCTCGTAACTGTTCTTCAGGATGTGGTGTTCATGTCCATTCCAATACCCACCCTCCTACCCGTCTGTTGGAGTAGCCAGCAAGAAGGAACTGAAGGGGTGGCGGGTCGGCAGGGCTATATATTAGGCGCCACAAGGGCGCAACTCCAGGGGGCGCCCAGGCTGACCCAACAGATTCTGCTAAGGGAAAAATCTTCCAGCCATTGTGCACATGCACACTCACACACCTGATTGGAATGGACATGAACAACACAGCTCAAAGAACAACAGTTATGAGAAGGTGAGTAACTGCATGTTGCTCTGGTGATACAAAACACAATGGTAAACCCATCTTAATTGACCACTAGGCTCTGGCTGCTTTGTGCTTTTGTAAAGTGACATAGTCATAGAGTTTAAGGCCAGGAAGGACCACTAAATCATCTAGTCTTCCCTGAATATCACAGGCCACCAACACTACCCAGCCAGCTATGCACTGAATCCAGCTATGAAAATGAGATCAAAGTAAATGAGACCATAGGAGACTAGACAATTGTGTGTCATAGGCAGAGAATAGGAGGGACCAAGGTGCACCAGTGCTCAAGTCCCCTGTAATGCCAGGGAAATGATTAAATGATATATACCCAGGTAACCCACACCCACATGCTGCAGAGGCAGTATAGACAGTGCTTTGAAGTTCCATCTCATCCCTTTCTGTAGGTTTTAGAGGCCAGCTCCAGAATATACCACAGCTTCAAAGTTATGTCTTTACAGTTACTTTTAGAACGTTAGCATGAGACCACCAACCCAAGACTGTCAGCCCAGGGTGGGAGGCTCAACTCCAAAATGCTGTGTAGACATACCCCTACGTGCCTCGTTACTTTCGGCCTGGGTAAGCATGTTATCTGGATGTCTCTGCTGAAGTAATCCACAGTGAAATAGTTGTCTGCTGATACTTAAGTTGTAACTAGGTTTCACAGGTCGGACACAGTTGAGATGAACTGGGGAATTTCATGCCAGTGTGAGTTATTGTTCAGGTCTACAGACTCAAGAAGACATCACGGTTTTTGTTTCACAACTGTGATGGATTTAGAGTTGCTGCATATCAAATTATGAATACTGCATGTTGGCTTGGGTATTGAGATGTTTACTGTGTGAATATTTTGGTTTGGTTTAATAGGCTGTTTGGAAAAGCAGGTAGAAAGGAAATGAAAGGTTCAGGGTAAGCCACTTCTCAGCAAACACTGTAAGAGTTATTAAGGGACAATACTAAAACTATTAGTTTTGATTATTTTATTTCTGCCTCCTGCCAACCTGCAAAACTGGTTTGGACCAAGAAGGGTCAAAGCCCGAGAACACAGAAGAACAAAAAAAGATAGTAGAATAAAAGGACTCTCTTTCCTAAGAGAGAGTTTGTATTTATTTAGGGGAGCCAGCCTGAGACACAGGACCCATCTGGGTTATCTGGAGGAGTTAGGGCTGACTTGGTCGCCAGTAAAGGATGGTGGGACTTTAGATAAGATAGATATGCCCATAGATGGTTTGCTATTTTTAGAATCCTTTTTTTCCTAAAACCTTTGTTCTGTTGCTAAAATAAACAATAGTTTGTCTCATTACCATACTAGTGGGAAGGGGACAGGAGCATACACACAAGGGGAAGAGGACCACAAACCTTCATAGAAGGAGGAAAGCAGAGGCCAAAAAATAGTGCATGTTGGAGTAGGGCATCAACAAAGCCATTGCAACTGTGCTGAGTGTCTTGGGAGCTGAAATGATTGTCCTGCTGCTTGAATCTACAGCTCTGCATATTGTTACGGGGTGTCAGCTGTGCTATAATTAAGTTTATGAACAGCTTTCTGCTTAAAGGATGATTTTTCTAAGTGCTCTAAAATCCGCATGGTCACTTGGATTGCCTTGAAATTTGGTGTGCCTCGTGGGGACATATAGGTAGGGTAAATGTTCTAGATTTGGGATCATTTGACCAAGGAATTCTGAAGATACCGCCCCCAGGGGGGAAAAAACTTTGAGAAAAGTTTAGGGATTCTGCCAGTGTTTTTGTGTGCAGACCTAGGGATCAAACCATTGGCCCTGATACTGGCAGAGGGGTCTCTATATATGCCCAGCCAGTGTACAGAACCTACTACCGCTTTAGAGAAGCAAAACTTAAATTAATGAGAGTTTAGCTCTCTAGTTAGGCATGGGATTGAATTTCCTAAGCCTGACATACACAGTCATGTACAGACTGAGAAGCTGAGAGGCTTTCTAGTCTCCAAGTTTTCAAGGCATCTTGGTAGTTCAAGGTCAGATGCAGTAGCTACTGATCCTGACCTATACCCAGCCAATGTCAGTTCAGGTCCAACCTAGGGCAAAAATTGTGGGGGGAAGGGATGGGATACTGAGAAGGAGAGCATGTGAATGAGGGGCCAGAGAACTAAGCAAGACTAGAGGCAGGGATACCTATTAACCCCACATTCCCCTGGAAGATAGTGAGGCAATAAGTAAATAGCATGGATTTATCAATAACAAATCATGTCAAACCAACCTAATAGTTTTCTTTGACAGAGTAACAACTAACAAGTCTTGTGGATCAGAGGAAGTGGTAAATGTGGTATATCTTGACTTTAGTAAGGCTTTTGATACTGTCTCACATGACCTTCTCATAACCTTGAGAAATATAACGTAGATGGAGCTACTATAAGGTGGGTGCATAACTGGTTGGAAAAACATTCCTAGAGAGTAGTAATCAGTGGTTCACAGTCAAGCTGGAAAGGGATAACTGGAAGAGACCTGCAGGGATCAGTTCTAGGGGCAGGTCTGTTCAATATTTTCATCAAGGATTTAGGTAATGGTATAGAGCATACGCTTACAGAGTTTGCAGACGATACCAAGCTGGGAGAGGTTGAGTGTGCTTTGGATGATAGAATTAAATTTTAAAATGATCTGTACAAACTAGAGAAATGGTCTGAAATAAATAGAATGAAATTTAGGAAGGAACAATCCAGTTGCAGATGTACAAAATAGGAAATGACTGACTAAGCAGGAATACTGTGGAAAAGGATCTGGGGGTCATAGTGGATAACAGATGAAATATGAGTCAACAGTGTAGTCTTGTGTCCAGTTTCAGGAAAGATGTGGACAAATTGGAGAAAGTCCAGAGAATAGCAACAAAAATGATTAAAGGTCTAGAAAGCATGACCTGTGAGGGAAGATTGGAAAAAATTGGGTTTGTTTAGTCTGGAAAAGAGAAGACTGACAGGGGATGTAACAAGTTATGAAGTACATAAAAGGTGGTTACAAGGAGGAGGGGGAAAAATTGTTGTTCTTAACCGCAGAGGATAGGACAAGAAGTAATGGGCTTAAATTGCAGCAAGGGAGGTTTAGGTTGGACATTAGGAAAAACTTCCTTACTGTTAACGTACTTAAGCACTGGAATAAATTGCAGGGGACTCAACTGGAAGATCTCTTAACGCGCCTTCCAGTTCTATAATTCTCTACACACACACCCTTTATGTGTGTATATGTACCCAAGGGTGGGGGGTGCTCAAGGGGGCTGAGCCCCTCTCCCTACGCTGCATCTGGGATATGGGGAGAGGGGAGTTTGACTTTCTGGGGGTCTGAATCCATTCCCTGCTCCCTGTGCATGTCAGGATTTGTCCCTCGGATGTCTGAATCCCTCTTCCTGCCCTGCACTGGAAAAAGCGTTTATCCTTTTGGATGGGAGCGGAAGACAGGCATGCTGGGAACATGTAGCAAGAACACATTACTTGAGATTAGGGTGAAGAGCTGAGAACAGACATGGTTGATGCATCTCAGAGATTCTCAAGCACTGTGGAGGCAAGATGAGGACACCCACTGAGATGAATGGATCAGTTCACCCATCGCAGAGTTATTGTTTCAGGCTGCATTCACCTCCAGGGAGGTGTTCTCATTGATATGAGAATATCACACTGAGATGAATGGGCCACTTCATACCTCTCATAGCCTTCTATGCTGCAGGTGAATGTGTAGAGCAACTTTCCAAGTCACTACAATTAAAATTAAGATGATTTTTCTGTTTTAAAGGACAATGCTTTTAAGTACCCTAAAATCTTCATGCTTATTCAAATTTTATTAGAACTTGCTCTCTCTCATGGGGACTTGGGATTAGATTAGAGATCCAAATTTTGGGTCTCTTGGATCAAGAGGTTCCATGAAATATAGACCCCCCCAATTTTTTTCTTTAAGTTCACAGATTCTATTTTTTTGTCTATGCCTGGCTTCTAAGGTGCTAATGGCTTAATGGGGCTGGAAAGGGAAGACAGTCTTGAAATTGAGGCAGGAACTCTATGTTGTCGGGTGTTGAGGGAGAAAGGTGGCGTGGGAGAGGCACACCAGTCTTTGAGCTTGCCTTCTCTGATAAAACCAGGTGTATTTATTGAACCATAACCACAGGCATATTTAACAAACAAACAAAAAAATCCTGAAAACCCTACAAAAACAAGACACTCCACTAAACCCACATCTTCCTCTGGAGAGAGGATGAGAGAACAAACATAGCTGTTATGTAGTCACTTTGCTCAATGCAGCACTACTGACAGGCGCTCACATTCTACGATAAGGGTAGTATGTAAACGTATATAGAATAGAATAGCATTGCTGACAGACCTCATGGCAGGAAGACCTCTGTGCCCTGCTACTCCTTAGAGCTGCACAATGTAATGCTGAAGTAAGGCATATTAGGTCTCCCAACATACACATGAATCTTTTTTCTTTGGTCACACACATGGGTCAGGGAGAGGGGCTAATATCCCTCTTGAAGGAGCACAGACCCGCCAGATCACCGTATCTTGCAATCACAGCTCTTTAAGCTGCTCCAGCCAATCGCTCCACCACTTAATACAGCTACACCTGTGTAGTGAATGCTGCTGGAGTGCATGCCAATAATTCCCAGTGGCTAAGTCCAGCTCCATGGGAAAGAGTTACAGTTGTGTGGACATGTACTGTAGCTCTTCATTTCTTGGTTTTCAGAAGTTTTTTTTGCTTAACTTGACATTCGTCTTTGAGTCGTGTCCTTATGGGTGTTCCACTGTAGGTGTGCTTGCGTACCTGCGCTGCTGATCAGGGAACTTCGGTACAGTGTCCGTTAGGCCAACATATGTGCTGTCTCTCCTTGTGCCCTGGCATAAGGCTAGGCAGCGCACACGGGCTAACCCTCTCAGATCCTTCTCAACCACCCCTGGCTAGAGACAAACTATTAGCAATCCCTTCATGACCATTATCTTCTTTTGCTTTTTTATAGTTAGTCTCTCCATTCGTAGTTGTACCTTCTTCTTCTGCTTTCTTCCCAAACAAAACAACAACAAAGACTTTATTTACCCACCTTTTTGTGGAGACCCTTTCCCTAATAGGGTATGCCCAGTTTACAGAAGTACCTCTCTTGCAAAGAGGTCATCCCTTGGGTCATCCCCAATCCCTCCCAGTGCATATGCTGCCTTGAGGAAGGCCACATTCCACAGTAGTGTGATCTCTGCCAGCAGCTCAGACCCTGGTCTCTCAACACAGGGAGTTGAGACAGAAGATCATCTTCATGGAGGCAGCCCTCCAACCCTTCCCGGACCCACGCTGAGAGTCACCTGGCACAAGTGAGTCTTTTCCACAGTCCTCATCATCCAGGGACTGTAGCTTGAAGAAATCAGCTGCTGACCCCTCTCACAAGTCATTAAAAGAGAGAGCAGGAAGTTCCCACAGTGAACCCTGAGTC
Organism: Gopherus flavomarginatus; assembly: GCF_025201925.1. NCBI lineage: Eukaryota > Metazoa > Chordata > Testudines > Testudinidae > Gopherus > Gopherus flavomarginatus. Next base: position 271,674,150 of record NC_066617.1, read on the forward strand.
AGTCGTAAATGGTCTCCAGCATGATCGGTATCCTTGGTACTGTTGGAACCAAGACAGTCCCAGTCTTGTACCCATGGCTTATAAAGATCTGGAATGGCAGATGCCACTGACGTGCCTCAGGAACCATTGCACACAGGCACTGAGTCAGCAGCACCAGAGGACAAAGACAGGAGCCAGCACTCCACTAAGAAGATGCTGCCAATACGCGCTGTACCATCAACACAGTCACTGATGCCCCATGCAACACTGGAACAGTCGGTGCGGGCAAGATCTCCAACCCCCTTGGTATTTCCAGTGGCACTGAGTCAGTTGGTAGCACTGGAATTCCAGCACTTGAGAGAATTCACATATCTGACATACCGATGTCTCCTCTTCTTGGTACCGGGACCTCGGCATAGAGTTTTCCATTAACACGGGAGTCTTCTCTGCTGTTCTGCCATGCACCCATACTCTCTAGTGCAGACTCGGACAGCAAACCAGAGTAGGTTGTTTCATTACCCCTTTCATGATCCCTATGGTGCCCATTACCAAGATGACCCCATAGCATACCTCCAGACAGCCCCACTGCCACCATGGTATAGCCAACTATAGGCACCATCATCCCAGTGGCCATGCTGGGATCCTTGGCCTGCACATCATACCCACACCTCTTGGGCTTCTAGCCTCACCTGTGAACCCCCAAGATGCTTCCCCTCTGCTATGGCATCTAGAGCCTTGGAACTTCCAGAAGAGATTGTGGAGGAACAGGAGGGTGGCATTGAAGAAGAGGTGCTGAGGACCAACATAGCCTCTTCCTCACCAGACGAGCTGTCATACCTCTCCCATGGTCCTTGGCCAGTGATGTCCAGCTTTTCTAGGAGCTGGCAAAGAGAGTTACAGATACACTACAGATACCATTAGAAGAAGTCCGGGACTCCCGTCAGAAGCTCATTGACATACTACACACCTCATACAAGGCACTGGTGAGACCTCATCTGGAATACTGTGTGGAGTTCTGGTCTCCCATGTTTAAGAAGGATGAATTCAAACTGGAACAGGTACAGAGAAGGGCTACTAGGATGATCCGAGGAATGGAAAACTTGTCTTATGAAAGGAGACTCAAAGAACTCGGCTTGTTTAGCCTAACCAAAAGAAGGCTAAGGGGAGAAACGATTGCTCTCTCTAAATATATCAGAGGGATAAATACCAGGAAGGGAGAGGAATTATTTAAACTTAGTACCAATGTGGACACAAGAACAAATGGGTATAAACTGGCCATCAGGAAGTTGAGACTTGAAATTAGATGACTGTTTCTAACCATCAGAGGAGTGAAGTTCTGGAACAGCCTTCCAAGGGGAGCAGTGAGGGCAAAAGGGCTTTAAGACTTAGCTTAATAAGTTTATGGAGGGGATGATGTGATGGGATAGCCTAATTTTGGCAGTTAATTGGTGTTTGACTATTAGCTGTAAATATGCCCAGTGGCCTGTGATGGGATGTTAGATGGGGCGGATCTGAGTTACTACAGAGAATTCTTTCCTGGGTGTCTGGCTGGTGAGTCTTGCCCACATGCTCAGGGTTTAGCTGATTTCCTTCCCAACCCCAAATATGGCATTTTCCTCCAGGGAAGATTGGCAAAGGCCCTGAGGGTTTTTCGTGTTCCTTTGCAGTGTGCAGCATAGGTCACTTGCTGGAGGATTCTCTGCACCTTGAAGTCTTTAAACCACAATTTGAGGACTTCAGTGGCTCAGACATAGGTTAGGAGTTTGTTGCGGGAGTAGGTGGGTGAGATTCTGTGGCTTGCATTGTGCAGGAGATCAGACTAGACCATCAATAATGGTCCCTTCTCACCTTAAAGTCTATGACTCTATTCTCTAAAATAGCCCTCCCTATTATTGAGGCTCTCCTGGACCCCACAAAAACCATATGGCAGACCCCAGCATTTGGTGGCACCTACTTCCAAGACGGCTGATTTAAAAAATATTGTTCCAGCTAGGGAGATAGAATTCCTCTTCTCCCGCCCTCCACCCAACTCCATTGTCATGGCCGTCAACACCAAATGAGATCCACTCCCCCAGACAGGGATTGGAAGTGTTTCAACCTCTTTGGGAGGAAAGCCTATTCCTCGGCCATGCTACAGTTTCAAATTGCCAATTACCAAGCCCTGATGGTGAAATATGACTACGTCAGCTATTCAAAACTTAACTTTATTGATCAGCTGCTTGAGTCACACCAAAACCAGTTCAAAGCCATCATCCAAGAGGGAAAACTAGTGGCAAAGACAGGGTTACAGTCTGCCCTTGACACAGTCGAAGATTGTCCCAATCCATCTCCACAATGGTGGTTAGCCAACGTGTGTCACAGCTACACCTGTTGGGCTTCCCTAAAGAGGTGTGGTCGACCATCTAAGACCTTCCCTTTGAAGGCCCTCAGCTCTTCATGGAGAAAACAGATGCCTCTCTCTCTGCTCACTGGGCATCTACATGTCAGGACAAAAGAGGAAATTTAGTCCACAGTACAAACCACAGAGAAAGAAAACTAAGTTCTCTAGGCATAAACCATCTGGCCCGCAGTCTTCCATATCCCAACTGTTAACCTCCAATTTTGATGTGTTGGTTGAGGTGACGGTAAACCACTCCCGCCAACTGCTGCAGCTGACCACCACTTCCTTCCCATTTGGCTACCATCTGACAATGTTCCCCAGCACCTGGGAATGCATAACATCAGACCAATGGGTCTTGGAGATTGTTTGTTTGCAATGACTACTCCATCCATTTTACCTCCCTATCCCCTTCCACAGCATACTTCCCTGTCCCTCTTCAGGGAACGTTCTCATGAGTTTACTAAGACCAGAGATAGTCTCCTCCGTTAGGAACCATAGAACCAGTACCTCAATATCTACGAGGCAAAGGTTGTTATTTCCTAATACCCAAGAGAAAGGTAGGTTGGAGACCCATACTAGACCTCAGAACACTCAAAAAGTTTGTCAAAGCTCAAAAATCCAAGATGCTCACTCTAGCAACAATTATTCCAGCATTGGGACAGGGAGACTGGTTTTCAGCCTCAGCCTTCAAGACGCCTACTTCCAAATCTCAGTCCTACTGTCCCACAGATGATTTCTCAGATTTATCCTAGGACAAGACCCCATACCAGTACAGAGTACTCCTCTTCAGGCTATCATCCGTTCAGAGAGTATTCTCCAAGATTCTCTTAGTACTGGCTGTCCACCTGTTCTCCCAAGGGATCATGATTTACCTCTACCGACTGCCTCCTCAGAGCCCAGTCCTTCCAATAGGCTCGCCGAGTCACGAAATCTGCAATAGACTTATTCACAGAATTGGGCTTACAGATCAACACCCAGAAATCAACCCTGACTCCAGTGCAGCGCCTGGAATTCATAGGTGCCAACCTCGACTCCTTACAGGCCAAAGCTCTCCTAAATCAGCTTCTGTACCAGGTGACTGAAGGATAGCTAATGTGACACCAATTTTTAAAAAGGGCTCCAAAGGTGATTCTGGCAATTAAAGGCCTGTAAGCTTGACTTCAGCACCAGGCAAACTGGTTGAAACTATAATAAAGAACAATATTGTCAGACATATAGATGAACATAATTTGTTGAGGAAGTGTAAACATGGTTTTAGTGAGGCATGATTTCCCTTTACTAATCTACTAGAATTCTTTGAGAGGGTCAACAAGCATATGGACCCAGGGGATCCAGTGGATATAGTGTACTTAGATTTTCAGAAAACCTTTGACAAGGTCCCTCACCAGAGGCTCTTATGCAAAGTAAGCTGCCACGGGATAAGAGGGAAGGTGCTCTCATGGATTGGTAACTGGTTAAAAGATAGGAAACAAAAGATACGTATAAATGGTCAGTTTTCAGAATGGAGAGAAGTAAATAGTGGTGTCTCCCAGAGGTCTATTCTGGGATCAGTCCTATTCAACATATTCATAAATGATCTGGAAAAAGGGGTAAACAGTCAAGTGGCAAAATTTGCAGATACAATATTACTAAGGACAGATAAGAGCCAGGCAGACTGCGAAGAGCTACAAAAGGATCTCTCAAAACTAGGTGACAGCAACAAAATGGCAGATTAAATTTAATGTTGATAAATTCAAAGTAATGCACATTGGAAAGCATAATCCCAACTATACATATAAAATGATGGGATCTAAATTAGCTGTTACCACTCAAGAAAGAGATCTTGGAGTGATTGTGGATAGTTTTCTGAAAACAATCCACTCAATGTGCAGTGTTAGTCAAAAAAGCAAACAGAATGCTGGGAATAATTAAGAAAGAGATAGATAATAGGCTAGAAAACATCATGTTGCCTCTATATAAATCCAAGGTATGCCCACATCTTGAATACTGTGTGCAGATGTGGTCACCCCATCTCAAAAAAGATATATTGGAATGGGAAAAGGTTCAGAAAAAGGCAATAAAAATAATAAGGGGTATGGAATGGCTTCTGTATGAGGAGAGATTAATAAGACTGGGACTTTTCAGAGGAAATATTATTGAGGGCTATAATTTCATGACTGGTGTAGAGAAAGTAGATAAGGAAGTGTTGTTTACTATTTCTCATAACACAAGAACTAGAGGTGACAACATGAAATTAATAGGCTAGAGGTGACCACATGAAATGAATAGGCAGCAGGTTTAAAACAAATAAAAGGAAGTATTTCTTCACAGAACACACAGTCAACCTGTAGAACTCCTTACCAGAGGATGTTGTGAAGGACAAGATCATATCAGGGTTCAAAAAAGAACTAGATAAATTCATGAAGGATAGGTCCATCAATGGCTGTTAGCCAGGATGGACAGGAATGGTGTCCCTAGCCTCTGTTTGCCAGAAGCTGGGGATGAGTGACAGGGGTGGATCACTTGATGATTACCTGTTCTGTTCATTCCCTCTGGGGCACCTGGCATTGGCCACTGTCGGATGACAGGATACTGGGCTAGATAGACTTTTGGTCTGACCCAGTAGGGCCATTCTTACGTTCTTATGTACCTCTACACAGATTCCTGACTTTGGCCACACTCATATAGACAGCCCATAAATATGAGCCAGGCACTGCCTACAACTCTTGGGGCATATGGCAGCGAGCACAGTGGTAATACCACATGCCAGACTTCACATGCGATGCTTCCAGTTTTGGTTCAGTTCAGTTTACAGACCAGATAGGCAAGATAGACAAATGTCTGTCACTACCCCAACAGTATTAAAAAAATTCTGTAGATGGGTGGAAAGACCCTGTAAATGTTTGCAAGGGGATCCCCTTTTCACAAACCTCCCCGTCATTTCTTCTCATCACTGACACATCCCTCATAGAATGGAAGGTGCATATAAACGACTTCACGACAAAAGGCAGGTGAAGATATCCCTCCACATCATCCTTCTCAAACTAAGGGTGGTCAGGAATGCCTGTGCCCATTTCCTGCCACTGATCAAGGGATCACACACAAGAGTCCTGACAGACAGCATAGCATGTATGTACTATATAAATCAGCAAGGAGGAGTCAGATCACCCCTCCCTGTGCAGAGGCAGTGAGACTATGGAACTGGTGTATCTCCCAGGATGGCATACTATCAGCCACTTACCTTCCAGGCACTCAAAACTTGTTAATGGACAGTCTCAGTAGAAAAATTCCCACATGATCACAAGTAGGTGATAAACCCAGTGGAACTTCATAACCTATTGAGGCAGTGAGGGACACTGACCACAGACCTGTTTGCCATTTGCCTGAACAAGAAATGTCCAGGCTAGTGATCCCGATCATAGGACAGCACTCCGTGGGCGATGCTCTTCTTCTCCTCCGGAGCAGGGACCTCATCTTTGCGTTTTCTCCATTTTTTCTACTGTCAAAAGTCCTATTAAAAGGAGAAGGAGCTGATTAGTTCTGCTTGGCCAAGACAGACTTGGTATCCTTCCCTGTCACAACTCGCGCCATACCCACCAATTTCTCTCCAATCCACTTCTTATCTCCTCTCGAAGAACCAAGGATGCACCCTACATCCCAACTTGAGGATTCTTCCCCTCAAAGCGTGACTCCTTCATGGTTCAAACATACAGAGAGCTCCTGCTCAAAGGCGGTACAAGAGGTGTTATTACATACTAGAAAGTACTTAATATGCTGGACATAGCTATCTAAATCGTCCAGGTTTCAAATTTGGTGTATCTCCCAACAAATTTGTTTAATACTTGTTACTCTTCCAGAGATCCTAGACTATGTCCTAACTCTAAAAAAAAAAAAAATTCAGTACTATCTTTGTTTCCTCAGAGTCCACCTAGCGGCTGTAGCAGCCTTTCACCATCAAATAGAGGAATACTCAGTGCTATCACACCCAACTACTAAATGATTCCTTAGGGGTATAGTAAACCTTTTCCCACAACCCCGACTGCCTACTCCCATGTGGGACCTAAACCTGGTATTGAAAGGCCTCATTATACCTCCCTTCAAACCTATGCCCACCTGCTTGTTTACATACCTTTCAGTGAAAATGGACTTCCTGACAGCAGTCACTTCACCTAGGAGATTAGGAGAAGTAGCAGCTCTGATTGCACATTCTTTTGCCCTGCACTCTCTCAGTATTCTTTTTGGACAAGGTTATGCTCAGGCCACAACCAAAATTCATCCCTAAGGTAACCTCCCAGTTTCACATAAACCAGTTGGTTCACCTTCCAAATTTCTACCCCAAACCTCATCACGACTACTGGGAGGCTATATTGCACACACTAGATGTTAGGAGAGCCCTAGCCTTTTACCTGCATAGGATGAAGGGTTTCAGGAAATCCCCTAAACTTTTCCTCTTAATTGCAGAAAAATCTAAGGACTAAGCAATATAGTTCAAAGACTCTCCAAATAGGTCTCAAACTGCATTAGATGATATCAGATCTTTAGCATGACCCCACCAGACTGTATTTGCACACAGTTCCCGAGGCTGATCTCCTTAGTCACCTTCTTCTAGAATGTCCCTGTCTCAGAAATCTGTAGAGCGGCAACATGGATGTCAGTCCACACCTTTGCAGAACATTATGCAGTCACTGGGGACTCTGATGCCATCTTCGGCTCCACAATATTGTTATCTGTAACTGACCCGACCCCGAAGCCCCAACCCTCTGGTAGGGATATTGCTCAGGAGTAACCTACAGTGGGGTACCCATAGGGACACTACTTGAAGAAAAAGTTACCTTGTGCAGTAATTAAGGTTCCTTTGAGATGTGTGTCCCTATGGGTGACCCACAACCCACCTTCTTGCCCTCTGCTTCAGAGTTCTTGTCAATGACTCTGCCATGAAGAAGGAACTCAGGGGGGTTAGGCTGTGCTGGCACTTTTACCGAAGTTCTCCAATCAGCAGTGCAGGGATGCAAGCACACCTGCAGTGGAGCACCCATAGTGACACACATCTCAAAGAACCATCGTTATTGCACAAGGTGAGCAACTTCTTCTGGGAAGGCAAAATATACCACTGGGCACCTTTAATCAGTGTTAACTAAGTTTTTTTTTTCTTTTTGTCAGAGAATATTAGCTCCTTCTGCAATGAACTACATTAAGGACTGTTATAAGAGCAGGAAGGGACAGTACATGACTCTTGGGAAACCATGAACTGCTTTCACTTGAGCCTCTGGAGCATATTTGTATTGTTTCATTTTCATTGTTCATGAGTCCTCTCTTCTGTCTTGTGCCCCCTACTTATCAGGTTGAGAAACACGGGATTAGACACTTGTAATACTCTTCTTTATATATACAGTTCAACTAGCTAGGGCTTCCCTTCTGCACCAGATGGTTTTCATTAGCTTGAATTAGAGAGAGATCTCCTACTCCCCTGAGTGGTATACTGTGGCAATATAAGGAGTCTACACCTTCCTCTGATCCATCTGTATTTGGCCGTTATGGAGACATAATACCTGAGTACTTCATGTGGACCACTAGTATATTCAGATATGGCAGTTCCTATGTTTCTAGAGGATATAGGACAAGACAGTGTCTGGAAATAAGGATTGTAAAATCTAAGATGGAAAAAAATGAATAAAATGCAATGAAGTCAGTGCATGTTATCGTCAAATAAATAAAAATGTGGAGCAGGAGCAGTATTTTTCTGCCATGACAGATTATATAGTTTAGTGACATTCTGTACCATTACATCTTTACTGTAATAATGAATTCATTTTGTAGCAAAATGAGTGAAGCAAATTGTGAAAGAAACTAAAGTGTGAAGCTACTAATTTCATCTGTTCTGTTTTTGCAGGATACAAAATTATGGATCATAATGGAATACCTTGGTGGAGGCTCTGCTCTTGATTTAGTAAGTAAACTGGTTATGAACGTCATTAATTTAGTAAACTTAGTTAAAATTTCATTAATGCATTTTTGGAATGTTTCTGCTGTTCATAATTCACCTGAAATCCTAGTGTGACATCATTATTGCTATAGCAGTTATGCTGTCAAACAGGATTATTGCTTCAGTAGAGAAATAAAGTGGCATAACCAGATTATTAAGAAACAAAAGCCCTGTTTTCATGCAGAAATTCCAAGTAGTTAGAAGAAAATGTTTGTGTTCATATATGAATTAAAATACGTTTTCCATGAGATGACATCAGGTTAAGTTCATGTGCAAAAAGGCTAGATAACTCAGGATGTTAGTAATAAGATATGAAAACTTTCGTCTCAAAACTCTGACCCTCAGCCAGCTATAGAATATTAATGACTGAAGGTTGTTACTGTCTGCTGGCTCTTCATGGTGCTCTTACATTTGTTCCTTAGTGTACACATTTTAAAAAAAAACAAAGCACCCTGTCTGTAGTCTCATTGAGATTTGAATGGACCTAGTGATGTACTTTCCCTCTTCCCCAGCAGGGTTGTTAGGTATGTCCTTTGAAACAATCTTGCATTGTGGGTGTTAGATGTGTATATTTTCTGTGATTAAATACAATAGAACCTTGCTAAAACACACTTCACAGAATGACAAGCTTTCTATCTAGTCCACACAAAAATTGGTTCTCCCCACAGCAAAGAGTCCCAACATGGCTTTTGTAAAGGGAAATCATGCTTCAGCAGTCTATTAGAATTCCTTAATGATTCCTTAATGATCTGGATGATGGGATGGATTGCACACTCAGCAAGTTTGCCGATGACACTAAGCTGGGGGCAGAGGTAGATACACTACGCAGAGTAGAGATAGGGTCTAGAGTGACCTAGACAAATTGAAGGATTGGGTCAAAAGAAATCTGATGAGGTTCAACAAGGACAAGTGCAGAGTCCTGCACTTAGGACGGAAGAATCCCATGCACTGCTACAGGCTGGGGACTGACTGGCTAAGCAGCAGTTTTGCAGAAAAGGACCTGGGGATTACAGTGGACGAGAAGCTGGATATGAGTCAGCACTGTGCCCTTGTTGCCAAGAAGGCTAATGGCATATTGGGCTGCATTAGTAGGAGCATTGCCAGCATATCAAGGGAAGTGATTATTCCCCTCTGTTAGGCACTGATGAGGCCGTATCTGGAATATTGCATCCAGTTTTGGGGCTCCCACTACAGAAAGGATGTGGACAAATTGGAGAGAGTCCAGCGGAAGGCAACGGAAATGAGTAGGGGACTGGGGCACATAACTTATGAGGAGAGGCTGAGGGAACTGGGTTTATTTAGTCTGCAGAAGAGACGAGTGAGAGGGGATTTGATAGCAGCTTTCAGCTACCTGAACGGAGGGTTCCAAAAAGGATGGAGCTAGGCTGTTCTCAAGTTGCAGTGGGTCTCAAGTTGCAGTGGGGGAGATCTAGTTTGGATATTAAGAAAAACAATTTCATTAGAATGGTGGTGAAGCACTGGAACGGGTTACCTAAGGAGGTGATGGAATCTCCATGTTTAGAGGTTTTTAAGGCCTGGCTTGACAAAGCCCTGGCTGGGATGATTTAGTTGGGGTTGGTCCTGCTTTGAGCAGGGGATAGGACTAGATGACTTCCTGAGGTCTCTTCCGACCCTAATCTTCTATGATTCTGTGGTTCCTTGATGTGGTCAACAAACATGTGGATGAGGGTGATCCAGTGGACGTCGTATACTTGGACTTTCAGAAAGCCTTTGACGACGTCCCTCACCAAAGGCTCTTAAGCAAAGTAGGCAGTAATGGAATAAGAGGAAAGGTTCTCTCATGGATAAGTAACTGTTTAAAAGATAGGAAACAGAGAGTCAGTTTTCGCAGCAGAGAAAGGTAAATAGCTTGGTCCTCCAAGGATGTGTACTGGGACCAGTGCTGTTCTGCCTATGCATAAAAAATCTGGATAAGGGGTTAAACAGTGAGAGGGCAAAGTTTGCAGACAATACTAAATTACTCAAGAACATAAGAACGGCCATACTGGGTCAGACCAAAGGTCCATCTACCCCAATATCCTGTCTTCAAACAGTGGCCAATGCCAGGTACCCCAGAGGGAATGAACAGAACAGGTGAGCATCAAGTGATCTATCTCCTGTTGCCCATTCCCAGCTTCTGGCAAACAGAGGCTAAGGACATCATCTCTGCCCATTCTGGCTAATAGCCATTGATGGACTTATCCTCCATGAAGGTTAAGTCCAAAGCTGACTGTGAAGAGTTACAAAGGGATTTCCGAAAACTGGCTGGCTGGGCAACAAAATAACAGATGAAATTCAATGTTGATAAATGCAAAGTAATACAGATTATAAAGCCCTAATCTCAACTATAAAGGCAAAATGATAGTGTCTAAATTAGGTGTTACAATTTAAGAAAGAGATCTTGGAGTCATTGTGGATAGGTCTCTGAAAACATCTGTTCACTGTGCAGTGGCAGTCAAAAAAGCTAACAGAGTTAGGAACCATTAGGAAAGGTATAGATTATAAGACAGAAATATCATAATACCTCTATACCAATGCAAGGTACGCCCACATCTTGAATACCGCATTCAGATCTGATCGCCCTGTCTTAAAAAAAAAAAAAAAAAAAAGGAATTGGAAAAGGAACAGAGAAGGGCAATAAAAATGATTAGGAGTATGGAACAGCTTCCATATGAAGAGAGATTAAAAAGACTGGGACTGTTCACCTTGGATAGGGGGTCTATAAGACCTTGACTGGTGTAGGAAAAAGTGAATAAGGAAATGCTATTTACTCCTTCACATCAAACAAGAACTAGGGATCACCCAATGAAATTAATAGGAAGTAGATTTAAAACAAACAAAAGGAAGTACTTCTTCAATAAGGCACCATCAACCTGTGGAACTTGTTGCCATGGGATGTTGTGAAGGCCAAAACTATAACAAGCTTAAAAAAAGAAGTAGATAAGTTCATGGAGAATAGGTCCATTAATGGCTATTAGCCAGGATAGGCAGGGATACAACATCATGCTTTGAGTGTCCCTAGCCTTTGTTTGCCAGAAGCTGTGGATGACTTGATGGATTACTTGATGATTGCCTGTTCTGTTCATTCCCTTTGAAGCACCTGGCACTGGCCAGTGTCTGAAGACTGGATCCTGGGCTAGATGGACCATTGGTCTGACCCAGTATGGCCAGTCTTCTATTCTAAGATTGTAACAGCTGATGCTGTAATGATATCTTTTATTACTCAAATTTAATTACGTAATATATACTAAAGTACATTTAGTAGTGCATTTAAAGGTGTGATAAATAATTAAAACTAGACTGCTTTTGAGAAATGAATAAAATACATTTTGATGTTAGCCTTATTTTTATTAGCATTTCAGGTTTCATTAATTCAATACATCTATCTCATTCATTAGTGCAAATTAGTTTTCCATGTCCACTGAAGGTAGGACAAGAAGTAATCAACTTAATCTGCAGCAAAGGAGGTTTAGCTTAGATACTAGAAACAACTTTCTAACTATAGGGATAATTAAGTATTGGAATAGATTGCCAAGGGAGGTGTAGTTTGCAAGAATACCTGTCAGGGATGGTTTAGGTATCCCTTGCCTCAGCACAGGGGAGGATGGCATAGATGACCTCTTGAGGTCCCTTCTAGCCCTATGTTTCTCTGAACTCTTTGAACTTCACCTTTTTAGTTTATTTTTCCTACCATTTCTGTGTCATCTCTGAAATTTGTAGTTTACAACTATTTACAAATATTTCTTGCATGTTTCTCCTAGTTAGAGCCTGGCTGTCTTGATGAAATCCAGATTGCTACAATATTGAGAGAGATACTTAAAGGACTCGATTACTTGCATTCAGAAAAGAAAATCCACAGAGATATTAAGGGTAAGTTATTTAATCATTTTTTAAAAAATAGTTTTGGTTAAATGTTCAAAAAGTAGAGATAAGGAAAACCTTTGAAACATCAAACCTTTAAACTGCCTTTTTTTCTTTGTTAGCTGCCAATGTTTTGCTGTCTGAACAAGGAGAGGTAAAATTGGCAGACTTTGGAGTAGCAGGACAACTAACAGATACACAGATAAAGAGAAATACTTTTGTGGGAACTCCGTTCTGGATGGCACCTGAAGTAATAAAACAGTCAGCATATGACTCAAAGGTAAGATTAGAATAGACTTTTCTATTTCCAGGCATTACCCAGAGCCCCTTCCATTCCAATTTTATTTATTAGATAAACTAAATGCTTTGTGCAGGATATGAATTACAGGGTTGCAGTCTGAAGCCCACTTGAGCCACTTTCTGTACTACTGCTATTGCACTTAGGGTCTTTTCTTTTTCTTTTTTTCCCCTCAGAACTACTCCAGTGACTTTACCTTAATTGTAAACATTTTTTTCAGGTTATAATACATAGTTCCATTTAAACTGACTTGAGCTGTGCTTTTGAGTTACCATACTATTCGGACACAGGTTTGAAAATTCATTGTAGATAAATGTCTGTAGAATTTGCCTGTAAAAAGTGCCGATCACACTCCAGACCTTCTTTACAAAGCAAGTGTATTATGTGTTGAACTGCGTATTTCTTTGTCTTATATCCAAAGTCTGTTTCCCCCAGTATGGTAATGATCTTGAAAACTAGGCTAATAAATGTTGTGCCAAATACAGATATACATTTTATCTATGCAAATAAACTCCTTTATTTTCATTTACCTGGCAGTGCTCACCCTCTCCAGTATCTGAAAAGAGATGTAAGACCTCTAAACAGACAACTGGGAGAGGAAGGTCTCTGGCATCAAAATCCTCTAAGCTAGGAGTTGGCAACCTTTCAGAAGTGTTGTGCCGAGTCTTCATTTATTCACTCTAATTTAAAGTTTCGTGTGCCAGTAATACATTTTAACATTTTTAGAAGATCTCTTTCTATAAGTCTATAATATATAACTAAACTATTGTTGTAGGTAAAGTAAATAAGGTTTTTAAAATGTTTAAGAAGCTTCATTTAAAATTGAATTAAAATGCAGAGCCCCCTGGACCGGTGGCCAGGACCTGGGCAGTGTGAGTGCCACTGAAAATCAGTTTGCGTGCCGCCTTCGGCACCCATGCTATAGGTTGCCTACCCCTGCTCTAAGCATAGGCGTGAGAGTAGAGTGCAGCCAAAATCCAAGCACTCTTCTCTGGCAGGTCCAAAACCAGCAGTGTTGATTCCAGCCCTGAGGCAAATAATGTCAAATCCAGGTCCTGAAGGGGCATCTGAACTTGACCACAAGGACCCGAGACCATCTTGGCACCGACCACATCAGAGGCATTTGTGGCAGAGATCTGCGGAACCTATCTGTGACAATGTCCTTGGCACTGCGGGAGACCGTGCCCCTGATACAGGCAGACAGAGGGTCACCAGTATTGTTGGTGCCGTAGTTGGCACTACAACAACCTCCATTGCCTCAGACGTCACGCCCATTGATACTGTTGAATGGGATGCCTGCAGTGTTGGCTGCTCTCCACTCTTCGCAGGCTCGGCACCAGTCTCTGACACCATGAGGAGCAGTTCCCCCTTGGTCAACAGAAGGTGATTTGTACTGCTCTGATTTGGAGATTGGCTCTTATATTTCCCAGTCTTGGAGCCAGTCACACTACTCCCCACTTACGTGTTACTTCCATAGGTTGCTTTGAGATCCTCCAACTGGAAGAGGATCAGGCATGTGGTCAGGGAATCACTGGGTCTTCCCACTGGCCCTTTTGGTACCCATGAGGATCCCCCCTGATTTCTAGGTCATACGTGAAGTGTTCCTGCTCTGTGATAGGGAAGTCTACTTTCTAGGCACTGCCTGTTCCTGACCCTGGCACCAGGCTCATTGTGGAGCAGGAAGAGATGGTTCAGGAGGATCCTGCTTGATAGCTAGCAGAGGAGGAATAACTTCAACCTAGGCTGGCTTCATCCTCCTCTTTTCCTGATGAGGCAGTTTCCGTGGGAGGCATCTCACGTCCTCCTGATGATTATAAAGCTTGCCAAGAGCTATTGAAGAGTGTTGCCTCAGGTTCAGGGATCCAGTTGGAGGAAATTAAGGAATCCTCCCACTGCCTTATTGATATTGGTTGCTTTACCTGTAAATGAAGCAGTTTTGAAGTCCATTAAATCACTCTGACAGATTCCTTCATCCCATTTTCCAACCTCAAAAAGGGCCAAATGTAAATATTATGTTCCCTCCCAGGGATTTGAATGTCTATGCTCCCTACCCCTCCCCCCTGATCCATTTCTCCTTTGGTGTCAGCGGCCAATGAAAGGGAGTTCCAGGGCAAACTCCCAAATCAAAGATCTAAAAAACTAGATTTATTTTGTAGAAAAGTTTATTCTAATATGGGGTTACAACTCAGAATTGCCAGCCAGCAGGTGCTTTTGGGACTTTACAATTGGAATGTTTGCGAGTTCATATTAAAGTTTAGTGACATACTGCTGGAGGATGCTAGAATAGAGTTTTCCTCTTTATATGATGAGTGGAAATCTGGAGCGAGAACTTTCCTCCAGGCTGAACTAGATGCAGAAGATTCAGCTCCTAGAATCATCATGGCTTCTGCAGTTTCCATGCACAAGAGCTCTTGGCTGCAGGCCTGGGGGCTTGCACAAGAGGTGCAACAAACAATAGACCTGCCTTTTGTAGAGTCTTCATTTTTGTGGTGGAAGCAGACTCCAAGCTCCATGGGTAAAGTATTCTAGGGCAGCTTTAAAGTCTTTGGGATTGTATATTCCAGCCCTGTCCAGGAAACATTTTTACCTGCAGCAGACCCACTGTTACTCTGCCCCTGCTCCTTGTTAGGACCTGCAAAATAAAAAAAGTAGGGGATATAGACGTAGACCACTTCCTCCTCCTGTATCTGCATCAATGCCTGCTCCATCTAAACAGCCAGGTGGTGCTAAACAGGTGTTTTGATAGGTCAGTTGATGACACCACCTCACTTTCCAGGATGCCAGATTCTGTCTCCCTCATGTTTGCAAGCCATTTTTACCGCTTCCTCAGTGCATAGACCTGGATTACTTCAGGCTGATGGATCTTAAGCGCTGTGGAAGTGGGATGTACCATCCAGTTTATTTCTGCCCATCCCTTCCTGTTCCTTTTCAGGGACTACTGTCACAAGGAGCTTCTCCTCCAGGAGCTTCCTTCTCTCCTTCGTATAGGAGCTATAGCGGAGAGGATATTCCGTGCTCTCTCAAGAGGGAAATTACTGCTATTTCCTAATCCCAAAAGCAAAGGGACGTCTTGACCAATTTTAGACCTGTGCCAGCTGAACAGATATCTCACAAAGATTAAGTTTCGCATGATCACCCTGGCTTCCATTATTCCCTCTTTGGATCCTGAAGGCTGGTATGCTGCCCTCAGCTTAAAAGGTGTCTTTTTCTTGTGGTGATTTATCAAGGTCACAGAAAGTATCTCATATCTGTAGTGAAGCACTCTCATTAGCCCTTCTCCATGCTGCCTTTCAGCCTGTCAGCAGCTTCTCGGGTCTTTACCGTATGACGGTGATAGCTGAGTCTTGAGGAGTCTGAGTTCAAGTTTATCTTTATCTAGAAGACTGGCTAGTCTGAGAGGCTGGTCCAGGACTCAGGTACTGTTCAGTGTGTATCTCCCATCCAGTCAACGTTTGAAGCTCTGGATCTGCTGATCAATTAATAGAAATCTCTCCTTTGTCCAGTTTAGAAGACAGATTTTATAGGAGCAGTACTGGATTCTTTGCAAGAGCTTTCCTTCCAGACACAAAGTTCCAAACAATTTGATCTCTTGTTGCAGATTTCAAGGCTCACCCAATCACAGGAGCTCAAAACTGCATTAGGCTCCTGGGGCATATGGCCTTGTGCATATACATAGTCAGGTATGCCAGATTGCATCTCAGGAATCTTTTTAAAGCTGACTGTCCTCTGTTTCTTTTTTGCCAAGATGTCACCATCTGAACTCAATCCTGAATGTGCCCTCTTGAGTATTGACTTCTCTAGATTGATGGACAGACCCGGTCAGTGTATGTGCAGGCATTCCCTTTGTTTGCCCTCAACCTTTGCTGATATTGGTGATGAATATGTCTGCCTTGGAGTGGGGGACTCATCTTGGTCCCCTCCAAACTCAAGAGTTTATGGTTCTCAAAGGACCGGTTTCTATATGTCAACATCCACTGGCCTGTCAGGCTTTCCTATCCAGGTCAATGTGTAACCTCAGAATCTGACATTACTGTATGTATCCCAGAACTTGATATTACTGTAGTTACTCATTTTTGTGTGTTTAGCTATTGATAGCTGGAAACTAAATACTACATAGCTGGAAATAATTTTAGGTTATGAAAGGCAAGGTTAAAAGCTCCTTGTTTGGAGTTTTGCTAATGAGAATGAAATACATTAAACAAAAAATTAATATACCATAAAAATAAAAGGAATGTTTGGACAGTCAACTTGGTTAAGTGTCTGTAATATATAAGTTTTATTGTTGTTATAACTAAAAATACTAAACATATTTTAATAATAAAAAATGAGTAGTTTGCTAAAATTAGGAAAATTAGTGGCCCACTAGGGGTCACTATGAGTTATGTGCTTTGCTTAAGTTAACTATAAAAAAATTAGGCAAATAATAAACTTTGGAGCAGTCGAGAGAGCTTTTCTTTGGGTAAGGATCTGGCATCTAAACTCCTCTGCAGCTGGACAGAAGGAGGGCCCCTGGACAGAAGACTGGTTGCTGATTCCTCATAACCATTTCAAACTTTGGGTAAATATAAATGTTTGGGATGCTCTGAACCTTCTGCGACTGTGTGTGTGTGTGTGTGTGTGTGTGTGTGTGTGTGTGCTTGAAACCAAGTAAAAAAGTAGTAAAAGCACTCTTGTTTGTACCAATCATTTATGAGACATAAGAGCTATGTCCCCATTGATTTGTTCCTGACACCACATGGTAACAGATTTGGTGAGCCAGTTGCCAGGAGACGTGGAGAGGAGAGGACAGCTGGTACAAATGGTTTACTGTGCAAGAGGGAAGGACGGCAGGGCAGTGTAGAAACCTGTAGTTTCCCTGTGTCATAGTCCGCTAGTCAATTTACATATACATTCCGTTACTGGGACTCGGGGCTCAAGCTGGTGGCCTGGTCGAGTGAGAAATTATGTCAGAAGGAAAGGGAACATCTAGGAAGGAAGAACCATTGGAAATGGCTTTGGGAAAGAGATTGACTGATATATAGAAGCATGGGAATGGTCTTTGGAAGCCTGGAGTCTTCATCATCCCTGGGGTGTTCCTGCAGCTCTGTAAGTACATGGTAACAATGGTAGTAGAGAAAGAGAGAGATCAGTTAAAGGCAGAAGTAGAAGAGTTAAAGAAAAATAAAATTGAGATAGAAAAGAAAGTAGTCAGACGATAGTCAGACACCCTCTGGGCAACAAACCTGACTCAGACAGCAAATATAGTGGCATTGCAGAAGCAGGTGTGTGACAATGAGAGAGTGTGTGTGATGGGTTGGAGCAGGAGGTATTTAAATTTAAAAAGCAGACTGATAGAAGCAGGGTTAGAGCATTACTGAAGGAATCCCAGGATAAGACCCTGGCAGGTCACAGGAATGTAAAAGACAAGGTTGTGCTCTCAGAGCCATGTTGAGAGAGCAGAAGTGAATAGTGACAGTGGTTAGAGAAGTTGTAGTCTGTGTTAGAGGGCTTTCCCTTCACCCCCCTCCATGGTTCTTGTCACGCAGACAGAAAGCTGAAGACCAGAATTCCAAAGTGCAGGCAATGCGATGTTTATTAGGGTTCCAAGCAAGCATGTCCATAGCTGTACACACCAGCAGAGTCTGTTCTGTTTCCAACTTTTGACACTGCAGAGCGTTTACCCCATATCCCCTTCCCAGTTCTGACACTGCAGAGCATTGCCTGTGTCCCCATTCCCACCTCCTTCTTCATAGCAGGCCCAAATATACCTGCAATGCTTGCCTACAGTCCCACCCCTTACAATTTATGGTCATATTCTTTTTTGGGGGGTTGTGGGTCTGGGGTCTTTGTCCCACCTCTCTTGCATTCCATGGGAGGAGTGATGAGTGAGGTTGTGCCAGGGATAGGCATTTCTTTGGTCTTGCAGAGTTTTATGGGGGGGGGGGGGGGGGGGAGATAACTCAGTGGTTTGAGCATTGGCCTGCTAAACCAGGGCTGAGAGTTCAATCCTTGAGGAGGCCACTTATGGATCTGGGGCAAAAATCAGTACTTGGTCCTACTAGTGAAGGCAGGGGGCTGGACTCAATGACCTTTCAAGGTCCTTTCCAGTTCTAGGAGATAGGTATATCTCCAATTTTATTTTATATATATACATATATTTATATATATCTCCACCCTTCCCATCCCCATTTGCCGCCCTCCCCCCCCACTGGTTGTTTGACCTTGCCTTGAGATGGGGTTGAGGCAATCTTAGTGTGCTTATATATTATACTCCCACCATGCCCTGTAACACTTTAACTGCTCTATCCCTTACCTCTTCCTATTATACTAACAAATCCATCTGGCCAGACAGGAGCAACACACACAATTTCTTTGTTCACACATATTAGTAAAGATACAAGCGTGTCAAACCCAAAATCCTATCCCAGGCTGACAAACAAGCCTATATAGTAACAGTCTGGGGATGGGTCAGAGAAGGACCCTAGCTTGTATCCTTCCTATTATGATTATGAGGATGATCTCCAAGAGCTTCTGGGCAGTCCCTGTATGATCCTTTGCTTGAAACACTGGAAGAGTTACGGAAGCCCTTGCCCATAGCCTCTATACTAAACCAAGGAAGGGAAGAACGGGTAGAGATCATGTCCTTCTCCCCTGACCAGGTCAGGGCAGCAGGGAAATCAGTTGGCCTGTTAAACCACAGAATAGACTTGGGATGGCTGGCAAGGATAGCTGGCACCCCCGGTCTTAACTCTGGCAAATATGGTGGCAACGCCTACTCTCCTCTGAGAGCCAGTATAGGGGTTAGGGTAAAGGATCCCAGATGCTTTGGCCCAGAGAGCCCCACTTCTCTTTAGTCTATTAGATTTGTTGTTGCCTGTATTTTGAAGTTTTTCTAGGCTTAGGTTTCTCTTCATTCCGAAGTGGTTCTTTACATGCCTCCATTTACGTGTCCCCCCCCACTTCTTTCTCCACAACCATCTCTCTCCCTCTTTCTGCTTCTTCTTTCTCCATAACTCCACTTTACTCTTCCACTTTTTCTTTTTCCACGATCCTTCCCCCGTTCATTCCCCCCTCCCCTGCTCTTTCTTTTTTCTTTTGCATTTTTGTGTGTTTTGTTTTATAAGTTAATGGTTAATGCCACAACTGGAAGTATTTTTACTGTCCTTGAAAATGTGATTGCCAAGCAATAGGAATGTTAACTGCTACTGATTCTAATTATTGCCTTAAAAATAGTTGTTAAAAAAGTAGTAAATTAACAAAAAAGTATCAGGCCAAAAGACTACTATTTATTTTCATGGCCAAAAGGGGAGCTGTGCCTCCGATAAAACAAAACTCTAAAGCAGGGGTTGGCAAGCTTTCAGAAGTGGTGTGCCGAGTCTTCATTTATTCACTCTGATTTAAGGTTTCATGTGCCAGTAATACATTTTAACGTTTTTAGAAGGTCTCTTTCTATAAGTCTATAATATATAACTAAACTATTGTTGTTTGTAAAGTAAATAAGGTTTATAAAATATTTAACGAGCTTCATTTAAAATTAAATTAAAATTCAGACCTTCCTGGACTGGTGGCCAGGACCCAGGCAGTATGAGTGCCACTGAAAATCAGCTTGCATGCCGCCTTTGGCACCCGTGCCATAGGTTGCCTACCCCTGCTCTAAACGAAGGCAAGGGCCAAAGGGGAAGAAAAGAAAGAGAAGGGAGACAGGCCCTTCAAGCCCCTAGTTAGAGCTCCTAATCCCTGGTGGGTAGAAATTTTAAAAATGACTCTTAAGGTATAAGCCAAAGGAAAAAATAAATGGCTTGCCCACCCCAGAACTTTTGTTAAGGTTGGCTGTGCACAAAGGGAAGACCCCGAGTAAACCTTCCACCGTCTCATCCTGGGCTCCCCTGACAGTGGAACATTTGGACACTGATGGGCGGCGGGGGTTTATGGTGGATTTTGAAGGAGGGGTGTTCAGACAGAATTTGATGTTAAATTCAAGTGCCACTTACTCCTTAATACATACCCAGAATAAAAACCTGTTTGGACCTCTGGCTGGAGTTAAGACTTTAAGGAATTTAATGAGGCAGGGGGCATTGTTCCCTTTTGCAGAAGGATTTTGTATTTGATGGGACAAAGAAAAATAAAAAGGCAATTGGCTAATGGATTTGGGAAGAGAAGGGATCCTAGGCATTTATATTTTGAGGGAATTAAGAGTGCTGGTTGATTTTCTAAAAGGGTCCTATGGGAAATGCCTCCTGGCACACCCTGGGAGCCAGTGGAGATTTCAGCAAGCTACCAGATAGCAGCCCTTAAGGCATCTAAAAAAAGGAAACGGTCCACATGGCCCCCAGAAGTTCTAGCAACTGCAAAAACACACTGGTAGGTGTGGGCCAAAAATAAAATAAAATATGGTAAAATTAAGGCAGAAATCCTAGTTATAGCCCCTGAGTCCCTACCCCAGAAGCAAGATAGGTATCCAGTTGATGGGCTTTTAAGCCAAGGGATTTTAGTGGAACATTCAAGCCCCAGTGACGCTGCCTTTTGGCTGGTCCTTAAAAGCGATGGGAGAACTTGGAGCCTGGTAGTTGATTTCTGCCCCCTTAATCGGGTGACGCCACCGATGGCCCTCATAGTGGCTAAGCATCAGGAGGTGATGGCCTCCGTTGTAGGAAGGGCCCAGTGATTTTCAGTTTTGGATTTGGCCAGTGCTTTCTTTGCTGTCCTTTTACATCAGGAGAACTATTACAGATTTGCTTTTACCTTTCAAGTTGTGTTATGCTGGGGTCCCCATGGGCTGGAACAGTGCCCCTATTATTTGTCATGTCTGTGTAATCAAGATGTGGAATGGAATGCCTAAAAAGAACAGTGTAATTTCTTAGGTAAATAATATCCTGGTTGCACTTAGACCAAGAAAAAAAAATAGAGGTATTAAACAGGGCGTTACAAAAAGTTCAAGAGGTTTAAAGTTTGGGATTTAATGTAAGCCCCCCAAAAGCCCAATTGTGCTCCCAACAATTAAATTACCTTGGAGTAACTCTGGGACAAGAGGGGCATTCCCCTGACCAACAAAGAGGGGGCTGATTCTGAAACTCCAGACTCCCACAGATGTAACTGCTCTTAAATCCTTTCTTGGAATGATTAATTTCTCCCAAAATTTTATTAAGGAATTTTCAAAAAAGACAACCATACTGCATAAATTATTAAAAAGGGGGTGGGGAGTAAAACAAAACTGGGGCCTCTGCAGCAGGAAGCCATGATCCAGTTAAAACAGGCCTTGGTTCAGGCTCCAGCTTTAGCATATCCCTGGGTGGGATAGCCATTTGTGCTGCAACTGGCAACTACTGAGAGGGGTATGGAAGCTGTACTAAGAAAGAACCATGGTACAGGGTTAAAATTAAAAGGCTTAAATATTGGCATGGGAATGAGCAAGAACTGGCAAAGTATCATGTTTTGGGTTACAAATGGTCTATGCTGGTGACTATAAGAATCCCTACCACTTCGGTGGCAACAGCACCATCATCATGTATGCACAAGAGGCTAGTGCGGGAGCAGATTTGTTAGTGGGAGGAATTGGAGGTTGTGCAGGTGGGTTCAGTTGTTGCTGGGTGGGAACTGACAGGCTGTTATTTAATTGTAGTAAGCCCAAGTGCATTCACTTGTGGAGTGAAATCCCGAAGCAGACAGTTCCGGGAGAAAAGCCAGTTCATTTTAGGCTGAAAGAATCCCTTTCAACCCCAAACACTGGTCGAAAAGGTCTGAGGGAGGCAAAACAGCAAATAGTAACAACAAAAGGGGAATGGAAAGTTCCCTTGCCCTGCACTTTGAAGTTCTGAAAAAATTTATAATAAAAAATGTTCAATTAAGTAATGCCTTAATAAAATAATTATTAACTTGCAGCCCAATATAATACAAAAATCTCTTCCAACCCCCCCATGAAATAATAGGTATAAAAATATAAATTCTAAAACCATCTATTATCAATTTGCTTGGGGCATATGTAGTTCAGAGCAATGTAAAAGAGTAATTAGTAATTAATCCAACCCACACTATAAAAAAGGTTATTGTAGCAAATAGCTCAACAATCAAACCCCACTGCAAAAAGTTTGTCCCCAGTCATTACATAGGGGCTAAAAAAAATTAAATTAATCTTCATAATGTGCCCAGACCCCACAAAGACCAGGCAAAAAGGGACATATTAAAAGCAATTGGCACAGGGGTAGGGGTTCCTAATAGTGCAAATAAAATAAATGCAGAGGGGCAACACCTAAAAATGTATCAACACCTCTGAGAGTATCCTTAAATCAGCTAAATTCCATACAGGATAGGGTGGCAATTCCAAAAAAAGGACCACCTCTGCCTCTTGCAGGCTGTTGGTGCCCTCTGGGGTAATGCAAATATAAATTATTAATATGGTAAAGGACATAATATAAGGTATGAGTTGAATATTCCCATTAAAAATTAGAAGCATAATTTAAAAAAATTCCACCCAGATTAAAAAAAAAATTTGCAATCCTGGTAAAAAATGGTAAATTTTACCTATTAAAAAAAATCTGGGAAAATCACTGTATTTGTCTTGCTTATGTCAAAAGCAAAAATAAAATGAGTTTCCCGCATTTTGGATTTGGGTCTTAACGTTAACCAGATAGTAATAAAGCCCATGAACCACAGGGCGTGGGTAACAAAAAAGGCCTCAAAATAAAAAACAATAAAATTAAAAACCTGCTTAAAAAATTAAATATAAATGCACTGTGCAGCCACAAAATATATATTTAAAAATAACAAGAAGACATTATGCCATTAATCCATTTGCAAATAAATCTATAATTGTGTATGTGGATAATAATTGTGTGGCCTGGTCTACACTATGCGTTTAAACCGATTTTAGCTGTGTTAAACCGATTTAACGCCGCACCCATCCACATTACGAGGCCCTTTATATCGATATAAAGGGCTCTTTAAATCGGTTTCTGTACTTCTCTCCGACGAGAGGAGTAGTGCTAAAATTGGTATTACCATATCGGATTAGGGTTAGTGTGGCCGCAAATCGACGGTATTGGCCTCTGGGAGCTATCCCACAGTGCACCACTGTGACCGCGCTGGACAGCAACCTGAGCTCGGATGCACTGGTCAGGTAGACAGGAAAAGCCCCGCAAACTTTTGAATTTCATTTCCTGTTTGGCCAGCGTGGAGCTCTGATCAGCACAGGTGACCACGCAGAGCTCATCAGCACAGGTAGCAATGCAGTCTCCTGAGAATCGAAAAAGAGCTCCAGCATGGACTGCACGGGAGGTACTGGATCTGATCGCTATATGGGGAGAGGATTCAGTGCTAACAGAACTCCGTTCCAAAAGACGAAATGAAAAAAATATTTGAAAAAATTTCCAAGGCTATGATGGAAAAAGGCCATACCAGGGACTCAGTGCAGTGCAGAGTGAAAGTTAAGGAGCTCAGACAAGCCTACCAGAAAACCAAAGAAGCAAATGAAAGGTCCAGGTCAGGGCCGAAAACATGCCGCTTCTACGCTGAGCTGCATGCAGTTCTAGGGGGCTGCGCCACCACTACCCCACCCCTGTCCGTGGATTCCGAGGTGGGGGTTGTAATCTCAACCATGGCTGAGGATTCTGTGGAGGGGGAAGAGGAGGAGAAGGAAGAGGAGGAAGACCTTGCAGAGTGCACACAGCACTCCATTAGCCCCAACAGCCAGGAGCTTTTTGTGACCCAGATGGAATTACCCTCCCAGTCCTCCCAAGCCACTAGCCCAGACAGTGAAGCCATGGAACTGACCTCTGGTGAGTGTACCTTTGTAAATATAAAGCATGGTTTAAAAGCAAGCGTTTTTTAATGATTGATTTGCCAGGAGGGCTTGGGATGCATTCGCGACCAGTAAAGTTACTGGAAAAGTTTAACATGTCTGGGGATGGAGCGGAAATCCTCCAGGTACATCTCCATGAAGCGCTCCTGGAGGTACTCCAAAAGCCTTTGCAGAAGGTTTCTGGGCAAGGCAGCCTTGTTCCGTCCACCATGGTAGGACACTTTACCACGTCATGCATGTAGCAAGTAATCGGGTATCATTGCATGACAAAGCCTAGCTGCATATGATCCCAGTGATTGCTGGCATTCAAGAAACATCCGTTCTTCATCTCGCTGTGTTATCCTCAGGAGAGTGATATCGTTCATGGTAACGTGGTTGAAATTCAGGAATTTAAGTAAGGGGACAGAGATGGCCATTCCTACTGGGCTGTTTGCCTGTTGCTTAAAAGAAATCCTTCGTTGCATGTAGCCAAGCTAGGGGAGGGAAATAGCGCTGAGCTTTTTCACGTTTGGCTATCAGGTATCTTCCCTGATACCAGCCAGGGCGGTGGGGGAAGGGGGGGTGATTAGCAGCGATCTTCCATGATACCAGCCATGTGGTGGGGGGAGGGGTAAAGCGATCATCCCACAGAATTGGAGGGGGTGGTGGCTTCTGCTGCTGCATGTTAACAGGAAAGAAGCATCACTGAACCGGATTTGCTTGGTTTTTGGGAAAGGAGGGCACTGTGTATATGAAGGCTGCAGAAGCGAAAAGACAATGGCTTACCATGGCCTCATGCAAGCTGAATTCTGATGCCCGGGCCTGCGTCTGTGAGAACTGTAACACCAGAGCCGCAGGCTCTCAATATTAAGATGCAAAATGCGACCTTGTAGTGAGAGCACATGTGCTATGTAAGGTGAATAGTGTTGTTCACTGTGAAAGAGTATAACCATTGTTCTGTAAAATGTATCTTTTAAAATACTTCTCTCCCTTTTTTCCCTCCCTCATGCAGCTGCACATTTTTCAAGTCTCCCTACTCCATCCCGAAGGCTATCTCAGATAAGGCGGAGGAAAAAGAAGACGCGAGACGAAATGTTCTCAGAAATCATGGAAGTGACCCGCAATGAAAGAGCTCATCTGAATGAGTGGAAGGACGTGGTATCAAGTTACAGGAAAGATGCCAGTGAACGTGAAGACAGTAGGGACTCTTGAGATGAGAGGTGGCGGCAGGAAGATCAGAGGTGTAGGCAGGAAGATCAGCGGTGGAGGGATGCAACGCATGGGCTGCTGCGTGATCAAACTGATGTCCTCCGACATCTGGTGAAGCTTCAGGAAGAGCAGCGGGGTCACAGAGTGCCGCTGCAGCCCCTGTGTAACCACCCTCACCACTTGCCATGTTCCATATCTTCCTCACCCAGACGTGTAAGAACGCGTGGGGTAAGGCTTCGTGCCCGCCCACTCCACCCCTGTGGATAGCCCAACCAAAAGGCTGTCATTACATTGAAATGTTTTTAGTAACCTTTTCCTTCCCTCCTATCCTCCTCCCAAACCACACCCGGGATACCTTGTCAGTTCTCTCCCTCTTTTTATAATGATTTTTTAATAAAGAATACATGATTTTTAAACGATAGTGACTTTATTTCCTTAAGCACTCTGTAATCGAAGGGGGAGGGCGGGTTGCTTACAGGGAATGAGTTAATCAAGGGGGGGGGGTTCATCAAGGGGAAACAAACACAACAGTCACACCGTTCCCTGGCCCGTGATGAAACTCGTTTTCAAAGCTTCTCTGATGCGCACTGCTTCCTGGTGTGCTCTTTTAATCGCCCTGGTGTCTGGCTGTGCGTAATCAGCAGCCAGGTGATTTGCCTCAGCCTCCCACCCCACCATAAAGGTCTCCCCCTTACTCTCTCACAGATTGTGGAGCACACAGCAAGCAGCAATAACAATGGGGACATTGGTTTGGCTGAGGTCTGAGCGAGTCAGTAATGTGCACCAGCGCGCCTTTAAACGGCCAAATGCACATTCTACCACCATTCTGCACTTGCTCAGCCTGTAGTTGAGCAGCTCCTAACTACTGTCCAGGCTGCCTGTGTATGGCTTCATGAGCCATGGCATCAAGGGGTAGGCTGGGTCCCCAAGGATAACTACAGGCATTTCAACATCCCCAACTGTTATTTTCTGGTCTGGGAAGTAATTCCTTTGCTGCAACCGTTTAAACAGAGTAGTGTTCCTGAAGACGCGAGCGTCATGAACCCTTCCTGGCCATCCCATGTGGATGTTGGTGAAACGTCCCTTGTGATCCACCAGTGCTTGCAGCACCATGGAAAAGTACCCCTTGCGGTTTATGTAGTGGGTGCCCTGGTGCTCCGGTGCCAAGATAGGGATATGGGTTCCATCTATCGCCCCCCACAGTTAGGGAATCCCATTGCAGCAAAGCCATCCACTATGATCTGCACGTTTCCCAGAGTCACAACCTTTCGTAGCAGCAGCTTAATGATTGCTTTGGCTACTTGCATCACAGCAGCCCCCACAGTAGATTTTCCCACTCCAAATTGAGTCCTGACTGACAGGTAGCTGTCTGGCGTTGCAAGCTTCCAGAGGGCTATTGCCACTCGCTTCTCAACTGTGAGGGCTGCTCTCATCTTGGTATTCTGGCGCTTCAGGGCAGGGGAAAGCAAGTCACAAAGTTCCATGAAAGTGCCCTTACGCATGCGAAAGTTTCGCAGCCACTGGGAATCGTCCCACAACTGCAACACTATGTGGTCCCACCAGTCTGTGCTTGTTTCCTGGGCCCAAAATCGGCGTTCAATAGCTAGAACCTGCCCCATTACCAGCAGGATCTCCAAAGCGCAGGGGCCCGCGGTTTGAGAGAATTCTGTGTCCTTGTCCTCATCACTCTCGTCGCCGTTCTGCCGTAGCCGCCGCCTCCTCCTCACCTGGCTTTGCAGGTCCCGGTTCTGCATAGACTGCACGAGAATGTGCGAGGTGTTTACAACGTCCACGATTGCGGTATTGATCTGTTAAGGGTCCATGCTTGCTGTGCTATGACGTCTGCACAGTTCACCCAGGAAAAAAGGCGCGAAATGATTGTTTGCTGCTTTCATGGAGGGAGGGGTGAGGCTGTACCCAGAACCACCTGCGACAATGATTTTTGCCCCATCAGGCACTGGGATCTCAACCCAGAATTCCAAGGGGTGGGGGAGACTGCAGGAACTATGGGATCGCTACGGGATAACTACCCACAGTGCAACGGTCCAGAAATCGACGCTAGCCTCGGACCATGGACGCACACCACTGAATTAACGTGCCTAGTGTGGCCGCGTGCACTCGACTTTATACAATCTGTTTTACAAAATCGGTTTATGTAAAATTGGAATAATCCCGTAGTGTAGACGTACCCTGTGTCTTAAAAGTCGATGCCCAGTGCTCGTACTTAATTATTTGCCTCATGTACCTCATAATCCACATGAAAACAAATTAGCGCTGTCATATGATTAAAAAATTAATTACAGGATAAAAAGAACCTTGATTATTCGTAGTTTTAATCGCACTGCTAAACAATAAAAGAATACCATTTATTTAAATATTTTTGAGTGTTTTCTACATTTTCAAATATATGAATGTCAGTTACAACACAGAATACAAAGTGTACAGTACTCACTTTATATTATTTTTTATTACAAATATTAGCACTGCAAAAAAACAGTAACAAAATAGTTTTTTTCAATTCACTTCATACAAGGACTGTAGTGCAATCTCTTTATCACGAAAGTGCAGTTTACAAATGTAGAATTTTTTTTACATAAGTGTACTCAAAAATAAAACAATGTAAACTTTAGTTCTTCTTCGAGTGATTGCTCACATCCATTCCAGTTAGGTGTGCGCGCTGCGCGTGCACGTTCGTCGGAAACTTTTTACCCTAGCAACTCCAGTGGGCCGGCAGGTCGCCCCCTGGAGTGGCGCCGCCATGGCGCCCAATATATATCTCTGCCGGCCCACCCGCTCCTCAGTTCCTTCTTACCGCCGTGTCGGTCGTTGGAACTGTGGAGCGCGGCATAGCTGTCCTCCACGTCCCTAGCTCTCCTTGTTCTCTATCGTTATCTCTAGCACTATTGTAGTTGTTAATTAGATTAAGTGTAGATAGTAGTAGTTAAGTAGTTTGTATATAGTTCTTCGCCGGGGGCTTAGCCCTTCCCGGCACCCGGCACCGGGCTCATGCCTGGTTCGCCGGGCTTCAAGCAGTGTGCGGCCTGCAAGAAGCCCATGCCTACCAGCGATCCCCACGACGCGTGCCTGAAGTGCCTGGGGGAATCGCACAGATCCGACAAGTGCCGCATCTGCAAGGCTTTTAAGCCAAGGACAAAGAAGGAGAGGGATCAAAGGCTCCGGACTCTCCTTATGGAGGCGGCACTTGACCCGGTGGCTTCGCAGGCCGTGATCTCGGCGCCGGCACCGGATCGCACCGGCACCGAGAAGACTCCCCGGCACCGACCTTCTCCGGCACCGGGGACAGAGCCTAGGCCGTCGAAGTCTATTACTCCGGCCAGGCAGACCCGACTGGAGCGCCCGGCCACAACATCGGCCGCGGCGCCGCCGGCACCGTCGACTCCGGGCCCGGCGGGTCCGTCGAGTCCGGTGCCGCCAAGCTCCCCCATGACATCTGGGGTTGAGATAGTGGTGCCATCCACACCAGAGACCTTCGCCTCGGCACGGGACCTCATAGCCATGACTGAGCCCACTCAGCTGCCACCCCCGGTACCTCCGGTGCGGGTCGTGTCCAGAGGCAAGCCTATGATGTCGGCACCGTCTCGGGACTCACGTTCTCGATCCAGGTCCCGACGCCACGGTCGCTCCAGATCCCGCCGCCGCTCGCAGTCCCGGCACCGCTCCCCTCAGCGGTACCGGTCGCACTCGCGGCGCCGGTCGACATCAAGACGATCGCGGTCGGTCTCCAGCCGCCGATACCGGCACCGCGATTCCAGGAGCCGATCCAGACATCATTCGCCGCACCGGTCGACCTCCCGGCACCGAGCTGGTGGCAGGTCCCGGTCCTGGTCGACCTCCCGGCACCGAGCTGGTGGCAGGTCCCGATCCCGGCACCGAAGCGGCGCCCGGTACCGGTCCAGATCCCGGCACCGTGACAGAACCCGGTCCCGGTCCCGGCACCGAGACAATCGTCCGTGCCGGCCCGCGCAGACCCTTACCATCCAGGGTCCGCCCCGCCATGGCCCTCTAGACAGCCGTCCGTATCTTCGCTAACGGACAGTGGGTATGCGCTGGGCACCGACCGGCAGGCGGCGCTGTTCAGCGATCCGCCACAGCAGGACCAAGGCCCGCAACAATGGGGATTCTGGACACCCTGGGCATATCATCAGGCCCAGGGCCCCCAACAGCTCCCTGCTAGGCCGGCGACTGCGGAGCGCAGGGCACCTGAAGCCTCGTTGTCTCGCCCCCCTCCCTCCCCGGATGGGGAGGAAGGGTCCAAGCATCAAGACTCCGCTTTGGCTCCTGAGGTAGAGGCGAGGGCCGAAGGAGACCCGCCGTTAGACACTCTTTTGCCGGGGGTCTCCTCATTCTCCTCCCCGGATGAAGCGGTGGCTGGGACCTCCTCCAACAGCCCCCCCCCCGCTGGACCTCAGGGCGCACCAGGACCTCCTCAGGCGAGTAGCTCAAAATCTGAGTCTGCAAGCCGAGGAGGTCTCGGAGATAGAGGATCCAATTGTGACCATCCTCTCGGCAGACGCTCCCACCAGAGTCGCCCTGCCGTTCGTACGAACCATCCAGGCCAACGCCAACACCATCTGGCAGTCTCCGGCCTCCATTCCTCCCACTGCGAAGGGCGTCGAGAGGAAGTACATGGCTCCTTCTAAGGGCTACGAGTACCTCCACGTGCACCCGACTCCGTGTTCCCTGGTGGTCCAATCGGTAAACGATAAAGAGCGTCACGGCCAGGAGGCTCCAGCCCCCAAATCCAGGGAGGCCAGGCGGATGGACCTCCTCGGCCGTAAGGTGTACTCGGCTGGGGCGCTGCAGCTCAGGGTCTCCAACCAGCAGGCCCTGCTGAGCAGATACGCCTTCAACTCCTGGGTGGCAGCAGATAAATTCAAGGAGCTGCTGCCACAAGATGCTCGCCAAGAGTTTACGGCCATCTTGGAGGAAGGCAAGAAGGTCGCACGCACGTCCTTGCAAGCCTCTTTGGACGCTGCGGACTCGGCTGCCCGTACCCTCGCGTCGGGGGTAACAATGCGTCGCCTCTCCTGGCTGCAGGTTTCTGGCCTTCCGCCGGAGCTCCAGCACACTATACAGGACCTTCCTTTCGAAGGCCAAGGCTTATTCTCGGACAAGACAGACCCCAGACTCAAGAGTCTGAAAGACAACCGAGTTATCATGCGGTCACTCGGGATGCACACACCAGTGACGCAACGCAGACCCTTCCGGCCGCAGCAACAACAACAACAGCGCAGGCCGTATTCCCAGTTCCGCCAGCGGCAGGACCTTAACAGGCGCCGCGGCAGGAACAGAAGGCGCAGGCACTCGGGGAACCAAGGGGGGCAGAACCAAGGCTCCTCTAAGCCCCCGCCTGGACCTAAGCCTTCATTTTGAAGGTGCGCCCGAGGGCGCAGTAACAGTTTCCCCAATGGATCCTTCCCCCCCGTTTTCCAACCGCCTTTCGTTTTTCCTCCCAGCGTGGTCCCTAATAACATCAGACCGCTGGGTCTTACGCACGGTGCAGTCGGGATACCGCCTGCAGTTTGTTTCATTTCCTCCTCCCCGCCCCCCTTCCTCGTCCCTCTTCAGGGACCCCTCTCACGAGCAATTCCTTCGGCAGGAGGTGCAGACGCTCCTCGGCAAAGGAGCTATAGAGGCGGTGCCGGAGAACGAGAAAGGCAAGGGGTTTTATTCCCGCTACTTCCTGATCCCCAAGGCCAAGGGGGGCCTCAGGCCTATCCTCGACCTGCGAGAGCTCAACAAGTACCTGGTGAAGTTGAAGTTCCGCATGGTATCCTTGGGGACCATTATCCCATCCCTGGATCCGGGAGACTGGTACGCCGCCCTCGACATGCAGGACGCGTATTTTCACATTGCCATCTGGCCACGTCACAGACGTTTCCTTCGCTTCGTTGTGGGGTCTCTTCATTATCAATTTGCAGTCCTCCCATTTGGCTTGTCCACGGCCCCGAGGGTGTTTACGAAATGCATGGCAGTTGTGGTGGCGCAGCTTCGGCGCAGTCGTATCCACGTGTTTCCGTATCTGGACGATTGGTTGATTCGGGGCACGTCGGAACAACAAGTCTGCAGCCATGTCCGCGTGATCACCGACATGTTCGCCACTCTGGGCCTCTTGGTAAACACAGACAAGTCCACCCTGGTTCCCACACAAAGGGTGGAATTCATCGGGGCCGTCCTGGACGCCACTGTAGGCAGGGCCTTGCTGCCATTGCAGCGGTTCCAGGCCTTGTCGGCGATCGTGCAACGGCTGCGGACAGACCCCTTAACGTCAGTGAGGACATGTCTAACCCTGTTAGGCCACATGGCGGCTTGTACTTTTGTGACCGACTACGCTCGGCTCCGCATGAGGCCTCTCCAGTTGTGGCTCATCAGTCATTACAGGCCGACAAGACAGCCGCTAGATATGTTAATCACAATCCCCCAGAGGGTATTAGATTCCCTCGGCTGGTGGCTAGACCAGTCGGTGTTATGTGCGGGTCTCCCCTTCCACCCACCTCAGCCCTCGGTGTCCCTAACAACGGATGCCTCAGATCTCGGCTGGGGGGCCCACCTAGGGACCCTGAGGACGCAGGGCCTGTGGTCCCAGGAGGAGGTGGGGCTACACATCAACATGCGGGAGTTGAGAGCGGTCCGTCTTGCTTGTCAAACGTTCTGTCATCAGCTTCAGGGTCGCTGTGTCGCGGTGTTCACCGACAACACGACGACCATGTATTATATCAACAAGCAGGGCGGCACCAGATCCTCCTCCCTGTGCCACGAGGCGATACGACTCTGGGACTTTTGTGTAGCCCACTCCATTCACCTCATGGCTTCCTTCCTCCCCGGAGTACGGAACACGCTGGCGGATCGATTGAGCAGATCCTTCCTGTCCCACGAGTGGTCCCTTCGCCCAGACGTCGCCCTCTTCATCTTCCGGAGGTGGGGTTATCCCCGTGTGGACCTCTTCGCGTCCAAGGGAAACAGGAAGTGCCAAGCGTTCTGCTCCTTTCAGGGCAGGGAGCCCGGGTCGATAGCGGATGCCTTCCTCATCCAGTGGTCGACCCACCTGTACTATGCGTTTCCCCCATTCCCTTTGGTCCACAGGGTCCTTCTGAAGGTGCGCAGGGACAGGGCTCACGTGATCATGGTAGCCCCGGCATGGCCCAGACAGCACTGGTACTCCATGCTGCTGGACCTGACCATAGCCGACCCAGTTCCCCTGCCCCTTCATCCGGACCTGATTACCCAGGAGCACGGGACCCTCTGTCACCCGGACCTGCAGTCGCTGCACCTAGCGGCGTGGCTCCTGCGTGGCTGACTGGCTCTGAGCTGCGCTGTTCCACGCCGGTGAGGGAGGTGCTCTTGGGCAGCAGGAAGCCGTCCACAAGAGCGACATATTTGGCCAAATGGAAGCGCTTCTCCTGTTGGTGCGTGGAGAGAAATCTCCGCCCTATTGGAGTTTCGGTAGCCGACATCTTAGACTACATTTGGTCCCTCAAAGGGCAAAGTCTGGCCATATCGTCGTTGCGAGTCCACCTAGCAGCTATCTCCACCTTTCACCCGGGTGCGGATGGTCGCTCTGTTTTTTCTCACCCGACGGTGTCTAGATTCCTTAAGGGGCTGGAACGTTTATACCCTAACGTCCGTCCCCCTGCTTCAACCTGGGATCTTAACCTGGTGTTGTCCCGGCTCATGGGGCCCCCCTTTGAGCCGTTAGCTACTTGCTCCCTGCTTTACCTCTCTTGGAAGACGGCCTTTCTAGTAGCTATCACCTCAGCTAGACGGGTGTCGGAACTCCGGGCTCTTGTGGTAGACCCCCCATATACGGTCTTCCACAAGGACAAGGTGCAGCTGAGACCACACCCTGCTTTTCTCCCCAAGGTGGTCTCAGCCTTCCACGTCAACCAAGAGATATTCCTCCCGGTTTTTTTCCCGAAACCTCACTCCTCAGGCAGGGAGCAGCAGCTCCACTCGCTTGATGTCCGTAGGGCTCTCGCGTTCTACGTGGAGAGGACCAAGCCCTTCCGCAAATCCCCCCAGCTTTTCGTGGCAGTAGCGGACCGCATGAAAGGGCTTCCTATCTCCTCCCAGAGGTTGTCCTCTTGGGTAACGTCCTGCATCAGGACCTGCTATGACTTGGCCCATGTCCCTACGGGCCGTGTGACTGCGCATTCTACCAGGGCGCAGGCGTCGTCGCTGGCTTTCCTCGCCCGTGTGCCCATCCAGGAAATCTGTCGGGCAGCGACCTGGTCATCGGTCCACACCTTTGCTTCCCACTACGCCCTGGTCCAGCAGTCAAGAGAGGATGCGGCCTTCGGATCTGCAGTGCTCCATGCCGCGACTTCTCGCTCCGACCCCACCGCCTAGGTATGGCTTGGGATTCACCTAACTGGAATGGATGTGAGCAATCACTCGAAGAAGAAAAGACGGTTACTCACCTTTGTAACTGTTGTTCTTCGAGATGTGTTGCTCACATCCATTCCACACCCGCCCTCCTTCCCCACTGTCGGAGTAGCCGGCAAGAAGGAACCGAGGAGCGGGTGGGCCGGCAGAGATATATATTGGGCGCCATGGCGGCGCCACTCCAGGGGGCGACCTGCCGGCCCACTGGAGTTGCTAGGGTAAAAAGTTTCCGACGAACGTGCACGCGCGGCGCGCACACCTAACTGGAATGGATGTGAGCAACACATCTTGAAGAACAACAGTTACAAAGGTGAGTAACCGTCTTATCCTACAAGTCCACTCAGTCCTACTTCTTGTTCAGGCAATCACTAACACGAAAAAATTTGTTTACATTTACAGGAGATAATGCTGCCCGCTTCTTACTTATAATGTCACCTGAAAGTGAGAACAGATGTTTTCATGGCACTGTTGTATCTGGTGTTGGAAGGCATTTACATGTCACATATGCTAAACATTTTTATGCCCCTTTATGCTTCGACCACCATTCCCGAGGACGTGCTTCAAACAGGGTTCAAAAAAGAACTAGATAAATTCATAGAGGATAGGCCCATCAATGTCTATTAGCCAGGATGGACAGCGATGGTGTCCTTAGCCTCTGTTTGCCACTAGGGTGACCAGACAGCAAGTGTGAAAAATCGGGACAGGGGGTGGGTGGTAATAGGAGCCTATGTAAGAAAGACCCAAAAATCAGGACTGTCCTTATAAAATCAGGACATTTGGTCACTCTAGGTTGCCAGAAGCTGGGAATGGGTGACGGGATGGATCACTTTATGATCACCTGTGCTGTTCATTCCTTCTGGGGCACCTGGCTTTGGCCACTGTCGGAAGACAAAATGCTGGGCTAGATGGACCTTTGGTCTGACCCAGTGTGGCTGTTCTTATGTTCAGATCCATCACACAGATATCTGCCACTTGAACTCATAGAGTATTTAATAGCAGTAGTAGATTGTCCTCCTCTGTATGGATCTTCCCTGGAGAGGAATGAAACACATACTTAGTTAGGTTCCATGTTTGTATATAAAGCCTTTTACCATGTACATAGCAATCATATTAGGAAATTACATTGGGCACTTTACATTTAGTTTAAAACATGAATATGTAATTCAAAACTATTTGCCATTTGAACATTTAAGACATAAAGGTTTAACACATTTCCAGCTTAGCCACATTTTTCCTAGAAGTTTTTTTGAATGAAGTTTTTAGAGAAATTATAAAATTCACTTCAATGAGGACATTTCTAGAATTTTTTGCCTAGGTTTACCTAGAAGTTTTTCTTGGGAGGGCAAAAAAAAAAAGGCCTCTTTACATCTTGATTTTTTGCTCTGATAACACAGTCCTACATTCTTTTTCACAATCAGATGTTTTCCTAAATAATGAATGTTTTACATGATTTGTTTGCTTGAGATAAGGATTACATTTCTACCAAATTGGTATTTTTATATAAGAGGGGAGGTGTCCTGGTCTAGATAAGTCACTTTTAGGGCTATAAGCTTGGTTTTATGGCTGAGGAGGGCTATTTTTCTGACATTTGGTGGTCTCTGAGGTGACAGAAAGCAGAAGCTCCTGCAATTCTTTTGGTCAGCTTGAACATTTTATAACATAGATTCATAGACTCTTAGACTGGAAGGGACCTCGAGGGGTCATCGAGTCCAGTCCCCTGCCGTCATGGCAGGACCAAATACTGTCTAGACCATCCCAGATAGACATTTATCTAACCTTCTCTTAAATAACTCCAGAAATGGAGATTCCACAACCTCGCTAGGCAATTTATTCCAGTGTTTAACTACCCTGACAGTTAGGAACTTTTTCCTAATGTCCAACCTAAATCTCTCTTGCTGCAGTTTAAGCCCATTGCTTCTTGTTCTCTCCTTAGAGGCTAAGGTGAACAAGTTTTCTCCCTCATCCTGATGACACCCTTTTAGATACCTGAAAACTGCTATCATGTCCCCTCTCAGTCTTCTCTTTTCCAGACTAAGCAAACCCAATTCTTTTAGCCTTCCTTCGTAGGTCATGTTCTCAAGATCTTTAATCATTCTTGTTGCTCTTCTCTGGACCCTCTCAGTTTCTCCACATCTTTGTTGAAATGCGGTGCCCGGAACTGGACACAATACTCCAGTTGAGGCCTAACCAGCGCAGAGTAGAGCGGAAGAATGACTTCTCGTGTCTTGCTCACAACACACCTGTTAATGCACCGCAGAATCACATTTGCTTTTTTTGCAACAGCATCACACTGTTGACTCATATTTAGCTTGTGGTCCACTATAACCCCTAGATCCCTTTCTGCTGTACTCCTTCCTAGACAGTCTCTTCCCATTCTGTATGCTTGAAACTGATTGTTCCTTCCTAAGTGGAGCACTTTGCATTTGTCTTTATTAAACTTCATCCAGTTTACCACAGACCATTTCTCCAATTTGTCCAGATCATTTTGAATTATGACCCTGTCCTCCAAAGCAGTTGCAATCCCTCCCAGTTTGGTGGTATCTGCAAACTTAAGTGTACTTTCTATGCCAACATCTAAGTCATTGATGAAGATATTGAACAGAGCCGGTCCCAAAACAGATCCTTACGCAACCCCACTTGTTATACCTTTCCAGCAGAATTGGGAACCATTAACAACTACATTAACAACCATTAACAACATACATACACAGATATTGTTATATTGTTATGTTTTCAAGCATCTTGGCTATATTTTACTATTTGGTAAAGTCCCAGCAAGTTTGATTTATTAATGGATAGAATCATAGAATATCAGGGTTGGAACAGACCTCAGGAGGTCATCTAGTCCAACCCCCTGCTCAAAGCAGGACCAATTCCCAACTAAATCATCCCAGCCAGGGCTTTGTCAAGCCTGACCTTAAAAACCTAAGGAAGGAGATTCCACCACCTCCCTAGGTAACTCATTCCAGTGCTTCACCACTCTCTGAGTGAAAAAGTTTTTCCTAATATCCAACCTAAATCTCCCCCACTGCAACTTGAGACCATTACTTCTTGTTCTGTCATCAGGTACCACTGAGAACAGTCTAGCTCCATCCTCTTTGGAACCCCCTTTCAGGTAGCTGAAAGCAGCTATCAAATCCCCCCTCATTCTTCTCTTCTGCAGACTAAACAATCCCAGTTCCCTCAGCCTCTCCTCATAAGTCATGTGCTCCAGACCCCTAATCATTTTTGTTGCCCTCAACTGGACTCTTTCCAATTTTCCACATCCTTCTTGTAGTGTGGGGCCCAAAACTGGACACAGTACTCCAGATGAGGCCTCACCAATGTCGAAAGAGGGGAATAATCACATCCCTTGATCTGTAGGCAATGCCCCTACTTATACAGCCCAAAATGCCTTTAGCCTTCTTGGCAACAAGGGCACACTGTTGACTCATATCCGCTTCTGGATGCAGTGTTTTTTGTAGCTGTGTTATTAAGAGAGATTAGAGAGACAAGGTTGGTGAGATGTCTCTCTGAAGAAGAGCTCTGGGTAAGCTCAAATCTTGTCTCTCTCACCACTAGAAGATGGTCCAATAAAAGATACTGCCTCACTTACGTTCTATCTATAATTTATTAATATATTTTTGCATCAATATTGAGGTCAGTCCCCCACAGTATGGAAGCCTACAGTTCCTTTTTATAGTTGGTCACTTTTCATACCATGACCGCACTTTAAGGTCTATCTGAAACTTAAGAAAGCTGCATATTAAGTTTGCTGCATGTGGAGAGCATATTATTCTTGTGCTCGGAGACTTGCATGGTCTTCAGATTAGTTTCTGAATGGAATTTATAGCATTTTGACCTACAAAGCCCTACATATTTTGGGCTCTTGCAATCAGAAATATTGCTTCTCTGGGTGAAGCTGTGTTGTCAGCCGAGACATTTGAGCATAGAGTCCTCTGATTTAAGAGGGGATGGAGGTGTTCCTGGCAGCTTGTCTACCATAAGGAATCCTCAGCTATGGATCTCTGTTCTCCTTCTTCTCTTTGCTCTCTCAAGGCCTGGATCTGTTAATCTTCAGAAGATGCTTCAAGGCATATTTGTTCTTTCAGGATTTTCCAGGAAGTGGTGGGAGGGATTTGGGATATATTTTGGGGGATTTTTGTGTGGTTATGTTATGGGTTTATGTGCCGATGATTGTGGACATATCAGGTTATAACTTTTAACGTTATTACATGGGCTATATTGTATTGCAGCTTTCTATTTTTGCTGTTTTAAATCCTTGTATATGGCCTCAGGTTTGGATAGGAGTTTTAATTAAATAAACATGATGACTGTAAAGTGATGTTTTATTAATTACAACATAAAATGCAAATCAACTGTGATACTTAGTCAATCAGGTGCAAATAACATATGTATATTGCTTCCTTAAGGGTACTGTTCCAAAAATCAGATTGACCCGTGTGAAAGTAGTCTTGGCCTTCTCTAGAAAGTTTATTCAATTATTGTGTCTCATACGTAAAAATTCCATTGGAATACAGTAGGTTGTTGAATAAAAGAGACTAATAGGTATATTTTATATGAAGAGCAGAAGCCCTGCAGAGAAGAGGTTCAAACTCCAGTCATTTTTAACAAGATAGTATTTTCATTCAGGAAATGAAGCATAAGATGAGTTAATTCTGTATTTTGTTCAAACTACTACATTTTTCTAGGAGACACAGAATAGGGGAAGAGGGTACAAGGTAGCCAGTGGTTCTTGATAAAAATAAATCATGCTCTTGAAAGCAGTAATTTGAAAGAAAGTTGTAAAATAAGCTGTTTGTTTCTTCCTCATTCCTCTTTCTCCGCCCTCCACCCCATATCTATAAATATTGTTTGTATTACAGGCAGATATCTGGTCATTAGGCATAACAGCCATAGAACTTGCAAAAGGAAAGCCACCGCATTCAGCATTGCATCCGATGAAGGTTTTATTCCTCATCCCAAAGAACAATCCACCGACACTGGACGGAAACTACAGTAAACCCCTCAAAGAATTTGTTGAGGCCTGCTTGAACAAGGAGCCAAGCTTCGTGAGTTTTACAAATATATTCTGTTTTTCATACAAATATCAACATGTAGTAAAGCATTTAAGTGTTTTGCATGAATTTCTTGTAAGGAGCTTTTTACACCAAGAGATTTTAGAATAGAAATCTACTGCATGGGGAGTCAGGACAAGATTTAAAAGGAAATTCATTTTTATTTAAAGCTGAATTACATTTCATAGTGATAACTGACTGCTAGCTAAAGCAATGAAGATTTTGTAGTTTAAAATGTATATGAATTCCTCCAAAAAGGCCTAAATTGGGAATATAGCCGTTATGTAGAGATTTTTTTTTCCTTTTTGGTCCAGGTATACTAAAAAGGACTTTCAGCATGAAGAAAACTTTTAGATAAATTAAATTGACAGCCTCAAAGTACAGTACTTCTAACATTTTTTTAATAATATGTTTTACTACGCACTAGAGTGCTGTTTCTTTAAAAGTGAACTGAAAAACTTACGTGGCAAGCTCTTAGTTCTTTTTCTCATGTGCTAGTTGGTGATATCACCTGAACACAAAATTGCCGCGATCTCTGTTCCCTGCAATGCTTTGAGTGTTTTTTTAATATGTTCAGGCTTGAGTATATATTGACAGTGCATTAATGTGCCACACACTAACTGTCCATATGGACCTTGTTACCGTACAGCAAATGGGAGTAAATTAGAACATACTAGGGAAGTTTTCATGTGCACAGGAGGGTCCACATGAACAATTAGTGTCTTGCATGCTAATATGCTGTAGCTTTACACCTCATCTTGCTGCACACTAAATATTCATTTAGACTGATTGTGTGACATTACAATAATTTGTGTGCAATATAAATTGGCTTGCAACTAGAGTAAAACTTGCACACAGAAGACTTTATAGGTGTTCAGTTCTGCCCGGTGCTGTTTATGTCCTCTGAAAACGTGAGAGCTTAATTCCCAAAATTTAGAATGCAGAGGTCCCATTATATACACATTAAAACAAGGTTAGGATTACTAAACAAAACACCCCCAGCCCCCAAATACACACAAATATTGGCATGCCATATTTCAAACAGATCTGATTGTCTCAATTTTAGAATACTTGGTAAAACTGACTTGACACTGGCATGGTGCTCAACCTCTCAGTGTTGTCTGTGTGACCGTGCACCTCATATTCATCAATAGTGATATCATTTATTATATGATTATGACATAATTATGATGAATCTTGTATAAAATATTTCACGTGAGTTATCTGTGAAAAAGTTATGATTTGCTGAATATAATTATCCTACTTGTGTGCACGTATCATTTTTTATATCTTAAGTTATGAATAGTGACTATGTATCTGTATTTCAAATGTGGTTACAACTGGATGACAGCCACCAGGCAAGATGCTTCCAGTCTAGACAACTGATTGTGAAGGGCCTATTTAAGGTAATGGGCCATTAAGGGAAACAACGGGCCTTAGGAGAAGCTTATCCCCCACCTGGTGAGCCTTCCTGGCAATGCTGCAGACAATCTGTGGATAATGGTTGCTCTGACTTATCAGGAACACGCGAGGGCATGTGACCAGATCACATGATACTAATCTCCATTTTGGTACCTGTATTTTTCCTCAAACTGGGCTGGGAATTTAGCTCAGAACAAAGGGTTCCCGCCATACAGAGAAACTGTATAAGATGGAGAGTGACGTCATGATTTTTCTTCACTGCCCGACAACTCAACACCTGAAAGAAGCTGTGGAAGACAAAGGACTTGGAATGGGGGAGGGGAACCTAAGCTGCAAGGCAGATGCAGGTTGTGCCTTAAGAATCTGCATACCTGCTTGTATCATCAGTCAGGGTGAGATATTGCTAATTCAAACCCCATCTCTCTAATATATTAGACTTAGCCTGTGTTCTGTTTATTTTCTAGGTAATCTATCACTTATAATCACTTAATATCTATCTTTCTGTAGTTAATAAACTTGTTTTATGTTTTATCTTAACCAGTGTTTTGAGTGAAATGTTTGGGAAAATTCTCAGCTTGGTTAACGCAGGCTTGTTGCATATCTTCCCCACATCGGAGCGGGGCGGGAGCGAATTATGTTAATGAGCTTGCGCTGTATAGATCCCTGTGCAGTGCAAGATGGTATAATTCTGGGCTTATACTCGAGTAGGGGTGCAAGACTGGGGAGCTGGGAAATTGGCTAGTGTCTCCTGTTTTTTCATAAGTGGCTTAGGTAAAGCACTGTGGTAACTCCCTTGCGGGTGTGGTGCCACCGGCTATTGCGTTGGGTGATAACAGAGCTTGGAGAGGCTGGCTGAGTCACCAGCAGAGCGGTGTAAAAGAGGCCAATCCAACTGATTTATTATGGGGCACAGTGGTTCCAATGGCTCCCAGACTGCACCCTGGGGATGACAACGCATCACATTTTGCATTTGAGTTCTTGCACTCAGCAGCACTGCATAGCATAGAACCATGTAACATTCAAGTCCATTGTGTGTTTGAAGGAGTTGTATCTCTTAAATCCCTTGATCAGGTGACCCCACATTTGCACCAGTATGCTCAAGTCTTTCTATTTGCAAAGCAATTTCTAGGCCTACCTAGCTTTGCATGTGTGGTTCAGAGCACTTTAATTAAAAGCAGGTAATTTGTGTGTGGAGAAAGGGGTGTTTGTCTAGGGAGCCCCCTGACCAAATTTGTACTGCAGAGTACCTGTGTTTATCTTTAACAGTGGAGTCACTAACTTGTCCTCCTAATGGTCTCTGTAGGACAAAGCAGAAGTTTAGTGTTAAGAAAATATTTGTTTAAATGGTTGTCATTGTAAAATGATTTAGGAAAATACTGGCCAAAATTTTTTTTACATATGTATGCTCACTTTCAAATTTGGGACTGTATGTGAATGTTATTTTTAAGTTCAGAATAGTCGACTCTCAGTGCAGAGCACATTATATTGGAGAAAATCTGATTTAGTTAAATCTTAGCAGAAAAGTAGGAGGTGTTTTTTTTTTTTTTAATGTAAACGTTTTATTTGTCAGTCAGCAATGGTTTCGTTCCTTGTTTACCAGTTTACCTGCCTTTGGTTTGATTTTTTTCCCTAATTTTAGCTCTGCTAAAATATTCTGACACTATGTATCAGCTCAAATTTTGGATTTGGAATGGTAGAGTCTGTAGTGTGTGTGTGTGAGAGAGAGAGAGAGAGAGAGGGAATCTTCAGATGCTCCTTTTCCCAGATCTAATGCGAATTATTATAAAGTTCTTGAAATGATTTCAGAAAGGAAAACATCTTTTTGTAAATGTAAGATTCAGGAAAGGAAAGTATCAAGAAGTTAATAACCAAAGTTCAAACTAGTGTAGAGTAGATACGTAACTAAATCAAAAGAAAATTCTGAAAGAAAAAAATCTAAAATATTAATGGCAAAGTTAATGATTATTAAAGTTGATATACTGAAAATTCTATTTAATTTTTGCTAAAAATTGATGAGACCATATAGGAGCAGATGCAGTAGTTTGAAAATCGGAATACTATTTTCAGTACAATTTTGTGAAAACTCAGACCAAGTAAAATGTTTGACCATTTTAATTAAAATGAAACTTATTGCTTACCCAGTGCTGTCTGGTTTTATCTCTTTTGTAATGGAATCTTTTCTCATATTTAAACTCTTGTATTAAGTCTAACAAGGATCTTGCATTTGTGGTAGAAACAAGCCTGTGAACAAACTGCTTACATGAAAATAGTCAAGGAAAAATTATTTATCTGTTTGACAGCTGAATTATCCAGTTAGTGGCAGGCATAATAAGGGTCATGTGTGGACCTGTTATCTTTATTTAGATTGTAGTGAAGGTATTGGAAATGTAAAGATTTTACTCTGAATATGCCATTTTGCCTATTTTCCAGCACGTACATCTGTGTGTCCAGTGTGACAAGGGGGGAATTACCGTAACTCACAAAAACAGACCAATAGGCAGTGACTCAGCAAAGGAGCTTTCAGTCAAAACTGATATCTTGGCTGGCGTCAGCTCTTTGCCAGTCCTTTGGGCTTTGGCTTTGTTTAGGGCAGTACTGTGTATCCTGTTTAGTTACTTTGCCTTCTTCCTGGTAGGTTCTCCAGTATTCCATAGTGATTCCTTGGGTTGCTTGTTTTTTCCCCTGAAGCCCCTTTGCTTTGTGTTCATATTGTTTCTTCAAGCCCCCAGGCAGCTTGTACTCTGATTCTTCTAGAATATGTTAAAGATGACTGCTTAGTGTCTTTGTGATACAGGTGTTTTAACAGCCTCTGTGAGTTTTCTTTCTCAGAGACAGTATTAACTCTGATGTTTCTTGAATTCTCATAGTGCAAAGCTGTGTGGTTCCCTGTTGACCCAGTAGTTCTGTTAACACCTATTATCTTGTTTCTTCATTCTTCATCTTTAACTTACCCCAACACTTTCTTTGAGGCATCTCCGAGCCCTAGAGACATTACCCCACTTTCACTGGATGAGAATGAGTGTTCTTCTTTGAATATGTCAGTATAGACGTGTCAGTCAGATGATGTTGTTGTCTGTATAGAGGACATAAACAGGGAAATGGCCATGGTTCTTCCCAGTTCCCTCTTAACGCTCTGTGGCAGTGAGATGGAACCCAGCAAGTGACTGACCAATTAGTTTTCAGAGACCTTTAATCCAGGATTTTTCAACCTATTTGAAGAAGAAGAAAAGTAT
Organism: Gopherus flavomarginatus; assembly: GCF_025201925.1. Taxonomy (NCBI): domain Eukaryota; kingdom Metazoa; phylum Chordata; order Testudines; family Testudinidae; genus Gopherus; species Gopherus flavomarginatus. Next base: position 271,717,706 of record NC_066617.1, read on the forward strand.
TTGATCCACAACTCTCCTTCCCACCTCCACGTTCAGCCGGGTTTGGTGCTTCACACCAACCAGCACACCTTGTAGTGGAGTCCAAACTCTGAGTTCAAACTCTGCATGTCCTGCAATGGGCTGATCTCTGTTAAGGATGACACAGTCAATGCCTTTTCTGCCTAGGAGAGAGTCACATCTTGGTTAAGCCAGATCTTTGTATGCAAGTCCTTCTCCTCCAGGACGTGCACGGTAAGTCCAGAGATGCTATGCACAAGATGCATTTATTTGAGCAGTTCATACGGGTCACTTCGGATCCAGAAGTGACTGTTAGAATCAGCATCAACTAGCATCAGCCAGCACTCCCTTGAGCACTCATCACACTCTGGGATCAAACAGTGGAATGGTGAAAAAAGCACTGGCAGAGTCGGCACCAACAATGTAGATTCTGGCCATCTCAACATTGGCAAAGTCCCCAGCTGGACCAACAGTCTCCACGTCAACAGTCCTGGCATAGATTACCTTGGCCGCAATAGTTTGGTGCTGATGACTCTGGCTCCTGTATGGCTGATGCTTTGATGGCAAAGGCCATTAGTATGAGTCTCTTGGCTGTGGGCATTGAGATTATCACATGGCATACTGGTCATGACAGAGGACTTGCCTTTTGACGGAATTGTCCTCTTCAGCCAGAGAACAGATGAAGTGCACTTTTCCCTCAAGGGTTACCTTAAAGTCCCTGGGAATTTATAAACCAACTCCTAAAAGAAACCTTATGTATATCAACCCCAACTAAGGCAGAAGACACCCTTCTTATGTATTTACCCTGCCTGGAGATTTGACTGATATGTGACAGAACCCAGGAGAAGTTTGCAGCAAGTCTAGAATATTCCCTCTACATAGTCTAGCAGCAGAGTCTTCTCATGAACTATGAAAGATTGTCTTATCCCATCACAGATGATGATGTTCATAGAAGTCCTAATTGACTCTGATTCAGAGAGAACCTAGCCTTCTCAAGGACAGATTTCTGTCAATGTGATTGCTAGTGTTCAGGATAAAAGCAAACTTGACTGTGATGATGCAGATGTGTCTGGTGCTACTGGGTCATAGGTTGACATCCACATATCTGATGCTGTTTCCCAGACTTCATCTGTGAGTGTATCAACTCGCTGCTGCTCCTGCCAGCGGGGAAAGGAGCAAAACTCCCAGCCCCCAGCTCCTCTGGCGGCTTTACTGAGCCAGAGTGACGCACTCACAGATGAAGTCTGGGAAACAGCATCAGATATGTGGATGGGAGGGGCAGCAGGGAAAGGAGCAGAACTCTGGAGACAGGGCTGGTGGGGGGCGGGTGGAGGGCAAGGCCAGAGGTAGGGGCAGCAGCTGGAGGAGCTGCTGGCATTCTGCTCCTTTCCCCTCTGCCCCTCCCAGCAGGGAAAGGAGCAGAACCCCCAGCCCTTTCCTCCGGCTGGGCTGCTGTTGTGTCTTTCCGGTACACCATACCAGCTATAAATAGCTTGCTGGCACAGAATGCCAGCCTACTTGTGCTGCTGGTGATCAGTTGTTGTGAAGGTAGGACAAGAAGTAATTAGCTTGTAAAGGAGGTATAGGTTAGATATTAGGAAAAACTTTCTAACTTTAAGAATAGTTAAGCACTGAAATAACCTTCAACCCTGTCATTAGATGTTTTGAAGAACAGATTAGACAAACTCATGTCACGAATGGTTGTAGGTATGCTTGGTGCTGGTCTGGACTAGATAACCTCTTTAGGTCCCTTCCACTCTACGTTTCTGTGTTTAGTATTAAGCCATCAAAGTTTCTGATTATATTATTTGTCATGAGTTTTCCTCTTTCGTTTTTCAAATCACGATATGTGAGTCATCTCAACTGTTTCAAATATAGAGAAAAAAAGTTAGACTGTAGCTTACAATTAATTTTTATTTTTAAGAGACCAACAGCAAAGGAGCTCTTGAAACACAAATTCATAATACGAAATGCAAAGAAAACATCCTTCCTGGCAGAACTCATTGATAGGCACAAGAGGTGGAAGTCTGAACAGAGCCATGATGACTCCAGCTCTGAAGAATCGGATGCGTAAGTTTGTTGAATCTATAACATAATTGTAAACACAGGAATAGAGGAGGAGAATTTTCTCAAGTAGTTGTGTATCATCTTGTCTAGTTAGCTGATGTTCTTTATTTAAAAAATGTTGGGCTAACCAGGCATGTGAAGTTAAAAACTTAATTGAAATGTTTTGAGGGCTTTCAAGCCCAGAAAGGTGAAAGAAGACTAATTATAAACTATTTAATTTTTGTGTCGAGGAAGGGTGTGTTTTGTAATATTTCATGCTGCAAACAGTTTGCTCCATCTGGTCTGGCATCTCAAACTGTTAGTTTCAGTCATACAGTGCTCAGCACACACACTTTTTTCTGTCATACTAGAAAGTACAAAAAATAAATTATCTTCATGACTAAATTAAACCAACTCTCTTAACCTGAAGTTAAGATTGAGAGTACGTATCAGCAACTGAAAGCTAAAGAATGTGCAAGTACATTTCTGGTGTTTTAAAAATCAAGAAGAAACCAAGAAGATAAACGGGACTTGTAAAGAACAAAAAATTAGGGTTTGCTCTCTTACGCTTCTTTGATGATCTTGTCTAAAGAGGTCCTAAAAGTAAATTTAAAAAGGGGGAGCGGTGCTCTTCTGTTTGTTTCTTATCTTAGCAATAGTAGGAATATCAAGTCTGATCTTTCTTGGTTGTGCTGAATGATTTGTTAGGGATCTTTGGGACGTGGTTTGCACTTCCCCAGATGTTATTTTGATGGATGCTCAGTTTTAAAGTATGGACGTTCACAATTAAGGCTTCCAAATACTGGCAACAAGGTTATTAGGGCTGTAGGAATTGATATACTTAAGGTCATGATGGTGAAGGGAAATCTGTTTCTTCACTCTGAGGCATAGAAAGAGAAGGAGGGGGATCATTTTCTGCTGTCTTAACTTTTAGAAACGCCTTCAGGAAATATGCCTTTCGGAGAGACTTCCTTTCCTTAGGGAGAACTGGAGAAAATTGGGTTGGCTCGGCTCATGAACAGAGAGTATTAATAGTTGCTCCTGGTGGCACTACAGGTACATCCACTGAAGCCACGAAAGATGTTAGAGGGGAACTCATGGAGAATAAATTTTCTACTGGTACTGCTGTGAAGATGTTCAGGTGCTGTTACGATGAGCGTAGAATAAGAACCTGAACAGATTAAAGTACACCTCTACCCTGATGTAACGCCACCCGATATAACACGAATTTGGATATAACGCAGTAAAACAGTGCTCTAGGGGGACTGCGTGCTCCAGCAGATCAAATCAAGTTTGATATAACATAGTTTCACCTATAGTACGGTAAGATTTTTTGGCTCCCAAGGAGAGCGTTATATCGAGGTAGAGGTGTACTACTAGTGCCTTCCTCCTTTTTGTGATTGGTGGAAAGGAGAAGATAATAGGTAACAGATAATTTGAGTTGAGAAATTCTGCCATTTGATGGGTACTTCTAAACAAATATATACTGAAAAAGCTAATTGTATTCAAGATTTTATAAAGAGAATAAAAATAGAGTGAAATCATTTAGTCAATCTCTCTGCGAGTGCAGGATTTTTCGATACTGTACACTTTCTCACATCTTGTTGAGTGTAAAGGTAAATGTCTCAAAATGTCTTTAATCTGTCTGCATGGTCAAATACTTGGCAGGATTCTAATACCAAAGTCCTTAATCGTTGGATATCTGGCATTCAGAGCATGCTCATGAAAGTTCAGCTGATTGGTCTGGGCATCTCGTTGGCATGACTGACTTGAGAATACTCAGCGCTATATTTGATGGTCAGCTACAAACACCTTTCTCATGGAGGCCAGTACAAACAATATAAAGTCACACTGAAATCAAAGTTGAAAGCATGTCAGGTTGACCACAGCAACTGGAAAGCAACAGCCCACGATAGAGCAAGGTGGCAGCAGATTTGTCATGTCACTGTTAACAGCTTTGAAGCAATGTGTATTAACACCTTATTTGAAAAACATGAACAGTGCAAAGCAAGGATACAATATCTTGTAATTATCATGAACAGTCTCTTCTCTTTCCCACATGTAACTGTATTTGTGGTTCTCTGACCTGTTCAATATCTTGTTTTTTTTCCTATTGTTCAATGTGTGGTTCCAGGTCTCATTTACTGCATACTATTCAAACCCTATTCTGAAGACAAAATTTCCTCACGGGCAGTGACAGGGTGGGACTCACCACCTCGGCACCTCCTGGGGTTGTGCTGAGAATTGGCTCAAGGTTGCTGGTGCCCCTTCCTCTAGTGGTGCCTTACCACCATCACTTCTGCTCCACCTCTAAGACCCACGTTGCTCCCTGGACCACGGCATCCTCCTCTGGGCATGGCTGTGCCCCACTCTGCTTTCTCCCCCCTTCTGGGGGAATTGACTGTCTCTAGTTCATCCACTTGCTGCTGCGGCCCACTTAGCCTTTGGTCTAGTCCCTCTCCGCAAGGGGTAAACTGCAGTCCGAATACTGGCCATCCCCTCTGTGGCCCTTTTGGGATGCCACTGTGGCCTTTTTGGGACTACTTGTGGAAAACAGGCTACAGCTCTAAGGAACTGTGCAACCCCCGAAGAGGAGAAGATAACTCTCTTCCACAGCATCACTGGTGAGACCCCAGACATACAACTGTAAGGAGGAGCAGGGATCCGAGGTACAGAGACACCAGTGATCCACTTCGCAGCAAGCAGGTGCTTGGGGTGGACAATGGAAAGGGTCAGCATGTGTCTGGGTCTTTGGCGGCAATTCAGTGGTGGGTCCCTAAGTCACCGAATTGCTGCCGAAGAAGCGGCGGCGGTAAAGCTGCCACTGAAGTATCGCCAATCGCAGCTTTTTTTCCCCCACCGCTTGGGGTAGCAAAAACGCTGGAGCTGGCCCTACCTGGCATCAGCACCAAATGATTTTAAGGCCTTTCAGTACCTCTTTTTGAGGATAGTAGACACACTGGAGATTGAAATCTCTGACATTGCAGAGAAATTACACAAACTCTTTGAGGTGTTTTTCTGCAATGAGCCCAGCACGCATTGCCTTTCTGAGAAAGAAAGGGCTTCTGGACCCCTTGAAGGCACTATGGCAGGGTCTGCAGTGTCTGCCCATCGGTCTCTGGGTAGAGTTTAAGGTGTTTATGAACTATAAAATCCTAAATAAGAGATTGCCTCTCTTCCCATGCTGTATTACCACAACTGTAATCAGCAGAAACACTGAAGCTAGATCCCCTCATTATGAGAGAGCAGCTGGAAAGCCTTTCTCTGGGAGGGCTTTGAGACTCTGGAACTTGCTCCCTGCCTTGCTCCATAAGTTGCCTAATTTGGCAACTTTGGGGGCATGCTGCAAAAGATATCTGTTTTGAGACGGTTTTTAGAAAAGGCTGAGGATGTGTTTCCCAGATGACTAAGAGGCAGGAGCAACATTTCCTCTAGATTTCTTTTGTATTCAGTTGTGCATATCATATTTTCATCATGTTTAGATAGACCTTCGTCTCTCCAATCTATTCATTTAAATTGCCCAGTTTGTAATTAGTCACGGCATCTTCCATTCTGTTAAATATTGGGCTGAAGAGGTTTAAGATCACACCAAGTTACTTTAAATGTATCTTATATTCCTGTGCTGTACTGAGTAACAAGACTTATGACCATGCCACAGGTTAACTATTGAAATCAATGCTTTTTCTTATGGCACCAATATAAGTATCTTGGAATTCCCCAAAGATATCATCTGTGCAGGATTCTAACTCCTGGCTCCCAATTGCAAGACTGGTGGAACTCCCCTAGTTGTCTGCCTCCCCACAATCATTACCCATCTCTGCTGGCTCGAGCCCTGCTCCCGTCCCTCTCTGCCCCAGATCCAATCCCACTTCTTTTCTCTCCTCTCCCTCCCCCAGGAGGGATTTGCCTTCACAGCCTGGAGCATGTAAGAGGGTACGGACTGGGTACCCCTACCCCATCAGCAGCAACTGCGCAGGCCCCCTCTCCCTGCACTATAGCTCCCTGCCAGGCTGAGAGGAGCTGCCAAGTGTTGCAGCAGGAGGGCCTGGCAGGTGGAGTGGGACCCTATGCTGGCTGACTGGGCTCCCTCCCCGTCCACTCCTTACCCTCCCTGCTCTCAGGCTTTCTGTGGTGCGGAGAGGAGCCTCTGTGGGTTCCAGAAGGAGCTCCTGGGCCAATAGACAGAGCAGGACCCTATGTAGGTCCTACCAGCTGGGAGTGTCTGCCGCTCCCCCTGCAGCATATTAAGCTCTTTACCCTTTCTGCTGGTCCTGGGCTTTCTGTGGTGCAGAGAGGACCCACCCTAAGTTCCAACAAGAGGGCCTGGCAGGCAGCGTGCTGGTTGCACTGGGAGCCACCTGAGTTGCGCAGCCATTACCAGACTGCTGTGCAGCTTAAAGGGAGCATTGGCTTGGTGGTTGGCTGAGTTACTGTGGAACTGATGATTTTAACGCAGCTGAGATTTAATTTAATTGTATTGATTATATAATTGTTAAGGGCATCTAGACCGTTAGAGAGGCATATTTATTATTTTAAATTTAAATAAATAAATAAGACGTTGACTTGTTCTTATCTGGGTTCTCTGCATAGCCTACTACAATGCTAAATGAGCACTGACTGAATTTGTGTGTTCAAACTTCCCCAAAACTTTGCCAACTTTACTGTAATTTGGAGCCCTCTGCTGGCATCTGTTATACTGCTAAAAAGTAATATCATTGGTGTGATTCAGCTTGGGAAATCATTGTCAGAGGTAGTAAATGAATGCATGTCTTTCTCTATAATCTTTATTTAATATACAGAAAAACATCTTCAATATTTAAACAAAATCTTTACTTAAGACCCAACCTAATCATTCTTACCACATTGCCTTGTTTTCACTGGCCTGAGAAGCATGGTGTTCTAAATTCACTCTCAAATCTGAAGGTTTTAAGCTTTTTTTGGCATTACTAAATCAATATTACTAACGTAGTAAAGGAAAAATTCTGAAATGTCTTAGTATTTTTTTTAAAGTGAAACCGATGGCCAGGCCACAGGTGGTCGCGATTCAGGGGACTGGATCTTTACAATCAGAGAAAAAGACCCCAAGAATGTAGAGAATGGAGCAGCCCAGCCACAGAAACTAGAAAGTAATAAGGTACTGTATTAATGTTTAATGCTAAAAACAATACTAGAAAGATATACCTCCTAATCATGCTAATCTAGTTCAGTCATCCAACATTTTTTCAGATTTTGTTTCACTTAAGATACTCCTTTGACAGTTTAAATATTCAAAAATCTGCAAAAAGTGTTTTAAAATCATGTAGATTACAGTTGTTGCTTATATTGAACAGCTCTTATCAATATGATTTCATCCTGAAATACCTTTTCACTCTTACAGTTTGATTTTTTGTAAATATGTGTGATGTTGTTTTTAAATGTTTTATTATGGTTGACTTAGCATTTTGTATCTGCATGTGTCAAGACAATGGGCGTAGGATCAGAGTTTTCTCATTTTTAGTAAGCTTCACTGTACATTCTTGGAGAAACATTGTTATGTAATGTACTTTTGTCATACAAAATCCTACTCTTTAATTATTCTTCATATTGAATTCACACCCACACATAATGTAATCACTTTACACGTACTTTGATAGATGATATTAAAACGTAATGTACTACATGAATTAGTTCATATGTATGCATGTTTACATATCCATTTTTGTGTTTATATATAGTGTATTAGAACTAGATTTTTTCTGAAACAAATATATAGAAAGCAATGAGGATGCATTTTCAGAAATCAAATAGCTCAGGCTCAGTTAAGGTTATTTTGAAGCTACAATGTAAATGTTAATCACTCTCACTCTATTACAGCTGTCACTCTTTTTTCTCTTAAAGGAAAAAGATACCCCCAGGCGTCCTTTGTCTCAGTGTTTATCTGCAATTATATCTCCTTTATTTGTGGAGGTAAGCTGCCTCTGAAAACTTAGTTATTTCTAGTATCTCTATATATGTCTCTTTGGCATATCCAAGGATACTATAACTGATAGGTTAACTCTCCTTATGGTCCAGCAGTAGCATTCTGGTTTATTAGTGTCTCATCTGTTCCTGCTGTTTCTTTCCTGGTTTGTTTACAGCAATGCTCATTTGTGCAGAGCAACCACATCACTTACACTAACTGAAGAGAATGAGGAGAGAAAATAAAGCTGGGAGACAATTCAATAAAGAGGGGAGGTGTGTGTTACTGCTTGGACTGCAGTGCACCAATTTTTTCTGTTGTTGGGTCTTTTTGTCTAATCTGCATTCAGCTCCTCACTTCTCCCCAACGTGGAGATAGGCTAAGACTAGGCTAAGAGAGTATAAAAAATTCAAAGCATTGAAGTATAAATGCTGAACTTGTACTGGAATCTAACAAACTATTTTATGCAGATATTCTGTGGAATGTTTCTTTAATTTTTTTATAAGTATATTTACATATGAAGGGGAATACAGACATAATGTAGAGTCAGTTACTTAAAAAATACCTATAGAACTGTATTTGATATCATTAAGCAGTCCTTTCCTACCCTAGCATTGCTGTAGAATAAGGACAAGATTTTCTTTTAAACCGTGTTTCAAACTTTACAATTGTCCTTCCCCTGTGGGTGGAAAAAACAGAGGGCACCAAAAGTATTTTCCTAATCAAAGGAGCCCCGGTCTTGAGGAGGCTCCTGGAAGGTTTCCATGCCACGTAGCAAGCATATTGAACACAGTAGAGCTGATCCTTACCCAGAAGGGTGGTCTCTGCACCAGAGCTTATTCAGACTCAGCGGAGAGTCAACTTGTCATCCTCATCTGTAAAATGGTGAATAGGATTTTCCTTCCTCATGGGGATGTTGTGTCTTAAATTTATTAGGGGGTTTCCCACTACAAGTTCCCTGTGTGCCACCCTCCTATGCCCCTCTATTTCAGGGGCTCCCTGCTGCTCCCCTCACCTCATCTCTCATGCCAGGGGTTCTGTCTGTTCCCATCTCTTCTCCCCACCCTCATGTCATGGACTGTATTTCATCCCATGGCAGGGGCACTGTGTGTATGTGTCCCCCCTCTTTCCCAGAACTGCAATTTCCCCATCCCATTTCTACCATCCCTCTGGGGCCCTGCTTTTTTCCTCTCCCCAATTTCCATTCTCCCTATCCTGGTTTCCTGCTTTCACAGCCACACACCTGGCTCCCTGCCTTTGGATTCCTGCATCCCCCATCATCACCACCACTCCTCACCACTTGATTTCCTTGTGGGTCTCTGCTTAGCCATCCTCTCTTCCCTCCTAAGAGCAAGTCCACTTCCTCACTCCCCTCTGGGTCCCTGCTTCCCCCCATCACCACTGCCCCATCTCTCTCATCCCTCCTGCTTCCCTTTCTCCCTCACGTGTTCCTTGCTACTCCACTCTTATCCCCATTTAGCTCCTTACGCACTCTGCCTGTAAGATTCTTTGATTCCTATTAGAATCCAAACTACAGACACTCCGAATGCAGCAAGTTAAGCTGCTGCTTCTCATGTGTAGGCAGCAGCAGATTCCATTCCTGCAGCATCAGGGAGTGTGGGGGACCTGATTTTCCTCTGACCTAGGCTTTTTCCAGTGTTCTGATTTGAACCAAAATAAATAGGATTCTGTCCAGTGAGACCTAGAACATTCACTGAAATTTTAGAATTGGGCAGCTGCAATGTTCAAAGTTATTGTGTAACAGATACTCAGCAAACTAACTTTTTAAAGTGCTGTGAAATCCTTACATGGAAGGTGCTGTGAAAGTACAAAGTGTAGTACAAAATTAGTAAGGCCTGATCTACACTACGCATTTAAACCGAATTTAGCAGCATTAAACTGAATTAACCCTGCACCCATCCATACAACGAAGCCCTTTATATTGATATAAAGGGCTCTTTAAACGGATATCTGTACTCCTTTCCGACGAGGGGAGTAGAGCTGAAATCGATATTGCCGTGTCGGATTAGGGTTAGTGTGGCCACAATTCGACGGTGTTGGCCTCCGGGCGGTATCCCACAGTGCACCATTGTGACCGCTCTGGAAAGCAATCTGAACTCGGATGCACTGGCCAGGTAGACAGGAAAAGCCTCGTGAACTTTTGAATTTCATTTTCTGTTTGCCCAGCATGGAGCTCTGATCAGCATGGGTGGTGATGCAGTCCAAAATCCAAAAAGAGCTCCAGCATGGACCGTACGGGAGATACTAGATCTGATCGCTGTATGGGGAGACAAATCTGTTCTATCAGAGCTCAGTTACACAAGATGAAATGACAAAGCATTTGAAAAAATCTCCAGGCTATGATAGCAGAGTCCACAGCAGGGACTCAGCACAGTGCCGCGTGACAAGTGTAACGGAAAGCCAAAGAATCAAATGGACGCTCATGGAGGGAGGGAGGGGGTACTGAGGACTCCAGCTTATCCCACAGTCCCCGCAGTCTCTGAAAAGCATTTGCATTCTTGGCTGAGCTCCCAATGCCTGAAAGGTCAAAAACATTTTCCCAGGTGTTTCAGGGTGTATGTATTCAATTTACACCCTTCCCTCCCGCCCCCGAAAGAAGAGGGAAAAAAATCGTTTCTCGCCTTTTTTCACTGTCACCCTATGTCTACTGCATACTGCTGGTTGACGGGGTGCTGCAGCGCTGAACACCAGCATCCCCTTCCCAGTGGCAAACGATGCAAAATGACTGGTATCCATCATCATCATCATCAGCCCGTGAGTGCTCCTGGCTGGCCTCGGTGAGGTCAGCCAGGGGCACCTGGATAAAAATGGGAATGACTCCTGGTCATTCCCGGCAGACGGTACAGAAGGCTTGGTAACCGTCCTCATCATAGCAGCTGGAGGCCGAGTTCCATCAGCCCCCCGCCCCCTTCATGTCTAAAGAAGGTTCTGTACTCCCTGAACTATCATAGCAGCTGGAGGCTGCGCTCCTCTCCTCCCTCCCCTTAATGTCCTGCCTGGACTACCATAGCAGCTGGAGGCTGCCTCTCCCTCATTTTATCTCACTAAAAACTCAGCGTTTCTTATTCCTGGATTCTTTATTACTTCATCACTCAAATGGGGGGACGTTGCCACGGTAGCCCAAGAGGGTTGGGGAGGACGAAAGCAATGGGTGGTGTTGTTGCAGGGGCATCCCCTAGAATGGCATGCAGCTCATCATTTCTACAGGATCTCTGCGGCTCTGACCCGAAGCAGCTGTGCTCTCTGGTTCTCTAGTACACTTGCCCCACATTCTAGGCAGGACTGACTCTATTTTTAGACAAAACATAAAGAAGGGAATGACCCGGGGAGTCATTCCCATTTTTGTCCATGTACCCCCGGCCGACCTCAGCAAGGCCAGCCAGGAGCACCCATGACAGCAGCAGACAGTACAAAAGGATTGATAACCGTCATCGTCAATTTCCAAATGCAAATGGTGCAAAATGACTGATAACCATCATCTCATTGCCAATTTACAATGGCAGACGATGCAATAGGGATAGTAAATGCCTCTGCTACCTTGCAAAGGCAAATTAATGCTGCTGTGTAGCACTGCAGTACCGCCTCTGTCAACAGCATCCAGTACACATACAGTGACAAAAGGCAAAACGGGCTCCATGGTTGCCAAGCTATGGCGTCTGCCAGGGCAATCCAGGGAAAAAGGGCACAAATGATTGTCTGCTGTTGCTTTCACAGAGGAAGGATTGAGTGACGACATTTACCCAGAATCACCCGCGACACTGTTTTTGCCCCATCATGCTGTCAAGGTTTTTTCCCCACTTTGTACTTCAGGGTTCAAGAAGTGGGGACCTGCATGATCACTTTTAAGTTTAATTACTAGCTTAAATTTGGTACGCTGCCACCAGCCAGATGTCTGTGTCTGGCACACTTCTGTTCTCCCAAAACCTTCCCTGGAGAACCCAAGACCCAAACCCCTTGGGTCTCAAAACCAGGAGAATTTAACCATCCCCTTCCTTTTCCCCCCACCAATCCCTGGTGAGTTTAGACTCAATCCCTTGGATTCTAAAACAAGGAAAAATCAATCAGGTTCTTAAAAAGAAAGCTTTTAATTAAAGAAAGAAAAGGTAAAAATTATCTCTGTAAAATCAGGATGGAAAATGTTTTACAGGATACTCAGATTCATATAGACTAGAGGGACTCTCCCCCCTAGCCTGAGATTCAAAGTTACAGCAAACAGAGGTAAAAATCCTTCCAGCAAAAAGACACATTTACCAGTTGAGAAAACAAACATAAGACTAATCCGCCTTGCCTGCTATTACTTACTATTTGGAAACATGAAAGACTGATTCAGAAAGATTGGAGAACCTAGAATCATGTCCCGTTCCTCTCAGTCCCGAGAGCGAACAATGAACCAAACAAAAAGCACAAACAAAGACTTCCTTCCACCAAGATTTGAAAGTATCTTGTCCCTCTATTGGTCCTTTGGTCAGGTGTCAGCCAGGTTCACTGAGCTTCTTAAGGCTTTACAGGTAAAAGAAACATTAACCCTTAACCATCTGTTTATGACACATGCGTTGGGATCTCAACCCAGAATTCCAATGGGCGGGGGAGACTGCGGGAAATATGGAATAGCTACGGAATAGCTACCCACAGTGCAACGCTCTGGAAATTGATGCTAGCCTCGGTACATGGACGCACATCGCCGAATTAATGTGCTTATTGTGGCCGTGTGCACTCGACTTTATACAATCTGTTTTAAAAAAACGGTTTCTGTAAAATCGGAATAATCCCATAGTGTAGACATACCCTAAGACTAACTCTTACTTTGTACGCAACAGCACCTTTCTGAAATCTGGAAAATAGAATTGCTGGTGACCTCAGATGATCCTTGGTTTCTTGGGTTGGGGGTTTCACATCCCACATGACCACCTTATTTTTGTGAATGCTTAGACTGCTTTTTTAGTGACCTGCGATAAAAATCTCTAATTACAAATAGTGTGTTTCTCTAGCTAGACTTTTTAATGATAAAATTAAAAAAAAATGTATTAATTTTCAGGAGTCTAGTTCTGTGGAAACAGAGAAATTAACGCACATTATTACATGTTCAAATATTTGTCAGATAATTACATTGTTAATGTAGTTTTGCCTTTTTTTTAGTTGAAAGAGAAAAGTCAGGCATATGGTGACAACATGGGGTCCATAGAAGAACTGAGAGAAGCAATTTATTTAGCTGAGGAGGCTTGTCCAGGCATTTCAGATACCATGGTATCGCAGCTTGTACAGAGGCTTCAGAGGTAACAATAAAAATACTTCTGCATTAAGACTTACAGAAAATTGCAAGACTTACTTTAATATTTGCCAAGTATTTTGTAAAATACAAGTACCGACAGATATTTCTGTATTATAAAGATAAAATATTTTCTGATGTACTTTTACTTTGTTTATGAAAACGTAATTCTTTAATAGAAAAATTCTTAGCCTATCAGGAACTTAAATTTTTTTCCTATCTTCATTATATATACTCACTTTCACACACTGCATACTGTATATTTAATGTATTGTCTGCAAAGGCAAACCAGAAAAAGAACACTACTATGAGTTACATAAAAATGAACTTTTTCTTTTTAAATAGTAAGGATGCGAAACTGATCAGAGATTTGCAATGTGGGATATAGTCCCAGGAGAGATTGATTAGTGGGCTGTGGGGTGTTTGTGAGTGTGTGTATGTATATATTTTAAAAAGAGTATTTGAATAATTTACATTCATGACTATTGACCTCTGCTGTCTCCTGGTAGAAAAGGAAGAGGTCAAATATCAAATTTGGAAATTTCCTTTACTCATTGGTCTATAATGAATGTGAGTTCCAAATTTCAAGATACTAGCTCAGTGGAAATGTGTGTGTGGGGAATGTATTAAATATTACATGAAAATAAAATAGAAAGTGCTGTTGTGCCCACGATAATTAAAGGTAAAAACTGTTTGCATTTTAAAACCCTCTTCTTTTCTGGTTGTGAACTTGTGAATCATTCTCTTTCCACTTGTGAGTTCTGTCCAAAAGTGAAATTTTGGAAAAGTTCAAACTAACTCTCTTTAGTTGCTAAAATAACTAGTGCCCAAAAGAAATATGTTTCAAAGTGGTCTAATAAGGATACATCAATGAATTGTGTGCACTTTACCAATATTTAAAAACACTAAAAAAATCCAGGATAATAGTTGAAAGCAATTTAAAAAAAATACTATGCAGAGTGCACAATAATGTTCATTAGCATTATCCAGTATGTTTACCGTAATAAGATTTTCCCCCTTTCATCACAAAGAAAATGCTCATTGAGATTAAGAGTGTGTGTCAAGGTTTATGGTCCTCAAACTGCTGCTGCAACAGTTTTGCATGACAGAGATTGTATAAACATATCAACAAATTTTCAAAAAGTCTTCCATCTTAACATAAAAGTAATAAGTTGTGGATATGAATAACTATGGTTCCCTTGATTTTTGGACCTCCGTATTTTTTGCATCATTATTTTAAATTCTTCTGCCTTAATGCAGATACTCTTGTATTTAGGTGCTCATGGGTGCTCATGTAAATAGTTCCTACTTGTGTAAGCAATCTCATTAAAGTTAAAGACCACTTGTGGTTAAGGGTATGCAAATTGAGCCCTTAGTGTGTTTTGTATAATAATATACTTTAAAAAAAAAAATCTCAATGCCTGGAACCCAGTTATAATACATATCTGTTTTGGCAATATACCAATATATCTTGGGTTCCATCTAAAGTGGATTTTAATGAAGAAACCATTAATATTTCTAGATGTGAAGCATTTGTTCATACTCTGGTTTGAGAAACGTAACTGTGGCTGAATTTAAATTTGTATATTGAAATTGATTATTTCTTTATAAATAAAGTTCTACATAATTTAAAAAGGGCCACATATACTCAAAACTTAATTTTATTTTTTTACAAAAATCTCCAATTATATTGATAGTAACTGAACATCAATGGCTGTAATGGGATGAATTTTACATGTTTCAAAGAGTTTCTGTAGGATCAACCACTATATGTTTACTAATAAAATTAAAAAACAAATGCAAATTTGGTAAACTATGTAATAGCTTTATAAAGTCTAGTGTAAATCTGATTTGATGCAGTTCAAGTTTATTAGTAAACTTGTCTAGAGAATGAACAAAACCAGTCACCTAAAAAAAAAAGCCATATTAAATTAATATTAAGGACAAAGAATGTTGCTGAGCATGACCTCTTACGCCTGTGCATTGCAGCAGCAGATGAGCCATTCAGAAACCCACCCACTATTAGAATATTTCAAACAGTAGGAAATGCTGTGTATAAAAAACCTCTGGAAAATGAATATTTCACAGCTAAATATGTATATCAGCTAATCAGTTTTTGTACTGTATTGACATAAGCCAAATTTTGTACAGGAAGAATTTGAGTTGTAATATGTTTGTCTATAATTATAAGAAACAAGTATAAAGAATTACTATATAATGCTAGGGCTGTCAAGTGATTTAAAAAAGTAATTGTGAATAAAAAAATTAATGGCGATTAATTGTGCTGATAATAATGGAATACCTTTGATTTAAATATTTTTGAATGTTTTGTACATTTTCGAATATATTGAGTTCAATTGCAAAACAGAATACAAAGTGGTACAGTGTTCTGTTAATACTTATTTTTTATTACAAATATTTGCACTGTAAAAAACAAGACATAGTATTTTTCAATTTACCTAATACAAGTACTGTAGTGCAATCTCTTTATCATGAATGTTGAACTTACAAATGTAGAATTATGTACAAAAAAAACTGCATTAAAAATAAAACAGTGTAAAACTTTTGAGCCTACAAATCCAATCAGTCCTACTTCTTGTTCAGCCAATACATCAGACAAACAAGTTTGTTTACATTTGCAGAAGATAATGCTGCCTGCTTCTTGTTTACAGGGTCACCTGAAAGAACGCATTTGCGTGGCACTGTTTGTAGCTGGCGTTGCAAGATATTTACGTGCCAGATGCAGTAAAGATTAATGTCCCTTTATGTTTCAGCCATCATTCCAGAGGACATGCGTCCATGCTGACAGCAGGTTCTGCTCAATAACTGTCCGAAGCAGTGTGGACCATCTCATGTTTATTTTCATCATCTGAATCAGATGGCACTACCAGAAGGTTGATTTTCTTTTTTGATGGTTTGGGTTCTGTAATTTCCGCGTCGGAGTGTTGCTTTTTTAAGACTTCTGAAAGCATGCTCTACACCTCATCCTTCTCAGATTTTGGAAGGCACTTAAAATTCTTAAACTTTGGACCGAGTGCTGTAGCTATCTTTAGGAATTTCACATTGGTATCTTCCTTGCATTTTGTCAAATTCTGCAATGGAAGTGTTCTTAAAATGAATAACATGCTGAGTTGTCATCCAAGACTGCTATAACATGAAATCTATGGCAGAATATGGGTAAAACATCAGGAGGCATACAATTCTTCCCCAAGGAGTTCAGTCACAAATTTAATTAACACATTATTTTTTTAATGAGCATCATCAACATGGAAGCATTTCCTCTGGAACAGTTGCCGAAGCATCAATAGGCATATGAATCTTTAGTGCATCTGGCACGTAAATATCTTGCAACAGTGTCATACGAATGCCTGTTCTCACTTTCAGGTGACATTGTAATTAAGAAGTGGGCAGTATTATCTCCTGTAAATGTAAACAATCTTTTTCATGTTAGCGATTGGCTAAATAAGAAGTAAGACTGTGTGGACTTGTATGCTCTAAAGTTTTACATTGTTTTGTTTTGAGTGCAATTATGTAACAAAAAAAATTAAGTTGTGCTTTCATGATAAAGAGATTGCACTACAGTACTTATATGAGGTGAATTGAAAAATACAATTTCTTTTGTTTATCGTTTTTACAGTGCAACTATTTGTAATCAAATATAATATAAGTTAAGTATCAGAGAGGTAACTGTGTTAGTCTGGATCTGTAAAAGCAGCAAAGAGTCCTGTGGCACCTTATAGACTAAGAGATGTATTGGAGCACGAGCTTTCGTGGGTGAAGACCCACTTCGTCGGATGCATCCAACGAAGTGGGTATTCACCCACGAAAGCTCGTGCTCCAGTATGTCTGTTAATCTATAAGGTGCCACAGGACTCTTTGCTGCTTATAATATAAGTGAGCATTGTACACTTTGTATTCTGTGTTGTAATAGAAATCAGTATATTTGAAAATGTAGAAAAACATCCAAAATATTCAATAAATTTCAATTGGTATTCTGTTGTTTAACAGTGAGATTAAAACTGTGATTAATTGTGATTAATTTTTTTAGTTAATTACGTAAGTTAACTATGATTAATCAACAGCCCTATTTAATACATATCCCTTAGAGGTTGGTTAACTCCTCATCTGAATCCCTCTGTTATACACCTTCAGGCAATCCCTCTTCTCATCAATAATACTTGCTTTATCTTACTTTACTTATCTGTTGTTCAGGGTCTTGTCTTTTTTCTTATCTTACTGTGATTGTAAATTCTTTGCAGTAGGGACTGTCTTTACCTGCATTTGTACATTGCTATTTAATTTTATGATGCTGTATAAATTACATCAAAGAAATTCATTGTATTATTACTCATTTAATGATATTGTAATTAACAAAATGGTTTTGTAGTTTAAAATAATTAATATTCCTAAAATGTAAAACCAGTTCTTCTTTCTTTTAAATACATTTTCAATTTTTAATGCGATACATTTTAAAGTAATTTTTATTAAGTTGACCACTTTTTAAGTTTATTAAGTTTATTAAGTTTATCAACTTTATTAAGTTGACCCTGCTGTCATAAGAAAAGTTGAAAAGGTTTATCAGAGACTTTGCATAATTTTTAGCCCCCTCTGTGTAGGATAATCTGCTATCCATGCTGTGTTAGCAGTTTGAAGCTGAGTAAGCATGAGAGATTGATCAAAAAGTCTTTACAAAAAAAATTTTAAGACTTTAAAACTAGACTCTCATCAGAAAAATGTTTTTGCATTTGAATAACAGGCTTTTTCAGGCATATTCACCTTTTTTGTTAGTTAGAGATAATCATAGAAATGTAGGACTGCAGACGACCTTGAGAGGTCAGCTAGTCCAGCTCCCCATGCTGAGGCAGGATCAAATATACCTAGACAGACTCTGACATGTTTGTCTAACCTGTTCTTAAAACCTCCCTGTGACAGGGATCCCATAACCTCCTTTTGGAAGTGTTTTCCAGTGCTTAACTATCCTTATAGTTAGAAAGATTTTCCTGTTATCTAATCTAAATCTTCCCTGCTGCAGTTTAAGCCAATTACTTCTTGTCCTACCTTCAATGGACATGGAGAAGAATTGGTCACAGTATAATACCCCTTAGAAACCACGTTTTCTAAACCTTTGATAATTTCTGTTGCTCTCCTCTATACTCTCCAGTGTAAGAAAGATATTGGCAAAGTGTGGTGCCCAAAACTGGACACTTTACTCCAGCTGAGATGTCACCAGTGCTGAGTAGAGTGAGACAATAACCTTCCGTGTCTTATGTATTGCACTCCTGTTAATAGATCCCAGAACGATACCAGCCTTTTTTGCAAATGCATTGTATTTGTTGATTCATATTCAGTTTGTGATTCACTATAACCACAGGTGCTTTTCTGCAATACTGTAGTATAGCTAGTTCTTTGTATTTGTGCATTTGAGTTTTCCTTCCTAAGTGTAATACTTTTACACTTGTCTTTTGTTGATTTCAGACCAATTTTCCAGTTTGTCAAGGTCATTTGAATTCTAGTCCTGCCCTTCAAAATGCTTGCAATCCCTCCCAAGTTGGTGTCATCCACAAATTTTATAAGCATACTCTTCACTTCATTATCCAAATCATTAATGGTGATCCAAGTTACTAATTTTAGATATCCTCTCTAACACATCTATGAAGGTGAAAGGATATCACTTATTTGTGCACACTTCAGTATACTTTGACTATTAAATACTGTTGCCATTTGATCCCATCTTTGAACAAAAGTGTAGTCTTTTTATAGTATCAAGTTCTTTTCTTTACATGTTTTAATGCCTAAAATTATCTTTTCACTGATGATCGCAGTAATTCTTGACATTAACAAGATTTTATATTTTAAAGTACAATACGTAGCCCTAGTGAGTTGTGGTGAGCACCGAGGAATAGTAGAAATTCTTAAACAGGTTCTGGTGTAGTGATTAGAAAGAACATATTCTGGTCTCTAATATTCTTGAAAATTTAGTGAAGCTTAATGTATTAACTCCCCCTCCCTCACCCCCCCCCCAAAAAAAAAAAAAAGCTTTGGAATGAGAAAGTTATTTTTTCTTTTGGTGGGAGGGAGGCAGGTCTAGTTCAAAAACTTTTTTGTGCCCCAGAATATTTTGAGGTGGGAGACACCAAGTTTCCCAAGGTAGGGGTTTTGAATGAAAACACACAGGATTAATTAAATGATTGTGTACCCATTAAAAGATATTTGAGGATTGAGTGTTGTCATTCTGATGAACAGAACCATAGTTATGCACTTGCAATGTCTTATTTGTATGATATTCAGGTCTGTAGCTTGGTTATATTTTTTTTTAAAGTAGGTGTGTCAAAGTATGATCCTGAAAGGAAGAAAGCTTTAAGTTCCTACTTACAGCACAATTTAATGACTTTTTAATCATTCTTTGTTATGTAACAAGAGTTTGAAAGTGACCAAAAATAGCCATTTCTTTTCTTCTCCAGATATTCACTGACTGGAGGAAGTACTTCGTCTCACTGAAGTATTAGTTTTGAATTTTTCAAAGTCAACAGGCCACCCTGTGGTGTCTGCATTGAGGAAGTGCTCTTTAATGTTGATCAACCGCTCTTCAGTGAAAGGACATTGCTGAATGTGCAACAGCAAAAATGAAGTCTCTCAGATGGGGTGTTGTTTTTCAGCTCCTTAAACCTATAGTTTTTTTTAACCATAGTGCACATATTTAAGGAAAGAAGTGTCTTTTTATGACATCGGCAATGTATATTTACATTTGTGATAAGGACACTGAAGATATTGTGAAATCTCAGGTATTTTGCTTTAAGATAAATCCTTTGGGAGATAGAAATGCATTCTGTTGGATTTGTGTACATATTTGTATATAGTGTCAGAGGGGTAGCCGTGTTAGTCTGGATCTGTAAAAGCAGCAAAGAATCCTGTGGCACCTTATAGACTAACACAGACATTTTGGAGCATGAGCTTTCGTGGGTGAATACCCACTTCCTCAGAATACCCACTTCCTCTTGCATCTGAGGAAGTGGGTATTCACCTACGAAAGCTCATGCTCCAAAACGTCTGTTAGTCTATAAGGTGCCACAGGATTCTTTGCTATTTGTATATAGTGTCATTTTTGTACTGAAACCCTTTAAACCTGTATAAGGAGTCACTGTGTGTACAAAATGACCAAATCTTCTGTAGATAATGTTAGTGAGGTAAATATTTGACAGGCCATAAGTATTGCGTTGCCTTTATTTCATGTAAAATTTCAATTATGTAGCAAGTGATTCTGGTTTGATTTTGTGTTTGAAGAGTTCACCATAAAAAGATAGTAAATGCCCTATTATGGAAACCTGTTATTTGTACCTCAGTGTATCCAAATTTCCTCGTTTGTCCTACATCCCTCTCTGTTTTACACTTGGAAGCTGGCTTTCTGATTATGGTACTACTTTTGGTTTATTTCAATTTAACACATCTTGTCTCATATAAAGCTTTAAATTATTTGGTTTTTTTTCTACAGAATTTTTTCACTTTTACATTTGTTTTAAATTGTGCCCGTGTAGATTCTGAATCATATGTTTTGTCCAGGTTTAGTAATATATACTTGTTGAAGCTTGTTGTGAAATCTAAATACCTTTTACATCTATACATATCTGAATGCTCACATAAATAAATTTTATAACCTACATATATTTTGAAATCTTGAAATATCTTACAACCTTGGCTTTCAGAGAGTGGAAAGTGTTTCATAGAGAGGGCTGCTGTTTTTAATTATAAAATGAAATTGTCTTGGGGAGTAAAAGAAAAAAAATGAATTTATCAATATATAGAAAGGCCCAGTCCTGCAGTCCTTAAGTCTATGCATCTCCTATTGAAACTGATGGGAGTTACAGACATCAGTATTGCAGAATTGGGCCCAAAGTACAGAGTATTCCATAATCTTTATCACAAAAAAGTACGTGAATTTTGATTTCCTGAAATGAAAATCTCCAGCACTGCTGTGGTTATTTCTGAATAACTTTATTAAGTGTTTCAGTCTCCTTGGAAATGGTAGTTGTATGTAATTTGTGAAGTGACATCTCTTCATGGTATTTACTATATAGTTTACTTATTTCTGCTCTTGGTAAAGCAAACTATACTAATTAGTTTTCCTTGATAGGCAGGAGAGGGAGGATTTTGTCTTGTTTCACTCCACAAATTGATAATTACACGTCAGGTGTGTATTTTTGATGTAATGTAATTGTCAGATCTCTAGTTATCTGTTCTCACATTATTTTAGAACTAGAAAACAAATGACTCTTGGAAGTGAATGATTATACCTGCCAGCCTATAGCATAATTTTGCCAGGGAAAGGCCGATTGTTAAATGGTGTGGTTCCTATATAATGAACTAAAGTGCTGTTTTTCAACCCTCTCAACTTAATTATCATTTTAATGATTATGTACTATTTTGTGTGATCTTGAAGCTATGAAGACATAGTTTAATCTAGAGGAAATAAACACACAACTGCCCCTTTACTAACTAGAAATGTGCATTTGAATCTTGATGCAGTGAAATGAGGAATTTACCCTTTTCAACGCAGAAATCAACAGAGAGTCAGTTCTACCGCTTGAGAATATGTAGTGGTAGTGTTGTGGGTAGCATATAGAAATAATCAGAGATAAATTGAAGTTTAAATGGAACCACTGAAACCTTCCCAGTGTCCTCTGTTACTATAAGAATGTCTTTAAATTGAAATGAGCTAGTTGGGAAAGAGCACACTTTGAAGATTTAGAGGCAAGTCAGATTTACAAGACAATATGGAGTTTCACTTCGAAATTTCTGAAGCAGAAGTTAGTCAGAAAATTGTCCGGTGTTCAGAAGGTGTAATCACTGACCTGCCCTTTTATTTTGTTATGAAAAACTACCCAGTTTGAGTGTCATTGAGAGTGATTATAACAGATGATGCTTGGTGAAGGCAACCTTTGATTAAATAACTAAACAGATAGACACAGTTAGAAGGCCAATTGGCCAAAAGCATAAGACTTAAAAAGAAAAACATAGTTAATTTATGGTGTAGATATGAGTATTTTTATATATAATATAAAATTTATATGTTAATGCAGATCAATCTTCAGATACGATGCAAAAATCAACATTTTGTCTTGAATGTACAATGACAATCATTTGCTGGAGAAAAATGTTAGTTTCAGAAATAAATCTGTACCAGTAATAGAAAACTTCTTTCATTTGAGGTCAGTATGTCTCGGAGATAAGTATGGCATAAGTAGTCTCTGAGGCAAGATATTTAAGAAAATTTTAATATTATTCTGAGAAAATATCTTCTGCTGAGAACTTGACATTATACTATTGCAGTTAAGTTAAGTTTTTCTGGTACCGGTAAAGCAGCTATTTCAAAATTCCCCTTGAATAGAGTGAAGGCTCAATCCAAATTTACCTTAGTAACAAGTATTACGCTAGTCATGCAGTGGACTCTTCACTTGTAAGAGGTTGCGAGACTACTCACTAAATAAACTGTTAAAAAACAAAAAAATTAACCAGAAAAATTCTTTGAAAATGGAAAGATGTTTTGGTTTTTTTGTGCATCAAGTGTATGTGTTTTTTAGTTAACAACCTTAATTTCCCTTGCAATTGCACTATTATAGTTGATAAACACTGTTTAGTAGACCCTGGTGGCATTACTAACAAATTATTGCACCAGGCCTCTGGTAAAATAATGAAACATTTCTTCTGTTTCTCACAATGTAATCAAGTGCCATTGCCTCTTGAAAGCAACAGTTTGTAAATGGTTCTTGAGTTGTACTTGTGAAGTGTCTGGTTCAGTTCTTGATCTTTTATATAGCACTTTAGCTGCTTGTTTTTTTTGTGAACACATAGTACTGATGTCTGTTTGTAACAGTTTATTTCCTTTCTTAAAGAAACATAGCTAACGTATTTCAGCTACCAATATGGCAATAAAGCGGGTGATCATCAGGAAGTGTTCATATGCATAGGTATAGTGCAAGGGTCAATAAAGATCACAGAAACTAAATTATTCTTGTAGTGTGTGTGTGTGTACTTTGGGACTGGGGACGTCTTAAAATGTAGCAGAAAGTCTGCGAACCTAGTTCTTCAGACTGCATAAAATTTGAAGTGCTATCAATTGCACTAGGCATATGTAGTAGTTCTATCATATGTGATTGGGTTTCTGCCCTTCTTTAAGCATGCATTAAATTGCTCTCTAAGCAGAATCTAATTTGTACATTTTGATTTCTATAACACTGCTGACTGTTTATGCCCTCTGTACCTAAACTTGACTTCTGTTGTCTGCAAGGTATTGAAAACTACATCTCTCTCTCTCTCACACACACGCACACACGATATATAGATAGAGAAATGTAATGCAGTTATGACATCTGTGTGGTCAGTAAGAAGATATTCTAGATCCCCTTTTGGGGAAAATCTCTGGGTCTGGTGTGACCAGTCTTAAGTAATGTTAAACAGAACATTTAAAAATGGATTTCTAATTTTGAGATGATTATAGAAGATGTTTTCTCATGCAAGAAGTCTGAATATATTAAACTGCAGCTTCATCTAAACAAATAACATTGCAGCTCTTTCAATAATGGCATGATAAATTTCACTTTATAAAATTCAGTAATCTTACAGTTGGTCTAATGAGATGGAGAATTCTAGGACTTGTCTACACACAAGCCAGACCAATTTAACAGAAGATGTGATGTTGCACTGTTTAGATAAACCATTGCAGCTGTATGTAAACATTCATTCATTAAGTTTAATCTGGCTTGTACTTAGACACACGTTGGTCCATGCCAGCTGACTTGGGCTCGTGGGGCTCAGGCTAAGAGCTGTTTAATTGTAGTGTAGACTTTTGGGCACGGGGGTATCTAATTGCAGCGTAGACATACCTTGGGTAACGTATCACAGGGAAATTAGTTTTCTGGTGCAGGACCTGTGGAGGCTGCTTTCATTTGAATGTTTAACATTTCCTGCAGGAAAAGGTTGATAAGGGATTGGCTTGGTATTCTGATGTATTTGTAAATTCTTTCAGATATTCCTCCCCCTGGCCTGTAATTGTGGGGTATTGTCCTTATTTTAACTTTGGAAGGCGATTGCCCTTTTGTTGGTCTCATGTAGAATCAGTGGCCAGTCGTCATTTTTTTGTGAGTTTGTTTGTATGAGGACATAAGATATATCTTACCATTTTTATTTCATAGTCAGAAGCCAGAGAGAGCAGCCTTGCTTTCTTCGGGTACTTGTGCATGTCCATTCTACTGTAGGTTTGTGCGTGCCCCCAGCACGTTCACTGGAAATTTTTCCCTGAGTTGTACAGTTGGGATGGCTTGGACACTCTCTGGGGCCTCACAGCCATAGCGCTAGTGTAAAGGGCCCAGCTGACCCTGCTCTCCCTCAATTCCTCCTTACTGCCCGTGATGTTCACTGGAATTGCTCTCCTTGCTATAGTAAGCTTTTCTCAGTGGACTTGGTATTTTTTTTCTTCTGTTGTATATAGTTAGTGTTTGTAAATAGTTTTTGTCTTAGTTAGTATAGGTGTTTTTCCATTAGAGGGGCTTCATCCATTCCCAGTGTGAAGATATGCCTCTGTAACCAGGCTTCAAGCCCTGTGCCTCCTGCAACAAGGCTATGCCTCTGAGTGACATGCATTCTAGTTGCCTAAAGTGCTTGGGTGATGCTTACCTCAGGGATTGCTGTCAGATCTGCTATGAGTTTAAACCCTGTATGAAGGAGGACCAGGAAGCCAGGTTAAAGTTCCTTCTAATGGAGGTGGCATTGAGACTTTCCACCAAGCTGAGCCAAGCTGAACTCACCACCGAGCACCCTGACATCGGTGAGGAGTGCTCCTCCCACTGTCTGGAAGTCCCAGCACTGTTCGCATTCTCTGGTGCCTAGGAAGCATAGGAAGCAGCTGGGTGAAAGGAGACATTCCCTGACTTTGAAGAAGGCCAGGCATGGTAAGCAAGCGGAGTGCGACTTAGGTCAGGCCACTCCTCTGCCTCGGCATCACACTAGACACCATAGACTCTGGCCTTGACACAGTCACTGTTGAATTTGGTATCAGAAGAACAATCGGCAGTGGAGGGACAGTGAGGCGCGAGTGCCATTGTGGTGTTTTCCACGCTGGAGGCATTTGCTGTCATCAGGGTCCTGCTCTTGGCCCGATGTCACCGGTAGTACAGGAGTTGGTGGCATCGGTGCTGGTGGACAGGAGGGAGCATGTAGCCCCCAGTTGTTTGGTTCCAGGCCCCGTTGTACCATCCAGAGGGAAACCAACCTTGAGGGCCCTGGTGCAAGCTTCCCCGCCTCAGCACTGATCTCCAGCACTGGTGGGAACCATGCCTCCATGGTCACCAGAGAAGGCTCATTGTTGTCAGAATTGGAGGTTGAGTCACACTCCTTGCATCAGAGGAGTCACCCCCACTATCTCTCCAGTCATCCTTATGCTGCCATGGACCTCGGCACAGGAGTGCCATCGGGTGCTTGGCCTAGTGGTCACTGCTTATGCCAATGCAGTGGCCCTTTTGTAACTTGTGGGGGTTTCCTCTAATACCGGGACTCCATTTGAGAGCTGTTCCTACTCTGTGGCCTCCAAGAGAAGGATGCTTCCGTCCCATCGGGCAGCACCCAATCGAGGTTCAGGAACTGGCTTTGTGGGATCCTGTCAGTGCAGAAGAGGAAGAGGAGTATCTTCAGCTGGTGCCAGCCTCCTCCTCCTCCTCCTCCTCCTCCCCCCCAGATGAGTCTGTGACAGGGGCAAGTGTGTTGCCTTCACAGGATGACTATAAGGCCCACCAGGAGCTGCTGAAGAGAGTGGCCTCAAACTTAAACTTACAGGTGGAGGTAGTAAAGGAATCCTCCCATAGCCTGATTGACATTCTGGCTGCAGCGGACCCGTCAAAAGTAGTCCTGCCTCTCAGTAAGGCCATTATGGACCCAGTGAAAGCACTATGGCAAACCCCCACTTCCCTTCCCCCCACATGAAAAAGAGCTGAGGGGAAATACTTTGTTCCTGCCCAGGATTGAGTTCCTATACACTCATCCTTTCCCCCCTCCCCAGGATCCCTGGTGGTTTCCACAGCCAACAAGAGGGAAGGCAGGGTCTTCAAGGGGTGACTGGAGGCAAAAGACTCCAAGAAATGTTTGGTAGAAAGGTTTACTCTACCAGGGGGCTACAGCTTAGGATCGCTAATCAGTAGATGCTGCTGGGTAGCTGTAACTTCAACATGTGGGAGTCCATGTTGAAGTTCAAGGACTTGTTTCCCCAAGAGGTCAGGCAAGAGTTCTGATTGGTGATGAGGGGAAGTCCATAGCCAGGCCTTCCTGCAAGCTGCCCTGGATGTGGCTGATTTGCTGGCCAGGTCCATGACTTCCGCAGTGATAGGTGCAGGAGTTTATGGCTGCAGTTTGGTTTCCTGGATGAGGTCAAGCAGACCCTTCAGGACTCCCCTTCGAGGGAGCTTTGCTCTTTTCAAAGCAGACCAATGATGCTCCATGAGCTGAAGGACTCCAGGGCGACACTTAAGTCCTGGGATTGCATGACTTCACGGAAGCACTACAGTCCTTACCAGTCTTCCTGATACTCCGCCCTCCTCATCCCATCAAGACCCACAGAGGAAATGGAGCAGGGGTTTTAGACGCAGACCCCCACCCCCTTCTACCTAATTAACAATATCCTACCCAGAAACCCAAGGACCTCTAAGTAGAACTTTTAATTGGATGCTAGAGGACGTTGTACCAGCTCCTGTGATGCCAGATCCTGTTTCCCCTTTATTTGTGGATTGCGTATCCCAGTTCACCAGTGTGTGGTCCCATATCACCATGGACCATTGGGTGCTGAGCACAGTGGAAATGAGATATTCCCTTAAATGTATTCCTACCCCCCCCACAACTCCCCCTCCCTACTCAGGGACCCCACAGCAGAAACTTCTGGTCCAGGAGGTGCATTTTCTTTTCTTCTGGATGGGAGCCATGAAAGATGTTCCACAGAATTTAAGAGGGAAGGGGTTTTACTCCAGCTAGTTCCTAATCCCAAAAGCCAAGGGTGGTCTCTGACCTATTTTAGACTTAACACCAGTTGAATGGGCTACCTCAAGCAATTAAAGTTCTTCTTCGAGTGATTGCTCATTTAGATTCCGATGAGGTGTGTCCGCACCACGTACACAGTCGTTGGAAAGTTTTTCCCCTAGTAACACCCGTTGGGTAGGCTGTGGAGCCCCCTGGAGTGGTGCCTTCATGGTGCTCAATATATGACCCTGCCAACCTGGTATCTCAATTCCTTCTTACCTCCAGCGATGGTCGTTGTAACTGTGGCGTCTTCCTTTGCAAGTTCTACGACGTTTCCCTAGCTTTGTTTGTTTGTTGTTCTCTATACTTATTAGTTAGTTCTTAGTTGTTGGTTAGTACTTATTAGTTAGTTAGTTGTTGGGCCGGGGGGTTTATCCTCTATCCTGACTGCTTTTCCTTGGGACGGCTTACATGCCCAAGTCCAAGGGGTTCAAGACCTGCAAGTCCTGCAGCAAGCCCATGCTAGTGGGCAACCCCCATGATGCTTGTTTAAAGTGTCTGGAGGAGGCTTACCAAGCCAACAAGTGCAAGATCTGTAAAGAGTTTCACCCCAAGCAGCTTCTTATGGAGGTGGCACTTAGACCACAGCCTCCAGGGTGTGGCAAGACCTGTCACCGAGTTTATCGGTGTACAGCACCCTGGTGACTGTGGTGGAAGCAGCACTGCAAAAGGATGCTGGCAGAGACCTGCAGCACTGCCACTCCCTAGCCTGGCACCACTCTCACTCCCTGGTGCAGAAGCAGCACCAGAAGCAAGGAAGGAGTACCTTTCCATCCCAGAGGCCCACCCCTCTGGAGCTGGCTAGTTGGGTGTGTCCTCGAGAGGAGCACCCAGCACTGAGACAGCACTGTTGATTTCGGCCCTGCAAGGTGGACCATCAAGTCCGGTGCTGTTGGACTCCCCAGCCCAGGTCATCGAGGAGGTGGAATTACCATCCACCCTGGACACCTTTGAGGCTGTGAGGGACCTCATCGCCATGACTGCACCGAGGTCGCCCACCCTTCGTGCAAGCCTCCGGAACCGCATTGAGTGGCACCCTCTCAAGGCAAACCAGCGATGCTCCATCCTTTGGCACCGCTCGGACTTGCAGCAGCGCTCCCGCTCACAACACCAATCCACGTGTTGATCCCTGTTGTGTAGCAGGTCCTGCTCCCAGCACCGGGTACTGCTCAGCGACCCCGCACAGCTTCATGTTGTGGCACTGATCCAGGTCCCGGCACCGCTCTCTGGCATCACGGCACTGCTCACTAGCACAGCGCTGGTTCAGCTCTGCTCAGCACCGCCCTGGCCATCATGGTTCCAATCCCGATCTTCGGACTCAGAGGATGACTCTAGATATGCAGAGCGAGGATGGCACCAGTCGAGCCGTGGACAGTCTGAGGTGGGGGCAGAGCCATGGCCTGTGCAGTGGCCGTTTTGTACCCTGTGGGCATATAACCCAAACTAAAGGTTCCCAATTGGCCACCTCTGAACCACAGGTGCCATAGGCTTCTGCCACTTGCCCCACCCCAGTGGTGCCGAAGTGCTGCGCCCTTGTGCCCCCCGCCCAATGGAACCAACTCCAGTTCCTGAGCCTCACCCACATCTACATGGTTCAGCCAGCGAGACAGGATGGGAGGTCCCTGGAGAGCAAGAGGGGAAGGAGGATCCTGTTCTCCCATTAGCCTGCTCGTCGTCCTCCCCGGATGAGGCTTTTTACAGGCACCTGTCTCTGGACCGCCCCCCATAGACAACCGCATCCACCAGGATCTCCTTCACAGAGTGCACGCAACATGGGTCTGCAGGCATAGGTGGTGGTGGAGTCGGAGGAACCGATCGTCGACATCTTGGCCCCGGAAGGTCCTTCAAGGGTGACTCTGCCCCTCATTAAGACCATTCAGGCCAATGCCAAGACCATCTGGCAGACCCTGGCCTCCATCCCTCCCACCGCCAAAGGCTTTGAAAGGAAATACTTCATCCCATCGAAGGGGTATGGATACCTCTTCACGCACCTGCAGCCTTGCTCGTTGGTGGTAGCAGCAGTGAACGAGAAGGAGAGGCAGGGCAAGAAGCCCCAGCACCTAAGTCTAAGAATGCCAAACGCATGGACTTGTTTGAGCATAAAATGTACTTGCTGGAGGGTGGAGGGGGGTTGCAACTCAGGATTGCCAATCAGCAGGCAATTCTGAGCAGGTATAGCTTCAACTCTCGTAACTTGATGCTCAAGTTCAAGGAACTGGTGCCAACTGAGTCAAGGGAGGAGTTTGGAGCTACTGATTTTATTAGGGTTGCTCCTGATATACACTACTACAAGTGAGGAGAGACTCAGGCACAGGCACTGACTCCGTGGGTGCTCCAGGACTCAAGCACCCATGGAAAAAAATAGCGGGGATAGTCAACACCCCCCAGCCACAGCTGTTCAGCTAGGTCACCGTTCAGCAGCTGGCATGGGGCTTTAGGGGAGAGGTTGAAGCAGGGCAGGAAGAGGTGGATTGGGAGAGAGGGTGGTACACCCACTGGGAAAAATAAGTCAGCACCTATGACTGCACATCAGTGTCAGAGAGCTCAGGGCAGTTTGTCTGGCTTGTCAGACAGACAAGCCCGAACTGCTTCCCACAGCCCCCATTGGCCTGGAATGGCAAACCGTGGCCAGTGGGAGCTGCGATCGGCCGAACCAGTGGATGCTGCAGGTAAACAAACGGTCCCGGCCCGCCGGCAGATTTCCCTGATGGGCTGCGTGCCAAAGGTTGCTGATGCCTGGTCTATACCATTCTACTAGAATTATCTTGGACATCCTGGCCCACAATATTTGGAATGCTGAAAAAAATCATGGCCTGTCTAGTAAATGGTCTGCCTTTTTAAGTTATGATATCCTGAGTTGAAGCAGGGATGGAAAGGAATGCTACACACAAGTTGCCTATAATGTATGTGTTTGCTGTAGCCCTATAGAGTCACAACATATCTGATCTTAAAGTCACATCTTTCTGTTCCCTGTCTTGTTTCCTGTCACCGCAAATGGATTAATACTTGTGACAGCTATCTCAAAAACTACCTGAGTTATTACAGTGACATCATTCAGTGCTTAAAGTGGTTGAGTGTTTGTCTTTGAAGAGTCATGTCTGCTGGCACCTAGGCTTGTATGGATAGTATTCTGGTATGCAACTGAGTATGCTGTTGATAAATTATTATTCATGTTAGCCATCTTTAATGTCAATACTGTTTTATTAGCTTTTATTTCATAGCATTTTCTGGTTGAACTGACAGCTGGAAAAGTGGTGCCAAAAATTCTTTAGATGATTCCTATTTGGCTGGTTATTTGAAAATGCTTTATACTGCTAAAGTACTGACGCAGAAATCATACCGACAGGTAAGAACACCCATTTTAAACTTCTGTTCTGTACCATTGCAGGGAAACTTAAAAGGAAAAGTGATTGGGTGGGGAGGTTAAATGCTGGGAAGCTGTATCAGTATTTAGCCAGATCTCTGCTGGCATCAGCAATAGTGCTATATGTTGATCTTCACCTCAGGCTGATGGAAAAAAATGTCTCCCCTGGGCTTACTCTTCCTAGGTAGTGAAAATGAGGCATAAGCCATAGACTGATTTAAGAAATGTAAATTGCAATAAAACAGTGGAATTTGGCTGACATTTGTTTAAAAGCTCAGAACAAACCACTGAACGAGGTAGCTGAGATACTAATAAGGGCAAAATCCTATACTCTACAACTCTGCTAAAAACACCATACTTTCAGCTGAGGGAGGAGCTGCAGGTTTGGCCCCCAAAATGTAAGTTCTGTTATATATATTCTTGAACAGTGGTTGGTGATACTGAAAGTTATAGAGTTAGGTTCTTAACTGCCATTTGTGCCTTTGAAAATCTCTCCCTAAATCTTCAGTGCCAAAATACTTCTCCAATAGGTGCTTTAAAATTCTAGAACCAATTGCTTGTTTTTAACTATTACATGACAGGGACAATCCAGTGTGGCTGTTGTAACAGTAAGTGTGCCTCTTCATTTTATTAGCCATTAACAGAATAGTGAATAAAATAAAACTGATGGATGTGGGATGCTTAGATATCCAAAAGGTTTGTTCATCTCCCGGTTACAAAGCTATGAACAAAAATTGGTAACTTTGCTTCCTATAATTATTATAAAGGATAGATGGGGGTGCCCTAGAGATCAGTACTAAGACCTACAGTCATATCTGCAGCTGGTGCAAATTGTGGCATAGCTCCATAGACTTTCGCAGAGCTATAATGTACTTTGAGATCTGCCCCTTAGTGTATAGTAATTAAAAACTTAAATACTCTGAATATGAGCTGCTCAACTAAGGGACTGAGCTACCTCTGAAGGCCCCAATAAAATAGACACTGGGCAATGTGTCACATTAAAAGGAACTATTTAAACAAATCAGATTTCTTAGGTTTGTGGATTGGTTTGCTGATAAGTTTTTCACTCAGTGCCCAGCAGTTGTAAATAAGATACTTGGCACCATTAAGAGAATGGAAAATAATACTGAGAACACAGTGAAAATTAGCATCACATGCTGATAAGAGATCAGATGTGAGAAATTAAAAAAAACTAGTTTGGAAAACAGAAGTGTGAAGATGTATGGCAGATAGCATATTGAGCTTTAAATCTTGACCAAGTTTGAACCCTAGAAATATGAGAAGCTATAATGGATAGCCATGTGTGCTGTCCCTAAATCTGAATGGCTGGCAGCTATTACCATAGTTTTTTCAGTAAAGAGGCCTTGAGTTTGTACTTGGCTTCCTTCTAAACCAGCCTGAATTTAAGTTTCAGGGCACTATGAAAAGCTAATCCTTTTATTCTTTGCCTAGTGTCAGGAGGTCCGTGCTGTATTCTGGATATAGGAAGTCTAGTTTACTTTTTAGCAGTATTAAATATTGTTTGTACATTTGCCTAAAGAAGCTATGGTGGGTGGATTTTTAAACGTGAAAACAAATTAAATGGAAGGTAGAGAGAATTAGAAGCATTTTGCCCTTTCCCACAATAAATTATCAAAAGGGTGGTTTTGATTTAAAAAAAAAAAAAAAAGAAAAAGAAAATATCTTTAAGAGCTAGCTAGCTCTTATTAATCAGTAGAGCTCATGATAGTCTGAAACTGAGATTAAAAAGCTGCTTACAATTAAAGAGTTTAAACTCAGACAGCAAAGTGGTTCAACATACATACATCTTATCTTTGAAGGGGGAAAGATGACCACTGGAAAGTAGAAAATTTAAAATGAGGTGGCTGACAGCGCACACTTGGTCTATCTGCAGTATTGTGTGTATATATAAATGTCCTAGACACTCAATCGTTTATTGCAATCTTAGTGGTGGATTAGAGCTGTGATCTCTTGAAGTAAAAGCTAGTGTCATTGTATTCTTAAAGGTACTAAACCTTCCGAACTATACCAGACTGTAGTTTTAAAAGTATCAGTACTAAAGACTTCCTAGAATCTCTCTCACCCCTTACCTAACTTGTCCCAGCAATACTTTTTGCTGTTTGCTAATCTGTGTTAAAATGTTGTTTGGATTTTTCAAACCTGCTGTTGATTATTCATCAGTCTGTGTCTGGTTATCTATTCCCTGTTTCATATCTCTACACACCCATATTCACATTTCAGATAAATTCTGGGACATTGCAATGCACCTTCTTTGCAGATTCCCTAGGGTTGGTGAGTATTCTTCACTTTGTTCTAGGTCTGTAAGGGTACGTCTACACTACCTACTGGATTGGCGGGTAGTGATCAATCTATCGGGGATCAATTTATCGCGTGTAGTGTCGCTCGATCTCCAATTGCTTTCCCGTAGACTGCTGAACTCCAGCTCGGCAAGAGACGGAAGCAAAGTCGACGGGGGAGCGTCAGCCATCGATCCCATGCCGCGAGGATGCTAAGTAAGTGATTCTAAGTCAATCTAAGATACGTTGACTTCAGTTACACTATTCTTGTAGCTGAAGTTGCGTATCTTAGATCGATCCTGCCCCCTAGTGTAGACCAGGCCTAACAGAGAGTCAGTACTGTGGGTTCTCCGAAGTGTTTCTCTGTGGCTTAGTTGCTCTAAATTTTTCTTGCATTTTTTTCCCTTATATGAATCAACCTTTTAAAAATGGTTATAACTAAATATAGTTAACAAATCAACAACCTTTAGCTGTAAACATACCTACTGTAATATTTTTAGTACTCACTCTGTACAATAATTCAATATTATCCACTACAGTAAGATAAAGTTTTGAGCTGTTCCATATAGCAAGCATGTTAAAGGTAATTGTCTCTAAGGAAAAGCACAGGTAACTGCTTGAATTATCACTTTGAGTGTTCAGCACTCAATAAAAACTTCTTTCAGGGTAGTTAAAATACATTTTAAGTTAACTTTAAATCACAATGTTATTTACATAGTGCTAGCTCCTTAGAAATGTAAGATTATAAAACAGAAAGTAAAGAGCATTATTTGAACTTATTTCTTTACGTGAATGTCTACTAACAAATAGAAAAAAAAATCTCTAGTTTCCTAAAAAATTTATGCCAAAAAAGACACGTCCAAGGCCTATAACATCCTGGCAGTGAGAACACCACAGACTCTTGCACAAGCTAGCTGTTTATCAGTTTTGTGTTATATTTGCAACTAACACTGCCTTCTGCTATAAATCTGGAAAACTGAAATTAATCAATCATACTATTCTCTGCAATCAGGGCTAGTAGTTTGAAGTCACTTGGGTGGCATTTTCAAAAGGACCCAGTTGTGTATATAATAAGGATTTAGAAGACTGTTAGTCTCTTATTTTTGAAAATGTTCGCACGGGTGTACAAATTAAATCTAAATAACTTTTCAGCATGAAAGCAATTTGGTACTTCTTGGGAGCACTAAAAGATCACTGACGTTTTTAGGAAAAAAAAGACAAATGACAAAGTTTTGCCTTGAAATTGCAGTATGCTTGATTGTGTTGTGAGGTATTTTATTCCCTTTTGTTGTGAGCAATACTTAAACCATTTTATACATAGTGTAAGGACAAATGATTAACAAATCCAGTAGCTACACAATTAAAAAAAATGTGGTAGAATAATCCCCACTCCTTTCTTTGTGGTTCCCGTATTTATCCAAGCCCCTCTGGCTTCATGCAGTGTTCCCTGAAAGGAGCCCTTAACTGGGATAGAGCTGTGTGTTTTAGTAGGTTGAACCTATGTTTATAATACAAACAACAAAGAAAATTGACTGATTACTGTAGAGTGATTCCTGACATTCTGATCGGACCAATGGATGATCCAAAAATGTTGTTAGATAAAATACATGGATAATTATGGCAAATGGAGTAAATGTCTCAGCTGATGTGTATAGCTTTCACCCTCTATATATAACAAAGTCATAATCTGTTGAGATAGTAGTAGTACCGCTCTAGAGGGACTAAAGTTTCAAAAAAGTTTGTAGGCCACTACAACTCCTGCGTGAAAAATGGAACAATTGCACTCAGATGCAGGCATCATGAAAGCTTGGGAAAGTAGTACCATCAGTTTATAGTGTTTGAGTCCACTTTAATTACCAAAAACACTCTTCAATTTACTCAGTCACAAATAGCTGTGGTTCTTGCAGCGTACAGGTTTTGTCAAGTTTGTAAAACAAACAGCAAAACACCACAGCAGCCTTTAATTTCTCCTTGTACACACCATTCACAGTACATTAATAGCCCAAATAATATTGCACCGATCATTTTTAAAACTAGTCATTTTGCAAGTAGTATTCCCTGTTCAAAACTAACAGATACACAATTTTGGTCAACTTGCACCCAGAAAAAGGCAAGATAAATTTATACTACAGATATATGTAACCCCAAAATGAAATGAGATTGGTGAGCTGTAAACTGTTTAAGATAGAAAATTAGTAATTCCTTGAATAGTATGTAGAAAGATTGAAAAATTAAATCTGAAAATTACCTCACTGCTGTTAGACTGCTTACTGTGTATCTTTATAGTGTATACTGTGAAAATCCAGCAGTCTACAGATAGTCATATTAAAAAAAGTTTATGAAAAGAGAGGAAATAGCATTTGCCTCACTAGAGATTGTGAAGTTACAAATTAGTTTGTACTATTTTTTCAGGTGCAATCTTTGGGGCAAGGAAATGTCTTTTGGCATTTGGCACTCGAATAAGGACAATATTTTAATACTGGCACAAGCTAAAAAACAGCGCACAGAATGACAAAAAATACAGGACATGAAACTAGTTGAAAGGTGTGAAAGACTTAAGGTTAAATAGCTTTGCTGATGCAATGAAAGTTGCTGCAAAACCATTTGTGGTGCTGTTTTTAAACAGTTGTACTCAATTTTAAGGAAGAAAATATATTCAAATATCCTCTAGAAAAGCAGCAACTGCTAGAATGGTCAGCTTGGTGCGTGTTTAGCCATCAATACACATGAGACTCTTTATGACTTAGAACATGGGTGCGTGAGGCAGAACTGGTGGCACTTCGGATCACTTCCATCCATCTGTGGGGGAAAGACAAAATGAGGTAAATAGCCAAGGAAGGCTTTCTGAAAACGTACGCTGTTAAACTACACTGTACTGTCCATTCTTATTTTCAGGATGTTCTTCCCAATTTACAGTAGTGAACTGGTTTTAACACATGCTCTCCTTCTGACAGGTATCTTGTCAGTCCCATCACTAATTGAGCCGGGTTAATTCGAAGCAGTATGATAGAGAAAAAGTACTTGCTATAGAAGAAAATCAGATGTTTGGTTGGTGTATTTCTCAGGTATTAGAACAATTTAAGGGATTTTTTTTTTTTAAACAAACACCATGACATGTTCAGCCCACTGGACACGCAAAAATTCATAGTAACAATATAATGCTTTAAATGAGGCACTTCCAAACTTTGCTGGTTCACATATCATCTTCTTACACACAACATCTTTGCTTTAGCCAAACTAAGTTTATTCTTGGTAAAAGCAAATTCAGTGGAGAGTTGATGTTAGTACCAGTTTTCTAGCCTATTTACACCCTGTCTCTGTTCTGGAGATTTGGAATTGTGGGGTGTGCAAAACTGTGTAGCGTATAGCACAGGGGCAGGCAAACATTTTGGCCTGAGGGCCACATCGGGTTTCTGAAATTGTATGGAGGGCTGGTTAGGGGAGGCTGTGCCTCCCAAAACAGCCTGACATGCCCTGGCCCCCACCTGATCCCCCAGGACTGCTGCCCCATCCAACACCTCCTCTCATTTTTCTGCCCCCAGAACAACTGGCCCCTGCCACCCCATCCTGCCCCCCAAGGACCTCTATCCCCATTCCCCATCCTCTGATTGCCCTGACCCCTATCCACACCCCTGCCTCCTGACCACCACCCTGAACTCCCCTGCCCCCTTCCCACGCTGCCCAACTGGAGCCAGCCATGCCACCACACAGCACTGAGCACCAGCAAGAACATGCAGCCCTACTGCCCAGAGCATGGCTGAGGCTGTGGGGGAGGGGCCGGGGCAAGCCTCCCAGGACAGGAGGGTTTGCCCACCTCTGGTATAGCAAATGGAGCAACTAATATTATTTGCCTTATCATAGCACCTAGGAGCCCCAGTCATGGACCAGAACCCCAAACAAGATGATCCCTGCCCCCAAAGCAGTTATAAAACGAGAGACATCTGGGGTGAAGGCAGCTTAGTTACATGTATGTTGCACAGCTACTGAATGCTAGCTAGGTGGATGGCTATTTTATACTCCATAAATAAAATGTACTGATGCACATTACCCTGCTTGTGTTGGTGCTGCACATTTAGCCAGATAGTTCACTTAAAAACTAACTTTACTTTTATTTCTAGTATATAACTGGAAGTTTGGTGAATAGAGTTTTTGCTCAAAACGTGTGGCAGCTCACAGAACTAGCTCTCGTTTGCTACCTCCTGGTACCCTACTTTCCTACAGCATCTTCAATTTGATTAAGTAGTGCAATGTTCTAATCATAATGAATGCGTTGGCTGTATTGAGTCTTGCAACAGTTCACTTTGCTTGCATTTGACCTAACATCATTGGAATGACCTAGCACAGGCCTTCACAACATGTAGCCCGCTTGGTGGGGGGTGGGAGGGCATGGAGAGTGAGTAGGCAAGCGGCAGGTGAGGGAGGGGGGCTGAGGAAGCAAGCAGGCAGGCAGGTGCAGGGCTGGCTTTAGGAAGTGCAGGGCCCTGGCAGGGATGACTTAAAAAAAGTGGAAGAAAAAGCCTTTCATTTCTTTCATGTATTATTTACTTTCCATAACTATATAAATAATAAAATTATATTATGTAGATTGCATCATATATACTGTTGATTGGTTATTAATGACTGCTGTTTCACATGTGAGGGTCCCAGCTGCTCCCTGCCCCTGTCATTGAAGCAGGTGTGCAGGGCTACTGCCCTGGGAACTGCAGGGCACAAGTGGACATGGGGCTGGCTGGAGGTAGGGGCTGGCTGCAGGCAGGGCAGCAGAGGTTGGTAGGGCTGGAGACAGAGGAGTGAGAGACTGGCTGGCTTCAGGCAGGGGGGTGCAGCAGGGGTTGGATGGAGACAGGGCAGGGTGTGCGCAGCAGTGTGTGTGGGGCTCGCTGGCTTGTGGCAGGGGTTGACTGGAGACAGGGCAGGGGGTTTGACAGGGACTGGCTGTGGGCACAGGGTGCAGAGCTGGCTGCGGGCAGGGCAGGGGGTGCAGCAGAGGCAGCTGGAGCCCCAGCCCTTTAAATAGCTCCCTGCTATCCCAGGGCTTTGGGGGTTATTTAAAGGGCCCAGGGCTCCCCAGCTTCTACCCTGCCCTGGACCTTTTAAATAGCCGTGGGAGCCCTGGGGAATGCATAGGGGCAGCGGGGCTCTGGCGGCTATTTAAAGGACTGGGGTGGCAGAGGCAGCTGGAGCCCTGGCCCTTTAAATAGCCTCCAGAGCCCTGGGGTAGTGAGGGGCTCCGGGGGCTATTTAAAGGCCCAGAGCTCCAGCCGGGAAAGCAGGACTTGCCGCGCTCCAGCCGGGAAAGCGGGGTCGCGGGGCTTGCCGCGCTTCCGCCTATGCTTCGCTCAAGGGAGCGGGACCATGGAAGACCCCTGAGCAGATCGCAGCCAAGGACCCGGGGTAAGTGTCTAAGGCGTGGGGCCCGATTCCTGGGAATTGGGCGAATCGGCCTAAAGCTGGCCCTGGGCAGTGGTTAGGGGGCAGGTGAGCTGGCAGCTGGCCCCAGCTCCCCCCAGCCTGCTTCCTCCAAATCAGCTGTTTGTGCGGGAAGCCTGGGAGGGAAGAGAAGCAGTGCAGCAGCTTTGTGTTCAGAGAGGGAGCTGGGGCAGGGGGGCTGCCCGCACCACAGCAGGTGGGTGGGGTGGGGTGTGTACACACAGGGGAACTATTCCCTATTCCAGCTCACCTACCTCCTCCAGGCCTGAGCACAAAGCTGCCCCTTGCTTCTCAGCCCTCCCAGGCTTCCCACACCAACAGTTGATTCATGGGAAGTGAAGGGGCTGTGAGTTCAGCCTGATATGGTGCTCCAGGCAGCGTGGTGGGGTGGGGGTTTGGATAGGGGGCAGGGGAGTTTGGGAGGGGTGGATAGGGGTCGGGGCGGTCAGAGGGTGGGGAATAGGGGGGCCGTCAGGAGGGTGGTGGGGAGCAGTCAGGGTCAGGGGCAGTTGGATGGGGCAGGGATCTTGGCTGGGGGGCATCAGGAATGAGAGGAGGGGTTGGATGGGGCAGAGGCAGTCAGGGGACAGTGATGGGGGGGGATGGAGCAAGCCTCAAGGAACACAGGGGGCCTGATGGGGCAGGAGTCCCAGGGAGTGGGGGGTGGGTCATGACCCCCTTGGGAGGTGAGGAGGGAACTGGTGGTTAAGATTTTGGCAGCTCATCACTGGCCAGGGGGTGGGAGGCTGAGGAGGTGAGTGGGCGGGGAGTGAGTATGAGAGCTGGGGGGGGTGAGCTGGGGGGAGGAGGCAGGCGAGCTGTGGGGGGTTGAGGGGCAGGTGAGCTGGCAGCAGGGGAGGGGGGCTGAGGAGACGAGCTACAAGTTGGTGGCTGACCTGTTCTACTGATCTGGTCTGGCTCCCATCCCCTCTCCAAGGGTTGCAGCTGCCTGGAGGTGCTGCCTTCCACGCCTTCCTCAGTCACACCTCATTCATTCAACAGGGCACTTGATTACAAAGTTAGGGGGAAGATCTTATTCTACTTCTAGCAAAAATACATTTTTCTTTTACCTTAATTATACTACCTTAGGGGCTTGCTATAACATATTACCAAGGTTCAATACCGCTGTTTTGGCAGAGCAGTGCTAGAGAAGGAGGGTTTGTTTCTGTGGGGTGGGCGGGAGGGGGAGGGTTTGGCCCTCAGCTGTTTTCTTTGGAATAATATGGCCCTTGCTGCTTTACGAGTTGTGCAGGCTTGACCTAGCACAAAGTCACCACTTTGCAGAAAACTGACATACCTTTCAAATGTGTATTCACTTTCAGCCCTGAAGTAGTACACATGGGATTTGAAATGTAACTTGAAAACATAATCTTTGTGAATGTTCTCAGATTCAGAAGGAATGGTAAGTGAATACCCCAGGAGAGGAAGGCTGGCTAAAGGATGATTGTCCTAGAAACAAAAGATGAAAAATGCTGTGACATCAAGTGCACTCTGGGTCACAAAACTTCAACTATAGAAACAAAAAAAAATTTCCCATACTTACATGGAAAAAATATTTGTTTTATCAACATGTCATGTTGCACTGATGTGGCTTTACTTCATGAGAAGAAATCTATACTGTGTAATGTCAAAATTAACATTCACTCACTTGCTTACAGTACTAAACTTAATCCCCCTATTCTTGCTACATGCAACCTATCTTAAATAAGAGGGCCCTATGCATTTTGTAAAGCTATGATGTTTATTTTTCTGCAAAAGGTTTATTATGCTCAAATAGCCTCATCTCAACTAAAAGGTGTTAGAAGCAATAGAGTGCTGTAGCTGTTTCTAAAGAGAACCCAGCATCAAGTTTCCTTGCATCACTTAAAAGCTACTTTCTAGATGTAAAAATCCTATTGAACTGTCACCTGGAAAGGTAACTACAGGATGTAACAAGCATTTCTTCTTTGAGTATTTGGCTACATGGAGTCCTCTCTAGGAGCTTATGCACTAGATAAGAGTCCTTTGGCTGTCAGGGCCATACGTGTGCCCTGCATGTCCTTGAGTCCCTCAAGGGGAGGGATAGCTCAGTGGTTTGAGCACTGGCCTGCTAAACCCAGGGTGGTGAGTTCAATCCTTGAGGGAGCCATTTAAGGAACTGGGGTAAAAATCTGTCTGGGGATTGGTCCTGCTTTGAGCAGGGGGTTGGACTAGATGACCTTCTGAGGTCCCTTCTAACCCTCTGATTCTATGAACCAAGGGCATAAAAAGTAGAACGTCCCTAAACACCTCATTTCCAGATGGAATATCTCACTCCATTGGTACCCTGTGGCTATAGCAATTTCTTATTGTTCCTGGTCTAGTTAATAGTTTTTTAGCACAAGGAAAAAAGCTTAAAGTGCTTTAGGACATTTACCTTGGCTCTTGAGTCACTGTTCCAGTGGCCAAATCTCCAGGCTCTAAAACTTGTCAGAACAGGTGTTTATAACTGCCTACCTTGCAGAGGCATGTGTCTCAAAAGCCTCTTTTGACACACACCCAAAACATGTGAGAGGCTTGTTTAAATTTTCTTTTGCTAGAGGATGTGATGAAGAGGGGATGTTCGGTTCTGAGACCTTGTCAGAAAGAAGCTCCTACCAACTTCAGAGCTATATTCAATTAGTGCTTCAACTGCCTGTGAGATTAACCTGAAGAGACTCAGGAGCTGGGAGTAAAGAAGACCTGGCTCCTCAATGGCTGCTGCTTCTTTAGCACTGAATGCCTCAGGTCACTCACTGGTTCCTAGTGCCCATAGCAGAAAAGGAGCATTGCTCCTGGCACTCAATCATCCTCCTTGCTATAGGTTAGAAAGTGAAAACATACCAGTCAACGACTGTAGGACTGGCTCTATCTTTGAACAGCTGACTATGACTACTACAGTACAGACTCTGCACTATTCCCCTTTAGCTACAGTTGTCATCTCCCTACTGTTTTCTTCCATATCATTGAGTTCAGTTGCTCCAGTTCCCCACCTTGACAAGAGACGTACACCAGCCCCTATTTCTATTCAAGTATTAAAGCCACCACTATTTGAAGCAAAGGTACTGTCAACCTTAGCCCTGACTACTTTTTCTGCATCTGGAGAGCTGATGGTTATGCTGGAACTTGAATCTCCCCTACCTGATATTTCTCTCGTCAGTGACTTATCAGTCTCTCTGGAGTGTCACTGGGGACATGCCTGTGCCCTGGAAGCCATCACAATCCCTGTAACTGAGCATTTAAGGGGCAGGATGATCTCAGCTGTCTCTCAACTCCTTTAGTAGTAAAAATCCAAAGTTTCAGGATGGCGAGTAGCAGAGCCAGAGAGCAGGTCATGGACTCTGCATATACAACATCTTGAAAAACTAGAATTTGAGTGGTTGTCCACACTGATTCCACTTTTGGTGACTAGCAAGCAGTAGCCTTGGTTGGAGGTGAGAAAGAGGAGTCTTACTGAAATATTGACTTGAGTTCCACTCTGCCAAAGCTTGCATTTGATTAATTAATGTGTAGACTGAATTTAGAGGAGCCAAAGGTGTTCATATAACCCAGCCACTGTCCAACATTAAACAGTGTTAAACAAGGTCCAGGGTTTGATATCCTGCTTAGTACCATAGCAAATACACCATTAAAAATATCTTTTAGCCGTTCGTTTCTTCTTTTCTGTATCTTTAACCGTTAAAACATTTGAAATGTAAAGCATTAAATAAGGCTTTCATTTTAACAAAAATCCCTTATTCGCTTTTGCTGGAGGGAGTTTTTGAAGGAAAATCTCCCTTCATTGAAAGTCTCCCACATGCTGTCAAAGATGTCCTTTTGAGTAAAAGAAGAAAGCAGCAGCAGCAGCAACTCATTTCAGCTTTCGAGTCCAATTCTGTTTCATCCTAGGTGGTGATTGAGATACAGCTGGAACTGGTGAGGTCATCTGGATCCCTTTCCCTGGCCTGGTCTGGACATCTCTCAGGATCAGCATGAGACAAGTGTGGGGGCCCAAGAGGTGGCAGGGGTGGCAGCCATGATGGTGAAGCTTGCTTCAGTAGCCTCCCTCTGATCTTTCTGCCCTTCTCCCCACAAAGTCTCTTTCTTTAAGATGCCAGAAGGGGCATGATGAATGGAAAAGCCCATCCTCTCATTATTTTGTCCACCAATTAA
This sequence comes from Gopherus flavomarginatus, assembly GCF_025201925.1. NCBI lineage: Eukaryota > Metazoa > Chordata > Testudines > Testudinidae > Gopherus > Gopherus flavomarginatus. Next base: position 271,760,266 of record NC_066617.1, read on the forward strand.
ATCCATTTCTATAAGGCCAGACTTGACGTAGGTAACTTGGTAAACAAGAAAATGTGGAAACAAAGTATGATCTCACCCCAGTCCTTGACATTTCAATAAGCCACTTCTGTTTGGACTAATTCAGTCTCTCTGGGTCCCTTGCACCTGTTTATAACATTCTTTATTGAAAATAGCATGATCTACTTTCCATGGTAAATTCCTAAGCAGGACCTGTGTAAGTGCTGGAGACTAAATAAAGTAGAGGTTTGAGTGAAAGAACTTTTGTTTGCCTGCTTGCATGACCTATCTGTCGGCCACATGGCTGTGTCCCCATTGATTTATTTCCTCACAGAGAGTAAAGTTACCAAGAGTTTTGGGTTCAGTCAAACCCTGGGCAACATCCTTGCCTGTCAAGGTAATGCATTGGCATAGTATTGTCCGTAAGCACTTACATGGCAAGACCCCAAAAGAGATGTAAGAATGCTCTGCACGCCAAATATCTTGGATTTCCAGCACATTGGTATAAAGGGGTAACAAGAGGTGACCACTTTCCACCGTTCTCCAGTAGGTCCTGGTTTGCTCCCCACCCCTGCATGGAAGCATCCATGATCAGAATCTTCAAAGGAAGAGATGCAGACAGTGGAACGCCTGTACATATTTGATCCAGTTGTTTTAGCATCATCCAAAAGGAGATCATGCCTTCATTAGATTGGCAGTTTGTTTATGCTGTCTCTGTTGTGTGTTGATACACAGATCTAAAGTTTATATCCATTTGTTCTTGCATCAACATTGTCTTTAGGATGTCTCGGAACAGTTTATAATCATCCAGTGGTGATAGTGTGACCATCTCAGCCAGTGAGGATGATAAACCCAGCAAAGCATTCCCACTGATCTCAGATTCATCCAAGAACAACAAGGCCTCTGTATCAATGGATGGCACTGTTGATACCAATGGTGGATGGTATCAGAACCTCTCTTGCTAGGACCACATCGATTACAGGCCTGCATGGGACCTTAATATCTGACCCCTGTAGCTAGTGGGAGAAAAGGGCTTCTGTTATTGGCCGTTCTAATCTAGGGCAGACTTGGAAGGGATGTGAGCTTTCCTCAGGCAATACACAAGTGTCAAGGCCATAACTGAGCAGGAAAGTCGAGGGGCAGACCATGCAGAGATCTTGAATCCTGGAGGGGGCTACTGCCTCAGACCAATACAAACTAACCCTAACCCTAAAATTAACCAACTGTTATCAGAACAGGAGAACTATTTATACTAATAAAACAAAGAATGCTAGCTAAAGAAGCAGACGCTAGAGATTTTCCATCTTAGACAACAAGTGGTAGAAAGTAACTGTAGAGGCAGTCAGTCTGCTCTGCCCTTATGCCCTTGGTTCAGAGCACAAGGAGGTGCAGGGTATAGGCACAGACCAATTGACGTGTTAATGAAAAGTATTCTGGTCTCAGGTGCATACCCCTCACATGTGCACCTCAAGTGGAATACACATAGGAGCCATCACTCAGATAAGGATGATAGTTACTTTTTGTCCTCACCTGACATTTCTGCCTAAAGCAGTCATGGGATTCCAAATAAAAATAATTTTATTCACTTAACCAGTGTTCTTTCCAAGACCCCATTCTTCTTCTGCAGAAGTTACACTCCACACTTTGGCTGTGTTAAGGGCGATCTCATATTACTTCAATAGGACAAAAAACCTACTTCACATCACCAAGGCTACTTGTATCCTTTGGTAACAGATCCAGAGGATAGGCTGTTTCAACACAAAGACTCTCAAAATAGGTGTTGGACTGCATTAGAATTTATTATGAACTGAGTAAGTTAACTCCACCTTCTCCAATCAAGGCATACTCCACTAGAGCCCAGGTAACTGCCTAGACTTTTTTAAGATGCATCCCTATACCTGAGATCTGGTAGAGTGGGTAGCTGGAGCTCCATACGTACTTTACAAGCCATTATTCTTTAGAGTCGGCCTCTATATCAGATGCAGGCCAGTCTTACAGTCCTTATTTAAATAGGACTCTGGTACCCATCACCTTGCAGAGCCCACTGCTTACTGTTCACCTAGTATGGGATCTGCGTGGACAAATACTCAAGAAAAATGGTTACTTTCCTTATAGTAACTGTGGTACTTCAAGATGTTTTGACTACCGGGATCCCACAACCTGTCCTCCTTTCCCACTAAACTGGAGTCCTCTACCGTTGGGGATTTTGTACTGGTGAAGGAACTGAATGGCAGTTGGGGCTGCTTTGCCCCTTTATACTTTCAGATGAGGAGAATGAAGACATGCAGGGTGACCGGGCAACCTTAACAGACGCTGCTGGCCAAAAGTCACCTTTTGTGCACCTGGGGCATGTGCATACCTAGAGTGGTATCCATGTAAACAAACATCTTGAAGAACCAGTTAGTGTAAGGTAAGTAACAGTTTTATTTCATGATTGGTTTCTGTTCTCTTCCCTAGATGCCTATGTCTAACCCCCTTACCTTAGTTAATTGGCATTCATTGCTATGTACAACTTAGATTTTAAGCTTCTTGGGATTGGGACCTGTAACTTTTTAACTTGCCTATAAATCACAAGGGCATATACCTATGGAACTGTATCAATGTGTGTTCACAGAAGTGTCATGAGAAGGCTATACACTAAACCATGAGTAGTAATATCTATCATCATTTGGGAGAGTACCATAAACTATAGCCTAATAATAGGTGATGCTACCAGCCCTGCCTATAATGCTCCTGACCAATGTCAGTTTTTTCCTCCCTGTTGCCGCAGAACAGAATTTTTGCTGAATTCTTATCTTGGTGTTTATACTCTAAAACACATAAGCCTTTCAGACCTGTGTAGTTTGTTACCTGGTGCGATTTGTAGAAGAACATACAGAAGTTGGTGAATACCACCCAGAGCTTCTGCCACCCATTGCTGTTCTTGAATTTTCTTAACAGGTTTCCAGAGAGCTGATTCTGAAATGGATGAAAGTAGTAAAATAGACACGCACAGCGAGATCATAAACAATGGTGGAAAGTAGCCAAACCTCATGTAAAGAATGTTTACTTTTCTATTTAAATGAATATATTATTCCTATTGGTCATTAAACTTGGTATTAAACTTTCAGAATCAGAAATCCCTCTAATTCTTTAAATGAGGCTTGTCTATAATTTATTTTTTATAAGAAAAATGATCTGCTGTTACCTTGTTAGATGCAGAAACCCTTTTGCTGGATGGGATAGCTTAATATGATACTTTTCAATTAAGTTTTTAATTACTTATATACTAGTGCACTAGTTAGTATTCTTTTAGAGGCCAATTAGAAACGGGCAGTTTTCTTCACTAATGCATTAAGCCCCCTGTGTACAGTTATTAATAGCTATTTACATTTTTCTTAAACTAACTAAACAGAAGCTATGAAATATAACCTAAACCAATTAAATTTTAAATAATGTTTTACCTCTTTTGCACAGATCTTAAACTACTATAACTTTTTTTAAAAAATTCTTGGCCTTTGTCAGTTTGTCTTTAGGAGCCTAAGGTACCACCTCTCATCCAGCCTGCCTGTCCCATTCTTTCCCTGGGCCCTACATGGTGCTAGAAGCAATTGGATTTTTAATCATGAGAAATTCAACAGATTTCCTTTGTCTTCTTTTTAATGTCATCCTATGTCCTTTGCTTAGGTGACTCAGCCTCCCCTAGTCCTCCTCCACTTCACAGTGCCTGAATGGAGGCTCTTTCAGATACTGCTTCCTTTTTATAATTAACAAGAGACAGTGTTTCTACTGTCATGTTTTTCTTTCTATCTTTTGTCCTATTATTTCTGCCCATTCATTCCCCACGGATACATGTACAATCAATGCTCTCTTCCACAGCTCTGTGGCTCCTACAGTATTTCTGCATGCTGTGCTGCTAGCTGCTCTTTTTAAACCTAGAACAAAGCTGCTACGGCACCCAAGAAGGACTCAGCACCCTGGAAGCTGATTGTGCAATACCCTTACAGTGCAGATGTGGTACTAGTGTACCAGCTGAGCAATTCTCTGCCTGTAAAATAAGCTTCAAACTAACATTCATCAACACTGTGTCCCTAGTTGTACAGCTGTATAATGTTAAATATTGCACAGTCCTCAATACATAGTACTGTCAATTAACCCCTGAATTTGGAGCAATGACTATTTAATTCTACTAGCTCTGGTTAACTGCTACTAGCTGAAAAAAACAATCAGCAGGTAAAACACATTTTACCAAGAATGATGTTAAAGTATTCTTGACATTCCCCCACCCCCTTTCCTGCACTGGGTTTACATTTAATGTATTTTTAAAACCTTGTTTTAAACCATCCTAGCCTCTCTCTTCAGTTTTAAAATTGGATTGTGTTCAAAATTGTGTTTGACCTAAATTACACACAATTGTATTCCTTATTTTTTTTGTTACCTCATTACTCTGGAGGATATCATAAAAGGACAGGCTTTGCATTCGGTACCAGCAGACATATGAAATGGAAACAGGCCGCTGATCACTGATCAGTCCAGCAGGTAGGGCAGAACAGTCACTGACAGTTAGAGGATCTTCTACCACAAGAAAGACAGAAAGGAGGGAGAAACACAGAAAGAGAATAAACGATAATGCTTAAGTGAAAGCCATCCACAGAGTGATGTGCCAAAGATGGGAACAGCTGTGCAACTGAAGATGTATGTATACACGATGACATGTGCCTCTAGATTGTTTAGTCTCCACTGTTTGCTAGTAACATTTTAAGCATGGGAAGGAAAAAGTAGTGCAGTGGAGAGTTAGCCCTCAAAACATAACTAAATATTTTATCATTAAAATTGTTAAGAAAATTAAATCAGCTTTGAGAAATGGCTTTTATACACTAAGGTGATATTAACAAATGCGTGGAAGTTACCATGTAAGTGTTAACATCAGGTGCCTTGGCTTGCCCCACACTCAGCTACATGCTGTGTACTGCCTGGTATTATAATCTACTTAGTACATACTATACTGATGTCCTCGGAAAACAAGCCTAGGGGGCAGAATCAAGCTCTTGTGATTTTCATTTTTTTTTTTGGTGGGTAGATGGGTTAATTACCTACTGGGGAGGTTTTCTAGTACAAGGGCAATAGTATCAAGTCAAATTTCTGGCATTTCAGCCCATTTCAAAATAGAGCTAGAAATGAATATTGTGAACATTAGCCTCATTTATTTTTTGAAAGTTTTTACATTAGCTGTAACTCTATTCTTGTAAATTGAAGAGTATGGCTGAAGAAGACACTGCAGATAAAGTGTATGCATAGTCCCTGGCCCATAGATCATCATAGGCAGAGCAACCTAGAGGCATTTTCCAATGAAATGGGTGTCCTAGCATTGCCTTAAAGAAGCTAAACCAATTTACAATCTACTTAAGTTTTCCCTAACTCTTTTCTCTGAGCATGAACATAATTTCCAAGAGGTCTGTAGGTAGGTAATAGCATTCAGTACTCCCTCTGGTCTTTACTTTCCTAGCTAGCTTATATTCTCTGCTCTGTTTTGGAGTGAGTTACGAGGGAACACCTAAGCGAGACCCATAAGCAAAATTTCTTACATCCCCTTTCAATTACTCATGAACTTCTTAAAATACATTTAAAACTCAAAAAAGGACTTATTTATATTTCAGCCATTCTACAAAAGTAATTAAGTGTAATATTTCTAAGACCTGAGGCCTTTCTAGTTAGTATTCCCATGACTCCTAACGTTTTGTATGAAATTGGTTTAGCTGTGATCAAAATAAAAATCACATTGTTTTTTCTGTAATGTGGAAAGTGCAAATAAAAAAGAAGGCAGAGAAAAATAAGCCATGAGCACATTAAGGTCCTAGAGAAAGATGGCTAAAGTAAAGAAAGTAAGTTAGTATAGAAAACCAAGAAACAAGGCTGCAGAGGCCAGAGACAATGTCCTTTCAGCACTACTAAGTCATCAATAGGTATTAGCAAACACAAATATTCAAAGGGAGTTTTCTTTGGTGTGATCTGAAAGTTTAGACTTTCAACGTCAAGTTAGCATTTAAAATGCAGGTTATTTTTGTGAAAGTAGAATCAAATTGATTTTAAAAGATTGCTAAATAAATCATTCAAGTTTACATTTTGGCCAAACTATTGTTATCTGACTGAGGGAGGGGGATCACTAGTGTAGTTGTGTTGAAACTCCAAAAAGCAAATAAAGGGGTGTTGAATTTAATGAGTGGCAGCCAATGTCTAGAGTAAAAAGAAATAGTCACTGAAGAGACATTCTCTGGAGCTGCAGTTCAGATTGTTCTGAGGCAGATACCTCCACAGCAATACTAAAGTCGATCATTGAAACGCTGGTATTTCTGTGCCAGCAGACGTGCACCGTAGTGTTGCCACGGTGTGGGGACTGACGTTCAAGTGAGGTGCGGGATGCACTGAGATCGTCCTCTGATTCCTGGTCTACAGTAGTTTCATCAGGAGACTCTATGAAATTCAGGAAAAAGCATCTTTCTTGCAACATACATGATTGGAAAAATTATTAAAAACATGAAGGTCCAATGCAGCTAAGAGGTTTATATTTTCACAATTCTCTGAACAGATTTTAGTCAACAGTCTTCTATAAATAACAGGCTTTAAAAGGGCAACTTAGTTTAAAAGGCTAACACATCCAACACTCTCTAAGGTATTTTACTTGGTCTCTAATTCTGTTTGTATTAATGTTGTGAAACAGAACTTCCCTAAGACCGGCACTGCTGTATAACATGTCCTGACGTCATGATGCTCAAGAACAGTTTTACAGTCACTTATCTTATTTCAGCTAAATTTCACTGCTATACATTTGAATTAAAACAAAAGGAACAGAAATAGTGGTAACTTCAGTAAAAAGCATTAAACTGGAATCTGAACCTAATCCTAAGGTAGTAGCCTGACTTCACCCTCAGCCAGCAGATTTCATAACGCTGAGATAATGTGATACAGCAGCACTGTATTTCAAAGGTTGTTTTCTTTTCTATTATCATTGAATTTTAGTGACTATTGGGTAAAAAGCTCCTGTTCACACACTACTTACTATTGTCAGGTGGACTACTAGCCAGTAATTCAGGGGTGGGACCACTGCTTTTCTCTGCCAGATCTATCGCCATCTGTATGTCCTCAGTCCACTTGTCCATTTCAGCACGGGTACTAAGAACAGAGATCCAGGTTTCATTCGCTTTAAGCCAGGCTGAGAGGCACTTTAAAAGCTAATCACAATTTGAGTTTGGTACCCAATCTACTTTCGCATGCCTACAGTTGTCTGACTAGGCTGTTTCTTCTGATTCTAAGAAGTTTGGATTGGATAAAACAATCAGAGTTGCCACACAATAGTCTAATTTATGCTTCTGTTTTACTCAGATTTTTAGCAAGCCTATTACTCATACAGCAGAAAGCACTTTGTGCAGAATGATTTTAAGAGCAAATTAAAATAAGATTCTATCCATCTTCTCTGTGCTTCCTGCACAACTGTGTGAAAGGCTTGTGGAGATGCATTTCCAATGAATTACCTTGCAGCAACAATGATGGACTGATGTTGACCTCGTAGTGTAAGACAGTGAGGAACCCCCCATTCCTCTTCACTTTCCTCTATCTAGGAGACAAAGGTTCATACATTGTAAGATTGCATTAGCCACAGACTGTAGGAAGCATACGTTTTATGGATTGGAGGGGAGAGACCGGAAAATACAGCAGAGATTCAAAAAAATGGAAATGGAGAAAAAAATAAAAAAGCAGCTTATAAGTAATCCTATAGGGCTAGGCAATGAGAAAAATGAAGTGTAGTGGGTGGCAAGGAAAAGATCACCATAGGATTGACTCTTTATTTCTCCCACTCAGTCAGCTTTAGAGCAGTAATTACTTAAGGCTGTTTTGTTTACTGAAGTACAGTCATTTTCCTTCTTTCAGTCAGAACACTGACAGACACACACAAGATAAGAAGAGGTAATTCTTTGACACATGCAAGCCTGGAATCTCTGAAGAACATACACTGTGTATGAACAGGGCTCTGCCAGATGAACACATCAGTGCCTGCCTGGATTCCTGAAAATACTAGACAAAACTTGGAACGTAATAGCAATACTAAGCAAATTCCAGCCACAGTGGCAATCATGCTTTGTCTTAGGATCAGTAAATACAGACTTCCAGAATTAAGGAATTAATACAACCCCAAAGAGGAGGAAGAAATTAAAAAAATAATAATTCTCAAAGACAATAACAGTTGAGAGTTCTGTCCATAGGCCTCACGTACCTTTACATAGAGCACACTAAACAAAGTGGGGATGAAAAGAAGAACAACTACTACAGTATGTTGTTCAGGATTTTTCTGCCAGCTTCCCAATATAAAACAACGAGATGCTACTGACAACACATTAATGGCTAACCTGTGCTTTGTCCCAGTGTGGGGGTGTGAGGCTGCTGGACGGGAAAAGGCATAAGAAATGGAGGACACAAGCAAGAGTTGAGCACAAGCACAGTCCTTTGTGCCCATCAGGGACTGTGCTAATCTAGGAGCATTAAAGGCTGAAGGACACATAGGATGAGCCCTAAAGAGTGACTACTAGCCACACCTCTTGCATGCTGGAGAGCTCCAGGAGGCATCATGCAGCCTCAAAGTCCAGTGCTGTTAAGGTGCATTTCTGCATCTCTTGCAATAAAGGAAAGTACCTGACCCTTTATCTTAGGCTACTAGCCAAGTGGGTGCATCAACCTTGTCTCCTACTCAGTTTGTAGTGACAGTCTCTTTATGGCCACACTGCAGCAACTCATCACTCTGCTAAATAGTAGAGACACAAAAGCAGCTGCATCACTTGCTGCCAATGCACCTCAACCTTAAACTGGAGAGCATCGCTAGGGCTGAGATGGCCATTCAGGCCCCGATTTGCCTCTGCTGAGGCTGCTATGATGATGGCTTTTGTGGTGCACCCACTGGGAACTTGATGGAGACAACCAACACATTTCAAATAAACCACAAAACAGCCACCAGATGGAGGTAACAGTCTCCCCGACCTTGGGGTAGGAGTCAAACAAGTGACATGCTGCATATACCATTAAAGCCTCAAGCCACTGAATTCTCATGGTAGTGCTGTACTTACTGTCATGCCATACAGTGGGAGCTGTCCATGGACTTTAAATTGATTTGATGCTGTCAGGCCTCTACTTGTGTACAACAAAACATCATTAAACTAAAAAGCAAGAAGGAACATGATTTAGATTAACAGTAGTATGTTAAACTATAAAGCAAAGGTCAAACAGTAACGATGGGCAGAGAGTCAAGTACTGGAATGATGTTTGTATGAGGGTCCTAATATCTGAGTGACTATCATCTAAATGAAAATATCAGGTTCCACACAATACTCCCAGGATCATCCCCATTCTCCACATGATCTCCTTCTGCAACTGGTGCCAAGAAACTTTGCCCAGTTCCTCGCTTACTTGTAGTTCTCTTATCGGGTCTCCTGGTGACCCAGTGCACTTTCGGATTTCAGCCCTCAGAATGCTAATGAGCCAATGCACTGAGGTTAGAAATAGTGTTTGTTCGTTCCTGTGCCTGGCCATTATTCTGGATATTCAGGAACAGCCTGTCCACCATATCTCCTAATCTTAAAGACTGCCCATGTGGGACACCACGTCAAAATGTGTGACAAATGACCACTTGTATTTTGTTGCATGCCAAAATATAATTGACAGATTGTAACTATAAAATTTGTTTAAAAGAATGTTTTCTCATTTACCAGTTTTTTAAAAAGAAAACTGAAAAATCAAATTTTATCATATTCAACCATAAAGATCCCTGACACTGAACCCTGGACTTTTAAACACTCCCCATCCTCACACACATCTCTGCCACTTAGCTACAGGAATAATTGCTATCCCTACAGGTGGATCGGCCACTAGAGCGAGTCTTACACACACTTTGCTAATATTTGCTAGACATGAGTAGAATATTGGAGATAAGGGCTCCTGGGTTCTATCCAGGCTCTGGAGGGGGAGTGAGGTGCATTGTCTAACAACAGGATAGCTAAAACACATTTATTTGGGACATCCAATCTGAAAGGCAATGTGGATGAGTGGACAACACCTGGGTCTGCCATACTAGAGACTTATTACCAACTCTGCCTGAGGTGACCTTGTGTAACCTCTTTACTTATTTATACAATGGGAGGGCCTTTACTGATCAAAGCCTCAGACTCCAACCTTTAAAGGGCTGTGAAGTGCAAGAAAATATAAACAGAAGTCAGTAGAGGTGACATTTGAACTCACGGTCCAGTGGCTTCCCAGCTCAATGCATTTTTGCCCTGGACTACAGTAATATCAGTGGGTCTGTCTCCCTCAGCCTGATTTAACAAAATGCAGAATGTCCTGTAATATCCAGTGCACTCAAGAGGTCTGCCACCCTCTGCCATCACACCTCTTAAACAGTGGGACAAGAAAGCATTCCTCATTGTGCCATGGCACATTTGCTTCACTTCACTTTTTTTTTAAATACAGTTGTACTTCATTATGTTCAATACAAACTGTTCTTGTCACTTACCAGGAAGAACATCCGCTGCTGTAAACCCTTTCCAGACAATTTACTAAGACTGCCCAGTCTAATGAACTCCTGTAGGAAAACAGACATAAAACAAGCATGTCAAATATCCCTTGTTAAATATCTTGTCGAAAGTCTGTAAGTACTTAGTGTCATGGCATTGACTTGTTCAGATAGTTATTAAGGCTGTTTTCACAAACACTTCAAATACTTACATTAAAATCTTATTTACAAGGTAGTCTTCCTATTCAGAGTTGCCCTTCCACTTTCAAACATTTTTAAGGCACTCAATCACCTCATACAGTTTTATTCCACTTCACAGATTATAATCATCTAAAGGGGAATCTTCTCTACCTGACATTGATTGCTCCAGACACCTCCTTCTTCCATCAGTTTTGAGTTAATAGATTATTACAAATCAAACAGCTGATTAAAATAAAAAGGTCTGTGTTTATTCATCAGCATCTGGCCACCCTCCTCCTTCAAATATAATGCTTAATGTGGTGTATAGCTGACTTGGCTCTTGCTGTAAGCACAAAATCATCTCAAAGAATCCATTACAACAATGGGAGAAGAGGGAGATTTGTCTGGCAACATGAATTCTCCTCGACAAACTGTGCAACTCATGTCATGCAAAACAGAACATTCACTTAGCTCAGACTATTTTAAAGCGTGTAAGCTCAGGAAGAGAGAGCTCTCTCTCAGTGGAACTGAACTATCAGAGAGCCAGGTTTTCTGGGATTATAGTGAGTTGCATCATTTGCTGTTTTGAACTATGAAATAATTCCCTTTACCACATAAAGCAAATCAAAGCTTTAATTTCCAGTCACTCTCTCTAGCCTGTTCCAGGAAGTTCTGGATGGACTTTCAGAAGCCAATACCCATGACACTTTTGTGCACTGTACAAGCAAAGGATACAAAAAGCAGCAGGATAGTCTGTAAAGCATCAATAAACCAGCTCATGGAAGATTCCCCTCCCCAGGGGAACATTCTAGTTTACACAGAGTTGCTGTGTATCGTGGGGACTTTTGGCAGCCAGAACAGAATATGATTAATTATTATTATTAAACATTTATATTGTGATGCTGCCTAACGGCCACAACCTGTCTAGGCACCATTGCGGTTGGTGCTGTACAATCACTAAGAAGAGACAGTTCCTGCCCCAAAAGAACAATCTAAAAGTAGAACAGTCCTGAGAATGTTTTACTTGACAATAGGCACTGTGACAGAATGGCCTGAGGATAAAGCCACCTTTGTCCCCCTTCCCTGCAGGCTACTCAGGCCTCGTCTACACTACGCGTTTATACTGAATTTAGCAGTGTGAAACCGATTTAACCCTGCACCCGTCCACACAACAGAGCCCTTTATATCGATATAAAGGGCTCTTTAAACCAATTTCTGTACTCCGCCCCGACGAGGGGAGTAGCGCTCAAATAGGTATTGCCATGTCGGATTAGGGTTAGTGTGGCCGCAATTCGACGGTATTAGCCTCTGGGAGCTATCCCACAGTGCACCACTGTGACCGCTCTGGACAGCAATCTGGAGTCGGATGCACTGGCCAGGTAGACAGGAAAAGCCTCGCAAACTTTTGAATTTCATTTCCTGTTCGCCCAGTGTGGAGAGCTCACCAGCACAGGTGACCACGCAGAGCTCATCAGCACAGGTAACAATGCAGTCTCCTGAGAATCGAAAGAGAGCTCCAGCATGGACTGCACGGGAGGTACTGGATCTGATCGTTGTATGGGGAGAGGATTCTGTGCTAACAGAACTCCGTTCCAAAAGACAAAATGAAAAAACATTTGAAAAAATTTCAAGGCCATGATGGTGAGAGGCCACACCAGGGACTCAGTACAGTGCCATGTGAAAGTTAACGAGCTCAGACAAGCCTACCAGAAAACCAAAGAAGCAAACAGAAGGTCCGGGGCAGGGCCAAAAACATGCCGCTTCTTCGCTGAGCTGCATGCAATTCTAGGGGGGTCCGCAATCACTACCCCACCCGCCCGTGGATTCCGAGGTAGGGGTGGTAATCTCAGCCATGGCTGAGGATTCTGCGGACGGGGAAGATGCGGAGGAAAAGGAGGACAAGTTTGTAGAGAGCACACAGCACTCCGTTCTCCCCAACAGTCAAGAGCTTTTTCTCATCCTGACGGAATTACCCTCCCAGCCCTCCCAAGCAACTATCCCAGACAATGAAGCCATGGAAAGGACCTCTGATGAGTGTACCCTGTAAATATAAGACATGGTATAAAAGCAAGCGTTTTTTAATGATTAATTTGCCCTGAGGACTTGGGATGCATTCACAGCCAGTACAGTTACTGGAAAAGTCTGTTAACATGTCTGGGGATGGAGCGGAAATCCTCCAGGGACATCTCCATGAAGCTCTCCTGAAGGTCCTCCAAAAGCCTTTGCAGAAGGTTTCTGGGCAGCGCTGCTTTATTCCGTCCTCTATGGTAGGATACTTGACCACGCCATGCATGTAGCAAGTAATCTGGTATCACTGCATGACAAAGCCTAGCTGTGTATGGTCCCGGTGATTGCTGGCATTCAAGCAACATCCATTCTTTATCTCGCTGTGTTATCCTCAGGAGAGTGATATCGTTCATGGTAACCTGGTTGAAATTCAGGAATTTAAGTAAGAGGACAGAGATGGCCATTCCTACTGGGCTGTTTGCCTGTGGCTTAAAAGAAATCCTTCCCTGCAGGTAGCCAAGCAGGGGGAAGGGGGGAGGGCGATTAGTGCTGAGCTTTTCCGCGTTTGGCTAGCAGGGATCTTCCCTGCTACCAGTCATGCGGTGGGGGTGGGGGAAAGGGGGGTGTTTAGCAGTGATCTTCCATGATACCAGCCACGAGGTGGTTTCTGCTGCTGCACGTTAACAGGAAAGAAGCAGCACTCAATGGGCTTTGCTTGCTATTTGGGAAAGGAGGGCGCTGGATAGATGAAGGCTGCAGAAGACGAAACACAATGGCTTATCATGGCCGCATGCAAGCCGAACTCTGCTGCCCGGGCCTGCGGCTGCGATCTGTAACACCAAAGCCGCAGGCACTCAATATTAAGATGCAAAATGCGACCTTGTAGTGAAAACACATGTGCTATGTAAGGTGAATAGTGTTGTTCACCGTGAAAGAGTATGACCATTGTTCTCTAAAATGTATCTTCTTAAATACTTCTCTCCTTTTTTTCCCTCCCTCATGCAGCTGCAAATTTTTCAAGCCTCTCTACTCCGTCCCGAAGGCTACCTCAGATAAGGCGGCGGAAAAAAAAGATGCGAGAAGAAATGTTTTCGGAAATCATGGAAGTGACCCGCAATGAAAGAGCTCATCTGAATGAGTAGAAGGACGTGGTATCAAAGTACAGGAAAGATGCCAGTGACTGTGAGGACAGGAGGGACCAATGTGAGGACAGGAGAGACGCTCGAGATGAGAGAAGGCGGCAGGAAGATCAGCGGTGGCGGGATGCATCTCTGGGGCTGCTGCGTGATCAAACTGACATGCTCCGGCGTAGGCGGAGCTTCAGGAACGGCAACAGGATCACAGCGTGCCACTGCAGCCTCTATATAACCATCCTTCCCCCTCACCATGTTCCTTAGCCTCCTCACCTGCCAGACAAGTAAGAACTCATGGGGGTAGGCTCTGTGCACCCGCCCACTCCACCCCAATGGACAGCCCAACAAAAAGGCTCTCATTATTATGAAATTTTTTCAGTGGCCTTTTCCTTCCCTACTATCCTCCTCCCAAACCCCACCCAGGCTACTTTGTCAGTTCTCTCCCTCTTTTTATAATCAAGTAATAAAGAATACATGATTTTTAAATGAGAGTGTCTTTATTTCCTTAGAAAGCAAGCTGTGATCAAAGGGAGGGTGGCTTACAGGGAATGAGTCAATCAAGGGGGGGCGGGTTTCAAACAAACAAACACAACAGTCACACTGTACCCTGGCCAGTGATGAAAATGGTTTTCAAAGTTTCTCTAATGTGCACTGCTTCCTGGTGTGCTCTTCTAATCGCCCTGGTGTCTGGCAGTGCATAATCAGCGGCCAGATGATTTGCCTCAGCCTCCCACCCCGCCATAAAGGTCTCCCCCTTACTCTCACAAAGATTGTGGAGCACACAGCAAGCAGCAATAACAAAGGGGACATTGGTTTGGCTGAGGTCTGAGCGAGTCTGTAATGTGCACCAGCGCGCCTTTAAATGGCCAAATGCACATTCTACCACCATTCTGCACTTGCTCAGCCTGTAGTTGAACAGCTCCTGACTACTGTCCAGGCTGCCTGTGTATGGCTTCATGAGCCATGGCATCAAGGGGTAGGCTGGGTCCCCAAGGATAACTACAGGCATTTCAACATCCCCAACTGTTATCTTCTGGTCTGGGAAGTAATTCCCTTGCTGTAGCCGTTTAAACAGAGTAGTGTTCCTGAAGACGTGAGCGTCATGAACCCTTCCCGGCCATCCCACGTGGATGTTGGTGAAACGTCCCTTGTGATCCACCAGTGCTTGCAGCACCATGGAAAAGTACCCCTTGCGGTTTATGTAGTGGGTGCCCTGGTGCTCCGGTGCCAAGATAGGGATATGGGTTTCATCTATCCCCCCCACCCCCCGAGTTAGGGAATCCCATTGCAGCAAAGCCATTCACTATGACCTGCACATTTCCCAGAGTCACAACCTTTCGTAGCAGCAGCTTAATGATTGCTTTGGCTACTTGCATCACAGCAGCCCCCACAGTAGATTTTCCCACTCCAAACTGATTCCTGACTGACCGGTAGCTGTCTGGTGTTGCAACTTTCCAGAGGGCTATTGCCACTCGCTTCTCAACTGTGAGGGCTGCTCTCATCTTGGTATTCTGGCGCTTCAGGGCAGGGGAAAGAAAGTCACAAAGTTCCATGAAAGTGCCTTACGCATGCGAAAGTTTCGCAGCCACTGGGAATCGTCCCACAACTGCAACACTATGTGGTCCCACCAGTCTGTGCTTGTTTCCCGGGCCCAAAATTGGCGTTCAATAGGTAGAACCTGCCCCATTACCAGCAGGATCTCCAAAGCGCAGAGGCCCGCAGTTTGACAGAATTCTGTGTCCATGTCCTCATCACTCTCGTCGCCGCTCTGCCGTAGCCACCACCTCCTCGCCTGGCTTTGCAGGTCCCAGTTCAGCATTGACTGCACGAGAATGCGCCAGGTGTTTAAAATGTCTGTGATTGCTGTCTTGAGCTCAGCAGGGTCCATGCTTGCCATGGAATGGCGTCTGCACAGTTCACTCAGGAAAAAAGGCGCGAAACGGTTGGCTGCTGCTGCGTTCACGGAGGGAGGGAGTGACACTGTACCCAGAACCACCCACGACAATGTTTTTTGCCCCATCAGGCACTGGGATCTCAACCCAGCATTCCAATGGGTGGGAGAGACTGCGGGAACTATGGGAAGCTACCCACAGTGCAACGCTCAGGAAATCGACGCTAGCCTCGGGTACATGGACGCACATCGCCGAATTAATGTGCTTAGTGTGGCCGCGTGCACTCAACTTTATACAATCTGTTTAAAAAAACGGTTTCTGTAAAATCAGAATAATCCCGTAGTGTAGACATAGCCTCAGACACAGCCTAGAATTGGAGCCATTATCTCTAATGTGTGCTTTGCCACCGCCAGACTAGGAACTGTGATCCGTAAATCGGGTGAATGAGAAGTACAATACAACCATCCCACAGGCAACAGCACACAGCCACAGGTGGTAATAATGTTCTTCAGCGTTAGCTTTCTAGTGCAAAGACTGAGGCTGTGTCTACACTGCCACTTTCAGCGCTAAAACTTTAGTCATTCAGGGGTGTGAAAAAACATCCCCGAGTGACAAAAGTTTTAGTGCTGAAAAGTGTCGTATAGACAGCACTTTATTGCTGGGAGCCGTGCTATAAAGCTACCACACCTCATTTGGGGTGAGGGTTTTGGGTTTGTTTTTTTTTAAATCATCACCAGGAGAGCTCTCCCCTGGAAATAAAGCCTATCTATTACTACCCATGTCACACCGCTGCCACGGCCGCGCTGTAACATTGGCAGTGTAGACATACCCTGAGCCCCAGCCTGGGAGTTTATCACATGGGCTAAGAGAGTGAAAGATGGAGAGGCAGCAACCACCTGAACACATAGCTGAAGGTGGCAAACAAAGTAAGCTCTCTGACTTGGCATGCAAAGAATCTCCTCCCTGTCTGCTTTATGGTTTCACCCCATACTGGAACAAGATAGCATTTAAGTACACTGTACTCCATCCGTCTTGTTCTCTTTTCTCTGTCCTTGGATGGACTGGGGCAGCAAAAAGTGAAATTGACACTTTGTCAATTTCAGTTAGTAGTCAGGCTGCACATGAAGTGAAATATGTTGGGAGACAGGAGAGAGTCAGAGCAGAGCAGCAGGGGGTCAAAGCACTGAAAGGAAGAAGCAAATGATGGTAATTACACCAGAGATTAGCAGGGGCAGACAATGAAAGGAAGGGGGAATAAAAAAATCAGATAAGGAGCAGTAAAGGAATAAACAAGAAAAGGGAGATGAAAATAGACCCAAAGTGAGGACCCACCTACAGTGATCCAGGCTTTCATTGTTGCCATGGCAGACTTTGGCAACACATCATCTAACGTGGACTAGGAAAGCCTTACAGACACGTCAGCTGCTTAAACATGCAGTAATCCATCGTGAAGGTAAGAAAGACCAGGAAGAGCACAGCACACCAGTGCTCTACACTGGCTCTCCGACCAAGTGCACCTCGAAGTCCTCGTCTTAATCTTTAAAGAATTAAATGGCTAGAACCTAGCTAGCTTAGAGCAACCTTTCTTCAGCACCCCACCTCAGCAGCAGACACATCAGAGACATTACACCTGCTGATGTGTCTGCTAGCGATAGGACTGTCTGGGTGGAGGGTGTTTAGCTGCGGGATTCCGTACTGCCAGGATGCCATGTGCCTTACATTTAGGACACAAAATGTAAAACATCCCTTTGTGCAAGCTTTCCCTCAGTAATGAGTGTGGAAGAAAAATGGCCTGGCAGATGACAACTATCAAAAATGACCTTTTTAGTGATGCAGTATAAAAGGAACGAATGGGGGAGGATTCACCCTTCAACAGAGACAAGATGAAACTCTTAATTGTGTGTACAGTACATAGATACCATAGACAGACACAAACAGGCAGGCAAAGACAGACATGTTAACTAAGCTCAGAAATCACAGTGATGGACAAAAGAATCTGAATAGACTAGAGCCAGTAAAAAACAGAGAGAAAGAGAATTAAACAGAAATAAAGGAGAGAAATTCCCATGCTTTTGTAACATCGCTTTATTTAGAAAAGCTTGTATAAAACAAGGACTCAGAAATTATCTATCCTGTTATATGTAGACTACACAGATAACTGTCCCTAAGGCTAAAGTGATATACTGATTCCTTGTTTCAGTGCTTGTTAATATGGAAGAGATGAGTTCCTCCAGCACAAACATAGTTAAGGCTGCATGTCTGCCACAAAGATCACAGAAGTCACAGATTCCATGAATTTCTGGGACCTCCGTGACTTCTGCATCGGCTGGCCCGGGGGCCACGTGAGCAGCTCGGGCAACCCCTGGGCCAGCTGCACTGGCTGATGCTGGAGCAGTCTCAGGTTACCATGTTCCCAGTCCCCCAGCAGGTGTGGGAGGGGGCTCAAGGATGAAGCAGGGGATTGGGATGTGGGAGGGGTGAGAGCTCTGGGGCAGCTCTTACTTCGGGGGAATAGGGGGTGGGGAGAGGGAAGCTGGAAGTGGCCAGTATATCTGGCACCTAGGCGGAGGTGCAGCCAGGTGGCTCCGCACACTGCCTCGGCCCATATGTCATGGCTTTCCCCATTCAAAAGCACTTGTGGTACCCCTGGGCCCTCGCCTCCCCCAATGAGCACTCAAGTTTTAGTCGGGGATATACAGTACAAGTCATGGACAGGTCACTGGCCATGAATTTTTGTTTACTGTCCATGACTTTTACGAAAAATACCCATGACTAAAACATAGCCTTACTTATAATCCCTCATGGTCATCGGATTTTAAAAATCATAAACATCATGGCATTGTAAGGCTGAGGGTCCCAACCCAAAATGAGGTTGTGTAGGAGTAGGATTTTATATTTGCATTAGAAGTTATAATGATTGACGGTATAATAATATAGTATGTATTAAATGTATTAATGTATGATTTGATCATCCTGGCAGCCACTCTTTTCGAATAGCAGAAAGGAATGACCCTCTGGGACACTGATAGACCGAACACATCTGACAGACTGCCAGTGTCTGTACTGATGTTAATTAAGGCGGGGACAGACCAGAACAATCCTTACAGCTGATTATGGTTACCCTCTGTTTTAGGATAAGTTACAATGTTTACTATGGGGTCTTGTTTCCTATATGCATTACAAATTAGGCTCTTTAGTTAAATATACATTTCTTTGTTTTAAGGTTTAGTTAGTAAGAGACAGGATCTTGTACTGTGTCTATGTTAATAAGGTTAGAGGCAAGCTGAAGGCCCTGGGCCCCAATGTGAACTGTTTTGGTCACAAGATTTAGTAAGGTTTAATTTACAATGTCTTTTTTGCTCAACATAAAACACTGCTGTTTGTATACCTTTGAAGGTATCTGTAAAAGACTGTTTGTGTGAATGAGGAGTGTATGCATCAAGAAAAGATACAGTGTGAAGGCCATTGTTAAAGTCAGATGGTCAAGGAAGGAGGAGTGAAGAGACTTAACACCAGAGAACCATCAATGCACATCCATAATTGAGGAAGGGCAGATTGACAACCCTGTGGTGGAGGTGGGCACCCCTAAAGACAAGATAATTGATTAAATCAAAAGCAGGACAGAATGACCCTGGAGGTGCTTTGGAGTGTTAACATTAAAAGATAACACCAATTAAGGAGTAACTGGTCATAAATGACACAGCAAAATCCATAGATTTCAACAGAGAAAAGGGACTGTAAGAACAGGATGCTTTGCCATGGAACTTTGGGTTCATCTTGCCACAACTCCAGGAGCATCGGATCGCGACAAACAGAGCCCGGCTCGCCTCTACGACCAATCTGGCTGGCCCACTAGATTGATCCAGACTCTGGACTGGAAACCATAAACATCAACTGGCGGGACGGTGTGCATGGTGAGTGTGTGTGTGAGAGAGAGACTGAAAAGTATATGCTAACTGCTGTATTCTCAATAAATGTGGCGTGCTATCTTCTCCCCTATAAAAAGATCTCGTGTGCTTTTTGTAAGCACAACAGTTCCATGGTGGGGTGAGGGCTCATCAGGCTATTGTAGGAGGATCGCAGTTTTGCCATCCTTACTTCGGTGTTGCTGCCTTCAGAGTTGGGCAGCCAGAGGGAAGCTGCTGGCCAGACACCCAGCTCTGAAGGCAGAGTCACCCCAGCAGCAGCGCTACCTTCAAAGCTGGACTCCCAGCCAGCAGCCATGGAGCTTCCTGCAGCCGGGGAAGGTTTCCGGAGATGGGTCTGACTTGGCCTTGGAGTGGCTCATGCAGAGGAAGAGGAAGTCCTGTTCTTCCCTAGCCCCTCCAGGACTAGCAGCAGGAGCCTGGGGCTTGTGAGTTAAAGGAACCTTGAGTAGGCTATGGGATATGTGTGTGACCATGGCACCCCCTGACCACAGGGTCCTGGGTGGTCGCCCACTCCCCCATCTGTAAGGCCAGCCCTGTCAACCCCCAAAATGATGACCCCCCCAAGTCCCCCAACAATGCCACTTGACTTGTGTGCTGCTGCTAGTGTTGCCACTTCCTTCAGAGCTGGGCTCCCAGCCAGCAGCCACTGCTCTCTGGCTGCCAAACTCTGGGAAAGCTGGTCTTCCCTATAATAGCCAGATTTCATGGGGGCAATCAGATTTCATGGTCTGTGATGCTTTTTTCATGGCCGTGAATTTGGTAGGACCCTAATTTTAATATTACTGCCTCTGTTCCATGTGATGCGCGAAATTTCCTATAACAATCCAAAACTGTATATAAAATAAAGCCCCCCCCAAAAAGCAGAAGAGACAAGAGGATTGTTTCCCTCTCCTTTTACAATCAATAGTTTGCTCTGACACTATTGTATTTACATTTGATTTACAGTCTTTGGTGAAGGAGACAGGGCCAGTGCTAGGCAGAAAGGGCACACTGTGATGATTAGGGTTAGCTTGGCAAAACTCCAGTAGCCCTATCTACACTGCTACGAACTGATAGCATGGCCACATTAAAGCAGTGTGAAAACGGCCCAGGCTAACATGATTTAAGCATAGCTTACCTGGCCAAGGGGATGGGACAGAGAAATTTTATAAACTATGATTTTAAAAAAACCCAACAGACTTCTAAACTAGACCTCGTGTTCCAAAGCTATTTGGCTGACAATTTCAGAGCCAGAGATCTTGCTCTTGAGTAAAACTCCGTCACTTACCCTTCCTGGGACTGCCAGATTATCAATGCCTATCAAATCTTTCTTGAGTTCATGCAGCTTCTGGAAGTTCTCCATCTTTATCATACTACCATGGAGCTGAGCCACCATTTCAGAAATCTCAGCCAGAGCAGCTAGGTGAATAAAAACAAAGATCTTTTTAATGCTTGTATCAGACTTACAAGCAGGCACATAATATTTATTCCATCTGTGGCTCACGCATAGCACCCTCCCAACAAGACTGTTATAATTCTCCCTTTCTAGTATAAGATTACTCTAACTGGCTTCAAATTGCATACACAAATTCACAAGGTTATTTTACTGAGGGTGGCAGCACTGTGGCAATCACCACAGACAGAAGCCTGTTTTTACCTAAGCTTCCTACGGCATGCGACACTTTAGATCTGTCTTTTTTACAGCAACTCTCAGAGCGATTGGTTTTCAAGAAGAATCAACTCATGGCACTTGTAAGAGAATGAACTTTTTAAAACAGTACCTGAGGGCTCCACAGCTATGAGAGGAATTTCCTTTTCCCATCAAGTGAAGTGCAGAGAGCTAGCTAGAATTCATACCTTGGCACGGACTCAAACACACTAACATTTGCAGGCAACCAAACCCCCAAAGACACCCAAGAGAGGGGCATGTGTTGCCACCGTGTATTTTTTTTAATGGGATGCACAGCCCCAATTCTATTTTAAAATACATTTAAACTACTTTCTCCTGCAGCAGCCACACGTGTTTTTGATGTCTGCCCAGAAGCAGAATCAGAAGCTCGATTTTAAATGAGATGATATGATTTCCCTGAACAAAACTTACTTGTCAGAGGCTACTCCCAAGGACTCTGTTGCACTGTCGTTACTGAATTATCATTACTACTGATGGAGACAGTCCTGCCATGTTTCCTCTCATTTAAAACATTTGTTAAATCATTATCATTTCTGCATTATTAACAGATTAATGTTAGGCCCTTTTCTAATCAATTCCAGTTCCTATCTCTCTCATTAGTCTAAATATCTGTGACACATCACCCGACCCATCACACTACATGGGATCGTCCCCATATTTGGAAATTTGGTCAAATGGTTCCATATTTTTATTTCTACCATCACAGATTGTTTGTAAATCAAGGTTCCTTTCTTGCCATACCTCCAGCAATGATAGAAATAATGATGAGTGGCTTAAAGTGAAGAACTATTGTTGTGCTCAGTACGGCGTCTACAATGGCGCCAGTGGCATTATGCCCACACTTGGAAGGGGCCCATAACAACTACATGCTGCCCACACAGGGTTAATCCAGCCCTGGCCATAGCCCAGCAATGTGGGGTGGGGTGGGGTGGGAATTGTAGCTTGCACACCAGGGCATTAGGCCTGGGCCCTTGGACCTGTATCGCCATTTGCACTACAAATCCCAGCATGCCCTGCGCCTGCTGTGAGCTGGCTTGCACCTGTTCCCTGATGGGGCACGGGAGCCAGGGGGCACCTGGCTTGGCTCCCCCCACCTCAGCAGCCTTGTTCTCCTGGAGTGGCAGCAACGCTATGACTCCTAGTATGCAGCCCCCAGGAGACCCTGATCCCTGGCGCAGGCTCCTGGGAACCATCTGGACCCTGCAGCTTCGCGCTGGGTGTATGTGTGTTTGCCTGTCCTTTTGGCTGCCACTGGGCCGGCACAGGGGAGGCTGGTTGTCTGTGACCCTTAGAGGAGGAGTGGGGGGTGATGACAGTGGGGTTGGCTGCCACGCCCCCTGCCAGTGGGAATGCCCAGAAACTTCTCCCTCCACTCCAGGGAGGGGGTGCAGCACTGTTTGGGGGGAAGGTGCATTGTGGGGTGAGGCTGAGTGTGACGTGGGAGCTGGTGGTGACTCTGTGTGGGGGCGGGGTAGGAGAAGCAAGGTGTTAAGGTAGGAGTTGGTGTGGAGAAGGCAGAGGGAGGGAGGGGAGAGTCTGGGTTGAAGGTGGGGGTTGGCTTTGGGGAGGGGAGTAGAAGGGAGGGAGGTGACAGTGGGGGGATTGGCAGTAGCAGGGAGATTGAGAGCCCTTATGCGAAGGTGGGGGTTAACTGTGGGTGCATATGGGGTGGGAACAGTAGGAGGGATGTGGGGAGCGCCTGAGTGTGAAAGCTGAGGTAGGTGCTTGAGGTGGATTGTGGTAGCATTGGTGGTAAAGCGTGTGTGTGTGTGTGTGTGTGTGTGTGTGTCTCTCACGGCCCTTTCTCCTTGCAAAAGATGGACATCAGCAATTTTCCTCCCCATGCTCCACCCCGTAAAAAACGGTTACCCACCTTTTAGTAACTGTTGTTCTTCGAGATGTGTTGTTCATGTCTATTCAAAGTAGGTGTGCGCGTGCCGCGTGCACGCCAGCTGGAAGATTTTCCCTTAGCAGCCTCCGTAGGGTCGGCCCTGGCACCCCCTGGAGTGGCGCCACTACGGTGCCCTATAAAGGGGCCCGCCGACCCTCCATCCCCTCAGTTCCTTCTTGCCGGCAATCCAACAGAGGGGCAGGAGGGTGAGTATTGGAATGGACATGAACAACACATCTTGAAGAACAACAATTACTAAAAGGTGGGTAACCGTTTTTCTTCTTCGAGTGATTGTTCATGTCCATTCAAAGTAGGTGACTCACAAGCCTAACCTTAGGTGGCGGGGTCGGAGATCACTGCTGACTGGAGTACTGCACGACCGAAGGCTGAATCATCCCTAGCCTGGTGCGTGATGGCGTAGTGTGACGAGAACGTGTGGCTGGAGGACCATGTGGCTGCTCTACAAATCTCCTGAGTCTGGATCTGAGCCAGGAACGCCGCAGAGGAGGCCTGCGCCCTAGTGGAGTGGGCCGTGATCGGAGGGACAGGGGTCTTAGCTATACGATAGCATTCTCAGATGCAAGTCACAATCCATGAAGAGATTCGCTGAGCGGAGACCGGGAGTCCCTTCATCCTATCCGCCACTGCGATGAAGAGCTGAGTTGAGCGTCTGAACGGCTTTGTACGCTCAATGTAAAAAGCCAAGGCCCTGCGGACATCCAGGGAATGTAACCTCCACTCCTCATTGGAAGAGTGTGGTTTGGGATAAAACAGGTCAAGATATTTTTCTCCATGTGGAACTGAGAGACGACCTTGGGTAGGAAAGCCGAGTGAGGTCTAAGTTGGACCTTGTCCTTACAGAAGACAGTATACGGGGGCTTGGATGTTAACGCCCTGAGCTCCGACACCCTACTGGCCATGGTAATCGCCACCAGGAAGGTGGTCTTATACCACAAGTACAACAGGGAGAACAAAGCCAGAGGCTCAAAGGGAGGTCCTGAGAGGGCGGAGAGGACCAGATTCAGTCCCAAACAGGGGCCGGCTGACGAACATGCGGAAATAGCCTGTCCATACCTTTGAGGAAACGCCTGACCAGCAGGTTCGCAAACCCCGAGGTACCCCCTTCTCCCAGATGGAAAGCCGAGATGGCCGCCAAGTGAACATGAATCGAGGAGAGGGATAGGCCCAGTTGTCTGAGGTGGAGCAAATAGTCTAGGACAATGGGGATTGGGACCCCTAGTGGATTGTGACCTCGCTGACCCGACCATATGCAGAAGCGCTTCCATTTGGCCAGGTAGGTGGCCCTAGCTGACGGTTTCCTACTACCAAGCAGCACTTGTCTGACCTGCTGGGAGCACTGCATCTCCACTGAGTACAGCCATGGAGCATCCACCCTGTGAGGTGAAGGGACTCCAGGTTCGGGTGGCGGAGGAAGCCCCGGTCCTGCGTGATCAGCTCCGGGAGCAGGGACAGCGTCGGGGCGCCTGAACGGACACGTGCAGGAGTGACGTGTACCAATGTTGGCGCGGCCACACCGGAGCTATCAGGATTACCCGTGCATGGTCCCTGCGAATCTTCAGAATCACCCTATGTATCGGGGGATCGGAGGAAAGGCACAGAGCAGACCGACCCCTCAAGACTGCAGGAAGGCGTCTGACAGAGACCCCTGACTGATGCCCAGGAGGGAGCAGAACCGTCGGCACTTTCTGTTTTTCCCTCGAGGCGAACAGATCTAACTGGGGAAAGCCCCAGAGCTGGAAAATTGAGTGTACCATGTCCCATCGGAGCGACCACTCGTGACGCCGGAACGAGTGGCTGAGGGTGTCCGCCAAATCGTTCTGCTCCCCCGGAAGGTAGAACACTGTCAGGTGGGTCGCATTGTGGATGCAGAAATCTCACAACGCGAGGACTTCCCTGCACAGGGGAGAGGAGCGTGCACCCCCGTTTGTTGCTATAAAAGACTGCCGTGTTGTCCAAGAGGACTGAAACACATCTGCTGGCCAGGTGGGACCGGAAGGTCAAACAAGCCAGGCGAACCGCTCCCAGCTCCCTGACACTGATATGCAACTTGAGGCCCTTCGACGACCACAAGCCCTGCATCCTGAGGTGTCCCACGTGTACTCCCCAACCCCAATCCGACGCATCCGTTACCAGGGAGAGGGAGGGTTGAGGGGCAGCGAAGGGGACACCCATGCACACTTTCTGTGGGTTGAGCCACCACCGCAGCGAGCTTAGCACCAAGTGGGAAATGGACACCACTGAGTCCAAGGGGTCCCTGGCCGGGCGATATACTGTCACTAACCAGGACTGTAGCGGGCGAAGTCGGAGTCTGGCATGGTTTACCACAGAGGTGCATACCGCCATGTGACCCAACAGCCGGAGGCAGACTCGTGCCATGGTAATCGAGGCGCGGTGCAGTCCGAGGATGAGCTTGGAAATTGCACGGAACCTGGATTCCGGCAGGTACGCTCTGACGTGGGTGGAGTCTAGAACTTCTCCTATGAACTCTATTCGTTGCATCAGAGACAGGGCGGACTTGGCTTCGTTCAAGAGGAGGCCGAGATCGAGAAAGGTCCGCCTGATGAACAACACCTGGGTCTCAACCTGCTCCTTGGAGCGGCCCTTTATGAGCCAGTCGTCCAGGTAGGGGAATACCTGGATGCCCCGCCTGTGCAGGAAGGCCGCCACGACTGCCATGCACTTCGTGAAGACCCTTGGAGCAGCTGACAGGCCGAACAGAAGCACCGCGAACTGCAGATGGGCTTCGGCCACGACAAACCTGAGGTACCGACAGTGTCGGGGAATTATGGCAATGTGGAAATAAGCGTCCTTTAAGTGGAGGGCGGCATACCAATCTCCTGGGTCCAGGGAGGGAATAATTGAGGACAGGGAGACCATGCGTAACTTGAGTTTTCGTACAAACTTGTTCAGCCGCCGCAAGTCTAGGATGGGTCTCAGGCCCCCTTTTGCCTTCGGTATTAGGAAATACTGGGAGTAGAAGCCTTTGCCCCTGAGCTCCCGAGGGACTTCCTCCACCGCCCCTGCCTCCATGAGGGACTTCACTTCTTTACTTAGAGGTTGCTCATGAGATGGGTCCTGAAGAGGGACGGGGTGGGGGGCTGGTGGGGCGGGAGGGAGGAGAACTGGATAGAATATCCCCTCTCTACTATGCAGAACACCCAGCTGTCCGACGTGATTCAAGACCAGGCACGGTAGAAGGAGGACAGACGTGACCCAAAGGTAGGGGTAGAAGGATCCAGAGTCTCGATAGGTAGGTCGCCCTTGACCGTACCATCAAATAGAGGGTCTAGGCCCCGATGGTGGTCTCGATTGACCGGACGCCTGGCTGGAGGGGTGGCGTTGGTGATGCCTCCTGCCATTTCTGCCCCGCCTGCGCCCCAGTTCCTGGTGAGTCTGAGGCTGGTAGGGGTGTGGGGCCGTTTGCGGCCTAAACTGCCTGCGCTGGGTCGCAGAGGTATGCAAGCCCAGCGAGCGAAGCATAGCCTGTGAGTCCTTGAGGCTATGCAGACGCTTGTCCGTATTTTCTGAGAACAACATCTGCCCCTCGAAGGGGAGGTCTTGAATGGTCTGCTGGACCTCATAGGGCAGGCCCGAGGCCTGGAGCCAGGCTCCCCGCCGCATGACCAGGCCCATGGCCAGGGTGCACGAGGCTGAGTCCGCAGATCAGCTTCCCCTCCTCCACCAGGGCCGAAAACTCCTCGAGTCTTGGGGAATGAGCTCCGTAAACTTCGACATGGCTGAACACGCGTTATGACCATATCGGCTTACAATTGCCTGTTGGTTGGCAATGCGGAGTTGTAGGCCTGCCGTGGAGTACACTTTTCTGCCAAAGAGGTCGAGTCTTTTAGCGTCCCTGCTCTTTGGCGTTGACCCCTGAAATCCTTGATGCTCCCGTTGGTTGGCCGCATCCACCACCAGGGAGTCCGCGGAGGGGTGGGTGTACAAGTGTTCGTGTCCTTTAGAGGGGACGAAATAGCGCCACTCCGTTCTCTTGGCAGTAGGGGCCAGCGAGGCTGGTGTTTGCCATAAGGTGTGAGCTGTATCTGCTATGGTCTTTATCAGCGGGAGAGCCACCCTGGATGGCCCTGAGGGAGCCAGGATGTCTACTACAGGGTCTGCGTCCACCTCGATTTCCTCAGCTTGGATTGCGAGGCTCTGAGCTGCTCGCCGGAGTAGTTGTTGGAGGATTTGGAGAATCCTGTGGCACCTTATAGACTAACAGACGTTTTGGAGCATGAGCTTTCGTGGGTGAATACCCACTTCTTCAGATGCATGTGGTGGAAATATCCAGGGGCAGGTATATATATGCTAGCAAGCAAGCTAGAGATAACGAGGTCAGTTCAATCAGGGAGGATGAGGCCCTGTTCTAGTAGTTGAGGTGTGAAAACCAAGAGAGGAGAAACTGGTTCTGTAGTTGGCAAGCCATTCACAGTCTTTGTTCAATCCTGAGCTGATGGTGTCAAATTTGCAGATGAACTGAAGCTCAGCAGTTTCTCTTTGAAGTCTGGTCCTGAAGTTTTTTTGCTGCAGGATGGCCACCTTAAGGTCTGCTATAGTGTGGCCAGGGAGGTTGAAGTGCTCTCCTACAGGTTTTTGTATATTGCTATTCCTAATGTCTGATTTGTGTCCATTTATCCTTTTCCGTAGAGACTGTCCAGTTTGGCCGACGTACATAGCAGAGGGGCATTGCTGGCATATGATGGTGTATATTACATTGGTGGATGTGCAGGTGAATGAACCAGTGATGGTGTGGCTGATCTGGTTAGGTCCTGTGATGGTGTCGCTGGTGTAGATATGTGGGCAGAGTTGGCATCGAGGTTTGTTGCATGGATTGGTTCCTGAGCTAGAGTTATTATGGTGCGGTGTGCAGTTACTGGTGAGAATATGTTTCAGGCTGGCAGGTTGTCTGTGGGCAAGGACCCACCCAAGGCCTGTGAAAGTGTGGGATCATTGTCCAGGATGGGTTGTAGATCCTTGATGATGTGTTGGAGGGGTTTTAGCTGGGGGCTGTATGTGATGGCCAGTGGAGTCCTGTTGGTTTCTTTCTTGGGTTTGTCTTGCAGTAGGAGGCTTCTGGGTACACGTCTGGCTCTGTTGATCTGTTTCCTTATTTCCTCGTGCGGGTATTGTAGTTTTGAGAATGCTTGGTGGAGATTTTGTAGGTATTGATCTCTGTCTGAGGCATTAGAGCAGATGCGGTTGTACCTCAGTGCTTGGCTGTAGACAATGGATCGTGTGATGTGTCCGGGATGGAAGCTGGAGGCATGAAGGTAGGCATAGCAGTCGGTAGGTTTTCGATATAGGGTGGTGTTAATGTGGCCATCACTTATTTGCACCATGGTGTCAAGAAAGTGGACCTCCCGTGTAGATTGGTCCAGGCTGAGGTTGATGGTGGGGTGGAAGCTGTTGAAATCATGGTGGAATTTTTCCAGAGTCTCCTTCCCATGGGTCCAGATGATGAAGATGTCATCAATGTAGCGTAGGTAGAGAAGGGGGCGTGAGTGGACGAGAGCTGAGGAAGCGTTGTTCCAGGTCGGCCATAAAGATATTGGCATATTGTGGGGCCATGCGGGTGCCCATAGCAGTGCCACTGATCTGGAGATATATATTGTCATCAAATTTGAAATAGTTGTGTGTAAGTATAAAGGCACAGAGCTCAGCAGCCAGTTGTGCTGTGGCATCATCAGGGATAGTGTTCCTGACAGCTTGTATTCCATCTGTGTGTGGGATGTTTGTGTAGAGAGCCTCTACATCCATGGTGGCTAGGATGGTGTTTTCTGGGAGGTGACCAATGCATTGTAGTTTCCTCAGGAAATCGGTGGTGTCACGGAGATAGCTGGGAGTGCTGGTGGCATAGGGTCTGAGTAGAGAGTCCATATATCCAGACAGTCCTTCAGTGAGAGTGCCAATGCCCGAGATGATGGGGCGTCCAGGATTTCCGGGTTTGTGGATCTTGGGTAGGATCCTGGACGCCCCATCATCTCGGGCATTGGCACTCTCACTGAAGGACTGTCTGGATATATGGACTCTCTACTCAGACCAGATCAGCCACACCATCACTGGTTCATTCACCTGCACATCCACCAATGTAATATACGCCATCATATGCCAGCAATGCCCCTCTGCTATGTACATCGGCCAAACTGGACAGTCTCTACGGAAAAGGATAAATGGACACAAATCAGACATTAGGAATGGCAATATACAAAAACCTGTAGGAGAGCACTTCAACCTCCCTGGCCGCACTATAGCAGACCTTAAGGTGGCCATCCTGCAGCAAAAAAACTTCAGGACCAGACTTCAAAGAGAAACTGCTGAGCTTCAGTTCATCTGCAAATTTGACACCATCAGCTCAGGATTGAACAAAGACTGTGAATGGCTTGCCAACTACAGAACCAGTTTCTCCTCTCTTGGTTTTCACACCTCAACTACTAGAACAGGGCCTCATCCTCCCTGATTGAACTGACCTCGTTATCTCTAGCTTGCTTGCTAGCATATATATACCTGCCCCTGGATATTTCCACCACATGCATCTGAAGAAGTGGGTATTCACCCACGAAAGCTCATGCTCCAAAACGTCTGTTAGTCTATAAGGTGCCACAGGATTCTTTGCTGCTTTTACAGATCCAGACTAACACGGCTACCCCTCTGATACTGGAGGATTTGGGTGTCCTCCAGGGCTGGTGCTGCAGCTGTGCCCAAGACTGTTTTGTCTGGGAAGGAAGATGAGGAAATTACATGGATCAGCCCTTCCTCCGGTGCGTGCAGTCCTTCGGGGTCCTGCGGCACACGGTACTGTGGTTGCAGGGCTGATTCCGATTCTAAATGTGGCACCACGATCGGTACCGGGGCCACCAGTGAGCGGCTTGGCGTATCGGGTGGTGCCTGCTGAGCCCGAACTGTAGCCGCTGCTGGTGCCGCTGCCCGGCTAGGGGGTGCTGAACTTGGATATGGCACACCCCTGCCCAGCAACAGTGCCGGTGGAGGAGGCAGCTGCGCCGGGGCCACCGATGCCGAGGAGACCAAGGCCGAACTTGATTGAGGACCATACGCCTGGCGGTAGGCCCAGGGGGTCCAAAACGGCCACTGCGAGGGCAGATGCCATTGCTGCTGCCATTGTGGGTAACGCTGGTGGCTCGCCCCCGAAACCAATCTCCTGCTCCACGACCGGCTGGAGCGGTAGGAGTCTGCCTCTGAGTCTGAAGTCTCTGAGTACGAGGACCTGGGGGGAGCAGCACCCAGTGCCATTGGAGAGCAGTGCTGAGGTGGTGGGGAGCCTCTTATCTGGTCCGGTGCTGCCTGATCAGCGCGGTGCGGGGAGGGAGGCGACAGCATGGCCGGCTTGCCCCTTGATTGTACTGGGGGACATGCCGTGGTAGGCAACTCCCTACGGTGCGAGGAGGCCGGCGCTGGGAGTCCCATCAAGTCTGAGGCCGCCTCGAATGCCTCCGGTGTCGAAGGGAGG
Organism: Gopherus flavomarginatus; assembly: GCF_025201925.1. Taxonomy (NCBI): domain Eukaryota; kingdom Metazoa; phylum Chordata; order Testudines; family Testudinidae; genus Gopherus; species Gopherus flavomarginatus. Next base: position 271,790,981 of record NC_066617.1, read on the forward strand.
TACAAGTCTCCGCTGAGGTCCGGGGATCTAGGCCGGTTCGGACTCGACCGCCCTCTTTGCGGTGTGGGACTCGATGGAGCAGCCGAGGGCTGTAGCCCAGCCTGTCCGCTTGCACTCGCGGACGGCGTCGGCCTTGAGTCCTGGTGGGGTGATCGTTCCCTCACTGGCTTTCTCTTAGCGGGCACCGGCGACGGTGAGCGGTGCTGCACTGAGGCTGACTTCCTATAACCCAACTCCGTCCGGTACCGGGTTTTAGACGACTTAGGCTGGGCCCTAAGTCCTGATGCCGGTGCCAGGGCACTCCGCACCGAGGAAGACATGCTGGGCACCGCCTCGGCCGGTTCCGTATCCGAAGGTTGCCGCAGGGCAGCCTCCATCAGGAGGACTAAGTCTTTGAGCTCTGTCTTTGAGAGTTCTTGGGCAGAAGCCTCTGCAGATAGAGCACAGGTCCTTTGGGTGGCTCTCTCCGAGGCACCTCAAACAAGCAGAGTGCGGGTCACACTTGGGCAGGAATTTCCCACAGTCCTTGCAGAGTTTAAACCCGGGGGACCCAGGCATGCCCCAGCGGGCAACGAAACTAGGGGGGGACCCCCCAACTACCAAGAACTATATACAATGACCTAAGTAAACTATCTATAACGTAATTATATACATGGACTATACACAAGGATAGGACACTGCTAACTTGCTATGTGCAAGAGAAGTTCCAGCTAGCCGTCACCGGTGGTAAGAAGGAACTGAGGGGGTGGAGGGTCAGCGGGCCCCTTTATAGGGTGCCGTAGTGGCACCACTCCAGGGGGTGCCAGGGCAGACCTTACGGACGCTGCTAGGGGAAAATCTTCCGGCTGGCGTGCACGCAGCGCGCACGGACATGAACAACCACTCGAAGAAGAACTTTACTGTTTCACTTCAAGTCATGAGGGGTGGTGAGGCAAAGGGTGAAATAGATTAAAGAAACCAACTTTTAAAAAAAGTTTTGTAAACACTATTGTACCAAAGTAGAAAATCCAGCTTTCAAAAACTGTATTTACAATACATAGCTGTCATAAACAGATAGCTAAGGGTTAATGTCTCTTTCACCTGTAAAGGGTTAACAAACAGTGACCTGCAACACCTGACCAGAGGACCAATCAGGAGACAAGATACTTTCAAATCTCGTGTGGAGGGAAGCCTTTGTGTGGGTTTTTAGGTCTGGCTTTGTTCTCTCTGGGTCCTGGATGGGACTAGAAGTGCAACCAGGTTTCTGCCAATCTCCCTGCTACAGTCTCTTATCTATTTAGAATTGTGAGTAAGAAAAAAAGGTGGTTATAGTCTTTTAATTTGTTTTTTTTTATTTGCATATGTGTACTTGCTGGAAGTAGCTTAAATTGTGTTTCTGCTGGAGAAAGTTTCTTTCTATTGTTTATAAGTTGAAAGACCCTGTAACGTGGTTTTACCATCTAAATTGCAGAGATAGACCTTTTATTTTTTTCTCTCTTTTTATTAAAAGTTTTGCTTTTAAGACCTGTCTGATTTTTCTCTCCTAGTTAAGGCTCAAAGGAACTGAGTCTGTATTACCAGGGAATTGGTGGGGAGAAGGGAAAGAGAGCAGGGAGGGAAAGGTAAATTTCCTCTTTGTGTTAGATTCACGGAACTTGAATCTGTATTGCCTCTGGGAGAAGCGGGGAGAGAAATTTGATCTCTCTGTGTTGTGTTTCAAGGAACTGAATCACGGTGGTCTCCTAGTGTACCCAGGGCGGGAAAGAGCTGGGAGGAAAGAAAGGAGGAGGGAAGGGAAATGGTTTATTCCCCTTTGTTGTGAGACTCAGGGAATCTGGGTCTTGGGGTCCCCAGGGAAGGTACTGGGGGTGACCAGAGTCTATCAGGCGCTCTACCTAAGTCCTGATTGGTGGCAGCCTATCAGATCTAAGCTGGTAATTAAGCTTAGGAAAATTCATGCTAGTACCCATATTTTGGACACTAAGGTTCAAATCTGGGAATTCTACTATGACAATAACTTTGGGTGGAGGAAGTGGTGGTGGGGAGATGCAGGTACAACTCCACTGACTGCTACATCCGGGCTTAATATGGCTCATACGCATGCTAATTAAGCACTTCTGCTCATGGCCCCCAGCAGGCCCTGAGTGTTTAAACGAAAAAAGACAAAACTAACGAACAGCCTCTCCCACACAAATATCCAAATTCAAGAATATTCTGGGTATATTGATACTGCCCAGTTTGCTCTCTGTTGGCTGAGTGGAAGTCTCAATCCTGTGTGGCTTCAAATATCTGAAATAAATATCTTAAATAAAGGTTTTCATCCCCATCTCAGCAGCACCGGGTATACTGTTGGCGTCATTGTGCCGGGCCTACACTCGGAAGAGGCCCATAACGACTACATGGGGGCTCACAAATATGTTTGGCGCCAGGCCCACAAAAGGTTAATCCAGCCTGGGTTGTGCTTTATTACTATGTTCTCTCCAAGGACTCCAATATCCATTAATTAATAGTTTAATTGAAAATGTAACTGGGTACATGGCTTCAACCATCCTCAAATATTTATAGGTCTACTCTAAAACGAGGGATTCTTAAGAGTCAGTTTTACAGCAAGGGATCTCTGCTCTACAATGAGGACAAAGAGTTAGGGTGGAATTTTTGAAAAGCACCTAGCTGATTTAGGAGCACAAATCCCCTGGAAAATCATATGTAAGACGAGGAGAAAAAGGAGCAGGGAATCAAGTCATGAACAAGAGGGAAAAGCTGGGCAAAAGGCAAAGCTCATGGTGGATTCTCCATCACTGCCCATTTTAAAATCAAGACTGGATATCTTTCTAGAGAATATGCTGCAAGAATCATTCTGGGGAAGTTCTCTGGCCTGTGCTATACAGGAGCTCGGACTAGATGATCACAAAGGTCCTTTCTGGCCTTGAAAGTGATCAATTGATGAAAACCTCAAACGGAGAATATTTTCTTCACGTTTGAGAAAAATATGACAGACGCTTTGAACACCTAAAGCGAAAAACGGAAATGACAATAAAACAGGCTGCACGTCTGGAAAAAGAATATGTTGTCATGCATACGCAGAGGCAACCTTAATTCTGACATTTCCTGACTTTTGAGTGCTTGACTCTGCAAGCTGAACACTCTTCTAATGTAGTTTTTTGTATGCGATATTATTTATACTACAGCATGCCTGGTGGTCAGAATGGGGAACTAGTTATCAGAAGACTGTGTTCTAGTCCACAGCTTATAGAATTAGATTATTCCTCCACATTCACCTCTGGAGTCTCTGAAGTCAACATGATTTGGTGGGTAGTGTTTGCAGAGCCTTTCCATTATCTGCTTATAGTGCATGAGCCGGTGCAAAGGCCGGAGTAGGAAGGTATTGAGGGGCAGGTAGCAGACTTTCTGTAACTCAAAATCCCTGCACAAGGTCTCCAGCTTGCGAGAGTTCTTGATCCCATTCTCCAACTCCACCAAAACTTCATTGTGTTTCCGCAGGTGAACTGTCAGTTGCTTAAAAACAAAGAGAAAAGAAAAGAGGCAGAGACATTAGCAAACACACTGCACATACGGGATTCCAAAGCATCTGATATAAAATCTAGCTACTACTGCTGTAGTTTTTTGCAACACAATCACTTGCTCTGTGCAACACTAATGTTCTCTCATTAACCTACAAAAGAAATAAGATGGAAAATCCCAGCCTGTCCAGACTTAATTTAATCTTTTGTGCCAATTCTTCCCTTTCCCTGACCTTCTCTGCATCCCCTATAAAACAAACAAACAAACAAAACTAATTGAGGCAGACAGTCTAGCAGCAGCCAAGGAATTCAAAGTTGAAGATATTACACTGTACTTAGCTCACACCGTGCACATATCATGGGGACAAGCAACAGCACGGAGTTAGGAAACAAATGTAGATTGGGATCTCCAAAGAGGACTAAGGTAATTAGATATCCAACTGGCACTGACTTTCCCAATTCCTTAGGCCCCTTTGATGATCCTATCCGTAACCAATTGGAATTCCAGCTTTCGTTCATCTATTTATTATTAAAGAGAAGCTACAACTCCTGGCAAACTCTGAACACATACACACAAACACATCATATCAAAACACCTGCGTTACAGCACTTCATATTTTCTGTCCCTGGGTTATCATCTCATCTACATAACGCTAGGTGGGCAACTTCAGAGGTGAATTCTTTGAGGTGGTCAACAAGCATGTGGAAAAGGGGGATCCAGTGAATATAGTGTATTTAGATTTTCAGAAAGCCTTTGACGAGGTCCCTCACCAAAGGCTCTTAAGCAAACCAAGCTGTCATGGGATAAGAGGGAAGGTACTCTTATGGATCAGTAACTGGTTAAAAGAGAAGAAACAAAGGGTAGGAATAAATGGTCAGTTTTCAGAATGGAGAGAGGTAAATAGTGGTGTCCCCCAGAGATCTGTACTGGGACCAGTCCTATTCAACATATTCATAAATGATCTGGAAAAATGAGTAAACAGTGAGATGGCAAAATTTGCAGATGATACAAAACTACTCAAGATAGTTAAGTCCCAGGCAGACTGTGAAGAGCTACAAAGGTATCTCACAAAACTGGGTGACTGGGCAACAAAATGGCAGATGAAATTCAATGCTGATAAATGCAAAGTAATGCACATTGGAAAACATAATCCCAACTATACACATAAAATGATGCTGTCTAAATTAGCTGTTACCACTCAAGAAAGATCTTGGGAGTCATTGTGGATGGTTCTCTGAAAACATCCACTCAATGTGCAGTGGTAGTCAAAAATGGTGAACAGAATGTTGGGAATCATTAAGGAAGGGATAGATAATAAGACAGAAAATATCATATTGCCTCTATATAAATCCAAGGTACACCCACACCTTGAATACTGCGTGCAGATGTGGTTGCCCCAACTCAAAAAAGATATATTGGAATTGGAAAAGGTTCAGAAAAGGGCAACAACAATGGTTGGGGGTATGGAAGGCTTCTGTATGAGGAGAGATTAATAAGACTGGGATTTTTCAGCTTGGAAAAGAGACAGCTACAGGGAAATATGATGGAGGGCTAAAATTTCATGACTGGTGTAAAGAAAGTAGATAAGGAAGTGTTGTTTACTACTTCTCACAACACAAGAACTAGCGGTCACCAAATGAAATTAATAGGCAGCAAGTTTAAAACAAATAAAAGGAAGTATTTCTTCACAGAACACACAGTCAACCTGTGGAACTCTTTGCCAGAGGATGTTGTGAAGGCCAAGTTCATAACAGGGTTCAAAAAAGAACTAGATAAATTCATGAAGGATGGGTCCATCAATGGCTGTTAGCCAGGACGGACAGGAATGGTGCCCCTAGCCTCTGTTTGCCAGAAGCTGGGAATGAGTAACAGGGAATGGATCACTTGATGATTACCTGTTCTGTTCATTCCCTCTGGGGCACCTGGCATTGGTCACTGTCGGATGACAGGATACTGGGCTAGATGGACCTTTGCTCTTACCCAGTAGGGCTGTTCTAATATTCTTGATGTAAAATGGTGGTGTGAAGTGAAGGGGAGTGAATGTAACTTACAAGCTGACTGAGTGGGTATCACAGCGTGACTGGCACCTGTGAATTAAAAAGGTCCAGATCCTCTGTGCCAGAACAAGAGCTCAAAGTCTGGCCAATAAAGAGAGTTGGGCAATATTTGGGGGCTAAAATGGGTCAGGGAGTCACAATGAGTTAGAGCAGAAGGGCAGGTGAGAACTGCCAGAGACCAGGGGATTGGAGGAGTCATGGAAGGAAACAGAGGGCAGGAGACCAGCAAGACAGATTTGCTCGCTGGCATCCCCAAGCCAGGCAGCCAGGGCTGGAGGGGGCTGAAGGTAGGAGAAACATCAGCAGAGGGAAATGCTGCTGCTCAAAGCCAGAGAGGTGGAGCCAAGGGCCAGAGAGGGCTGAAGACAAGGGAGCAGCACAGGAGTTTACCTACTGACATCTCCAGGGCTGGAGATCAGGACACAGAGGAACAGTGAGAGTGAGGGATGCTCCCCTGGCAAACATGCTCCCAGCAGAGAGGCTGTGGGGGTTCCTGCTGGAAAGAGTGGGGTTGCACCCCAACTGGAAGGGCTAGGGTGTGTGTCCCAGTACAAGGACAGGAAAGGACTGACAGAGTCCAGGTGTGGTCGAAGGCACCAGCATCTGGTATGTGGGGCATCAAGGGAGTTTTGAGTTTTAGTGATTGCTTGCCCTCAGGTGAGAATTGGCTACTCTGACTATATTGTTGTAATGAACCAGGCCCAAGGAGGGGTTGTTTGGAGACCAGAAAACATGAAGTTATTGGGTCACCTGGGGAGATGGGAAATTGAGGCAGGCTAGCTGCCATGCTGCAGTCTGCTGCAGAAGGGCGCTCCAGGCAGGACTGCCTTATGACAGTGGGGTTGTAGCAGCTTCAGTCAGCTTGCAGCATAAGGTCTATCTGATTGGCCAAGTTTCCGACTTAATTTTAAAAAAATCCCCTTTAAAAAAGTAACGAAAGGAGTTCTGCTGTAGTCTGGTGATTGATTTTATTGATGAAGCTCATTGGATGGAGCCAGAGTAGTCTCTAAATGAATAAATCTGCTGCCACAGAAAATGAGGGGAAATTGGACTTTTGTGTATTGATCTGACTTCAAAAGGCAGGATGGCTTAGTCTAAATCTAATGTGGTGTTTGACACATCTCCAAACAAATCCCCTTCTCATGATTTTGCAACAGCTTTACAGTACAGGCTAGTTTAGTGGTTTCTAGGCACACTACATGTTCATTCCATGGACATTCTGACAGGCAAAGAACCTGAACCAAAAGGGAACCATCCTTGGCTACTATGGAGGCTGCCAGGTAGTTAGTTACTTTTAACTTCTTCCCTATGTTAACTAAGCTGACAGGGTCAATTTACAGGTCTTTTAATAGGTTCTGTGCTAAGTGTGAAGGTTCTGAACTAATTTTTCTTTTCTGTCTCCTATTCTGACTTCTTTGATCCAAACTCGGTTTTGATTCTTTTCTCTGGAGGCTGCAATCTTTCTTCTATGTCAAAGGAGGATCGTAGGGCACCAAAGACCAAACAACATGAGTTTAAAGGCACCAGACACATATTTAGAGACAACTCTGCTTATAAGTTTACTGTTAGAGATCAACAGCTCTTTAGGAAAACAATTATACTTCCCGAGAATAAGTGACTGGTGTTTGAAAGTACATATGATGATTTTTCCAGGTATCAGAATGTGTCTGGGTGAATGAAGCAGTCAGTGGTAGGTTTATTGAGGAAAGGGTTATGATGGCCTATTAGATACACCAGTGGATTGTGAATCAGGATTCCCAAGTTCTATTTACAGCTTTGTCACTGATTTGCTATGTGAGCCTTAGAATGGCACTCATCCCTTCTGTACCACAGCACAAACAAAGCTTAAAAAAAAGGGGGGGAGGGGCAAATATCCAGGACCAGCTTCCCAAAAAGTTAGGTTTGCAAATATGTATCTAGTTGGTATATGCCACTGTAGGGTAATTGCTTCTGCAAGTGTCCTACTTGCAGGCATACTTGCATGCTCAATTACCTATTCTGTGCTCTCATCTCTATTTGCGCACATAAAACGCGATCTCATTTTGTCTCCACATCTGAAAGTTTATTGTGTTTGAAAATTTTCTCCTGATTTTGTATGTAATGCTTCTAAGGATTTTTTGATCACTAAAAATTAAAGGGCTTGCAACACTCAAACTCTGCCTAAACATTTAGAAATTCATTGAATGAAACTTAAATAAAACTCACACAAAAGTCAAAAGCAGCACAAATGGCAGCACTATATTTACATGAAAAAGCACATTGATTCTGACCCATGCCAAAGCTTAGTGGTTATAGGATCATTCCTACCTTCATACTCTGAATGTTCTTTAGCATAACATCACCAATTCTTTGGTAATCTCCTTTAATGTGAGCATTGGAGCGGCCTTCCCTGTCAGCAACAGAAATATCGAAACTTTAGTCATGCAATATAATGGCATAATCACTTGTAAAGCACCAAGAAACTCAATAACTTACTTCTTTCAAAATCCTAAAATTCTGTGTTCTTTAGCTCAAAAACCGATAAAGTAGCTTCTTAATGTACTGTTAATTCCCAGGTAGAGTACATTCTTCAGCTAAATTGGCTTGTACTAGTAACATCAGAGAGGGTATGAACCTAACAAAACTATTAGGCTTTTAAGGAAAATTGCCAACATTTTTAAAGCTATAAATAGAGAAAGTTGGGGGCAGGAGGACAAATAGGGAAGATTTGAAAATGCCATTGCAGTTCATTGGGCACTGATTATAAGGAGGAGGCAGAAGAATTTTTTTTTGTTAAAACCCAAGAATTGTCTTCCCAGCAGGGACTGCTGACATGTATGTTCTAAGAACCCTTGTACTGTTGGGAAGAGAAGCGGTCTGCAGGGTTGCCAGGCATTCAGGTTCGGTACAGAAGTGTCACGTATTCACAGGCAACATTCCTGTCAAGTCTCTCCTTTTTCATATTTAAAAATTATGCAACCACCGCCCCAATCAGGCTGGACTTCCTCTAGCAAGTGCTAATGCAAGTTGCAGTGGGCACTCAGTTTGGGATAACAGTAACTCCTGGTGACAAAGGATTATTTGTTTCTAAATGTGTATGAGAGATATGGGGAGGGGTGCAGAATTAAAGGCGCTACACATTTTGGGAGACTGAATCAAAAAGACATCACTCCAGAGACCAGTGAAGGAAATTAATGAATTTAAGATTCTAATTGTCACTGAACTGTTCAAACCATAGCGGTCTGAGCTGAGCATTTCAAAACAGACAGGAACAACCACTAGGGGGATGAGGGAAGCACAGTCTGGCAGCCTAGTAAAAAAAATGAAGAGGGAACAAAGTCTTCCTCAGTGCAGCTTCAATCATTAGCATATTCTCACTCAATGCCTCAGATTTTTAAATTTTGTTAAACAACCAAGTGTGAGTTTGGGCGGTGGTGGTGGTGTCAAATTCATCACTGGGTGAACATGTACAATTCGACTGAAGGAGCTGCACAGACAAAAAGGCAGACATTTGAGATCTAAAATAAACAGATCAAAATTAACTTGAGGAAATGGTCAGATCTCTGCTTTAAAACTAAACACATTTCTTGATTTTCATTCACCTGTAGTTATTCAGCTCATTGAAACACATCTAGATTTTTACTTTAGGAAAAATTCTATTTGCACTACAGTATGAATAAATGGAAGACAAAAATCATAAATTGTTGCATTAGAAGTAACTGCAGCATATTATCCACAACTTTATTGAAACCCCTCTTTTCGATCTTGAAATCTGATACCATACCAGCACTTAGTCATGAAGATAATACGAGCCTTATAAATACCTAAACCAGATAGCTCTATCTGCCTGGCAGAAAGAAGCTCACCTCTCAACTGCTAAATACACCTTAGTTAGTTAGTTTTAGTTTTTTTTGTAAAAGAGAAGGAATTACATTGAACCTTGCTCATATGCCCTGCTATTTATTCCTCAAGCTACTATCTTAAAAAGGCTTCCTCCTAGTACTAACAAGCTTCTCTCACTAGAAGGAAATTAAGTCTGCAAATGCAAAATTTTAAATTTCTTCGCCATTATGAAACTGTTTGATTATTTTTAAAAGTATTAAAAAAGCTATTGTTTGATTAAGCTCAAGTGCTGGATTTTGTCTGTTAAGTTATTAAACACACAGGGAATTCTCCTGCAGTAGTTGAAGCAATTGAACCAACGTGCAAATTACAAGGACACAAGGGGAAATGTAAGGTTAGAAGAGTTAAATAAAACAAACTTCTTATTGTCCTTAAGTATATTAAGGAACAAAAAGAAACCTAACAGTGATATTGGCCTATTATTAGATGGAAATGGTAGAATAATACAGATAAGGCAGAATAAATATTTCTGTTCTGTATTTGGGAAAAAGCCAGATGATGTAATCATATCATGATGATGATAGCCTTGCCATTCCAACAGTAAGTTGGAAAGATGTTGAGCTGCAGCTACTAAAGCCAGACACTTTTAAAATCAGCAGGTCCAAATAACTTGAATCCAAGAGTTTTAAAAGAGCTGTCTGAGACACTCTCTGGACAATTAATATTGATTTTCAATAAATCTTGGAATGTTGGGAAAGTTCCAGAGGAAGAAAGCTAATGGTGTACCAATATTTTAAGAGAGTTAGCAGGACAACCCAGGTAACTATAGTCCTGTCAGCCTGAAATCAACCCTGAGAAAAATACTGGAGAGGCTAATATGGAACTTAATTCATAAAGAGTTAAAGGTAATATAATTAATGCCAATCAACATGAGTTTATGGAAAATAAATCCTGTCACACTAACTTGATAACTTTTTTGGTGAGATTACAAGTTTGGCTGATAATAGTGTTGATGTAATATATTTAGATTTCTGTAAAGCATTTGGCGTGGTACCATAAGATGTACTTGAGAGCTGAGAACAGGTTTGCTTGGAGTATGCACCAAGCACATAGTGCTGAAAGTAGGGTGAGAAGCTATGGAAGGCTAGTGGATGGCACAGGCCCACAAGTGTTGAAACTGGGGCAGAAGGGATGAGAACACCCTCTGAGAAAAATGGAGCAGTTCACACCTTTCAGAGCTATTGTTTCAGGCTGTATTCATCTCCATAGGATGCTCTCATTCATCTGAGAACATATAATTGAGATAGATGGACCCCTTCATACCTCTCTGAGCCTCCTGTGTGGCAGATGGATGTGTAGAGCCTCTTCCCAATACACAAGGCCCAGATTTGTGTAGGGACTCTGCATCTTCATTCTCCTGCCTCTTCTGTCTCCAGCTGGTCCTTGCACTCCTCCACCACCTTCTCAACAACTCAAGCTTACAAGGAGCTTGGAGTGCCAAAGAGGAAAATGGAGTTGGTATGAGTGCGGGAGGCTCAGAGCAGTGTGTGCGTGTGTGTGTGTGGGGATTTGTGTGGGGGCTTGGAGCACCAGGAAGCATGGGGGTGATCAGAGCAATGGCACCAGGGAGGGAAGGTGGGAGGAGTTAGCGCAGTGTCAAAGCAGTGGAGAGGAGCACGGGGAGCTGAAGCAGTGAGGGGGAGTGTTGAAGCAGTGCAAGAATGGGATGGGAAGGAGAGGGTCAGAGCTGTGCAGTGGGGGATGCTGGTAGGGCTTCAGCTCTTTTCCCCCAAACACCTGACCATCCATGCCCCCTATGATCCCCCCCTTCAAAATGTGACCCCACTGACTCCATTCTAGTCTCTGCATCCTCTCCCCAGTTCCTCACCCTGTGACCTCCTGCCAATGTCTGTGTCTCCCAGGGGAAGAGGGAGAACCAAGCTGTTCTAGATGTGCAAGGAGGTGAGAGATGATGCCGGGGCAATGAAGGGACTAACATGCAGTCAGTGCAGCCTGTGGCTGGGGTGACCATTGCCAAGGAGCCACAGGCACTGGAGGAGGAGAGATGGGTTGTGATAGATGGGGAATGCTGAGAAAAATAATTTTTAAAAACTCAAGAAAATTAAATGCCCAAGTTGCCCAATGGTGCCTTATGCACTTCCAGAAAGATAGCTAAGCTACAAACCTCTGAAAGCCAGGAAATACAGATTTAAGGTACTGCACTGCCCCTCTCCCCTTAATTCTGCCCTAAATGAGGAATATTCTAATGTGCTGATAACATACACACTAGCACAGTACACCCTCACAAATGCAACAGAACACTTTGGGAACAGAGCACACGCACACTGTAGGACAGAGTCTGAAACCTTCTCTTTGCTAAGGCAAAACGTGTGTTTATATCAGGTATAACAAAGAGGAGCTACCTACACCTGGCCTACAATCAAACACTGAGCCTACCCCACACAGACCACAACAACCTTGCTAACCGTAACAACCCCTTCCCCTTGCTGTGAGGATTCTGTCTTAGCCACTACTTTCAGTTACTCCTCACTAGGGGTCACCAGATGCAATTAACAGGCAGCAGGTTTAAAACAAACAAAAGGAAGTATTTTTTCACAGAATGCACAGTAAACCCGTAGAACTCCTTGCCAGAGGATGTTGTGGAAGGCCAAGACTATAACAGAGTTCAAAAAAGAACTAGATATGTTCATGGAGGATAGGTCCATCAATGGCTATTAGCCAGAATGGGCAGGGATGGTGTCCCTAGCCTCTGTTTGCCAGAAGCTGGGAATGGGCAACAGGGGATGGATCACTTGAGGATGACCTGTTCTGTTCACTCCCTCTGAAGCATCTGGCATTGGCCACCATTAGAAGACAGGATACTGGGCTAGATGGACCTTTGGTTTCAGTATGGCTGTTCTTATGTTCTCACTGAGCCCTGGAGACTACCGTCGGGAATGCTGATAGTACACATAACACAAGCATACCCCGTGCCTTATACCGACAAAACCTACAGAATTCAGTACTGAAATGAGGCATACTTGATCTTTTGAAGTACACGTGTACCTCTCTTCATATCCCAATCACCTGCTCCAACTACTCCTTCCCCCACTCAGTACAGTAACACCTAGCACAGGCAGTCAGAGTGCAGGCAAACATATGCTGCAGTTAAAATCTATGGAATGCAACACAACAGAAACAATGGCACATTCTCTTAGTCATTCTTTATGTCTTCATACCCCTTACTGAACCATTCCAGTTGCTATTGCCAGATCCATGGGCAAGTTACAGTTGCATTGCGGGAGTGGCACATCCCTTAACTTTGTATTTCCTGGTTTTCCAAGGTTTGAACACAGCTGCACTTGACATTCCAGAAAGGCATGTGGCACCATCAGGGAACCTTCACTCTGGGATATCCAAGTTTGGGGGCATCTAATTACCTTAGATTTTAGTAATTTGAGATGCAAAGGCCAGATCTGCCAGCTTTCTACTCTACACTTTTACTAATTCTCAGCACAGCAGAGAACCCGTTTGGCCCCTAGTGCAAGTTAAAGCAATCTTATCTAAGTCATGGTCCCTGGAACAGTTCCATTCAGCCATCCCAGAATATCAGGGCACAGTATAGCCAGGCTACATTCCCTTCTGCTCCGATACACTCTCAGCAATGCCACTGTGCCAGGGGAGGAGAGCCGTGGGAGCAGGTGGTGTAGCATTGATCAGAGATTCCCTTATCCAAGTGAAATCCCCAGTCACTGTTACAGCATCTGTCTGTCCATGCAGGGCCATGGAGGAAGGATAGAGCAGAGGTTGAGGATCTGGCGCATCCTGTTTAATGTGGGGAGCTGACTGAACAGGTGACATGGTACAGTGGGACTGGAATATTTTTGCTTGTGTTTTTCTCTGAAGCAACCTAGTGGATTTCCTTAAGGATGCTGCTTTTCCCTTACTTTAAATACAACATTGCACTCAGACAACTTAATAGAACAATGGGTTTGGAAAAAGTATTAATAACCTAGCCTCCAAATGGCATTTGTTTGTTTATTTTAAAAGGGCCATGATTCCCATTCCTTCAGTAACACCCGCACGAAGGTAAAGAGGCTCCAAGAAACCTCCCAAGGCGAGCCCTGTAGTGCTTCCAGTAAACACTGTCTCAGAGAGGAAAGTCTGAGCCTTCAAACCTCAAGGATCACGAAGACCCACGGAGAAAGGAAGCTCCAACTCAGCAGCACCCTGGGCTTGCCAGGAATTAAAGATTTATTTTAAATTAAATATTATGTCTTGTGATGAAACCTCTAGAAATATGTCCAACAAAAACTGGCATCCTTAGCAAGGCTTCTCCCTTCCTACTGGCACGATGGCTCTCTATGGAGGATTCCTTGCCTCCTCCTCCACCAAGGGGGAGACAGATCTTGTGGAGGATGCAGCACTGCCACTAGCATAAGGAAGGAAAAGGGGAAGGCAATGGCCCTGGAAGCCAGCTCCTTACTGGCTCTGGTCACAACTTCAAAGCTGCTATGGAATCAGGAAGTTTACTGATCCTTTGAGCACCTGAGTGCCTGACTAGCTCTCCCTGCTCCTTCCAAAACATTCACTTACAGCTGCCTGTGCTACCTGCTCCCTTTCCCTGCCAATTCCTTTCCACAGTCCCCCAGGATGTGGTGCTCCCTCCATCCCCCATGCCAGATCAGATGAGCAACAGGGAAGTTTCCCTGGAGACTCCAGGGTTTGGAGTCCTCCCAAGACCTCTACAAAGAGTGAAAGATTAAGCACAGATCCACCAATCTGTGGATACAAGCAGCAATGAGCAGATGCCTCAGAGCTCAACAGACCTGAAATCCACCCACACAGTGCACAATGGGGTCCTGGTCCATGACTGGGGCTTCAAGGCATGCCAGTAATATATAGAAAAACAAAAAATGAAACATCTCAAGTAATGTTTCCTGTGTTTGTCTAGTCTCAGGGAAATGAGTTTTGGGTGCTGCTCCACTCTGGAGCAAAATCTGATGGAAACAGCTGGCAGGTCAACAGGATAAACAAATTGAACTGGAGGGAAACGCACTCAGGAGGAAGCGTGTACGAAGTGAAAGATTTCTCCACGGTAAACGTTTCTCCCCTCCACCCAAAGAAACAATATAGAGAGGATAAAATAACCCCCATGCTGTCTTATTTCTTTCACAGCACAAGACACAGAAGCAGACCATAGAGTCCTCCCCGTGCTGTGCTCTGAATGATATCTCATAGTTTGCTGAGGGGAAAAGAGGCTCATTTGTTGTGTGTCAGTGGCAAAACTGTTCTGTTTGCTCTTTGTTTTCATGGGTGACTGTTTGAACATGGAATCGATCTGCCAATGACAGGATATAGAGTTCTCAACTCAGGGCCTGGGTATTAAGATTTACATCAGGAGGTGAATTCTGACTCTTAATTCTATAAAATAGGCAGTGGCTAGTACCCCATACTCACAAGGTGCTGCAAGGCAAACAGTGTATTACGGGCAGGAAGGAGGCATGTAATAAAAGGTGATATATTTATTGGAGATATAACACTATAAAGTAGACAAAACTCCCACCTCACTCCAAACCGTCGGAGGGATTCTCTCATCTACTGCAGCCCTTGTATAACTGTTGTAGTAGCAAAAAAAGAGCTCAAAGAACCCTGCAGCTGGCCAGGGGAGAATTCAAAAAATTATTAATTGTGTGGTTAACATTATATTATTCTAGCTAATGACCATGTGATCTCCTTTACTCATTCTGCACCCCGTCCTCATCCCTTTGTTTTGTCTGTCTTTGTCTCTTAGGTTTTCAGCTTGGGGTATTTTCTGTGCATCTGTAGAGCACCCAGCATGTTCTAGGCACTAGCAGAAAATAATAGAAATAACCTGGTGCCATGATTACTATAATTATGGCATAATCTGTAAGGGTGTTCATGACACCCGTAAAGAGTGACTAGCACAGGGTCTGTCTTTTCACCCTTTGAACATTTTGGCTCCATTCAATTAGGCTGAGATTTGCAAAGATGCCTGGAGGATTTGGATGCCATTCAATTATCATAGGGAGCTGGGCATTCAAATCCTGCAAGTAGCTTTGAACATCTCAGCCTTAAAGACCAGACGTTCAGTGAAGAACCTGGACAAGGAATCTGAATTTCCAGAAACAACATCCAAACATTCAGCCCTTCAGTGACTTACTTAAGGTACACTCACTCTGGAGAATGACATACGTGAACAGCATGTGCAGAAATGAAGTCTCCAAATGGAGCAAGATCAACCTCTCATCTCGCCAGATACAACGAGAGAAGACCATGTATATCCAGACAGATTCTACAGGTTCTTGCTGTTCAATTATTATCTGCAGCAGCTTGATGGTCTCAAGAAACGTCACCAGCAGGAACGTAAGGAAGGCAATTTGTGTAGCATTCTTCTATTTCTTTCATATCAGAAAATATTCTTAAATTTCATTCTGAACAACACTGAGTACTGTGTCATTGTGAAGATTTTAAGACTGGAGGAGGAGATTGCTTATTACTACTGATAAGGAATTCAATTTTTAACACTACATTATACGATGCTAAAAACAACTAGTTTGCTCTATATACAGAGACTCTGCAAGCAGCTATTTTGGGTCTTTGAACAGAGCTCCTCTCTTTTTCCTCAGCTCACACCACTCCAGAGCCAGTGGAAGGAAATCTGTAGCAAGAACATACTGTCTCAAACTGCAAGGGAATACTCTTATAGGAAATGGAAATTTGATGGTGAAAATAAATCAGGAATAGTATTAACACATGTTCCCTAAAGGTCAACATAAAATTCAGTCACAGCTCTGGGAGAAACAGTTAGCATTGTGTTAGTGACCCTGTCTGCAATAAAGTGACCCAAGACTGACCTATAAAATGTTATGGGCTTGGGGATAATACCTCCGCCTGGTCTAGTTAGCTTCCCAGAAAACCATAAATGAAGACTAGCAAGACCTGCCTCTACATAAGCTCTCAGATGATTCCTTACTGAAGTGTCATATTTCATAAGGGTTCCCAGTCAAATCTATGCCTTCTAAATAGAACAGAAAAAACCTGGCAGACTAAAAACATGAGATTAGATAAAAACAAAACAATTTGGAAACACTGATGACAAAGAGCCTGCTCATGCTACTAGATCAAAGGCTGTCTCATGACCCCTCTCGCCAACCCCTCTCTTGCAGTTATTCTCCCAAAGCAAGAGAGATTACACAGTACATCTTTCAGAGGACAACAATGCCACCAGTAAATCAGCCAGACACACCCCACCAACAACTACCATGGTGTAAGTGGTGCAAGCCAAGCCCTAGTGAGAAACCTGAACCAGATTGAATATGCAGCTGGTCCATTCAATACAAATAAGATATTAGAGTGTATAAAAGAACAAGTAAAAAGTAGAAAGTAAAACTGAAAATATTACCATGCTATTACAGTGACCTGGCTCAGCTAATTTTGAGGCAAGGCAGAGGCAAACCAAGACAAAACGGAAAATTTTAAATGTTTAGAACTTTATAAGGGAAAGTCCAAAAATAGTACCAGGAGCATAAATAATATAGAACCTTACCAAGTACTTACTTTTATAATAATAAACTATAGGTTACCAACACATGAACCTTTGCGAATTCGTACATGCCACTCTTCCTCACACCGTGCAGTTAAAACAAAAAGCATTGTTATTAACAAGAACAAAAGAGATTACTCAAACATACTGTGTCACCTGAGAGAAAAATCAACTTTTCCTCTCCTTGGCTATAAGTGCAGTTCCATTCTTGCTGTCCCGTTCTTTGATCCTCTCTGGTTTAAAGTGCTTCTTGTATTCAATGGTCCTGTGGCTGTGCCTCTTTTCACCCGAGTTTATCTGCAAGTTGGGTTTCTTTACTTAATGAGCCCTCACTTGTCCATTAGGCACCTTTGAACTGTATTCCCTCAACAGATGTTCAGACAGCCATTCTCTCTGGTCATTTACTTTAGGTTCTTTGTGGGTGGGCTTCACGTTTACTATTTTCAGGATCTGTTTTCATCTAACAGAGCTGTTTGATCAATACCCTTTTTCACCAATTATATTTCCTTTCAGATTTTTTCCTTGGTACTCTCTCTCCAGTATGTCTGTGGATTTTATTCCCTCTACTAATATTAACTGCTTGCATACCCACAGCTGGGTTTTTTTCTGCTTCTCCTGACCTGAAACCTCTCTTATTTTCCTTCTTTCCCCTTTGCATTTCCCAGTGTCCTACTTTTAGTCTCCTGTTCTTCTAATGTATTCCCTCACATCCAGGTCATCTGCTAGCCCCGCATCCTTCCCTCCGTCTCTCACAGCTTTTTCCAACTGTCCCCTTCGGACAGCTTCCAAGCCTCCGCCCCAGCTCGAACCACCCTCTCCAGAGCTCGCTCTCTCTATGCTGCAGCAGGGGCTAGGCCCAGGCCCAGGCCCAGGGTTACTACACTATTATCTAATATAACCTAATGGATGAGAGGGCTTGAGCCTCCATTCTGTGCGAGTGGGGATGTGGGTGTAACAGGACAGCAGTTGTAACTCTCTGATCCTGAGCCACTCAGTTCTCCAGCACAGGCTAACTTAAAATAAAATAAAAATAAAAATCCTGTATAGGATTGGACATGGCAGAGCCTCCTCATCTTCCCAGCAACTCTTTTGCTCTTATGATGTTGGGGGATGCACCAGCAACTGTACTGCTTCTGCCAGCTTTATACCAGCATTTTCTATCTCTGGCTGCTCCAAGGCCACAGGGCCTTTTGTGATAATTGAATTAAGCTATATCTACACAAGTCACTCTTAGGCCGAGGTAAGATTGCCCACACAACGGGGCGGTACCGTTGTCACTAGACCCATTTTGGAACAGACTTAGTTAAATCAGTACAATTTCTGTATATAGACAAGCCTATAGCAAAACCATTTTAAGCAAGGGTTAATGTAAAGGTTTCTTTACCCTCTAAGGGTTTAATAAGACTGATTTTTAAATCAATTTAGTCAAACCAGTGTAATTATTTAAGATAGACAAAGAGTGACATTTTCAAAAGTGCCTACCTGCCTTAGTAGCATATGTCTTATTTTCAAAAGTGATTTAGGTACTTTGGAACCAAGTCTCTTTGAAAGTCACTGGGGCTTTGAGTTAGTTATTTAGGGCGAGATCCACAAAGAGATTTAGGGGCAAAACTCTTCTTTAGGCACCTAAATCCAAAATTTAGATCCTCAAAACTCACCTATACACAATGGACCATCTTCCTCACAAGAGAGCTTGAAAGAGCCCCCCAGCCCAATCTCCCAGAGCCCAGTGGTTCAGGCACTCGTCTACAGCGAGGGAGTCACAAATTCCAGTCCCAGCTCCACAAAGAGGGGAGCTGATCCCAAGTGATCCAGATGCTGGGTGAGTGCTCTCACTAGCTACTGGGTCAGAGGCTATTGGGGGGCATTGCCATCATTTCTTCTGAGCAAGGATTTAGGGGGTCTTGACTCCAGGAGCCAGGTTCACAGCTGAGAATCTCAAGTGGAGATAGGCACCTCCCTCTGGCCAGCCTTAGGCACCCACATTCCTTTTAGGATCTTAGACCTCCACCTTCTCCTCAGCATTTTCTACTGGCTAGCCTGGGCAGCTTCCTACTCAGCTTGCTGGCTTTTGTGGATCCCATTATTAGGCACTTAACTCTCCCCATGCATTGTATGGGGAGCCTGGGAATCTAACTCAGGGTTGTGGGTTCCACTAGGCAGCAGGGTGGCTAAACATAGGTGTTGCAACACAGTTTTAGTCCCCTTTGTGTACAAAGCCCATAGAAACCTAAGTCCCAGAGACTTTTGATGAGACTTATGCTCCAGAGTTCCTAAACCATTTTTGAAAATGGGACTTATGTGCTTTTGAAAATTTTACCTGTAGCCTGGTGTGATGCTGTATTTGCCACAGCAAAGAGAACTGCAATCTGCATTACAACATACTGTCTCTGTTTCAGGCATTGCAGAAAAGCCATCTCCATTTCAGCAGCACTGATGGATAATGTGAAGATTAGGAAGACTTGTGCATGCTCTATTTTTTGAGAGGAGACATACTGTAACTTGGGAGCTTTCATCCATCACATACAAACAGGAGAAGAGCCAGTTGAATTTAGTTAGTATTCTCATATTTGAAAGTAAGATTGGTTTTCCTTTGCAGTTTATGTAAAATATTAAATTGGTTATTCATTCTGGTCACAGTACACCTTCTCAGGCAAGAGATTGGGATATTTAGCTCATCTTCTCATGTCTCTATCAGTGTTTTGCATAATAGGTTTCCAAATTAGCTTTCATAAGTTCTGACAGTGCAGGGTTGATACAAATCCATAAATATGCACCTTTCCCTTGTTAGCTTACAGACTTGTATAAAATGTAGATGATGACTGCAGAGGACAATAAGAACATAATGGGAATACTGGGTCAATCTTATTAGTGGTCCATCTAGCCCAGTATCCCCTCTTCCAACAGTGGCCGGTGCCAGATGCTTCAGAGGAAGTGAACAGAACAGGGCAATTTATTGAGTGGTGCATTTTCTCTCATACAGTCCATTTCCAGCAGTCAGAGGTTTAGGGATGTGGTCCCTGTCGAGTATGAGTATGGATATGGGATACCCAGAACATGGGGTTGTAACCCTGACCATCTTGGCTATTAGCCACTGATGGACCTATCCTCCATGAAATTATCTAATTCTTTTTTTAATCCAGTTGTACTTTTAGCTTTCACAACATCCTTTGGCAACAAGTTCCACTGGTCGACTGTGCATTCTGCTAGGATACTGGTAGCTGAATGAGCAGAGTAATTATTTCTGCATTTAGGGTTTAATGCCACACAAATACTTCACAGACATCCTAAATCTTGTAGCCTTCCGGACTTGACACACATACTAGAGAGAAATAGCTTTAGATACTTTTAATAAAAACAGGAAGACTAATTTTTTCACAGAGAAATTAGTAATTTGGCTTCCAGTTCTAACGCACCTTTAGAGTCTGCAGTTTGTTCTCTCAGTACTACCAGATGTGGCCCAGAAATGTATTCCCAGTAGTTTAGCAAAAACCTCTCAGATTTCAGCATCCGGAGGGAGGGTTTACGTGAGGCATTGAGAAGGAAATAGAAGCTGACAGTAGCTGAAAAATTTACTAGAGATCCACTAGCTAGCCTGAGCACTAAACTTACTAGAGCTGGAGGATTGCCGTAACAGAGTCAGTATCACACTTCCTGGATCTCAGCAGGGTTTAGATGGCCCTTCCTCAGTCTAAGCGGGGAGGGATAGCTCGGTGGTTTGAGCATTGGTCTGCTAAACCCAGGGTTGTGAGTTCAATCCTTGAGGGGGCCATTTAGGGAACTGGGGTAAAAATCTGTCTGGGGATTGGTCCTGCTTTGAGTAGGGGGTTGGACTAGACGACCTCTTGAGGTCCCTTCCAACCTTGATATTCTATGATTCTAAGGTAAATTGAATACTTTGTTAGACCTTAAAAACCGGGGATTGCTCCACTGACCTAGGATCTATAGGGTACATTAAAGACCCTACATGGAATTTAAAGATATAAGCAAATCCTTCCCCAAACAACTCCAAGAGAAACTCTATAACCTCATCCCCCAGGAACCTTCTACC
Organism: Gopherus flavomarginatus; assembly: GCF_025201925.1. NCBI lineage: Eukaryota > Metazoa > Chordata > Testudines > Testudinidae > Gopherus > Gopherus flavomarginatus. The sequence continues at coordinate 271,811,979 of NC_066617.1, forward strand.
TGCTTCCCAAGATACACAAACAAGGGAACCCAGGCAGACCCATGATAGCTGGCCTCAGCGCTCTTACAGAAGGAATATTGGGACTCCTAGAAACCCTCCTCAAACCTCTCACCGCACAAAGGATCAGCTTCCTGCAGGACACAAGGGCCTACCTCCACAAACTCCGCAACATTAACAGCCTCCCTCAGAACACCATTCCTGCTGCCATAGATGTCACCTCCCTGTACACAAACATCCCTCACAATCACGGCATCACAGCCCACCTCAAATATCCACAAGACAATAGACAACATTAAATATTCCATCCCAAACACAGGGCCAAAATCACTCATTTCATCCTCACCCATAACAATTTTACATACAACACCACACACTTTGTCCAAACCATCCAAACCAAGATGGTTTCCAGTATGCCACCCTCTTCTTGGGCCACCTTGAGGAAGAAATTCTGAAAAAATGCACCACAAAACCAATGACATACCTGAGATACATCGATAATATTTTCATCCTCTGGACTGACGACCTAACTCCCTCACAGATTTCCACCACAACTTCAGCTACCACCATCTACCTATTAAACTCTCTCTAGAACACTTCCACACTAGCATCAACTTCCTGGATACCATGATCAGCTTCAATGATGGAACCCTACAGACAACTATATACAAGAAACCCACGGATCACCACACTTACCTTCACAGATCCAGAAACCACCTCAAATACCCAAAGAAATTGGTTATCTACACCCAGGCACTCAGATACCACAGAATAGACTCTGAGGAGTAAGTCCAGGGATATACACCTTAGGACACTTAAAGCCGCCTTCACCAGCAAGGACACTCCACCAGAGAAGTATATCACATCACGGAACAGACCACCCAAATATCTCGAGAGAACCTGCTTTAATACAGAAATAAAACCCTCTCCGACTATACACATCTAGTTGTCACCTGCTACCCGGCTCTGAAACCCGTATGTGATATCATTAAACAACTACAAACCCATACTCGACAGGGACCACATCCTGAAAGCAATCATTCCTGAACTCCTAATTCTGGCCTTCAAACAACCCCTCAACCTCACCAAGCTCATCATCAGAAGCAAGCTCTCCACAGACTGGGATCCACCAATTCAAAGCAGCACTAGACTTATGTACATGTCTCCACTGCTACAATGATCAATTCCCCCCCACCCAACACATCTTTCAACATCCATGGGTCCTAAACAGTACTATCACAACTTGTGGTGTACCTTATCCAGTGCACTAAATGTCCCAACAACTATTATGTGGGTGAAACCAGACAATCACTATGCACTTGAATGAACTCACACAGGAAAGTGATAAAAGACTACTCTGTTAACTACTTATGTTAAACAATCTGTTTTCCCCTATATTTAGCTGTGACACATTTACCAGACATGAAGAAAAGCTATATGTAAGCTCAAAAGCTTATCTCTCTCAGCAACTGAATTTTGTCCAATAAAACATTATCTCACCCACTTTGTCTCGCCAATATCCTGGGACCAACACAGCTATAACAACCCAGTATATTTTTAAAAGATTCATAGTTAAGGTCTCTTTGAGCCAAACTATAATAGTTTTGGGGATCTCTCTCTGTAAATCAAAAACCCAGACAGATATATCAACCATTTCAATTGATGATTTACAATCACTATGGCAATGCATCAGCTTGTCTGGTCTATGTCCAGAAAAGACTGGACATAGAGCTTCCAAAACACAAGAACATTTCCAGACAAACAAAAAATATATTTAAGTAGAAGAAGAGCTAATTACATTTATCTCTCAGTTTCAAAAACCCAAGATCCTACACTCTGAGGGGGAATAGTTACTCACTGTGGGAGATTTCTCTTCCCCAGAGAGTACATGTAACAGCTGAGTAGCTAGCACTGTTTCAAAGCAATAAAAAGAGAACAGCATTGAAAAAACGAACCTCTGGTCCTCACATAAAATTCACACAGAGAAGTCTGTATCAACTAGCTGTGCTTTACAATGATGTAATTCCAACACCATCTCCTGCTTCTTTTGCTCCTCCAGCCCAATGTAGGTCCTCTCACCAGACTAGTATTCAGACGACAATGGAGAACAAAACTGTCAACATTCTTTCATTCGTTCCCCATCACACCGGTGAGCCATGAGAAACAAAAATATAAAAATCTCATATTGAGCCCACAAAGAGCTCTAGAAACTCTGTATAGTGCAGATCTTTTTATTCAAAGACCCTCTTTTCATGTGACAAAGCCCCTAAAGAATGAAGCTTTTTCATGTCTCATACCTCAGTGAAACTGTTCCACTATTGCCACACATTATTAGAGATAGAGAAATTAAAGAAGTTGACATAGGTCTGGTCTACAGTGGGAAATTAGTTTGGTATAACTACATCAGTCAGGGGTGTGAAAAATCCACAGTGATGCAGTTAAACCGACCTGCCTTCTGGTCTAGACAGAGCTAGGTAGATGGGAGAATTCACCTGTTGACCTATCTACTGTCTCTCGGGGAGGTAGATTACCTACACTGGCGGGAGAACCATTGTTGTTGGCATAAGTAGTATCTTCACTGAAGCAATACAGCAGTGCCGCTGCAGCGTTTTAAGTGTAGATAAGTCCATAGAAGAGAAACAACAGCAACTCTGTCTCAATTCCGGAGTTAGGTGTGTACGTGGGAGTAAAAAGACAAGGCTACATTCAGGTGAGGAAAATTTTGCTGAGCTTCAAACTGTCCTCAGAAGAAAATATAGTACTCGTAGTCTGACAAAACTCTTAGCACCTGCAGGAGTGACTGCAGGATGAGTAACTAAGGCCAACATTTTCAAAAGTGCCCTTTGATTTTAGGTGCCTCCGTTTTTGGATATGAAGCATCTTACAGCAAGTAAACAAACCCTTCTTCCCTTGGTATTGTGGAGGGATGTGTTCTATCACTCCCTGCTGCAGTAAGGAGTTTACCACTTGTTTGAGAATACTCTCATGAGAGTGGTCCCCAAAGGAGGATGGGGAGGTTTTTTTTTGGAGGAGATAAGGATGCAAACTCTATCCTATAGCCAGAGTGGATGACATTCAGCACCCACCTGTCTGTTGTTATTGCCCTCCAACTGCTGAAAGAGAGAGGTGTGTGGGAGTTGGGAGGTATTGAGCTTAGTGTTTCAGTTCTCGAGCTCCCATCAAAAATAATGTCAAGCTGGCGGCTGAGGTTGGGATGCAGAGCCTGTTGCAGAGTGTATAGGGAAGCGGGACTTTTGAACCTTCTGTCTCTTACATGGTGGTTCATAGGGCCTCTGATGGAAAAACTGCTGAGCCATGGGCCTAGATCTGACTGGTGGGCAGTGAAACTTCCTCTTACGGGCAGGTGTGTATATGTCCAGGGAGCAGAGGGTAGTCCTGGAGTCCTCCAGGGCATACAGAGATTCATCCATCTTCTGGTTGAAGAGGTGTGATTCATTGATGGCGTGCTCAATGGTATTCTGGATCTCCCTAGGGAACCCTGACTCATGGAGCCATGACTCCCTGCACAGGATGATGGCGGTAGCCAGAGCTCTAGAGGAGGTATCAGTGGTATTGACTGCAGATTGGAGAATAGTTCTGGCTATCAGTTTGCCTTTGTCTATCAGAGCTTGAAAACAAGCTCTGTCCTGCTGCAGAAAGGCTATCAATAAACTCTGCAAACTTGGCATAGTTCAGTAAATTGTATTTTATCTGTTAGCACCTGGTAATTGGCTATCCTGAACTGGAGTCTGGATGATGAGAAGACCTTTCTTCCCAACAGATCCAGGTATTTGCCTTCCATCAGCTGAAGCAGACCAGGAATGTCACTGTCCAGCCCTTTCAGAAGTAGCATGGACCACCAGTGAGTTGGGAGCAGGGTGAGAACACTGAAATTCCTCTCCTTTGGCCAGCATGTAATAGAGCTTCTCTGTCCTTTGGCAGGAAGGAGCACAGACGGCAGAGGTGTGCCAGACTATCCTAGTTGGCTCCAGTATGGCTTCATTAATGTGGAAAGCTATTCTGTTGGGTCCAGATGCATGAAGGATGTCTAAACGTTTGTGCTAGGAGTTCTGGATCTCCTCGAAAAAGGAATCTGAAGCTATCCAGCAATGTTGTGAAGAAGTTCCTGGAACTGCCTAAAGTAATCAGGAGGAAAGGGGGAGGGTTAAGGAGGGGAGGGGAAGATGGGCCTGGAGGAGACATAGGAGTCACCGCTTCATCTGGGGAAAACAATGGCAGTCTTGCTGGTTCCAGCAGAACCACTGGATCCGGAGAGTAATGTTCCTCCTCCTCTGGCAGATCCAGAGGCAGATCTGAGCATCCCCTTAGAAAGGAGACAAGTGGTGACTCCCTGGCATATCAGATCAACTTTTCAGGAGAGTACAGGTCCCAAGATCCCCAATACAGCCAGTAGGAAGGATCAATAGGTGGACGTGGGAGCCCTCACAGCATGTAGGGTGACCAGATGTCCCTATTTTATAGGAACAGTCCCGATAATTGAGGCTTTTTTTCATATGGGCTCATATTACCATACCCCCTACCCCTGTCCCGATTTTTCATACTTGTTATCTGGTCACCCTATCAGCATGGGGTACCAGTGCCTTCAAGACAGATGATGCGGAGGTTGAGCCCAAACAGGTGCAGGTCTCCTGGGTGGTGGCGGACACGTAGGGTAGGGGAAGAAAGGTTCATCAAATGGTTCAGACTCTCTCAATGGAGAGAAGCCTGATTCTTGTTCCAGTAGAAGTAACATCGGTGCTATTAGAGGGGAGATGGATTCTAAGTATGGGATGGGTGATAAACTCCTTCCAGTGGTCGAGAGGTCCGATCGAAGAGGGGATTCCAGATCCAGCTGTGGCCCCCTTACCGCTGTCTATGCTGTGCCCACCTTGCCCTCCCCTACCTGGAGCTGCAGCCCTGCTCCTGGCTCTTGGGATGGCGGGGGAAGGGAAGGAGCGCAGACGGGTAAGGGAGGGGCACGACTCTCAAAAGTTAGGGAACTGCTGTCCTAGATTTATACATTTATTTTAGCCATATTAAAACACATATTGTTTGCCTGTGCCCTGCTTACAAAGCAATCCAGATTGCTCTGTATCAGTGTTAGGTTCACTTCATTATTTACCACTCTCTCATTTTGTGTGTCACCTTACCACTTTATTACTGGTGATTTTATGTTCTCTTCCAGGTCACTGATAAAAATGTTAAACAGCATAGAGCCAAGAACTGATCCCTGCAGGACCTCACTAGAAACATACCCACTCAACGAGGATTCTGTTTACAATTATATTTTGAGGCCTATCAGTTAGCCAGTTTTTAATCCATTTAATGTATCTGATATTAATTTTATACCTTTCTAGTTTTTTAATCAAAATGTGTGCTGCATCAAATCAAATACCTTATAGCGTTGATGTAATATACTTCCTTTAATTCTTTATTAACTGAGTCCCACATCAGCTGCTCCATTACCTTGCCGAGAATCAGTCAGACCGACAGGCCTATAATTCTCACATCATCCTGTTTATCCTTTTTTTTTAATATTGGCACAGCATTAGCCTTCTTCCAGTCCTCTGGAACTTCCCTGGTGTTCCAAGATTTATAGAAAATCAACATCAATTGTCCAGAGAGCACCTAAGCCAACTCTTTTAAAACTCTTGTATGCAAGTTCTCTGGACCTGCATTTGTAAAAGTGTATACATTTAGTAGCTGCTCTTTGACATCCTCCAGAGTTACTATAGGAATGGAAAAGTATTATCACATGATAGGAAACTTTACTAGTTTGTATTACCTCGTTTCAATATGGCTGTATTATACACTCTATCTATTGAATTAACACAAAGCAGATTTTCTTTATACATTCTATTAACAGCCAACATTTTTGATCCACCCAAATGAATCATGACAGTCAACCCACATGGAGCAAAAATTTATCAAACTGGAATGTGGAAATACTTAACTGTGAGATGTAATAGTAATAAATAATGAATAACATTCTTACCACAGAGCAAGTCTCTGCTCAATTTCCTTCAGAAAAGTGGTGTGAAATTTGTGCAAAGGTTCAAAGTTGGAGAAGAGGAAATTCTTCAGTGTTTCTGGCATATAGTCATCTTTACTCACTGTGCTCTGAAACCACTGGAAGGAAAGAACAAAGTGATAAAGGGGAAGGCTAGGGGCAGGGCCTGTCATTTACTCTATCTTTGTGCAGTTACCTACAACCCCTGGCTGGCCTCTAGACTACAGTATGGCTCAGATCGAGGACAACATTTAAGAAACTACTTAAATCCCATTGAAGCTGATGAGACTTAAGCCCATGCTTCTGAACTGGGCCCTATAAATGTAACAACAACAGTAGTGAAAGGGGTTATTTACTTACTTACAGTTAATCCACCAATTCAAGGTATATATAGAATACATTTACTGCAGTGATACTGTATCCTGAGGTCACAGTTCTATTTCCTTTCTATATTTGTCATGAAATGTGATGTCCCAAGATAAATACAGAAGAGTAACCTGCACTGCAGAATTAATTTTGCAGGTAATTCAGCTACTGTGGATTCACTTACTTCATTGTACTGAAGTGGGAAACTGAATTCCAACCACTCAAACTAGTTATTAAAATGTGAAAGTAGCTACCCAAGTGGCTCTCCTAACCAGGTTTGCTGTGGCTCAGATTTTCAAAATTTGGCCTCTGACTTAGAATGTTTGACTGTAGTCTGATTTTCAGGGGGGTTTGATTACCTATTCATCCGAAGTGAAATCCAGCTCAGCACCTCTGAAGTTCAGGCCCTAGCTCGGGGTGGCCAACCTGTGGCTCTGGAGCCACATGCGGCTCTTCAGAAGTTAATATGCGGCTCCTTGTATAGGCACCAACTCCTGGGCTAGAGCTACAAGCACCAACTTTCCAATATGCTGGAGTGTACTCACTGTTCAACCGCTGGCTCTGACACAGGCCCTGCCCCCTCCCCTGAGCCTGTTAGGCTCTCACTCCTCCTCCTCCCACCCAGAGCCTCCTGCAAACCATGAAACAGCTGATGGGGAGGGAAGGGGAGGCACTAATTGGCAGGGCTGCTGGAGGGAGCTAATGGGGGGCTGCTGACGTATTACTGTGGCTCTTTGGCAATGTACATTGGTAAATACTGGCTCCTCCTCAGGCTCAGGTTGGCCACCCCTGCCCTATATAGATGAAGGTGGCCACTCAGAGTTAGAGGAAGTCCAGTTAAATGGAGGTCCAGAAGTTCAAGATCTACACTGGTACAAGCAGAGTATAAGTAGGTCAGGATCAAGCCCTACTGTTTAAATTTATAATGGGATCTTAGATCCACTGGCGTCAGTTCTGCTTTGCCCCATTACCCCTTTGTGTTGTGTTGGTAGTGTAAAGGGACTATTAATGCAGCAATGTAAGAGGGGTTGTCTGGATGGCATAAAGCTGGCCTATCCTGCTTGAGGATCTCACTCCCTCCTCACAGTACCTAGTGTGCTCTAGCTATTTTTGATAGATCTCCAGTGGCTTCTAGGGGCCTGTTGCAACTGACTGTAAATTAGAGCAGATGGACCTACTCTCCATGAAATTATCTATCACAGGGCTGAGGTGGTGGAATCTCCATCCTTGGTGGTTTTTAAGTTCCAGCTTGAGGAAGCCTTGGCTGGGATGATTTAGTTGGTGTTGGTGAACAGGAGGCAATAAAATGAGTCAAAACAAATAAATACAACTTCCTAGGTGAGCTACTCCTGTTTCTGGGGACTCCATTACAAATATTATCTGTGAGCTTCCAATTAAAGCCACAAGGTCTGAGCATATTTTCAGTTCCTAAAAAGTTTTCACTGTACCTGTTACAGACTAGCCATACAGTAAATGTCTACCCTCTGCTTTTTGTGCACAACTGAAATTCTGTCCTCACTGGAACAATACCCCTGTGCATAGCATAGGGGGCAGAAAATAAAAAATAAAACCATTGTAGAATAGCTAAGGAGTAAATAGGGCAAATACAATACCACAGCTGACTCCAGCAGCATATGTTCACAAGTAATACTAAAGTAAACATACTGATGTGATGACTTCAAGGTCCTTTAGGTAAGTTCGCTCTGTGGTCGATACTTCTTTAGCAATGAAGTAAGCTTTGTCAGTTGGAAATCTCTGTAAATTGCAAGAAATAGGAAGTTTTGATCAGAAAAGAGACGCTAGGCAACAATCACTAGGACAATTAAAAACTAGCGAGCCTTGCTTGTGCTGATTATGACTGATTGCTGGAACTTCCCTGTGGAAAATCCCTTAAGAACATCCTTGCAAACAATAGCTGTCTAGGAGTTTGGAAAAGATTTCTTACTGCTATGATTATTTGCAGGATCCAGTTATTTCTAGTAATCCTCTCAACTTATTCCACATTTCTGGAGCAGGATGTATTTGAAGCTGAGATAATGACTTTTTTGGAGAGTTAACAATGAGGATCAAACATAAACACCTTAATGAACAGACAGTGATCTATTCATCACATAATCTGTCTTCACTCTTCAATATACATCTCTTCACGTGATAAATATTTACTACAGAATACTCTCCAAAATGCCCAAACTAGTTTTTCCAAAGGGGCGGAGTAGGTAGGGGATCAAAAGGGCTGGGAGAGAAAGGACAAGAGAAAGACTTTGAACTTCAGAAAAATCTCTCCTCCGTGTTTCATAAAAGGCAAATCTATCAATATCAATCTTACACTAGGGAGACATTTAGGTTAGAGCAGCAGTGACCAGCCTTTACAGCTTAAGGGTCCAATGTCTTCCTTCAAAACGGCCAAGGAGACACAATCGGTACTTTCAGGCAGATTCTCTGCCCTATTCTGCTCCCTTTGTGTTTGTCAGGTGACACAAAGGGAAAGGAAAACATCCACATATCTCTTGTTAATATGCTTTCACCCCTTCCGCTGTTGGTGCAGAGGACATGTCAGAGGCAGTGACGGACATTGGCTGGCATACATGAAGCTCTGGCTATCCCCAGCTGGTGTACCACTTCAAGGGAACCACGGCCAGCTGGCATAAGAGAGCAGTCACTAGGATGCTCAAACTGGAGCTGGGCACAGAATCAGGAAGATGTTGACTGGTGCTGGTTCTCAATGTCTCCTCCAGTGCCCTGTATAGCTAAGTATAAAAGTAGTCTTTTCCTAGACAATCCCGAGGCTCGAGTAGAGCCAGCCAAGCCCCTATCCTGCTCTTCCTGAGACTCTCACAGGTCTGTCAGCAATGGAGACACCAGAGTTATGCTACCAATGGGGTCTAATCCATGACTAGGGCTCCTAAGCACTAGGGTAACATGAATCACAACATACCACCACCGTCCCCTGCAATGCAGCAGGTAGCCAGCAGGGCAGCTGCTATGCAGCTGCAGCAAGGAAGAAACAGCAGCTGCTCAGAACTGCTCCTGGCTAATACCAGAGGTGTTCCTATAGCTGTAGGAGAAGTGTAGGGTGGAGGACATTATGGAGGTGACGCCCCCTATCTCTTCACTCTAGTAATGGGGCTGACTCAAACACTTCAGTTTAAAAACCATAGGATATGGCTCAGGGAGCACATTTTCCATTCATAATCAAATACATTTTTTTTTCTTAACACAGTCACCATGGAGGGCCCAAGTTGGACATCCCCGCTTGTACTCTTAACATCACTTTGCTCTCTGAAGCTGAGCACTTTGTCAAAACAAATTAATCAATTTCTTTAAAACGTGCTAGACTCGACTTGTAGGGTCAGAACAAAAGACCACTGAAATCAGTCACTGACTTAGATGGAACTTCGGATTAGGCCCTTAGAGCAGCAAATTCTTCGGTGGCTCACTTCTGTCCCATTGAAAGCAATGGGAGTTTTGCCACTGGTTTCAAGAGGCGCACAATGTGGCTCTTGGATAGCTTGCAAGCTGTGGTTTGGTGCATCGCATCACAAGACAAACAGCCCCTCTCTCAGACAATTCGTTAGCTTTTTTGCAACCCAGCATAAAAAGATCTGTCCTTCTCTTGTAACAAATGAAGAGGGGATGGGAGAGTGTCTAGGATCTAGAGATGTCAGCCACATACCACATTTCTAGCAATCAAAACATCCAGGGGAGAATAGGGTGAAGTCAACCGCAATACCTTTCTCCTGACCTCTTCCTCATCATCAGTCCTGATATACGATGGGTCATTCAGCAATGGGCTGATCAGTGGAGAAGACTGCTTGGTATCAGGGCTCAAGTTTGGAGATAATGACATATTTGCCACCACTGTTGCTCCTTGAGAATTGATTGAGAGCTCTGAAAGGTGAGGGCTGCCAGTCAGAGAACCCGCTAAAGAAATGATACAATAAAAATTGAAGTTAGTATGGGGCATCTCCAGACAGCTAAAAATGACAGAATCTTAAACCACAGTGTGGAAATTATGCTAAAAGGCACAAGATCCCAGATCCTTAGCTCGTGTAAATGGACGAAGTGTCACTGAAGTCAATGTAGTTGCAACCATTTATATCAGCTGAAGATCTGGCCCAGTGCTCATTTAGCTGATAAAACTAGAAGAGTTACAGCCATTATAAAAGTAGAGATCCAGGCACAAATAATTCAGATGCATATGTTAATATTAAACATCAAATTCATGATGAGCTCTTCACCACAGCATCCTACTCTATGGAAGAGAATGCATAGAACAGATGAATGTTCTCAGTTTTACAATTAGTTTAAAACACAAAGATCATCATAATAAATAGGCCAACCTATGGCTCCTGTTTTTCCTCCTACAACATAACTCCAAAATGCAAATGACCTACAGTAGTTCACTGGAAGCTGTGGAAAAGATATTAGAACAAGTATATCTAGAGGGAGTCTAGGAAAAACTAGGACTTTCTATGGTAGTATTGTACTATGCAATGTCAATCACATTTAAAATGGAGGGAGAAAACTACTAGCTTCCCATTTCTACATATAGCAGAAGTACGTATGTTATTATTATACCTTGTAGGGTCATTCCAAGCTCCTCTGATTGTTTGGGATGGAAATGCTAGCGTTACATTTGCACAAGAAGGTATTATTTTTAACACATAAAGCATGACAATTTTAGTTGATCACAGCCATTATATTTTGTATAGTAAAAAAATTATGACAGTAAATTATACTTCTGTAGGTTGAGATATACTAGTGTTGAAATTAGTGTTCTGTCTCTTGGAAGGCAGCCAGATTACTGACTGCAAACGAAACAGCTTGCCAAAAAAACTTCAACATCTTCCCAATTAAGCTGAAGACGTGCCATGAAAATTCAAACCTGTTAAAAGCTATGCTGGATCTTTCAAACCATGAAATGTTTATAGCCCATATTGTTTCATTTGGGCTTCATACCTTAAAACTTCAACAGAGAAACTAACAAGCTATCGATTCTCATAGCTATGTTGACCAGAATTAAAGTAAATGCCAATGTCTGCATATCCATATATTTAAGGTCAAGGGCTTTTCACCATGAGCACTTTTCTGGAGTATATTATTTAACTATTAGTTCCCCTGTTACTACAACACAACTGAGACACTCAAATAAATAATGACATCAATACATATAATTAGGTCAGTAGGATAAGTGCAAAATATTTTGTGAAAGGCCTCAGGTTTATTGCTACACCATACTTTTTTTTTGCATCCCAGAAGGTGCATATTCATCTTACTGTACAATGTTATTTGTTTAGATTTGTCATAATCTATGACAATTATGTACCCTATTATAAAACAAAGACAAAGGAATATTTGCCTGAAATAGTTTTTATATTACTGTAACTAGCAAGAAAGAATTTACCCACAGTTCCACACTAAATCATTGCTCAGTGAAATCTGAGAGAAACGCCATAGGTTGTTACACAACTGTCAATTTTATTGACACTAGTACACAACTGTATACAATGTTTTCAAAGGAAATGGAATTCATCATATAGTGAAACTGATTAGTAGTGAGGTTGTAGGTTTAAAGTACTATACTATACTACACTTTATAAAAGACACAGGAAAAGTGGTATCACTTCTGACGTAAGAAAACACAGAAATTCTGGCACTATGCCTGTCACATGACAGTGAATAGATCATTTGCGCCTCTGTGAGAAAGCCTCAGGTGTTACATGGTAGAAATTGAACCCCACCTCCTGTGAGACATAACTGAGGCCCTAATATTAATGTAGGGGAAAATCTATGTCAAACTCAATTTGACCGATGTGGTTCGAACTGTAAAATACCAGATGAAGGAATTAACTTAAAATGCTTCCCAGCTTACGACATGGGCGCTCATAGCTTGTCAGAGGTATCATTGTTATTAGTTTCCTCATGGAGCACAACATTTAGCATCTGCTCCATCAGTGAAAGACTTGCAGAAAAAATACTATTTATTTTAGACACCATTCCATTTAGTATTTTGCAGAAAAGTAAAACACTACATTCTCATTCAGGGGCTAATAGGAACATTAATGATGACCAAACTCAAATCTGAACACTACAACCCACAGACAGGAGTGTATTTATGCTAATAGTTTCCCGTTTTACATGTTGAATGATAACTACAAGTTAAAACTAGCCCCAAGGGAGTGGTTATTACATGAAAGTGGCCCAAAACACTTAGTGATCCATTAACAGGTTTTGATTACTACAAATATAGTCTAAACACAAGAATAAACTGGATTTTCCTTTTGTCAAAATAAGTAATTGATTTGCTCTACTGTGATAAAGCAAACAGGCCAGGAAGAAATGAAAATGAAGGTTCTCCCTGCTCAGGTTGTTGGGTGCTCTGGGCAACATACTTCTCAATATTTGCAAGATGAGCTTTGTGAAATTTGTATTTTGTAAATGAGGGACCATATTAAATGCAATTATGCATGTGGGTCCTCTCTTCACCTTTTCATGGTGATTAGGTGTAAGTACCCTACATTAGTCATAGGGTCTTCTCTCAGCATCTCCTCTGAACTCTTATCGTACAAGGGTAAATCCAGATATGCTTTATTCATTGACTACAAAACAAGTAAACAGGAGCAGAAGCGATAGGACCAACGTTATTTAAATAATAGAAAAATTGCTCATATCACATCCATTGAGGGTCTTTGATTAATGAAAATGTAGTTCTGTCTCAGCCATTTTATATCAATTATCAGAGATCATGGCATGACAGGTCGGAGCTGGAGTACGTTACTGCTGCAGGAGTGGGAAAGGCTGCATATAGTACTTGGCTACATTCAGGACTCTTAGTATCCTTTTCATGAGACCAGGTATAATTAATTAAAAAAACAAAACCTACAAATATTCCTAAGCAAGGACACATGATAAATATTTAGGAACACTCTCCCTTGTGTGAACTCTTATTAAGGATGAATGTCTCAGTCCTACTACTAGGGATTATAGCTGTGCCTGGTCCCTGTGTGGGCACAATGGTTGAGATTATAACTGTCCCTGTCTCCCCTTCCATGTCTGCACAACAGCCACCTATAAAGCTGATCCTAGAGATTTAAATCTGTAGCAAGATATTTCACCTTAACCTTGAAAGAACAGGTTTCAGAGTAGCAGCCGTGTTAGTCTGTATCTGCAAAAAGAACAGGAGTACTTGTGGCACCTTAGAGACTTAGTGCCTGTCATTATGCAAGGCACTGCATTTAGCAGTATGGAGTGGAAATCCATCAACTTCGTGAAAAATCTCATATAGATAGTATCTAAGGTGCCACAAGTACTTCTGTTCTTTTTTCTTGAAAGAAAAGTTAGACAGTTGTGAGAGAGATGGATGGGATTTATGGCATCTTGAAGCCATTCTTCCCCCACTTCCTCCATCTCCCAAAATTGGCAAACAACAAGCTAACACCATATAGAGTTCTCCATCTATTTCAGGGACAAATGCAAATGCAACTCCCAGCCACTCAATGTTTTCTGTTTGCATAGCAGAGAAAAGCAGTACTGGATTGGAATCTGGTTTGTGCTCCTTCTCTGTATAATACAGAAGATGTAAAATTATATGATGTAAAGATGTAAAATATGGAAAAGATCAGTGGAAATATTTTCTACTGAAAGGGATTTAAATTCAAAGCATTACTAGATAAGCTTTGGAAGAGCTGCAACACAGACTCACCCACCCCCTCAAAAATAATGATCAAAGTTACTTTATTTTTAAGGTTTATACTTTTTAATGACATTGGAATGCATTCCAGTCAGAAAAAAGACTGTCACAACACATGTAACAATGTGGGATTCCATATTTATTCTCTCCTATGGCCTGATCTAAAACCCATAGAAATTTAGTGGGAGCTTTTTCAGGGAGGTCGGGGTGGGAGTGTTTCCTAAATTCCAGGTGTGGATACGACCTGGAATCTGAAAACCAAGCTGTGTTCTCTCTGTCCCTTACATCATCACCAGAAATAAAGATTCTCTAATCAGAATTTAATCTGACAATTTTGTCACTGCTATAAAGGCAGAATGAAATCCAGCTCACTCTTCCATAGCCGTATTGGCTCTGCATTGCTAACCGTAGTAAAACTCTTTGGTCAGTAAAATAACAGACAATACATAGCACAGGGGAACGGATAGATTAATTGAAATGTATCAGTTCTGCATATTCACTTTTCTGACAACAGCAGTGCTTTAAATTGGAATGGCATTAAATATGGCTAAAACTAAGTGTTCTACCTGTAGCAGCTAAACAAATTGTTACTGCTGCTGTATTATCAAGACTTTGGATGAAGGGCCCATTCTGCTCTATTTAAGCCAAATAGCAAAACTCCCATTGACTTCAATGAAAGCAGGAACAGCAGCAATTATTGGGCTTACCTTTCTCTTCTGATTAATAGTGCTTTTAAATAAAGTTTCTCCCTTGGATACAGTTCTTTAGAAAAAGGTCTTGAGAACACAGCTATGCATTAATCAGAGGCTTATCTGCAAACAACCCTGAACCTAATAGCAATGAATTTGGAGAAGGAAAAAACAAAAGATTTTAGAAAGAAAGGTGATGTCATACATAGCCAATAGCCTGCCTTGCTTTGAAAAATGAAGGAGATGGGAAGAAAAATTTGCTTCAATTTAACAGCTGCAAAATGTATGCCCACGGCAGCACTGGTAGTGAATGATTTGGGAGAATAGTGTGAGATGACTTGTTTTTCGGTTTGATACATCAGGACAAAGCTCCAGCCAACAGCTGAACAGAACAGTTAAACCAGTGAGTTTTACAGCAAGATACCAGTTAGAATGAGTAAAAGTCTTTGGTAGAGGAAACAAAAACAAAAAATAAACAAAAATAAAACAAAAAAAATAGTACCATGCATACACAGTTAAATGAGTTTGGCTTGACATGCTTATATAGTCATCGAGCTTGGTACTGGTTTAGCAGCCAGCAACCCCTCCAGCTGGTACAAGTCCATGCTTTATTGGTATACTGTAGTATTAGACAGCGGTGAGTGTGAAATCAGACAGTAACTGCTGCTGTTGGCCTACATCAGGGTATTCTCAAATCTTACAAACAAAGAATAAACATTACAAACTGGGGGAAATACAAACTCATGAGACATTCCTCTTTCCTAACTTTTAGCTTTCCATTTTTGCATATAAGACAGAAATAGAACAGTTTGTATAAAATTCCCTCCTTACACTTACATATAAAAAGGTTAGTTTTAAAAATATGCATATGAAACAACACTAATAAATAGCTACCTACACATTCTAGTGCATCCACCCCATATAAGCTCATGCCACAGATACTGTCCATTTCAACAAGACATCTCCTCAAGACTGCAGTGATCCTGCTTAAAAACAATTGCAGATTGATTTGATCATTCTAAGTGTAGCCTTCATTAGAAAATGAAGGGCACATCAGTTCTGTGTGCTCTACAGGGCTCAGGTACTCACAGTGAAGGTCACTTCCGCCCCCCTCCCCCATACTTTTCTGCTCTCTCATGTGGTGTGGTTTCTATTCCTGAAACCTCACAACCCAGGGATCTTGCATTGTCCAATTGTGAAACGAAGTGTGTTCTTAGAGAACAGGATCACTGTAATAGAGGAAATAGGTATTCTCAGTACAAATAGGTATTTTGGCAGTAAAAGGATATTGAGACAGTGCCCCAAACAATGCAGGGAACAGAAGATACATCATGCTTTGAGGATAAAGACAGAACATTGAAAAGGCTTTTCCCCCCCAGAGAGGTACATGCTGACAAAATAGTGCATAGAATGAAACAAAAAATGTTTCTCTTCAAACATTATTAAACAAATGACAAAAATGAGAATGAAGTCCCCAGCAATTTTTGATTAAAAAATGTTAATTATGTCTATTAAAGACTTTTATTTGAAAAGATACATATAGAAATCAGGAAAGGGTTGGATGAATGAAACACTGTCAAGCCTGTGAATTTTTGTTAGTGGTTCAAGTCAATTTCTCAGCAGGAAAGGTAAAAAATAAGGAATTCAGCCAATCAAAGATTTTAAGCGCTTACTGGAAAAGCAACAGGCTTTGAGCGCTAACATTCACTGAACTAAGACAGACCTATCTTTGATCTCTTCATAAATCATCACAGGCAAAACGACAATTGCTTTCTTTTTACAAACCAGATTTGAAGCATTTGAAAGGAAACTGCTAACCTGGTTTTACAAACCAGAAACCTTTTGTCTTGTGAAAGTATTCATGTGCTTCTTGTTTGATCGATGACAGCTTGAATATTACTGGTTATAGAGCCAGCTTTTGATTGTGTGAACTTTGATATTTTTACTGTTCTTGGGGAGTCAAGTACTTTTTTTAAAATCTATTCTCCTCTAGAGCAAAACAACCATTTCTGAAGTGTTTACTATCATGTCATATTTTTATGCACCTGTTTTCCTTCTTTTAGTGTAGTAACAACTTTATTTACATTTGTACTTGCTGAAAGTACACCCATGAACATCCAGCTCAGCTAGGCCCAAAGGGATTCTCAAACTTCATAAAATTTGTAAGAAAGTGCTGACTTTTTTTTTTTTTTTTTATTATTATTATTAAAAGCAAACACCCCCACACATACTTAATCCCACATGGTTTACAGAAGAAAACACAGGAATAGGATAGGGAATAAAAAAGCACTCCTATGAATTGCTTTGTAATTAACCTAAGTGAAACTCCATGAATATTTCCTGCAAGGATAAGGATGTGTTAGTACCGTTGTATACGGCGTTGGTGAGACCCCATCTGGAATACTGTGTGCAGTTCTGGTGTCCCATGTTCAAGAAGGATGAATTCAAACTGGAACAGGTTCAGAGACGGGCTACAAGGATGATCCGAGGAATGGAAAAACTGCCTTATGAAAGGAGACTCAAAGACCTTGGCTTGTTTAGCCTGGCCAAAAGAAGGCTGAGGGGGGATATGCTCGCCCTATATAAATATATCAAGGGGGTTAACGTTAGGGAGGGAGAGGAATTATTTAAGTTTAGTACTAATGTAGCCACGAGGACGAATGGGTATAAACTGGATATTAGGAAGTTTAGACTTGAAATTAGACGAAGGTTTCTGACCATTAGGGGAGTGAAGTTCTGGAATAGCCTTCCGAGGAAGTAGTAGGGGCAAAAGACTTTCCTGGCTTTAAGACAAAGCTTGATAAGTATATGGAGGGGATGTTATGATAGGATCGTTAATTTGGGCAATTGATCTTGAATTACCACCAGACAGGTCTGCTCAATGGTCTGCGGGGAGATGTTGCATGCAATGGGTACTGAGTTGCTGCGGAGAATTCCTTCTTGGGTGCTAGCTGGTGACTCTTGCCCACATGCTCAGGGTTTAGCTGATCGCCATATTTGGGGTCGGGAAGGAATTTTCCTCCAGGGCGGATTGGCAGGTGCCCTGGAGGTTTTTCGCCTTCCCCTGCAGCGTGGGGCACGGGTCGCTTGCTGGTGGTGTCTCTGCAGCTTGAGGTCTTCAAACCATTTTTGAGGATTTCAATAACTCGGTCCTGGGATAGGGGTTGTTATAAAATTGGATGGGTGGGGTTCTGTGGCCTGCCTTGTGCAGGAGGTCAGACTAGATGATCAGATTGGTCCCTTCTGACCTATGAGTCTATGAATATCATGCCTTTGATTTTTAAGCAGAAATTCCACTTTTAAAACCAGTATCAATGACACAATATAGCCCTGCTGTAGGAAAGGAGATTGCAGATGCCTTTGCTCCTGGTACAGCAGACCCAGTGTCTCTTATAAATTAGTAAACAATGTTTGCCTGCCTCTAGGTATATTTCATCGACTTTAGAAGCACATACTTTATTGAAATAGCGTAGGCAACATTTCATTGGTTTAAATTCCCAATCAGTATATCCTTCCCTTCCAGGGTACGTTTTCACTACCGGCCACATCGGCGGGTAGCAATCGATTTCTCGGGGATCAATATATCGCGTCTCATCTAGATGCGATATATTGATCCTCGAATGAGTTCCTGTCGACTCCGGAACTCCACCAACGCGAACGGCGGTAGCGGAGTCGACAGGGGGAGCCTGGACGTCGATCCTGTGCCGTGAGGATGGTAGGTAATTCGATTTAAGATACTTCAACTTCAGCTATCCTATTCACGTAGCTGAAGTTGCATATCTTAGATCGATTTCTCCCCCAGTGTAGACCAGCCCCCAGACTAATGACAGCTTAGGCAAAATTCTTACCTGAAGTAACTTCATTAAAGTCCATGGAGTTACTAACTCCAGGAATGATTTCAGTCCCATATCTATTTGTGAGAAAAAACAGAGTTGTCTACTTCACTCCTGGTTTCAGGAGCTGCAATGCATGAAGCATTTGCAATGAGAAATCCAAAACGCTACCATCATTAAGGTTAAGATTGTGTCACGGTTATTTATAGTAAAAGTCACGGACAGGTTGCAGGCAATCAACAAAAACTCATAGAAGCCTGTGACCTCTCTGTGACTTTTACTAAAAATAATAGGTGAGAGGCGTGTGCCCTGCCTGAAGCCCAAGCAGGGGAAGAGAGCCTGAGCCCCTCTGCAGGGAGGGGTGTGTCCAGCACCCACCACCAGCAGAGGCTGACAGCTCTGCCCCCCCGTGACTGAGAGCTCTGGCCCCACCACACTATGGCTGAAGTGGAAATTGTCACTGAGGTCTCTGAAAGTTAAGGAATCTATGACTTCCGTGACTTCGTGACATAATCTTATCCTTAACCATCATCAAGTAAGTGACACGAACAGAGAAGGGCCATGTTCTTCCGTTACTTATGCACGAACAATTTTTGATAATAACTACTTTTAATTAGAGAAGGGTATTTTACAAACTTTTTCTTTTTTGTCCTGTGAGATCCCATTTCTGCAATATACAAAATCGCACACACCTCAAGGACTTTCCCAGACTCTTAGAGTCTGGGAGAGAAATGCATTAAGGGAAACAGAAGGTGCATAAAGAAATTACATTCTCTGAAAAGCGGAGCATATCAGAAAACTAGAGGTGACACTAGGCACCTTTAATTTATGTACATTTGAGCACAGAACCTACTTCCCTCGCATTCATTCCTCATTTCAACCAGTAACTACAATCTTACTGGTTTAAGTGGGATTTGTCTAGTACATAGGCGTTGGCCTGGTCCTCTACACAGGGGTAAGTGTCACCCACTATGATTACTGCATATGAGCAGAAAATCCAGGGAACAATGGAAATAGTAACTGATTTTCTTCATTAAGAATAAATTTACTTTGTTGTGAAATCATTTTTAGATATCACTATGATGCCCCAGAGTTATTCAATCATGGCTTTTAAAATAGCTGGTCGGTCTTGCTACTGACAGAAAGGGCTATAAAAGAGCTAAGTATTATTAGTATTATTATTACTTGTTGAAAACAATTTATTAATCAGATTTTACCTTTTTTCTGTTGAAGAATTGTCTTTTAAAGGGTCATAATTTGCAATAATTGGTTATTCTTAACTGCTCAACAAGTAGTTTATCTGAGCAGATTTGGGCCTATAAGTTTCTGTGTATTGTAAATGAGCTCTCCACTGAATATCTGATATTCAGAATCCTGGTTGCCTCAGCCACATTTTATAGTCTGTTCCCTGAGTCTATGTCCTATCCTTCATACACAAGAGAACTGCCTGAAGAATCATTGGGATGGT
Organism: Gopherus flavomarginatus; assembly: GCF_025201925.1. Taxonomy (NCBI): domain Eukaryota; kingdom Metazoa; phylum Chordata; order Testudines; family Testudinidae; genus Gopherus; species Gopherus flavomarginatus. The sequence continues at coordinate 271,832,032 of NC_066617.1, forward strand.
TGAATCTCTCAGGGAGACAGTGGGAAACACGTTACAGAGACACAAATTGGAAGTCAACAGGACTAGAAAATGTTAATGTTGAAAATATTTTTTCCCATCCTCTTTTGCCCAAGAAATAACTTACATTTGACTATATACTGGGACCCCCAAATTTAAAATTGAGGGAGAGGAAGAGACAGAAATCAGATTTTACAGACGTTTAGCAGATTATACATTCAGTTTTCTCTTGTCACTTTCCCCTCAACTAAACGCATGTATAAATGGAGAGACCAAACAAGCACCTGCAGCGTGAATACTATTGCTCCTCCAGCACAAATATGATTGTTTGCACAAAGGAAAGTTGCTCCCCAAACACCTGGGCAAAGAAACATGAATGTTCATGATAAATGGCCCTGGAGTAGTCATGTCAAATCATGAGTCACATTTAGTGAACCAAATGACAAATACACTTTTCCACTTTTTGTTTGTTTCTAACTGTTATGCTTTGTTTTGGCAGCCTGGTAATTCAGTGTTGATTTTGTGTGGTACCACTGTCCTAGTGGGAACTGGAGTCAACATGTTATCAAATGCGACAATGTTCCAAAAGAAAGTATTATCATAATTTACTGACCTAATTTCATATAATCTCTAAGCTTTTAGAAACTTCATAAGTTTGGCTGAATTTCCTGAGTTATGGAAATTTTACGTCTCATAATGGTTATCATGAGTTAATTTTCCACTTGATTCCAGCTCACATAAAGTAAACACAAAACACAGGCAAACAGAAATCATTTAAGTCAGCTGTATGTTCACATTTTTCATATGTATGAAGTACAATTACGGATTTGATGAATTTCCTTTGCAATTTATATTTGATGTACATCATAATGTTGAATGTGACAATAAGCTTTAGGCAGGTATGAACAATACAATGGATGAGCTGCAGCAGAAATAGCCATATCTGTTGATATGGGGATGAAACTGGATTGTACTATTTCATTTCAAGAGATCATCCCGAGAAAATGGGCCATTCTGTGGTTTATGAGGAAAATGTATTTGTTAGGTGCAGAATGTGGACCCATTTAAATCAAATACAGTGCAGCCTGACTATCCAGCTCACAGGGTATGTCTACGCTGGAGGTGCAAATTCAGCTTGAGGAGATAATATATCAGTGCAAGCTCTGATTCAGTTAGTTTGCTAAAAATAGCAGTGTAACCACGACTACAGGGATGATGAGATGGACTAGCTGCCCTGTACCTTGATGTGTTCATGCAGGTGCCTAGTTCATCCCACTGCCTGCACCGTCGTAACTGCACTGCTGTTTTCAGCCCAAGTGCCATCACAGCTACCGTGGGTATGTGTACCCAAGCTGGAAATAGCACTGCCAGCTCCAGTGAAGACAGTCTCACAGTCCCTCCAATTATCCAAAGCTCAATGTTATCCTAAGCAAAGTCAGGGATCCTATGTCAATTTGTTACAATGAAATTAGCCAGACTTATTCAATGACACCCATGTCTTCCAGGTAAACTAAGTTTTACTAAATCCTGATTTCCAAAGAAACAAAGAAAAAAAGTTTCCCCAACAGTATCCAGTATATAGGAGAAATGGAAAAAGCTTTTCCCAATAAATAGTTAGTGGTTAGCTACGTATGGTCAAGTCCTTAGAGCAACAGACTAGTAGACAGAACTCCATTCTATTCCCAACTCTGACACTGTCTCTGAGTCCCTCTGTTCACAATGACTCACTGGGTAAATCACTAAAGTCTCTCTGTGCTTCAGTTTCCCCATCTAATATTCATGGGGGTACCCTGAGGCTTAATTAATTATTGTGAATAAAGATGAAAGGTATAGAACTGTGAACTGTAAGTATTATGGTATCATGAGTAATTTTGATGGGTGACATCCGAGAACCCACTAAAAAAGGTGTGAAGTATTAAACCATTTACTGTGAATACAAACAACACGTTAAATGGCATTAGGCCAGAGGTATACTCACAGAGCCCATAGCTGACTTGCAGATTAATCAATATCTCACATGGTTGATACTGACCATTTTGTTTCTTAACTTTTTCATCTTGGGAGAAGAACAAGAGTTTATACCAATTTACTTGCAATCTTCAGCCTCTTTCCCTCTCCCAATCTACTATTCTTTTCTCCTAGGGTCCCTTTGCATTAGACCCACAGAAACCATCAACAGCTAAATTTTGATGGACCTGGTTTTATATGATAATATTCACTTGGACAGCTCTGTTTAAATTCCTGGCAAATCCCCAGAAATAAGTCGTGTGTTTGAGGGAAAAATTTGGCTCAAACACAGTTTTTAATTAAATGCTTGTCTAATGTTATTAAACTGCATTTCAGTGGCATATAGATGACTACCACAGTGATTCATTTTAAATTAAACGATTGCCTATGGAATTAATTAAAGCTATTTCTGCAAATTGAAGTAATTCTTAGTGTACATTTTCAAAAGACTAAATACATAGTACTGTCAGATAAAAGGAAACCATTGAAGAGAATTTTTGTACTCCATGTTGTTTGGAACAATATTAAAAGGAAAAGGTGAAGAAAAAATGCAGATATATTTCATTAGTTAATGATCTCTCTCTTAAGCTGTCAATATTTCCAGGCTACTAGGACTACTTTCACAACAATGATGTAAAATAACATATCCATTTTCTTTGTAGAAATGTGAAGATAGTAAAAGTGGCCATTAAAGTAGTAGTAGTTTGAGGACAGAAAATAGCGTATGTGTAGTCAACATTACCTGTAAGATCTGATTTTTGCTTACCTCCGAACAACATGAAATCTAGTAACTTTTTATAAATATGGAAACTGATTGCAACTCCATCTTGGGAGTTCATTACTTGATCTTTAGACATATGGCTATCAAAGCAACTAATGCATGTCCAATTTACTATTACTCTACCATACAGTAGAAAACAGTACAAATGCCAACAAAAGATTCATATACACACTATCCACACCGATAATTTTCTACAAAGGACTTCATTTACCTACATTACATCTTAAATACACAAAAGTTGAAGGCAGTCAATTTACATCTATTCTAAGTCCAAAATAGAGACAACTTTAAGGATGATATACAAGAAAGCTTTTCCCTCAGTATAATCAGTCTGCAGTTTCTAGATTCAAATCTTTAACCACACAGCCACAGGAATCATCACTCCATGCCACCTGCCATTATAACATCACTGTCTAAAGAAATGCTTCAACTTCATTTATGTCTAAAGCCAAGGTATCTATTACTAAAAGAGGAACCAATAAACTAAGGAATCTGGAAAAATTAAAACTCCTTATTTACAAGGCTACAGTCTACTGAAATAAAAGGTGAAATACATTTCTAAACTATTGTAAATTGATATTAAAATATCCTTCACTCATATTAAACACTTGTTAAAATGTGTTTTGATCAAGGCATTAGAAAAATTATAAAACGTTTTCCTATTTTCCTTGTTTTATAAAAATTAACTAAAACAATTCTGAAATTAACTGCCTAGATTAAAAAACCTTGTCTCATCACTATTCACGTGGGTACATAAACGTTTGTGACTCTCACAGTTCAGCTGAAACTTCTGTTCATTATTCAGTTCTGCCAAACTAAATTTATTTATTCCCCCTTCCCACTACCACCAAGAAGATTTAATGATAAAAGTAAGGCTATTGGTAGGGTAAAGAGCACATCCTGTCTCACGAGAGTAATTATCTCAGGGTATCTGCTGTACAGTACATGTCTGCTCAAAATTTTCTTAGATATCTAAGAGCTACTGATTTATTGGTTTTGGATAATATCTAAAATGATCTAAAATATTTTAATCTGTGAAATGAAAGTTTTAACAGATTTATCCTCTCTGTGCACATAACAAATGCTGCTATTCTATGTACAGTACAACACATTTGAAGGCAGTCAGTCTGGTGGGGGGCTAGCTTCATGAAGATAAAATTTCTTGATCCCTAACGCACAATAAAAATTTGATAAGAGGCGTTACCATACATTGGCGATACTACAAATAATTAAGCTAGCACAAAATAACTAGATCCTGCTCAGATAAATGTTTGTTTCCTGCTCATAGAAAAAAACTTTGATATTGCTGTGTATCATGATGCTGATAAAATAAAGGGAAGGAAAAATGCAAACACACTTTGTAACACATAGTGAAGGACGTGGCTGCTGTCTTTCAGAAAAGGCAATCTGTGCTACTCTTAATCAGCACAACTTTCATCTAAGATTCTTCACTTAAATCACTTCTTTAGTCTCTTTCTCCGTCTTTCAGGAGGAGGAGAAGGAATTCTAGAGTCTATGTCTCCAGATATGAAAAATTGTATAACCCACTAAATAAAAAAACAAAGCTGCAACAATTCCTGTACATGGATAATTTGTACCCCTAACTCAGCAATTCAAATGTGTTAGAAGATCAGCAAAACAAAGTAATTCTTGCTATAAAAAGGATTAATTAACCTTGTTCAAGGTTTCACTAAGACTTGATTTTGAATATCAAGTTTCCTGCATTTGACTATAAATTAAACATCACCACTAACTCTACGAGGCACTGAAGAGAGCTCTCCTTACGTGGGAGAAAAAAAAATCATTTGACTCAAATAAAAGAACACAAGGCGCCTACTGTGATTTCATTTATGTTTTTCCAAAATGAACTGTCAATTGTCACAGAAACTATCATAACTACCTACATGTGATTTAATATAAAGAACAGTCAAGTGTATATTTTCTATCTAATTATAACATACCATAATGATAACCATATTAATAATGGTTCTTCTCCTTCAATCCTTCAGAGAAGATGCAATGTTGTTAGGCTTCAATTGCAACCTATTCTTATTTACTATACCTCCTGCATCTCCTCCCTCCTTCTAAACAGCACGCTTAGTGTATTTGTACAAAATACTTGCCATCAGCCCCCAGAAGACCAAATCACTCTCACAAGTAACCACCGTATAAATGGTCTCAGTCTATAACTGGAACTCAGGCTCAGGTTCCTAGCAGCTAAAGACATGCACACTGTCTTCATCACCAAGACCAATAGACACATCTTCCTCTACCTCTTCATCTAGCTGAAGGCTGCCAAAGGAGTACTTATTCCTAGGTATAGGAGAGGAGCTCAGCACTATGGGATTTCCAAACACAAGAGGGTGAGTAAATGGGTTAATGATTTCTGAGTCTGAATCACTAGACTCTGTTCCACTGCTGGTGGAGCCTTCCATCATTTGGATGGCGGCCATGTGATCCATCATGCCACTGGCATATAAAGACTGCATGACTGGACTCTGCTTTGACTGTCCAGTACCTGACATCCCATTTGCCATCATTTTGCCTTCTAAAGGAACCGTTTTAACAAGCCCCTCTTTACAATGTCTCTCTGATCTGTATTCCTGACCTGGCGTTGAGGACACTTGGCTCAGGATAAATGGGTCGGTTTCTGACTTGTTTCGGGCATTTTGAATTTTTTGCAAACGAGGCCTTTGCAAACCTGGAGAACATTTGCCATACCCAGGGCAGCTATAGGCATGAATATCTTCCTCATCGCTCCTAGCCCTGCACTCATAGCCATTTTCTGAGATGTAGCCCTGAGAGCCAGTTCTATTCAAACTCATGTTAGGACTTGACCCTTTGCTACTGGGTGGCAGTGGAGTGGCCAATGGACTACGGCTGTCAGGGCCCCTAAACAGTTCGTCAACCAGTGAGCTGTGCCTTGGCATTCTGGGACTCCCACCAACATAGAAAGACATATTAGCTGGATTATCATCAATAGACTCTTCAGTGTCGTGTTGGGAAGTCTTTACAGAGCCTGAGGAATCCCTATATCTAGTTCTTTTACGATTTTCATCTCTACCGAGAATATAGGCACCACTGGTCAAATCACCCTCATAATTGTCATTTGTTTGGGAATGTGACCAGGTTACTTGTCCTCTCAGAAGGTCATACTCGCTATCTACATCACTGCAGTCAATAAAAGGAATTGAGGTGCTGCTGCCACGAGCAGCCCTGGATGCTGGACCTGTGCTTGGTTGTTGTGACTGAGATCTATTCTCCTGTGTCCTATCCTTAACGACCTCCTCTTCTTCCTCCATCGTCACCATCACCGCTCCATCCACCTTTCCACCATCCTTAGGGCTCTTCTTCAGGGAAGGGCTCCTGTGCTGTCCAACATCTTCCGTTGAAGCTTTCAGTTCCTTCCCTTGCCGGCAGCTCTGCACCACTGGGGAATCCGCATCATCTCCAAATGTAAAGCTACAGCTCTGGAAAGAGAAAGACAGAAGAGAAAAAACAAGTGGGGAGATCATTAAGAAGGAAAAATCTCAGTGTCTGCTCACAGTAAGAGCACCAGAGTCATGTCCGGTAACTTACAGATCCCATGCAGGACTCTCCCGACAACAGAGCTAGTAACTCAAACTTTAAAAATTATGGAAGCCTCCAAGCATGAAGAGTAGATGATGGACCAGGAAAGAACATGAGCTAAGCATTGGCAAAAAAGGAAATAAATGTGCAAAAAGTTCTATTAGTAGTTTCAATTTATGATGATACAACACATATGGGCAATAACCAGCATTGTACAAACACCAACATGCCTGCACTACTTAAAAGAAGGCAGACTGGCAAAGGAGATGAATATAAAAAATGGTAAATTCAGTGCAGCCCAATTGCACACAAGAAAAAAACTCCCCGAGTAGGTTCATGGGCAACCCCACATTCAACTGGTGGAGAGTCCCTACCACTAGTCAAAGGACTGTCTTCATTCCACACACCCATGCCAGTACACATCCAGTGTTTTGCTCCATCTAATCTGGTGTTCAAATATTAAGCTATCTTTTGAATGGACTACAAATTGTACCTTCCCTGAGTTCCCTAGAACAGCCTGCAACGATGGTATGATTCTATAGGTAACCAACACAAATTGCTAAGGCAAGCCAAAGGTTGTGCAGGTAGAAGTTTGTGGGCCACTTTAAATATATTAACCAGGCAGTTTGCACCTGCCACTTCTGCTTTGAACAGTAGCCATTTACTGTTAATAGAAACAGAACTAATGCTTGTGATCTACCAAAGATAATAACGTAAGAATTCTTAACTGAAATTCCTCTCAGGGCAACACAACAGAATTTCTTGTCAAGGACAAATGACATTCCACTATCAATGACCTCTGGAAAAAACTCATTCCTTCACTCGGGGCAACCACGAGCAGAAATCTTGGAACCTGACAAGGGTTCGTCACTTTTTTGGCAACTGTATCAGTTTACCAGGCTGAGAGCTCAACTGTGCCAGGTAGTCCCTACTACTTACGCCTTCCCATCATTTCTGTGCATTTTAACCCACTGTAGGAATAAGGCTGCTCCAAACCCATGCTCTGTAGACCTTTAGTCTCACTGTATTGTAGGTTAATGTGCTCAGAACTGAATGGCAAATGGGCAGTAAATGCACACAATGGACCAGCCATGATAGGGAGTGGGAATTGCAGATCCTGAGTTACAAAATCCTGAAGTATTAGAATAGATAGACCTACCAGTGATTTGGAATCACTGTATCAGGGTATCTGAATCTTTAAAATAGGTTAGATATAAGAAAAAGAATGTCCATGTAGTTTTAAATTATAGTCCTCTAATTAGGGATTCATCTGGAAATGCTTAAAGCAAATCATATTGGGTTTCATCAACATTACTGACTTGTTTTGGCACCTCTGAATGCTGTTCTGAAGGTTGTGTAGTCAGACTCCTGATGGAACGAATCTTGCTGTGTTTCCTGAGAGAAACCACATTAAGAAGTTAAAGCCATACAATTTTTTTCATAAATAATCAGCAGCAGTCACTTCCTTAAGAAACAAAAGCACCAAATGGCAGCTTTATAAATGTTTGTCTTGAAATGGATTCTCATTCTTTCTTCTTGTAAAATTTAAATGGAGAATGTTTTATATAAACACCATAAAAGAGAATGTAGAGCACTGAAGCAGAAATCTTCCATCACTAGAACATGAGTCATAACACAAACTGTTGCCAGGTTCATTGTACATTTCAGCAGTGACTTTACACTCACCATGACTCAGAATAATTCAAAGAGAATTGGCACTACCAAGTTAGAAGCCTTCCCCTGACAGCTTTCAATTAACAACCATTGGTTAGTTGTGCCAATTAATGTTACTTATCCCCCTAATCTTCAGGAGTACGTTATTAAAAAAATCAAATTCTTTTCTATTTATGTAGATTAATCACATCCCACACTAAAGGGCCTGATATTCAATGAGTCTGAGGGGAAGTTATCTGCTAGTGGGATATTCAATGCTGAAAAGTATCCAGCCTATTAATTGAGTTACAAGCTCATAGCAACTGTAGTAATTTGATCAAGTTTCACAGGGCTGGCTGGAGACTGGTTTGGCCCCTAGTTTAATTTAGAGAAACCTCAGGGTTGCTCTAACTCAGGGGTAGTCAACCTATGGCACAAGTGCTGAAGGCAGCACGTGAGCTGATTTTCAGTGGCACTCACACTGTCCGGGTCCAGGCCACCGGTCCAGTGGGCTCTGCATTTTAATTTAATTTTAAATGAAGCTTCTTAAACATTTTAAAAACCTTATTTACTTTACATACAACAATAGTTTAGTTATATATTATAGACTTCTAGAAAGAGACCTTCTAAAAACGTTAAAATGTATTATTGGCACGCAAAACCTTAAATCAGAGTGAATAAATGAAGACTCAGCATAGCACTTCAGAAAGGTTGCTGATCCCTGCTCTAACTTATGCCTGATGGTAACCGATCCCTAGGGGCCATTATGCCAGTGACAGCTTGCAGAAGCAACATAAAGGGGACTTTGCATAGGCCAGAGTCAGGGCCCAGCAGTATAATTAACTGGTAAGAAATAATGGTCCCAAATTCAAGAGCATTAAAAAAATAAGACTAACTCAGTAATATCTCTCTCACCTTTCAAACTGCACTTTCTTGTGTCCTCCTTCTTTAACGTAGTCAAGAACCTGCTTCTGAGTCCGGCCACTGTAACAAAACCACACTTAAGCTGCCAATCTACGGTATTACATTTGTTAACGTTTAATACAAATAATGAAAGCAGATTTACTATGTAACTTTTCATATCTATGGCATAAAGTGATGTACCATCTTTTGTATCATAAATGCACATTGGTTTGCAGGGAGTTCGACTGAATCATATAGTCAGTGATAAGCTGCTTCATGCAGTCCATACTCACATCCATCACTCGCCTACCAACCTTGGGAGTGCACCTAAGAAGCCAGGCATAACAGTGTGCAGTTTTAGATACTGTATCCTATGAACTCATAGTAAACCACATACACAACTATTTTTACTACAAGCATTAACTCACATTTCACAATAAGAATGCAATGGATCTCACTGTACATCCATGGATAAAATGTCACTTGCAGTTTTTGCAAGGAAAATACTTGTAGACAGATAAAATACAGACCATTTTACCACTGCCTAAATCCAACTGTGCCCCCTTTATGCTGAATTATGTTACTGGGAAGTCACCAAAGATAAAGGCAAGAAAGAGAGATTTCAACTCTCCTCTAATGAAAATATGTATCTGAACCATTTCTGCAAGTTAAATTTCAGTCTTACCTCTATTAACTGGTGTTAATAAACACTGGTACTGAATGGAGAATAGCAGAAATACATTTCAGGATTAAATTGTTGATCTTAAAGACATTTAACTATAGGTACAAACATTTTCTGCAGATTCAGCCTTAGATGGATTTCAAACCTTGCTCTTATAGTCCATGAAAAAAGAGCCAATGGCAATCATTTATATGGTGTATGATCATGAATACCAGCAGAAAAAGAAAGCAATAGAATTTGCACTGTTAGAAATGTATATCCTACACCTTGGACGATGTCCAAAGAGGAACAAAAAATCTACATATCTGTTAAGACCTGTCAATTGGACAAACTATAGCAAGGCCAATTGTAACAATGAAGATCAATACTTCTCCTAGAATGAACTCAGCAGAGATCACAGTGAGAGACATGAAAACAGCATACGGCTCTACTCCAAACTATGTGCATGTTTAATCAAGTATGTTAAGAATGTCTACAATTTTTTCATTTACTCTGGCAATAATTAAATAAAACAATTTAGACTGCAGTTTCTGTCTCTCCCACGAAGACCTCCAGGTCCTTCCATGTCACCTACTTTATTTTTCAGACCCAGAAAAGAAAGTTGGAAGAGGCAGGGGAGGACATATCAACATGACTACATCCCTCTATGAGTCAACTGGTGTCTCTGATTTGGTAGCATTTTGAATTCACTTTGCCCAGGTGTAAATGACCTAACAAGATGCAGTTAGTGGAAAATCAGGCCCGATAGGAGTCAAACGATATTACACAGGAGATGCTGCAAAGAGTCCATCCAGCAGTGTGCATAAGCAGCAGTGACACAGCATTTTTGCACACCAACGCCTCGTGTGCACTAAAAAAGGTTTGCCAGTACAGCGATACAGATATATAACTATACTAGCAAACCCTCCTAGTGTAGATGCAGCTTATACCCACAAAAAAGAGTTTTTGCCAGTATAGCTTATACCAATTCCCTGAATGAAATAAGCTATACTGGTAAAAGGACTATTATGTTGGTACAGCTACACTTATGCGAAGGCTTTTGCTGGTATAAAAATTATTTTAAAAAAATTACTACACCAGCAAAGTTTTACATGTAGACCTGGCTTGAGGGTGAATTCTTGTCTCTGTTAGCCCCCTTATAGGCATGAAGGGTCCAGAATGCAGAGGAAACAGTGCATTTAAACAGCACAGGGGTGCATTTGTCAGACTATAGGGAGGCCAGGCAAGGAAAATCTACTCCTTTTGTGATCTGCAGAGCAGAACTGTCTCCCTGGGAGCATGAAGGGATCTGTTGACAAATCACAGGAGTGGGACTAGTGGGCCTGATGGTACATGGATGGATTGTGGGGGTTGGGTTGGTGTGGAACAAGTGCAATGGAGACTACTGGCTTCTTTTCATCATACCCTTTAGCAGCGTTCCCTCTAATTCAGTGGTTCCCAAACTTTTGTACTGGTGACCTCTTTCATGTAGGAAGCCTCTGAGTGCAACCCCCCGAATACATTAAAAAAAGTTCTTAATATATTTAACACCATTATAAATGCTGGAGGCAAAGCAGGGTTTGAGGTGGAAGCTGACAGCTCGCAACCCCCCCACGTAATAACCTTGCAACCCCCTGAGAGGTCCTGGTCCCGTTTCAGAACCCCTGCTCGAATTTTTCCCACAAATGTGCAGAATGAATTTAATTATGTGCACCTATACGGAGGCAATTTGTGACACATTACCTTTGTATTGGTGCCCATAACAAAATTAATACGGTGGGGTGGGGCTGAGGGGTTTGCAGTGTGGGAAGGGGCTCAGTGCTGGGGCAGAGGGTTGGCGTACAGGGGTGTGAGGGCTACGGCTGGGGGTGCAGGCTCAGGGGTGGGGCCGAGGATGAGAGGTTCAGGGCTGGGACAGAGGACTGGGAAATGTGGGGGGGGGTGAGGGATCTGGCTGGGGGTGCAGGCTCTGAGGTGGGGCCAGAGATGAGGGATGAAGAAGGGTGCTCTGGGGCTATGGCAGGGAGAGAGAGGACTCCCCCTAGCTCTCTCTCCACACAGCAGCACCTGGGCTGGGGGGAAGAGGAGCTTCTCCCCACCGTGGCAACTCTGGGGCTGGGGTCATGGAATAGGCGCCGTTCCAGGTCTGGGCCAGGGCTGAGTTGGGGCCGGGGTGGGGAAGGGTGCTCCAGCCCTGGAAGGTCTGGGCTGGGTTCGGGCCACCCTTCTCGCAGCTGCAGCAGGTCCGGGGCTCAGTTGGGGTGGGGGAAGGGGCACCCCCATAGGTGCTGACTCTGTGGGTGCTCCAGGGCTGGAGCACCCACAGAGAAAATTTAACAGGTGCTGGCAGCCAAGCTTCCCCCAACCCCAGTGCTTCTCACTTGCCGGCGGCCCCTCTGACCTACTCTTCCCCCTCCCTCCCATCGTGAACCGCTATTTTGTGGCATGTAGGAAGCTCTTGGGGGGAGGGAAGGGGAGTAGCGGGGAGGTGGGAACTTAGGGGAAGGGGTGGAGTGGGGACGGAGCCTGGGACAGGTCCAGCATTCCCTGGCTAGAGGGAAAAAGTTAGCACCTATGGTGTGCTCCTCCCCCAGTCGCGGCAGGGTGGGCTCCCTGAGCGCCTGTGCAGTGCTAAATAGGCTGCCGCATGGCTGCACAGCTTACAGGGAATTTAGCCCTTTAGTAGCAACTTTTCATCAGCTACTGTAAGGGGAATTTAGGCTTTTATTCCACAGCTTCCCATACATTACTCTGGTTGAACAGGTGGGTTAGCAATCATAAAGCAGCAGTTTGCAACACCAAAGACAAAAACATTAAAGATCTAGGATTAAAATAAACACAATGTGATTTCAGTGGGGGAAAGGAACAGCAGCAGGAGACAGAAAGGAGAAAATAGGTCTTACCTGAACCTAAATGATGAACCTCTAGTAAAAAGAACAGGTTTAGGCTTTGGTTTGGGCTCCTCAAAGAGTCTGAAAAAAGCATGGTGTTCTACACAAATCTTCCAGAAAGACTTGCAAAAATTCCGACTGGCCATCAGGAATTCCAGGGTGTCCTGGAATGAATTCTAAAAGATGTAACAACATTGTTGACAGAGTGAGCAAATGAGAGAGCAATGCACTGGACATATACATTGATACACTGATGCGATGCTACAAATTCTCTCTCCTGACTCACTGGTCTCCTGGCCCAAGGAGCCCTCCTATTCATCCCAAGAACCTCCTACATACTCTTAGCAGGACTAACAAATAGCAATTCCCCAGAATTTTTCCCATTGTCTCATGTAACAGACCTATTATAAAGCTCCTCAAATTATTTTAAGAATATACTAAATCAGAATAACCCATGTTTTCTCCTCATTCTAGTTTATATCTCCAGCCACTGACACTTTACCATCCAGCCAGGACAGAACAAATGGATTTTACTGAATGGCAGCAGCATCCATATTTCTCAGAAGCACAGTGCTTGAGTAAGACATACAAATATAAACTGCAGTAACTTTTCTGAACTGTCATTTTAAAAGGAATGTCTTGTGAGTAGCCCTTCAACTAGTTTAACACGTCCTTTCCCTTTCCTGAGAAGCATTTACTCATTTCTGCTTCCCTACTCCTGCTTTAAATCTTTTCATTTGATTTGATACCAGCCTCAGAACATTTGTATTGTGCATTATTACAATACAAGCGACAGGATATATCTCAGAACTAAGAGTCCCATCAGTCAGAAATATAGCTCGGGAATGGGGGTCTGCTTACCATTTCCAGTGCCACGGCAAAAGCACTTCATCTTAGGAAATTGAAGATCACAACTGCACACCACAGCAGAGGTGCATATTCCCATAGTTAAATATCACTAACTCATCAATCTGAGGTTAATAATTAAGTGTGTGCACTACACCGAGTTCACAAGCTTTAACAGGAAGCCTCACCTACTCAGCACGGCATTGAGACAAATATTTTAGTACATGGAGCCACAGCCATGGAAATACTTGATATCTTTCATGGACGTTCAGTTCTTAGCTTCTCTGCTGAGTCTGCCCAACGTGGATGTCAATTTTAAGACAGACATGAGAGAAAATGTTATCAAAGCACTAGCCCCAGAAATAAGTGTAAATGACCAATTAAAAAAAATCCCATTGATTACAAGCCAGGCAACTCAAACATCTATTTTATCTGCCTCTAGGAATTTACCAGAGAACCTCTCCTCACATTTCTTTGAAGAATATCAAGGACTTACATTCACATCAGGCCGTAGCTTGATAAGAAAACGCTTCCTCTTGAAGCTCAGCTTTCGAACCTTAGCCCAGTTGAAGGCATTAATCTTTGTGTGACCCTAAAGATGACAAACCAAGTGAAGTCATGTTACAGATTAAAGGAAGAGTTTAAGTATTCCAAGCATGTATCTGTAGGGCAAATTTGACAGCTATCAAAAGTACTTTTGCATAATCACTGTTTAAAATGTATTTGCTTGTAATGGTGCTATTACTAATAGTTTAGGCTCCAATCCTACAAACACTAACACACATTCCCAATTTAAGAACATGAGTAATTCCACTGAATCCAAGTACTTAAAGTTAAGAACATGCGTAAATGATTACAGGATTGGGTGCCTTATTTTGCAGTAGTACCTATATACCCCATGAGCATCAGTGTCCCCAGGTCGACCCAGTCTGCCCAGATGATGTTACAGTACAATCTTATTAAATGTTTTACTGTATGAATTGTCAGAGAATTTTAAAAACTACTCCATTCCTCAAACTACAGAAACTTCCAAACTCTATTTTTATTTGATCAGTAAAATCAGCATCCCTTTAAGTATTTCCTCTTTCTGGGGAAAAAAAAAAGGCAGAAGTAAGCAGTAGCAGTATTAATCTTTAACATATAGTCATAGAAGTAAAAGGAAAATATATAAATTACTTGACAGTGTTTATCTAATGAGTCAAAAAATGCCTTGTAACAGTGTTCAGGAGCCATATGTCAGGAGCTATGAGTCATGCTACGAAAGGCTTTGTACATGTTCACGGTCAGATTGTACCATTTGAGCAGAACAATGTTTTTTAATTAATGTATGCTAAAATTAGAGGAAGTATTAACTATTTCAGCTTAGTAATAAAAATTCATTATTAATATCCTTATAAACCTGCTTAGGAGTTTCTTATAGCTATAAAAGCAGCTTCTACTAGATTCCTAAATGTACAGAACTATGTTGCTTTGTAGCTTCCACATCAGACAAATATACAAGCACTGACACTGTGATGATGTTTGTTAGATCAGCCTGCTAAGAAAGTTACATTAATGGCATAATCATCTCTGCCAGGAAATTCAACAGCACAGCAGATGGGTTCTAAATGTTTTTTTAGTAAAAATAAACATTTGCAGTCAGCATTTATGTGATTTGCGAATTAACCTTTATTTTCCTTTTTTATTTTAAAACCATTATAGTTTATTTTGCTCACCTACAACATCAATAAAGGTGAAATTTAGGGCCAGTCCTGCAAAGGGAACTTACCTGCATGAACTCTTGTGCCAAGGAGTCTAATGGACTACAGAGGGTCTGGGTTTACTGCAATGGGTAAGAGTCTGCACAGAAAGATTCTTTTGCATGATTCAGAGCCTTAGGGATTGATCCTGCAAATGCTCAATATTGAGTGGAGTGCTTCCTATCATGAGGAGTCCCACTGAGATCATATACAAGATCATTAGTAAGTGCTAAAGTCAATGGGAGTTGTGCTCAATGTCTTTCCAAGATCAGGCCCATGCCCCCAGAACTTTTAACTGGATTGGCTTAGATGGACCCCTACACCTGCAGAGACCCTGTGAAGTGAGTGAAATTTTGCTGGGGTGAAGGGATCCTCCCACAGACATCTAGCTGAAAGATTAGGTCCTTAATTTGTAATGGTTCTGACCACTTTAAAACAAGGCTAAGGAAAATTTGCATATAGTGGGCTTGGCTCCTCACACATGTAACTACTTAGTCTATGTTCTTTTTTTAGCAGCTTTCAATGTTCTTAGGCACTGGTTCTCAACCAGGAGTATGCGTACTCCTGGGGGTACACAGAGGTCTTCCAGGGGGCACATCAACTCATCTAGATATTTGCCTAGTTTTACAGGCTACGTAAAAAGCACTAGTGAAGTCAGTACAAACTAAAATTTCATACAGACGTCTTGTTTACACTGTTTTATATACTATATCCTGATATGCAAGTACAATATTTATATTTCAATTGATTTATAATTATATGGTAAAAATGAGAAAGTAAGCAATTTTCCAGTAAGAGTGGGCTGTGACACTTCTGTACTTTTATGTCTGATTTTGTAAGCAAGTAGTTTTAGGTGAGGTGGAACACGGGGGTACGCAAGACAACAGACTCCTGAAAGAGGTACAGTAGTCTGGTGAGGTTGCGAGCCACTGTTCTTAGGCATTCCTTCAGTTGCTGACCAAGTGATCAAGTTGTGAGTTTACCGACATTTTCTATTTGGACATTTGTGCGGTTTTTTGGTGGGATTTGTTTTTTATTAAAGTAGCCGCACTGGTTCAGAGATTTTTTTTTTCAAAGGTCTAGAAGATGGATTTCTTTTTATTTTGAAAAAAAGGTTTCAAACTTGAGTTTTTTTCAAAAAAGAGGTTTTTGTTTTGGTTTTAAAGGGAATAGTTATTTTAAAAATTGCAGTAACCCAAGTTTTAAAACATATTTTACTCAATTTTTTAACCCTCAATTTTGATGCAGAGACAGAGTCAGATGTTTTGAGCCAGAATGTCAGCTTGTCAGGTAGGCCTATGAAGCTGGGGGAGAAGTACACACGAAGAAGAGGCTTGCTGTACAATGAAGAGATTGCTGCAAGGCCCTGGCCGAGAGAAGCAACTAGGGATTGCCCTAGATTTTGCAAAGCACATACAAGGAACTCTATGGAGAGCCCCCATCCAGTTCTCTCCCACCTCTTCCTGACCCCCTCCCCATACCTCCTAACTCCCAGTCCCCCACCTCCACATACTCACTACTCCCGATACCTGCTACTTCATGCCTGCCTGAGACCCTCCTTCCCTGTTTATGATTAAGACTGTGAGTCTGTCACAGAAGTCATGGATTCCATGACTTTCTGGGACCTCCAGGACATCTGCAGCTGGAACTGCAGGTGTGGCTAACCCCAGGGCCACCACAGCAGCTGGTCCTTGGGCCAGCCACACTGGCCGCTGCTGGGGTGGCCCTGGGGCCAGCTGCACTAGCTGCTGCTTGGCAGCATTCACTGCCAGAGCTGGGGCCAACTGTCGGCCCCCGGGGACCTCAAAAGCAGCGGCCCCCCAGGGAAGCTAAGATTTAGTCAGGGGCATTTATAGTAAAAGTCATGGACAGGTCATGGGCCATGAATTTTTGTTTACTGCCCGTGACCTGGCCATGACTTTTATTAAAAATGCTCATAACCAAATCTTAACCTTATGTATGATGCCTTGTGGCTTCAGATGACCCACCTCCAATGTGCATCAGGGTAGTGAGGAGATGTAGCCAACGTGTAGCTTTCTGATCATGGATCAAAGGAGGGTAGTTAGGGAAGTCAGTCTCTTCAATAGCTGATGCTGGAAACAGACAGGGCTATGGGCTGGAAACGGAGTGGAGATCTAGCTGCTAGGTGAGGTGTATGCTGGTAGTAAGGGGACCCTGGAAGTGTGGGACCGTATGCAGTTACATAGGTCTACGGCCAACACTGCAAGTGACTCTGGGAGCACCCTGAAATTTTGGTGGCTCTGGGTGCCTGCAAGCCTTAATCTCCCCTGCGGGTGGCTGTAAACCAAACTCCACTAGACACATTTCACACAGGGGCTGCATCACTGGTATAATAATTGTTTTTGTTAAAACAACAGTTTGTTTTAAAGATTAAAGCCATGATCAGAGCAGCTCTAACCTGAAAAACTAGAATGCCTGTGTTGGCAACTGCCAGGTTAATCTTCGTCCCTTCCCTGTCCTTTGCTGGATGCAACCGGATTCCATACATCTCCAACCGACGGGCAATCTCTAGTAGCTGGAAATCTGATTCTGCTGGTGTCTGTCTACTTTAAAAACAAAAATGAAAAACAAAAGCCAAGAGACTTGAATTCTCCACATCTATTAAATTGGAATCAAATTACTTCTTTAAGGAGCAAAGAGACATTTCATTATGGAAACTGGTTCCTGTTAATTAGATAACATCCATATGGGCATTCCAAGTCACCCAATCTCAGCAGCTAGAACAATAGCTCTGTTCTCAAAGACCAACATTTTAAAAAGCAAATAGTGATTTTGGATGCCTCAATTTTTGGGGCCCAACTTGCGATACCTCAAAAAAGCCTGATCTTTTCAAAAGCGTTGAGCACGCATCTTCTGAAAATCAGGCCTATTTATGGTGTCTCTGGTTAGAAACTCAAAAATTGAGATATTCAAAATCAGTCACATACAAACATAATGTCTATCTCAAACAGAGCCCATGTCTCCACTAGGAGCTCCTTACCCATGTATCTATACCGATATATTATAACAGCAAAGCATTCCTAGCGGTGTGCTTTGTACTGTTATAGTGAAACCACTCCTCCTGAATGAAACAAGCTATACTAGTAAAAGCACAGCTTTGCTGGTATAGCTGCCTATACACTAGGGACTTCTGCCAGCAAAGCTATGTGGGTCAGCTATTCATACCCTTAACTGACAAAGGTATGCTAGCAGAAGTCTCCACTGTAAAGCTAGAACTTGAAAGACCCTCCCTTAGAAGCACAGAGATACTGGATTGTGACCAGTTTTCACCTAAAATACAATTAATCAGGGAAGCACAGTTCTGGGCATCAGCGTTTTAGCAATTATAGGATTGCTATATTTTCTAAAATAAAAGAATATATTACAGTTAAAATTGTCTCATTTTAATCAGATGTTCCTGCTGATTAACTAAGAGGTCCCCTACCATGGGCATACCACCTTAAAAGCACATATATAGATGCTCTTTCAATGAAGAATTCTAGCTCCCAAATTATAATAGTGTGGGAGGACACAAAAACAGTCGTGTACACAAAGCCTTTTTGCTGGTTGATAGTGTGCATCTTCAACCACTAACTCTAACAGAATTTTATATACATTATTCCAACAGAACAGTAAATTATATGGCTTACTGGGCTCTTGAAAATAAAAGATTATATGAATATTGTCTACTATATAATTGGGTAGGATAAAGGAAATGTGCAAAGGAATAAGATGAAAGACATTGAGGGCAGTGAACATACATTTTGGGCTCCATAAATTTTAAATTCGTCATATTAAATCATACAGTCCTGATTAACATAACTGCTCTTACAAAAACCACAACCAATAAACCCCAAACTTCACTTACTTCAAAATGCAATGGCTTGAGTCACGAATGGTTCTCAAAAGCAGAAATTCCTGCCATTCTGCTCCTAACTGATCCTCAATCTCTTAACTCCCTTCTAAGACTCATCTCTTCCGTGGGTTATGTGATACCTAACCTCCCATTTCTATTCAGAGAACCTTTCTGATTCCTCTTGGCTCACAAGCTTCCCCCAAAATTTAACTTTTGAGCCTTCTGTCAGCCATCTATGGCAGTGAAAGATATATTCAATGACCTTGACCTCAATGAGAGTACTGATCCAATTATCTGCAGGATCAGGGTCATCATTTACAATTGTATTTGCATGCACAAAACTGACAATGAATCCTTTTGTGTGAAACAGGCTGAAAAAATAATTGAATGCTAGAAAGAAAATCAAAATCAACTGATGCTCTTTAAACATCTTGTACGTTGACTTGAAAGGGCAAAAAGTAACTAACTCATAGGCCTGAAAATCTTTTATAGCTAAAGCTCAATATATGTTCACAGTTAAGTATCAGAAGGGTAGCCGTGTTACTCTGGATCTGTAAAAGCAGCAAAGAATCCTGTGGCACCTTATAGACTAACAGACGTTTTGGAGCATGAGCTTTTGTGGGTGAATACCCACTTCATCAGATGCATGTAGTGGAAATTTCCAGGGGCAGGTATATATATGCAGGCAAGCTAGAGATAATGAGGTAGTTCAGTCAGGGAGGATGAGGCCCTGTTCTAGCAGTTGAGGTGTGAAAACCAAAGGAGGAGAAACTGGTTTTGTAATTGGCAAGCCATTCACAGTCTTTGTTTAATCCTGAGCTGATGGTGTCAAATTTGCAGATGAACTGAAGCTCAGCAGTTTCTCTTTGAAGTCTGGTCCTGAAGTTTTTTTGCTGCAGGATGGCCACCTTAAGGTCTGCTATAGTGTGGCCAGGGAGGTTGAAGTGTTCTCCTACAGGTTTTTGTATATTGCCATTCCTAATATCTGATTTGTGTAAGTTTATCCTTTTCCGTAGCGACTGTCCAGTTTGGCCGATGTACACAGCAAGGGGCATTGCTGGCATATGATGGCGTATATTATATTGGTGGACGTGCAGGTGAATGAACCAGTGATGGTGTGGCTGATCTGGTTAGGTCCTGTGATGGTGTCGCTGGTGTAGATATGTGGGCAGAGTTGGAATCGAGGTTTGTTGCATGGATTGGTTCCTGAGCTAGAGTTACTATGGTGCGGTGTGCAGTTACTGGTGAGAATATGTTTCAGGTTGGCAGGTTGCCTGTGGGCGAGGACTGGCTTGCCACCCAAGGCCTGTGAAAGTGTGGGATCATTGTCCAGGATGGGTTGTAGATCCCTGATGATGCGTTGAGGAGGTTTTAGCTGGGGACTGTATGTGATGGCCAGTGGAGTCCTGTTGGTTTCTTTCTTGAGTTTGTCTTGCAGTAGGAGGCTTCTGGGTACACGTCTGGCTCTGTTGATCTGTTTCCTTATTTCCTCGTGTGGGTATTGTAGTTTTGGAAATGTAGATTTTGTATATGTTGGTCTCTGTCTGAGGGGTTAGAGCAGATGCGGTTGTACCTCAGTGCTTGGCTGTAGACAATGGATCGTGTGATGTGCCCGGGATGGAAGCTGGAGGCATGAAGGTAGGCATAGCGGTCGGTAGGTTCGGTAGAGGGTAGTGGTAATGTGACCATCACTTATTTGCACCGTGGTGTCTAGGAAGTGGACCCCCCGTGTAGATTGGTCCAGGCTGAGGTTGATGGTGGGGTGGAAGCTGTTGATATCGTGGTGGAATTTTTCCAGAGTCTCCTTCCCATGGGTCCAGATGATGAAGATGTCATCAATGTAGCGTAGGTAGAGAAGGGGCGTGAGTGGACGAGAGCTGAGGAAGCGTTGTTCCAGGTCGGCCATAAAAATATTGGCATATTCTGGGGCCATGCGGGTGCCCATAGCAGTGCCACTGATCTGGAAATATATATTGTCATCAAAATTTGAAATAGTTGTGTGTGAGGATAAAGGCACAGAGCTCAGCAGCCAGTTGTGCTGTGGCATCAATGCATCCATGCAACAAACCTCGATGCCAACTCTGCCCACACATCTACACCAGCGACAACATCACAGGACCTAGTCAGATCAGCCACACCATCACTGGTTCATTCACCTGCACGTCCACCAATGTAATATACGCCATCATATGCCAGCAATGCCCCTCTGCTGTGTACATCGGCCAAACTGGACAGTCGCTATGGAAAAGGATAAACGGACACAAATCAGATATTAGGAATGGCAATATACAAAAACCTGTAGGAGAACACTTCAACCTCCCTGGCCACACTATAGCAGACCTTAAGGTGGCCATCCTGCAGCAAAAAAACTTCAGGACCAGACTTCAAAGAGAAACTGCTGAGCTTCAGTTCATCTGCAAATTTGACACCATCAGCTCAGGATTAAACAAAGACTGTGAATGGCTTGCCAATTACAAAACCAGTTTCTCCTCCTTTGGTTTTCACACCTCAACTGCTAGAACAGGGCCTCATCCTCCCTGACTGAACTACCTCATTATCTCTAGCTTGCCTGCATATATATACCTGCCCCTGGAAATTTCCACTACATGCATCTGACGAAGTGGGTATTCACCCATGAAAGCTCATGTTCCAAAACGTCTGTTAGTCTATAAGGTGCCACAGGATTCTTTGCTGTGTTCACAGCTAGAATTACATTGAAGGAAAGGAAAATTAATAAGAACAAAAGCTGGGACTTACATATGATTGCGGTGAAATTCCATGATTTTGTCTTCTAGTGTTTCTTGTTGAGGTATATACTTGTTCTTCGCTAAGTGTTCACGGTCTATGGTTTCATCAAAATCCCCAATCTCAGCTAGAGAGGGACAGAAAAATCAAAACCCAGTGTTTAATCTATATTATGCAGATAAACCAAAAAACAGAGTAATAAAAGTATGTTTGCCCAAATCTGCAATATGGTTTCATAACTCATTTTCATTACTGTATGTTCCACATATTCCTTATCATCTTTATAGGTAACTGAAACAATGAAAAGTAGCCCAAGAGTAAGGGTTCTCCTGTTCCCTACAAGTAGATTTTTAAAAAACCAAATGAAATAATTTCAAAGATGTATTGATTTGAGTGTGTGATAAGGGTTGGTGGAGGGTCTTCAATTTGCTGATGAACATTTCATTGGAGTAGATTAGCTTCTGTGAAGCGCATTGTGGCACTCAACACAACAACTTCATTTCCTCTAGAACAACAAATGTGCATTTCTTTCCCTAAACTCCACCCCGAAGTTTCATGCAATTATGCATTATGTCAAATTTGAAGACAGACACATTTTTGGGGTGGTTTATTTGTTTTTTAATACATACATATATGGCAACCCAGAAATGTATGAAGCATTTGTCTGTTTCGTATTTTGCAGAACTTCAGAACATCCAGTCTTTTTCCTTTCTCTGGCTTATTGTTATATTTTGTTTCTGTGAATACAATTTAATAAATCATTTCTCAGACTGAAGTTGCCCCCAACTGCTGCAGTTGGGGTAATTACAAGTATGCAACAGGTCACTATGTAAGCCACTTTTTAGCTCTGCCACATTAGTGGGAAGTTACTTATTTTTGGCAATCTACATATGGGAATCAGAATATTTAATAGCATGTTGCCTGCTACTCTATCATACATTATTTACAAGTTTCTGCTATCGGTTTCTTTGTAAAATGATATTCCCTCTGCCCATTATCATCTCAGAGTACTAGGAACAGTACAATGAATGAAGGCTTTTACTGATCTTTGTCCACCCCTCTGTGAAAGATCAATACACCCCAATATCCAAGCAGTATAGCTTTATTAATCTTTTATACCTAACCAGGTTCCTTATAAAGAGATTAAATTAAAATCCAGGGATCATACACAGACATTGAATAAATTCTACAACTTCTACCTCTGAAAAGAATGAATAGATGATGTGTTAGAAGACCATGCTGGCTGTTCCATCAGCTCCTTGATACTCTACCTCTTTCCACTGCTGAATACTTTAAAAATGAGAAACCTCCTGCACAAAAAGCCCACAGTTCCGTATCATTAACTCCAGTTTCACTGAGGCCATGTCTAAACTCTGGGTGCTACAACTGCGCAACAGCTATGTTGCTGTAGTGCCATAATGCATGTGCTTCCAGTTCCTACAGCAATGGAAGGAATTCCTCCGTCACTGTAATCCGGTAATCCACCTCCCTGAGGAGCGATAGCTAGATTGATGGAAGTATTCTTCTGTTGACCTATCAGCGTCTACGCCAGGACTTAATGTCAGTGTAACTACAGTGCTCAACAGAAGTTATGTAGCTATGCTGATCAACATTTTAAGAGTAGCTCAAGACTCAGATTTCTATTTTGTCCCCAAGGTCAGAAATTTTGAGAGTCATCCTTGGCTTTGAACTTAAAAAAGGAAAGGAAAGATGTTTAAGGAAGAAAGAAGACTGCCTATCACCAGGACTGGCGCTAGGGATTCTAGCACCCTAGGCGGACGGGAATTTCGCCGCCCCGTGCTCTGGTCCAGCGGCTCCGGTGGAGCTGCCACAGTGGTGCCTGCGGAGGGTCTGGTGCTCCGTGGCTCCGGTGGAGCTGCTGCAGTCGTGCCTGCGGGCAGTTGAGCGGAGCTGTGCGAGGAGCCGACCGTCTGCAGGCACCACTGCGGCAGCTCCACCGGAGCCGCGGAACAGCAGACCCTCTGCAGGCACCACTGCGGCAGCTCCACTGGAGCTGCCTGCCACTCCCTCCGGCAAAATGCCGCCCACCAAATATTCTGGTGCCCTATGCAATTGCCTAGGCTGCCTAAAGGGTAGCGCCAGCCCTGCCTATCACTATATCCATAACATCATTAAAATATGACATTAGTTGGACCCATGCTCTGCTGAAAATATTATTCACATTTTACTCACACCCATGCAAGTGCTTAAAATTCCCTTTTGTATGGCTTTCTTAAAGTCCTACATTCTTTAAACATCAAGAGGCCAAACATATTGTAGTCAGACTATTCTCCCCCTGCAGCAATATGATTTCTGCCACTTTCACTGCATCTACCACCCCCAAATCCATTTCAAATCAACCTCTAGGGCTTCCAAACTCCCCAGGACTTGTTCCCTCTGACCTCGTATCCACCTACTTCTCCCTCTTCCCTCTCCAGTCTCCTACTTCCAAGACCCCTTTCTAGTATTTCTCTATAGCAGCGTTTCTCAAACTGGGGTCACTGCTTGTGTACGGAAAGCCCCTGGCGGGCAGGGCCGGATTGTTTACCTGCCACATCAGCGGGTCCGGCCAATTGCAGCTCCCACTGGCCGCGGTTCGCTGCTCCAGGCCAATGGGAGCTACTGGAAGCAGTGCGGGCCAAGGGACTTACTGGCCGCCGCCAGGGGCTTTCCCTACACAAGCGGCTACCCCAGTTTGAGAAACAGGGCTCTACAGATTGGGCTGCACTTTCTGGAACTCACTTTCCCTCTGAGCTATTCCCTCTTTTATTACTTTACTACGTTCCTGATCGTTTTAGCCAAAGATTGATTTTTAACCACACCTCACTTTTCTCTTACCACATTAGCACATGGTTCCGTTCTCCCCTTGCTGTAACTAGCCTGAAGTAGTACTTCTAGTATCTCTAATTGCTTTTTATCTGCTCCGTCTTTTTACCTCACATTTCTCCTTTCTGCATGACTCCAAGTACCAAAGCATATGCAGCATTCTCTGTTCTAACACATTTTCTATAGTGTTTTGAGACATTTTATGTAGTATCTTTCAATATAAATAGTCTGTTTTGTAATATATATGTTAATTTTAATATAACCCATTTGATGCTCTCAAAATAGGATTTTATACGAAGAGCAGCCTGTAACATCTGAAGATACTGCCAAAGACGTCCCTAACACAAAGGGACTCCTGGAAACAGAAACCTATCATGCAAAGACCCGTTATGCAGAGGTGAATGCACACAGCATGATGATGCAACGCCATTCTTCACCTCTTGCCTCCCTGCTCTTTCCGCTTTTATATCACTGCTGTCGCAGCTGCTGATTTTATATTTATTCAGAAAAATACATCAAATAATTTTTTAGCCAATGAATAAATGTCAGAGACAATTTAAATACACTATTGAGTAAAGCAGATGAGATCCCATTATAGGAACTGTCAGGGCCAATTCTCACAGAAAACATTTTAGGAGATACAAGAGATCTTCAGTGAGAATTATAATCACATGGGGTCCTAGGAGGGCTTGCTAGCACAACAAGTTTGGAAACTTTACTATTACACTGGGGTGGTGCAATAATTACATAGGATTTTGGTCACTTGTAGATGGGAACAGACAATATTAAACTCTAGTCCATTAGAAATAACATGCAAGTATAATATTAAACACATTTTTAGGGGTTCATAAATCAGACTCTTATGTGTTAATTCTAAACATAATAGACAGATCTGGGACTAGGGAAAGAGAAATAAATCCCACCCACATCAAGCTCTACCAGTTTAAGATAATACAAAGGGTTCTAGAATCTCATTCCCTCATTGGCTGAGCCTCTTTCAGAGCATAACTTCCTATTATTATACAGGAACTTACACATTTTCAGCATGAGACACATTTTTTAAATGTTCAACTTGTCAGAAATTTAGGTTCTATCTAGACTAGTAGACTCTATAATTATTAAAGATCTAGTGAAATAACATTATCAGAGGGAAAGGAGTGAAACTAGTACAATTGAGAAAAGGGATTTTTAGTTTAAAAACTGTTTAAAACGTTGTCTTATTTTTGTTAACTATTTTACTGCAATGACTACTTAACATTTTGGAGAAAATAAAAGGAAATCTTTAGAACAGATTCAACAACACAAACCCTCCAATTTAGGTGCAGAAACTAACAATGTACAATATACATTCTCTGAACACCCTCTGTCCAATATAAGACAGCTACCAAAATCAATGTAACCAGAATTGACATTTCTGATATTTCTCAAGTTAAAAAAAAAAGAACAAGCAGAAAATTTGTTTTAAAAAGGTATTTTAAGCACTTGCATGGGTGATGAGTAAAACGTGAATAATATTTTCAGGTATTCATCACATACAATAATAAACAAAATCCCACAAGCACAATTAAAATTATTATATATATATTTAAAAAAATAAAAAACAATAGGGAAAATCCCATCTAGTTTAATCAGCACCCAAACCTTCATCTTCAGAGAAGAAAAAGAACTGGCTTCTTCTAGCAATTAAAAGACACTGTTGCATACACCACATTCTTAGTCTGGCAGGAAAGAGGAACAGTTAACTAAGGCTCAAACAATTTAGATTTATCTGTCCCTTAGCAAATCTCTTTTTAATGATGAACAGGCTAAAAGAGTAAATAACTTACTCCTTGCCTATGATGACAGATCTCTCATGTTGTTCAGCTTGCTCTTAGCATGGCTTTAATCCTATGGATCATTCTATCCTACTTAGTCTTCTTGTTATAGACTGCACAATTTATCTTTCCTTGTTTAAATCTTAACTCTGCAATCAATTATTTTCTATTTCTGTTGAGGGCTTTAAAATAGTTCCCACTCCATTGCGAACTCCAGCCTAATGACAGGTCTTTGAAGTAGAGGGGATGGAGAATGGGTAGTAGAGCACCCATAGGAAGAAAGTATGTCAATGAACTCAAGTTACTTTACATGTAACCAACCTCTCTGAGTAATTGTCCCTATGGGCACTCCACTCACCTAACTTCTGAGCAGTGCCTAAACTGAGAGGGTGGGTGCTGGGGAGTTCTATCTAGTACAGATTGGACAACAGCCACCAGTGTTTTGAGCATCAGCATCAGATCTGAAAGCATACCCTATGATGTAGTGCTGGGAAAAGGTGTGAACAGATCATCAGGTGGCAAATTTACAAATGTCTTTGATGAGGACATTCTTGAGAAAAGCAATAGAGGTTGACTAGCGTTATGGTGGAATGGGCAGTCAGCCTGGAGGAAGGATGCATAGAAGAGAGTTCACAGTAGGATAAAATACATCCTAAGGCCCATTTGGGTAGTCTTTTGGTAGAAATAGGGGCTCCTTTCATTCTGTCTGCGAAGGAAACAAAATGCCTAGAAAAGGCTCTGAAGGGTCTAGTTCTAGATGGAAAGCTAGTGACCTCCTGACATCCAAAGTGTGTAGATTAGCATTTTATCTAAAGTTGTGCAGTTTAGAAGATGGGTAATTTTATGTCCTGATTAATGTGGAAGTCTGAGGAGATGTTGGGGAGAAAACGAGGATGACCCACTTCATCCCAATAAAAAACAGTGTAAGGGCGTTCTGCCATAAGGGCTCAGAATTTTCCTACTCTTCTAGTTGACATAACAGCTCTGCGAAAAGAGGATTTCATGGATAAGTGCAGGAGAGAGCACTCTGCTAAGAGCTTGAAGGGTGGTCTCACTAGTGCACTGAGAATGAGATTAAGGTCCCAAACGGGATAGGTTAATTTGTGGGAAAAAGTTGGCCAGTCCTTCAATGAATCCAGAGATTGTAGGATGTGCAAACAAAAAGAATACACAACAGGTAAGTTGGAGGCTGCAACAGGTGAACTGGATGGACTCAGTGACAAACCCAAGCTCTTTAAACTTAAGAGGTAGTCTAAAATATTTGTTTAGTGGGAATCAGAGGGAGACAAACCATGCAGGATGCATCTGAACTGGAGCGGTTTCCAAAATCTTTATGAAGATCTTCCATGTGGATGGTTTCCTACCATTCAACAGCACATTCTGCATTTCAAATGAGCAATCCATTTCTATGTCCAAGAACCATCGAGGAGCCAAGCCTTGAAAGGTAGCGTGGGAAGATTGGAATAAACAGTTTTCCCTGATTCTTTAGTCAGCAAGTCTGGATTTCTCTGTTACTAAAAACAAAGTGACAGGTGAATCAGATCTGGGAACCAAACCTGTTCTTGCCAGGATGTCACTATCAGGAAGATTTTGACTTCTCCTGTGTTTTATCTTTTATAGGACTTTTGGAAGCAACAGTGTGAGGGGGTGGGCAGAATATGCATACAGCAGGGATCGTGGCCATGGAATGAGGAGAGCCATGTCCTCCCTTTGAGTAGATCTCATGAAACATCTTGTTGAATGATGTTGCAAAGAAGTCTAACTCTGGGAAGCTCTGAGTGAAAATATCTCCGATAGGGTCAGATTGCTCAGTTCCCACTTGTGCTCTTGGCAAAAAATTCTGTTCAGCTTGTTGGCTACGGTGTTCTGTAGACGAGATACATATGTGGATAAGATATTGATCTGGCTGGCTGTGCACCAGTTTCCAAGTTTTACTTCTTTTTTGCACAAGTATACAGAACTTGCTCCTCATTGGCAGCTTATGTAATACATGGTTGTTTTGTCATCCATCATGATGCTGATTGGATAATCTTTGATTATGGGTAGAAAATGGGTTGCATGCACACCAAACATCTCTAAGCTCAAGTAGAATGATGTGAAAGGCAGATTCCTGAGGGGTCCACTTTCCCTGTACTATAAGGTTTTCAGGGTGGGTACTCCATCCTCTCAGAGAAGAGTCTGCTGTTATGGTTTATGTGGAGGATGGATGAATGAAAAGAACCACCCCCACAAGTCTAGCAGGGATTCTTCTGCCAATCAAGACTTGAGGACTTTTTGGAGAACTGATATTCGTTTGTTTAGGCTGTGTTTTTTGGGCATATAGACAGCCCTGAAAGCATCAGAAATATAATCTGACATGAGGGGTCATGAATGTGCAGCCTGCCACGTGATCCAACAGTTGCAGGTAGGTTTTTGCTGATGTTTGAAGACTTAACTGAAGCTGGGAGATGACTCAATCTGATGATAAGTAGTCCCTGAATGTTCAGGAGTCCAGAGTGACTCCTATGAACTCAATACACTGGGTGGGTATCAAAGTGGGCTTTTCTGTGTTGAGTCTTAGTTCCAGTGCGTTGAACAGGACTAGAAACTTGGAACTGACCACTTTGTTCTTGTGGGAGATGTTCAATAAAATGAATGAATTTATTGTAGTTTGTGTAGTTGTATTTAGTACTCAAGGTGTGGTAATTTGCTCCCCTGAAAAGCAGGCAGAGAGTAATTTTTAGGCCCCAAAAGGTCCAGTCATTTATGCTCTTTATTGTTTAGTGTGGGCCTGGAATGGTGTTTGTTTTCTTTATTTACAGCATCAACCATTAAGGAATTCGGGACAAGATGGGTGAATAGTTATTCTGCGCCCTTGGTGGGTACATAATATTTCTTGTCTGCTCCTTTGAAAGTGCATGGGACAATGGCTGGTGACTGCCATACTGGTTTTACTGGCTCTAGCAAGGCATCATCATGGAGAGTCAAGTTGGAGGAGGGTCTCATAGAATGCTCTGTGAGGAGCAGCTTAAGTCTGTCTTCTCTCAGCTTCCTGCATCTACTCCCAAATGTGATGCAGAGCTTGAAACCTCGAAGGTATGTGCGTCTCCCCCCAGACAGCAGAGACTGCTGGAATGACCACTGGTAAAGGGAAAAGACTTTCTACAGGTGTAACAGGGTTTAAAACTCAGGGCTTGGGGTGTACCCATCAAGAAGAAAGGAAAAGAAGGCTCCAACCAACAGAGAGGCCCTATGGGTGGGGGACCACAAAAAGAAGGGAGGAGCCTCCTCCCCCCAAAAATCCACACGAAAATCATGAAAGGAAAGTTACAAATTAAAAAAAAAAAAAGATGATAAAGATGAAAAATTTAAGAATAATGAATGGAAGGTAGCTAGGACTAGGGGTAAGCTACCCCAGACACTGCAGAGCAGTTGAGAAGGAATGGTGTCAGGTCAACCCTGTCTTGCATGCCCTCAGATCAGAGCACAATGGCGTACAGAGCACAGGAGGAGACCATGCAGACACTGCTATCCAAAATCTCTGATCAGGGGCTATGGCACTCTATACCTCAAAGCAGCCCCCTGGGACCCTCATATTCACCCGTCATATAGTTATTATATATTTCACATAAAGTATGCCATGTAAGATATCATATGAAAGGTCATGATCTGAAGAAACTCATTGTTCTGCCCAAATATGTATATCATCAGTGTATATGAAGTTATGAGATTTTGCTTTATGGTTGTTGCTGAAATTTGTTGTAAGTTTGAGAGTCTCTACTGGTAGATGGTGATCCACCCCTGGAGGTGGTAAGCAACCCATCAGCAGGGGAATTGTAAACAAGGGATTTACAATAATGGAACAGGGCTGCCCAAGCATCACACGATGGGGGATTGCTCAACCCTGCAACTCAGCAAAGTCCACCAGGACACGTCTGGGCGAGTGTTCTCTAGGCACACGGGCTGAGGATTCAAAATAGGAGACGGTGGCATCATGCCTTGGCCTTTCTCCTTCCCCACCTATGCTGGAAGCAACAAGAATGCTGGGAAGACAAAGACTTGATCTGAGGAGACTGGTTCCAGGCTTAAAAGGGGAAGCCTACGTATTAAGAACTGTAACATCCAGTGGGGTGAGAAAACTGCTTGATCCAAATACAACCTAGTCTAATAAGGTTTAAGATTTAGACTGTATGTTTATCTATTTATTTTTTTTGTAACTATCTCTGACCTTTAGTGCCTAACAATTATAAATCACTTAAACTCTATCTTTCTGTAGTTAAACAAATCTGTTTTATATTTTACTTAAAACAGTGCAGTTTGGTTGAAGTGCGTGGGAAAACTCAGCTCAGGTACAAAAGCTGGTGCATGTCCTCTCTACATCTACATTATTACCATTATACTGGGTAATAAACTTACACTGGTCAGGTTTCTGACTAGGGCAAAATGGTACAGTTCTGGGACACAAGGCTGGGAAGCTGAGGGGAACTGGTTGGTGCCTTTCTCTCTGTGAGATTCGTGAGTGGCTTTGGGAGCATTCACGCAATCTAGCTGGGTGTGGGGCTCCACATGCTGTGATCTCTCAGTGCCTGGAGTGGGTTTTCTGCCTGTCACTAACAGAGCATTGTGAGACAGCCCAGGCTGGAGAGTTAAGGGGACACAGCGGTACCCCAGTTCCGGGTTGCACCCCAGAGATCCCACCACAGGGGAACATGCACATCTGAAGTGAGGCACTCGGAGGGACAATTACTCAAAGAACTCTCTTTTCAGGTTTACAACCTCTCAGTTACAGCTCTGTTTTTTTTCATGGCTGAAGTCAGAAGGCAGAGACAAAACTACTCCCAATTTCCTGAGGAGGTAAATACAGTTGCTGAGAAAATAAAAAGTTATGTACTTGTTCACCACCTACTTCCGTTACAATTCTGTTGAGACTCAGTCCCTTTTGGAACCACACATGTAAAGCTTTTTCCTTTTAAATGTTGAACTTTTTTCCCCTTGAAGTCTGGGCTGCACAAACATTCAGTTTCAAAATGGTCACAGGGATATAGAATTCCACTAAGGCTGCTCTTTTTGTCTCCTACCGCTGCTCAGTCACACAGGTCGTTGGAGGTCAAAGTGAATGGAGAGTTGTTGGCATATGCTTTTGGACCAAACATTAATAATGGGAAGAAACAGCCCACCTCCAACACAGAATAGAGAGATTTACCCATCCTTACCAGGGATAAACCTCTAAAGAACTTTGAAAATCTTTGTTAACTGAGATGCTATCTATGTTTAGCTGTGTTTGAGTAGAAATATGCAGTGCTGAATTTTACAATGGTAATTCAAAGTGATGATCTATTATGGCTCAACATTTCTGGCATAATCTATATATGTTTCAAAGCCGATTTTCATAACATTATTCTAGATATGGGTTTCAATAAATTCTTGAAGTGGAAAACATGTATTCCCTTTTAAGTGATTGCTTTTTATATCTAGAGGGCAAAAGTAGCTTTTACGTGCTGATAGGAGTGAATGTATGATCTGAACAAACATTCTTTTTTCTCATGTGTCTGTATAAGAACACTTCTATCAGGACTATGATTTAGTCTGTCATTCTAAGCATATTTATTTACTCTGCTCTAGACAGTACACAGACCTCCAGGAATCTTATACTCTACTGACATGATAAAAAGTCAAATATAAATTATAAAAAACAAAACAGGAATTCAGTTGAAGAATTCAACCCATTTGCCACTCTACAGAAACTGCTCCTTGCAGAGTCCTGGCAGGCTGTCAAGCACAGCTCTTTGAAAATGCAAACAAATAACAAAATACAGACTCAATGCCCAGGATATTTCTGAGCATCTGTTCTTTACCTGAAATAATAAAATGTATAAAAATACACACACCCACAGCGCCATACAAAACATGTAGCCTTTGTAAAGGTTTTTATGCTGTACTCTACAGTATAACATGCTGAAGATATGTTCACA
Source organism: Gopherus flavomarginatus (assembly GCF_025201925.1). NCBI lineage: Eukaryota > Metazoa > Chordata > Testudines > Testudinidae > Gopherus > Gopherus flavomarginatus. The sequence goes on from NC_066617.1 coordinate 271,864,272, forward strand.
GGCAATTATTTATTAACAGCCTGACAAAGCTTCTCTTGCCCACCAACCCATTTCTCTTTCTATAAGGAGGAAAAAAAGCAGAACTTACATTGTACTATGTGTGAGATTAAGAGTGCAGCACTGGTGTCATTACACGTTAGCCTGCCTTGTACCAGGTCTTGCTTCACTTGCAATGCAAACAGGTACCTGCAAACACAAAAGTGAACAAAGTCACATACCAAGAACTAAGAAAAAAAGCAATAAAATGATGATTCATAATCTGGCAATAGGTACCTTTTGCCTGTTGGAACCTATACAAGTGATCTGATTTTCTTGAGTTTTAGAGACTCAATAAAGCATAACAATGTGTTAGTCTTTAGGGTTTTACATAGCAGCTGCTTTTCATAGCCAAGACAGCTTAAATGTCTTATAAACGTAATGAGCATTGGAACTGAAGTGACAGTGTAGACAAACATGGTACCCTCAGCAACAGTTTAAAAAGCAGCCCTAGACACTGGAGCCTATTTTATCATGAAAGAATGCTGGATAAGGCCCTGGAGTGGCGTTATCTTCTACTGCTTGTAAGGTGCCAATGGAACTTCCAGTTAGGCAGCCACCAGAGAATGACCTCACTGCATAGTAAGTGGTGGGAGCTGCCGTCTGGCTTGTAGGAAAAGGTGTGTGGCTCCTTTAGGGGACAGATAGATGGCTGAGTGTGAGACTGACTTGCTGCTGCAGCAGCTTCAGACCAGGTCCATCGGGGAATGCTGACTCATCTCCCCCCCACAAGTGACTGGGAGAGGGGGGACTATTTAGGTGTACATTAGTGCAGGAAAAGCCTTCTTTTACCTGGACCAGGTGGAGCAGCAGGAGCAGCAGCACAGCAAACTTTGCTCTCTCAGAGTCATGGCACCATATGGTAGTAGACTGGTGAGAACTGGAAGAGGCAGAAGCTGGCAGGGGTAGAAGCAGGCATTTTGTGGGAGAAGGGGAAGGGGAGGGAGTTTCAAACTCCTCAGTTTAGGGCTGCAGCAGACCAGTAAAAGGGATGGGGACCCCCCTTGCCGCCGGACATAGCAGGTGTGTTAGAGCAGATGGGGGCGTGAGGTCCAAACTGAGCTCAGGGGGGATGGAGTGGGGCTCGAGGGGTCCTGTGAAACCAGGGCTGGGATTCTCACCACATGGGCAAGAGGACCCAGGACTGGAGTGAGCAGATCCCAGGCTGGTCTATCAGTCTACCAAATGGATTCCCCTCTATTGGGAAGTATTGGGGAGCCTGGGGAAGCAAACACTCCGAGTGGTGGATTATCACAGTGGAGGCATTTGGGATTGGGGACCCAACAGAGAATTGACTGGGAAACTGCTTCCAAAGTTGTTGCCACAGCACCACAATGTTTACAAGGTGTAGTGGGTCACCCAAAGCCAGGATATTTGAATTAACAGATTTCAGACAGGACAGCAACACGACTGGCAGGGGTGAGTGTGACCAGCACCCAGTGGATGTTGTAGGGGCAGGTAGTGAAAGCGAATCCCTTCCATATAATGCTGCAATGAGTGTCTGCAGGGGGGACCTCTGTGGGATTCAGGGAACTGGGCCACTTTTCATCTAGAGGAACCTAAGTAGGGGAGGAGAGGGTTCTCACTCACACCTCCCCCACCAGAAGGCAGCAGCCACCGAACTTAGAGGGGTAGCAGCACTAGTAAATAGGCCATGGCGGGGATCGGGTATCCTAAAGCTTTGTCTGGGATGTCTGGGTTACACACACCTTCTACAGAAGCTAATGGCATAACGCAGCTGTTACAAGCCAACCTTCAGTTGTTGCAGCAGCTGGGTGCTTCAACGGGTGGGTGGCTGGGAGGTCTGCAAGTGGTAATAACGGAAACTCAGCAGGGACTTGAGCATGGGAGGCAGGCAAAAGTCAGATATGGCAGACTCCTTGCCATGGGGTGGGAGCTCTCACTGGGTGGTGATTTATAAGCACCCTACAACTCACTCACTGATAGGGAACCTGAATTCACAGGACAGAACTGCTTCCCCAGGGCCAGCGGGGTGGGGGGCTACAGAGCACCAAGGGTGCTCCGATAGCCAGTCATGAATGTGGGTATGCTGGGGTGGCTGACCCGATGGGAGTTCACCTTCTCAGTAATACTAAAGATAAAATTTTGAGAGAGGTGAATATGTAGACATGTCATCACCGTTGCCTAGGGAGGTGCTGACAGACAGTAAACCAGGGCAGAGCAAGCAGGGCAATGAGATAGCCAAGTGGTCAGGGTGGTTAGAGCATGGGAAAATTGGGAAGCTGCCTTCCTGCCTTCTATGCTGGAAGTACTGCAGAGGCCTATCCAGACAGAAGCCCAGTATTGTTCAAATAGATGCATATAATCAGATGGGCACATAACACATTTGGGGGGATGGCTTGTTTTCACTATGACAAACTGTTTAGACTGACTGTGGAAACAAACCAGGATCTGATGGGACATGCTGCATTATATGCTGTGGTAGAGTGGATGACACTATGAGGGCCTGGTTTCCACACTAACAATGGCCTGTTCATTCTGCAGCAAGCCTGCCAGATGCCTGAGGCTCATAATCACATCTGTTAGGCATTTAATGAAAGCAGTTGTTTTCATCGCATCTGCAAATTCAGGCTTATGAAATGCACTTTGGGGCCCATGCAGCCCGCAATTGCCACAACAGTATGGGAAGGCCACAGTGAGGAAACAGAATGGGAGCCAAGTCACCTGCTGCCCACAGACCCCTTTGGGCAGGCTCAGGATATGGAGCCCAAGGCACAGGAAAGGGTGTGGCGGGGAAGTTGAAAATAGGGATTTGTACCAGGGCCACCCAGAGGATTCAGGGGGCCTGGAGCAAAGCAATTTCGGGGGCCCCTTCCATAAAAAAAAGCTGCAATACTATAGAATACTATATTCTTGTGGGGGCCCCTGTGGGGTCCGGGGCAAATTGCCCCACTTGCCCCCCAGATCCCCTGGCAGTCCTGATTTGTACAAGAGCACCACCTCCAGGTAAACTGGTGATGTTAAGGGTACTCTATTGAGATTTCCCTAATAAGATGGATGGAGCATATTTATTGAATGGGTTTACTGCTTAGGATCCCCTTTATGAGGGAAAGTAGTAATGTGATGTCCAAAAATTTGAAGTCCTTAGTGGGAGTGGGTTATATTGTAAAGAAAAAGATTATACAAGAGTTAAAGGAGAATAGGCAGGACCATTCAATCATCTGCCTATACAGAACTTGTGTGTTTCTCCCTTAGGGTTGATGCCTAAGAAAGCTCCGGGTGATTATCACTTAATTCATCACCTGTGATATGCATGGGGCAGCTCAATTAACAATGGAACAGACCCAGCCTTGTGTTCTGTTGGCTATTCCTCTGTTGATGAGGCTGTGCACATGGTTAGGGCTTATGGCCTGGGGCACTGATGGTCAAGTGTGATATCAAGTCTGATTTTCCACCACTGCATCCTTCTGACTTGAACTTTTTGGATTTCTCTTTCAAAAGATAATTCTATTTTGAGAAAGTTGTACCCAAGGGATGTACAATATCCTGTTTGGCATAGGGCAGTGATGCGGGAAGCAGATTTACAGTAGGTAGTACATTACTATTGTTTGCAGGCAGAGTGACTTCAGATGAGTGTATTAGTCTGATGGACACCTTTTAGGCCCTGTCTAAAAAACTGGGGGTACCCTTAGAGAAGTTAAAAACAGAGGGTCACCCCACTACGTTGACCTACCTGGGGATTGAGCTAGACACTCTAGTAGGTATATGACTCCCACCTCAGAATAAGCTTTAGGAGCTACTGGGGGGTTGTGTAGGAAAGGTATCTTCACTTTGCGGGGCAGGCATTCTGTGCCTGACTTGCAGCAGTCACCACAGGCATAGCCAGACCTCATCATTTAATAAGATTTACTAGAGAGATGAAGGCAGATTTGGGGAAGTTGGAACAGTTTCATTTTAATGGAGTGTCTCTGTGGAGGGAGGAATGGATATTCATGGCTGATTTACAGATCTACTTGGCTGCTTCGGGAGGTACAGGTTTGGGGGTATTACTCAGGCAGGTGGTGCGTCCAGCAATGCCCCTCTGCCTGGATACAAAAAGTAGTGCAGAATAAAACATTCTGGAATTTTTTTCCCCATTTCGGTTGCAATGGTCATTTGGGGAAAGGAGTTTGCTAATAAAAAGGATGTGGGTCACCTCAGAGAAAATAATCTGGGAACATGTAAAAGGGTGGACATAATGATCAGAGCTAAGCAGGACTTGGGGCGGATCCTGGAACTTTTCCAAGGAATAAAAATTATTTTGTCAGACTCATTGCAACATAGAGTGTGGCAGGGAACTGTGTAGCCCCCTTAGGTTGGCAAAGCTAGGAAGCATGTGAATAGGGAGGTAGCCACATCCATACATTGCATAGGGGGCACCAGAATTATTCAAGGAGCATGGGAATTTACTGTCAGACAGGAGCTGACACTTTTGGGGGTGTTAAGAGATGTCTGTAAAAGCAGCAAAGAGTCCTGTGGCACCTTATAGACTAACAGACGTTTTGGAGCATGAGCTTTCGTGTGTGAATACCCACTTCGTCAGATGCATGTAGTGGAAATTTCCAGGGGCAGTTATATATATGCAGGCAGAGATGTCTGGGAACCCAGCTAGGTGTGCAGGGGAAGGCAGCCAAGCTGACCGCTGGCACCTCTTTGTGATGGCTTTCCAGTGCAGGTACTCCATAGAGAAAGGATACGGTGATCAGATAAAATGGATTGGGAAAGGATTTAAAGGACGTATCCTTTAAAGGAGAAAAACTGGGGGTGGGAGAAGGAAAGGGGGGGAGGGTTAGGGGCTCCTATGACTTAATCCTCATTTAAATGTGGGGGTGGTGAGATCCCAGCAGCAGTTTGGCTGGGGATCAGAATGGGTGCAGGGGAAGGACTGACAGCAGCATTCCCTCAGGTATATGTAAATGATTATGGACTTACCCCCTGAGCACTTTTATCCGCTGGGGCCTCCCTGACATGTAGGGATAAAGTTGTGGTCTACTTAAACCACATCCAGTGTTTCCTGTCCTCCTTCTGGCATAGCCGGACAATGAGGAGTGAGACCTTGATTAAACATCTCTATCTAGCTATGGTATCTGATCACCTCACAATCTTGAATGTTGTTCTCACAACACCTCTGCAAGTTAGGGAAGAATTATTATCCCTGTTTACAGAAAGGGAAGTGAGGCACATAGAGACTAAGTAACTTGCCCAAGTTCACACAGGAAGTCTTTGGCAGAGCAGGGAACTGAATCAGGGTCTCTTAAGTCCCAGGACAACACCCTGACAATCCTTCCTCAAGGGTCTCCTCTGAAGGATGCACATATAATAATTTCATCCACACAAAGGCACAATGAGCAACTGGGTAATACTGCCACACAAGAAGATAAAAAGTCAGTACAGTTAGCGGATGTGATCCTGTCAGACCTCCAGGCATGGAAATCTCACAGATTTTTATGAGAGTTCCGAACACAGAAGGCTTGCAGAATCAGGATCAGATATTGCCTAATTTTTCCTTCATTATGCATCTCTTTGATCTAGTGGGTTTAAACCAGATCCTTACAGACACATTTTCAAAGCAACAAGCAGGGATACAGAGTTATCCACAGGACTAGTATTAACATCAGAGACTCCTGCATCAAAATCCCCAGAAAATGTTTGGAAAATTGACACTTCAAAATCTTTTATAATGCAGTTGTTTGTACTTTCTTTTAAAAAAATTAAAGAACATTTTAGTCTACATTGCTCGCCTCTCAGATCACAGATTACTAGTCAAACAGCAAATATGATCAAGAACATTTCACTTAAAATCTCTATTTCTTGTCTCCACAAGTTTTGAAATACAGTGAAACCCCGCTATAATGCGATGTTTGGGATCCAAAAAATTCCATCGCGATAAATACGGGGTCACAGTATAGCGGGGTTTCAAGCCGGACAGTTTAAGTCAGTGGTCTCCAACGTGGTGCATTGATGTGCGCTGCCTAGTGCCCAGCAAGGGAGAGATGAAATATCAACATATTGTAGAACAAAAATATTCTGAAAAATTTGAAAATCAGAAATGTTGAAACAAAAAAATATTTTTGACTGAAATGAAAGAAAACGTCATGGCCATTGCCATAGAAATTAATTTTTTCACTGTGATTAATCCAGGCCATTATTTAAATAAAATCAAAGGCAATGAAGGGTAAGATTCACAAAATGGCCAAAGAGGAGAAGGTGGAGATACCATCCTGTAGAGATTAATTACACTGTTAAACAATAATAGAATACCATTTATTAAAATATTTTTTGATGCTTACTACATTTTCAAATACATTTATTTCAATTACAACATAGAATACAAGGTGTACATTGTTCACTTTATATTTTTGATTACAAGTATTTGCATTGTAAAAAACCCAAAAGAAATAGTATTTTGCAATTCACCTAATACAAGTACTGTAGTACAATCTCTTTATCATGAAAGTTGAACTTACAAATGTAGAATTATGTACAAAAAACCTGCATTCAAAAACAAAACAATATAAAATTTTAGAGCCTGCAAGTCCACTCAGTCCTACTTCTTCTTCAGTCAATCCGACAGACAAACAAGTTTGTTTACATTTGCAGGAGATAACGCTGCCCATTTCTTGTTTATAATGTCACCTGACAGTGAAAACAGGCATTGTCATGGCACTGTTGTAGCCAGCATCGCAAGATATTTCCGTGCCAGATACGCTAAATATTCATATGTCCCTTCATGCTTCAACCACCATTCCAGAAGACATGCCTCCATGCTGATGACGGGTTCTGCTCGATAACAATCCAAAGCAGAGTGGACCGACGCATGGTCATTTTCATTATCTGAGTCAGATGCCACCAGTAGAAGGTTGATTTTTTTTTTTTTTTGGTGATTCGGGTTCTGTAGTTTCCGCATCGGAGTGTTGCTCTTTTAAGACTTCTGAAAGACTTCTCCACACCTCATTTCACTCAAATTTTGGATGGCACTTCAGATTCTTAAAACTTGGGTTGAATGCTGTAGCTAACTTTAGAAATCTCACATTGGTACCTTCTTTGCGTTTTGTGAAATCCGCAGTGAAAGTGTTCTTAAAATGAACATGCGCTGGGTCATCATTCAAGACTACTGTAACATGAAATAAATGGCAGAATCCGGGTAGGAGACATATAATTCTCTCCCAAGGAGTTCAGTCACAAATTTAATTAACGCATTTTTTTTTTAATGAGTGTCATCAGCGTGGAAGCATGTCCTCTGGAATGATGACCAAAGCATGAAGGGGCATTAGAATATTAGCATATCAGGCATGTAAATACCTTGCAAAGCCAGCTACAAAAGTGCCATGCAAATGCCTGTTCTCACTTTCTGGTGACACTGTAAATAAGAGGGCAGCATTATCTCCTGTAAATGTAACAAACTTGTCTGTCTTAGCGATTGGCTGAACAAGAAGTAGGACTGTGTGGACTTGTAGGTTCTGAAGTTTTACATGGTTTTGATTTTGAGTGCAGGTACATAACAAAAAATTTTCTACATTTGTAAGTTGCACATCCATGAAAAAGAGATTGCACTACAGTACTTGTATGAGGTGAACTGAAAAATGCTATTTCTTTTGTTTATCATTCTTACAGTGCAAATATTTGTAATAAAATAATATACACTTTGATTTCAATTACAACACAGAATACAATATATCTGAAAATGTAGAAAAATATCCAAAATATTTAATAAATTTCAATTGATATTCTATTGTTTAACAGTGCCATTAAAACTGCGATTAATCATGATTAATTTTTTAAATCACAATTTTTTTTGAGTTAATTGCATGAGTTAACTGCGATTAATTGACAGCCCTAATATGTTCCCATGACAAATTTTGGTTTTGATTAAACTGCATTTTTCAGCCTGAAAACTTTCTGAACAAAAAATGTTCACCAGCTCTAGTCACATGTGCCGCACATTCTGACCCTCATATCTACACACACACACAGAGCAATACTACTCTTTTTCTGATAGAAGAACTGAGCTAGTGTGTATTCCTTCACAAACTGAATAAAGTTTAAATCACCACTTTAATGAGAATCAAAACTTAAGCACATATCTAAGTACACAATTTAGCTGCAGTAGATACATGTTTTCTCCCTTGTTTCCTCTCATACCTCATCCTACTCGTTCCGCTCCCTCACAGTTCCCCCCCTCAGTCATAAAATCATTTTTGTGAATCTTATGAGTTCATAAGGACTATGTGAACGTGTGGTCCAGCCGCTGCACCAGGCAGCCTCAGGCAGAGCTATCTTCTCCCAGATGGTCGAGTTATGGTCCCAAGCAGAAAGGAGTTCTCAAGGGAGCCAGGTTCCTCCATTGTTCAGGTCCACTGGAGATGAAAGTAAGGGAGTTTGGCTAGTTCCCTTATCTCACTGCTGCTCCTAGAAACCTCCTGCTGCATTGTCTTTCCTCTGAGGCTTAATAAGAAATGGTGGGCTCCTGCATCACATCTCCCTGGTGCTCCTTGGCACGACGAGCTCCAGTGAATTACATCCCACGGGAAAGAGAGGTAATAGAAGGGATACTCAGATAGACCCTTTGCCCTCATCTGCTGGCGCTTCCCATTTTCCTCCCCACTCCTATCCATTAAGGAATTAAAAAACAGAATTACAGAATCACTAACCTTGTCAGCTCTTCTTGCAGCTGAGCATGATCTGGTGGAAAGAATTTCACCACAAATTTTACGACAACATGCTTAGGTCCTGGCAAAAAGACAAAGGAAAATTCATGAAACATTTGAAATAGTCTGCACATTCTCATACAGAAATAGACTATTAAGTCTAAAATAATGCGTATTAGTCTGTGTCTCCTGCTAGTATTTTTGACGTTCCTCAGATTAGTTAATAACCTCTGTTTAATAGATCGTAAAAGAAAGCCTAACACCTTCCCACTAATGTTTTCTTCCCTACTCCCTTCTCTTTCATTCCCTCTTTTTCCCCACCCTGAATATTGCTGACAATTTTGCACCCTTAAGCAAACTACTGTTTCTATTAATCCCTTTCTTTCTTTCATCATATATTCCTGTCTCCACATCCTTGTGTCCCACCTTGCTGCCACTATCAATAAAGTTGTTACCTCTAGTATTTGAAACAACTTTCTAAATCTGCCACTGCCTGGCCCCTTCAATGGGCTTTGGAATAAACCCTCCATGTGTTTAACATAAAGTTTAGTTTAAAACCAGAAACAACAAAAGTAAAACACTTTACATACAGAAACATGATCATTATCGTGTTCGGTAGAAATTGACTCAGCATGCTCAATATCAAAGGGATATGATCAATAACTTGAGCAGCCTATAAATGTAAATTGGTAACATTTAAATTGCATTCTTTCCTCATTATTGTAACAAACTCTAACACTGATCAAAGGTGTGTTGTGTGAGTGTATAAACATTAGGTATTAAACAAAGGATTGGTTGGCTACCAAAGATGAATTTTAATTATCAGACTGTTTAATTTTAAAATATCATTATGAATATAATTTAATAGCACACAATATGTATTATAGATATATATCTGATGGCAAAAAAATCCAAACAAAATATGAAGTTAATGTTCTAATTGAGAGAACCCCTTTCATCTAATTGAGGGGTTCACAAACTTCATTGCACCGCACCCCCTTCTGATAATAAAAACTACACAACCCCAGGAGGGCCACCGAAGTCTGAGCCTGCCCCAGCTCCACCGCCCCACGTCAAGGGGCCAAAGCTCCAGCCTTGCCGACCTGGGAGGAGGGCCTGTAACCTGAGCCCCGGCACCCATGGACAAAGCCGAAGCCCTTGGGTGGTGGTGCTCAGGCTTCGGCTTCAGTCTAGGCCCCAGCAAGTCTAAACCAACCCTGGTGACCCCATTAAAACAGGGTTGCAGCCCACTTTGTGGTCCTGACTGACAGTTTGAGAACCGTTGATCTAATTCAACTATTTTGGACTGATACAGTAAATGACAAAGAAAGCACTTACTTCTAATCTGTTTTATAATAGGTTTCAAAAGGTCCAGCCACACCTAAAAAATGAAAGAAAGCATAGTAGTATTCTCCATTATACTAAGTTATTCATATATGACTTATTTTTCCAGACTGCTTACACTCCCAAAGTTATCCACAAAGGCTTTTCTTCCTCCATATAATTAATTCTTTGTCACAAGGAATTAGATACCTAATGTGCTGCCACCGTGCCTCATCCTTAGAAACAATATACATTCAGAAATAGAGGAAAACAGTATCTTCCACAGATTAAGGGGTATACTTCTCCCTCATTTATTCCAGATTTTAACAAAATTAAAGTGAAACTGTGTCACAGTGTCGGGGCAGTCAATAAAGGGAAGTTTCTTACCTTACCGTAACTGGAGTTCTTTGAGATGTGTGGTCTCTACCTGTAGTCCTCTAGGGGGTAAGCATGTGCTCCATGCACCTGAGACTGGAGAATTCTGGCTAGCAGAGTCTGTTGGCCCATGCCTGCACCCCAGCTCTCCTTATGCGCTGCATCGAGGGCATAAGGGGTGCGACGGATTGATTGCCTCACCAGTTCCTTCTTTACTACAAATCAGATCACGATCTGAAGCAGAGGGGAAGAGGGTGGGTAGTGGAATACAAGTAGAGACCATACACCTTGAAGAACTCCAGTTACTACAAGGTAAGTAACTTTTCTTTCTTCTTCGAGTACTGCCTAGTCCCTGAGAGTATTCTGTTGGTGGCGACTGACAACCAGTACTTAGAGAGGAGGAGGGTGTGAGGACGCAGGAGGTGTTCTGGACCAAGCAACATCTCATGAATGTGTGGATGGAACTCCATGTGGCTGCCCTGCAAATATAAATCAGAGGCATCTCTTGAAGTGATGCTACTGAGGCTGCTTGTGCCCTTAGAGAGTGAGACTTTATCCCATGTGGGGGAGGAAGCTATACTAACTAACAGAGTAGGATACAGCCAGAGATCCACATGGAGATTCTCTGAGACGATACAGCTTATCCTCATACATGTTCTGCTAACAGCCTAGGTGATTTTCTGACCGGTTTCCTTCTCTGAAGTAAAATGCCAATGCTCATCTCATGTTGAGGGAATTAAGTCTCCCCTCCTCACTAGAGGGATGGGACTTCAGTCAATTTACTTACCTGTATTTTTCCCGGTCTGCGTGAAATTCTGAAACAGTTTTAGAAATTAATTTTGGGGTGTAGTCATAGCAAGACTTTATCCTGATGAAATATAGTGTACGGTGGGTGAACCATTAACACTCCAAGTTCACCTACCCTACTGGCAATGAGGAAGGCGACCTTAATTGACAGTGAGACATGGAACACATAGCTAACAGTTCAAAGGGTGGCTCAGGGAGTATGGAGAGCACTAAATTAAGATCCCAGTCAGGGGCTAGTTTCTTGACGGGCAGAAAGGTTCTGATCATGCCCTTCAAAAACCTGGCTGTTACCAGGTAGGTAAAGATCAAGTAACTGTCCATTGGCAGACATGCACTAACTGCTGCCAGATGAAAGTGCACCGTGCTAAGAGAGAGGCACATCACCTTGAGGGTAAGAAGATATTCCAAAACAGCTGAAATTTCTTCTGTCTCTGTTGAGACAGAGAACCGCCTCCATTTGGACATATTTTCTAGTGGAGTCCTTCCTGCTACTGTTAATGATGACCTGTATGGCTTCAGAGCAGAGTGTTCTAGGCTTGCTGACAATCCAAATACCAAGCCACAAAATGAGGAGCATGGAGTCTGGAATGCCTGAGCCTGTCACTTTTGTGGGTCAGGAGATCCGCACAATTCTGAATGCTGAGACGTGGACTGGATGACATTTGAAGGAGGCTAGGAAACCAAAACTGTCTGGCTTTGGGCCAGCTGGGAGCAATGAGGATGGCTTGTGCCCTGTCTAGTTGAATTTCTGTAGAACTCGAGGTAGTAAGCAGAATGGAAGGAAAGGCATAACCAAAAAGTGATTAGTCCAAGGTAGGAGGAGTGCATTGGTCTTGGGCTTTCGCTGGAGTACTTTATTTTCCACTTCCCAAGTGAAGGTATTTAATACAGAATCAGGTAACTCCCACTCAACCAGCCTCAGCAAGCATTTTGCCACTAGTCACGCCAGTGAATTCTGGGTGACTGGGAGGTATACTGCAAATAGACTGCTGTCACACACACATTAAGGGGCTCTCCATCATGGCAGAGGGGCCCTCACCTCAGAGGGAATTGTTACTATGCTATTCAGGCTATGCTTGCTCTGTATATGCACTGCTCATAGCCAAGCTTGCAGGCAACGAAGGTGGAGTCTGGCAAATGGTGTTACATAAACACATTACGCAATACAGTCTAAGAGAGTAAGGGACATCCAAAGTGATGTTCAAGGGTTGTGCGTAACCAAGCCTATGAGAGCACCTATGGCATGAATTCTGTTCCTGGGAAGATAAGCTCTCGCCTTGATTGAATCCAATATCGCTTCTATAAATTCTATGGTCTGTGTTGGAGACAAGGTAGATTTTTACATGTTTACACTGATTTCCAGGGATGCTAAAAGGAGCAGCAACAAGCTTAATGTCAAGACTTCCAGGCAAGACCTGCCAGTCAGAAGCCACTTGTCCAAGTATGGGAAGCCTGTGGCGTCGCCTTGTCTGAGCTAAGTTGCTACTTTTCAGAATACTTCTGTGAAGACTCTGGGAGTTGTAGCTACCCCACACAGGCACATTTTGTACCGACAGCGGTGAGGCCCTACCACAAACCTGAGAGATTATTTGCAAGAGGGATGAATGTCCACATGAAAGTATCTCTTTCATACTGAGAGCTGTAAATCATGTGCCTTTTTCTAAGGATGGTAGTATGGGTGCCAACGTAAACATGCAGAATTTCAGCTTGCAAACAAGAACATTGTGTTGACACAGGGTAAGGATGGGTCTCCAGCCTTCTTTCTTCTTGGGAACTGAGGAATACTTTGAGTAGAACCCTCTTCCCTGATGTTGAGGGGATACCTGCTGTATTACTCTTCATTGGAGAAGAGACTGTATCCTCCTCGAGACTGTGGGTCTGGCAGGATGAAGATATCATCAAGAGTGGTATAAGTGACCATTACCTTTGCAGGTTGTGATCTGTCACTCCATGCCACTGGAGTGGTAGTAGGTGGTGGTCCCTTATGGAGCTGTGAGAGTACTACCAGTGATTTTCTATGACCTCATGATCTCCGATGGTACTGGTGGTCCCTGACCTTTCAGGTCTCGGTACTTTGGCTTAGATAGTACCACAGTCGATGTCGAGGTCAATTCAAAAGCTGGTACTGAAGAAGCCTTGCTCCTATGTCTTCTGATTATGCCCATGTGACTTAGAATGATCTAAGTCTTTGTGGCCAAGCCGGAAGGCTTGCCTGACCTGGATGAGTCTGAGGAGGGATGTCTTTTCTTAGAGGATCTAAGAGGGGATCAGCTTTTCTGTTTGCTTAAATGCCTCTTACTCTCATGAGGGAGCCCAGCCAGAGAGTCCTTCTCTGTGACCTTCTAAGCTCTGGAGTTAGGCACAGAGCTAGTGGGCATGCACCTTGCTGACTCTGGCCAATGTACACGTGGGGTCTCCCTGGCCTGGTCAGACTGGGGTCTCATGTCAGCAGATCGGGTCATAAGCGGTCATTCCTAGTGGTTGGAGTAGAAGTCAGACCTAATGGTTGAAGTTTGAAAACCAGAGCCAAGGGTCACAACAGTGTCAGAACCAGGGCTGATGGTCAGAACCAAGACAGAGTCTGAATGACAGAACCCAGGGTCAAGACAGAGTTGGAGTCAGAGCCGAGAGTCGGAATCAGATTGCCAGGGGCCAAGGAAGGTAGAAGCAGAGCTGGTTCTGAGGCAGGAGCAAGGCTGGGTCAGGATGGGAAGAAGGCTGGGTGCAGGGCAGGATCTGGGCTGGAGCTGTGGAGGAGCAAAGCAGGAGCAGGGCTAGGAGACAGACGAGCACAGGGAAGCAGGGCGTCCGTGGTTGTGTGCATTGAGCAGCCAGTGAGCTACTGCTGCTGCTGGGCTTAGGATAACTGATCTACTGCTGACTTCCTCAGCCAATTCGGCAGCGTGGTCCATTGGGCAGTCTAGCTGGCTCGTTATGGTGCCAGGTGTACTGACCAGGCACAGCTGCAGGGCCTTACTCCTAACATCTCATTACCTGCTCCAGGGGGTGTTTTTGAAGATGGAGCTCTCATGTCTACTGCATTTGGCTGGGGAAGGAGCATCGGAAACTGCACTTGATGGAGATATGCACCTGCCCAAGGCAGCAGAGATAGCACTGGTGGTCATCACTGAGTGAAAAGGAGCAGGGACAAGAAACAGTTTTTGAAGCTCAGAATCATGGGCATAAGCCAAATCCTGCACTGGGAGACAATGAGGGCTTACTGGGGTGAGGACTCTAAAATTAGCCAACCCTAACTATCAAAACCCTAACAATAAGGAAGAAAAATATAACTTTGAATATATGGACAAAGAGAAAGGAGAAGCTCCAGACAAGGAAGGATTCTGATACATGCCATGCAGCAGTCAGAAAGAACTAGAGAGGCAGCTGATCCGCACCACCCCTTATACTCTCAGTGTGGGGCACAAGGAGAGCTGGGGTGCAGGCACAGGCCAATGGATGCTGCCTACAAGCAACTCTCTGGTCTCAAGTGCATGTTCATGTTGCACCTGCATACCCCATAGTGAAATAGGGGCCAGCACTCAAAGACGACTCAGTGTGCCATGGTAAGGGAAAACTGATAAGATACATTTAAAAGTCTCCCTAGAGTGCCTCTGTAGGGAGCAGAGACAAAAACAGGATGTATCCTTCAGGAGAACACACGCCAGATCCTATTGCAAGGAATGGTGGCAATGCAAATCAAGACTATCACCTAGATTAGTCTAAGGAAATGTGGGCTATGGGGGCTTGTGACATTAGCTGGAGAGCAGAAGGCTGGGAAACTCAGAGGAGTGATTAGGAGACAATAATCCTGATATTGGGGATACGGAAAGAGGCATTTCTTCCTCAAGAAGACACTGAAAATACTGAGAGGACTTCCCCATGACAGGGCAACAAACTTTAACACCAACCATTTGGATAAGATTGGATGAGGGGTTCTGTCTGCACAGCAGTGTGAGGCAGACACACTACTCAAAGTCTGAGAGAAAAGATTTTACTCTCTGGCCATGTAGCATTTTCTCTCTTCTCTGTCAGAAGACGCCATATCATTGGGCTTTGCAAAGTACTTAGATGCGGTATGTTATGCCATGTCATTTTATTTATTTTGATCTTATTATTCTCCAACTTAATAAATCATGTTTTTACTATTGTGTGAGCATTTCACACAGACCAGCCCTGTGTAAAGAGGAGGTGGTCTATGAAAACAGGGTGTCTAGACCCAAAAACTGCACTCATACTCTCAGTCAAAAGGACATCGACAGAGGTGCAGTGTGTTGCAAAAGGCTACAGTGGGCAGCAAAACCAGACAGAGGCCAAACAACCAATGTGAGGTGGAGGGAATTTGGGAGAAACATCTCAGCCCTCAGTTAATAAATACATGTCTAGAGTTATGGGAGGAATGGTGAACAGTTTTCAGAAGGGGTAAGGACCAATCTAAAAGCCATAAAATTTGCCCCAGAGAGCAGATTAATCACATTGTCCTCTCACGAAAACAACAACAATATATTTTTATTACGAACACACAAATGAAAGTTGACCCTGAGCAGTTTTTAATTAGGCAGCGCTTGGGACACCCTCAATAGCCTCAGGAACTACACACACACACACACACACACACACGCTTCTGTTAAAATTGTTCCCATTTCTAATTATTTTCATAGTTATTACAGAGCCAAGCTAGCTCCTTGGAGGCACTATTGTCCTCCGGCCCTATTATTCAAGTAATTATATATTCACAAAAGTTTCTCTCTGAGATGAAATTCTCATTCTCCTCCCATTCAAAAGGTGACTCCCCCCACTCTTTTTTATGGAAGGTGTGAAGAAATCTATTTGGCCATTTGTTAGTTACTCAAGGATGGGAAAATGGTGTTTTTTACTTGTTAAAAAACTAGTTCTGACATTCTTTGGCATTCTGATAATTCAGAGTGTTTTGTTTCAGAAGCTACAACTTGGCATGTACACAATTCCTCAGTGAAGAATGTGTGCTTGCCAAGTTTGGAGGGAAAAAAAGACTGAGAAATAACCAAGTCACAAGAGTCTGGGCATTCTGCATTTTACCCAATAGCATATGGTTCTGCGCAATTTGGTTTCGACTAGTGCTAGATTGTGATCCTTGCCCGGCATAAGGGGAGTTGTATAGCGGTGTCATTGCAGGATTTCTGTATCCAGAGAATCCCAGTTCCTTCTGCAGTTTTTCTTTGTTATAGGAGATCAGGTAGTTACTACAGAACCATCCAAGGTGCAGCTTACTGGGGGACAGGGGCAAAACCAAGACTTCACCAATATGGCCAACACTATGCATTCAGAAACTGTGAGTCAGGCCCCTAAAATCATGAAGCAGGACAAAGAAGGAAATTAAAACAAAAATAATTGGGGGGGGGGGTCTTTTTATTTGACTTCTGGTTTTGCAGCATTTAGGGTTCATGTTTTTAAGCTTTTCGCTGCAACTCTGAGGGACAGAAATTTTTTCTTAAATGAAAGCTGAGATTCGCAAGTAATCTGATGCCAACAGCTGTAGATTTGAGGAAGGCATCAAATATCAGACTTGTGATAAAATTGCAAGAGTTAGCAACAGTGCTTCTGTTGCAAGGGAGAGATGCAGCTCTGCAGTCTGTTCACACCCCAGTGTGTGAAGCAGTGATCCATGCAACGTCATCTTTACTTGTGTATGCAACCATGTTAGGACAAGTGACAGTCTTGCCTTCTACAAACATATCATGCTATAGCTTGCCAGGCATACAAACACACAAGTATTTGTGATCTGGAACTCTACACATTGCAGTAGGTAGACCAGTGTTTGGACATATGATCTCCTCTGCAAATGAAAATATTCAAACACACACTCAGGCATTCATTTTTATCTTGTATTACACACTATTTGAAAAAGCAATGAATCATATTCAAATAAATGTAAATGTAGTGCATACACTCACTTTTTAAAAAGCAATTAAATGCAAATTCTGTTATGCATGATGAAAAATTTTACACCGTGGATAAGGTTTTCCCCCCTCAGAATTCAAGAAATTAAAAGTTATGGTTCAAAAGCAACTTCAACTCATTCACACTGCACATATATATTACAGCTTATAATAGTCCTCATAGTTATATAAATAGCTACCATATAGACTTGTTCATAAGCTGAATTTTTTTTAGTAAAAAAGGGAAGCACCAGAGAAGGGGGCTGGCTTATGAACGGGAATAGAGAGGGAGAGGTGGGACACAGCCCCTCCCCCCAACAGAGGGAGCAAGGAGAGGCAGCACAGCCAGCAGACCCAGAAGGGAAGAGGCGGGGCCAGAGTCTCTCCGCTTCTGGCCACACTGCTCTCCCCCCAGCCTCCAAAGCAGCTGCAGCTCCAGGGCTGGCAGGCTGCAGCCGAGTCGCTCGGCCCCGCCCCCCAAAGCAGGCTGTGGCCATGCTGCCTGGCCCGCTGGAGCACTCTGTGGCAGTGCCACCCGGCCCAGCCCACTGGAACATGCTGCGGTCGCACTGCCCGGTCTGTTCCACTGGAGCAGGCTGCAGCTGCACTGCCCAGTCTGCCGGAGCAGCTCCAGCCAGGCCAGAGACATCCTCCCCTGGCCTCCCCAGATAAGGTCGGAAGGGATGGGATGGGGAGAGTGTGGGGGTCCCGGGCCAGAGGTGGGGTCATGTGTGGGGGGTGGCCACAGGGGTTACTTCCTTGACTCCCAGCTTCTCCCCTCCAAAAAATTTCCCCACCAGTTGCTGTTCCAGCCCGTCAGGGTAAGAGCTAGCACAACGGGACACTTTGTTTACTTAGGTTTACCTCTGTGCCTGTGGACACTTGAGGTAATCAAACCATCTTGGCCCACCAGCAGCTTATCCTGATGTCCCGGGAGCCAAAGTTTGCTGACCTCTGAATTATAGGGTCGACTTATGAACAGGTTATAAATTTTTTTTCCATTTTTACTTATTCATCTTGGAGAGTCGGCTTATAAATGAACTGACATATGATCGAGTATATATGGTATATATACAAAAGAGTCCAAATTACATATGTTGTCAGGACTATAAAACTTTTATGTTTGCAACTTTACAAACAGAAAAGTAAAAAATCTGAATATTTCTTTAGCATAACTGTATAGCTATATAGCCCACTGTGACATTATTGCACAACTATGTTCATACATTGTTTTTAACTACTGTCAAGAAGAGAGTTACCAAAAAGTTCCCAGAGGATATATGAAAGATTGTGAAATTACTTGTTAAAATTAATGTTTCAAGTAAATCCAAAGTAAGGCCTGTGATTTATTGCTTTTTAAAATTATATTACTGTCCACTTTTCTATTTTGTTCTCAGTAACCATTAGCCCAGAACTATGTAATTATTAATATCTGTTCTCTTGCATAAAAAATTGCACAAAACAATGGAAGCAGATTACTCCAGTGCTGGGGTAGGCAACCTATGGCACATGTGCCAAAGGCAGCACGCGAGCTGATTTTCAGTGGCACTCACACTGCACAGGTCCTGGCCACTGGTCCGGGGAGATCTGCATTTTAATTTAATCTTAAATGAAGCTTCTTAAACATTTTAAAAACCTTATTTACTTTACATACAACAGTAGTTTAGTTATATATTATAGACTTATAGAAAGAGACCTTCTAAAAACATTAAAATGTATTACTGGCACGTGAAACCTTAAATTAGAGTGAATAAATGAAGACTCGGCATACCACTTCTGAAAGGTTGCCAACGTCTGCTCTAGTGACAGATAAACCCTCTTTCCCCCCCCAAATTAAAAACTATTGCCTCTTCAGGCAGGAAGTTAAAATAATTGCCCCTACTGTATATTCTTTAGGCAGTCTAGTGTTTTGGGGTAGAATTCACCATATGCGCAAAACAAAGTGTACACAAGAATGCAATGCCCACAGCATCCAACTAACTGGAACACAATTCAGTAGGCCACAGTAATGCATTAAGATTTAAAGTAAAATGGAATTTTAAAAATGAAAACTGATGTGTATCTATTAACACTCTCGCAATCTCTTCCTCCCACTCTATTATATAGTGATACATTACTTGACTGCAGAAAGCATTTATTATCAGAGACATAGGTGACATAACCAGCACACCTGTCCTGTATTACAGAACTCCCTGAATAGGATTTTTATCACTGACTAAAAGAAGAAAAAAAAACAACAGCCAAGTGTAATAAACAAAAAACAGTAACTTGTTTTTACTGCCCTTTGGACAGAAAAGATGCCTCTTATTTAACTGTGTCATAATATTGGTGACCTTTTCCCATCTACCGGGCAGGATTTTACCATTACCACAGTCCAAACCAATCAGGAATTAAAATGGTATTTAGTCTCCATACCAACAGTTACTATGGTTACACCACCACTCCTACCTTCAATATGGATAAGTGAGGAACAGGGTTTGAGATGAGTTTTTAAACTCAGTTCCACATCATCACCATTGAGCAAAACTCACTGAAACCTTCAATAAAACTACATTTTAAAATTTTTTTTCTGAATGTGCGGTAGGTGGGAGGAAGGGACTGTAATATACATAAAATGTGAACATGAAAATAAGTAAGAAATGTATCTCATTCACATACCATGATCTTTTTATGATCCGGAAACTCAAGGCCAAAATAATCACCTTCAACAAGGTTCAGATGGTTGCAAACGGCTTCCAACAAAACTTTCCCCGGAGCTCTTTGCTGGAAATAGAAACAACAAAAAGTTACACACTGTTCGTTAACAAGAGTAGCTTTATTAGCAAAATGATAATGCTGAGCAATACAGAACAAGCTATATTTTCAAAGTAATTTACAAAACATTAGCTAACTAATGTCCTGATCATCCCTCTGATAAAAGTGGCAATTATTCTACCAGTTTTAAATAGATTAAGAATAACCTTATATCCTTGAATAGTCGTATCTCTTTGACTAGTACTTGAGAGTTTTATAATTCAAACAAAAATAAACTGTGATTTTCCTAATTTTTATAAGAAAAAAATTAAAATAGAGGTGGGGAAAAGATGCATATTCATGCTTTGTTTCCATACCATCCCTTACACACTAAATTTCTGATCCATAAGGGCACTAACCTCTCCTCAGGACATAAGAAATAAGCCAGCTAAAATTTGCTTGAAGGGTAGATGAGGTTAGTTGGCGATTTATTTACAAAAAACGTAGATGTTTGATTGTATCCCTCTTTCCCTCCCCCTTCAAAAGTAAATTAGGTCTGGCCTACACTAGAAAATTAGCTTGGTTTAACTACCTCAGTCAGGGGCATGAAAAATCCACACCACTGGGAAGCATAATTAAGTCAACTAAGTCCCTGTGTGGTGGCAGGTTTCAGAGGGGTAGCCATGTTAGTCTGTAAGAGCAAAAACGAGGAGTCCTTGTGGCACCTTAGAGACTAACAAATTTATTTGGGCATAAGCTTTCGTGGGCTAAAACCCACTTCATCAGATGCATGGAGTGAAAAATACAGTAGGCAGGTATAAATACACAGCACAGGAAAAGATAGGGGTTGCCTTACCAGGTGTGTGGCCAGTGCTAAGGAGGCAAATTCAAACAGGGTGGATGTAGCCTATTCCCAACAGTTGAAGAGAAGGCGTGAATATCAACAGTGGGAAAATTACTTTTTGTAGTGTCCAGTAGGAGAGCACTTCAATCTCCCTGGACACTCAACAGACTTAAAAGTGGCCATTCTTCAACAAAAAAACTTCAAAAACAGACTTCAACGAGAAATTACAGAACTGGAATTAATTTGCAAACTTGACACCACCATATTAGGCCTGAATAAAGACTGGGATTAGCTGGATCACTACAAAAAGTGACCCTCTGTTGATACTCACACCTTCTTGTCAACTACATCCACTCTGTTTGAATTGACTGCGTTAGCACTGACCCCCCACTTGGTAAGGCAACTTCCATCTTTTCATGTGCTGTGTATTTATACCTGCCTACTGTATTTTTCACTCCATGCATCTGATGAAGTGGGTTTTAGCCCACAAAAGCTTATGCCCAGATAAATTTGCTAGTTTCTAAGGTGCCACAAGGACTCTTCGTTGTTTTGCTAAGTCCCTTTGTAGACAGCGATTGGCAAAAGAAAATCTTCCATTGATCTAGCTACCGCTTCTCAGGGAGCTGGATTACCTACACCAATGGGAGAATCCCTCCCATCCACATAGGTAGCATGTACATGGAAGCACAAAAGTGGTGCAGCTGTGTCACTGTAGTATTTTAAAATCTTCAAGAATGCCTTTATATGGATTTGTACCAAGACTACTAAGGGCTTGTCTTCAGAGAGACACTCAGGAAAGTTAATCCAAATAAACTAAAGGTGACAATGTAACGTGTATTAGTTAAACTGCTGTGTGGACACTCTCATTCAGAATTAAAATGCCTTTAATTAAACCAAGGGAAGGCCATTTGAGGTCTGAATGACATTGTCCACATAAGGGTTTAATACAATTTAACTAATCCACTTTAATTTTACACCTTTAGTTAATTTGGATTAATTTTCTTGCGTGTCCTCGTATAGACAAGCCCTAACTAACTATGCGCCCCCAATCCTCATTGAGGTTTCTGTATATTTTACTGTCATATAACATTAAATAATTTAAAGAAACTCTGGTGAATAACTCATTTTACAGTTTAACTACTTCTCTTTTAGAAATAAACACATTTTTATTAATTACCTAAATAAACTGATGAAAAATGTTTACCACAGAAAATTTACTATCAACATACCAGTTAACCTATACCCAGAGCAAAGGTTATGATCCACCTTTGTAGTTGTGAATGCATCAAATGTTACCAAAAAGTGAGTTACAAAAAACAAATAATAAAATAGATCTCCAGGAGGAGTGAATTCTATCCTAGAGAAATTAAAATAATTTCCTTAATGTACAAAAGGCTTAAGCCATCACCAAAGCAAAAGCTCTTTCACCTGCAGACACAGGATGCACGTAGAATTCTTAAAAAGTGGCTGGTTTTAGAACACAGATTGAAGAGAAGTGCCAATTCAAATTCATCTCTGGCCTTGGCTACACTGGCACTTTATGGCGCTGCAACTTTCGCGCTCAGGGGTGTGAAAAAACACCCCCCTGTGCGCTGCAAGATACAGCGCTGTAAAGCCTCAGTGTAATCAGTGCCGCAGAGTTGGGAGCACGGCTCCCAGCGCTGCAAGCTACACCTGTAAGGGATGTGGTTTACGTGCAGCGCTGGGAGAGCTCTCTCCCAGCGCTGGCGCTCTGACCACACTCACATTTCAAAGCGCTGCAAATTTCAAGTGTAGCCATACCCTCTGTGTAAACCCATTCAGCAGGTTTCTGTTTAAATAGAGACTCAGATTGCTTCTAACTGGTTTCTAGCTGGTTTACAGCTCCAGAAAGCTAAAATCACCTTACATTGTTTCATTAAACCACTTTTTATTGTCATTAACAAACAATTGTCATACAAACATGACTCAAGACAATACACCAGGAAGAATAAGTGTAAAAAGTGTTACTGAAGTTTGACACATTTGGTATCACACTGCCAACATGACATAACATATCAAGTACTAATCCTACAAAAACTCATCCCACACATAACCAAAATAAAGTGGTGTCGAGAGGGAAGGAAGGAGGCATAGGTGTGAAAAGAGGAAGTTTGTTCTAGCCAATGAGTATTTAGTCAGATGTGAGTCACAACACATATCTATACTTTGGAGTATATTCAGATATAATATTCTATTCACATACTCACACATTCTAAAACAGAAACACTCTCAACAACCAGTACTCAAACAACTTTAAATTTTATTTATGCTACAAAATATTCACAATAACTATAAAAATCTAAACACTTTTCAGTACCACCAACATTCTCCCCCCTCCCCCGAGTAGTATAAAGACATAGCCAGAACGCAACCTTCTCTTAATGAACAAAATTCCAGGGACCTCTAATTAGATAAATATCATTGGAGACAATGGAATAGTAGGAATGTAACTGAAATACAACTCTTACACCAAATTATGTCTGTTGTGTTAAAACAAGAATTGCATATGCATATGGAGGCTTTATTCAAATTGTGGCCTTGGGTCTTTCCCCCAGATTAATCTAAGGTTTGCCCAGCTTGCATAAGGCTGCTTATTAAGCCCATGTCCAGACTAACAGCCTAAAATCGATGTGCTTAAAATCGATTTCATAAAGCAGGTTTTATAAAATCGATTTTGTGCATCCACACTAGAGGTACTTACATCGATGTTGAGCGTCCATTTTCCCTGGCGTCCATCTTTTGCTTGAGCGTTGCACTCTGGGTACCTATCCCACAGTTCCTGCACGGGTCCCTGCCCTTTGGAATTATGGGTTACTAGCCCAGTGCATGATGGGATCAAAGTCCCCGTCCTGGGTGGTTCTGGGTACAGCTTCACCCCCTCCCCCTTCCTGTAAACGGCACACAGTCAGTTCGCGCTGGGTGGTTCGGGGAACGCGAGAGCAAACCGCGGCGAAGCTGGTCTCCTTCCCCGGTTTGCTCTCACGTTCCCCGAACCCCGAGCAAGCAGGTCTCTTTCCCTGCTGTTTGCAGGGGGGTCCGGGGAATGCGAGAGCAAACCGCGGCGAAGCTGGTCTCCTTCCCCGGTTTGCTCTCGCGTTCCCCGAACAAGCAGGTCTCCTTCCCTGCGGTTTGCAGGGGGGTTCGGGGAACGCGAGAGCAAACCGCGGCGAAGCTGGTCTCCTTCCCCGGTTTGCTCTGCGTTCCCCGAACAAGCAGGTCTCCTTCCCTGCGGTTTGCTGGGTGGTCCGGGGAACGCGAGAGCAAACCGCGGCGAAGCTGGTCTCCTTCCCCGGTTTGCTCTGCGTTCCCCGAACAAGCAGGTCTCCTTCCCTGCTGTTTGCAGGGGGGTCCGGGGAACGCGAGAGCAAACCGCGGCGAAGCTGGTCTCCTACCCCGGTTTGCTCTCGCGTTCCCCGAACCCCGAGCAAGCAGGTCTCTTTCCCTGCGGTTTGCAGGGGGGTCCGGGGAACGCGAGAGCAAACCGCGGCGAAGCTGGTCTCCTTCCCCGGTTTGCTCTCGCGTTCCCCGAACAAGCAGGTCTCCTTCCCTGTGGTTTGCTGGGTGGTTCGGGGAACGCGAGAGCAAACCGCGGCGAAGCTGGTCTCCTTCCCCGGTTTGCTCTGCGTTCCCCGAACAAGCAGGTCTCCTTCCCTGCGGTTTGCAGGGGGGTTCGGGGAACGCGAGAGCAAACCGCGGCGAAGCTGGTCTCCTTTCCCGGTTTGCTCTCGCGTTCCCCGAACAAGCAGGTCTCCTTCCCTGCGGTTTGCAGGGGGGTTCGGGGAACGCGAGAGCAAACCGCGCTGTGCAAGCAGGAAATGGAATTCCAAAGTTCCCGGGGCTTTTCCTGTTTACCTGGCCAGCAGAAGAGTACCTTTACCTGTGTAGAGCGGCCACTAGAGCACTGTGGGATATGTCCCGGAGGCCATTAACTTCGATGTCCGTCCACACTATCATAAAATCGATTTTAAGAAATCGATTTTGGGGTTACTCCTCTCATTTAGATGGAGTTCCAAAATCGATTTTAGGGACCCTTAAAATCGATTTTATGCACTCTGTAGTGTGGACGGTTACAGCTTTAAATCGATTTAGAGCTCTTAAAATCGATTTAAAGCTCTAGTCTGGACCTGCCCTAAGAATGGATGACTGCCCACTGAGATGTCAAAGGACATTGCTTTCACCTAACTAACCAGAGAACGGGAATCAAGACTTCTCAGACCTATTACATTATGCATATTTACAAGTATTTTTATAATACCCAGTGAATGTGTGTCTGACTATCAGCTCAGTCAAACTAAACAAATCCATGGTACGCACACATCTTGAATAATTCTGGTCACCTCATCTCAAAAAAAAAAAAAAAGATATCACAATTGGCAAAGAATGATTACAGATATGGAACAGCTTACATATGAGGAGAGATTAAAAAGACTGGGACTGTTTAGCTTAGAAATAGACAGCTATGGGCAGAGGATACAATAGTGGTCTAAATAATCATTAATGGCGTGGAGAAAGTGAATAGGGAAGTGTTGAATACCCCTACACAAGAAGTAGGGATCACCCAATGAAATTAACAGGCTGCAGGTTTAAAACAAGCATCAGACAGTACTACTTCACACAATGCACAGTCAACATGTGGAACTCATTGCCAGTGGATGTTGTGAAGGAATAACTGGGCTGAAAAAAGAATTAGATGAATGTGCTATTCTCCATGAATTTAAATCGCTATTAGCCAAGATAGTCAGGGATGCAATCCTATGCTCTGGGTGTCCCTAAACCTCCAAGTTCTAAACTTATGTTCTAAACTTTAATAGTTTTTCCAGGCATCTGTGGGAAGGTCAGGATTTATGACAGCCACAAAGAAACAAAGCACAGCTCCCCTGCACTGCTCACACAGAATGAGACAGGCGCAGCAAAGCAGGCATGTCTGACCTCAGGCAATGATAAAAAGCAGTTGTGCGTTTTCATGTAATTTATTTCTAATATGTCCTCATATGCATTTAGACAGCTTTAAAGCCAAGTAACTGCATTTGTCATTCTGCATTTTCTATATTGTGTGACTTATGCAACTTGCAGTGTTTCTTTTTCAAGTATCTGTAAATAAAAACATTGTTCTAAAGCGCTTCTCAATTTTGATCTGTCTAAATCAAGAGGAAGCCTGGCATCTATTCTGTTGGAGATATTGTATGTGTAAAATTACAATCTGTCAAGATTCAGCGTCTATGGTATTCCTGGTCTTCCTAGAATAGCAAAGGGGGAGCAAAGGTGAAAAATTCAAAAACATAGGAACTTAGCAAGTGGCTAGTTCTAGAGATGTTAGTTTAGGACAGGCTAAGGCTGGTGTGTTATAACCTTAGTCCCAGATTTGGACCTTAGCGTCCAAAATATGGGGGTTAACATGAAAACCTCCAAGCTTAGTTACCAGCTTGGACCTGGTACCTGCTGCCACCACCCAAAAATTAGAGTGTTTTGGGGCACTCTGGTCCCCCTGAAAAACCTTCCCTGGGGACCCCAAGACCCAAATCCCTTGAGTCTCACAACAAAGGGAAATAATCCTTTTTCCCTTCCCCCCTCTCTGTTTCCAGTCCTGGAAACAAAAGTACTTTCCTATTCCCCCAGAGGGAATGCAAAATCAGGCTAGCAATCCAACACACAGATCTCCCCTGATTTCTTCCTCCCACCAATTCCCTGGTGAGTACAGACTCAATTTTCCTGAAGTAAAGAAAAACTCCAACAGGTCTTAAAAGAAAGCTTTATATAAAAAGAAAGAAAAATAAGTACAAATGGTCTCTCTGTATTAAGATGATACAATACAGGGTTGATTGCTTAAAAGAATATTGAATAAACAGCCTTATTCAAAAAGAATACAAATCAAAGCACTCCAGCACTTATATTCATGCAAATACCAAAGAAAAGAAACCATAGAACTTACTATCTGATCTCTTTGTCCTTACACTTAGAAACAGAAGACTAGAAAGTAGAAACTACTTCTCCAAAGCTCAGAGAAAGCAGGAAGACTGACAAAAGACTCAGACACACACTTCCCTCCACCCAAAGTTGAAAAAATCCGGTTTCCTGATTGGTCCTCTGGTCAGGTGCTTCAGGTAAAAGAGACATTAACCCTTAGCTATCTGTTTATGACATGGTGACTGCATGATATTCTTATGACAGAGTTGAAATGCAGTAAACTAAAAAAATTCAGCTTAAAGAACAGTAATTAAGCTCACAATAAATATGATCTGACAGAGAAATATGTAATATTCTGAAGAACATTCAAAAATGAGCACACTGCACCTAAGATACTATTTGCATTAAAATCATTTAGTCACACTGGCAGGGCTGCCTCCAGGGTTTTTGCTGCCCCAAGCAGCAAAAAGAAAGAAGAAAAAAAAGCTGTGATCGTGATCTGCAGCTCTACCACCGCCGCTTCAGTCTTCGGCGGCAATTCGGCAGCTGGTCCTTCGCTCCGAGAGTGAGTGAGGGAGGGACCTGCCGCCGAAGACCCGGACATGCCGCCTCTCACTGTTGGCTGCCCCAAGCAGCTGCTTGCTGGGCTGGTGCCTGGAGCCGGCCCTGCACACTGGCATTATATACATGGCTTATGCTACCTTGCATGTTTTCTTCCAAACAGAAATTGGCAGGCATCTTCTGTTTGGCAGCGTGGTCCAGTGGAGAGGGCATTGGAATGGAGGTCAGGAGACCTAGGTTCTATTTCTTGTTCTGACACTGACTTACTCTTGGACCTCTCTGTGTCTCTTTCCCTTCCTGCCTATTTAGACTGTAAGCTCTTCAGAGCAGGGAATATCTCACTCCATTTTTGTACAGTGACTAGCACAATGAGGCCCTGATCTCAGTCGGAGCATCTAGTTGCTACTATAATACAAACAGACATCATCATATATTTGAAGATGTAAGAAAACCAGAAAAAGCTAATTTTATTGCAACACATTGAAAAATTGTTGGTATATAGTATTATACAACTTTTAAAGATCATCTGAGTATAATTAAAAAAGCTAATGAAATGCAGCTGTTTTCTGACGTTATTATAGCATAATTAAATATTATAGTAGTGTCGAAAGGCATCAGGTAGACTCAAGGCCCGGTGTTTCAGGAGCTGTACAAGGCAGTCCATGTTCAAACGGGCCTCCAATCTAACTTAAGACAAGATTCAAATTGGTGCAGCCAAGAGAGAAAGAAAAAAAAGGGAAAGTTGGAGAGAGGATGAAGAGGACAATGACAGGAACATGTGGTCAAATAGACCAGCTCTGTGCACAAACTGACTTCTAGTCTTACATGTATTTGTTTTAAATGATGAGATATAAATATATGAATAAATAAAATAGACATCCTCTAGCCCCACTGGTATATAAGTAGGCATTATCACTGGGAAATTTTCCAGTGGCATCACAGGAGAAGCATGCCATGGGATAGGGGTGGGGTGATTTCAGAGAAGACAGTATATTGGCCTTACAGACTAGTTTTTCCAGGAGAGCATTTTATGTAATGAGGAAGAAAACACGAAGATGCTTGGGGAATGAGTGGACAAGTGATCAATCAAGGCTGGCATCATTGGCAGAGCAGAAGAGTGACAAGAGAAATGAAAGCAGGGAGGGGCAGAGTTGTGAAGAACCTGGAAGGTAGGACAAGAAGCTTGGATTTTATGGAATGGAGAAGGGGGAGCCAGTGGAGTAACTCATACTAAGGGTGATATGATCATAATGTTGGACAAGGATTTATTAGTAGCTGCATTGTGAATGGACTTGACAAGATAATGTGCTTATCAGGGAGGCCCCAGAGTAGTCAGGACAGGTTATAATGGCAGCCTGGACAAGAGTTTTAGCTGTGTGGATGGAATGAAAACCTGATATTAGAAATGCTTTGGAGAAGTGAGTAGCAAAATTCAGATGCTGACTGGGTACGTGGCACAAGGGGGAAGGAGGAAGCCAGAATGATACAGTATCTAGGTTCAAGGCCTGAATGACTGGGATGACAGTGGTACTGTCAACACTCACAAAGAAAGAGGCAAGGGAGGAGGGGGAAAAGGAGTTTAGTCTAACCAGGTTAAGTTTAAGCCGATGGTGAGACGAATCTGAGGAGATGTCAAAGACAGACTAGGGTATGGAACTGGATGGAGGGAGGCAAGTCAGGAGAGAAGTAGATTTGTGAGTGTTGGCATAGAGATGGCAGCTGAAGCTTTGTGAAAGGATAAGAAGACACAATCAGAGAAGTAGGAGGAGACCCAGGAGAGGACAGAGTGGTGAAAGTCAAGATATCAAGGAGAATGTGCCATAAGCAATTGAGATCAAGAAAAAAGAAGCAGCAGTAGATGGTTGAGATCTGCCATAAAGATGTTCATTTGAGGCTTGGTAAGATCACTTGCAATGGAGACGAGTGGTCAGAAGCCAGACAGAGATGGAGGTGGCAATAGATGTAGAAGGTGCACTTGATGATCGTGGAGGCAGAGGCAAGAAATGAGCTGAGCATAGGCAAATGGGGTCATGGATCATTTACTTCTTGGGGGAGAGATTAGATGAGGGGACACCATAGCATGCTTCTATTGTAAGCACGAGTGAAAAGAGTGAGAAGCTAAGGAGAAAGGTGAATAAGGGAGTGGAAGGCAGGGGAAATCGTGAGGTGGGCAGGAATGGAGTCACTGCAAAAAGAGGATAGAAACTTCAATGTAGATGACATGGAGAAGGAGGGGAACATGATGAGGAAAGAGAAAAGGGGCAAGTCATGCTGGATTTTGTTGACCTTTTTGAAAAAGTCATCAAGATCCTGCGTGGAAATAGAGGAGGGCACAGGAGCTGGGAGGGAATCCAAGTTGTCACCTTAACAGCTGAGACTGTGGGCATGGAGTCAACATGACTGGAGAAGAAGAGCTGTTTGACTGGCAAGATGGCAGAACTGAAGGAAGAAAGAACAATTTTGTACTGGAGGAAGTTCATGTGTGCTGGGACTTTCTACTGAGGTGTTCAGAAATGCAGGAATATTGGATAAAGGGGGCGAACCTGAGATGTGTTTTGATGGGACAGACTTTGTTGTGGAAAAGGGGGTTTGAAGGAGTGGAGAGTAGTAGAGAATGTGGAGTAGGGGGAGTCAGTGATAGCATTGACAGAAGAGGAAGGAGGGGATTGAAAACAGAAGAGAAGCCATAGCCACTAATGGACGGGAGGTTACGGTAGGGCAGGGTGTCAAGGTGGTGGCCGGAGAGAGGGAACTCTGTGGTGGAAAGATGAGAGAGAAAATATTTAACGGTGACAACATCAAGGGGACATTGTGCTGGGTGGGAGAACTGATACACCACTACAGATCAAATGGGGAGTGAAAACAAGCTCACTAATTTCAAGCTCTACATCCTTAGCGCTTAATGCATTTGAATTGGCCTCTCTTACCTCTGTGAAATTACGTTGTAAAAGATGATCTACATTTTTAGGGAATGTCAGCCCACTGAACTATGATTAATATGCATAATCACACTTGACTGCAAGCTATGAAGGTACTGAATCAGAGTCACTTGCATTACATTGCACATTCAGCATTCTTTGCTGGTTATTTCCATTTTACACAATTCACCTTTATATTTTATTTATTTATTTATTTTTACTTAGGGTAAGGGTATTTATACTTTCTTCAATGGGGAAATGCTTTAATTCCCTAACAGGTCTTTAACCTTAAAGAATTCCCAATGAATAAACAGATGATGCAAGCAGGATCAACGAAAGCTTCCTAAAAGTGCGGAGGTGGGGGTGGAGGGGTGCACTGGTGTCCAAACCATGGCCCCGCTCCCCCGTGCCGCAGGGACCCGGCAGCTGCTTCCTCAGAGCCGTGGTAAGCACTGCCAGGACCCTGAATCCTCACCTCCTCCCCCAGCCAGCCTAGAGTCCCCTCCTGTGCCCCAAACCCCTCACCCCAGCCCCACCCCAGAGCCCAAAACCCCAGCCGGAGCCCTCATTCCCTCCTCCACCCTAACCCCCTCATGCGCCCCAAACCCTTCATCCCCAGCCAGAGCCCTCACTGCCCCACACCCTAACCCCCTAACCCAGTCTGGAGTCCCATCCTGCACCCCAAACCCCTCATCCCCGGCCCCACCCCAGAGCCCCCCCCAGCTGGAGCCCACTCCCCCTGTACCCCAACTCCCCTGTCCCAGCCCTGAGCCCACTCTTTCACCCCAAACCCCTCACCCTCGAGCCTGCACCCCCAGCCCAAAGTCTATGCCCCCTCCTACACCCCAAACCCCTGCTCCAGCCCGGTGAAAATGAGTGAGGGTAGAAGAGAGTGAGTGACACAGGGAGGGGATGGAGCAAGGAGGGTGAGGCCTCAGGGAAGGGGTAGGGCATGGGCGTTCGGTTTTGTGTGATTAGAAAGTTGGCAACCCTAGTGCTGCCCCTTCTCCCCGCCCTTGCACCATCCCTTCCCCCGCAGGAAGCCTCGCTCTTGCGTTACTTCTTCCTCCCAAGATCCCGCCCCCACTCGCTCCTCTCTGCCCCCTCCCCTCTTTCGCTCACTATTACGGTGGTAAAAAGTGAAAGGGCATAGCCATAGGCCCCCACCCTCCTGTTCCAGTGGACCTGGGTACAGAAAAACGTCACAAGAGATTATTTGGTGGATGGTGACCGTGCCTTAGAGAGAGACTGAAGGAGATCCATCTGTTTAGCTTATCAAAAAGAAGATTAAGGAGACTTGATCATGCGGAGAAAATACTGGCTTCTAAGAGAAAGGCATGACAAGAACCAATCGCTGGAAGTTGAAGCTAGACAAATTAATGTTAGAAATTAGGCATGAAGTTCCAACAGACAGGGTGATTAACCCCGGGAACAAACTACCAACGGCTGTGATGTGCCCTCCTGGAAGATATGCTTTAATCACACACAAATTATTGCGTTCCATAAAGGGGAAACTGGGTGCAACACAAGAGATCAAACCAGATGATCTAATGATAACTTCTGGGGTTAAACTCTACAAATCTATCATCTCTCCCTTTATCTGAGCAGTAATTCTCCAGAAAATTCCTGTGGCAGGATCTCTAATGGAAGTTGTGGAAAAAAGTGTTTAGTAATATTTACAAAACCAGTGTTTTCTGAGGCTTTGGGGTTTTTTTTTTGGAAGGGGGATTGGTTAAAGTGATTTTAATTATTTATTTCCATGGCACATAGCCACTTCACTACCCCAGCTACCAGTAACTATCTCCATACAGTCAACCATTTGCTACTTAAGGAATTTTTATCCACCAAACTAATCTCAGATCAAACAGATTTTTGCACTGCAAATTCTTCTAAGGTTACTGAATTTCTTGATCTTCAGTTAAACATTCCTAAGAAATGTTTGGAAGACTGAAATTCAGTCACTCTCTTGAGCACAAGTAAGGAGCTACTTTTTAACTGAACTGAAAGCATAGGGGGTGTTAACTTTCCCCTTAAGTTGCACCCACATGATGTGCGCTCATGCAGCCTGCAGAGCATTTTTGAGTGCAATAGCAAGATTGGTAAACAGACAGCAATCTAATAATCTTGCAGTTTTCCAAGTGAAACCCATCACACACCCACCGTAACAGAGAGAGAGAGGCAGACATAATAATACTTAGTCCTGCTATTAGTGAACGGGACTGGACTAGAGGACCTTTTGAGGTCCCTTACAGCAGACATGACAAACCCATGGAAAAAAAAAACAGAAACTGGGCTTGTTTTTGGCTTAAGTGGCTCGTGAGCTGCTTGTTGGATAGTTTTTGGCTTGGAGCTTGTTGCTTTTTATTTTTTAAATCAGCTCCCGGCAAGCAGGGGTAATGGGGGGGGGGTATTAAGCAGGGGGAAAGAGTCAGGGGTGCACAGCGGGCCCATCACAGTCCCAGACTGCATGCTGTGGGATGCTAGTCACATAGAGTGTTGGGGTTCTTAGGGATTGGCTTGTTTTGGCCTTGTTTTGAAATGGGATTAGCTTGATTTTTGGCTTATGGTGAAAGTTGGGGTGCTTATTTACCATGTGAAAGATGGCAACTGTGCCCTTCCAGTACTACGATTCTATGACTTTGCATGATTTGCCCACAGGGAATGGGCTTGATTTAATCTCTCGATAACACATGGTACCAAGCTGTGGTGGATACTTTGAAGTCAAGTGTAAAGAAAAAAAAAAAAAGTCCCAGCTCTGAAGATTATCGAAATAGACAATTTATAAACAAAGGAAATAAGACTGGATGCAGCAACAAACAAGTAATTAATGGAGAGCACCCATTCTGTTAACTCCATGTTTTGTATTTAAAACTGTTAATGCTCAGAGAAGATAGATGATCAGAAGGTCTCATAAAAGAACTCAGGTTTCAGGAGGAGCTTGAGGGAGAAAAGGGTTGGGAGACATGGCAACAGTGTCAGGAAATCGAGGGTGTTCCATGCCAGAAAGCCACTGGGAGACAGACAGTAGGAGAACAGATGGTTTCATTGATTTGACTGAAACTATTGTCTTTCCCTTGCATACATTTTATGGAGGTTTGGTATATGCTACTAGCACTACAGGTAAACTTCACTTCTCTGGAGAGGGTCAGCACAAGGCCTGTGCATCACTTATGTCCCATTTAAGTTCTCAGGATGAAATCCTGGACTCCTCACTCGGTGAGCTTAAGTGGTACGTAGGCTTTGGGCTGATCCTCTGCACAGGGACAAGCTTCACCACAGTGAGCAATATCATTTCAAAAATGTTTTTCTCCATGGTCTGGCACTAAAAATTATGGTAATAATAATACAGCACCCTTTGAAGCATGAACTCTCCCCCAGTTATCAAGGTGGTAAAATATCTACATATTTATTGCACTGGAAAAGAAACAAGTATTTGTGATAAGCAAACAGTGCAACAAATAACCTCAAGAATGAGATTAAACAATAGGGATTTTATGTAAATACTTAAGCATAACTCTACACTTCAAATGAAAGCTTAAACTACGTTTAGAAGAGAAAAATGCTAGCAACCTATGAAGACAAATGTCATATGCCTATCTGTTCTCTTTCCTAGAATTAAATTAAATAGCTATTTCGTATTTTCCAATTGATTGCTTGAAGAGTAGAATTTTCAAGAGCACTCAGTGTTAGCATAACTCTGCTCCACTGAAGTCAAGGGGAATTTTCACATTTACTTCAACAGGGGCTGACCTGCACTGAAGCTAAGGGTATGTCCAGACTGCAATTAAAAACTTGCAGTTGACACAGGCCAGCTGACTTGGGTTTGTGGGGCTCAGGCTAGGGGCTGCTTAATTGTGGTGTAGACATTTGAGCTCAGGCTGCAGCCCAAGGTCTGGGACCCTCTCACCTTGACTCCAGCCCAAGCCCAAACACCTACCCCACAATTAAACAGCCCCTTAGCCCAAGCCCATGTCAGCTGGCACAGGCCAGCGGCAGGATTTTTAACTGCAGTATAGACATACCCTGAGTGCTTTTTGAAAACCCCACCCTTAATGTACAGGTCTTGATAGTTCTGTAGAGAAGAAACTGTGTAAAAAATAGCTTTTTTTTTTTCATCTGGATCTGTTACTTTTTTATTTTTTAGTTAAGACTGGAAAATGGGAGAGCATATTTTTTCAGCAGAAGAGGAAGGGCAGCCACAATACATCAAGTCACAGTGATGGTCACCTGAATGTGTTATAGCCCAACTGAGAGATGGAGGATTGGGATGGTTTGAATGGTAGGAATGAATTATATTTTGCACCTATGAAGTGCAGTCCCTGCCCTCTGAGGCTCCTAAGTCATATCCGTCAATGGAACAGAAACATATTCAGGCGACCATGCCCACATATGCAGATACTCGTGTGTCTATATCCTACTCATACCATGTGGGTGGATCCCAGTGCTCTCATGGACTCCCAGAGACTTCAGTGAAGCTCTGTACAGTTGCAGTACTCCACCTGCATGGTATTAAAAGCTGGACTGATGCCTACTGGAATAATAAACATTTTAAGAAGCTTTATACATATATATCTGTATCTCCACACTCCTCTCACTATGGGTGCCCACTGTGACTATTCAGTAGATTTTAGCAGACAGATTTCCCACCTCACCACGTATACACATGAGCACAGTATTTTAAACAGTGCCACTGATGTTTCTAATGCATTTGTATTTTTATCTACTCCTCAAAGTGGGTGGTGTTCATACTCTCTAAAGCAGTTATTCCATTTTAGAATCTCTTTGCACACCTTTCTGATCTTTTAGCCATATATATTTTACCATCATATTGTGTGAAAAAAAATGTGCTTTAGGCTTTGAGGTGTACTTTATATCCTTCTCCTCAAATATTCAGCAGCAAGAAGGTCAAACTTTTAATCATCAGTCATAAGAACAGAAAAACAGCCACACTGGGTCAGACCAAAGTCCATCTAGCCCTGTATTCTGTCTTGTGACAGTGGCCAATGCCATACATGATTTAGACAACAAAAAGTCTTAAAGGAAGACTTATCTCAGCTACCACGATTTTTAACTAAACAAGAGATTACAATTATATGTGCAAAACAAATTAGAGGGGCATCAATAACCATCCTCTTCACTTTATTTTTGGTGTCTGCTTCCATGGAAACCTATAGTTTTCCTTTTTTTGAATCTAAAAACTTCATTCCTGTAGCCATGTCCACTATTCATGGATTTCTGCTTAGAACAAACCAGCTTGTTTCAAAATGAATATTTTCCTAAAAAGGAAGAGCAAAAGCAGGATTGATTCCACCCAGATTTCAATCTCTCGTACTACCCTCATCTCCAACTTTACCAGAAAGAGTCAATCGTAATATTCAGGTTAAAAACCTTAATGAGAGAAGATCATTTGCTGCTAAATAATCCCCCTGAATAGTTTGATTGTGTGTGGGGAAGCTGGGCAGAGCGAGGGAAGAGATGATATAATGAAGCTAATGTAAAGTTACTTGTTTAGGATATGTTTGATTAAACATGATTTTTTCCTTAAAGCAGAGACAGACATAATAAAAATTATCTATATTAAATCCTCAAATATCTCTAGATCTATAGAGATAAGTAAAATAAAGCTACTGGAATTCTGGGTTCTGCTTAAAATCTCTTTACTGCAGGTCATCAAATAACAGTTCTTTTATTTGAATAAGCAAATACAACTCACATAGTCTTACATGTTACACTGCCTGGGAGGAAGAGGAATAGATAATAAGAGAGATTGAACACCTTCAGGTCTGTAAAAAGCAACAAAGAATCCTGTAGCACCTTATAGACCAACAGATGTATTGGAGCATAAGCTTTCGTGGGTGGATACCCACTTCGTCAGACGCACATGAAAGGGGGAAATAAAGGCCATACATGCTTCTGACGAAGTGGGTATTCACCCACGAAAGCTTATTCTCCAATACATCTGTTAGTCTATAAGATGCCACAGGACTCTTTGTTGCTTTTTACAGATCCAGACTAACACAGTTATCCCTCTGATACCTTCAGGTCTGAATCCTTCAAATCAGACAGCCTCAAATGGGCATAACGAATAATTTGCAGATACAATGATCTGACACTAAGATTTCTTTATAATGCTTACATGTCTGAAGAGAGGATTAGTATGGCCTTTCATTTACTGCAACTTCTATTTATATAGCACGACTTCAGTAAATTATTACTGCAGAGCCAGGAAGGGCACCCAAAGCATTGTGGGTTTTAGTCTACAAAACTAGTGGACTGAAAACTTATTCAAAATGGTAGAGCCAACAGAAAAGGAAGATATTTAGAACCTGCCAATTTCCTAAGCAAGTAGCTTGAAGAATAATGTCCTTTAAAAAAAAAAAGTTTGCTTTCTGGGATCAGTTCAATTCCCATTGATGCCAAAGGAAAGCCCATCACTGGCTTCAATAAGAGATGGATTGGGACCTCTCTTCAGAATATTAAAAATAGAATCATTTTCATGTAAACTTTATTCAAAATATTGGTTTCAATTAATAAAGATGTATGCATCCAATGCTTTGGGACGATGCATGCTCATAAAAAATACTTCCAATAAAAATTAGTCAAATATTCATCTAAATATTGCTACTATCATAAAAAGTAACATTACATTTTTCAAAGCCTCCACAATTCTACTCCTGCACCCACTGCACAAAATACTAATAATTAGAAAATATTTTTACTTGGGGCCTACAGGTTCCAAGATCAGAGTACCTTTGTTTCAGGAGTTGAGCTTATAATATAGTAAAAAGCAGTTCCTGCTCATTTCATTTTATAATCTAACTAGACAAAACAGACAAAGGATGGCAGAAAGGCTGCATTACCTTCATTTTACAGATGGGGAGGTCAAATATATCAAGATTAAGGTAGACAATTAGATTGCAGAACTCATTGCCAAAAGATATAATTGAGTCAAAGAACGTAAATGAATTTTTTAAAAAGATTATGCATATACATAGATAATATTTAGAGTTCTAAGAGCAGAAATTTAAAACTACACAACAAATTTGGTAAGAATGTAAAGAAAACGTTACTCACTCTATGCAGTAAGAATAGTTCTTCAAGTTGTGTCCCTATATGGGCACTCCACTTCAGGTGCACATGTGCCTCTCAAACCCTTGATTGCTGATTTCTAGCTTGCACTGCTCATTAAACCTAAACATGCACCCTATGCCTCCTTGTGGCAGACACCGAGGCTATATATGAGTACGCAGGCAAAGTACCCTCTGTTCCTTCTCTACTCAATCATCCCATAGGGAACAACCAAAGCAGAGGGGAAGGAGGGCAGATAGTAGCCAGCAGCCATAGTAACACATCTTGAAGAACTACAGTTACTGCACAGGGTGAGTAACATTTCCTTCTTCTTTGAGTAGCATCCTTGTGGGTGCTCCACTTCCAGTGGTTTCTGAGCTAGAAAAAGGGTGGAGCTACGGAACAGGATCCAGAAATGAAGATAGTACTACAGAGCCAAGTGCTGCACTGGATCTGATAGCACTGAGCAGGACATAATGTTTTGAAAACGTATGGACTGAAGTCCAAGAAGCAGCTCTGCATATCTCAGTAGCTGTCACCTGTTATGGTGGCCAGGTGTACCTTGACTGAACTGATGTATAACCCGGATGTCTTCAGATCCAGCAAGTAATCTAGGATAAGGGACAGGGGAACCAAGTTAGGCCGGAGGTAGTGATGACCACACCAGGGGGCAAATTCCTTCCATTTCTGCAGGTAAGTAATGCATGACGATGTTTTTCTACTGTTCAGTAACACCTGCTGCACCTCCGCAGAACAGGAAACTCTAAT
The DNA here is from genome assembly GCF_025201925.1 of Gopherus flavomarginatus. Taxonomy (NCBI): domain Eukaryota; kingdom Metazoa; phylum Chordata; order Testudines; family Testudinidae; genus Gopherus; species Gopherus flavomarginatus. Next base: position 271,902,193 of record NC_066617.1, read on the forward strand.
CCTGAGAACCATACAGGAACCAAGCTTTGAGGAGTAGCACTGCCAGGTTGGGGTGAAGTGCACAACCCACATCCTGAGACAGGAGATGGGGAACGGTCAGGAGCTTGATCGGCAGCTAGACACTGAGTTGAAGCAAGTAAGGGTACCAAGCTTGTCTTGGCCAGGTAGGTACTCTAAGGATAACTCTGCCCTTGTCCTACCTGATCTTGTTCATCAGCCTTAGAATAAGGAGTGTCAGGGGAAAGGCATAGAACAGACTCCTCTTCCATGGTAGAAGACAAGCGTCCCCCAGGGAGTGATGACCAAGAATCCTCCTTGAACAGAAGAAAGGACGCTTTCTGTTCTTGGAGATGGCAAAAAGATTGATCTTTGGCTATCCTCATCTCTGGAATAAGTCTTGGAGGACCTGAGTGTAAAGCTCCCATTCACAGTTGTCGGAGAAGCATCTGATGGGAGTATTGGCAGTGGTGTTCCGGATGTCTCAAAGGTAGGCTGCTGAAACTGGAGGTGGATGGTTATGCACCAGTTACAGAGCTTTATGGCTTTGGTAAACAAGGAAGGGGAACTTGCTTTTCTCTGCTTGTTGATGTAAAACATGAAGGACATATTGTCTGTCAGTGATGGGGTTGGGTGGTAGAACGGGACATCCACACAAATGTGGAGTTGCTACTTCCAACAGTTTAGGGAGTTTTTTTATATGCAAAGGGACCGCCATCTGGCTGTCCAAGGCATCCCATGTCAGAGAATAGGTAGCCCTGGAGTCCTTGAGCATGTGCAGGGAGTCATTCACGGTTTCAGAGAACGGATTATGACCAAAGGAGAGGATGTCTACGGTATTTGGGATCTCTCTCAGAAACCCCAAAAGCTGGAGCCAGGAGACACGGCACAGAAAAGACGGTTACTCACCTTTGTAACTGTTGTTCTTCGAGATGTGTTGCTCATATCCATTCCAATTAGGTGTATGCGCGCTGCGTGCACGTCCGTCGGAAGATTTTTACCCTAGCAACACTCGGTGGGTGGGCTGGGAGCCCCCTGGAGTGGCGCTGCTATGGCACCGAATATATACCCCTGCCGACCCATCCACTCCTCAGTTTCTTCTTGCCGGCTACTCCGACAGTGGGGAAAGAGGGCGGGTTTTGGATGGATACGAGCAACACATCTCGAAGAACAACAGTTACAAAGGTGAGTAACCGTCTTTTCTTCTTCGAGTGCTTGCTCATATCCATTCCAATTAGGTGAATCCCAAGCCTTACCTAGGCGGTGGGGTCGGAGTGAGATACTGCAACGTGTAGAGCCGCAGAGCCGAAGGCTGCGTCCTCTCTGGATTGTTGCACCAGGGCATAATTGGAAGTGAAGGTATGAACTGAAGCCCACATAGCTGCTCGACATATCTCCTGGATGGGTACTCGAGCTAGGAAGGCGGCCGATGAGGCCTGAGCCCTGGTAGAATGAGCGGTAATATGTCCCGGAGAGACATGAGCTAGATCATAGCAAGTACGGATGCACGCCATTACCCATGATGAAATTCTCTGAGAAGAGACGGGTAAGCCTTTCATCCGATCTGCCACTGCCATAAAAAGTTGGGACGTTTTGCGGAAGGGCCTCATTCGGTCAATGTAGAAGGCGAGTGCCCTACGGACGTTGAGGGAATGCAACTGTTCTCTACGAGATGTATGCGGTTTGAGAAAGAAGACCGGGAGGAATATGTCCTGTTTGAGATGGAAGGCCGAGACTACTTTAGGGAGGAACGCCGGATGTGGACGTAACTGCACCTCGTCTTTGTGGAACACTGTGTATGGTGGGTCCACCATCAGAGCCTGAAGCTCAGAGACTCTCCTAGCTGATGCGATGGCCGCAAGGAAGGCTGTTTTCCAAGACAAATACAGGAGCGAGCAGGTCGCCAATGGCTCGAATGGAGGAGTCGTAAGTCTCGTCAGGACCAAGTTGAGGTCCCAGGGAGGGGCGGGGCGTTGTACTAAGGGGTATAGACGCTCCAAACCTTTGAGGAACCTCGAGATCATACGGTGGGAGAAGACGGAGTAAGTACCTTCTTCAGGGTGGAAAGTAGAAATAGCCGCCAAGTGCACTCGCAATGATGAGATAGCGAGGCCTTGCTGTTTAAGATACCAGAGATAGTCCAATATAGGGGGAATGGGAACCTCCGTGGGTGTTACATTTAGTGTTTGACACCAGCAAGAAAATCGCTTCCACTTGGCCAAGTACGCAGACTGGGTGGAAGGTTTTCTGCTATCCAGGAGTACTTCTTGCACTGGGGCAAAGCAACGTAACTCCGACTGGGTTAACCATGCAGAAGCCATGCTGTGAGATGGAGGGATTGCAGGTCCGGGTGGTGAAGCCTGCCGTGGTCCTGCATTATAAGATCCTGATGCGGGGGCAGAGGGATCGGGTTGACTATCAAGTGGTCCAGCAATGTGGTGTACCAGTGCTGTCGGGGCCACGCAGGGGCGATCAGGATCAGGCGAGCCCTGTCCCTGTGGAGCTTTAAGAGAACCCTGTGCACCAGTGGGAAGGGTGGAAAGGCGTACAGCAGCTGGTTCTTCCATGAGATTAGGAAGGCGTCTGATATCGAGCTTGGGGCGAGACCTTGGAAGGAGCAGAACTTCTGGCACTTCCTGTTGTCACGGGAAGCGAAGAGGTCTATGTGGGGAAAGCCCCACTTCTGGAAGATGGAATGTAGAACGTCCGGGCGAAGCAACCACTTGTGAGACCGAAAAGATCTGCTGAGATGGTCTGCCAGGGTGTTCCGGACTCCCAGGAGGAACGATGCTACAAGGTCTATCGAGTGGGCTATGCAAAATTCCCACAAATGGATCGCCTCCTGACAAAGCGTGGAGTCCCTCCCTGCTTGTTTATGTAGTGCATGGCCGTTGTGTTGTTGGTAAGCACTGAAACACAACAACCTTGCAGATGTTGCAGGAACGTCTGGCACGCCAGGCGGACTGCTCTCAGCTCACGGACGTTTATGTGCAACGCCAGCTCTTGAGATGACCAGAGGTCTTGCGTGCAACGATGGCCTAGATGAGCCACCCGGCCGAGAGACGACGCGTCCGTCGTTAGGGACACCAAGGGCTGCCTCGGATGGAACGGCAGTCCTGCACAAACCAGGGAGGGTGTTAGCCACCAGTTGAGGGAGTCTAAGATGCTCTGAGGAATGGTGACCACCATGTCTATGGTATCTCTGGCTGGACGGTACACTGAGGCGAGTCAGGTTTGAAGGGGACGTATGCGTAGTTTTGCATGCTTGGTTACAAAGGTACATGCAGCCATGTGACCGAGGAGGCTCAGACAGGTGCAAGCCGAGGTCATTGGAAAGGTTTGGAGGCTTTTTATAACAGAGACTAATGCCTGAAACTGGGGCAATGGCAGGCAGGCTTTTGCGAGTTTGGAGTCCAGAATGGCCCCAGTGAATTCTATTCTTTGAGTGGGCACGAGAGTAGACTTCTCTAGATTGATCATCAGGCCCAGTCTCTCGAATAGGTCCGTGATGATGGCTACTTGCCGAGTGACCTGGGCCTCAGAGGTCCCTCGAATAAGCCAGTCGTCTAGGTAAGGAAACACATGTATTCGCCAGCGACGGAGGAAAGCGGCCACTACCGCCATGCACTTTGTAAAGACGTGAGGGGCCGTAGAGAGGCCAAATGGAAGGACCGCAAATTAGAAATGTTGGTGGTGCACTGTAAACTGTTGGTACCATCTGTGCGGGGGATAAATAGTGATATGGAAATATGCGTCCTTCATGTCGAGAGCAGCGTACCAGTCTCCGGGATCCAAGGAAGGGATAATGGTCCCCAGGGATACCATGCGGAACTTCAACTTCTTTAAAAACATGTTGAGTCCTCGCAGGTCCAGGTTGGGTCGAAGACCTCCTTTTGCTTTGGGGATTAGGAAACATCGGGAGTAAAATCACTTGCCCCTTAATTCCTCCAGTATCTCCGCTATAGCTCTGATCGAGAGGAGCGTGCGAACCTCTTGCCAGAGGAATTGCTCGTGAGAGGGGTCCCTGAAGAGGAATGGGAAGGGGGGGTGAGAGGGACGGGGCGAAATAAATTGGAGGTGGTATCCAAATTCCACCCAACGATCCGAGGTTAATTGGTACCACGCAGGGAGGAAGGAGGAAAGGCGGTTGGAAAACTGAAGGGGATCCTGGGGAAGGACTGGTGCTCTGCTCTTGGGTGCACCTTCAAAAGTTCGCTTTCAGGCCCGTTGCTGGTTTGGCGGGACCGGTATTGTGTCCGCCTTGGGACCCAGATCGTCGTCTGCAGTTCCCGTGACCGCGCCTTCTGTCAAAGTCTTGTCGCGGTCTGGGCGGGGGGTAAGGGCGCTGAGGTTGGCTACGGAAGGACCTCCGTTGGGTTTGTGGGGTGTGCATCCCAAGGGAACGCATGATCACCCAATTGTCCTTTAGACTCTGTAGCCTAGGGTCCGTTTTCTGGGAGAAAAGGCCCTAGCCTTCAAACGGCAGGTCCTGGATGGTTGTTGCAGTTCAGGAGGTAGACCTGACACTTGCAGCCACGAGATCCTCCTCATCGTAATTCCCGAGGCCACGGTTCTGGCAGCCAAATCCACAGCATCGAGGGAGGCCTGCAGGGACGTCCACGCCACTTTCTTTCCTTCCTCGAGAATGGCTTGGAATTCCTGGCGGGAGTCTGGTGGGACCAGCTCAGTGAACTTACCCACCGACTGCCAGGTGTTATAATTATATCTACTGAGCAGGGCCTGTTGGTTCGCCACCCTGAGTTGGAGGCCCCCTGCAGAGTAGACTTTACGTCCCAACAGGTCCATCTGTCTAGCCTCCTGTGATTTTGGTGCGGGGGCTTGCTGGCCATGGTGCTCTCGCTCATTGAAGGATTGAACCACCACGGGGCATGGAGGAGGATGGGTATATAGGTATTCATACCCTTTGGAGGGTACCATATACTTTCTTTCCACCCCTCTGGCCGTAGGAGGGATAGACACCAGGGATTGCCAGATTGTGTTCGCTTTGGCTTGGATGGAGCGTATAAATGGCAAAGCTACGCGGGTTGGGGCATCCGCCAACAGTATGTCTATCACCGGGTCTTCAACCTCCGGGACCTCCTCCACCTGGAGATTGATATTTAAGGCGACTCGCCTCAAAAGGTCCTGGTGAGCTCGGAGATCGATAGGGGGCGGGCCCGAGGAGGATGTACCGGCCACTGCCTCGTCGGGTGAAGAGGACGACGACAGACCCAGTACCAGTAGTTCCTGTAGGGACTCTTGGTCCAGAGGTACCACTCAGCCGACCCACCGAGTGTTGCTAGGGTAAAAATCTTCCGACGGACGTGCACGCGGCGCGCACACACCTAATTGGAATTGATATGAGCAAGCACTCGAAGAACAACTACGGCTGCGGAGATGGGATCTGGCAGCAGTGTCCACAGCATCTAGAGATGCTTGGAGAGCCATTTTCGCCATTTTTGCAGCTGACTCTCTGCAACAATAGACTGGAATTATTCCCTGCAATGTGGCAGTTGTTCAATAAAAGGCCATGAGCTTGTTGTAATAAGTAAGGTTTATATTTGGTCATGACCGCCTGATACTTTGTGATCTGAAACTGCAGGATTGCGCCTGAGTAAGACATTTTGTCCAAAGAGATCCAATCACTTTTGGTCCTTGTCAAAGGGAGTAGTTCTCAAAGTGCTGCCTATCCTGTTCATGCACAGCATCCACCAGGAGGGATTTAGGAGAGGAATAGGAAAATAAAGAGTCAGAGTCCTTAGGGGGGCATGCAGTATGTCTTGTCTGCCCTTCTGAATGTTGGAAGAATAGTGTCCGGTGTCTGCCATGCCCTCTTAGCCTGATCCAGATGACCATCATTAATAAGTAGTGCCACTCTGGAGGGTGTTGCTGACTGCAAAATATAAAGCAGCCTACGCTGCTGCTACTTGATCTCCTCCAGAGGGATTTGCAGAGTGTCAGCTACTCTGAGATCCTGGAACTGCCTGAAGTCATCAATGATGGAAAGAGGGGGAGGCATAACCAGCGACAATAAAATGGGAGTTGAGTGTGACTTCCTCATCTGTTCTAGCCTTCAGCTCCTCAAACATCTCCTCCTGCCATCAAAGGGTAGAGGGAGGATGAGGCACATCCCCATCACCTTAAGGGATAGTACCAGAAGTCTATTGAAATTGTTGCCAATAGGCAGCCCATGTGTCCCAATATGGGCATTGTGGGGGCCCATAAGGGAGCAGGGTTGGCACACAGCGTTGGTTCCACCATCCTTGGTGAGCTGCAAGGTCCTCTCTGTGCGAGGGCAGATTCCCAAAGGGGTATGTAGAAGAACCCCTAACAGAAGTCGAGGAGACCAACTAGGAGTTGTCCTCTTCTTCTTCCATGTCCTCCCAAGATGGGGCAGCCAATGAGCATGGAGGAGAGTCCTGAACCATAGGGACATGACTCGAAGAAGAACTTTTAAGATTCGGGGCATATGCCAACTTCTAACTATTGAGGGTGAGGAGGAAATTTTACTTGGGGGCAGGAAATCCTGTAACTGTCTACCGACAGGATTTCTTTCTCTGAAGCAGCTGGTTCTGGCTACCACAGAGACAGGCTACTGACTTGATAAACCACTGATCTGATTCAATATGGAAATTCCTACATTTCCTAAACACCTTGCTCGAGATCAGGAAGGAGGTCTGTGGCAGAGTTAAGAAATGAATACAGATTTCCTAAGTCTCAGTCTAGTATTTTAACAACAAAATCATCTTTTCTATCTGTGGTGCTGCAACTGCTTAGGCCATAATAAATGAATTGGTGGTTTTAATGCCTAAAAACCCCAAAGTAATGTATAGATGTGCAGTGAAATTTTAAAAAGGTCTTGAACTAACAAGAAACTTTGACTGTTAGATAAATATTGAAAATCCTAATCCCAATGCCCAAAATCTATGGTTTATTGTGTGGTCTTTTTTTAAAAATGGGACTGCTACAATCAAAGTTTAAAAAATATCTAAAGAGGGATTATTTTTAACAAGCTCAAGTGGTATGTTGAAGCAAACATTGGCATTATGCACTAAAAACATTTCCTCTTTGGTCATGATGGTAAAAGTATACCAGCAATTTTGTATAAAACACACTGTTAATGGTGAAAAAAAATGGTTGGTTTATTGCATGATGCACTGCTCAAACTAATTTATGATTAGTGTCATGGATTGCATATTCCCAGATTGATAGCTTTTTGTACATCTAGATCCCAATTATAACTTGACTTTAAAAAACAAAACAAAACAAAAACTTTTTTTCCCTGTTGCAAATGAATAGTACACACATCTAATAAATTCACTCTTAAAACGGTCTTCTCAGTTCAAAGTGGCCACTATAACCCAGTTTATGCTAGGGCTTGTATATGTGGCTAAAAGAGTTCATGACCTGCTGGAGACAATGTTTACATTGTCACAAGTCCTTCTACACCAGTGACAAAAAAGACAGTTGATTGGATCAATACATGTTTTCAGCAAGCTATGGAAAGCATGACTGAGGCCTGGTCTACACTACGGGGCTAGGTCAAATTTAGCCGCGTTAGGTTGATTTAAAAATGACTACATCCACACAACCAACCCCATTCTGTCGACCTAAAGGGCTCTTAAAATCGACTTCTGTACTCATCCCTGGTGAGGGGAGAAGCACTAAAATTGACTTTGTTGGGTTAAATCTGGAGTAGTGTAGACACAAGATCGACAGTATTGGCCTCCGGGAGCTATCCCAGAGTATTCCATTGTGACTGCTCTGAACTCCGATGCACTAGCCAGGTACACAGTAAAAGCCCTTGAAACTTTTGAATTTCATTTCCTGTTTGGTCAGCGTGGCGAACTCAGCAGCACAAATGACCATGCAGTCCCTCCCAGAATCGTAGAGCATAGAATGTTTCTACGATCCCCCTATCATCTCCATCCCTGAGGTTATCGCAGATTAGAAGGTGAAAAAAATGCATTCGCGATGACATATTTTCCGAGCTCATATAGTCTTCCCGCACTGATAGGGAACAGCTTAATGCATGGAGGCATTCAGTGGCAGAGGCCAGGAAAGAATTAAGTGAGTGCAAAGAGAGGAGGCAGGACACGATGCTGAGGTTAATGGGGGAACAAACGGACATGATGAAGCAACTGTTGGGGAAGTAAAGGGACATGATGAGTAGTCTATTGGAGCTGCAGGAAAGTCAACAAGAGCACAGACCCCTGTTGCATCCACTGTATAACCGCCTATCCTCCTCCCCATGTTCCACAGACTTCTCACCCAGACACCCAAGAACGTGCCGGAGGGGGTGGAGTGGGGAAGAGGGCGGCTCCAGGCACCCAGCCACTTCACTCCAGATGATGGCCCAAGCAACAGAAGGTTGTCATTCAAACAGTTTGAATTTTAGTGTGGCTACAATAAGCAATGTGGCCTTCTCCTTCCCTCCTCCCTCACCCCACCAGGGCTACCTTGTCTGTTATCTCTTTTTTTTTTAAATTAATAAAGAAAGAATGCATGGTTTCAAATAAAATAGTTACTGTATTTCAAAGGGGAGAGGGTAGCTGGCTTACAGGGAATTAAAATCAACAAAGGGGGCAGGTTTGCATCAAGGAGAAACACGCACAACTGTCGCATCCAAGCTAGGCCAGCCATGAAACTGGTTTTCAGAGCCTCTCCAATTGCCCTGGTGTCTGGCTGCTCAAAATCCAACACCAAGGGAATTTGCCTCAACCTCTCACCCCGCCATAAATGTCTCCCCCTTACTCTCACAGATATTATGGAGCACACAGCAAGCAGCAATAACAATGGGAATGCTGGTTATGCTGATGTCTGATCAACAGTGCCAGCGAGCTTTTAAACGTCCAAAGGCACATTCTACCACCAGTTGTTCAGCCTATAGTTGAACTGCTCCTTACCACTGTCCAGGCTTCATGAATGAATCCCCTGAGCTCATCGCTGGGGAGCAAGAGAGCAAAGTTGCAGGGGAAGTGATAGAGCCGTACATCATTCCCTGGAGGTCGCTAGGAGCCGGGCAGGGAAGACTTTCCCAGAACCCCTGGCCAAATTACATGTCCGACGAGAACGGTTACCAGTCCTACTGCACCGTCTGCTGCCAGCAGCACCGAGGAGGGCCAGTATGGATCCCCTGAGCTTGTCGCTGGGGAGCAAGAGAGCAGGGTTGCAGCGGAAGCAGTGGATGACAATGGTTAGCAGTCCTACTGCATCGTCTGCTGCGAAGGCAAGGAGCTGCTGCTGTGTAGCAATACCAGCTGCTGCAGGTGCTTCTGTGTCGAATGCTTGGAGGTCTGGGTAGGGCAAGGTACCTCAGCCAAGGCAAAAGAGCAAGAGCCCTGGAGCTGTTCCATGTGTCAACCACAGAAGCGCTATAGGGTGTTACGGCGCCGACCGGACTGGAATGTACAGATGCAAGACTTCTTCACCAGCAACAAAGGACAGGAATCTGATTCACTCAAAATCTAAAAAGGCCCGCACATTTCCCAGAGTCACTACCCTTGATAATGATTGTCTGCCGTTGCTTTCATGGAGGAGGGATGACTGGAAACATGTACCCCAAAACACCCGCGACAATGTTTTTGCCCCATCAGGCATTGGGAGCTCAACCCAGAATTCCAGTGGGTGGCACAGACACTACAGGAACTGTGGGATAGCTACCCACAATGCACTGCTCCGTAAGTCGATGCTAGCCATGGCAGTGAGGACGCACTCCACCAACTTAATGCGCTTAATGTGGACATACAAAATTGACTATAAAATCGATTTCTAAAAATCAACTTCTATAAAATCAACCTAATTTCGTAGTGTAGACTTCTGTGTTTCCCCCCATCCACACTACCAGGTAAACCATTTTCTTCATCTTTTTGAGGGACCTCAATTGCTCATTGGTTTCCTAGTGTAAACAAGGCTTTGCAATCTAACCTAGGTTGTAAATCCACATCTGATTTTGTTACAAGCTGCATTACTACAACATGAAGAAGTCATTCTATCTACTACTCTTTTGAAAATGGTGTCTTCAATACAGTTTCAGTTGCATAGCGACATTCAAATTAAACAGCTTTATCAACCACACTAGAACACACTATTCCTTTTGGAACTAGTTCACATGTACTTTTCAATGGATAAATAAAGAGCTCTCCCATGATTTATTAATATATCAGCACCCCCATTCAACCTACATGAGCAGCCAACAATTTTAGTCCAATTATTAAACATTTTAGGACTGGTTTATTCTCCACATGTACTGAAATCTTTACTACTAGTAGGATGTAACTCAACACAGCTACAAAACACTTGTAAGAACTGTGCAACACATGATTACAAGGTTTGCATGCAACTATTAAAGCTGCAAAGTTTAGATACCAAGTATTCCAAAGTCTAGAATGGTGGGGGAATCTGGATTTGGGGTTCCAGTCCAAGCCTCTCAATAGTGTTCATCACTTTTAAACTAGATTACCATGTATACTCGTTCATTATCCCATTCATTTATAAGCCAATCCCCCCAAAAGGATAGGTAAAAATAGCAAAAAAACTGTATGACCCTTTCATAAGTCGACTCTATATTTCAGGGGTTGGCAAACTTTGGCTCCTTGTCCATTAGGGTAAGCCACTAGCAGGCCTGGATATTTTGTTTACCTGGAGCATTCACAGACACGGAGCCCCTCAGCTTCCAGTGGCCATGGTTTGCCGTTCCCAGCCAATGGGAGCTGCGGGAATCCTGCAGCTCCCATTGGCTGGGAACAGCAAACCGCGGCCACTGGGAGCTGAGCGCTCCTTGCCTGCAGACACTCCAAGTAAACAAAATGTCCTGACCTGACAGCGGCTTACCCTGATGGGCCAGAAGTCAAAGTTTTTCAATCCCTGCTATAGTTTAAAAGCTGGTGTTACAAGAAACACTCAAAAGTTTTGCTAGAATTATTTTAATGTAATCTAATGAAAAACTTGTTGTTGTTATAATAATAACTGAACAAATATGTATTCACCTTCAAAATTAGTCAATTTTAAAATCAGTAAATGGATATTTAAAACAAGTAACTTAGAACAATATGAGATTTTAAAAAGTCTTAAAATCCTTCAAAGTCTGAATCAGTCTCTGATTCACCAAACAGTTAATTAAACTTGGCTTCAGTCACAGCTGCACTTGCATTGTCATCGTAGATGTCGGCAGTGTTGTCTTCAGACTCAGATTCCTTCTCATCATCAGCCTCTGTTGTGTCATCATCAAATATGGCATCATCTTCTGACCCATCAAGCACATTGCTGACACAGCATTTCCTAAATGATTTTTCTATCATTTCCGAGGGAATGGACACCCCCGTGTCCTTGATCCACTGGGCGACCAGATTGATTTTGGGCTTCGTTAGATTCCCGCCTTTTGTCAACTTCGCCATGCCTGAGCACATCCATTCAGACCACATTTTCCATAGCTTGTCTTTAAAGGATTTGTTCAGGCAGACATCAAGCGGTTGTAGAACTGAAGTTAAGCCTCCAGGTATTACAGCCAAAGTAGTTCTCATATTTTTGGCCACATTTTTCACCTCATCTGTCTTGTGTGCCCTGAACATATCCCAAATGAGCATAGCAGGTTTCTTGAAAAGTGCTCCTAGTCTCTTTTTCCAGCCATTCAATAGTCCCACTTTCATCCATCCATCTCTTTTCATGTGCATGTATGATGACACCAGCAGGAAATTTCATGTTTTTAGGCAAGGTTTTTCTTTTAAAAATAACAACAGGACAAAGCTTTGATCCATTTGCCAAACACAATAAAACCATTGTAAAATAGTTATTTTCATGCTGTGATATAGCATGGCCAGAGGGCAGAAGGAGAGTGACAGATGGGAGATATGTAAGCCCCAGGATGATGAGATCCTTATTCCCTGTAGAGGGAAGAGAGGCTGCTACAGATTAATTAGAGCACCTGAAGACAATTAAGCCAATTAGAGCACCTGAAGCCAGTCACCTGATTAAAAAACCCCTGCTTCAATCAGACAGTTGGAGGAGTTGAAGCAGAGTGGTTTGGTGTTGGAGCAGAGAGCAGTTTGAAGGAGAGTAGTTTGGAGGGAAAAAGAGGAGGGTTTGGAAAAGTGCTGTGGCGGGCCAGAAGACCAAGACCCTAGGTAAAGGGAAACCTGGCTTGTGCAGAGCAAAGGGACTCTACAGACACAAGGGGTTGGGAGAAACCTTGCCAAAGCAGAGAGAGGGCAGGAAGCCCCACAAGCTGAAGGGCCGGAGAGGAAAGTAGCCCAGGGGAAGGAATTGCTACTTCAAGTGGTTCAACGCTATCCCTAGGGCCCCTGGGCTGGGACCTGGAGTAGAGGGCGGGCCCGGGTCCCTCTCCTTCCACTTCTCTTCTCTGGGATACTAGTGGGACAGTTAATACCCCAGATCAGGGGCAAGAAACGGCACCCTGAACACTCCTATAAGAAGAGAAAGCGCGGGACCCATCATAGTAGTGCCAGCAATTTGCCATAGTGGCCAGTGGCTTTATTTAAAACTGTTTTTTCACCAACACCGTTCTGTTGCTCAGGAGATCAAATGTCATTGGTGTTTCATCCATATTTCCTATTTGTTACAGTTCAAATGCACATTCCTTTTGATATTTTATAACAAATCTTTGGAAAGATTCGATCTTTTTCTTCCAGATCTCTTGGTAGCTTTTGTGCTATCTTTGTTCGCTGACTAACACAGAGACCATGACAGTTCATGAACCGAGTATACGAACCCACTGATGCAACAAACACTGATGGCTTTACTGACTTGTATTTGTCATCTTTCGACATCTGCAGAGCATGCAGGCGAATTCCAGTTCTAGTGACAATGTACCCATTTTGTCAACATTCAACAACCCAATTACTGAGATCTTTCTCCAGCTCAGGAAATGAAGTGCACCTCATTGGACATTTTTTCTTGCTTCTTGGCATGTCTTTTAGTGTTTTTTTGTTTGTTTTTTTTTTGTTGGCCATTCTCTTACTTGCTTCTCATTGATACAGAATTAATAAGCAGCAGCACAATTATTGTTTGCTTCTGCATATTCAACAACTAAGTTTGAATGCTGTGTGATAAGCGGACCTTTTTCTTTTGATTTCACTGTTGTTCATTTTAAATACTAGTACGAAAATAGATTATTATTATTGTAGTTATAGTTTTGTAGGACTTTATATAGGAATGTCACCTGCTTTATCACTGTCAAATTATTATAGTTGTTTATTTCAAAGCAGCCCCATAGATTGGCATGTCTGTGGGGATAACAGGCTATTTATTAGAGATTCCATCGATTCTGCACATTAGATTTTCATATTGGCTAGAGACTTATGAGGTCCACTGGTAGAAACGCATGACGAGATTAAATTACACAGTAGCAGACTGACACCAGTGCTATAGTACAATTGTTCATTGTATTTTTCTGATTGGCTTGTAAGGCACAGCATTTTGTGAAATGCATGGGTCAAATGTCATGCAGTTCTGCAGCACTGCTCTTTTAGTATTTCTTTCAAGCCAATCTAGTCCACTAAACAAAGCCTTTGCAACTTTAAAAGGATGCAATATTGACATCAATAAATGGATCGGCAAACTTTGGCTCCCGGCCTGTCAGGGTAAGCGGGAGCATCTGCATGCATGGAGCCCCTCAGCTCCCTGTGGCCGCAAACGACAATGTATTAAATATTCAATTCAATGATTTAAAATCATCAAATTTTGGTGTAGACTCGTTTATAAGCTGACCCTCGCTCTTCGATGTATCACATTTTTACCAAAAATATTTGGCTTACGAACGAGTACATATGGTACTTCTTTGTGGCATTCACGGAGGTGCTGACCACAGTGGAACATCACTTTTGGGCTTGGGAAACAAGCACTAAATGGTGGGATCACATCATCATGTACGTCTAGGATGACAAGCAGTGGCTGCAGAACTTTCGGATGAGGAAAGCCACATTCATGGGACTGTGTGAAGAGCTCATCCTAGCCCTGTAGTGCAATGACACGAGAATGAGAGCTTCCCTGTCATTGGAGAAGCACATGGTGATTGCACTGTGAAAGCTGGCTACTCCAGACTGCTACCGATCGGTCGCTAACCAGTTCGGAATGGGAAAGTCAACTGTTGGATGCGTGTTGATGGAAGTGTGCAAGGCCACTAATCACATTCTGTTGCGAAAGACTGTGACTTTGTGCAGGTGCTTGTGGATCACTGTGGGCGTTTCACGGACATTAACACAGGCTGGTCCAGAAAGGTGCATGATGCACACATCTTTCAGAACACTGGCCTGCTCAGGAAACTGCAAGCAAGGACTTTCTTCCCAGACCAGAAGATCACTGTAGGGGAAGTTGAAATGCTCATTGTGATCCTGGGAGACCCTGCCTACCCCTTAGCGCTGTGGCTTATGAAGCCATACACGGGAAACCTTGACAGCATCAAGGAGTGGTTCAACAACAGGCTGAGCAAGTGCAGAATGACTGTTGAGTGTTCTTTTGGCCATTTAAAGGCCTGCTGGCGCTGCCTATATGGGAGGCTGGACCTGGCTGATGACAATATTCCTATGCTTATAGCCGTGTGCTGTATGCCCCATAATATTTGTGAAGGGAAGGGTGAAAACTTCACTTCGGGCTGGACTGCTGAGGCTCAGCACCTGGAGGCTGCATTTGAACAGTCAGAGACCAGGGGTTTTAGGGGCACTGGATGCCTTGAGGCAGCAATTTGAAGCCAAAATCCAATAATATTTGTTGCTATGCTCGGGACTGCAGTGCTTGTAACACTAGAAGGTGATTGTGATTGGTCCAGATGATGCACTATGAAGGTTTAAGAAAACTGTTGCTTTGCAGGGCTCTGTTTGCTTTCAAGTAATGGAATAAAGATTGCTTTCAAACCAAAACAATTCTTTTATTAAAAAACAACAACTAGAGGAGAGAGACAAACAAAAAAACCCACATCTGCACTGTGGGGGATAGGGGAAGGGAGGGTCCCAGGAGGAAGTGGAGTCCTGGGATGGTTAAAGATTTGTGTATGTCCTGGTATCATAAGCAACCTTGTCCTTTGGAGTACATGCAGCAGGTACTATAGCAGGGCTAAACTGCAGAGGGACGCATGTTGAGTGTAGTGGGTACTGGGAGTCCACAGGGATGGCCTGTGAGGGGGCAGAAGTGGAATGCAGCAGGTACAGACTGGAGCCAGGAGGTTGATAAGTAGGTGCTGGCAGCGTCTGGGGGGCATATGGGAAAGAGTTTTGCGACAGCAGCTGCAGGGGAGGGAAGGGCGGGTGCAGAGTTGCTCGGTTTATAGTGCTAGTAGTGCCTGAAACGTGTCTGCTTGGTGCTCCATAACATTTAAGAGCCACTCTGTGGCTTCATTCTGGCACACCGGGTTCTCCTTTCAGTCCCTCTTCTCGCTGTCCTGCCACTCCTTCAATTCTTGTTTTTCATCCGTGGAGTGCATCATGACATCACGCAGAAAGTCCTCTTTAGTTCTTCATGGCCACTTTCTAATTCTGCGCAGCTGTTCACCTGGAGATGATAAAGAGGGAGGCTGGGCTCCCAAGGTCATATCTGTGAAGCCAAAATGCAACATTTTACAGAAGCAGTATTGTTTGCAACACGCAGACCACTGATTCCATGATTTGAAACACAGCCAATATTCACATACCTATCACTAACTGTCTGACCCCGGGCAAGCACACAAGTCACAAAACCCCCAAAATGGTGAGTAACCACAGGAGCTGGGGAAATCAGTGTTCCAGGACCCTACTGAACACTGGACATGTGGTCCGGGGTAAAGCCAGTACTAGGGCAGGGGAGCTTATAATCATTACGTTCCCCACATTTTCCACAGGCTGTGTTCATTATGGCTCTTATGCAGCTCGCCTGTGTGCAATGGCCCCCCCGCCACCCCAGCCATTGACAGCAGAGTGGTGCAGGAAAGTTATCCTTAATGGGGCAAGAAACAAAGCAGCTCTGCCAAAGAGCCTGTGGCAGCTAATTGTCCAGTATCTCCATGAGAGTTTCATGGAGAACTCTTAGGCAGATTCCCATGATGTGAGGAAGTCAATCAACAGCCTTTTCCACCACTCAGACTAGGTATGTGGTGGTATGCGCATCATACAGACATAAGCCTGCTTTCTGCAACCCTCCTACCCCAACAACTCACTTCAGCAATTCCCAAAATCAAAGCCACTTACCAGGGGCCTCCTCTCTTGTTTGCACTTAGCCAAGCTCCAACAACTGTGACTGGCTAGCCTCCTGCAGACTAGAGAAGAGCTCCTGGCTGCATGCATCTCTGACCTCCAAGTTGTCCTCTGCCTCTGGGTCCCCCTCCTCCTCCACATCCTCGTTCAAGATTTTCTCCTCATTCCACTCTCAACTGGCACACGAGCCACTGAAGTATCCACACTGGGCTTCGTAGTGGACGTGGGGTCATCACCGAGTATCACATCCAGCTCTTTGTAGAACTGGCAGCTTGTGGGCGCAGAACCAGAGCGGCGATTTGCCTACCATGCCTTGTGGTAGGTGTTCCGCAGCTCCTTCACTTTGACCCTGCACTGCAGTGTGTCCTGTCATGGCCCCTTTCTGTCATTCATCATGAAATCTGTCTATAGGTATAATTCCTATGCCTGGAGCGCAGTTGGGACTGGACAGCCTCCTCTTCTCAAATGCTGATGAGGTCCAGCAGCTCGGCATTGCTCCAAGCGGGGGATCGCCTGGTGCGTGGAGCAGGCATGGTCACCTGGAAAGATGTGCTGAAACTACAGCCTGCGTCACCAACCAAACAGGAAGGAGACTTTCAAAATTTCAAAGGAATTTAAAGGGTGGGGCTCATGGTTGGTCACCTGAGGGTAAGGCAGTAGATTTCAAACCGATGATCAGAGTGGCGAGAACAGGCATTGTGGGACACCTCCCAGAGGCCAACCTCAGCACTGTTATTGACCAGGGTGTCTACACTGGCACTGTGGTGCTGTAGCCCTGGCGCAGAAAGCTGTACGCCTCTTGTTAGGGTGTTTTGTTTGTTTTTTTACAGCGCTGCAACTGCACAGTTTCTATGCATTAAGTGGCTTGGCAGTGTGTACACCTTGGGAGTTACACCACAGAAACCTGCTTTACTGAGCAGAAACTTGCCAGCGTAGACAAGGCCTAAGTGATTCATGTAGACTGCCTTTGGCAAATATAGCTGAAGAAACTAGAGCAATTGTTTGCAAAAACTAATTGGGAGTCTGGCATATAATGTGACAACCTAATTTTTTAATTAGCTTTTTTTCCCTGGAAAACTAAATTACCGAAGCACAATTCTGGAAGTGAACATATACCTGCTGCACAAATTATGATTTTTCCTCCTTAATGCACAAATACTGAATGAGTCTAACCCCCTGGCCTTGGTGCTATTTAGCAACACACTGTGCTCCTTGTTTCCTCAGAAGAGCTGAAACTTAGATTCAGAATGCTCATTAAAAATACTTTAGATTGAATTTCATAGCCCACAACTTTTGAAGAGGAATATAAAGGCACCATTCAGACCTTGCAGAGTAATTCAGGTCTGCAGCAGCCACTGTGTAATTAGGGATGGAAAGCCCAATCTTTTTGCACCCCTCCTTCCCAGTGTCTAACGGAATAAACCTCCTGGGTGCATTTCTGTGAGCCTTTTTCTTTTTTTTTTTTTATTTTAAAGCCAGTTAATGTTTGACAAAATGTTTATAAAGGAACAATTACACTATCATTAACAGTTTGGGGTTTTCTTTGTTCCTGACCTATTTTCTCTGCCAGCTTTTTTAATACAGCTCTTTGCTGAAATAAAATTTATAAGGCATTCTAAAGTCATCACAGGTAATAATACAATCCTGCAGTACATGCAGAGATTAACCTAGCCTTAGAATTAACAACTATAAAACCATGCTAGGAGTGCAAAGTTACAGTAACAAAAGTGATTATTTACAGCTTTTATTCAGATATTTTTTCTTTGGCAATTTTTCTTTGCAAACTGTAAGTCAGTTCAGTCCTTTGAGCATGGGTATATTATAGCAGCTTAAAATATGGAATCCCATGAACGAAAGAAATCTTAGGTTCATGACAAAATTATTGTAAAACAGACCATTAATAATAGTCTGGTGAAATATGAATCTATAAAACAGAACTCAATTAATAGACTGTATACAAAGCCTCAGAATGAGCAGAGATCAAGAGGAGCCAATTTTAACTGTACATCATTAACCCTAGACACAGTTCAAATCCTCTGGAATCTTTTGACTTGACCATCCTAGTCAGAACCACCAGCCAGTTCCTTAGCATAAACACGCCTCAGCCATCCCAAACTAGCTTTCACTTACATTAAAATATCACTTAGAGAGGGATGAGGAGGAGGAAAGAACATTTTAACAATAGGACACAGAGCTTTTCACTACAAGTTGATCAGTTCAAATACAGTGTAGGTCAGCAGCGAGGGAGGGCTCAATATAAGCATCTATCTGAAATGCTCAGATAGTTCCAATCCCATTCCAATCCCATCCCAAGCGAACAGATGTTAACAGCACACAAAAGTTATCATAACTGATACTTATGTAGGCAGTCTTAGAAGAACTTAAGATTGAAAGTACAAGAAGACAGAGCCACACTTTAACTGCTAGGTAGTCTCTCCAAGTCAGGCTTGAGAGAAACTTACATTATATGGTTAATTTTCATTCTCACTACTTATACTCCTATTGTTCTGTGTATCATTTTTCTATAGCCTTTCCAGTGCTGTGCCTCATAGAGGTGCTACAAAAATATTAAAAACTGATAAAAGAAAAACTAATGGAACTAGTGTAATGGGGACTAGAGTAATGGTTTCATCTATCTAAGTAAGTCTGAATGCTCGTATTTTTCAAAGGAGGACCAAAATTACTCACCTTTCTCTTGCTTTAGCTTTTGGTCATTTGGTTTCTGCAAAAAGGTTGCTAGACTCTTCTGATCTTTTATTTGTAGAACACCTGTGTTTTGCAGCATGGCCTTGAACATAGCTAACCTATGATCATCCTGCCCTCCATTTGGCCACAGCCTCCAAGAAACATTTGCCTTTGGCTTTTAAGAGTTGAATCTTGGGCTACATCCGCATAAAATACCAACTGATCATAACTGCTATGGAACAGCACAGAGAGCAGCTTTGTTTGAAAGCACACAACTAGTCGCTTCAGCACTTGAAAGGACTGGTTCTTAAATTGAATCTGGTTCTGAGTGGGAAACCAGCATAGACTGCAGAGCAGCATGTTACATATTCTTTTCAGCAAGCAGGAAATGGAAGGAGGAGATTTTGCTGGCTATAAGTATTTGATGTCTAGGAGAAGCAAAGAGCCCAGCAGGATTTCTAGGCTGTTCATAACCTTGACTCCTAGGAACACATGCTCCAAACTGAGGAAAAGGCATTTGCCAGGACATCAAAGTGCTTCCTCCTCATCCAATAAACAAGACTTCACTCTTTCCAGGATTAGCTTGAGACATTCAGCTTTCATTCAGTTGCCGATCTTTCTTGGAACAATGGATGAGCTGGGAAAACTGCAGACTGCGTAGAATAAGAGACGCATAGAACCATGTATTTATTACTGTCATTTTATGCTATCTCATTACCATCCTCAGTGGTTTCACAAGACATTAAATCAGAACAGAGACAGGATTGAGTCCTATAGGACTCTGCAGAGGAGAGCCTTCCAGGGCTGGAGTAGTTGGCCCATCATGACCCACAGGGTTTTATCAGAGGAATGCAGCCAGGTTAAAACAACTATCCTCTACTAGGTCTAGCAGGTGGGTCACCTATACTTTGTGGTCCAGCAGCTGACAGACCTAGCAGAATTAGCACAGATTGTTCTTCTCTGTCCCTAGTCATACAAAGATCACTTATCAAGTACAAATTAATGCACGTGTCATCAGTACTAAAATGATTACTAAGATTTGACACAATATTATTCTTGCTTATAAGTTTTAAAATTTCACTACATACAAACTATCACATGTGGGAAAATATTTTACATATGGGAAAAACAGAAATATGTAAATTTTTAATCCTTTTAAACTATAACAGCTTTAACACAGCTCACAGGCACAGCAAAATAGAAGTAAACAAGGTACCGTCAGCCATGAGTAACTATAGTAATATGAAGAGAAGGTCCCTGTACCTTAGCCACAGCACAGACTGTAAACAAGAGTAAAATCCTACAACGTGTTTTATGGTTTTGTAATATTATACAAGCCAGCACATTTTTAAAAGTCTGAACTAGTTAAACAAAAATAAGCACACTGCTTTATTTATACGGAAATTAACTGAATGTTATTAACACCATTTTCTGTCAGACTTTAAAATCCCCTGGAGTTTTTACTGCATGAAACCCCATCACATTGAATAAAGGCTAATAAAGACTTTACATCGTTAAAACATTTGATGCAAGGAAACCAAAGGCTCAACAATGTTGTATTGAGCAGAAGCATTCTAATCAATGAGAAGACTCCTGTTATCTTTTAGAAATGAAATGATGGGTTTAGGAAGCTTAGCGCCGAATCCTAGTCACACAGAAATGGGACCAAGATTTGACTCTTCAAACCCAATACTCTAAGGTTCTGAGTAACTTCACCTCTCACTGAAGTCAAGGGGAACTGAAGGCATCCAGCATCCCCTTAGGAAAAACAAAACAGCTTGCAGGGTCAGGCCCATAGTGAAGAGCTCACAATGTTTTTATGGAACTTGAGTGACTACAAAGGCAATATTTGCTAGCAGCAAGAATAGTCTTCAAGAACAATGAAGAAAATCAACTGTGAAAAATGCTGTTTGAGTTTTACTCACAGGTTGCTGGTTACATTTTTTAAATTGGAATCAAATCATGAAACAACATGGACCTGACTAGCTAATCTTCCCAGGTTTACAATCATTAAAACCTGGTGTTATGAATGGAAAGAAAAAAATGAATTAAAGCTAACTGTGATATAAAATATTTATTCTACCCTCCCCCCGTGTTTACATAGCCACATCATTAAAATGAAACTTAATTTCAAAAATATTTTCTACTTATAAGGAAAACAATTGCTTCTCTTTTACCACTTAAGGTAATAGAACAGAAAAGATCCAAAGTGTATAATGTAGGCATGTATGCGGCAACAATTTATAGGCATTTTAATGAACATATACAGCCAAAGGCAAAATCTGCTTACTGTTATTTTTAGGAATAAAATACTTTAGTAAACAGTCAGCCTTCTGATAAAAAAAAACATAAAATGCACTTTAACATTTGATATTGTTACTAAGTGGCTTGTGAAATCTGTTTTTATGCATTTCCTT
This sequence comes from Gopherus flavomarginatus, assembly GCF_025201925.1. Classification (NCBI taxonomy): domain Eukaryota; kingdom Metazoa; phylum Chordata; order Testudines; family Testudinidae; genus Gopherus; species Gopherus flavomarginatus. The sequence continues at coordinate 271,923,470 of NC_066617.1, forward strand.
GAAGCCATTTTGCACAGAATTATTATGAGTCAAGGGTTCTAAGGAAAAGAAATCAGAGGTGTTTAGAATGTTTTAATTGCTCCATTTTAGTTTAGTGTGCTTACTGTCAGTTATAGAATAAAGTAAAATTAAGCAAACAGACACGGCTTTGTTTTCTTTGTGGTGATTGCTTCCGGCTGTTCCAAGTGGAAAACAAAAGCATAGTACAGCATTCAAATCCTGGTGGCTTCAACATTTGCCTTGTGAACGATCCTCTACCAGAATCCTTCCTTTTATTTCAGCTCCACCTTAAAATACTCTAGAATTATTATTGTACAATAATGTGGTTAACATGATCATCCAGGTTAGGATTCCAAGATCTACAAATGTTACACTGCACAGTTTTCAACAGAAATTACAAACGATGGGCCTGATCTTGCAATTGGAGACACTAGTGCAGTACTTTGTGCCCACGTAGTACCCACTATCTTCAGTGGGAATTCATGTGGGAGAAGGCGTCCATGCTAGCCGTCCAACTGCAGGATCAGGACCTATAAGCAAACAGTTAATTATCAAAGATTTCAATACTTCTATTGTCTATACAAAGACTGACTGAAAATTTCTAACAAACATGTCAGCCTCAAAATGATCTTCCAAATTACCCGGTGATTGAGGGACCTGCAACTCCATTTAAAAATAAGAAAAATTGCAGGTCTTGGCCACCTCTTGCAATCAGGCACAAGATTGGGCCCAAAAAACTGAAGCACCGAAAATTAGTCAACACTGACAATAATGGTTAAAGTGGCTCCTGGTGGCTGCGAAATCAGATGAAGCTGAATAATTTGGAAGGTTATTGTATTTAAATTATATTTTCATCATAGTTTCCACCAAACAATGGGGAAGTCTCTCTCCTCATTACAGATTTCAGTTTTAATAAACAAACAAAGGAATTGTGGAGTTGGCTGCTTCTGACTGTTTAGCAGAAATCCTATTTTGTGTTGATTGTGTTGGTGATCGCAAGACTACAAAGCTGCTTTTCAATTTGCCAATTTAGGATCAACTAGGCAAAAGGCCATTTTGCCCTTGTCTTAACTAGGATTAAAAAGGTGCCTTTTGTTAGAATACCTGTTAGAACATTTTAGCTAGCATGTTCTAACACACTAGTATCAACAAGGCAGTGTAGACTTTAACATACATCGACCTGGTTAAGCTGAAGTCTATGGGAGCTGACGCTATTTTAAATATTAGTTTCTAGATTCATATAATTTTTACATTAGAAGCTATCATTTGAATAGAATTTAAAGTAAATTCTGATTGAGAAACAGGTTTCTAATCTTACATTAAAAGGGAGATTTTGAAAGATTGAAAGGGCAGTTAGATGTGGGAACCTGATTTCCCTCTCCGTCTTTGAACATCTTCCTATAAACTCTCATGTGGTTAATGTCATGATGTAATTTCAGTAGGATGGCTGCCCCCAAGAAAGTGACGAGAAACAACTTTTTTAGTTATCATTATTTTAAATTATGTATCATTGTTTATTGTGTGTAGTGAGTCTTGCTACAGAAGTTTCCTTATTACTGGAATGGGCACAATTTACAACTGAATAAAAAAAAATGGAGAGTGCAGACAACCTTCCCTACTACAAGAAAAGAATCTTCACATGTAAAAATATAGCTTGTATGGTAAAAGTAGGCTGAAACTGTAAACATTAGTCCTGTCATAACATTTCTTCACAGATCTGGACCTTAGCGTCCAAAATATGGGTGTTAGCATGAAAACCTCCAAGCTTAGTTACCAGCTTGGACCTGGTAAAGCTGCCACCAGCCAGGAATTATACAGTGCCTAGCTCACTGTGGTCTCCCCAAAACCTTCCCTGGGGGACCCCCAGACTCAGATGCCTTGAGTCCTACAACAAAGGGAAATAACTCCCACCCCTTGTTTCCTGGTTATTTCCTCCCAGGCTCCCCTCCCTGGACGACCCTAGGAGATTCCCTGCTTCCAGTCCTGGAAACACAAGTACCGAGAGAGCTAATCTCTCTCTTCCCCCCTCCCCCACCCAGAGGGTATGCAAAGTCAGGCTTAGTAAATCTAACACAAAGAGATTTTCCCCCTGACTTCTTCCTCCCACCAATTCCCTGGTGAGCTGCAGACTCAATTCCCTGGAGTCCCCACTAAAGAAAAACTCCAACAGGTCTTAAAAAGAAAGCTTTATATAAAAAAGAATGAAAAAGACATTAAAAATAGGCTCTGTATCAAGTTGACAATATACAGGGTCAATTGCTTAAAGGAAAAAAATGAATAAACAGCCTTATCCAAAAAGAATACAATTCAAAACACTCCAGCAACTACACACATGTAAATACAAAAGAAAACAATATAAACCTATTGTCTTACTATCCTCATACTTACAACTTGGAAATAGAAGATTAGAAAGGCAGGAGATAGAAAAATCACTCTCAGAGCCGAGAGGGCACAGACACACGACAAAGAACAAAAAACTCACACCCAAAACTTCCCTCCACCCAGATTTGAAAAAGTCTTGTTTCCTGATTGGTCCTCTGGTCAGGTGTTTCAGGTTACTGTTGTTACCCCTTTACAGGTAAAAGAACATTAACCCTTAGCTATCTGTTTATGACAAGTCCATTTTCCTCAGCCTCAGAAAAGTTTCTCCTGTTTCACTGGCATTTTGTTTAAGTGCTTTAGAAACACTTTATGTACCCAATTAAGGGGAGAAGACTTAAAAGGTAAAAAGACAATTAAATCTTGGCTGAGTAGTAGTATGTATTCTTGATATTTTCCCAAAGCTTTTAATGCTCGGAATTCTACTCCTGAAGTGACCACTTACTGGCCTGCAGCTCCCCAAAAGGTGAACAGAAGTCCAATCTGGAACCCTGACAAAGGAACATGAGCTAATTTACAATGTTCAGGTTCAGATCTACTTTATCATCTCACAAATGGCCAATGTTAAAAACAGACTGTGCCTCAAAGGCTACGATAAGCCTCTTAACTAATGCCAGCTGCATGGAGTTGGGTAGATAATCAATGTATTCAGAGACTATTGGTTCTAAATTGGAGGGGAAGTGCAGGGAAGATTGCCAGATTTTCTAACTATTGCTGCTAAACCTCAACAGTAGAAGAGGCTCTTTCCCCTATAAGGTCTAGTGACTCAAACACATACCAAAATACTGTGGCAATATTAATGTTCCAGGCTGGGGGTGGAGAAAGGGAATGAAATGTTCAAGCAATTCTCCAGAGAAGGGCCATTTGCTGACAAGAAAATACAGATATAACAGGGAGTTAAACACAATGCAAACATCATTTACAAAAACTCAAAGAGTAAAACATACATAATATTTTCTTGGGAATGTTCCTAAACTCACCACTTTGCCCTCAGCCCTTTCCCAGAGAGATTCCTGCCTCAGAAAAACAAGACTGAAGAAATCCTTCAGGACACATTCAGCCACTACCAGCTCTTAAAGCCAATCAAGGTAGCAGCAGACTCTGAAAACTAAACGAACTACTCACACTTTTCAGATCCAGTAAAACCCCAAGGCCCAAATGAACACAGCCTCAATATGTAGCCTGCAAAGGATTCTTCTGAAGCTGTAAGTGATAATGGCAACCCAACAAGGCCCTCAATCACAAACACTCCGCAGTTCTTGTACATTGTTTAGCAACTACATAATCTGTCTTCATTCTCGGGAAATCATCAAGCTTTTCCAGACTCTGGATAAAGAGTCTGGCAAGAAAAGCAATCAGCAGGTCTGCTATTACTAATTGTCCAATGGCTAACACACATCTAACCCAAATGCACCTAATTAGTGGCTAAAGCCATAATTAATTTTTGTAAGTGAATTTCTTGCTCATGAAAGATGCCAAAACAGGCATTCCACTAGCTGCAACAATACGTGTTTTTTCATTCTGCCCTTCCAAAAAGACCCATGACAGGCAATTGTAATCCTTCATTATGCCCATTCTATCCTGCTGATATTCCCATTTGTGATGTAGACACTTGTCCACTAGGAACTGGATTACCAACGTATCATTTCATAAAGGATACCAAATACCTATGCAAAGATATTGGACTTTATTACCACCAACCTGGTCCAAATTTGAATGTGACATAGAGGTGAAGGTCTTTAAACCATTACCTCATCCAGTCTTTTAAAGTTTCAAAATGGATACCAATCATTCAGCTTTTCTCCTCATTGAGAAGAGAGTGCCTATTACTTCATATGTGTCTGTATGTCAAACTCCGTATTAAATAGACGCAAGGCTAGGTAACAAGAGAAAACTTCAAACAAAAGTTTTAAAGAAACTGAAGTGATGATTTTTGGCTTCCAATCAGCACACAGATTGGCACTTGGGGCTCTAAAATGCAAATTTAGATACCTAATTTTAAACACTGCAAATTTTGAAAATTGACCTCTTAGAATAAGCCTGGCAGGAGTTGGATTTAAAATAAAAATAATCTATAATGATTAGTTATGATAAACCCCTACAGGATATCCAGGAACTGTGTTGATTGAATATTTATATTGGCTCTACTGTAACTTTCCTGCCATCATCAGTTAGCCCAAATGCAGAGAATAATGAGGTTTGGGTTTACAGTACATAACAATAAAGCAACTAATATTAACTACAATCTATGCGTATAATATTGTAACTATTCTGTTTTCTCCATTTTGGATAATCTTAGCAGATATCTATACTGTACATAGATTTTATTTTCCTCTTGCAATTCATTAGACAGAATGAGCATGACACATGAAGAGGATGTAATGAGTATGTATCATTACATTTTTTCCCACTCACTACAAAACAAAACAAAAACAAAACAAAAACAAAACACATGTTTGTGATAGTAAGAAAAGAGCTGAGAATCAGGCTGATAAGACACACACGCTTAAGGTCTGTTTTCATGAAACTGTAAATTCGCATAGCCCAGTATACATACTAAAGTAAGGTTTAGGAGGGAAGGCTAACTAAACACTCAAAAATGGACATCAACCATTCAGCCACTGACAAACGTGCAGGACAGACTATAGAGAAAAGTTGCAAGATTAATGCTGGGTCACTTAAAGACAAACTAATGGGACCAAGAAAGAACATGAGGTAAACTCATAATTTTCTCATAAGTCTTTGGTATTTTTCTTAAAGCCCCCAAATGCTGGTGAGTGAGAGAATCTCTGTTATAATTTAAAAAGGGGAGGATGGAAAAATAGCTCTTAGGGTGACAAAGAAAAACTGGAAACATGAACTCTACAAGCTCGAAATCCAGAAGACAAATAAAAAGAACCAAACAATGATTGGTAACTAATTAGTTAATTAACATCCTAATATTACTATAACACTTAACTAACTTTGTGATGTTACACCCCATAATGCTTTATAGAAATATGCTTATGAGTGTAAATATGACATAACTGGAATATGTTTTATGCTAAATATGCCATGTAACATCTCTGCAAAAGTTATGATCGACTGGATATATTCATCCCATCTGTATGCATGTATTATTTTTGTATTAAGAAAGGAATTTGCAAGTTAAGTGCCCAGTCAAGAAACACTTAATGGACAATGGACCTTGGAAGACTCCATTCCACATAAAAAGTCTACCAGGGGACATTTAAGGTAGCATGGAAGCAATGGTTGACACTCGTAAAGTTCTGAGTCATGCATGGACATGTGACTTGCCCATGTGACTCCAAAGCTCCAGCTTGTAGCTGGGATTCTACACAGGGGTAGGGAGGGGTGTCCACCCACAAGAGAGAAACTATATAAAGTCCTGGGAGACCCCCTCCATTTTGTCTTCAGTTGGCTCAAGAGGTAGCCTCTCCACCCCCAAAGGATACCCGAGAGAAACTGGAACAAAGGACAGCAACCACAGGGATGTTAGTGATTGCTGGACCCAGACTAGAAAGAGGCTTACTGGAACATCTCTGATGGTGAGATTTCATCTGTAATCACTTTCTTACTGTATTAGGCTTAGACTGTGTGGTTTATTTTATTTTGCTTGGTAATTCACTTTGTTCTGTTTTTTCTTACTTGGAACCACTTAAATCCTGTATACACTTTATACAGGGTAAAATGGATTTATTTGGGGTTTGGACCCCATTGGGAGCTGGGCATCTAGGTGTTGGAGATAGGAACACTTCTTAAGCTGTTTTCAGTCAAGCCTGCAGCTTTTGGGGGATGTGGTTCAGACCAGGGTCTGCGTTTGTTGCAGGCTAGCATGTCTGGCACAACCAGGCAGGGCACTGAAGTCCCAAGCTGCCAGGGAAAACGAGCTTAGAGGTAGTCTCGGCACATCAGGTGGCAGGTCCAAAGGGAGTTTCTGTGATTCAACCCGTCACAACTTTACTAGCCACAATTTAAAAATTAATTGGTATTGTTCTCAATAGACTTCTGAGAGCTGCAGTGCAACTTTGGACAAAGAATTAAAGGCACACGTGTTATCTAGAGCCAATGGGACTACTCAGACTATTTTTTTGAAACTGTGAGCAGATATAAACAGCTGTTTGGTTGTTCAAGACCTGTTCCCCTCAGTATGTTGTCCTGGCCACATTGTCTTTCAGCCGTTCTGGCCTCCTTGGTCTTATACCTCTGTGGTGCCATGATAATCTTCCAGCTGCACAGCTTTTCATACCATCTGCTACTTTTGACATGATATCTCATAGAATCAAGAATCTCTAGACTACCTACAGCAGGGGCGGGCAAACTTTGGCCTAAGGGCCACATTGAGTTTCCAAAATTGTATGGAGGGTCAGTTGGAGCCAAACAGCCAGGTGGAGCCTGGCCAATGCCCCCATCTGACCCTGCTTCTCGCCCCTGACAGCCCCCCAAGGACTCCTGCCCCATCCACCCCCTCTACTCCCTGTCCCCTGACCACTCCCCAACCAAGCCCCCCTCCTTCCTGACAGCCCCCCCAGAACCCCTGCTCCCCGGGAACTCCTTCCCCCATGTTCCCTACCCCAACCCTATCCACATCCCTGCCTCCTGACCACCACCCCAAACTCCCCTGGCTCTCTCTCCAACCCCCAACCCCGCTCCCTGCCCCCTTACTGCACTGCCTGGAGCACCGGTGGTTGGCAGCACTACAGCTGTGCCGCCCAGAGCACCAGGCCAGGCAGCGGCTCTGCAGCTGCACTGCCCGGCTGCCCAGAGCATTGCGCTGGTGGTGCAGTGAGCTGAGGCTGTGGGGGAGGAGGGACAGCAGGGGCGGGCTCAGGGCTAGCCTCCCGAGCCAGGAGCTCAGGAGGGTCCCGCAGGCTGGATGTGGCCCACAGGCAGTAGTTTGCCCACCTCTGGCCTACAGCATCAATACACAAAGAGAGCTACAATCTTCTTTTTCTCTGACAGCAAAAGCGAGTAGCTTCAGGATTCGGCCTCTTGTTATGCTGATAGCCGTACGCACAGGGGCATGTGCGGGAATTTAAAATTTTACTGCTTTTGGGGGGGCACAGTAAATACATACATATTATACACATTAAACCATAACAACACATGCCCATACATCATTTGCAAAGAAAAGAACAGCAATATATTCACCATTTCAATGAACTGTACCTTTAATCCACCTCGAACATGGCCTCCTTAACCTTACGGGGGTGGGGGGGAACATGTGCAAACCAAGTAGGCACACATGCATCCATAACCTCACATTATGGGAAGACGTGTGTGACTTCACTGAGTTTGCACGCTGCATGTTAGGAAGGAAATACCATAGCAGTAAAAAGGGGGGCGGGGGAGGGAGAGAGCTCTTTCAGATGCAGTGCCCAGCCTTGGGGCTGCAGCGAGGAGAGTGGAACCCCTCCAGTCCGGGGGAAGAGAAGCTCTCTCATTCGCCCCGCCGCAGCCCAAGGGTGGGAGGAGTTCTGCATCCCCTGCCAATTATTGGGTGAACTGTGCCCCTGCTTGCACCTCCTTGCGCATGCCCCTGCATATGCGCTGCATTATTCACACAGCCTAATTATACTTATGTGCGATTACATGCTTCAAGGAATATCCAAGCCTACCCACTTGTTTTTGTGTTTATTGAGGGGCACAACTGCCTTTTGTTGTTACTAGTTCATAAAATATAGATGCATCATATTAGAAGTTTTGCATATCAGTTATGTTTGATAAATTAGAAGATATCTGATGCAGATTGCAAAAGGTAAGTGTCTCACGCAAATTTTAGTCTAATTTAAATAAAAAGAACACAGGACACCAAATAGAGGAACCTACCCATCAACAGAAAGCTTTAAAGAAGATATTTCAGTCAGTTATGAAAACCTTAAATCTATTTAAATCAAGAGGCACAGGAAAAAAATTTCTAAGTAATATATGTGTCAGCCAAACAATGATAACCTGTGGGTTTAAGTCTGTTTCTCTTTTTGAAAGAGATTACATTCTGTATAGCCTTTTAATGCTCTACTCCCTACCTTATATTAACTGATGACTTGAGCCATTAGTTCCTACTTTAAGTGTAGCACCCAACACCCTAAATCAAAACATAAAAAAAGAATTTGGAATAAAGAATCACATGCTAGTCTGTAACTGAATAGCAAAAAGTATAATTTCTGTTTTGACCCTCTAGCCTGTGTCTCTGTTTCAGGAAGCTATGATAAAAATCAAGAAAATAACCCCTGTACATTAAAGCCCTTACTGCTTTATATTTGCTGTTTATTTCTGAAGCATGAACTGGGTGGGGAAAATGCTACTACAATTGCCAGCTTTCCTAAAACATCAATCACTTTGTTCACAGCACTATACAGAATTGCTGCAGCATACTCTGGGAATCTGTCAATAACCTTGAATGTGTACAGAATGGATAAACATTTTAGTGTTAAATGAAACAACTACCCTCTGAGGAATATTTTTAAAACAGAATTTACTGTATTACTCCAAGGGCCTGGGTTTTGTTTATAAATTACTCAAATAACTTTTCCATAACAAATTCTACTACTAAAAAAGTCTCTACAGCTGTGTTAGGTAATTATGTCTACCGTCCAATAGATGAGAATTCAAATCCCTTTCCATAAAAACAAAAATCCTAATAATGGTTCCCACTGCACAGCTGGAAGAAAACTATTTAAGAATAATCCCGTCTATTCTTTCCAATCTGAAAAGCCAAATTACTGTATGATTAGTAAAAGAGAAAAATCAGATAACCATCTGAAAAAGTTCTTAATCTATAATTAATCATAATGTTTAAAAGGTACAACAGTTTTGAAACTTGCTGGGTATGGAGACAGATTAAAACATAATGAAATATTCTACACAACCTGATATTTGTCCAGAAACATGTTTTTCCTTTAAAGTTAAAAAAGTAGGACTTTTTTAGTACTAGTTGTCTGTAACTCTTAAAAATACTTAGTTTGTGAGTCTGTGATCACAATCAGTAGCATGCAAATACTCCTCAGTCCTAGGGATGGATGATACTGATATCCGGATGAATTTTTTTCTACCAAAAGCCTAACAACATTCAGCAGCACATTAGTATGCTGCGAACTTTGAAAACATACATTGAGTTTTTAAAATATGTATAATTGTTTCAAATAAACAACAACAAAATACTAGTCCACTAAGTTTAATACATATTTGACATTCCCATGCTACTGTCTCTGTAACAAGCTAGCAGCACTTTCTCTTCTAGCATGTGCAGCAACTAGCCGAGAAAGTCTGAGATACCTTTGATACATTTCCTCAACCTCCCTCTAGTCTCTCTCCCCGCATTCTACTAGAATTATATTCTCCATTTATAATCTCTGGGACACTGGAAGTAGTCCAAATCGGAAGGACTTCAGTCAACATCAATCCTGATTTTTTAAAATCATTTGAATCTGTACACTCTGCATTTCTGTGCAGCTTCTGTTGAGGGCTAGATGGAATAGATGTATAATTATTCCAGCTCGTTGAAAAATATCACAAACTTGGTGCAAGACTGTCTTCTGATTAAAGCAAAAGACTGAGCACCAGAAGAGGGATTCCATACCCCGCTCTGCCACAAGAAGGTATAAATCTACATATGCCTCAGGTTTGGTCTCAACTTAAAAGTTACATCAGCAAAGCTACATCAGCCAAGGATGGGCGTTGGGGGAACCACACTCCTGACTGACACAACTATGCTGACAAACACCCCAATGAAAATGCAGCTATACTGATGGAAGAGGGCTTCTGTTGAAGTAGCTAATGTAGGATGACCAGATATCTCATTTTTAAAGGGACAGTCCTGTATTAAAGCCCTCCTGCAGGTGTCCTGCCTTTTTCTTAAAAAGGGAAAAATTGTCCTGTATTTTCTCTCTCCCTCACCTCCCATCAATACTGGCAGGTCCTGCTGCTCACTGTATCCCTGCTCGCCAGCTGCCCACCCACCAGTGGTGAGCAGGGGATAGGGCAGATTCCAGTGGCTGACAATGGGGGTGGATGTGCAAGGCTGATGGCGGGGCAAAGATTCAGCACATGGGGCACAGCCGCTCCCCTTGCTGGTCTGTCAATGCAACCCCTGCTGCGTGCTAGCTCTTGGCCAGCAGGACCCTGCCCCTCTGTCCCATTTCCGGCCAGCGCTGACTGGACCCTGCAAACTGCGGTGGCTGATGAGTGCAAGCAGGTGCCAGGTGGTGGCTGGTGACTTGTCACCTCTGCTGCCCACCCATCAGCCTTTTATGTGCTCCCTCTCTTGCTGTCCTCCCTGCTTTGCCCCTTCATCCGCCAGCCTCGCTACTCCTCCATAGCTCCCCCAGTGGGACGCGTTCTGCTCCCAGCGCTGTGCAGAGAACCAGCCCCTGGTCGGAATGGTCAGCTTACCAACAGCCTGGCCGGCAGGCTCCATCCTTCCCCCATTACCTCTGGCTGCACTGGTGCCCTGGAAAAGCCCAAGACCCTCTGGCCCAGGGCGCTGGCCAGGAGGAGCCGAGCCATGCATGTACCAAAGCCCCGAACAGCGCTGACACAGAGAAGCCTGTCTGCCCCTCAGCTAAGCTCTGGAGTAGGATGGGGGGGGAAGGAGTGATTTCCAACCTGTTCCCACCCTGAACCTGCAGGCTCCACAGCAGCCCCCGGAGCAGGGTATTAGCACCCTCTTCACCTGCCCCCAGGGAGCATATGGCTGTTTAATCCCCTAGGCACCCTCCCCTGCTGAGCCACCTCTGTGGCCAGGTTAGCTGAAGCCCCTGCAGTCAGGTTCCCTGGGCCCTGGTGCACAATGCATCCTTAGGGCTTAACTCTTTACTGCGTGCTCTGTACTCGAGGCAGCTGAGGGTATGTCTACATCTACAATTTTGCAGCGCTGGTTGTTACAGCTGTATTAGTACAGCTGTATAGGGCCGGCGCTGCAGAGTGGCCACACTTACAGCAACCAGCGCTGCAAGTGGTGTTAGATGTGGCCACACTGCAGCGCTGTTGGGCGGCTTCAAGGGGGGTTCGGGGAACGCGAGAGCAAACCGCAGGGAAGGAGACCTGCTTGCACGGGGGTTCGGGGAACGCGAGAGCAAACCGGGGAAGGAGACCTGCTTCCCCGCGGTTTGCTCTCGCGTTCCCCGAACCCCCCTGCAAACCGCAGGGAAGGAGACCTGCTTGCACGGGGGTTCGGGGAACGCGAGAGCAAACCGGGGAAGGAGACTTGCTTGCACGGGGGTTCGGGGAACGCGAGAGCAAACCGGGGAAGGAGACCTGCTTCCCCGCGGTTTGCTCTCGCGTTCCCCGAACCCCCCTGCAAACCGCAGGGAAGGAGACCTGCTTGCACGGGGGTTCGGGGAACGCGAGAGCAAACCGGGGAAGGAGACCTGCTTCCCCGCGGTTTGCTCTCGCGTTCCCCGAACCCCCCTGCAAACCGCAGGGAAGGAGACCTGCTTGCTCGGGGGTTCGGGGAACGCGAGAGCAAACCGGGGAAGGAGACCTGCTTGATTACCAGAGAGGCTTCCTCAGGTATGCTGCGATACCTGCTTATTCCACGGAGGTCAAGAAAAGCGCTGGTAAGTGTCTACACTTGATTACCAGCGCTGGATCACCAGCGCTGGATCCTCTACACCCGAGACAAAACGGGAGTACGGCCAGCGCTGCAAACAGGGAGTTGCAGCGCTGGTGATGCCCTGCAGATGTGTACAGCTCCTAAGTTGCAGCGCTGTAACCCCCTCACCAGCGCTGCAACTTTGTGATGTAGACAAGCCCTGAGTTACGTCAGTGGCCAGCAGCAGCCTCAAGGTGTTAGCTGCCTTTCAACACTGTGCGGGCAGGAAGGGACAAGCTGCTTCCAGCCACACGGGAGGGAAGTGAAGAGAGAAAAGATGAGCTCTGCAAAGACATGGGCCAGGCCATCCCTTCCCCCTCTTCTCCCCTGCGGCTGGAAGCAGCTTCCATCCCTTCCCTCCCACACAGTACCGAAAGGCTGCTGCTGGCCACATTCTGGTGTGAACCCTGACAGAAAACTGGTGCATGTGACCCTGTGTGCCCCCCAAGTGTTGCCTCAGGAAGATGCGGTGCCAGGTACCAGGAGAGGCAGGTCTGTCCCAGGGGCCCAACCAAGCATGGAGGGTCAGGTAGGTTGGTCACCCCCATGTGAGAGAGGTGGGGAGGAAAAGTAGGGGTGTGTGTGTCACCTCTCCCTATGGGAACCCTAAAGTCTTAAAGATAAGGAGGTTAATAATCTTTTGAACAGGGGCTCGGCCAACTTGATATTAATTTGAATGTTTGTACCATGTAGTTCTGATTGATTGCCATTGAACTCATTTGAATAAGAGTAATTTTACCAGGTGTCCTGTATTCAGCACATGGAAATATGATCATCCTAAGCTAATGCCACTTGGAGAGAGCTATGCTGATGTAGATTCCATTGTACAAATCTACTTTCGTTTCTAAATCTGTAAAATCTGACTTTCTAATGGGGTAAATCACTTTGTGATCCTGAAATGGAAGACACCATATTAGTGCTAAGCACTATTATTATAGTGCTTAGATGTCGTGCCATGTTGGAAGTACCACCTATTGAACTGTTGGACAAAAGCCCATGGGAAGAGCCATGATTTTGAGGCTTCAGCGGACTTCAGTGACAAAGACTTAGAGGGGAGCTAGATGTGTGGAAGATTTGAGATTGTTGAAAAGATGTGTGGAAGAGGAGATTAGCTGCTGCAACTTGATCAAATTCCAATTTGAATGCAACAGCAGTTGTAAGCAAAAACAGAACTGGCACATATGATGATACCATCAGTAAAGTTTACCAAATGCTTTTAAGTAAAGTACTTTGTACCTGAAGTAGTACATAAAAGTAGTAAGTATCCTAGGTGGAGGTGGCAGTGCCAACTACTGTTAAGTTTGCCTGACAACTTTCCATGATAAGATTCTTTTCGGTTCCTTATAACTTTATCAACTGTAATAGTTCCTGGTATCTGCCTCAGGCTGACATTTCCTGGAAGCTTTAAGCTAAAACAGTTCAGCCACTAAAAAAAACAATAGAGAAAAATACATTGTTTCCCCATGTTAAAATTTTTGCAGTCATTCCATTGAGAAATGCTAGCGTGCTTCCATATAATACAGCAAAACCTTGAAATTTGGTTAGGAGGCAGGGCTGCCCTGGTGATGGGGATGTCCTGTGGAAAAAGTAGTATGAAATCATGTAATTAAAGAGTGTTTCAACATGTATGTGCACAAAGGAGCAGAATTAAGACTGCACGGGCAACCTTAATTCTGGAATTTCCTAACTGTTGAATGCCTGACCTTGCAACCTTAATGTTCTCTTAATATATTTCATGTACCTATTATCAAAGTGTTATAAAAATGTCAGATCAAAGTTCCATCCCTGTGGACCACAGTGCTTCACAATGTTGAAAACAAGAGCATAAATAAAACTCAGCAGAAAATACTCAAAAGATCAATTTAATTCCAACAGTGAACTGACTGAAGATACTAATTGTGTGATCAATTCTCCTCAACACCTATATTTTCTCCAGAAAAAGCTTAAATCACTTCAGTTTCATATAGTCAAAGCCCTATGTCCTCCACAGTTCTGATGTTGTTGAGTTTCCTGCAGAATCAGGTATTTTGGCTGTGGCACTGAACAGCTGCTGAAGTTATGTCAAAGCTCTCGTTCTCTCACTCAGGGGGTATGCATACTGAACCTGGATAAAACTGGAGCAACCAAGCCCTGGTGAGATGAGAAGCACCACAGAATCTGACCACAAATCTCCATTTTCCCTTAGCACACACTGGTTGTAGAGAAGTCTCTGAAAGAACAATAGAACTTGTGGCTGGCATCTGCTACTCCATGGTCAAACTCCTGAGGTCTTGGCTGGTCAAAGTTATCCAGCCCATGCTCACACCCTTCTCCATAGGTAATGTACAACACATTGGGATTCTTGCCTCAGATTCTGGGTCCATTGTGTCACTGAATACATGGGACACTGATAGGCGTGCTGGGGGTGCAGTAGCACTCCTTGGCTTGAAGTGCTTTCCATCATATACAGGGTATACAGTTTTGTTCAGTGGCTCTCAGCACCCCCACTATAAACACTGTTCCAATGCCACTGGACACCGAATATAATTAATAAATAAGCTTTGTTGAAAGTAATAAACACTTGGGCTTTTTAAGCACATTACAATATCTAATTATTAGTTAGCAAAAGATCTTCTACATTGATCCGTAGAATTGGATTTAAAGAGATATTTTGAGCACAGTACTCAATGCCCAAAATTTCACCTGTTAAAAAGGAGTGGGAAATGTTCTCTAGACAGACACACACATGCGCGCACCTCTCTCCAATTCCAAAATATACTTCAATACAAAGAACAGATCAACAGATTTTGTGGGGGGGCCTCAAAATATATGCAAGTTCTTTCTCCTGGCATTGCAGCTGCACTCGAGACACTATTCCCAAAGTGGAATACAACTCTCCCCACTTAGCTGAGATACACAGATATAATTGCACATTGTGGCATCCAATGAAGAGTGAGAAGGACCTTGTTATGGAAGTGTGACAGAGCAGGATAACCAGACTACCTGTGTGCATAGTGGAGTTCCTTCTTTTTTCAAAAATGAAAGCCACTGATAAGGCGTCTGTAGGAGTGAAAGATTCCTCAATAAAACATAGAGCTTCTTTCCTCCAAAGAATTTATTCCCAGCTTCTCATACAGTCAGACACTCACATTGATCTCGACTTACTCTGATGACCATTTTAAGGTTGTATTGGTAACTTGCCAAGGAGTCCAAGAGCAGCAACTTGTTTTCAAATTGTAGCATCAATAAACTTACACAACTTAATATCCTTGTACTTGAATTTTCCTTAATAGATTAATATAAACTGATTCTTCTGTTCATGAGAAATAAATCCTGGTGTTGAACAGCTCTATCCTCTTCATCTTACAATTAGGTGACTGGCTGTGAGCCACAATTCACAACTCTTGGGGCCGTTCTTTGGGCACTGAGCCCTAACTCTGTACCAGTCAGCTCTGCAGCATAGAACTGCCAACAACCAAGTAACAATTTCAAGAGATTTTTCTCAAAGCTGCGAATAACTTGCTCTCCTGGCCTCACCAGATCTCTCAAGTGATTGTTCTGGGAAAAGTATTTTACACTCAACTTTGAAAGGTTTATATTTATTTTCCTTTAGCTGCTCATGGATTTCTACCAGGCCAAGGGATTAATCAAATTCCAAAAGAAATATCACACACTTTAGATCTTTATCAATATCTAATTCATCTATCTAATTGCAAAGAAAATTAACATAATTGATTGGATTTACTTACTACTCCTCACCCAGTTGCCAAGAGGAAAATAAAATTACAATTACTGTTAAATCTCTCATTCAGATGTATGTGTTACAAAGATGCCAATAAGAAATATGCAAGCAGGGACACAAATTTCACCGTGAACATTTCTTACCAGTTCAGTGTGTCAGACACAAAACTGTTCCATGTTTCTAAAGGCAAATTAAAAAGCAAACAAACACCTTAGTCTTCTATATATCAATTTTGTGACTGCCATACTACAAACAATGAAATCTTCCTTCCCATTAGCATATGGAGAAAGGAGAAGTAAACAAATATTTCTTTATAGAATATGTACTTATTTTAGCAAAATCAACCACTGAATGTAAAGATGAA
Source organism: Gopherus flavomarginatus (assembly GCF_025201925.1). Lineage (NCBI taxonomy): Eukaryota > Metazoa > Chordata > Testudines > Testudinidae > Gopherus > Gopherus flavomarginatus. The sequence goes on from NC_066617.1 coordinate 271,939,526, forward strand.
GCTCATAGTATAGACACAGGAGTGATGCATCTTAGACAGCTCTCTCATGCCATTGCAATAACAGGTAAAATACACACCAAAATGAGTTATTGGAAGATTGGTTCTTAAAGTATCTAATTGTTGTAACCAATACCACCGCCAACTCTTATCTCCTGGTTAGTCCTTCAGGCACCCTTGTGCAGTCTCATGGTAACACAACTCACTGAGATAGGACATCTTCGTCCAGGCTACTTGACCAAGCCTGGGAATAGACTGTACGTTCCAGACACTGCTTACTCTTCTGAACCTCTCCACAGAAGTTATGGAGGTTCTCTTTTCTCTGGGGAAGTCTACATGAAATTACCCATACAACAGCAATCTTAACAAAAACTAGATTTATTAAAAACCTGAGAGAAAACAGAATTAAAAACAAACAAACTAGGTTGCTTAGCATATCTAGATTTATGTAGTTCTTGTAAACTAAACTAGATAACCTTCTCAGCTTAGTTACAGAGATAAAGAAAAGTGAAAAACCTGCAACTCTCCCCTCTGACTACTTTGGTCAGCCTTTCAGCTTCCCCCTTACTGTCCAACATCCTGCAGAGATCTTTCTTCTTGTGTCCTTCTGCGTCAGCTTGCATGTCAAACACACTGCTCTGGATCTAGGACAGCCACCCATATTCTCCAAACCAGTTTTCAACAGCAACCTACAGATAAGAGCATTATGAGTTCATTGTTTTCTCTGAGACATGCCTCACTAAGGATGTGAAAACCCTTAATAGCAGCCTTTCCAAGGCATAACAACTAGTTTAAAAATTGCACATCACTGTCAAATCTGCACATCTCTGCCCTGACCAGATTCTATGTTGTCCTTTGAAATTCAAAGATCTGCGTTTTCCTCAATATACCATCTCCACACACAAACTTTCTGTTATGAGTTATCAGTTAGGGACAGAGTTCCAGAACGTCTCTCCCAACTGTACATTGTGTCTTTCGTATATCATAAGAATTTACGTTTCTCTGTCTGATGGCTATTCCACAATAGCAGTCCACCCACAACTAAATTAGAAAATCTACATTTCTGTTTTACGAACAGCATGTGGGAACTCAACCTCAGGGCCAGACTACATTCTGCATAACAGCATATAAGTAGGAAGGGGTAGAAAGAGATAGTAAAAAGCTTTTCCTTACAACTCTGGCTCTGGTGGGAAGCCATATGCATTATTTATTCAGTTACAAATAAACAAGCCTGATCCTTTAAGGTGCCAAGTGATCCCAATTCACTATTTGTTTTGAGATTTTTAACTAATATACTGTTAGCCTTCTATTTAATTTTTAAATGTACATTTACTGTGTTTCTCTTGCTTTTGCTATACCTTCTTTCCTTTCCCGCTATGCTTTCTTTCTGTTTTCTGTACTAAATTATAGTGCATCATCTTCTACATGCGTCTGTTTCTGCTTTTTTCCCCCTCCTTCTCCCTTCACACATCCTTCTCTCTCCCCCCTCATATACTGTAGTTGTATATCTATAATTTTTTTGCTTCCTACTTCTCCCTCTAAGATCTCTCTCAGTACCAACCTGCCAAACATTATGCATTTCACGATATTCACATCCACAGCATCTCTTTTCTCTCACCCTCCCTTGAGCATCATCCACTCTCCAGTGTTGCCGAACTCAAACATTCAAAAATCATGAGATTGGCTTAACAATCATTGTTTTTTAGTTTTTTAAAGTTTGGTTCTTCTAAAAGAGGGGGAGGGATAACTCAGTGCTTTGAGCACTGGCCTGCTAAACCCAGGGTTGAGAGTTCAATCTTTGAGGGGGCCATTTAAGGATCAGGGGCAAAAATGTGTCTGGGGATTGCTCCTTCTTTGAGCAGGGGGTTGGACTAGATGACCTCCTGAAGTCCTTTCCAACCATGATATTATATGATTCTACAATTATTGTCTGCATTTCAGCCTTTAGGGTGCACTTAGATCACATTTTCAAGCTTTTCTCTGCAATCATAAGTGGTGGAACATTACCTTTTTTTAAAACTGAAGTCTGAGATTTTTACATAATCACATGGCTCCAGAAGCTGGGACTTCAAGAAGATCACCAAATATTGCTAGATTTATGATAAAATCATGGCAATGCTGGGAACGGCACCCTAGAATGAATCCCAGTAACTTTCCCTTTGGTTCAGGAGGCTGGACTTGGCTTCTCACCTTTGTGTTACCATTGGACAGTGGGGCATCTTAATGCATTCCTCTGGCTTCTTAAGCATCTGGTACATATATTGTGAGGCTTGAAAAATATAAGGGGTGTCAGTGGATTTTGTCTGAGCATTTCCATGGATGTAAGCACTTGGGAAAAAGAGGGAGATCATGGGACATGTTAGAAAGGAGAAATAGAGTGTTGGCATAGCTGCCAGTTTTGTGCAAGTCCATGTGTGACTGCCCTCACCGAATTCTACCAAACTGTGGGCGGTGTTGTGGGGAAGGAGGATCTGATTTCTTGCACTCCTCAAAAGAGGTGGGGGAAGGCTCATGGGAGCTGGGGTAACCAGGCGAGTTTGTAGGTGGTGTGGTTGCAGGGTGTGAGAGAGCTTGGGGTTACTGCAGTGAAGTGGGATGGTGGGTAGGACCTTAAGGGGTAGTAAGGGTATGTCTACGCTGCAATTAGATACCCACAGCTGGCCAGAGCTGTAGGATTCTTCCACCTTGCAGGATCCTAGAGCCCAGGGTCCAACCCAGGCCTGAACGTTTACATCGCAATTAAACAGCCCCTTAGCCTGAGTGCCATGAGCCCAAGTCAGCTGGCCTTGGCCAGCCATGGGTGTCTAATTGCAGTGTGGACATACCCTAACAGGCTGCAAAGGGGAGCCGGAAGCAGCTGAGGTGGTGAGGATTGTTTGGAATGGGGGAGTGAGTTGGGGAGTCTCCCCTTTTGCCCTTGCCCCTCATTAGTCTCACCCATTCAGATTATTTCCCTGTCCCCTTCAGCCTCTAGTCCTCTCCTTGGTACAGTCCTTAATGCAATCTGGTTCCTCTTCAACTGCTGTTCCCCCAGAAACCCCTTGCCTATCCTGCCCCTAGGGCACTGATGCTGTCTTGGCTTCTTTCCTACCTGCTGTTCCATGCAGGCTGGGAATGAGCAGAGAAGGTAAATGGCAGCCAGAGACCCCACCAGGGTGCCTTCTTGAACCCCTGATGTTTGAGAGGATTAACTGCAGTTTATGCCCTTACTTCCAGAGTCCAACTGAGTAGACCTGAACTCTGCCTGGGGACTCCATCTTTCATAACCTCTGGCTAGTAAGTGCCTGACGACTCTCTCCCCCAGCCCTCAGGGCTCCATGGCTCCTTGACCAGAAACAGCGCATTCTTCATCTGTTCCCTATAACTCAGTCCAGATCATCCTGGCTCCTGTGAATGCAAAAGTGGCATATGCCTGGGCAAGGTGGGGATTTCTGATATATTGCCCCTCCACAGTCTGATCTGCATCTTCCTGCCCGGTGAAGAGTTAGCTGTAAATTCTACTGCGGGCAGGCTCTTCCACTTGCAAAAGAGGATATAACATTTCACGCAATATGATGCTGAGGGGGCACACTCTTCCTCAAGCTTATTTTGTTAGCTTCCCAAATGGTGTTGCACGCTCCCCATGCTCTCACAATGCATAGCCATATGCAGGTCAGTAGTCTGGCAAAAGAAAAGGAAGGAAGGGGATTAGGTGGTTCAGTGTGTTAAGTACACCTGGCAACTTCAGGATATTTTACAATTCAGACCTGGGTTCAGTCATAAAATAAAACAAGGTTTGTTGTTTCATCCTAGAAGTCAATGGGGATTTATCTATAAACAGCAAATGGTGACACTGGAGTCAAAGCCTATAAGCCCTTACTCAGGAAGGCCTGGCTCAGAAACAGTCCGGGAGTTGCACTGAATGACTGAGATGCAATAGCAACACCGTGCACCACGGTCTTCAGTTCCTGCCCACACTACACTCTAGCCATGTTATCAGTCACTTGCTTTCATGCAGGCACATCCCCTCCCCCCGCCACTGACCCTTAAAATACTTTATCAACAATATTGCTTATATTTAAGTTCCTGCCTTCACCCTTTATTACAAAATCCTACACACAGCACTAGTTCATTGTGTAAACACTGATCTTGATCCAATAAAGAAAAGAAGTTAAACAGCTGGGTTAAAGAAAGGTCTGGAGGCCTAAACAAAATATAAAATAAACAACTGCCAACTTAAAGAATCACTGCCAGATTTTTAATCAAGAAAGAAAAAAAAATGCTTAGAAAACTGACACCCACACATCAATGTTGTTTCAAGGCTTTTAGTACTGAACAATGGAAGTACTGTACTCATAACCAGCTCAATCCAGGAAGAGAGCACCCTCGTCTTTTATAGTAAATGTTTCTTCGCTAGTATTTGGACTGTGAAAGGCCAAAACTGCTGAACGTTCTGAGCTCCATAAGTGGGAGAAATGTAAGTGCAGAGTCTGACACAGCAGCAGCCTAGTTATTGTGCTTGCTTTATTAGTCAAGTCGCATGTCCAACTATCCCCAGTCTGAGAAGAGAAGCAGGCTTGTTTTGTCCTCAGTCCAATCTGCACGAGCAGACAGGACTACAGCAAGTGATGTATTAAGAATGCAATCCAGACATGTGTTCCAAGGCACCTAAGGTGCCCCTGGCAACCTTGTAATTTCTACAAAGGGATGAGGGTTAAAGGACAATAATGTGCTGCTCGGTCCTCTTCTTCTGTATTCAAGGAGAAGGCCCTAATTTACACTAGGATTCCATGTTCTGTAGACTCTACCTGACAACCAAGATCATGCACACACCCCACCCCAGCAGAGTTTGAGTTTGGGTGGGGGCAGGGGACACGGGACAAGGTGAGGTAGGCTCTGGGTGGCGTTTACCTGGGGGCTCCCCGGAAGCAGCGACATCCCTCTCACTCAGCTGCTAGGGGGAAGTGTGGCCAGGAAGCTCTGTATGCTGCTTCTGCCCATGGTGCTGGCTTCGCAGCTCCCACTGGCCGGAACCATGGCCAATTGGAGCTATGGGGCGGAGCCTGTAGGCGGAGGCAGTGCATAGAGCTGCCTGGCCACACCTCTGGCTAGCAGCTGAGCAAGGGGGATGTCCCTGCTTCTGGGGAGCCCCCAGGTAAGCACCGCCCAGAGCTCACCTCACCCTGTCTGGTGCCCTAACCCTCTGCCCCCTCCCACACCTAAGCTATGCTGCCGCTTGAGGGGAGGGGCAGAGCGAGGCAGGGATCCTACTGGCCCTGCCAAACCCGTCCCTCCCCCAGCACCAGCGGGCATCCCAGGCCACATGCCGCCACCCCTCCATCCCAAACAGCAGGGCCGCCCTCCTCCAGGACCCATGGGACCCCCAGGAAGCCCCTCCCCAAGGTTTTATTCACTGGTATTTTTAGTAAAAAAGTCATGCACATGTCATGGGCCATTAATTTTTGTTTACTGCCTGTGACCTGTCCGTGACTTTTACTAAAAATACCCATGACTAAAATGTTAGCCTTAATTATAAGTCTATTGTGAAATATGCAGGAAAAAGAATAATTAGAATGTACACCGACAGAGCAAGCACATGAAAAAGAGGATGCTAAATCACTTATGTATGTATTTTACCTTTTGTCTGACAAGTCTTTTTTCCTTATATAAAAAATGTTCCATTTTTGTATTACTAACCAGCTACAAATATCACAGTAATTGCTTTACAAAATACTACCAAATAAAGATTGAAATGGGGAATACATTGTAAAGTATTTTACTATATAACCATTCCTATTTGGTACACAGAGAAGTTAGACTTAAAGGAAATCTACAGTTTATGATGTTGTCAGAGTAGTAAGCAAATGCTGACCTATAACTATTTCTCACAAACACCTTGCACACTTATCAAAATTGTTATAAAAAATACAAACACATCATCATCAGCTAGCCTTAAAACTTAAAAAACAAAGGCTCAGGAATCATGTAACTTTCCTAGGAGGATTAAGGAGCACACAAGATATTTGCAGAATAAAGCTATTCACAATGATCCACAACACACTAAAACTGGTCTTCAAAGTTTTCCATGCGAAAACCAGAAACCACAATTTGTGGACATGGTAAACAGATGTAATTCCCAAGATAGAGTCATAGATTTTAAGGCCAGAATGGCCCATGATGATCATCTACTCTGACCTCCTGCATAACACAGGACACAAAATTTCACCAAATTATTCCTGCCTCAAACCTATAGCTTGTGATTAACCAACATGATTGTTTCCAGGGCAGTCTCTATTTTTTTTGCCGCCTCAAGCAAAAAAAAAATCCCCCCCCCCCCTTTTTTTTGGTGGCTTTTGCACATGTTTGCACATCACCTGATTTCTGTTGTTTTCACTCTGCTCAGCAATGGCTGATGATAGCTCTTTAACCTCATTCCAAGGGCATCTCTTAGATTCAAAAGGAAGATGGGGCTTGTATTTGTTACTTGGTTTATTGGGGACAACTTTTCTTATTAAAGGAGAATCTCTTTTGCTTTACTCTTCTTTCAGCGCATGCCCCTCCAATTTCACTTCCCACTCAGACTGGAAGCGAGTTCAGAGAGTTTCACTCCTTAATGCCTAAAAACCACCAGTATTTCTATCCCCTGCTTCTCCCTCCTTTCGATAAAAGGCTCCTGGTGTCTTTCCCTTTCACTTTAATTGGAAGGAATGTTCCCTGACCCCCTGGTCCCCGCTTTCCCATCACCACCCTCCTTCCAGTGACCTGCTCCTGTAGCGAATGCCTCATATGTCTAGGGTCAGGAAATATCCTACAAATCAAAAGGGAAGTGTGCAGGGTGGGGTGGGGGAGGGGATTAGGACAACAGGGTCTGGGGGAGCCACTCAATCTGTCTCAGAGCCATGAAAAAACCTCACCTGGACAGTTCAGCTCCCAAATCTCTCTCTCCTCTTCCTCAACACTAGCGGGGTTTGCATCCAAGCAGCTGTGAATTACACTTACTGCAGGGGATGGTTTTCTGTTTGTTATTTTACCGCAGCTAGACAATAATCCACATGAGTTACTGGATGCTCCTTTGCTAGCAGGGCTGCACTTTAAGGCACTTGGGTTTGGGAACTCTCCTCCCCCTTTGCGGCTTGGATCGTTCTGCAAAAAGACCAGAGGAAAGCAGCGGCCGATCCTCAGCTGGTGTGAATTGACATTAACTTCAGCTGGACATTCCCACCAGCTGAGAAGCTGCCCCCAAAGGTGTTTCTCAGCTACACCTAGCACGTGTGACACGGGTCCGGGACTATCTCTGCCACCCGAGGCCCTGATCCTGCTCTCATGAGAGAGAAGTCAGCACAGATCCTTGTCGATCCCTGCATGACACTGTCTGATTGTGACAAGGGCAGCACCTGCCCGTCTCTGCAGGCCGCTGCTTGGCAGAGGGGCTGTGTTCAGGGGGGAGCACGTGTGGGTCCCTGGGTGCAAGCCAGAGCTATGGGCAGCAGCTCAGGAAAGCGCTTGGTTCTCAGATAAGCAAAGAACACGTGAGGGGAGTTAGCCTGGCCCTGACTCATCTCACCGTGACCACAGTAGCGCAGAATGAGCCCGGGATGGCATCTGGTGTCGCCTTTGTTAGGAGAGACACGGAGAGAGAGGAGTTTGCCTCTCCTTGAAAAGTGCCGTTATGCCCTGTCCCTCTGACCAGTCCTTGTTTCTTTAGAGTCATGCCTTTTGACACTGCTCTGTCAGACCAGGCACCTTTGGCTGGGGCAGCCTGCTGCAGCCATACAGAGCGACTGGGGAATTGGGCTCCAGCGGTGATGGTGGGGTGGAAATGGGGCTGGCTGCATCAGCCTGATCCCCTGTGTACGCTGCCTATTTGTACGGACAGGTCCCCCTAGGAGCGCCCGGTCTGGAATCTCTCTCTCCATCCAGACACACGAGTGTGAAATATCCTGACCTCTGCGTTAGCCTTGCCAAGGGCCAGTCCACGTTCGCTTAGAGGATAGGGTCGATGCATGTGGGATCCAGCTGTCACACTGTACTTCACTCTGGAGATCCATAAACCAGCTGTTTGATCTCTCCCCTCATGTGCCTGATTGCATTCTGACATTACAAACCACTGCGGTTACAAGGCATCCCAGTGAAGGGACCCTGCATTGGCTGACACGTCTGTGCTAGCCCCTATGTGCTTTCCTCTTTCCAGATGTGCTGGCCCCTCGCACAGCCCCGAAATTCAGGACTGAAGGCTTCTGAGATGGGGCAAATTTGTTAGTTTGGAAATGGTACCAATTTCCGTTTAAACCTACATGGATTCGAGCCCAGAGAGGCAAACCTGATTGGAAACAGTGAGGTCTGCGCTCGGAGAGGTTCTTGATTTCAGCTCCATTGGGATTTCGAAAGTGGCCCTGCAAACCCTTCCCAGCCTGAGTAATCCTTACCCCACAAATTGTTCCACCGGAGCCAGTGGGATCAGTCCCATTAAAAGGATTCCAAGATCTTAAAGAGAGCTAGACCCTGCAGACATTTGTCTGATCCAGCCCTGGGCTCTGTTCCCAGCACCTAAGATCCTTTTAGCTTTCCATGCGCCCAGCTTCTCTTTTCCAGTGGGCAATTGTACAGTAAACCCCCTGAATCTTGAGTAAGCACACAGGCCGGTGCTCTTTTCCTTGTAACAGCCGAAAGCCTCAACTCCTGGGAAGAGGATGGCCGGAATGCTGCTCCTGGAAATGTGCCGCCCCAAGCACATGCTTGTTTTGCTGGTGCCTAGCGCCGGTCCTGATTGTTTAAAAAAAACATCTGATCTTAAAGATCTCAAGTGACAGAATCCACCGCCTCCCTCAGTAAGTTATTCTAATGGTTATTACCCACACAGTTAAAAATATGTGCCTTACTTGTAGTCTCAGTATGTCTAGCTTCAGCTTTCAGCCACTGGAAGTGCTGTGTATATATCCCAACATCATAACAGGGGGAAAAGTCTTTCAAATGATGAAAAAGAACCAATAAACTTGCCCCTAGGTTAGCATTTAGGCTATCTGGCTCGCAACCTCATTTGTTCTCACTCAGCAAAGAAGAAGTTTGTAAAGGAGTTTTGCATTTTTAAGCGATAATATTGGAAAAATAAGTAATACTACAAAACTTTATACTGTGAGTACTGGGAGACATACTGGGAGATGTAATCTCCAGGGCTATATCTTTTTGTTCATTTTTCCTTTCTTTTTATGTCAGGAAGGACATGATATATCCAGAGGATTTTGTAGCGGCCCTGTATGTTGTTTCACCCGCTTCACTGACAAAATTAAGCAAGCAGGTTCCACAAATTATTTAAGATAACCAAGGAAAACTTACTGACAGAAAAAAAATTGAAGATCTTAAGGGAACATGGATTGTAACTGTTGAACAAGACATGTCGTTCTATCATTCACACACTCCATTATTTCTAGGTCTTGCAGTGGAAGTGAGAGATAGGGTGCGACATCTACGGTTAAGTGCTACACAAGGGAATAAGTGTTGGCTACCATTTATAGAAAGTGTCTTCAGGAGGGGAGAAAAAAGGTTATGATAATGATGTTTCACTTAAATTAATCATTATAGGAAGGACTCAGTAATATCCCAGTATCAAAGTAACATGACTGACTCAACTTGTCATCTATCCAAAACAAACAGGAGATTAATTTGCTCTTATAAATTGCATGCTCATGCTGGCTGCAGTGCAAAGGGGCCCATTCATTGTATTACACTATCATCTGTCAGAGAGAGTGGCACAAAAAGAGAATGATTCAGTAAACACAAAAAAAAGTGTGGGCTGGGCTTTTTGTTAAATCCTCATTGCTTCACACAATAAGTAAGTCGTATTGTTTCTGTTAGACACCTCACAATGGCACAGTTTCATCAAATTCGCTTACAGTTAATAACCTGCCAGAAAAAAGATAATGAAACAAATAGTTGATGATCCTTCCTTTTACGTGGATTTCTGAGAGTGATTTATAAACCCATACCAAAGGCACCATGTGATTAGCAGTGTTGCAGCTGACTTGGTGTCCTGATAACCCAGATCCTGCTAGAACCTAATGAGGGACACACCTCCACCAGGCAAACATGTAATCCTGTCAATAAATACAAACTTCCGTTCCAACCACCAACTTCAAACTGGTGTTTAGCTTTCCCTGGAATTAGAGTCAAAGGAATTTTTCCTTCAACTTTCTCCAGCTGTTGTCAATTTTACTATCAGACTCTTTTAACATGTAATTACAGCCATCCATCTGCTGTACAAGAAGAAGAAAGAGACTTCCTTCTGTATCTCCTAATGCAGCGCTCAGCATGGATTTTCAAGAATTCAGAACCAAGGAAAAATAATTGATTCAGAACTTCTGCCTTTCCATCCTGACATACACACAATATGTAACTATACCTGTAACAACAGCTAAGAACAGGGAAGCAGGGAACCAAACCTAATGCCAATATTCATAGGTCAAGCTGACTATAGTCAGGAATCAGGGCTGCAGCAGAGACGGTCTCTAGGCAACCTAATTAGTGCAGCTGGCCTGCAGTATGCTGCCTGATTGGCAGGAACAGTCACCAGACCAGCTCTTAAGCCCAGAAACTGTTCAGCGGCTGCTCAAAGCATTTGCCCATGGCTGTTTGCTCCTGTCTCTGCTTGTTCCCAGCCTTGCACCTGCCCTACCTTACTCCAGCACACCCAGCTCTGACCATTGGCTCAGATTCCTGGCTTCCAACTTCAGCTCTGACATCTGATCTCCGACTCCAGCTCTAACCCTTGGCTCCAATTCCTCGTTTCTGATTCCAGCTCTGACATTAGGCTCCTGTTCCTTCCTACTGATTCCTGCTCCAACCAATAGGCATGGCAGCCCATGCCCCAGTCTGACAACTGTCACTTTTGAACACAACAACTCTGATGAAAATAGGCATCGCATAAAACCTACATTCTGAATTCAGCTCCATTATGATTATCTGAGACAATACTGCTAAACAGCTCAACATATTCCCAGATCAGCAGCTAGATAGATTTGTCTGATGTTAATCTATCACACTGACCCTACCATTACAAACCAATTCTCTAAAAATGCCAGCAATTCAAGAAGTGTTTTCCCTTTGTCCCCTCTTTTAAATGATTTGTACTGCTGCAAAAGGTGTCAGATTTACATCCCGGAAAACTGGAGTTTGCTAATTAAGAAGAGTGGGTCAATGAGCCTGACCAGGAGAGACATCCTCAGGGCATAAACAGTGATGTAACATGAAAATAAGAGTTACAGCAAATAATTAGCATGCAGCAGAATACTGGATAAAGTAAAGAAGAAACCAAAGGGCCAACCAATATATATATTCCAAGAGCATTGTCAGCCCAAGAGATGACCATGGTATGCACCACATCTTTCATGGCAAAAGTTTCAAAGTAAAATAAACGTTACATATTAATCCAGTGAAATCCAGATCATTTACAACTGAACTGATATGAAGAACACATGATATATAAGTGAAACAAGTACCAAGATACCTTGTTACACAGAGATTAGACTTCACAGGAAGCTTATCTATAAGGGAAAAGATCTGTATACTTGGCCTTTCTGTTGCCTACTTGCAGCATTAGAAAAGACGAACATATCATTTTGATACTCAGACAGACTGAGTTCTGTGGAAAGAGAGCCTCAGAATGACTGGAAAATATAAAGATCAGAAGATAATCTGAACAGAGATTTTACTGAAATCTAGGCAGATGCTTTTATTAAATCCTTAACAGGTTATAGATAAAAGGAAGCAAAGGGCCAAAAGAGGAACATGAAAATAATGCTTATATCTAACTAAAACTGGAGATGAATTCTTGCCATACAAACACATGAAACTATCTGGAAGATACAATTCAAACCACTTGAGCACCAAGCTGAAAAGAAAATATAAACAATTAAACAATACATATGATCTTACGATCGAATAGTGCCAGAAGCTACAATAAATCAGATAACGTAAAACAGACAACAGAACTTGATGTTCAGCTAAATATGATATTTAGCGGCAGCTTCCAGCAGCACCAGGGGACAAGAAAAAGGGGTCAGCTAAGCTTCCCCTAAACCTGCCTACCCAGTATTTGGAAGCCACATGGCCCCAATAGTCTTAGCTCTCCTCCCAAGAGGACCAGGTGGGTTAAAGCCCTCCACATAATTTCTCTAGGAGTGGCTCTTTCAAGAGGATGCTGAGGCCCCTTTAAAGCAGTGTATGACTCGAGCAAGAATGCTCCAGATTCAGAACGCCATCCCAGCACTTTCTGGGGGAGCAGGAATGGTGTTCTAGTAATTGGCCATTGATTTCATTCTTTACCTTGCAGTAAGCATGGTCAGCACCTCTCAGGTGAAATTGTGTGTTCTGGTACTTCTGTTTTTAGGACTCAAGCACTGCTTTAAAGTAGAAACACAACAGCTGCCAGCAACCCAGGAAATAGCAGGAGGAGAAATTTCCAAAAGAGATTAAAAAATAATCAATCAATCTAAATTGATAAGAGTTCTCCTCACTATAGCATCTGAAAGGTGGATGCATACGGGCCAGTTATATTCAAAGCCATCTGAGGAAAAGCACAGCGGGGTTCTACATTTACTGCCTCAATTACATCTATATCAAGTTTGTGCTGTTTACAAATTAAGTGTTTCTGCTTTCCTGCCCTGCAAAGTTAACCTGCGATCTGAAAGTCACAGTTTTATTCTCCCCTCCGGCCCCCACAGCTATGACATGGCCGATAATAAAGAGTCTGCAATTACAATTTAGGGAATGACTCTGGAAGGTGCTGAGGCCCTTCTGAGAAGAAGAATCCAGTTTGGCCTTTCATAGATATATTGGCCATCAGAAGCAGTAGACTTATTTTACTCAGTAAAGGGCACGGACAGGACTCTGTGACAAGAAGGAGCACTTTTCAGTGTAAAGTTGTATTTTTACTCAGGCACTTTTCTGATAATTGCTTTTAAATCAAAAAAAGTAAAAATAAACAAAACAATGTAAAACCGATCTAGAGCAGTTCTTTCCACATAGTAGTAGTGATGTTATTACAGTATGGCTCAAAATGGGCTAGTCTCTACATGTATAAAGGTAAGTTCACCATCCTAAGATGGTGAACTTACAAACTAAAACATGCAGAGGAGAGAGCAGTATTACATAGCTGAATCCATTAATTTATTTCACGAGTGTCTAGCAAGCCTGTTTAAAATAATCGAGTTTCCATAAAATGACAGCAACTGTTGGGACAATATCTCACTAGTACAGGAACTTGTTATATGGAAACTTAGTGTACACTGGGGAGTCAATCTACAGCACTGTAGCCTGGGGCGCACTAAGCAATCACGTGGACCCTGCTATCATGAATTAAAATTTTCATAGTGTGCTTTGATATTAGTGCAAGACAGGCTAGTGTTCTGTAGATTTACACCCCAGCCAACTACAGATTAGGGCTTGATCTACACTTAAAAAGTTAGGTCACCATAGCTGCCTTGGTTGCGGTGTGAAAAAACACACCACTGACTGATGTAGTTATGCCAATCTAACTGCCAGTGTAGATGCAGCTAGGTCGATGGAAGAAGGCTTCTGTTAGGAGAAGTGGTGTTTCTACCCTGATGGAAAAACCCCTTCCGTCAGTGTCAGCTGCATCTACACTATAGGGTTATGTCAGCATAGCCATGCCGACATAGCTCAGCTAGTATAATACAGACTGACACTACAGAGACAAATCTCCACGTAGGCACGCCCTAAAATTTAGGTAATGACTGACCAAATGCTCCATCACAAAGAACCAGAGCCTATGATCAAAAGTGTCCAATAGATTATCAATTCAGATAATCAAACACCTAAGACAATTTTGGAAGCTGGAAAAAAATGACCACCGCCAATTACATGAGCAAAGCGAAAGATGACCTCAAGATGTAGTCTTACAAAATAAACCAATCAGAATGCTTAGAGAAAGGTGGCTGAGATGGGGAGTGACAAAGAAAAAGTTAAACAAGCTATATAATCCCAGGAAAGGGTTAAATACTACCTGACTATTATTGCCAGGAAGTTAAGGGTCAATTCAGATATTTATTTGTATCTCAACCATAGCTTTGCTATGAGAAGACTGTTTCCAGTTCCTGAGCAGCAGCATCATATTTCTGTTCTCACAAGTTTTAGGCTGCTGAACAAATCTTTATCCTGCATGCTTGTTCTACCCTAAACAAGAAATGATCCACCACTAGGATAATAGTACTAAGGTGGAACATACACAGGCAGATCTGTTGTGTGAAAAGGTGCCATTTTTACAATCTTTTTTTCAGATAAGAACCACAGGGTATGCCATTTCATTAACATTTGTGCTTGGGTATAATAGAACAATATTCTACAATTATACACTGTTGTAAGGTTTGTAAATCTAGCAAAACTGTTTGTGAATATAAACCTGTCAGCTTTTCAAAACAAAGGGCTGTCAGCCACTCCAATGCATGACTCATTCACTAACAATTTAAGGAGCTAGGGTCATTTGTAACTGATCTCCCAAGGAGCAGGATTCTTGTACATTCCAATATCCTTTCTACTCACATGATCACAGCTGGCAGACAGAATGAAGAGGTGCATGTCTGAAACAAAACAGAGCTAATGGGCCTGATTTTCAGGTCCCAAGAAGAAAAGCATTTATCTGCTCACGTTTGTAGATCTGCATCTGCACATCTCCATTTGGCACACATGTGGCCTGCACAAAAGCAGCCATTTAAGCCATGTGCACCTACAGCTGGGGATCTGTGCACTCAAATTAACTATTAATTTGTGCATATTTGTGTGGCTCAAAATCTGGCTCATTAGAGCTGTTATCCTACAAGTGAGATGAGAGCATCCATCTAATTTTGAAGGTTTTCATACTGCCATCCTCACAACTTTGTCCTTTGGAACCAAATCATAATCATAGTGTTGTGAGGTTGTATAACCCTAAGTCACTTGTGAAATGTTTAAATAGTTACGGAACAGAAGAAAGCTTTGCAGCCATGGGTTGAATGACAATTTGAGTGAAAGTGTAAATTTTCTCACACTGTTGCTAATCTGGAGGGACCACATCAGTCTGTGAGGGAGTATTTAGACTACAGAAATCTACTCAGTCCTTGAATTCTCTGCCAAAGCTGCAAACAAAAAGGGTGTCACGTTTGATGATAGTTCTCGTTTTTAATTCATACCATATAGGTCCAACAGTCACAAGGTAAACAAACACTTTGGGTCAGATTTAAACCACTACCCTGGTGATGAGTGGATTCAGATCTTATTACACCTTGATCCCTCAACTCACCTATGGACACCTGCTGAAGTGATGAATATCTAATGGTAGCAATTTATGTCAGCTGATGTGCTTACTTATTGTACTGCAGATTTCCAGGTGTTAATAAGCTGCAGTCTATTTAATTGTTACAGATCCACTACTGTACATTGTACCTGCACAAAGACCAAAGTAAGCAATTCACCTAGCTGAGAACAATCAGACCAAACTGTGTGAACTGATCTTATGAATGTACTTAAAATGAAGGCCCTGCCTAAATGAGTCCATTTAAATAACACTGGTGAAGTTAAATATCAAGTAAACCATTTACAATGTGCACAGTGCCAGTGATCTAAATTTCAGAGGAATTGTCTTTTAATGCCACAGATATTTTTAGTCTGTATTGTCCACAATGCTTAGTTTTTATTCTTGCATATTGTGCAACTTTTCCTCAGACAATATGCAGTCAAGGAGTGCACACAAAAAATCACTCACCAGTGGCATTTGGGAAGCTTTTCATGGTTAGGATAGGGACCTAATCGATAGATTCTGCAGAATGTAAGATTTCATTTTTAATAAAGCTTCTGGACTTTCTGGTTGGCTGTCTAAATGTGTTTTCTTAGTGATACTTTGTTGCCTCTACTCCCCTTTGAAATCAAGGGAAGTAATAGCACACAGCAACTTGCAAGATGAGGCCCAAAGGGACAAAACAGAAATCTACCGTAGGAGAACATTGAGACTAAAGAAATCATAGAACAAAGAGTAAAAGTGAATTTTGGGCAGGACTGTCAGTCTCTGCTCTATGGAGAGAGATTAAAGCAGTGCAGTAAATTAGGCTAAAAAGCGAGGGAGAGAAGAAATTCTTATGAAAGTTCAAGGGGATGCCTTACATCTACTTAGAAGCTATGATGATTCACTATTCAAACTCATATTGGTAAAATGTAAGTGGTCTCTATCTAGATACTTATATGGCTCCACTATTTTTGTCAGTCTCAATATCCTATTTGCTCACTTCTCCCACAATTGCTCCTGTATCTTCTTTTTTCTTACCATCCTCTATTTATGGAATGCCCTACCTGAGCTTATCTGCAAGACCATTACCCTCTGCTTGTTTAACTCCTTCTTGAATAACCACTTTTACCAGGATGTCGACAAGAAACTAGTCAAAGACATTTATAATAAACTAAAATTAACACTGTGCTGAGCACATGCTTTTACTGACTAAGTAAGCGTGTAGTGTTCTTTGGGCAACCCTGGGTCCTTCTTCCCCCATTCTCACCCTCGTGTTTTTTTTGTTTTTGGTCCTCCTCATTCCCATTACACAATATATAAACTTAGATTACAAGCTCTCTAGGGCAAGGACTATGTTGCTTCACCTGTACTGTGAGGTGCTCAGCACTCATTTCACCACAGTAAAAATAATAAATAACCGTATACTGCACTTTCTTGTAGTTATTTAAATCAAATTTCTATAGGGTTCTCAAACTGTCTAAGCAAGTAGGCACGTTCACACACACACACAAAACATCAGCCCAGCACAGCAACCATTCAGAATTGCTGTTTAGTTCCATGAATAAGCAAAGTGTAAGATCCACCATGGTTCACTTTCGCCCACGTGGGGCAGGGATTCTATTTCATACCATTTCCTAACACTCTGGGCCCTGGGAAGTTTGTATTAGATTTTTTTCTAGCAATAGAGCTACAGCATGAGATCTATCTAAAAGAGAGAGAGGCCTTGCTTTTGAAAGAAGTGTGGCAAAGGAGAAGGGAGGGAGGAACCTCAGAACACAGTAAGCCTGTCAGTAGATTTCTTTCAGGTTTTATCATCACTTCCCTTTCCCCCTGCCCAGATTTTGTAAGAAAAGTAGGTTAGCTCTGCTTTATTGTTTCACCTATGTGAACTGCTGAGTTTGCATTCACTTTAGACTTAGGGCTGACATAGTTGAATCTTCATATTTTTATTTAGCTGGAAATTGAAATTCAGTTGCAATCCTGAGGTGTAAATTGAACTAAGCAGAGCCGACAGCTCTCTCTTTCCCTTCACAGCATCATTGTCTTGAACGTTATATCAGATGTATCTGTTATTGTTTGTAAGGAAAATAAGAGGAACATAATTTTTTTTTAAATGAAGCAGTGTGCTGTGAATAAGTTCCATTACTGGTAGCACATCTGTCTATTCTCCTTCTCCTTCCAGTCCAGCACTCAAGTCAGCCCATCTTTGGCATTATTGTTGTATTGAGGCCTTTTCTGGTAGCACTAATGGCAACAAAAAACCGACCACTCTGCAATTCTCATTGGTTTCACTTTGCTTCTTATAGCAATACCATCAAAATTATATTAAGCAAGTGCACAGTTGCATTTATGCTGAGGGGACATTATGTGAGATTCTCACACTTGAGGGTTAGACGGCACAAGAAAAAGTAGTTTGGGATTCTTATACTAAACAAGCAGCAGATTGTCATAAACAGATAGCTAAGGGTTAATGTCTCTTTCACCTGAAGCACCTGACCAGAGGACCAATCAGGAAACAGGATTTTTTCAACTCTGGGTGGAGGGTTTTTTGTGTGTGAGTCTTTTGTTCTTTGTCTTCTTCTGCCTGAATCTCTCTCAGCTATGAGAAGGATTTTTCTATTTCCTGCTTTCTAATCTTCTGTTTCCAAGTTGTGAGTACAAAAATGGTTTGTTGTTTTGTATTTACATGTCTATAGTTGCTGGAGTGCTTTGAATTGTATTCTTTTTGAATAAGGCTGTTTATTCATATTTCTTTTAAGCAATTGACCCTGTATTTGTCACCTTAATACAGAGAGACCATTTGTATGCATTTTTCTTTCTTTTTTATATAAAGCTTTCTTTTAAGACCTGTTGGAGTTTTTCTTTAGTGAGGAACTCCAGGGAATTGAGTCTGCAGCTCACCAGGGAATTGGTGGGAGGAAGAAGTCAGAGGGAAATCTGTGTATGTTAGATTTACTAGCCTGACTTTGCATTCCCTCTGGGTGAAGAGGAAAGTGCTTTTGTTTCCAGGACTGGAATTAGAGAGGGTGGACTCCCTCTGCTTAGATTCACGGAGATTGCTTCTGTGTCTCTCTCCAGGAGCACCTGGGGGGGGGGAAGGGAAAAGGTTTATTTCCCTTTGCTGTGAGACTCAAGGGATTTGGGTCTTGGGGTCCCCAGGGAAGGTTTTTTGGGGTGACCAGAGTGCCCCAAAACACTCTAATTTTTTGGGTGGTGGCAGCAGTACCAGGTCCAAGCTGGAAACTAAGCTTGGAGGTTTTCATGCTAACCCCCATATTTTGGATGCTAAGGTCCAAATCTGGGACTAAGTTATGACATGGTGGCAGCGGTGGGAAAGATAGAATCCAGAAGCCAGTAGAAATATTATATTTTTCTTTTCTCTGCTAGGGGCTTTTTAGCAGAGAGAAACAGTTTGGTTTTAAAAGGGAACCAAAGAGAATTTTTTTATTCTGCTCTCTCTGGCAGTTGTGGCTTGCATATTAAGCAAGAAACCACTAAGGGGCTGTTAAGGGTCTTTTGTGACAATAGCACTCCCATTAGGAGGCAGATACCAGCACTATACTCATGCAAATAAAGTGGTTTTTCTGGTTTACTTTACATTGAAAAAATTGCTAGGCAGACCCCAGGAGGCAACAGAGCCTGCAGTTCCGACAATAAACACTGGAGGGCACCCCAACACAAGAAAACAGGAACCATGCCTTCCAATACAAAAATGGAGGCCGAAGGACAAATCAAAGAAGCTGAACACAGGCGACAACTGGAAAAAAGACAAAAAGAGGTGGAGCTAAAAGAAAAGGAAGAAAGCATCAAACTGGCAGCTTACAAAAGAGAACAAGCAGCCAAAGAGGCAGCCCACAAAAGAAAACTAGAAGAAGAAGAGGTGGCCCACAGAAGGAAACAAGAAGAAGAAGAGGTGGCCCACCGCCGAGAAATGGAAAAACAACAAAAAGAAAGTGAAGAGAAGGAAAAACAGAGAAAACATGAACTGGACTTAGCGCAAGCTGGGCTGCATGCGCCAGCCAATCCTAACAACCCCTCACCAATTATGGTTCCACCTCCCAGGAAATTTCCCACCTACAAGGCAGGTGATGACACCGAGGCCTTCTTGGAAAATTTTGAAAGAGCCTGTCTTGGGTACAGCATCCCTGAAGACCAGTACATGGTAGAATTGAGGCCACAGCTCAGTGGTCCTTTAGCAGAGGTGGCAGCTGAAATGCCTAAGCAGCAAATGAACGACTATAAACTTTTTCAAACCAAGGCCAGATACAGAATGGGGATAACCCCGGATCATGCCCGTCGGCGTTTCAGAACCCAAAAGTGGAAACCAGATGTGTCATTTCCCAAACACGCCTACTACGTTGGGAAAAATTATGAGGCCTGGATATCAGGACACAATGTTAAATCCTTGGAAGAACTGCACCTCCTCATACAAATGGAGCAGTTCTTGGATGGTGTTCCTGAGGACATCACACATACAAGATGGAAAACCCAAAAATCTCGCTGAGGCGGGGGAGATTGGAGCCAGATGGATGGAAGTGGCAGAAAGCAAGAAAGCTACTGTCAAGGGGAACGAATACCCCAGGGGGCACACCGACCATAAACCCTACAACCGAGGACAGCCAAAGACCCCACATACAACCCAAGTAAAACCACAGACGCCCTATTCTTCCACCTCTCCAGTAACTCACCTCGGCCCAGTGACCCATCAGATGGAAGATGCTTTATGTGTAATCAACTGGGACATATCAAGGCCAACTGTCCAAAGAACGCCATCCGACTGCAATTCATTACACCACCATCACCCACAAGATCCCCAGGCCCAGATGCCTCTCAAATACCCTTGGAGCGAAGGGAAAATTTGAGAGTGGGCGGAAAGAAGGTTACTGCGTGGACAGACACGGGGGCACAAGTGTCAGCTATCCACCAATCCTTCGTAGACCCCAAATTCATCAACCCAAAGGCCCAAGTGACAATTTACCCCTTCATGTCACAAGCTGTAGACTTGCCTACAGCTGAACTGCCTGTCCAGTACAAAGGCTGGTCAGGAATGTGAACTTTTGCAGTCTATGACCACAGATCCAAGCTAAGATTTGGACCGAGTCTTGTGTACCGTCACGTGCAACGATCTCAGGGCTTGTCTATACTTACATCGCTGTTGCGCTTAATGAAGATGCTACCTACACAACAGGATAGTTTCCTCCTCATTGACATAGATCTGTCGACACTGGTGTTGGGTTGGTATAACTATGTTGCTCAGGAGTGTGAATATGCAACGTAGGTATACCGACAAATTGGTAATGTAGACCAAGCTAAGCCTTGCAAAGGTACTGCTAGGACTTCCTGGATTAAGGTAACCACAGTGATATGTATGACAGATTTTAGGAAAATAGAACTGAAAGATATGTCCATCCTCCACTGCAGTTGCTGCAGGGAAGAAGAGATTGGGAAATAAAGGAAAATTCCAACAACGAGTTGGCAAAGAAATCTCAATCTTCAAAACTGGAAAGCTAGATAATAAAGAACTCCTAATATTAATAGTATCAGAACAGGAGGACAAGAGCATGAAGACAAAGGACAAACATTTCAAAGCTAGAGGCTTAAAATTTAGGCACCTATCTCCAAATATTGGTGCATAAAGACAAGTGGCTATTTTCAAAAGTGCTGAGTGTCCACAATTCCCAATGAAATCCCACTTTTAAGGGGTATTTGTTACCTTTAAAAATAGCAAGACACTTACTAAGGTGCCTAAGTTCACATTTTAGGCATCTATCTTTAGGCGCCTTTGAAAACTTTAGCCTCTTTCTTAAACGTGCCTTAACCACAACCTAGCATGTGTTTAGAATGCTGCTTTTTAAATAATGTTAGTGTTTAGACAGTCCCAACCAGGTGTTTAAGTAACTTCTCGCTGACTAAGTAATAACCTGCTACCACATATGTCAGCAAAGTTAGAAACCAAGGCCTCCAGAAGCAAAAGCTGAGGCCTCTACGCATGAGCTATAGGAGTAACTCTGCTAGATAGTAAAAGTGGTCAGAACCCAGGACCTTCAGCACTAAAGCACAGATCTTTACAACTTGAGTTAAAGGGGTTACATGCATGGATTGGAACTCTAGTGGCTTGTCCATATAGAAGATAATAGCCTTTTACTGTTAACACCTATTGCAATTTAACATGTGATCTAAAGGGGTGAGGATCTGGAATCAGCACTCATTTGTGACCCATAGTTGGGATTCATTACATTTACATCATACCAAGGTTCTATGTGGTTGGAGACAGTGGTTTTGGTGTTTTGTTTTGTTTTTTTATAATTATAGGCTAAGGCAACATATGCACTAATTTACGGTGGGATGACTCTCTCCACACTAAGACAAAATAAATGCATTTTTAAATAAAATTTAAATTGTTCAAATTGTGGAGATGTGCTAAAAATCAGCAAATTCTTCAATTCTTGTTCCTATAATTTTCCACTATCTGAAGCTGTCACAGAACCACTCGGGCTTCCCCTTCTGGCAGATTGGTGTGGGGAAATTCAAACATCTGGATCCCCTGGTGTTATAAGCCTCTGGAATCTGAACACAGCCCAGGCACTGCCCCAGCCCTGGGAGTCTTTAGGCACACTCTCAGGGTACAGACCCTCTAACACCTATTCCCAAGAACTGCAACTTTATGCTCCCTGCCCAGTCCTCAGACTCCCTGTGAAGCTTACACACACCCTCTCCCAGAATTTTACCCAAAGGTGTGAGCCTTCTTGTTTACCTCTTCAAGGGGCCATATGGCATGTGTAGCAAATAACACATACAGGACTTTGAAAGGACTTGAACACAGCATTGCTCTTTCATAGCACTAGAATTATACAGACCCATTGGTAAATAATAAACCCTACATGCACTTCCCCTCACTGTAGCTCGCCCTTCCCCTGGGAGTCCATCTGCATTCAGCTAGGGAAGGTCTCCTGCCCACCACCTCATCTAGTTCCTGCTACAACTTCCGGCATCTTAAGCTTGTAAAAGGCATCTGAAGAGAGCAAACAGAGCAGCTTCTCTCTCTTACGTCAACTCTCTTTTGTCAGTCTTTGCCACCCACCTTTGAAATTTCAGTCCAACGTGGAGGCAAAAGCAAACAAATAAGGCAACTAGTTTCTATATTCAAAATGGAGTTTGCAGCTTGGTAAAGATACATACAGAGAATTCATAATCTCATACAAAATTCATGAATTGTACAGGTTTTCCAAATAGTCACAGAAGCCATGGACAATGTTTAACTGATGCTTGAGGGCAAAGGAGAGTGAATCGTAAGTTTAGAAAGTTATCCCTTGTATCAGAGGGGTAGCCGTGTTAGTCTGGATCTGTAAAAGCAGCAAAGAATCCCGTGGCACCTTATAGACTAACAGACATTTTGGAGCATGAGCTTTCGTGGGTGAATACCCACTTCGTCAGATGCATGTGACAAAGTGGGTATTCACCCACGAAAGCTCATGCTCCAAAACGTCTGTTAGTCTATAAGGTGCCACAGGATTCTTTGCTGCTTTTATCCCTTGTAGTTAGAATAGATTCTGGGAGGATTATGGGTGATAAACTTGAACACATTACTTACTTTTCATTGTGAATCACTCACTCTGTGTATCTTGATTATGCTCCATGTTTAGAACTGATATCTCTTTACCTTTTCTCTCTAGACATGTGAAGCAGACTGACAATCATCAAGTCCCTTGTAGACTTCAAGGAGTCTCTGTCGCTTCTCTCTTTTCCAGAGACAAAGTTCTGATTGAAGTAGGACTGGTTTTTAATTTAAGCAGGGTGTTAGTGTTCAGTATAAGAGTGGCTGACATTGTGAATGTTGTTCTGGTTATGGTGGGAACACTTTATCAAAAAGGGGGATTGGGCCTTACACTGCTGTAGCTACTTTTTTGTTTGGTTGGTTCTAGCCATGCTCCAGAATTTGTCTTCAATGAGCTCTACAAGTTCTCTCAGCTGAAAATTGAACTATCGTAAAGACACATCCTGCTGGCTTAGTTCACTCATGCAGCTAGTTCAATAAGCCCTGGTCAATGCCAGTGCCTTTCCAGTCTGTGAAATGCCTGGCACTATGGCTGCAGTTTGCTAGCATAGTTTCCCCAACTGCTGGAAACATTTTACGTAATTTTTTCCATCTCACATACAATTACTTGAACATACGTGTTCATAAACACTGCCTGCTTCCATTGTATACAGTTTGGACAATATTATTCAATTCTTTCTAGTATTCAGTAGAAGAGTGGTGTCTTTCAAAGCACTTCAAGATACAGACATAGGCCAATAGTACTTTGTTTTCTTAGAAGTCTCTCTTGCAGCCAGATTCTAAACGATTAGGGGTATAATGTCTTCTTGAATAGGAAGCAGAATTCTAATTAAATTCTACCCAGGGAGCCATTCCACACTTTCCGCTCTTAACTCTAAGAAAGTACATACTGTCAAGTGTACGGATCTGTAATGACAAACGTCTGGAAACAGCACATAGCTATTAATATATAACACACAGAATCAAGAATAAGATGTAATTTTTATTCATGATTTTCAATAGAACCACAGGATACAATGATTACAGCTTGTCATACACTGCTCACCTTTAAAAAGTCACTGTGTACTAACAGTTACCACACGCAGTGGTATCTGAGCTACCACAAGTACATGGAGTAGAAGGGGTTATGTCATTCATGTAAGGTCCATGAAATCAAGGCACACTGAATGATTCAAAACTTAGCCATACTAAGAACAGCAGGTATTTTGCTGGCATTAACTGAAGAAAACAATGAAAAACAAGTGATATTTTAATTGTGTTTGGTTTAATCTCTTCTACTCCCCTGAATCTGAAGAAATTAATTTGAGGGAAGATTAAGTTTGACTGTACTTGCTCCAGAAATCTTCACTGAGCACAAATTCAAATAAATTGTACAAAAGCAGAGGTATCACTTTATGTTTCAGGAATTTTGTCTTTAAGTCAGATCTTTGAACCATTCAAGATGAAGCATGTTTTGCCCAAATCTACATAAAAATATTTCTATTCATCAGCTCTCAGGTTAGAGACCTGTAAAATCCAACATAGAGCCTTGGCACTATATAAATGAAAATTAAAAAACAAACAAACAAACATAATCCTGTATTGACTATTTTGGAAAGTTGTATAGAATCAATCATGAAGTAACAGGTTAAACTGTGCTGCACAAATCAAAACTATTAATTCAATAGATCTTAGTGTCTTACTTGCTTTTGCAAACTTTGATTTTGTTCATACATCTGTGGATAGAGACTAGGTACTCACAAAACCTTAGTTTTCACAACAGGGAATGCTTTAATGATTCATTGCTACATGCCTCATATGGATGGTGAGGCATGAGACAACAGCAGTCAGTAACCAAGTTACTGTTTTCTAACTGAAAGTTGCAAATGAAAGTAGTCCAACCACCAGGGAAGTGCATGGAGAGCAATGGCCAGAAGTAGACATCTGGGAAAGCTTCCAGCTGTTCCCAGCCACTGTAGCCAACATTAGTCTAGCATTCTGCCAACTCTGTAACCTTTAGTTACTTCTACAAAAGCTAAATCTGAAAGAGAGCTTAATGTTAAAAAGGCTGCCAAGGAAGTGCTGTTAGAGGCAGCTGGGCACAAAGAGGAGTGAGCATCAGGAGAAACACCGCCTACAGCCTTCACTTGCCAATGCTGTTTTACTGCTAGGTGTTTACCTTGAAGCCTCCCCTCGACAGTGAGCACGTGGATCCACATAACAAGAGGAGCTAGTGATAGCTAAACTGACCAAAATTCTAATGACCAAGATTTCAGAAGGGCAAAATTGTGATTTTTTAAGGTTGTTGATGGAAGGAGTATGCAGGAGAGTTCTGTCAACTTGAGGTGCGGAAGGACTTGAGGATGTGATGGCAAACTCTGGAGGGTTTGGGAGACAGGGGCTTATGTGACCAGTCCCAGCTGGAAGATGAATGGTTTTGGAGGGGCAAGGAGAGAACTTGTGATGGAGGCGAATGTGTCCTAATTCCCTAAACATCTTCCAGCTTCCTTTTGCAAGTCCCTTGGTCACCTCATATCACTACTTCTACCTCAGCTTGCTGCATCACAGTATGCTTTGCAGGTGCATCTATGCTGAGCCCACCTATAGCTTGGGTCTGAGCTGCTGGAAAGGGCAAGCCAAAGTGAAATAGGAGAAATATATTTCAGAAGAACTGCCAAGGACAGGACACTAGAACAATCCTGCTAGATGAGGACATCTGTCAACCCAGTGATGTCCTATGCATTTCTCAGTGGGATTTAAACTTGGATATCTCACATTAGCACAAAGGCTCAAACCATAAATCAGAACATGGCTTAGGACAATCACTTTCCAAAGTCATATTATAATGAAAATATGCAATTCACATGATGGCTGGTACTGAATTCAACAGCTGAAGTTTCATGCTTCTTTTCCAAACACACAACATTCTTTAATGCAGAACGTTACCCATTTCATTAGTTGCAAAGAGATTCATCTTAAAATGCTAAGGTATAAAGCCTGTAGCAGTTTTTCAGAAACCAGCTGCTTGAACTGTATTAACGCTGTGTTGTCTCAGTAAACAGACTGTTTCAAGTTGAGCAACAACTGGCACTAATACACCTCCTCCCACTGCACATGTGTAAACACCATTCCATACTGTATCTGTTTAAAGAGCTATCTAGAGATTTTCATACTTAAAAACATGAAGATAGAAACTTGTGGCATGAGACAGCAGGCAGTAACAGGGTGCCTTGAAGCCCTTAGGCCAGTTAAATTGACTTCTTCCATGTAAAATAGGCATAGACAAACCTACAATGCTAAAGATAAAACCAGTTTGATCATTTAAAGATTCACAAATCCTTCTGTAATACAATATTGAATGATTAACATCCAGTCACTAAATAGAATCACAATAACTGCTAATTTCTAGAAATATAAAATGCAATGCTAGTTCATTGGACAATCAGAGTAATGAACATCAATTAGCAAATATTTAACCTTTAGAACTTCATGCAGTACCATAAAACCCAGGCCCCATCTCACTGATACTGGATGCATTGCAGCATTCACTGATTAAGAATTCATTTTCAATTTATATGATTTAACAATCCTGCATTGGCAGGGAGATAGTCTATATGACCTAATAGACTTTTTCCATTTCATCTAGGATTCCAATCAATAATCTGTTAGTTTCCCTTTAGCCAAGGGCTGGAAGCATTAAAAGGCATTACAAAAAAGTGAAGTAGACTGTGCATTATTGTTTGTTTAGCTCTAATATTAGTAAACATGGAACACTGTTGGACTTGCTATTTTGCATTAAAAATATTATTGTACAGACCTCTTTTTAGTTTGTCCCTGTAACTTCCAAACTGGCTGCCTTCAAAATGTATGTAGTTAGGGTGAAATTCACACCTGGGCACAAAACCAAGGCACCACTTAAGTTTCCTGCTGGCCCTCTGCAATTTCACCCATATTGCACATGCAGATTTTGCAGGCGTCATTTAAGCTGCTATTTTAAAAATCTGGTCCTGCAAGATGCTACAAGCATAAACCACTCCAAATTATAATGTTAAAGACTTACAAAGCTGCTTTGTAAAGGCCACTACATATGAAACCTTATCAGTGGTTCTCAAACTTTTGTACTGGTGACTCTTTTCACACAGCAAGCCTCTGAGTGCAACCCCTCTCCCCCTTATAAATTAAACACACTTTAAAAATATTTCTCACTATTATAAATTACACCCCATGTAAAAACCTCGTGACCTCGAGGGGTCATGACCCCAGTTTAAGAACCCCTGCCCTAACCAATCTAGTTGCTTAAAAAACACTTTAGTTTATTATTTTAAAATTTAGTTTTCTATAGTAATATTAAACACTATGGAAGGAGTAGACAACCTATGGCATGCATGCAGAAGGCTGCAGGTGAGCTGATTTTCAGTAGCACTCACGCTGCCTGGGTCCTGGCCAGGGCTGGATTAACTTTTTGTGGGTCTGGCACCAAACATATTTGTGGGCCTGCACTGAGGAAATAGGGCATGCGATAGGGGGTGATCCGCAGAGCAAGGGGCCGGTTGGGGGCAATGAGATGCAGCACAGCAGGAGTGGCCCCACTCAGCCCAGCACAAGGGCACTGTTTACAAACCCAAAACTGCTAGATGCACACTGATCCGCCCAAGCCCAGTGCTGCCAGCCTGCCTCTTCCACACTGCCTCCCTCCCCAGTGCCCTGCCCTTATGCTAGCACCCCCTCACCCAGAGACTTCTCCTACAGATCCCTAGGCCCAGCACCCCCTGCCTAGGGACCCCTCCTGCTGACCTCCCAACACAACTGCACAGCACTCTGCACACCATATCCCCTGCCCATCTCCCCCACTCACAGATCCCCTACTGTTCCCTTCACAGTCCCACCATCACAGCTGTACAGTGCCCCATATTCCTGAGGGAATTCTGCATCAAATACTATGTATAATATTTTAAATTCTGATTTTTTTGGTTATAATGAATAAATGTGGAAGCTCCACCATGGCAGTGGGGAGCACAGGCCACTGGCTGCATGGAGGTGGGAGAATACCCTGCAGCCTCTCCTACCTCCCTAGGACAGGGACTTGGCAGCGAGACTAAACCTGACCCTGATGCAGAACAAGGGCCATGCCTGCCACAGAAACACACTGGGGCCCTGCCCCTTTTGTGCCAGCCACACCATATGTGGGCAGGGAGGATCAGCCTGGTAGCAGGATCCAAGTGCAGAGGGACTTAGTGTGGGAGTATCCAAATGGGGGTAAGAGGGTTCTGTGTGGGGCAGTCTGAGTGCAAGTAGCTCAGTGAGGGATCTGGATGCACAGGGAGGTGCCAGGTGCAGGGGCAATGAGAGTCTGCAAGGGGGACCAAGTGAAAGTGGTTGGAGCTCAGCGGCGGGGGGTAGTCTGGGTGCAGGGGAGGTGGGGTTGTTGTACTTAAAGTACTGCACAGGATCTTTTCAGGGGGAATAAGGCAAAAGCCACATTTATTGGTAATACATGCATCAAACAACACTGTATCATATGCATATGATCTACATTACACTCATGCACTCACATACACACACACAAGCCCACTCCGTCTTGTTGTTGTTACCAACTAGTTGTGCCCCTTAACTTCACTGGCCAGGTGAGTTATATGGGGGAGGGGTGGAGCCGGGCTTCTGCAGATCCAGATCGATGCTCCAATGTTGACAAGACGAGACCCGGGGTCCTCTGCAAGACACCTCACATTTATAGCAGCTTCCCTCTCATGCAAATCTATACCAGATTCAAAATCTGTGTCTGTTGGTCCTTTGCGCTGCTTCTTTCTGGGTGTCGTCCCAATGCTGTTCAAAGAGGGTGTTTCCAAAAGAAGGTCTTTGCTTCTACCCCCCCACCCCCAGGACATCAATATGTCTGCTCTTCTTTAGTGAGCTCACTTGCCAAGTTTTATTGTCCTTGGATCTGGCTTCCATCCCCTCTCCAAGGGTTGCAGCTGCCAAAGGTGCTGCCTTCCACGCCTTGCTCATTCACACCTCATTCATTCAACAGGGCAATTGATTAAAGGGGGGGTGGGGAGGAGAGATCTCTTTCTACTCCTAGCAAAAAGATATTTTTCTTCTACTTTAACTACCCTTAGGGAGTATAACATTATACCAAGGCTTAACACAAAGTTTTCCATACGTTTTTCTACACAGGGATCTGATACAGTGGGGAAGGGGGCTCATCGGGGTACAGATGCAGGGGAGGTGGGGCTTGTCAGGGTGAGGGTTTGATGGGCCTGCTTTAACAGGGGAGCCCCAGCTGCTGCCAAGGGGATCTGCATGCTGGGCCCCCGTTTCCCCTGTCTCAGGGATCGGCAACCTTCGGCACATGGCCAACCAGGGTAAGCCCCATAGCGGGCCGGGCTGGTTTGTTTACTTGCCGCATCTGCAGGTTCGACCGATCGCGGCTCCCACTGGCCATGGTTTGCCGCTCCAGGCCAATGGGAGCTGCGAGAAGCAGCGGCCAGCACATCCTTCGTCCTGCACCACTTTCTGCAGCCCCCCATTGGAGCGGTGAACCGCAGCCAGTGGGAGCTGTGAATGGCTGAGCCTCCAGACGCAGCAGGTAAAAAAAACGGCCCGGCCTGCCAGGGGGCTTACCCTGGCGGTCTGCATGCCATAGGTTACCGATCCCTGCCCTATCCCCTTCTCTTCCCCATCACCTCTGTCTTCCTACCCTGCCTGCCCCACCACGGACACTCACTGTTGTACAAGATGAAGGATGGCTCCCAGCACACAGAAGGGAGCTCAACCAGCACTAGGACCCAGATGGTGGCATTCAGCTGTAAAGTCCAGCTGCACTTCCGTTTTTCAGCTGGGCTGTGCAGCTCTGCAGTCACAGAGTAAGTATGCTCATTCCACCTCTGTCCCCAAGGCCCCGCCCCTTCTCTCCCTCCTCTCCTCAGCAGAGAGCATGCTGCCGCTGTGCTCCTCCCCAGCCCTTTTGAGGGCAAACAGCTGATCAGCAAACAGCTGATTGGTGGCAGGGAGGGGGAGGTCCGGAATGCAGCAGGCTGTGAGAAGAGGCAGGGGAGGGGGAGCTTGTCTGCTCTACTGCATCAGGAGCCTCAGTGCCAGCAGCACCAAGCTTCTGTCCCCCACAGGAGAGAGAGGGGGCGGAGAAGAGTGGGCTTGGCCAGGGCCCCCCTGGAGTGTGGGCCCCGCACCATGGCGCCAGCGGCGCCATGGTAAAGTCACTACTGGTCCTGGCCACCGGTCTGGGAGGCTCTGCATTTTAATTTAATTTTAAATGAAGCTCCTCAAAAATTTAAAAAACCTTATTTACTTTATATACAACAATAGTTGAGTTATATATTATAGACATAGAAAGAGTCCATCTAAAAATGTTAAAATGTATTAGTGGCACGCGAAACCTTAAATTAGAGTGAATAAATGAAGACTCGGCACACCACTTCTGAAAGGCTGCCGATCCCTGCACTATGGGTTCTCGCAAGATTATTTTTCAACTTATAAGAAGATCCTATTGCTAAATTGGTTGTTTGCATGGTAAATCATTGCAAAGATTATGAGAAAGACAGCCCAAAAACCTCTGTTTACTATTTGCAGAAATAAAAAGGTCTAGAAAGATTCTTCTGGAGAAGCTATTTATAATTTAAATGATTCCTTGTGGACAAATGCTTGAAACTCCTTTGGATTAACTGCATGTGTCCATCATGGTGGTAGTTTGTTTTACAAACTGTTCTTTACAAGAGCAGAATTTACCTTAAGCAGCTATATTATGGTTCCTGGGGGATGCTAGACATGAAGCTCTGTCTACAGGGAAATTGACCAGAATAGCTACTGCACAATAAACTATTTCAGAACAGCTCCCCATTTAGAAATTCTATTCTGGAATAATTACTCTGCTCATAAAGCTAAGTATAATGGTAATACAATCTGGCCTGAACAAATAAGCCATCTTTCCAGTTCACTACACAGTGAACTACAGAATACAAAAATCATACTAATAAGCTGTTCAAAGTGAAACACACATGGTTTGTCTTAGATCTACAGTAAACATTGGGCCAGATGATATGATTACTGAAACTTAGTAGCATCTTATACTATATGCAGTCCCTTTCAGCTAGATTTTTGGCTTGCTGAATAGTGTGTACGCTGGCGTATGAGTCCCACCCTTTATGCCATCCAGAATATGGGTTCACAAACATGGAGTACAGAGAACTATGCACCTACTGATTCAGATGGGCAGTAATAGGGGGAACCTAGGATTGAGCTGGCATCAGAAAGACAGATGAGTAGCAATTTGCCAGAAAGAAATTATTAACCTCTGAGCCACAATTGTTTCTGGGGTAGTTCAGCAACACACTGTGCTCATTATGAGTACAACTACATGACAGAAAAAGAAAAAAGAAAAAAGAAAAAAAAAAACCCACAGCAGTGAGTCTCAGAGCTTGGGTCTCGCACTACAAGGCTAAAAAAATAGTGTAGTAGACATTTGGGTTCAGGCTGGAGCCCTGGCTTTGAAACTTGGGGAAGTGCAGAGGGTCTCAGATCCCAGGCTCCAGCCCAGCAGGAATGCCTATATTGCTATTTTTAGCCTCATAGCATATGCCCCATGAGGCCAAGTCAGCTGACCTGGGCTCAGATGCAGAACCACAGGTTGTGGATTGTTTTGTTTTTCTTTCTTGCTGTGTAGACTTATCCAATGGGTTGTGTCCCTGGGACATAATCTCTAGCCCATTGATTTTAGTAAGACTGACTATGGTGTAAAGTACTTTTGAATGTGAGCAAGGTAGTGAACCACCTGACTCTTAGAAGATGCCTAAACAGAGCGCCTACATAGTTCTTTCTTCTGAACGTGTGTTACTTTTTTCAGTCTTTTAGTTCTCCAGGCAGAATTCAGTGTCTAAGGTAACCACTGTAGGAGTCTGAAGAAGCAAAACAGCAAAACCAAGGTTTTTTTTACCTAAAACGTAGTGGGAATCAAGAGCCAAGGTTTGGTGATGTAGAGATACATTTCAGAAACCCACTAACCTTGTGATCTCAGCCTCATACCACAGTCTCTCTCTCAGAAGATGACATCCAACTTTTGTGGAGAACTTGTAATAAAATGTATTTTTCAATCTGTCAAACCAGTCAAACTTAATGATAAAAGTTTGATGGTTTAAATGGATGCGCTTGTAAACAGTTGTCTTTCTGCCCTTGTGTACAATTTAGCCTTCCATATCAATACTTCAATGCTGGAGAATCAGATTTGAAATCCCAATACTCACACACTGAGGCTTCTGGAGAAGTACGATGAGTAAGCTCCTTGAGATTCTTTATTTAGGTAAGGACTGCTATAAACATAAGTACAGACCTTCAGCTGGTGCAAATGAACACAGCTCCACTGGGGATCTACCACGTTGCACACACTATGCCCATTATTACTGCCCGAATCAGATGGCAGCTCTGCATGGGACAGAAAACGCAGGTCATCATTAATGAGAGTATAAAACATATACATATAAATAGGTGGGGATTTCTTTTTCTTTTGCTGACCATTGAGCTTTACTTTTGTTTTGATGTGGCCTTGGATAATCTGGAAATGTCCAGAAAAAGGGGGATGCTCTAGGAATCATTCTGGGGAAGTTCTATGGCCTGTATTACACAGGAAGTCAGACTGGATGATCACAACGGTCCCTTCTGGCCTTGGAATCTATAAATTAAACAGGGAGAATACAGGTGGCTACAGGGAGAGGGGGCTATTTAAAAGAGTTCTATTTTTAAGAGGAATAATAGTGTGAATAATAGAATCATCAGGTTAGACAGGTCCGCAAGGATCATCTAGTTTAACCCCCCTGACCCCAGGCTTGTGGGGTCCAGGGATATGCAATTCAGCATCTGGGTCCCATGTATTTCTGTTACTTTAGGCAGAGGCACACCGATAGTTAAGGTTACACAAGCATTTTCACTAGACTGGATCATTTTTACATGCTTATATAATTTTGCCATGAAACTTTTTATTTTTTGGGCTGAAGTTTGGCATGTTGGCTCCCAGTCTGGATTCAAAGATCTCTGGATCGTTCAGACATTGCTGAGAATGAGAGTGGGGAAAAAAAACAAAGCTCAAGTTAACCAGATGACTTCAACTGCAGCCCCAGCCACTTCACTGTAGGTGTCTAAGTAGGGACTTAGGCATCTAATTTGAAGAACTTTGAAAATGTTGGCCTAAAAGCCTAAGTAATCCTGGAACCAGTTATTCTTTTCTCCTCCAAAACATGATCAAGAAGCACTGCCTACTTGTAACGGAAACTGACAAACTATGCCAACAGTGCATGGGCCTGGTTGTTTACAGTAGAATGTAGGCACACAGCTGTCTGGCTGCCCTCTACACAACATACCCCATTTAATTAAAGATGTTATTCAGTCTCCTTTAACTCATTTATGTAAATAGTTTCTGAAAAAACGCCATCATAAAGCTGTAGTCAAATTATCAGTTTATATACAGACATGCACAAACACCTACTTGTAAATGCACGCACACACACACTCCCACTCCCCCAAAAGCATAAACAAAATTTATTTCTTTATTTGGTTTGTGCAGAGGAGCATATTTCTTTCTAAACATACTTGTGGTCTTTTCGTGAGGTCTAATGATAATTTTGTCTCATCTGAGCCTCACAGTAATCAATGTTGACAGCCCCAGATGCTAGGTCCTTGGTGAGAGCATCTGTTTGTCTATTCAGGATTAAGTTAAACTACTTAGCCTCCAGGATAGTAAATCCACCTCTCCTACAGACCTCCTTAAGTATACTAAACAAAATTATAAACAACAAAAACACACACACTGTTGTGAGATCAATTACTTTTAGATTTCAAAGATGTTCCATCCATTTTCTATATTTTATTTAAAACCTATATAAAAATTACACAGCACCAAAAATTAAATACTATTTTATCCATTATGGAACCTGACAAAGAAAATAAGGGGAATGTGAGTTAAAGCTGCCCTCTTGTCACATCATACCTTGATAATACAGAAGTCTCTCAGATCAGTGCTTGATGTTACGCAGCATGGGCCATATCCTACAATCCTTATCCAACACGTATGCTGAAATACCTTAATAGTTAAGAAAGGCCTGGTAGAAATTCATTTGTCATTTTCTTGTTTTAGTTTATTTACATTGGGCCTGTACCTTATTTCCATTTAAATATTACTGTTTTTAAACTTAATTTCCACTGTGTTAGCAATTAATTTTAAAATATTTCATTATTACCAATAAATATGGTTTGAGTTCCATGTTACTGGACCTATAAATATAGTTCCTGCTCCTTTCTCCACTCATCTCATAAAACTTTGGCTACATATTGGCAATATACACTCTAATGGCTTGTGCCTCACCACCACCAGTAATGATGGCCCTGATCCTGCACGTGTCTCCACGTTGGCACGTGGAGGCCACCTTATCATATCCTAGTCCCAGATTTGGACCTTAGCGTCCAAAATATGGGGGTTAGCATGAAAACCTCCAAGCTTAGTTACCAGCTTGGACCTGGTAAAGCTGCCACCACCCAAAAAATTAGAGTGTTTTGGGGCACTCTGGTCCCCCCCAAAAACCTTCCCTGGGGACCCCAAGACCCAAATCCCTTGAGTCTCACAACAAAGGGAAATAAACCTTTTCCCTTCCCCCCTCCAGGTGCTCCTGGAGAGATACACAGAAGCAACCTCCGTGAATCTAAGCAGAGGGATTCCACCCTCCCCCGTTTCCAGCCGGGAAACACAAGCACTTCCCTCTTCACCCAGAGGGAATGCAAAGTCAGGCTAGTAAATCTAACACACACAGATTTCCCCCTGACTTCTTCCTCCCACCAATTCCCTGGTGAGCTGCAGACTCAATTCCCTAGAGTTCCCCACTACAGAAAAGCTTCAACAGGTCTTAAAAGAAAGCTTTATATAAAAAGAAAGAAAAATACATAAAAATGGTCTCTCTGTATTAAGGTGACAAATACAGGGTCAATTGCTTAAAAGAATATTGAATAAACAGCCTTATTCAAAAAGAATACAATTCAAAGCACTCCAGCAACTATAGACATGTAAATACAAAAAAAAAAATATAAATCACTAGCTGATCCTTTGTACTTACACCTGGGAAACAGAAGATTAGAAAGCAAGAAATAGAAATCCCCTCATAGCCGAGAGAGCGTACAGGCAGAAGACCAAGAACAAAGGACTCACACACAAACTTCCCTCCACCCAGAGTTGAAAAAAATCCTGTTTCCTGATTGGTCCTCTGGTCAGGTGCTTCAGGTTACTTTTTTTCAGGTGAAAGAGACATTAACCCTTAGCTATCTGTTTATGACACGCCCCCCAAATTGCAGACAGTGGGGAAGCTCACTGGCGTCGATTTCTTTCTAGAACTTTAAAATAAACAGATTAATACAACACATGCACCTTTACATATACCACTAAGTATATAACTAACAGACTTGTACATTTTAAGAACACTTTTTTACTACCAGATTGTGGGAAACTCTCACGGGAGAGTGCATCAGCTACTTTGTTAGAAGCTCCTGAGATGTGCTGGATTTGAAAATCAAAATCTTGGAGAGCTAAACTCCAACGAAGAAGTTTCTTGCTGTTCCCCTTGGCAGTATGAAGCCACTTTAGTGCAGCATGGTCAGTTTGTAGCTGGAACCGCCGTCCCCAAACATATGGGCGTAGCTTTTCCAGAGCGTACACAATGGCATAGCATTCCTTTTCACTGACTGACCAGTGACTTTCCCTCTCAGACAGTTTCTTGCTGAGAAACACGACAGGATGGAAGTTGTGATCCGTTGCTTCCTGCATGAGTACTGCTCCTATACCACGCTCAGATGCATACGTGGTTACTAGGAATGGCTTGTCAAAATCCATGGCCCTGAGCACAGGGTCAGACATGAGCGTTGCCTTAAGTTGGGTAAAGGCCTTTTGACACTCATCCGTCCATTGGTTTGATGGTGGTACGGGATGGCAACCAAGTGGTTCACCCCATGAGTTTCCCACAGTTTTTCCATGGTCCCTGCCAGGAAATTAGATCCTGAATCTGTAAGGATGTCGGAGGGCCAACCTACCCTGGCAAAGATGTCTGTTAGGGCCAGGCACACAGTGTTAGCCCTGGTGTTGCCTAGAGCTACTGCTTCCGGCCATCAGGTAGCAAAGTCCACTAAAGTCAGTACGTACTGCTTTCCTCTGGGTGTCTTTTTTGGGAAAGGACCCAGAATATCCACAGCTACTTGCTGAAATGGGACCTCTATTATGGGGAGTGGCTGGAGAGGGGCCTTGACCTGGTTTTGAGGCTTTCCCACTCTTTGGCATACCTCACAAGACCAGACATACTTGGCAACGTCCTTGCCCATCCCCTCCCAGTGGAAGGACTTCCCCAACTGGTCCTTGGTTCTGTTCACCCCAGCATGGGCACTGGGATGATCATGGGCTAAGCTTAAGAGCTTCCCCCGGTACTTAGTTGGAACCACCAACTGTTTTTGCAGCTGCCATTCTTCCCGGTGTCCACCAGAAAGAATCTCCTTGTATAAAAGTCCTTGGTCTATAACAAACCGGGATCGATTAGAAGAGCTGAGAGGCGGTGGGGTGCTCCGTGCCGCCGCCCAAGCTTTCTGAAGGCTGTCATCTGCTTCCTGCTCAGTCTGGAACTGTTCCCTTGAGGCTGGGGTCACCAGTTTTTCTTCAGACTGTGGATTTGGGCTTGGTCCCTCTGGAAGCGATGTAGGTGATGGGGTTGTTTCCGTTGCTGGTGAACCGCTCTCCGCTGGTGCACCTGAGGGTATTTCAGGCTCGGGCTGAGCCTTTTGGGTATGGCTGTATGTTGCTTCTGCCAGTTTTGGCTTGCTGGTGCCCTCTGGCGTTGAGTTAGAAAATGTGGTTGCAATTGCTGGTGCTGGTTGCGGTTCCAGTTCCGGGCCTGGGACTGGAGGTGCTGTGGCTGTTTCAGTGGTAGGCATGGAATTCGGGTCCACTACCTCTGTCTGGGTCTTTGGTAACACCGACGGGGCGTCTGTGGACGGCTCAGGAACAGGAATGGGTCTGGAAGCTTGCCTGGTTTGGCTACGTGTAACCATTCCCACTCTCTTGGCTCGCTTCACCTGGTTGGCCAAGTCTTCCCCCAGTAGCATGGGGATAGGATAATTGTCATAGACTGCAAAAGTCCACATTCCTGACCAGCCTTTGTACTGGACAGGCAGTTCAGCTGTAGGCAAGTCTACAACTTGTGACATGAAGGGGTAAATTGTCACTTGGGCCTTTGGGTTGATGAATTTGGGGTCTACGAAGGATTGGTGGATAGCTGACACTTGTGCCCCCGTGTCTCTCCACGCAGTAACCTTCTTTCCGCCCACTCTCAAATTTTCCCTCTGCTCCAAGGGTATTTGAGAGGCATTCAGGCCTGGGGATCTTTGGTGTGATGGTGGTGTAATGAACTGCACTCGGATGGCGTTCTTTGGACAGTTGGCCTTGATATGTCCCAGTTCATTACACTTAAAGCATCTTCCATCTGATGGGTCACTGGGTCGAGGTGAGTTACTGGAGACTGGTGAGGTGGAAGAATAGGGCGTCTGTGGCTTTACTTGGGTTGTATGTGGGGTCTTTGGCTGTCCTCGGTTGTAGGGTTTATGGTCGGTGTGCCCCCTGCGGTATTCGTTCCCCTTGACAGTAGCTTTCTTGCTTTCTGCCACTTCCATCCATCTGGCTCCAATCTCCCCCGCCTCAGCGAGATTTTGGGTTTTCCATCTTGTATGTACCATGTTATGTCCTCAGGAACACCATTCAAGAACTGCTCCATTTGTATGAGGAGGTGCAGTTCTTCCAAGGTTTTAACATTGTGTCCTGATATCCAGGCCTCATAATTTTTCCCAACGTAGTAGGCGTGTTTGGGAAATGACACATCTGGTTTCCACTTTTGGGTTCTGAAACGCCGACGGGCATGATCCGGGGTGATTCCCATTTTGTATCTGGCCTTGGTTTGAAAAAGTTTATAGTCGTTTATGTTCTCCTTAGGCATTTCAGCTGCCACCTCTGCTAAAGGTCCACTGAGCTGTGGCCTCAATTTTACCATGTACTGGTCTTCAGGGATGCGGTACCCAAGACAGGCTCTTTCAAAATTTTCCAAGAAGGCCTCGGTGTCATCACCTGTCTTGTAGGTGGGAAATTTCCTGTGCTGTGGAACAATTATTGGCGCAGGGTTGTTAGGGTTGGCTGTGTTTTGCTTAGCCTTTTTTAATTTCATGGCCTGTCGGTCGGTTTCCCTTTGGAGTTTCAGCTGTTTTTGGTGGTCTGCATCTTTGGCTGCTTGCTTGTGTCTCCAGGTTGGCACGTGGAGGCCACCTATACACAAAGGCAGGTGTAGGATTGGGGTGCTTTAGTTCTCAGTTGTGTTGCTGGTATAGCAGCTAGAAAAGAACCCTGTTCACTAGTTCATGGATGTTCTGTTTCTGCAGGGCTTAACTTTACTCAGGTGAATAGTCCTACTGAAATCCAGAAGTGGGACCAGAAAAATGCAGTAAAAGGGCAGTCAAAGAGACTACTCGTGTGTGAAGTGCATGTGCATGCATATTTGCAGACTCGGGGACTATACAGAGGGAAAGGTGACAGGAACTCATCTGATGTGGCACTTCCAGGTGATACTACGAGCTCAAGAGCGTAAACATGCCACTCTCTCGGCACAAGATAAACTGCACAGCACTTCCCCAACTAGTTCACGAAATAAAATTATTGCAGAAAAAACATGACATTTTGTAACATAACTGACATCTACCCACAAGAACAGATTATTCTCCTGCTTTGTTTCTATATATAAATATTATTTGGTTTTTAAACTTGCAAAAGATTGACAGCACATGAAGCACTAAATAGATTGCAATCTCTATAAATCAGGATGGCAGTTAGAAAGTTATCAGATTGGCAGCACTAGAAATCATTGTTCGATACAAAATTACCTCATGCTAGCAGTGTACTTGACAAAAGGATATGGCATCCCATTGCAAAAGCGATACTGCAGATATATGCTCATCCATCTATGTATTGGGTTGCTGTGAGGGGACAGTTCAGGAAACAAGGATACAGGACAAGGCATTTCAAAGTTTTAAAGACTAAAACACACACTGGGTTTGCATGCCCAGTTCGGACATTCCTAAACAGTTATAGTCCAGCTCTGAAATCACAGCAGGCATCCAGAAAAAATTGTGGACAACATTTTTCTTCTTCATACTAAATACTTTTAAATTTGAAGACACACACAGAGCACCATTGGAAATGCCCATCATCATCCAACACCACGTCCAGACTAACCCGCGGCATCGGCGGGTTAAAATCGATTGCTCGGGGATCGATATATCGCGTCTAGTCTGGACGCGATGTATCGATCCCCGAGTGCGCTTACATCGATTCCGGAACTCCATCAACCCGAACGGAGTTCCGGAATAGACACGGAGAGCCGCGGACATCGATGCCGAGCCGTCTGGACGGGGAGTACCTCGATTTTAGAAATTCGACTTCAGCTACGTTATTCACGTAGCTGAAGTTGCGTATCTAAAATTGATTTTAATACCCTAGTCTGGACGTGGCCACACATGTACTGAGGACCGTTGCACCAGCCAGAGTGACCATGGTTGACGATGTCTCATGAGGCAGCACACAGTGAAGTGCCCAAATGTGCCTCAATCCTGAGAATCCATGAATCTCTGGGGAAGTCCTAGGGGCAGTACCAGACTGGGTCAGGGCATGCACCTCTTTGCATGTCTATAGGGAGTTTGGGAGCGTTGTGGAAATGCTGCATTACCACAATCCAATGAGGGCTAAAAGTCTGAACTTCAGAAAATGCATAGTGTTTAAAAGAGATGCAAGTTTAAAATATTCAGAAATTCACTACCATCAATTGGCTGTCATGTTCAAAGATGTAAAACACTGAATTAGAATCACAAATAAACTCTGCAATCCTGTGCTGCAAAAATCATTTCAGAATTCCTAGTATTCCATTTTTCTGCTCCTTTTTGTTTAGTTTAAAATGACACCCTTGTTTACAAAATTACCTCACGGATGTTATAATGTTTTCAGGCTCCCTTTCTTTTTCTTTTAAATAGTCTGTATTTATAAACATGGAGTCTGATCCTGAGAGTCTCTGCGGATCAGCAACTCCCACCACAACTCAGCACCATTCAGAATGATGCCCACTGTCTGCTTTTCCCTGGGATTCCATAGAGCTGCCTGTTCTTCTATCAGACAAGAGTACTGCAGGGACCAGGTTAGTGGGCTGTTCTTAAACTTAAAGGCCATTCACTGCATGAATGTTGCCTTTCCCTTTGCTGCAGCATTCCTCCTCACTCTTTAAAAAAAATGTTCCTCAAGGCACATCTCACATTCAGACATTTTCCAATGGCAAATACCTTTCCAGGTGTCTTTGTGATCAGGGCTATTCATATTCTTATATAAGTATATCAGGAGTACAGAGAGTATTTCATAAGCTCACCCACCATGTTGCTTATTTTGCTAATTTGTCCCCTTTGGAGAAGTCAGAAATTTTTTTAAACCCTCTGTTTTAAAAAGTACACTTACAAATACCTAGAATAGCTTGAGCCCTTGAAACAAAAATACTGATGTCAGGATAAAGAGCTTGTAAAAGTTTTAACTGGCTTGATCAGAAAAGATCAAAACCTAAAAATTCCTGAAATTATCAATTAAGAAAATGACTGCCACTTATTTCCAGCTCAGAGCTGAGACCTGGAGGCAACAAGTAGTAAGGCAAGCCTGTTAGGCACGCTAGGGTAGATAAGGAAGGAAAGTTTCCCAGATTGGGGTTCTCAAACTGGGTGTTGTGACCCTTCAGGGAGTCGCAATGTGGTTACATGGGGGTTGCGAGCTGTCGGCCTCAAGCCCCCACTAAATAAATCCCTTTCCCTCCTTTTTAATTTATAAGGGGTGAGGGGGAGAGAGGAGAGGAATCCCCCAGTGTTAAGTTTCCTGAATGAATAATTTTTGTGTTTTCTTCATG
This sequence comes from Gopherus flavomarginatus, assembly GCF_025201925.1. Lineage (NCBI taxonomy): Eukaryota > Metazoa > Chordata > Testudines > Testudinidae > Gopherus > Gopherus flavomarginatus. The sequence goes on from NC_066617.1 coordinate 271,980,306, forward strand.
TTGGGTCTCTGTCACCCATTGTACCCACACTTGAGCCCTGGCAAGGGGAGAGGTATACATGCAGTATGGTCTCTCATGGACCACCCTCAGGGCTGGTACCTCTTAGCACAGAGGCGGGCAAACTACAGCCCACGGGCCACATCCAGCCCGCAGGACCCTCCTGCCCAGCCCCTGAGCTCCTGGCCCAGGAGGCTACCCCTGGCCCTTCCCCTGCTGTTCCCCCTCCCCTGCAGTGTACCCTGCCACTGGCGCAATGCTCTGGCAGAGAGCTCCTGCGATAGCGCTGCAGAACCTGTCCTGATCCGGTGCTCTGTGCTGTGCAGCGTGGCTGTAGCGCTGCCAGCCACCAATGCTCTAGGCAGTGCGGTAAGGGGGCAGGGAGCGGGGGTGGGGGAGGGAGTTGGCTAGAGGGCAGGGGAATTCAAGGGGGGTGGATAGGGGTTGGGGCAGTCAGAGGACAAGGGTTCCAGGGCGGACAGTCATGAAGGAGGGGGGGTTGGATGGGAAGGTGGGGGGCAGTTAGAGGACAGGGAAATGGGGTGGCTGGATGGGGCAGGGGTTGCGGAGGGGGCCATCAAGGATATGAGGGGTGGTTGGATGGGGTGGCGGGGGGCAGTTAGGTGGGGGTTCCGGGAGCAATCAGGGGACATGGAGCGGGGAGGTGGGGTGGATGGGGTAGGGGTCCCGGGGGGGGCCATCAGGGAACGGGGTGAGTTGGATGGGACAAGACTCCCCGGTGGGGGGCATCAGGGGGAAAGCAGCAGGGTGGAGGCCAGACCCCCAACCGATCCTCCAAACAATTTCTAAAACCCGATGCGGCCCTCAGGGGTGCCTGCCCCTGTTTTAGCAGCTGAAGTGCTGGGGGTTCAGGATCAGCTGCAATAAACCACTTTGCTTTTAATGGTAAGATTGAAGAGGTGAGAGTTGTAGCAGCCTCACTGGGCTGGGCTGGGCCAGGCCAGGCTGATAGTCACAACTGGAGCACCAGGAGTTTCCTGGTCAAGCAGAAAAGATAAAGGGGATTAAAGAAGCTAGTGTAACTAACATCATGCCCTTCTTGCATTTCCTCTAATAGGTAAGACTAGAACCTAAGTTCCCTCTAAGCTGCGCAGCTGTGCAGCAGCCTATTAAGCGCCGTGCAGGCGCTCAGGGCTCTGGCAGGGAGAGATGCTTCCCCACAGCCACGGGGAGAGGCGCACCCATCCCCTGGCCCCAACCCAGCCCGACCCGGACAGTACCGGGTTTATAATGGTGCCACGACTCTGGGCCCATATCAGCAGGAGCCCCACCGGTCCAGTCCTCCACTTCACTTATGCTGTTCCCAGTGGCTGCAACGCTGGCTCCTCTCCTCTCCAGTCCCTGCCCTGCACTCCTCTTGGCCTGCCAGCCCAGGGCTTCTCCCCAGCCCACCCCTTCCCACTTGCTCCTCTCCTCTCTCTGTTCCCGCCCTCTGTCACTGGCAGGCAGCAATCACCAGATGCCTACCAGTGACGGAGGGGTGGGAGGCAGTGGACAGAAAGGAGCCCACAGGTGCTGCTGCTCCTCCAGGTGACCGGTGAGGGATGTTTCGCTGCTTCAGGATTCCCCGGCAGACAGTCACTGGTGGACCAGACTGTGAACAGACCTGCCGCAGCCAGGGGAGAGGCGCCCCTCCTCCAGCCCCAACCCAGCCCAGCCCAGCCCTGCCATGGACGGGGAGGAGGTGCCCCAACCCAGTCCAGGCCCGGCTCTGCCATGGCTGAGGGAGACGTGCTTATCCCGTGGCCCCATCCCCAGAGATGCTGTAGTGGGGAGAGGCACCTCTCACCCCCAGCCCAGGTGCTACTGAGGGGAGAGAGAGCTGGGGAGAGTCCTCTCTTCCTACTGTAGCCCTGGGGCAGCCTGCACCCCAAACCCCTGATCCCCAGCCCTGCCCCAGAGCCTGCACCCCCAGCTCTCTCCCACCAGCATAAAGCAGCTACACGGGAGATCTTTCAGCAGCGCAGCTGCAGAGATACAGCTCTGCCACTGTAAGGTCTCTAGTGTAGATATGTGGCAGAGGGAGTGAGGGAGAGGAATGGAAAGCATAATTCTTCCAAAGCAGGGCAAAGTAGTTTCAGCTGTACAGGAAGGACAGCCAGCAATTCTTTTAAGATAAATTGCAATTTTCCTACCTGTGGAAACTTTTGGAGAGTGGGGAACTCTCGTAGGCACAAATATCACTTGCTAAAAAAAGCTACAGCAACATCTACTTTAGGGATTAAGAGAGAAATCATCCAGCTCAGCTCTGTACAACTTCATGTCAGCCAGTCAGATACCTTTCTTCACTGGAATGCTCCCATTCTGCAATACAGAGCATCTGAATCAGGGTTCCAACAGGCTAGTGATTGTCACCCTGCCAGCGCTGCCAACCCCAACATGTTAAAATAATCATCATGAATCAGGCCCAAAAATTCATGCGATTACAAATAAATAAATAAATAAATAAATGTTGGGTTATTGTTATTTGCCTTCCACTGGTTGTACCCACCTCCATGCCTGTGACAGGAGGTGGACAGGTCCCTGAAGTGGACTGGTCCCTGGAAAGGAAGCCCGGGGGCAGTAACACCAATAGGAAGCGGAAAAAGCTTTGAATTTCTGCCAAACTGTACAAGTGGCTGTCTCAGGCCTTCTGAACTAGTTTCCTCAGCCAGGCTAGTCATAATTTCCCCCCTCTCAGCTTCCCAGCACCTTTAATGCTTCCAGGGCCTGTGCTTCCTGGCTCCTTCACCCACTCCCAAACTTCTTTCTCCCTCCCTGGACCCACTCTCTCTGACTCCAATCCCTTGCTCTTTCTCCTCTCCCTGATCAAGGAGCTGCTCCTCAATTGTACTGAGAAAGCCAAGGAAGCTGTACACATGGCTACAGACTGTCCTCATTCCCCCAAGTCATCTTGCCACAGATTCTTCTTCTTCCCTCAACATAATATGCAAAGCAGGAGGATTTTACCTTAAAAAAAAGGTAAGGGCAGGGAAAAACTGTTTAAAACCATTACACTGAGCTCCAAATATAGAATTCAGAATGGAAATATAAGATTAGTACTTTCAATAGTATTACAGTCAAAGTAAAAGCATATCTGACATGAGAGACTGGAGGGTAAAAATTTTAAAATCACTTAAGTAACTTGGGAGACTAAATCCCATTTTCAAAAGGACTTAGATGCCCACAGTTCCTTGAAAAGCAGTGGGACTTAGAAGCTTTTGAAAATTGTACCGAGGACTTTAAATTCTTAAATAATAGTTACATTAAGAAAGGGTAGGAGGGTGGTAAAGGAATTACGTTACAGAATAAACTATATCCAACAAGAGTAATGTGCAAGGTTGTAGGTATTAAGTAAATAAATATTGGAAAGACAGAAGACATTTTATATGGAGAATGAATCTTCCTGTAGAAGATAACTTTGATATTCATCTGACATACAGAACAGTATTAATAAATACTCAGAAGTGAAATGGTAAATATTTTTGAGTTCCTCTATTTTGTCTGTGAATTAAAACAACTATGGTACTTGCCAGCAGGTGTTCAACATATGACCCAACCTGTCCTGCTGTAGAGGTTTGGTAAAAACAATATTTAACCCATCGTCTCTCACAAACTGGTCTGAGACAAGATGTTTTGCACAAAGATACTGGAATTTTCCAGACAAAGTTGCACGAAGACATAAAGGAGATACCTCATTTTCTCACTTGATGATGAGAAGAGAGACAGCCTGTAATCTGATAAAATACATCAAACCTTCACCAGACGCATGGATCACTTTCTGATTAGCCCACATCAACTTTGAATAGGAGAGAGAACAGAATACATCTGTCATAACACCTTGAGTGAATCATGTGCATCTCAACCCTCACTGTTCTTTCACTGAGCATGGAGTGTATCCATGAAATTAAAGATATTACGTAGAGAAGAATTTTTTACCCACTTTTCCATTAAAACTCCATCTACGTGTGTAATCTAACTCCAAAATGTCTATTCAAAAGGTATTTTATTAATTTGATTATAACCACTGGGGAGGGAGGGAAAGTTAGCTTACTAAAAGGTGTTTTAAAGCCACAAGTCTTTAAAAAGACAAGCAAAGGAGACAGAATTGTGTTTGTGCCTTTGTGGGCTTTTTTTTAATGATGTACTAAGTAAGCTGAGAAGAGCTTTTCCACAACTGGCTACTTTTCTCTCCTGTAAGTCTCTATCAGGAATTGAAGACTCTGCAGGTTGAATGGAAGTAATTTTTTATGATTATTATTTATAATGTTCAAAATGTTGTGTGTTTTTTTTGGTGGGGGGAGGGGTTTGGTAATATTTAAGTCAAATATTTTTGAACCATTGGAAGAAAAGCTCCTTTGTTACTCTATATCGTAGTAAAGAGGAGAAGATAGAAGTTGATAAAGGACAGGTATGAACTGAAGAAAAACAGTCAAAAGAAAAAGAATCCCATTCAATTACATCACATGAAGGCAGACAAGTAAATATTGACAAATTTTATAAGTACTTTTTTACAAATGCTTGAAGTCTAAATACTAAGGTGAGTGAATTTGAGTGCCTGGTATTAAATGAGGATATTGATACAATAGGCATCAGAGAAACGTGGTGGAAAGATAATCAATGGGACATGGTAATAACTGGGTACAAAATATATTGGAATGACAGGAAGGGCTGAGGTGGCTGTCCTGGGCATGGTCAAAGGCGCCAACATGTACTACGTGGGGTGTCCTGGGACTGATGATCTTAATGACTATTTCTACTGGGCTGAAAAATGAATTGTATGTATTTGGGACCTATTATTGTGGACCAGTGGTTCTCATCCTTTCCAGACTACTGTACCCCTTTCAGGAGTCTGATATGTCTTGCATACCCCAAATTTCACCTCACTTAAAAACTCTCTGGCCACTCAGCTCTGAAGGCAGTGCTGCCGTCAGCAGCAGCGCAGACGTAAGGGAGGCAATATCATACCTTCCCATCCTTACTTCTGCGGCTAGAGAGCATGGCTGCTGGCCAGGATGCTTGTGTTGTTGGCAGTATGGGAAGACTACTTTTTTTTAAATCCTGCTCCCATCCCACCCTGCAATAACCACTCCCACCCGCTTCTGCATTCTTTGTTGAATTTGTAATCCTTCTCTTGCTGTTATTGACAGTGGATCCAGAGGGACCCCAAAGATCCCAGACCTGCTGCAGTGCTCTAGAGCTTGTCGTAAAATTAGGCAAATAAGATGTGCAGGCATATCCCCTGGAAGACATCAGCGTAGCCCTGGTTGAGAATCACTGTTTAGGACCATTTCCACAATGTCTTAAAATAAACCAGCCACACGGAGGTTATTATTGTGTCAAGAGAGCTTACGAAGAACTCCAAAAAGGGAAATTGAAGCAGGTGTGCCTGTCATGCTGATGCCTGCTACAGGAAGGCTTTCAGGCTGGGGCTGCCCTATCACACCATACTAATATTCCACTAAAACAGTTGTTTAAATATATACTAAAATGGACATTTATATCTGTAATGAAAGGTACAGAAAGGAGGTTTGTTTTCTTTCTCTGATGGGAAGAGGCCAATACTGTTACAAATCAAACTTCAGTTTTCTCTTATCTGTTCATCACGAGATAAAAAAAAATAGCCATAACCACCTATGGGTCAAAATTTCCTCATAGTTACTGGCCAGCTGGGTTACGAGCCCTCTGCTCTGCTCAAAGCTGTCCCCTCCTCCAGCTAGTCACTAACTCACAGGAAATTCTGGATTAGGAGGCTTTTACTGCTTAGATAACTACTTTTAAAAAAATATTTAAAATTACTTCAGACTAAAATGAATTAGTCCTGCCTATAACCATCTTACTGGATCCCGTAGTCTCTACATAGGCACTACTGTCACTGAGGTCAATGAGAGTTTCTGCCTGAGCAAAGACTGTGGGATTTTCAGCCCCGTAACTTGCAAGTTTCATTTTGCTGCACTTATTTAAAAAAACACACAGGAAACAATTTTTCTCTAAGTCAATTCTGACAAACTGACATCACATTCCTGCATACTGTAAAATGCTTGTTAGTTGCTTCTTTCTTGCTTTTTAAAAAAGTATGTTTGTTTTATTACTAACCACAAAATAAAAGCAATAAACTCACAACTAGAAGAAAACAGTATTTTTTTTTCCTGCAAGCTTTGGATCAGTTCTGCTTTCAAGATAAACGGACATCATTGGCCAACATGAGCGAATATCTTTTTTTTTTTTAAATGAAAAGTCATTTCACGGTGAAACAACATTAACAGACTAGACCTTAAACTCTTGGACTGGAAGGATGTTTTATCTTTCAATGGGTTAACTAAAAATTCTCTGCTTAACTCCTTTCCTTGAGAAGCATGCAACAGTCTCCATTTGAAACAGAAGTTTCCTAGGTATTTTACTTCTAGATCAGAACAGGAAAGATTAACTCTTCATGCAACTCTCTGCAAACATGATTTAAGCTTTATGCATGTGTAAAGACAGTGCAAATGTACACTGAGCTCATCTAAAGAGGGTATAGTCTGCGTGTAGGGAATCCATGTGTTTAATTTCAATATACTGATTTTATTTTACTAAATGCTTTTGCAAGAGAAAAAAAACATTACTAGCTCCTAAAAACAAAGTTCAAACCTGTCATGAAAATACCTTCAGCTAACCCATCAGGATGTAAGAACTCATTCTAGTTGCATTTTGAACTGTTGCCATTTAATCACTGGAGGGCTACAATATGTACAGAGCGCAGACAACTGAGAAGCCTTGGAATTCTCATGATCTGAGACGCCAACATTTCAGTGAGAGAGTGAAACTAAAAACTAAGGCCTGGTCTACACTGGGAGAGCAGGGGGCGAGTTAAGATACGCAACTTCAACTACGAGAATAGCGTAGCTGAAGTCGAAGTATCTTAGATCGAATTAAAATTATTTACTTCGCGTCCTCACAGCGCTGGACCAATGGCGCAGCTCCCCCGTCGACTTTGCTTCCACCTCTCGCACTGCTGGAGTTCAGCAGACGGGAGAGTGATCGGGGATCGATTTATCGTGTCTACACTACACGTGACAAATCGATCCCCGATAGATTGATCACTACCCGCCAATCCGGTGGGTAGTGTAGACATACCCTAAGGGAGTTGATCCAAAAAGGAGAGAGAACATGTGCAGTAATGAGTGTTTTAATTTAAACACTTTTCAGAGAACAGTAAGTATAAGCTATAAACTGTGAGAGTTCATCCTACTGCTCAGTCATTTAAACTACGTATGTTGCGAACTGAGATAACTGAAAAGATTGTGCTGGCTGGGAAGGCTGTGTATGGGAGGAGGAGATGAATTATTTGCTAAGGGTATATAAGAGAGAGTCAGATAGCAAGGGGCCAGTCAACAACAGAGTATGCCCAATGAATAAGGATCTTGTTCTCCGTGAGAGTTAGGGACTGAATAGTGAACTTAGATAGCAACTAACAGGATGTGGGAATTAACAACCATAGAACATTCAAAACACTGGCCTCGCACTGAAAAAGAACCTGAAAATGAGAGCTCTTGGCGTTGCAGAGAATGTTGGTACTAAGGCATTCCAATAAATAAGTACCGGTAGTCAATGTGAAGCAATGACGACTCCTGTATGAACCATGGCAGTCTGAAGTGATATGGAAACAAGTAAAATGTTACTATTTATCAGTGTCACAATTTTACAGCTTTCTTGTATTCATGTGTGATTTCACATCAGACTTGTGAGAAGTGTTTTTTAATAGAGTGGTGTTTTATTCTAACAGATGCATCTCTATTCTAATTTCATTCTCCGCCTTGGAGTTAATCCAATTTATTTTGCACATTCTGCTCTTCCTCGTGTATCTGATTTACAGCTGACAGATTTCTATTCATTCAAATCTACAAGCAAGGAATGCTAGCAGAGTCACCAAGACTTCAGCAACAGCTTTGTCTTTGGATTTGAGGCATCTGCAGGTCTGCTTGATTAAACTGAGACTGGATCAGGTCAGTTATGCCCCATGGCTGCCTCAGATGTGTGCTTTTTGCAGTCATTTGGCAGGTATCATCACTCACAACATTTAATAATTTGTCAGCACCACATGCTAATCTCTTTGTAGTCATTCAAGATGGGACAATCCTTGCTCTCAGGAGCTCAGAATCTAAGGATAGACTGGCAAGCAGACAGAGGATAGGGGAACAATAGGGCAATTTATAGACTGGATAACAAAGTATGCAGCATGGCGCATGGGAAACTTTCCAAGTATTAAATGTAGACAGGGTAGGGGCCTTGTGGATGAACTATGGGACACTGTACTCTGCATAAGGGTCTGTGCATAAGAAGCCATGAAGGTGACTGAGGAGCTGATAAATAAACTGATAAAACTAGGAAGGATGGCGGAGCAGCAGGGTGAGGAGAGAAGAATAGGAGACATGCAGTGTGTTCTATTTATTTGATTGACACCTTGTAGTGGGTTGGTTACCCGCTCCTGCCCTGAGGGGTTTAAAAAGCAGCCTCAGAGGGCTTGAAAGCTGCAGCTCTAAAAGCTGGGCTGATTGAGGAAGCAGCCGCAGCTGGGCCACGCCCCAGTCAGGCCACTGATGGCCTGTATAAGGGTATGGATACACTTGCAGCCGAACAGCGCTGCCGCAGGAGCGCTCCCGTGGCAGCACTTTGAAGTGCAAGTGTAGTCACGGTGCCAGCGCTGAGAGAGAGCTCTCCCAGCGCTGCACGTACTCCACCTCCCCGTGGGGATTAGCTTGCAGCGCTGGGAGCTGCACTCCCAGCACTGGGGCAGTGTTTACACTGACGCTTTACAGCGCTGTAACTTGCTGTGCTCAGGGGTGTGTTTTTTCATACCCCTGAGCAAGAAAGTTACAGTGCTGTAAAGTGCCAGTGTAGCCAAGGCCTGTAAAAGCTGTGAGCCAGGAGCCCAAACAGTCTCCTTCTGCCTGTAGAGGGAGAAGGGCCTGGCTGCTTAGATGCTAAAGACAAGGTACCTAGAGTGGAGCAGGGCTGGGGAAAGACAGAGGAGCTCCAGCCTGGAAAGCCCCAGGCTGCGGCCTTGATAAAGTCCAGGACAGGTACTCGGGCTATAGAGGGGTAGCCAAGGGTAGGCAAAGGCAGCAGGTCCAAACCTTTCTTTGCCAGTGATGAATGGCGTGTACACTGCAGTCTGCCCCAGGGAGTGAGAGCTAGATGGTGACTGGCAGTAGCCATATTCTGAGGCGAAGTGGGGGTAGTGGGTTGGGGGTTCCCCAGGGAAGGGAGACCCAGATTGGTGGGGTACTGCCAGGGGGCAGCATCCCAGTTAAAAGGGCACCGGGGTCCAGGGAGGGACACAGTGGCCAGAAGACAGGTGGATCACTGGCCTGAAGAGGGCGCTCCAGGCTGACAGTGAGCTAATTCTTGAGGACGACCAGTAGGAGGTGCCGCAGGGGTGAGTCTGCACGTCTACACACCTACATTTAATTTGGGCCCCATATCTTTAGGAATGAGCTATCTGCTTTTACAGGGTAGCTTCAGACAAAGACATTGCAGGTTTTATATTCTTGACTCAATCGCTTTCAACTCTGCCTTTAACAACTGATTTTCCTCAAAAAGCTTACACAGGCAGTCCTCAGACTCACGACACAATTGGTTCCTGAAAATCACATCTAAAGTCAAAACGCTGTAACTTGATTTTCCCATAGGAACAATGTCGGATTGAGTATCAAAGGAGAAACCGACATGAAGTCAAAACGGGGTCAATTTATAAACGTCGTGACATTTATCATAAAGTCAAGGACTGCCTGTACATTAACAAAATCTCTTCGTACAAGAGACTCCTTTTTCACAGTGACGAAGACAAACGTCTACACAAATCTGTCCTGTAAGGTAGGACAGGCTGACACCTATCTGCTGTCCTGGCTGACACCTATTTGCTGTATACTATGTCCCCACCAGTGCTTTGGTCAAAACAATCCTGGGCAGCACCCCAATATAAACAGAATTATTTCTCAGGAATCCAAGCATATCCTGGGTGCAGTCCTTTCCCTTTCATAATATTCTGTCTCCATATGAAGTCTATCGCTTCTTGAGACATTGTTGACAGCAGGTATCCTCTTGAGTAAGCACAACAAAAACAGCACTAATCAGGTATCTAATGATCTTGTAATGAGTGCTGTGTTTATCTGCAGCTCATATGCATTTTGGCCTTTGAGATAGCCATTTGTTATCCGGCATAAGAAACATTTTGCCTCTCATACTTTTGACATGCTGGATGTCAGACTGAATTGCTAAAAGTTTCTTCTTTGGCAATATCATCAGCAGCACTCTTTTTAGTCACAGTTGTGGCTAGAAGCGTCTTCATTTTGAATACACAACACTTCATGTGACATAGACCTACCAGTTTGCAGCATCTAGAAATAGGTCATAAGTTTGTATCTCAGTGGCCTTGAGCACGATGTTCCATGCATCAGTGTCCATGGCAACACTGTGTTCAAATCTGTAGCTTCTAATAGTGCAGCTGAGGATGCAAGTCCATTTCTGGTGGTTGCCACTTGTTCCTTCCTCATTCTTTGGCTGCTGAAGTTATCACTAAGCCTCCAAAAAATAAGCATCAAGATCAAAGCTTCCAGAAACTTGGAAGTGAGAATATTATTTGAATATAATTTTTAAAAGTACTATCAAATATTTTTATGTCACTGACAATTCTAAAAAAAGTGGTATCATTTGTTTGATTTTACCGATATCTAATTGCACTAAAGGGTGGAAAAAAGTACATAAATAAGTTACAAAACAAATACAAATGAAACACAACCATGGAGTCACCAAATACACAAAAACATGTATAGGAATAAAAACAAAGCTTCACATATAATAAAGATGTCACATAAGAAGAGATATTGAAATATCAACCACCTAGCTGGTACGAATAATTGGTCTGGCTCAGACTAACAGTACACACTAATCTTGTCCATTCTTCATCCAGTCAGTTGATTTTAGTTTGCACTGATTTGCTTCATACTCAGTTTCATCCAGTTTTACAATTTTACCAGTTTGAGCTGGCAAAACAATTCTGAAAGATAGAAAGGAAAAGAGCAATAGATTCTGCTCTCCTCAAATATTTATTTTTATATTAAGAATGTGCTGGTCCTGGATTTTTCAAAAAAATATTTTTAACAAAACAAAGAACAGTTATTTCATCTACTACGTTTTATACACCTTACGTAATTATTTTAAAAGCCGCAACTAGTAATGTATGGCATCCCAGCAGAAAGTGTCAAGAAATATCAAGTATTTCTCCTGCTAGTTGTATAATATACTATTATTTTCCCCTCCTTCACCACCTTTTCCTCTCCAGTACCAAGGAGACGAAAATCACCTTCAAACATCAGTTCAGGATCTGCATTTATGCTGCTGCTATTGCTAATCTTTAGAAAAACTTAGAAGACTCTAGTGAAATGTCCTAGTAAGAAATCTTAATAGATCCTTGTTCCATAATAGATGGACATAATAGAAGACATCATAGAAACTATACAGTCTGATTTTACTTTTCATGAAATTGAGGCTAGTCTGAACTATTGTCCTGTACATTAGCTAACCTACAACTTAACATAGTCTGTGTGTCCAGACTGCCTGCATACAGCATTGTAGAGGAGACAGCATACAGTTGGATGTGATGCAGCATGGTAAGTCCTATCATCAGCCAATTCATTCTAGCATTGTTGCTCTGTCATGACCCTTTAGAGAAAGCAGAATCCTCAACCACCTCCAATAAATGTTCCCAGACAGTTGTGTACCATTATACACAGAGCTTGGAGACTGAGGGAAGATAAATTTCTTCTTGGTCGCCTTAGGGTGATTACTGTATTCCCTGAAACATGAGATTTAATTATTCTTATCTCAACATGTATAGCTACAAATGTTAATAATAATCAAAAATATTCATCTTGTTCTTAGAAAAGTGCAGCTTCAGTATTTGATTCTACAATCTCCTGCAGCAATGCATATCATAGCCACGTATCAATAGTATGAATGTCAGCCGAGTTCCCGCGTTGAGACAATGTTTCTTTCGATCTGAATGTATGTTAACACACTGTGAGGTGCAGATTTGAATTAATAGCATTAAATGTAAGTAGTTGCTATTGATAGCTTCACAACTGGCTTGCATTACCTGGGTATGACGACTGGCTCTATTATAATGGAGCAGAGACAATAATTAATAATAATAATAGAAAAAAAACAAAAAAACAACAGGGAAGAGGGAGATCCACATTTGATACACGGAAGGAAAATAAACAGCTGGAATTTACTTTCAGATTTTTACATTTACTGTGAGACATTGTGGTCTCACAATATAAATTTTGGCCCAATAAATATTTCAGTTGTGTATCCACAGAAATGCCCACACAACGAATTTCACAAAGTACTTTAAATGTAAAAGGGTCTTTTGCTTCATGAGCCAATTGGGAGAGGTTCAGAAGGGGATTTAATTAGTGAATGAAACGTTTGTCAAGACTGTTAAAGCTTCATTCCTATAATCCCTGTTTCTGCTCATTACTGCGCTAACCACTGATTCTTACACACTCTCTCTGGGTACGTCTACACTACGGGATTATTCTGATTTTACATAAACCGGTTTTGTAAAACATTGTATAAAGTCAAGTGCACGCGGCCACACTAAGCACATTAATTCGGTGGTGTGTGTCCATGGTCCGAGGCTAGCGTCGATTTCTGGAGCGTTGCACTGTGGGTAGCTATTCCGTAGCTATCCCATAGTTCCCGCAGTCTCCCCCGCCCCTTGGAATTCTGGGTTGAGATCCCAGTGCCTGATGGGGCAAAAATCATTGTCGCGGATGGTTCTGGGTAAATGTTGTCACTCATTCCTTCCTCCAGGAAAGCAACGGCAGACAATCATTTTGTGCCCTTTTTCCCTGGATTGCCCTGGCAGACGCCATAGCACGGCAACCATGGAGCCCGTTCAGTTTTTTGTTTTTGTTTTTTACTGTCACTGTATGTGTGCTGGATGCCGCTGACAGAGGCGATACTGCAGCACTACACAGCAGCATTCATTTGCCTTTGCATTACAGCAGAGACGGTTATCAGTCGTTCTGTACCGTCTGCTGCGCCACTGTAAATTGGCAATGAGATGACGGTTATGTCGTTCTGTACCGTCTGCTGCTGTCATGGGTGCCCCTGGCTGAGGTCGGCTGAGTGCGCAAAGACAAAAATGGAAATGACTCCCCGAGTCAATCCCTCCTTTATGGTATCTAAAAATAGAGTCAGTCTTGCCTAGAATATGGGGCAAGTGTACTAGAGAACCAGTGTATCAGAGAACCAGAGAGAGCACAGCCGCTCCGTGTCAGATCCTGCAGATATGATGAGCTGCATGCCATTCTAGGGGGTGTCCCTGCAACAACCCCACCCGTTGCTTCCCTCCTCCCCAAACCTTCCTGGGCTACCGTTGCAGTGTCCCCCCCATTTGTGTGATGAAGTAACAAAGAATGCAGGAATAAGAAACACTGACTTGTTACTGAGATAAAATGAGAGGGAGGCAGCCTCCAGCTGCTATGATAGTCCAGGCAGTACAGAATCTTTTCTTTAATATGAAAGGGAGGGGGGGGCTGATGGAGCTCAGCCCCCAGTTGCTATGATGAGGACGGTTACCAGCCGTTCTGTACCATCTACTGGGAATGACCGGGAATCATTCCTATTTTTACCCAGGCGCCCCTGGCCGGCCTCACCTCAGGCCAGCCAGGAGCACTCATGGGCTGATGACGAGGACGGCTATCAGTCCTATTGCACTGTACCGTCTGCCATCAGGGAGGGGAGGAGAGAGGATGCTACTGTTTACTGCTGCAGCACCGTGTCTACCAGCAGCATGCAGCATACATACGGTGACATATAAAAAAGTCAAGAAATGATTTTTTCCCCTTTTCTATCATGGAGGGGGCAGGAGAGGGTAAATTGATGAGCTAGACCCGGAACCACCTCGGACAATGTGTTTGACCCTACAGACACTGGGAGCTCAGCCAAGAATGCAAATGATTTTCGGAGACTGCGGGGACTGTGGGATAGCTGGAGTCCTCAGTACCCCCTCCCTCCCTCCCTCCCTCCATGAGAGTCCATTTGATTCTTTGGCTTTCCGTTACGCTTGTCATGCAGCACTGTGCTGTGGACTCTGTATCATAGCCTGGAGATTTTTTTCAAATGCTTTGGCATTTCGTCTTCTTTAACGGAGCTCTGATAGAACAGATTTGTCTCCCCATATAGCGGTCAGACCCAGTATCTCCTGTACAATCCATGCTGGAGCTCTTTTTGGATTTGGGACTGCATTGCCACCCGTGCTGATCAGAGCTCCACGCTGGACAAACAGGAAATGAAATTCAAAAGTTCACGGGGCTTTTCCTGTCTACCTGGCCACTGCATCTGAGTTCAGATTGCCGTCCAGAGTGGTCACAGTGGAGCACTGTGCGATACCGCCCGGAGGCCAATACCGTCGATGTGCAGCCACACTAACCCTAATCTGATATGGTAATACCGATTTTAGCACTACTCCTCTTGTTGGGGAGGAGTACAGAAACCGATTTAAAGAGCCCTTTATATCGATATAAAGGGTCTCGTGTGGACGGGTACAGCGTTAAATCGGTTTAAACGCGTAGTGTAGATCAGGCCTCTGTATTCTGCTAGGACTACATTAATCTTTGTAGAAAATGTGAAGTTAATACTAACACATCCTTAATGATTTGTTTGGCCAAGAATCTTTTTATTTATTATTATTTTTGTCTGTGTATCTTCAGTCCAAATCAGCGCTCACATCTGAAATGCTATGGAGCTGCTGCTTGCTGGTATTTATAGTTTTTACTATTTATACTAAAATATGCAAATTTTAAGGTAGAAAAACTATTTGTTGAAAAACAAGTTTTATTTTATACATAAGCATTTATGCATATAAATTTCCCTAAAGAAACTGAACAGGTAAACATGCAGTTTGATACATGTAAGACTCAGTTTAAATTAACAATTGTAAAACCATTACTTGAACAAATCTAGTACTTATATATGCTATTTATTATATTTGGTAGCAAGTAAGGTTTTTCAAAAGAACACTTGCAAGATCAGAAGACCTAAAAACAGTCTTACCTTCATCCCATTTGACAATTGCATATGGAGAAAGCCAACTATAGCTCAGTGGTTTGAGCATTGGCTTGCTTAAACCCAGGGTTGTCAGTTCAATCCTTGAGGGGGCCACTTAGGGATCTGGGGCAAAAATCAGTACTTGATCCTGCTAGTGAAGGCAGGGGGCTGGACTTGATGAACTTTCAAGGTCCCTTCCAGTTCTAGGAGATAGGTATATTTCCAACTTTTTGTTTTTTAGAACTACATTTGCTTGGATTTCGCTGCCATAGGCTCACATCCATGGATACTTTTCTCAGGAAGGAAAGAGGTTGAGTTCATTCCTGTATGTCTCCTTATGTGTCTTATTCAGGTACCAGGTCTGCCCTATCTCCCTGCCCAGTCTCCATGCCATCTGCCACAGCCAACATCCTCATGATCATAATGGTCCCTTCTGACCTTAAAGTCTATTATTTAAAAGATCATAATTTGTCAGTATGTGGAAAATGTTGCCAGGAACAATTTTTCTAAGAGGCAGGCTCCTTGGTCTCTGGCAACTGAATGGCTGTATAAACATTCTGGGGAATTTTCGGTTTTCTTTTTAGCCAGGTGAAAGTAAAACAAAAACAACAAAAAAAAGCAGAGAAACTTGAGCCAATATTCACCTGAATGCACATAAAACCAACCCACATTGATTTTCCCACTCTTCCTTCCTCACCCCTTTTGATCTCTTCACCTACATCAAAAGGTAGGCTCCCCAGCTGTCCTTCCATGACTTGCAGCTGTCTGCCTCTCATTTCCACTGGGAACAGGCAGCCTACTGGCTGCAAGAGACCAAAGCAGCCAGCATGTGCCCTGGAGCAGCAAGAGGCAGTACTGCTGTGATTAGGACAAAGCACCATGACAGCTGCCAGAGGCCATACCCCTACTGACACACATACATATGTCCTCTCGCAGGCATACTCACACACTGCTCACTCTCTGCTCCTCCCTTCCCTTCAGTAAAACTAAAGTTTGCCAGGCCAGGCAGCAGGTAGTTGTTTTTCTGGAGGGAAGGGGGAGCAGAAAGCCCTACTTCCATAGTTCCTAGGCCCCAGCATATCTCCCAAACTCCATCTTGTCCAAGGCTTCCTGCTCCACAGCTTCCCTGCCAACCTCCATTTCCATTACCTTCCACGAAAACAACCAGCAGCTCCTGGGGCCAGTGGAGGAACTGCTAGGGAGGAAAACTAGGGAACAAGGAGCTTCCAGCAATTGCAGGAGATTGTCACCGAACACTGTTGTCCTGGCTAGAGACAAAACCTGGGACTATCCCAGCCCAAAGGCAGCTGCTGGAATCGACAAAGACTGACTTCCTTACAGCCCTTCCAGAGGTAGCGGTAGCAATCTCTTAGCTGCCTTCCAGGGTGGAAGCTGTTCAACAATTCCTTCTTTGTAGGGGCAGAACTGCTGCCGTAAGGCGGCAGGGGTTCAAACTTGGAGAACTTGTGAAGCTAATTTTTGAGTTAAAATAAAAGTTCAAATAATTTTTAAAACAAAGATTCACCATTTCTCAAGTGTAAAAATGTCAGACTGTCCACTAGGCTCATTTATTTCATGTTTACCAGGCCAGCAATAGATAACCTTCAACCTTCACCATCCCAACCAAAACCAAAACATATACCCACACTTTCATCGCTTCAGCATAACAAGCTTACAAATCACAATTAGATCTTTGATGGTTTATTCATCTGTATGCAATTACAGGTGGACTAATTTGTTGACACTTAATAAATTCTGTGATTCATCAAAAATACAGTGAATGCATTTAAATATATAAGAAAAAGTTAAAAAAAATGCAGATACTTCTTTACATTAATGTTAAAAGCTTGAAACATCATGCATGTTACAACTGTCATTAACTATGTAACTGATAATGTACAATCAGCTTTAGTTAGAAAGCATGACCTAATTTTCTGCATTCTGACTGACTAGTGTATATCTCAAAGTTTCCATTACAAATTATCCAGCCCTCCTTCAAGTTTAATGACTATACTAGCAAATTAAGGATTTATAAGCAGTGGTTTTGGTCAGGATTTAAACACAGAAGAGTTAATCTGCTTTAAAGAGGGGAATTCAAGAATAGTGTTTTCTTGATTTTCTGCTCTGCCACAAACAGACTTTCGAATTCCCTTCTGTGCAGAAGAATTCACCAACTCAGGCCAAAGGTGGAGGCCCTCAATTTGTAATGGAAATGTTTGTGTGAGTTTGTTTCTAGAGAAATACATACCAGTACATATTTTCTACAGAAAAAGGAGAGCGAATTAACACACTGAAATGTTCTATAATGACAATGTCATTGTTTGCAGGCATGCATGTAACCCACAGACAGCAACTATCTCTAAGAATAAGCTTTGGCGATTAAGGCACAACAGATTTCACTGGTAACATTCTCAGTTTTTAAAACAAACAGCATCACAGCTGACAATAATTTATACAAGGATCCAACTCCTATTCATTCAGATAAACACAGCTAGCAAGACTATCTTATGCCTCTCAATGTTAGACATTGTTTAAAAGAAAAGGGAACTTTTAATATAGACTGGAAATATTCCTCTAGTAAATACTGCAGAGGATTGCCATGTAACCTTAAATTGCATTATTCAATACTAACTTTATAAGAAATAATCAATTTCTCTCTCTCTCAGGTGGTGATACGTCATCATGGAAAACACTAATGCTTCAAATAACTCTTCCAATTATGCCTTGCCAGAAACAATCTGCTTAAGGTTTCAATGACTACCAGTACTGTTTATCCTAAAGCACCATAAGCAGTTATAAGGCCATACTGTCTTTTATATTGTTCTGGCCATATAAAGGAGACTTAAAACTTTTAGACCTCTTTTATGCTTGGGGAATTCACAAAGACAATGGGAACAATACTCTAAGCAGGCAGGTTGCTACATTCTGCTCTGCCTCATGGGACAGCCTGCACCACGCCTACTTCCTCAGACACACCCTGAAGCCTGCTCACTTCATGCAAAAGGTGCTGCATTAGTGAGCAGGAGGAACAGTATATGTGTCTCTCTCTCTCTCACATACACATGACTGCCCACCCTTTCACACACACCTGGTGGTGATTTACATCTCTATTGGGTGCTCCAAGCAGCCAAACGGACCTGACTGTGCTGCCGGGGAGAGCCGTGTGACTGCTCTTGCAGCTTCCCTTTGCTCCCGCATCAGAAGTCATTTTTCTGCAGGGAAGCAAAGAAATCTGTGGGGGACATGCACAGAATTCCCCCCAGGAGTAATAATATTCATGAGGGACATGGAGGCCTACAAAACATCTTGACTCAGGTACAGCTGTTGAAATTCTTCATCAGCATGTCAGGGTCGGAATAAGATGTATTTCAACCTTTTAGAGCTCTCCCTGAGGAGAGAGCTTGTGATTGTGCCAGTTACTCAGAGCATTATATGATGCCACTTTACTTGTTTAGATTGTTTTATTTATTGGACTAACGATTGTAATACTAAAAATGTTAGTCACAGAAGGTCTTACCCGAGTGTGAGTGTTGATATTATCGCTGTGCCTCACGAGGCTCCCAGAGCAGTAATTCTGATAATACTGGGCCTCATGTTGGGACAAGAACCTACCAAATTATAGAATATTGATTAAGTTTGCTCAATTAGCAACCTAATCAATAAACAATCAATAGATCAGGCAACAAGTGTTAATTTGCAGAGTTTGCAAATTCTGCTGATTTCGTAACCTCCTTGAATCTTTTAATTAACCTCCATTGATTTTTATGGCCCTTGGACCTATCAAGAAATGTATAAACTCCAGAGATCATACAGACTTTACTCCCTTTTAAATTGTTAAAAACCTCTATCATCGAAACTCACATATATTTAAAAAAAAAAAGTCCAATCATCAAACAAACCTTTCTACACAATTACTCTCTGACTAGAAGGCACATATGCACAACGATACACAGAAACATGGGTTTAACGTTTTAAAAATGGTCATTTGAGTTATTAGTTACTGTCTTTCATATATCTTACCTGAGCTGATTTTGGAGTAGCTAGAAATCAGGGGGGAAACATCTTTAACCTCTGTAAATATTCACAACTAGCAGTATCTGGTCTTAATTCCCTCCTTGCTTTCAGTTTCCCATTGAGTAAGTAAACCAAATGATGAATATATGGGACTGGAGGTAACACAACAGTAGATATATGTAGTCTGTTTCTAAAAGATTCTCTAGCTCTTCAGAACATACTATAAATTATAAATTTGCTATAAATACTAAACATAAAAATAATTGAGACCACTTGTTTCTCTAGACTCTGACTTCAGTATGAATAGAACCTTTGCTATTAATCAGCGCCTTTTCCCCCTCTTCAACAACACATGTAGGCAGTGACAGGTTAGGTGTGTTTTATGTACTTGAGAAACACAACCTTCATCTGTTACATTTCACAAACCAGTTTCCTTTATATAAAAAAAAGCTGCTATCAAAAATCCAGGGAACATCTTGAGCTCAACCTAATGTAAACACCAAACTGAGCATTAAAAATGTTGTTTTTAAAGTAATCTCTAGAGAGAACATTGCAGCAACATAATAGGTCAGAAATAAAGTAATTGTTTATATAGTCACAGAACTACCAGGTAATTTACAAAGTCCATGCCCAGAGGAGCTTACTATCTAGAGAGAGATAATACAGATGAAAGAGTAGGTAGGATTCAATAAAATGCATGACTGAGCAGTAAAATGTCGCATGTGTCTTGTTAATTCTTCAGGATGAGTTTAGAAAAGACCCAGCCTTTAGGTCCTTTGGAAATAAGTAAAGCACTGGAAAATTCTTACTTGTCACAGTTTAATTACCTGGTTTCTAAAAGCCACAACCTGTCTTAACTCACACGTTAGAACTTCAGTGGCTTCCTACAGTTTTAATTTGGGCCCAGATACTTCAAAGAATATGGTTAACTTTATGGTAAGATGATTTATCATTCCACATTAATCAAGCCCTTTGCTTCTCCTTCTCTGATCTCAATAATAAAATGGAGAATGTCTGACAGACTTGACACCTATATAGGGTCCTTAAAATTTACTTCCAATAAGTATCTTTAAGGAAATCTGACGTTTCCTTCAGAGATAAACAGGAACTGGTCACATCCAAATTCATAACTGCAGAATGGTTTTACTGCTGTATTGAAGAGGCATGTTGAGAGAATGATTGGGTAAAGTTAGGAGCCAAATCTATGGGTGTCCATCGTAGAAAAATTAGTACTACTAGTAGAGGAGTCAGTGATACCAGTTCTCATCTTGTAGCTAAACTTAGTCAGTTGACAGGCTTGCCATCTATTATTTGAACATGGTCAAATATTGTCAAACATTCCAGCAAAAAATGCTCTGATGTAGGCTGCAGCCTATCTTTGAGTGCATCATGGTGCCATTCTTTCATTTTTTAGAGCTTCATTTCACTGTATTTCACATTTTTCTCAGCTGGAATAACTTGGTTAAGTAACTTGTTTATTATAATTAGGCATAAGAATCTAAGGCTAAGCCTACTGGAGATCATGAAATGTCTTTATTATATTTTTATTACGTTTTTTACTGTTTTAATAAATTAGTGCTTTAAAATATCTAACCAATTATTTCTGGACTTGTCAAATGACCAACCCTAGGTGTAGTGATAAAAATACTTGAGCCCTGCCTAAATTAAAGTTGTTCCTGCCCTCAGTGTAGCTCATCATTGCTGGCAGTTGCTATAATATGGCAGTTATAGGTCTTGTCCACAGTAGAAGTATTAATAAGGGCAGTCTTGCTCCTTGTTTAGAAGACAAAGAGGAATCAGTCAAAGAGCTGCATAAAACACAATCCCTCCAAACGTGAAGATATTAGAGCGTTAATATCTTAGTCTCGGAGATGCAGGTATGAAATAATATGGGGATTTTGTCACTTCTATTAAGTTTTTAATAGAAACTACTGATTTTCCTCTAAAAGATTCTCAGATATATGTATTCTCAGGCTTAGTAACTGTCTGCCAAGTTAGTGCCTAGAATTTAATTTCACAAAGTGGTGAAAACAGTAACTTGCTTAAAGCAGGATCAGTCCTGCTCCCATTGAGTTCACTAGGAGAATGATCTGGCCAACCGCTAGTATGAGAAAAAACTTCATACTTTTTTTTCCCTCTCTGAAAATTCAGCTCTAGTTACAATCCAGTCTTTGTGAGGGCTCAGTTAATAACATCTTTAATAATGGAAACACATTCTTGGAGTCCCTCAGGAGACCTGCAAATGGCAAAAAGCCATACAAGTGACTCTGTTTTTCTCTGTATCTGCATCCTCAAGGAGTCTTTACACTGAATTCTTCCAAATGGAATGATTTTGGGGGTGAGTCTGAAGGAATGTCTAACATAGTGAATACTTATGGGAAGGAGGTAGATTTAGAAGATGAAATAAAAAAAGAGCAAGTTAAAAATCACTTAGAAAAATTAGATGCCTGCAAGTCACCAGGGCCTGATGAAATGCATCCTAGAATACTCAAGGAGTTAATAGAGGAGTTATCTGAGCCTCTATCTATTATCTTTGGAAAGTCATGGGAGACGGGAGAGATTCCAGAAGACTGGAAAAGGGCAAATATAGTGCCCATCTATAAAAAGGGAAATAAAAACAACCCAGGAAACTACAGACCAGTTAGTTTAACTTCTGTGCCAGAGAAGATAATGGAGCGAGTAATTACAGAAATCATCTGCAAACACTTGGAAGGTGGTAAGGTGATAGGGAATAGCCAACATGGATTTGTAAAGAACAAATCGTGTCAAACCAATCTGATAGCTTTCTTTGATAGGATAACGAGTCTTGTGGATAAGGGAGAAGCGGTGGATGTGGTATACCTAGACTTTAGTAAGGCATTTGATACGGTCTTGCATGATATCCTTATCGATAAACTAGGCAAATACAATTTAGATGGGGCTATTTAAAGTGGGTGCATAACTGGCTGGATAACCGTACTCAGAGAGTAGTTATTAATGGCTCCCAATCCTGCTGGAAAGGTATAACAAGTGGGGTTCCGCAGGGGTCTGTTTTGGGACCAGCTCTGTTCAATATCTTCATCAACGACTTAGATGTTGGCATAGAAAGTATGCTTATTAAGTTTGCAGATGATACCAGACTGGGAGGGCAACTGCTTTGGAGGACAGGGTCATAATTCAAAATGATCTGGACAAATTGGAGAAATGGTCTGAGGTAAACCGGATGAAGTTCAATAAAGACAAATGCAAAGTGCTCCACTTAGGAAGGAACAATCAGTTTCACACATACAGAATGGGAAGAGACTGTTTAGGAAGGAGTATGGCAGAAAGATCTAGGGGTCATAGTGGACCACAAGCTAAATATGAGTCAACGGTGTGATACTGTTGCAAAAAAAGCAAATGTGATTCTGGGATGCATTAACAGGTGTGTTGTAAACAAGACACGAGAAGTCATTCTTCCGCTCTACTCTGCGCTGGTTAGGCCTCAACTGGAGTATTGTGTCCAGTTCTGGGCACCGCATTTCAAGAAAGATGTGGAGAAATTGAAGAGGGTCCAGAGAAGAGCAACAAGAATGATTAAAGGTCTTGAGAACATGACCTATGAAGGAAGGCTGAAAGAATTGGGTTTATTTAGTTTGGAAAAGAGAAGACTGAGAGGGGACATGATAGCAGTTTTCAGGTACCTAAAAGGGTGTCATCAGGAGGAGGGAGAAAACTTGGTCACCTTAGCCTCTAAGGATAGAACAAGAAGCAATGGGCTTAAACTGTAGCAAGGGAGATTTAAGTTGGACATTAGGAAAAAGTTTCTAACTGACAGGGTAGTTAAACACTGGAATAAATTGCCTGGGGAGGTTCTGGAATCTCCATCTCTGGAGATATTTAAGAGTAGGTTAGATAAATGTCTATCAGGAATGGTCTAGACAGTATTTGGTCCTGCCATGAGGGCAGGGGACTGGACTCGATGACCTCTCGAGGTCCCTTCCAGTCCTAGAGTCTATGAGTGGGAAATGGCATGGAACAATATTTTGCACAAATTAAAATTGAGAAAATTTAGATTAAAGGCTCTTAAAAAATCCCACTCAACATTAAAGATGACTCATTGAATACACGTGCAGATTTGCCTTGGTATATAGTTTATAACAAAAATCAAAACAAAACCCTGATTATATAGCAAATGACATGAGCTCCTAGTTCATATATATTTTTCAGAATATTTTGGCTTATAACATTTCTGATTTAAAAGATCCATAGTTGAAGTGCAGCATACATGGAATACCTGCTGCCAGCTTCATTCCTCTTCTTAAAATAGGTCTTTTTTTTCCATTGCCAGTGGCAAAAAACAAAACAAAAACAAACGTAAATCTTAGCATGAGATCATTCACCAGCTGGCTCTCTAACAGATCCTTGTGCTGTTTTTTCCTACTGCTGTATAATGTATCTTATTAAGCCAAAGGCATTAAAAAGACAGTAAGCTGCCTTTAGCTGAATAACAGAGTTCTTCCGAAATATTTATCCAGAGTTCAGAGAGTCTTCCAATGCGTCTCTCCCAAAATAGAAGTAATTCATTTATGTGTGTGAGAAGTTTTTTTTTAATTAAGTAGATTTGTCTTCACATTTATGCAGAGAACAGGAGTGACTGCGATAGAATCTGCAAGAAAGTCCTTTTACGAAAAACACAAGGTGCATAAAGTAGTATCTTTTATTGGATCAACTTCTGTTGGTCAAAGAGTGGAGCTTGAAAGGAATTCTCTCACTCCCTCATCTGGGACCAACATGGCTAATCCACCACTCCTAACAAGTTTTTTTATAATGTGGTCAGAACTGATGGAGTCAGAGAACATTTGCTATCTCTGAAATACTCTTAGGCTGTGTCTTACCATTATTGTGCATAGGCAGTACTATCAATATTACTTCTACTGTCACTAGAATATGGGAAGTTTAAAGCTTTTATCTGTTAGTGTGAAATACATTTATGAAAAAAATTAAACTTTGTGACAATAAGACATGTTTCTCTGTACAATATTTTTTCTTTTTGATTTTTAAATTCAGTAAGAATTAAACCCATTGAAAGCCATTTGCACCTGGGAAGGAAAGATGCATTTTTAATTAACACTCTCAGATATTTTTATGACTCATACATGGTTTGGGGCCGTCTGTGCCCAAGTGACTGCAAAGAGCTTCAGCAGCCCTTGTATTTGAGGTCTATGAGGTAATTACAAACTACTGGTCAATGGAAGAGGATGAATTCTCCCATAAAAACAGCAGTAGCAAAACAAGCTACTTGACTTCTCCCCAACCTCTTTGGTTCCACCCAAGATGCTCAGTTAACCACCCTCTGTGTCTTGCCTGGTCTATGCTACAAAATTCAATTGTTGCCGAGAATGGCTGTCATTTACAGTCACAGCTGAACTGGTGCCAGACACAGTTTAGCTGCAAGTGCGGCCCAAACAAAAAAATTGTTTGCAGCAACATTTCACACAGCCATCGGCAATGGTTCAGTTTTGTAGCATTGACAAGGCCTCAGTGTCTTTGATCTCCATTCTTTCTCCAGTTAAGCCTCTCACGGCTGACTGACTGACTTGTCTGACCCAGCCCATCCTGTCTCACCTGCTCCTTCCACTTCCTCTTTTAAAAAAAGTCTTTGTTAGGAGACCCAATGACACTTCGTACACCAGCAACATGCATTACACAGGTGATCAAAAAGTGCCTTTTTTTTTTTAAATCCAAAAAATATCATGGAACAAGCCTCACGCTAACACTTCACTTTTTAATCATTTTGAGGAAGCTCCTCAGTATGTAGCTGGGAATCAGCCATGAGAAGCCACAAATCCACAGAAGCAAACTGCAGCGTTCACAGACCTCTGGGAGATGCACAGAAAGGACGAGTCCAGAGAAGCGGTAAGGAATTTAAGGAAGAGTCCTTAGCTGCCTAAAATAGGTGAGCCTAGGTTCCTGTCCTATGCCCCAGACCATGAGGGAAAATACAGGCTCCATGAGTGAAAGCAGCCAAGAACAACGAGTCCCAAATGGGGGCTGTGGACCTGGCACAGAAGACACTAGGGTTTAGGTTTTCCTATTTTGGAATTCTTTTGTTTTGCCCAGAAGGGGAGTAAATTAAGAGGGTGACTTGGCCAGATGGCTATGCCACAAAAGCAGCAGAAGGCTGTGGAGCCAGAGGGAGCAAAGGGAAGGATCCCTGAAACACTGGATTCTGACACAAGAAGGTGTTCTGGTGGTGAGTGCACACGGTAAACTATTTAGGGCAGGAACCACATCTTCTTACTCTCCAAAGCATCCACAACACTGTTCTCACCACGCAAAAGTAACCCACAGGATTAAATCTTTCAAAACCACACAGCCTGAGCCCCTGGACTCTTCCATATAAACTTGCATATGCAAAAAAGGACAGAATATATGTAAGTGAACAATCAGAATGAGCAGAGGTGCAGGTAAAACTTTCTCGTAGCCCTCAAGAGACATGATGGAAACCAAGCCAGAAAAAGATGAGATTTGTTTGAAGAGGAGATTATTTAAATGCGGGAGACTGACCAGAATAGTTTCATAGTCTCTCACATAGGGAAAGCACACATCAACTTTGAAAAAATTACTCCGATTCTGGGGGCTCTCACAATCTAGTAAGATAAGGGCAGCTCTGGAATTTTGTCTAGGACGCATGCAATTTCCCCTTTCAGCCTCTAAAAGCTAATGAGTTGCTTGAATTGCAAGCAGTTGTAGCAGCTAGTCCTGGGGAAACCCTTTGTGCTCTAAGGTGCTTGTCTATCCAGGAGAGTTATACTGGTATAAACCAAGGTATGAATTTAAACATATATAGTTATTAAACACACACACAAAAAAAGCCAATTTTAATCCCACAAATAAGGTTGCAAAACTAAATACTCAAAAGCTAAGAAACACTAGAAGTAAGGTTGCCTGTGCAATTTCAATTCATCCCTCTAGTGCACCTGCATTCTGATACAGTCTTTAATCACATGATTACATGATATTTTCTCCACAGAACACTGCCTCATTTGATGCACAGACTGGACTTAATGAGCAACTATTCAATCTCACTGTAGTTCAATATTCACGTCACATTTAGTGCACGCTTTTCAAACCCTGTTCTGAATACAGAATTCAGAATTTTGTTAAGTACTTTTCTATGGTGTTCATCACTACAGTATCCAAGAAGTGCTTCACAAATTATAGAATTTATTTTCACAATGCTGCTGTGAGGTGAGGGGGTGGTAATATCCCCACGTTACAGTCAGGAATGAAGACACAGAGAAATTATGATTAGAAATATCTACTAATTTTGAGTGCCCAATTTGAAATGCTGATTTTTCAGAGAGCTTAGCATTACATAGTACTTCATATATTCAAACACAGTTCCCACTAACTTCAGTTGCAGCTTTAAGTGGTCAGCACCTCTGCTAATCAGATCTCCTGGCAGGCACTCAATAAAATGAAGAACACAAAAGTAGTGCCCACCTGTGAAATGTTTGGTTGAAGTGATTTGTTTAGCATCACACAGGAACTCTGTGCTAGAGCCAGGGATAGAATTCAACTCCCCAGGGTAGTATCCAACTACCTGAACCATGAGACCCATCTTTTCTCTTCCTGTAATCCTCCTCCTCATTCACTACCCACCTTCCAACACTGACTACCAAATGTTGTCCTGCAGACAGCAGTCCCTTCGCTATACAACCCTGATTCGTCCTGTGCACTGAAGGAGGACCAGGGTCCTGTGGAAAAAATAGTATGTGATTATGTAATTAAAGACTATCATAATGCATATGCACACAGAAAGCCACATTAAGGTTGCTTAACTTTATTTCTTAGCTTGATTTTGCAACCTTAATAAATAATGTTCTTTTAACACAGTTTTGTGTAGTTTTCTCATTTTTAAAAAAGCAAAATGAAAAAAAAAATCCACCATGTGACACCCCAATATTGACACCCTGACAGATCACCAGAAGAGTGGGAACCTTGAACTCCACCAAAGAACTCTGCCACTTAAGCTAAAAGAGAAATAGCAGGGTGTTAGCCTCTCTGTGGGCCAGCACAAGGAAGAGGATGGGACATTTTGCCAGATGGTTTCACAGATATTTGCTGACAGGAGAGATAAATGGCAAGAGTCAGGGATCTTGGGTTCCATTCTAGTCTCTGGAGGGAAGAGTGGACATAGACTTCCACTCATGTTTCCTCCCTCTCATCCCCAAAAGCATGACACTTCTCATCTGTCCCCTCCAAGCTTTCCCTGTCCTGTCTCTTCCTCACTAGGGCTCCTTATCCCACTCCAATTCTCCTAGCCCATGCTGTTCCCATTTCTACTTTACAGGCTTCTCATACAAGGCTAAATCGACACTAGCACTTTTGTCGATCAGGAGTATGAAAAAAAACCCCACCTCTGACTGACAAAAGTTTTACCAACAAAAGCACCAGTGTGGAGAGTTCTATGTTGGTGAGAGACACCTTCCTGCCCACATAGATACTGTCGCTCATTAGGGGTGGTTTAATTATGTCAGCAGGAGAGCTCTTTCCTGTCAGCATACAGCAGCTACACAGGAGACCTTACTGCGGCACAATGAGCCCAGGTGTCCAAATCACTCCCTGCACCCAGACCCCCACACTGAGCTGCCCACATCCAGATTGCTCCACACAGAACCTATCACTGGATCTATACACACTAAGCCCCTCCACGCTTGGATCCTGCCAGGCTGAGCCTGTGTGCCCACACCTGGTGTGCCTGGTGCGAAGGAGCAGGGTCCCGGAGCGTTTCTGGGGCAGGCGCGGCCCTTGTGTTGTGTCAGGATCAGATTTATCAGAGTTTGTGTCCCAGGGAAAGGGTGAGGCGACAGGGACCTGCAGGGTGATCTCTTACCTTTGTACAGCCATGGGCTGTGCTCCCCACTGCCATGCTGAAGCCTCCACATTTATTTATTGACAAATACAATTTGCATAATTTTAATATATTGTGTGCAGAATTTTTAGTTTTTTGGCTCAGAATTCCCTCAGGAGTAAAGCCATTAGGCAAACCAGAATGGGGGATGGCCACTTAACACTGTCGACAGGGGAGGAAAGCTGCAACTCCAGGAAACCTGCCTGCCTCCTGAAGCAAGGTCATTGAACTTTGGAAGATATAAGCAAGGACTGAAAGTCATTCTGGTATCCATAACTGGGCAGATACAAGAAATCAGAGCTCTTGTACATCTGAGAAAAGTGGAACCTTTCAAATCAAGGCGATTAAATGTCTCTGGCCACTGAATATAGGTGAAAAACCTGCTTGAACAAAAAAAATCTAGAGTCTAGTCTGTTAGGTTAGACTTTTGTTTGTTTGTAACTATTTCTGTCCCTATTACTTTTACTTGGTATCACTTAAAGACATAGGTTTATGTTAATGAACATGTTTCACTTTTACAATATATCAGCTCAATGCTGTGACTGAATGGAAGCGTGTGTTAACCCCACTTAAGTTAACAAGCTCTCTCTTTAAAGGAGCAGTAAATTTCATACAGTTTTGTGGTACTACAGTAAGAAGGGCTGAGCACGGCAGAAAGACTTTGTGGGGAGAACTCAGGACTAGAAGGTTTGTTGAGGCCCCTCTGCAAAGAGTAACCGCCTATTGTGCTGTGAGAATGCTGTTGGTGGCAGAGATCTGAACCAAACTGCACAGCACAAAGGCACCCAGGGTTACAGGGCAGAAGTGACAAAACCGCTTGCTGGTCTGGGTTCAGGCCAGAACGTCATGCATAATTCGTTATGTGGACTCTCTATTCCATATAATCATGTCTTTTTTTTTGATTCAGCTTAAACCCCTTCCCAAGGTGTCTACCTATAAGGGGTGTTTTAAAGCAGTATAACCAGCACCAGTATAATTGGTAAAACTTTTCCATGTAGACAAGGGGTCGGCAACCTTTCAGAAGTGGTGTGCCGAGTCTTCATTTATTCACTCTAACTTAAGGTTTCACATGCCGGTAATACATTTTAACCTTTTTTAGAAAGTCTCTTTCTAGACGTCTATAATATATAAACTAAACTATTGTTGTATGTAAAGTAAATAAGGTTTCAAAATGTTGAAGTTAAACTTAATTTTAAATAAAGCTTCAACATTTAAAATGCAGAGCCCCCAGATCAGTGGCCAGGACTCAGACAGTGTGAATGCCACTGAAAATCAGCTCGCGTGCCGCCTTCGGCACCTATGCCATAGGTTGCCTACCCCTGATGTAGAGAAACCCCAAGGCAGGCAGATCCCCTCAAACAGACACAGCACAGTAGACCTAGCTCTCCTCTGAGCTTTGTAGCACTGGCCTCACTCCTAACCACAGTGCAGGAAGGAAAAGAATAATGCAGATAAGAGTGTAGGAGAAATTCCCTTCCCTGCAGGCTGGAGACAAGAGGCTGCTGCTAGAATCTGCAGAGGGGCATTGATGGAGAATACAGGAAGCAATGAAAACAATTATTTTTTGGAAAAAAAGAACTCATGATTTTAGGCCAATCAAATTGCAAGAATATGTTCTCATAAAGCTTTTTTCTGTAACAACTCCTGCCAACAGAATGAACAAATCCACTCTTTTCATATCGTAGTTTCCATTTTTATTTCATGTTTCTCACTGCATATGATCTGAGCATTCAAATGTTAATAAAGAGAACTCTTTTCGACCTGATCCCACAAGCTGATTTATACAGGAAGACTGTACATACACACAGAGACCTACTGGCATCTGCCCAAACTGATCAGTCACTGAACATAGATCTCCGTTTGACTCACATTTAAAGTTGCATTTTCTTAGAGGCATATTACACAGGAGAGAACTAGTTCTTTATGGATGAAGTGGTTCCAAGCATATTACCAGGGCAGACAGGAGTGTTTGAAAAACATACAACACAGCACAGGCGCTCCACTGTCATTCCAAAACAAGTCAAGAAAACTTTCAGCTTCAAACTGTCATATGGGCAAGCAGGGAATGAATGTAAATGCTACCCAAGTGTCTGGGACGGATGTCTGATATCTTAGTAGTTTAATTTTAAAACAAAATTTTTAAAAGTTAGTTTGATTGCTCCTGACATTTCCAAGTTTGTCAATAAGACTAGATTCTTAATGTACAAACTGGAATGAGGAGAAAAATGTGGTTTACTGGCGGATAATGATTAAAACTGCATCTAACTGACACTTTTAAATTGGACCCTACTACTTTTGTAAACTCAGGATTATTTATGGTTTAGCCTAACAATTTTCGGTTCTTCCAAGGATTTATTTGAAGCTGCTAGTCAATGAGTAGTTATAAGAACAGATAAAAACATGAGCTGTATGCCTGCACTAGTCACTCCCTCTGGGCTGAATGTTTAGAAGGCTCCTTTCAAAAGCATCTAGATGGCAGGCTCAGCAAAACAAATAATCCAATGCACTGTTGAGCAGCTGACATTATCAATATGGTGTTTAACAGAGAGAACTCAGTGAACAGTTGGCAAGCCTACATACAGGAATAATGTTAGTCTCTTACTCTACTTGTGGTGAAACCAGAGAAACATAAGCCTTTGCACTTTCCCTCTGAATAGTAATTGGCTCTCTTCTGCTTGTGTCTACGAGACACTGAGTATCAATTAATATTGTCTGTAGACACCCTGAGGGGAATTTAGCTCTCTTCCTTCACGCCATTAATCATACCACATGTGTCTTGAACTAATACATGATACAACTGTCTTTAAAAATCCCTTGAAAACATTTCATTATTATTGTAGACAAAATAATTCAAGGTTATTTAAAAATAAATATAATTTTACTAGGAAATTTTATCCTCAAGATGCTGTTTCCTAGAAACAGTATCATGAAGGAATGTCAGCTACCAATTCACATCATAACTCCCACACATCTGTTTTTATTTATATATAAAAATAAAGCTAACTGCTACCATTCTGTCAATTTTTACTTAGAAAGTCGTCCAGTAAATGTTATAATTTTTTGTCAAGAGCATAAAAACCCAAATGTCAAATTATCAAAATGTGGTAAGACGATAGGTGGGAAAAAACACTTTTTTTTTTTTTTTTAGACAGGTGCAATATTTTGTAGTTTAAGATACTTTTGCATAAGCTGACTGACATTTCCATGTCTCCAGTAGGTGATGTATGGAAAAAACTATGAGTTAGAGAGAAAGCATTCAGCCAAGATATTTGCAAGAGAAATAGTACTCTACATTTTAAAAAAATCAGTGTTTTTTTGCTGATCACATGGTGTGCACACACTTTCCATTGAAGAAATGGGCAATGAGGGTTCTCTTCTCCATGCACTACTGCTACGTGAGCTAATTAATAAGCTAGATTGTTTGGGTTTTTTTAAGCTGCTGGTTTTTGAAAAATGCATAGCATTATCTATCTGATTAAAAAACATTTCACGTAGTAGATAATTCTATTCTTTTCACTGGTATGTTGTACTTTTTCCTATGAAATTCAAACTCTAGTAGTAATGACTCCCTCAATAATGCAATTAGGTTTTTTTCTTCCCCAACCAAGTCATTCAAATCAATATCCTTTAAAAGAAATCAAACTGGTAACACAGGAACTTTAATGCAAAAGAGACTTACAACTACTCAGTTCATTATTCTCCTCTAGATAGGTGTATTGCCATAGGCCGCTTCAGTTAGTACACAATTAGTGCATTTTTCCCAGAACAACTTAGACTTTTTTTTTTTAAATTAAGGCACAGTTTTTACCAGCTCCAAAGTATACAAATTTGCTGTATAGAAAATTTCATAGCTGATTTTCAGGGCAAACTGGTATTTCATTCATTTTTATATGTAAAGCATATCTTATTTGGATCTCTTGACTAGTAGTACTCTTTCTCCTCCTACTAAAAAGATGAAAACCAAGAAAGATTGTTTATTGTTAATGATAATTGTATATCAGTTGTCTACAGTTTCAATGTGACTGACAGAGCTTTACTTCTGCAGTGTGAAAGATTCTCAGTACGGAATTTGTGAGGTACAGTAGTATGTTTGTGCCATCCCATCAGTTTTTGTGTACAGTATTTATGCAAATGACTGAGGAACACACCTACGTTTAGTCACAGGGATCAGATAATTGGTTACTGTAGTATATTTTAAATGAAGCTGCATTTTTAATCTTCAAGATTTCAAATGCAAATAGGCTGCATTAAAGTCAGTTAAGAAAGCAGCTGATCCAGAATTCAAGGGTCTAACACAGGGGTAGGCAACCTATGGCATGGGTGCCGAAGGCAGCATGCGAGCTGATTTTCAGTGGCACTAACACTGTCCAGATCCTGGCCACTGGTCTGAGGGGGCTCTGCATTTTAATTTAATTTTAAATGATGCTTCTTAAACATTTTAAAAACCTTATTTTCTTTACATACAACAATTGTCTAGTTATGTATTATAGACTTCTAGAAAGAGACCTCAAAACATTAAAATGTATTACTGGCACGCAAACCTTAAATTAGAGTGAACAAATGAAGACTCGGCACACCACTTCTGAAAGGTCGCCGACACCTGGTCTAACACATCTAGGAAAAGAATTAGGTGCGTGAAACAAGACAAACAAACATTCTTGTTCTGCATATGTTCTACATTGTATTGTATTTCCAAGCAGTGGTCTATTAATATGTAACCCTTCTGCCAGGCCGAATTGATAGCAGGTTCAATACATAGGGGTCCCTTCCCTACAACATAATGCAAAACCAGCTCGAGCCCCCACCCAGTGACCTGGGAAAATCTTACATACCCTACTGGGCACCTCGAAGAGGCAATACTTCCCCTCTCGCAAGCACAGAGTCTCGGTGTAGCAGAAAAAGTTTAATTACATGAGATAAACAACAAGCATTAAATTGGGAAAACACCTCAAATAGAGTTCATAGACCAAACCGTGAGCAAAGACCCACCCCAGGAAATTGGGCAGTGTCCTTTTGCCTGGGGTCTTGAGTCCAGCAACCCCCAAATCACCCCAAGACTCCAAAGTCCAATACCCCAAATGTCCCTAGAGTCCAGCAACCCAAAGATCACCCACAGTCCCAAAAGTCCCACAATCCAAAAGTCTCTGTCCCGGGTCAGTGCAGCCCCAGAGTTCGAGAGTCTATCTGCAGAGGTCCCCGCCCCCCAACCCGCCCCCCCGAGCCTGGGTAGAAAGGGGCACCTTACGTGGTCCAGGGCCAACTGCCCTGCCTCTCCGTGGGGTTCTGTTTCCACCTTTCCACGAACTGCTCCGCTCTACCAGCCACTCCTCTCTGCTCTTCCAGCCGTCCCGTGATCCGCTCCAGCCGTCCCCGCAAACTGCTCAGCTCCGCTCACTCCGTGGGCCGCTCCACCCGTCCCACAGCTGCTCTGCTCTGCCAGCTGCTCTGCTCCACCAGCTGTCCCTCTGCTCCAGCCGTCCTCACAAACTGCTCGGCTCCACTCACTCTGTGGCTCCACAAACTGCTCCACTCCGTTCTGCCAGCTGCTCTGCTCCGCAGTATAGCTTCAGGCTCCCCCACTAGTTAGCACAGTACTCAGTGCTCTCAGCTCAGCAATTCCAGCTCTTTAGTGATTTCAGCTCTTAGTGATTTCAGCTCACAGTAGGGGAGCCCCAGTGCTAGTGCACCATTAGCCCATAGTGAGTTCAGCTCAGTAACCTGTATCTAGATTCTTAAGGGTATCAAAAATCAACTCTGATATTCCACAGTGGAGAAAGGAGTAGGTGGAATGGGTGCTTCTGGCCCACACAAGAAGCCTACACCACCAGGTACAGATACCTGTCCCAGCCTCTCTCAATTCACTGGGTTTTGGAACCCATGTCCCTTGTCTAGCAAGTGCTATTTAGTTGATAGTGAAACCCTTTATCATAAAACAGTTTCATAGTACCTCATTTAATTAATCAGGGTGACAACACTTTATTCCTCCTGCCCCAATAACAAAGAAATTGGGGATCCCACAGCTGCGAAAGTAACCATTTTGGGCTGCCGTGGGCTATGCTAGGCGGAGTGGGTGTGCCTATGCAAACATGATCAGCCTCTGAAATTCTTTTCCACACTTGCCATAATTCAACACCAGATGTCAGGGTAGAGCTCATCCTGACTCTGCTTACAAATATATCCTATATATACTCTCATAGGTAGAAAATGTGAAGACAGATCCTATTGGTGTTCCCACAGAAACTACAAAATTGAGATAACTCAAGACTTAGAGAGAAACATTTTTAACTACTGCATCTACTTGTGGTAAGTAACAGCATTTAGATATTACAGTAAGGGAAGCAATAAAAACCCTTGAAGACAGTAACTTTTAACTGGACTTAGCTGCACTTGCTGCTTGCTTCCATATAGGAGTGCTTTGGCAGTTTCAGGAAGGTAGTGATGAGAGAAGAATGAGAGCAGAGAGCAAGTGAGATGGTAGTTCCCAGTTCACAGAATCATTAGTTATCCCACTAGCAAACTCGGGGTTTTGTCAATCAGTGCCTTATTAGGAGTGTGTGGTCAGCAGATATGCTGACAGTAGCCTTCTGTTTTTGTCTCAAAGTAAGATCTTTGGACCTAATTATCCCTCTCCTCCAGAGGTGGGCAAACTACGGCCTGCAGGGCTGTCCTGCCTGGCCCCCAAGCTCCTGGCCTGGGAGGCTAGCCCCCAGCCCTCCCTTGCTGTCCCTCCTCCCCCACAGCCTTAGCTCACTTGCTCCGCTGCTGGCGCAATGCTCTCGGCGGTGTGGCTGTGAGCTCCTGGGAAATCCGGGGGGGGGAGGGGCGTGGATAGGAGGCAGGGGCCGCGCCATAACCCCCTCCCCTAACCGGCCTGCAATACAATTTATGAAACCCAATGCAGCCCTCAGGCCAAAAAGTTTGCCCGCCTCTGCTCCACTCTTTTCAGGAACCTCTGACTAACATTAGTCCTTAGTTTTGGTCTCATTGACTAAAGCTTTGTTTAAGATAGCATTATGGATTAATTATTATCCCAGCTAGATAGACACAGTAAGGACATCCTCAGGAAAATTCCATGACCTTGCTTGCGCTCACTAGGCTTTTTTGCCAAAAATTTTCCACTGTTGTTTCCACTGGCTCTGTTCCACCACAAGTAGCTATGCTGGCTGCTAGGCTTTTTACCAGTATGTTGCTTAGTCCTGCTCTGATAAGAGTTAAACATCACAGTCCTTTTAAACACTGTCTGTCGCCTGTCTATACTAGCATTCTCACTGGTGGGGCATTAGCAACTGTGGGGAATTTTTTACGGGAGAAGGGGAAGCTCGTGTAGACCTGTCCTAAAGGCACAAAAATGCCTGATTGGGATTGTTTGCTACCTGAACGAGGTCTGAACCAGTCAATGTGGCCAGATCAAAGCATGTCTTATCGGTTAACTGTATTTCTCTCCCTCACAGCAGTTCATACAGGGATAATTTACAATAACAGTTTCTTTTATTGTTTTAGATTTAATTTGCACATTCTACTGTACTTGTTCCCTACTTGATGTTATCTGCTGTGGCATAAAAAATGGTTGTTGCGGACATTACTGAAATCAACTATGGATTTCGAACAAACAGGAACAGAAATAACAATCCGGATTCCATATAAATACAGTAATTCACAAAGGAATAATTTTCTCTTAGTATATTTCAAAGTTTTCTGTGAGACGACAGAGGTTTTTAAACTAATAGATATTTTCAAAATTCCATACAAAGTTTTTCTAAACTCCTAAATATCTAGTATTTGTAAGAAAACAGACATTTTGGTTCTCTACATCAAAGCAGTGGCTTAAACTTGCTTTTTTCTGTAACAGATACAAAACAAAATTACATGGGTTTTCCCCTTTTCTGTGAATTGACTCAAACTCTAAAGAACTTTCTAATCCAGAAAGGTCTGTGAAACATTGTTTTCACAAAATAAATATTGCCTCAGATGTGATGGATTGCAAATATTTATATTTATAGATATAGACATATATGCTGTTAGAAAGGATTTGTAAAATCAAGATACTGGGAAAAAAATCTATTTTTAGATTCTCTAGCCATGGTATTTTCTAACACTAAACACACTGAATTACCCAACAGTATTTAAACTCACTGTCTGTAGAGTACTTTGGAAACAAAGTGCTATACATACATTATTAGCACTGTAGCAATTTTTGCTCTTACATGGCCTGTAATGTAGTTGAGAAAGTCAGGCGGGCTTTAAAACTATGTCTAGAGGATGGGTAATATGCATACAAAGTGGATTCCAAGGACCACTGCTCAAAGGGAAACCATTAATTCTGAGAAGCCTTTGGACAGAAACAGCCAAGGAATTTCAAAGACTTTTTCCTCTTCTTTTTAAATCCTTCCTGCTCTAAATTAGGAAAACTGCAAATAAGCTTTAAAAAGAATCCTCAAGGCAGAGGCTGAGCTCTGGAGAATTCCAGGAAGGGGCAGTCTTAGCCCTTGCATGCAGCAGAAGCTACTGGTCTGCTTCCATGCTCCTGGAGAAAGGAAATGCCATACAGTTCAGAGTAGTGGTGCTGGAAATGAGGGAGTGGGGCAGGGCCACCCACTTTTTGAAAGTGACAGGGCCTGGTTCCTCCACTTTTCACCAAGGCAGACCCTGCCCCCTTCACCTCCTCTTCCCCCCAAGGCCCCGCCCCCAGCCAGGCCAGTGTGGAGCACAGCCAGGGAGACTGGGCAGTTGTGGCGGACCCTCCACCTGCCAAGGTACAGGGGAGCCGAGAGAAGCTCTCAACCCATGTCCCCAACCCCCAGACTTCCTGCCCAGCCCAGGGCAGGTGGAGGATCAGCAACTGTGTACCGGCTCCCCACAGCTGCCCACACAGCTCTTACCCCAGTTTATTATATTTTGTACTAATTGATCATTTTAATGATGCAAACGAGACCATACTTTAAATCATAAAACACAGATGGGCAAAGTAGTGGTTGAGTTTTCAACCAATTCTAAATTTCCTGATTTTTGAGCCTTTTGATCCTGATGTTGTATTAATGTTAACTTTTCACATGAAATATAAAACAAAACATGAAACCACAGCCAGCTGGTTACACATTCAAATTAATTCAATCCTGATATAAATAGATTCAACATAAAAATATGAATTCATAAACTGCTGAGAATTCAGTATCCTAGTTCACTGCTGGGATTAATTTCTTTTCAACAGACTGGTTGTCTAGAGAACACCCATAATACAGTAAATGAAAACATATGTATATGTTACTGCCAGCAGTGGGAATACATGTAACTGATGCATATTCAAAAAACAGATACATGGAGGGAAACTGCCGGTTTGGCACCCACTGGAATACAGAATAAGATCCACTTAGTAACAAGCTATTGTTTACAGCTGTTTTTCCCCCTCTCATTTTAGTTTTGAAGTTATTTCATTTGGAGATTAATCACATCTTCTTCAATTTACAGAAAGAAGCAGGTCAATAACCGGATCACAAACAAGTCAGATAATGCTCAGAGCATAAACAAAAATATTTTCTGTGAACTTCTTAAACAACAAAAAAACTTTGAAAATACAGGAATAATTTGAGTTTAAAATTTATTTCAGTTGCTCTTGAAACGCAAATAATTTGCAATACCTCGATCCAGATACCTCCAAAGACAAGCAGCAAAGAGTGCTGTGGCACCTTACAGACTGACAGACGTTTTGGAGCATGAGCTTTCGTGGGTGAATACCCACTTCGTCAGATGTGAGTATGTGGGTATGCATGCATCCGACGAAGTGGGTATTCACCCATGAAAGCTCATGCTCCAAAACGTCTGTTAGTCTATAAGATGCCACAGGATTCTTTGCTGCTTTTACAGATCCAGACTAACATGGCTACCCCTCTGATACATGACTCCAAAGACAGTAATTGATCATTTTTACTGGTTTGATTTACCTATCTTTTAAAAAGTAATTTCTCATTAGTGGGAGGGAGGGGGCTTAAAATGCATTTAGCTTTGGATAAACTTGATCATGTAAACTGATTGACAGCAATTCCCTTTATTTTTTAATTGTAGGGATGTTTTTGCTTAGTATTTCTTAATTGTAAGGATTTTAAAGGACTCTCTTGTAAATATCTATAATATTTTGTGACAGCCACATTGTACATGCCTTTTGAGAAGAATTTAGGTTTATAAATGCCCCTTCTGGGTACCAAAGCGAGAGAGAAGAATCAGAGTACTTAGGGGCATGAGATGAAATGTGGTATGGTAGCTGCCAATCCCCATTATGCTGTTGTCACTTGCATTAAAAACAACAGAAATCACTGGATGCTTTAGTAATTCAAGGTTAATGTGACAAAAATAATCTATGAAGTTAGTTAATTATTATAACAGGTCAATAATGCGAGGTATCTGGAACTCCTTGAGCTATCCAACTTAGGGCTCCTGGCATACAGTTTCTCCAGTGAAAGGGCACCTGTATTGTTACATGGCTCTACAGCCGTGATTCTCAACCTATTAATCACTGTGAGCCACATATGCAGACCACGTTTATTACCTGGGCCGCAGGCTGAGAACTACAGCAACTCCCCAGGCCTCCACACATACCACTATGCCCAGCACCCCCAGCCCAGAGACCCCTCCACAGTGTGGGACTAGGAGCGTAAACCCAGTGGTGGAGTCGGCAGCAGGGACCCTGGACTCTGTTGTGTGGGGCCGGGCAGCAGCCCTGATCCTGACCCTGGACCCTGCTGTGCAGGGTCCAGGTGGCAGCACCAACCCAACCCTGTCACCGACCCTGACCCCAGCCCCTGTTGTGTGGGGCCAGGTGGCAGCCCCAGCCCTGGACCCCACCACCCTTTAGCATGCAGCACAGTAGCTGTGAGCTAATTGGGCCACATGTGGCCCGTGGGTTGCAAACCACTGCTCTACAGTCTCACTAGATGAAAATCCTGAAAGAGTCTTACAAATCATGACTCAGAGTAAACAGCATGGTGAAGCAGAATGTGGCAATTTAATAAATACATCCTAAATAATACAGCAAGCAAGATAAGCCCTGAAGCTAATATGGCACAATTTGCTGGAGCCTTGTTAAATCTAAATCTACCAGAGGGTCTTGCAGGTTCTCATCATTAGCATGTCACACTGGGAAAACCGGACAGCAGGTAACATGGGGCCAAATGAGGATTCATGCCGATTCTTCTAAATGTCTTTGGTTAGATTTAAATATCAGGGCACTGGCTTCACAAGTGAATGAAAATGTTTAAAGTAATGAGCATCAGACTCTAGATTTCATATAATTTTTCAGACTAGAGAGAGGATGATCTTGTGGGCAAGGCACTGGGCTGGGAGTCAGAAGACTAAAATTCAGTTCCCAGCTCTGCCACAGACTTCTTGGGTGACCCTTGGTCAATTTCCTTGATCTCTTATGCCTCAGTTCCTCATCCACAGAATTAAAATACTTCCTCTCTCTCACACTGTCTGTCTTCTCTATTTAGACTATAAGCTCTCCATGACAAGGACTCTCTCTTCCTAGGTGTTTGTACAGTGGCTAGCATAACTGGCTCCTAATCTCGCTTGGGATTTCTAGGTGGTACCAAAACACAAATAATGAACAACGAAGTTTGAAATACAAGTAGTTGTCTTCATCCTGACATCCTAGTCTCAAATGTGGCTCTGTGTTACCAGACTGACAGTGTTTATAATTGCAGCAACACCAACTGGGCTGTCACCGAAATCATTTTTTAATTCCAACAAAACTGCTAGTGTAAAGATGTGAAATCTAACAGGATACGCTGATCTGCTTTGATGACTTATGTCAAGTCATGAATTAAGATCTTCATTCCTCCTCACTTGCTTCTGGTCTGTTGTAAAAACATGCTCCTAAAGATTTCACAGCTCAGTGAGGGAAGGCAGTGGCAGAGGGGGAGGAACAGTTTTTTAAATTCTCTTCCTGGGGGCAGCTTTGTTTCGTTTCATACAAAACAAATTAGGGTACATGAACTCCAAGATAAAGAAGAGACTCTGGCGCAGAAAGGGGTGTATACCAACTCACCTGTTGTGTCAGCCCATTTATAGGCTTCAGAAGCAGCTCAATTATTTTGGGCTATAAACATTCCACTGCTTACATAAATGATAGCTGTAATATTTAAATGTAATATAATTGAGATATTTGAGATTTTGTTCTTTGGATGTATTGGGCCAGGTTCACACACAGGTGCAGGCACCTCCTTGCAGCAGCCTGACCCGTTGCATCCCAGCACCTGACCTTCTCTTCAGGGAAAGCAGCTTTCATTTCCACTGGGGACACAACGAGAACCCTGCCAATGGAGGCTGCCTAGAGGATGTATCCATGCACCCCTCCTGGTGACTTAGAGAACACCCTTCCTCTCATCCTCTCCCACAGCAGAGGATTTGAAAATGCTTTCCTTCTCTGCCCATCCTCCCTCATATGAGCAGACATTCCAACACCAGGGTCCTCTGAGAATTTTGGTCCCTTTAGCAAATAAGAATAATTTAATGGATTTAGAATAACTTTTCAGTTTTAACTTCTGTTCCAACACCAGTGTTGCTCCACTGCCAAGCGGTAGCGGATGTTGGAGACCTTGCAAGTCAGCTTCCCGGTTGGAGAGAAATCAGTGATGTGGTATAAGGGTATACTCTGGGTGTCACTTGTTTTATTTATACATATATACCAGTCATGGAAAACAGGTGGTCAAAGAACATACAAGACAATTCTTTTTTTCAGTTCTCTCCACCCCACACCAATGCTTGGCTCCAAGACACCAATTCTGCCTCAAGAAATTACTGCAATAGGAAAGCACAAGAGAGAGCAAACTCTCTTGCTGGTCACACAGCAACTTCTCCAGAGACCACTGCATCTATGCAGAACCTTGCATAATAGAAAACCGACACTTCAGTATGTCTTCCTAAAACTAAAGATTTGCGCGCTCTCTCTCTCTCTCACACACACAAAAAACACTTGGGAGGCTGTACGCCACAGTGCCTCCTAGTAACACCAGCCATGCCAATATAAAGTAGTTCAACTGCCTGAAATCATGGATGTAACCACAGGGCACTGATGGACATATACAAAGAGCTGTGGATAAGTGAATGTAACTGATCAGGGAACAGAGTAAACCAATGTAGTCTGAGGTTAAAAAGGAGAATACTAAGACTTTGAAGGAAAAGACAAGACATAATTAAGAAAATTATGCTTGTTATGTGTGTGTATGAAAAGAGGTGAGTGC
This sequence comes from Gopherus flavomarginatus, assembly GCF_025201925.1. Taxonomy (NCBI): domain Eukaryota; kingdom Metazoa; phylum Chordata; order Testudines; family Testudinidae; genus Gopherus; species Gopherus flavomarginatus. Next base: position 272,021,526 of record NC_066617.1, read on the forward strand.
CCCAAATTCCTCAGAACATTGTTTCCTGTATAGAGGGCTCGTGTTTTGACATAAAGCAATGTTTAGGTAATAATAGGCAAAACAAACAGGGTCCATAAGACATGCCTAGACTATGGTAGTTTCACTGGTATAACTACTAGTGTAGACACACTGCACCTGTAACAAAACTTGGCTCTCTCTAGTGAGATTTACCCTGGTCAATTTCTCAGTGCAGCATACCCATAGGAGGGGGCTGCACTGTACCTACAAAAACCAACAAACAAAAACAACTTCACTATCAACAGATCTTATGTTACAATGTGGATATATCCCCTAAGGATCTAAGCATTCCCCACTTAAAATGTCCTGTTCCCTTATTACCAGTCTATGCACCAATATGGGAAACTTTGAACTTCTCCTAGATTCTTAGGTCTGTTCCATTTGAGAGAGAGGAGACACACTTGGAAACTGGGCAGAGAACAGAGTTAGGAATAGCCCCAAGTCCTGTAAACAAAACCAAAAATCAGGTTCTTTAGAAGACCATTCACTTTGACTTGGTCTATAAGAAATCAGTACAGACTTTGAAGAAAGATATTGAAAACCTGACTGTAAGGACACCTTCACAGTTGGGACTGCATCTAGTAGTCTATTCTGACAGTTTTAAGGCAATGTCCCACCACTGTGCTAGAACTGGTGCAGATCCACTGGAGGAAGAACAAGTGTGGATAAGATGCCATCAACTACTGATGTTTTTATAACTATCTTGGCAAGAGTAGATGACAGTGGTTAACAAACTGACAGCTACTCTACAACAGCGCTCCCACTGTTACCACCACCAGGGGAGATAGTGGAAAAAGATACAGGGGGAAAAGCCTCATATACTTTCCCCCTTCACTCCAGTAAAATGAAAAAGGTGTATGACTCTATTACGAGTTCTCTGGACAACTGGGAGGAAGGGAGATCTGTTAATTGCATAATTATATTTTAGAGTTACCTCAGCAATTTTGAAGAGGGATTTTTCTTCTTTCACCTACGTTACCAGAACACTATGAAAATGAAATAATGGAAAGCCTAAGCCTAAACTAATACAACGTTAGAACGTAAAGAAACAAAAGAAATCTAGAGAGTGTAGAGTGAAACTCAGTCCTTAATCCTCCTTGCTGTGAAAATGTATTGCTGTTCAAGTGGTTAGATCACTTCGACTTTCCTGGCTTTTGTTATTTAAGGCTAAACTGATAGACAAAGATGTTAAAAAATAAAGTTAGTATTTGGAGCTGATTTAGGGAGGAGCTGGAGGTTGCAAGCTGAGCCCAATAAGAAAACACACTAAATAGTGCAGGGAGTCAGACTAGATCATGATGATCCCTTCTGACTTTAGAGTCTATGAGTTTATGAGCACTCTTGCGCTGTTTCAATCCAATACCTGGGTTGAATTAAAAAAGAGACCTGCTCATTAAATTCCTTGCTGCTTCACAGAGAAGTCAAAGGATTTGTCTACACTACTACAGTGAAGACACTACCTACGCCTTAATCTTTTTAGTCTCTCCTCCTATGAAAACTGTCCCATACCCTTTGATCATCTTTGTTGCCTTCTCTGAACCTTTTTTAGTTCCACTAGAACTGACCAGAACGGAACACAGTATTCAAGATGCAGACACACCATGGCTTTATATAGTGGCATTGTGATATTTTCTCTTACTTACTATCCCATTCCTAATGCTGTTAGCTTTCTTGACCACTGCTTTGCATTGAACTGAACTTTTCAGAGGACTATGCACAATGACTCCAAGATCTTTTTCTTGAGTGGTAACAGCTCATTTAAAACCCAACATACATACGTGTGTGTGTGTGTGTGTGTGTGTGTGTGTGTGTGTGTGTGTGTGTGTGTGTGTGTGTGTGTGTGTGTGTGTGTGTGTGTGTGGAGAGAGAGAGAGAGAGAGAGAGAGAGAGAGATTGGATTTTTTTTTTCCCAATGTGCATTATTGTGCACTGACCAATGTTGAATTTCATCTGCCTTTCTGTTGCTCAATCACCCAGGTTAGTAAGATCCCTTTGTAACTTTTCACACTCAGAATTCCGTCAGGAGTACTACACCAAAAATGAAAAATAATGCACCAAAAAAATAAAAATGTTGTATACATTGCAGAATTTTTAAAAAATTATTTGTCAATAAATAAATATGGATGCTCCAGCACAGCAGCAGGGAGCACAGGACACTGGCTGCATGGAGGTGATCACCCAGCAGACCTGCCAACCCACCCCCAGGGACACAGACTCAGTGATGAGGCTGCACCCGACCCTGATACAGCACAAGGGCTGGACCTACCCAGACACACACCAAGATGGGGGGGTCTGGGTGTTGGGGGAGTGAGGCTTGGTGGGGTGTAGGTCCAGGTGCAGGGGCTCATTGGGGCAGGGTCGCTCATTGGCATAGTCCATGTACAGGTGGAGAGTGGCTTGTCAGGGTGTGCCTGGGTGCAGAAGAAGATGAGGCTTGTCGGGGTGGGAGTTCGTATGGAGGAGGTGAAGCTTGGCAGAGAATCAGGGTACGGGAGAGTCTGGATTTAGGGGATTGGACAGACAGGGGAGCAGTCCCCTCCTTTGATGGATAAGGAGCGATGGGGACAGGAAGCGGGAGGGTGGGAGGCAGAGAGTTTCCTGTAGCAGAGGGGGAGGGGGAAGATTTCTGGGGGTGGGTTTGACCCAGCCCTGGCCACTCCTTGCAAGAGAAGTAGTCGTCCTGTCCTCCGCCGGCCCAGGGGGACTAGCAGCTGAGCCTGGCGCAGGGTAGAAGCCACTGGCCAGGACATCCCCAGCCCTGTTCCCTTACCCACCAGTGATTTAGCACTCTGCCAGCTGCTCTCGGCTCCTGTCACAACGCGCCTGCACTGCTGGGGAGTGCCACATGACCGCTCCTGCAGTTTCTCTTTGCTTCCCCATGAGAAAGTCATTTTTCTGCAGGGAAACAAAAAAATCTGAGGGGGACATGAACTGTGCATGTGCAATAGTGCAGAATTCTGCCAGGAGTAATTCAGCTGCGGATGTCTTGATACTGAATAACTATCTTCTGCAAACTTTGCACCTTGACTGTTCACTCCCTTTTCCAGACCATTAATGAATTATATTGAACACCACAGGTCCCAATACAGATGCTTGTGGGACCCCGCTATTTATCTCCCTCCATTGTGAAAATTGACCATTTATTCCTACCCTGTATTTCCTATTTTTAAACCAGTTACTGGTCCATGAGAAAACATTTCCTGTTACCCCATGACTACTTAGTTTCCTTAAGAGCCTTTGGTGAGGTACCTTGTCAAAGGCTTTCTGAAAAATCAAAGTAGACTGTATCAACTGGAACACCCATATCCACGTGTTAGCTGATACTTTCAAAGAATTCTAGTCCATTTTAACTTTCCTCCCCAAAATAATGTCTATATATCAATATATTTAAATGTTCAATATAATATCCTAGCATGCTTACCATCAATTGTGTGTGATGATGGGGGGGAAGGAGGGAGAGAGAGACAAGGAATAAGTTTCTGTTTCCTTGTTTCATGATCATCAGTCACCCTGATATTTACTAACAGAGGCTCTCCAGGTTATCAGTGCAAGTCCTCCCAGCTTCCAATGCTTTAATATTCCTTGTTAGTGACTGATAGAGATATTTTATTTTTAGTTTCTCTCTGAGCTTTCTTATATGATTCTAACTTTTGAAAGGACTTATCCATTGCTTTCATTCTGGCTTCAATCAAATGTCCACTGACCTCTGACCTGGCAATTCAACGTATGATAAACAATTTTTAATTGCCCAGTAGTCTGAGCTGGAAGCAGACCATCCAGATAACTAAAACTGTAGGAGAGAAAATGCTGAAATTTTAGCAAACCCAGATTTTATACATGAATGTATTTCTACCACACTGCAAATCTAAATGTGTTTAAAAACAACAAAAAAAAAAAAAACACCCCAAAGCTACCCTATACTCAGACATATGTAGATCAGTTTTAACTGCAGTGCCCCACTAACCAACGTTTTTTGAGGTGCAGTAGTTTTTCCTGCTCCCTCTCAAAAAGGAAGACTCCTACAGGATTGACTAGGGCACAGATTCTGGCCATGCTCTTGAGCTTTTCCCATGTGGCTAACAGGAGTCTGAAATTAACAAGCACCACATTCCTGTACAGTTTCACATTGCTGCCCTGCTGTGGGAAAAGTTACTACCCAAGATGCCAGACTTGGGATTCTAGGTTAATTTCCTCTTTCAGCTGGCGACTTCAAAAGTCTGAAAACACACAGGGAAAACAGGCAGGGAAATTCATTTAAGAGCTCTCAGCAGTTGAATAGGCTGTTAAAAGGAACTATTAATTCAAATTCCAACCCTCTATACTAAAATTGGAGCGATACAGAGAAGATTAGCATGGCCCCTGCGCAAGGATGACACGCAAATCCAACCCTCTTAGAAAGAGATTGGGAAGGTAAACAAGTAATTGGTGAAAAAACAGTCAAAACTCAAATTTTTATAATGGATTATTCAAAATTTTCTCCTCATCATGCATTAACTCTAGATTGTTTCATAGCCAGGGAACAGTTTTTGTAGAAAATGAACTGAAACCAAAAGCTTTTAAACATCGTGATACATTTACAGATTTGTGAGAGAACAAGGCAGGCACTGCATGATGCATTCCTTGTTTTTGTGAAAATAAAATACATTAATATCTCCTGATTCTTCTCTGTGCATATAGGCTCACTCTCTCGTGCGTGCACACACACACACACACACACCCCTTCCTCCAAATCACACACTGTATGCTTGTTTTGCAGCCTCAAGCAGTTGCAAGACTCTGAAAAGAAAGGCTGGAATTTCTTCAAAGGGCTAGGAGAAACCTGATCTGTGCTCTTTTCCTCTATTTGGATAACTGAAAAAGCACAGCAAGTTTTCTGTCCTAATTGGCTAACCTTTGCCCACAGAATTCTGCTAGTAATTAGAAGGAAATTGTTTTGCAAGCAAAGATGATACAGGATATTTTACAAGAAGCTAAAATTAAATTTCAAATTTTTGTTTTTGTTATGTATCTAATGTTTTGTATTTAATTGCACTGTTACATTTGCACTAATGGCTTTTGGTACGCTAAAGAACAGATCATTAAAGAACAGGATTATTTTCATCATTATTATTGAAACTGAGACCATATCTAGTGCTAATGAAAGTGGGGTACTAATGGCACTGACCTGAGACAGGAATAACAAGGTCGGCCAACATAAGCTTCCACACAGGCAGCTTATACTTCTCCGTCCTGACCTGCAATATTTTCGCTAGCCCTGGGAAAATCTCTTATTGCAGGGGTCGGCAAACTCTGGCACGCGGCTCACCAGGCCAAGCACCCTGGCAGGCCAGGCCACTTTTTTACCTGCCGCATCGGCAGGTTCAGCCAACAGCGGCTTCCAGAGGTTGCCGACCCCTGTCAAAGCATATGGTAGTAATGTGATGGGGACAAGCATAAGGCAACCAAAAATCATTTTAAATTTTTAACCTAAGCCAGGATCTTATCTAATCCACTTAGAGATGAGCGTACAACAATCTATTAAGAGTTATTTTCAATACATTCATTTGACTAATTGATTATTAGCAAACAAAGAACATCGCTCATTTTACTTAGATATAAAAGTCTGCTACGTGTATTTTTCCTAAAAGTGTCTTTCCCCCACTCCTAAGAGGCCTGTCTCCATTACAAATACAACTATGTCAAGGGACAAATTTACAGAAGCATCCTCTAACCCAATAGTTCTCAAAACTTCTGTACTGATGTCCGCTTTCAAATAGCAAGCTTCTGAGTTTGACACCCTGCCCTTATAAATTAAAAGCACTTTTTTAATATATTTAACACCATTATAAATGCTGGATGCAAAGTGGGGTTGGAGGCTGACAGCTTGTAACTCCCCATGTAATAACCTCGCAACCCCCTGAGGGGTCCTGACCCCTAGTTTGAGAACCTCTACTCTAACCTGATTAGAACATTGTTTCAACTAGGGACACAGATAGAAAATTAACCACTAAGTAACAGAGCCTTGTACATGGACGTTTAGTATGACTATTAAGTATCAGAGGGGTAGCCGTGTTAGTCTGGATCTGTAAAAGCAGCAAAGAATCCTGTGGCACTTTATAGACTAACAGACGTTTTGGAGAATGAGCTTTCGTGGGTGAAAAGCATGAGCTTTCGTATTCACCCACGAAAGCTCATGCTCCAAAACGTCTGTTAGTCTATAAGGTGCCACAGGATTCTTTGCTGCGTTTAGTACGACTATGAATTCAAATAAATATGGCTCTATTTATCTGAATCCATAATATGCTTAATTTAAGAGGTCACATATTTACTTCAATTACCTTTAAATCTGTATAATTAGGTTATCACAAACTCAAACAGATATAGAACTGAATTTATTTTAATTGATCATTTAACACTTGTGAAAAATCTGGGGTGGAGAGTCCATTCCATAACATAATGCAAATCACCACACAGCATCTACACCTGCACCCACTACACAGACTAGAAACCCTCTCCTATTCCCCTCATTGCTTCCTTTCCTGATGTCCGGCATGGACTCAGCCATTCATCTATAACCAAATAACTCCCTGTCTACTGACCACATTCTCTAAAACAACTTTGCATCTATTCCACACAGAATATAGAAGGAAATTTACATATGCATACAATATTGTTCACTATCAGCAGTTTCAAAAAATCTGTGAAATAGCTGAAATACTAGACAAATATCTATATTATGAACACTGCTTACATGCGGTGGGTTCTAGAATCACCAATCAAACCAAGGTTAACTCTGGGCCCCCATCAACCCCACCCCACCCCTCAAAACACCTTTTTAAAGCATAGCATTAACTTTCTTTTTAATTACACACTTTTCTTTCATTAAGTTATTGAACACATTTACCACCTTAAATGTTTGTGCAGGTGGAGATATATATTTCTCAAAAAATCTTTGCGGCCAAACTTTACTGAGAGTGTGCTTTGGTTAAAAACCGGTGCTAGAGAAATATTAAACCTATGATTGAAAGAAATTGGGAGGACATTTTATGTTTAAATAAACATGACACTGAGATTATACCCTTTCCACACTTCTCAGTTGGTGGTTGTGCAGGCTGGGAATGTGTGGGAATAATGTTTTGTATTTTACCTACTGAGACTGAAGAAAAAATAATGTTATAAGACTCTGTCTTCCCTCTTCCCCGGCAAACACTCAGCTGGCTCTTTACCAGCTCCTCCTTTTCGGACAGGAGGAAAAATAAGTACATCCTGCTTCATCAGCCAGCTGGCTACCTTCTCCTGTCAGAGGCTTAATATACTTCCATAAAGTATTTGGCTGCTGTTGGATAAGTGACAACACTCTATAAGGCCTTCCTCAAACAGAATTCTCCCTCCTTTCTGAAAAGATGGCATACTAGCAGAAGGCTAGCTAGAATAAGTGATAAAATCGTTGGTAAAAAGAAGGAAAGGGTAGACTAATGGGAGAATGCACGTACTAATGCAAGCTTCAAGTTACGTTTTCAAACTTCTTGTCACATAATTTCTCTTAACTTTATCCTGTTTGAAAATATTTCAGTTTGACTAAGAGCAATATGACCAAAGTTATGCAAAACCTGTGAGCTTTGTGAGAGTACTACTTTTTAGATTCTGTAAAAATGTTTATAACTAGAAGAAGTATTTTCAATGGGGAAAAAAGCATTTAAAACAAATTCAAACTTGTTTTGAAATATACACATTCCCCTTCAGCGTTTGCAACTCAACCACTGAGAATCTGAAAATGAAAGACTATATGCAATAAACAAGAGAGTGAAGCTGATTTCAGTAACCCTTATTGTCTGAATTTAAGAGAAATGCAAAAAGGAAACAAAAACAGCATAAATAGGGAAGAGCAAATTGGACTTTTTCCCAAGTAATTTCCCTTCATTTGACATGTTATAATACAGGAAAGGACATCTGTTTTTAACAGATGATGATTTAAGTTGTCAGTTTCTCTTTAATGATACATTTGAATTGGCTCAGAAAAAATCAATCATTTTCTCTCATTACATAAGATGAAGATAAGTAATCAGAAGAGCAGCCTGAGCAAAATTTTATTGCTACATAAAGTGCTCCACTGTGGTTGGTCCATGTAACACATAGGCAGGCCACATTTTAGGTACTGGTTTAATTTATAACTGTTGGTCCAGATTGATCATATCAGTATAACAGGTTGTATTTTTGCACTTATTTTTTCATCAGAGTAGATCATTTCTATGAGCCACTAGAATCTAGATCATATACTCCAAGGTACGATGGAAGTATCCGACAGAGTCACATGAGCTTGTCTCAGTCAATATCTACTTAGGCCCTTAGTTTGATAATGAACACATCTGGCCAGATAAGAGGACAATAAAGCTGAACTATTTTAGGTCACATGACCCTGGTTCAGCCAATTAGAAGTATTTATCACATAATCCAAAGTATCTCTCTCATATTCACCAAATGAAGCCCCAGCATAATACCCTCAGGCCCCCAGCAGACCTGGGCAGAAAATGATTTTCCTCATCCACAAATATTCTTGAGATTTCAAACATTTTTCCATTCCACGCTGGGAGAAACCCAAGACTCTTCAATTCCCTCACTCCCGCCCAAAAAAAATGAGGCCCACCGCATTCCAAAATACTCAAAGGCCGGGTGGATATGCACTCACCTCAAATATGGGAGACCCAGGTATTAATATTTCACAATGCCTGATTTGAAGCAGATACTTGAACCCTGGTCTCTCTCAGCCCAGCTGAGTGCTTTACGTTCCATTTTCCTTTGGAGGAGAGATTAGAATCTTGGTCTCTTGCCTTCCTGGTGAGTGCCCTAACCACTGGGCTATGGAATCAGGCTCTCTCTGGCCCTATGCATATTTAATTACATGAAAAATGAAACAGCACCATCAGGGAAGACTGAGAGACACTCACTCCAAAATAAATGCTCTCTCATTTTGATCAGAAATTCCATCTGAGAAATGTCGCCAACAGAAGTTGTTAAATCTGTTCCTTTCCCACAAAAATATTCACTTTCAACAAATCTGCATTTTCTGAAAAAAAATGTTTAGTCAAAAAATTCCCAAACAGCTCTAGTCCTCAGCCTTGGAACTTGCTCTCCTTATCAATCTTCTAGAGCTGGAACTTGACGACCTTCAGGGCACAGTGCAAGATCCAACTATTTACTGAAGCACTTGTTTGAGGAGGGTCTGAGAGGGGAAGAAGTCCCATTTGGTGGTTCATGATCATCTGGGATCGTCGTTTTCCATGATAAAAAAAAATTTTCAATAAAAAAAAAAAAACACACCAAATCCACATTTTTCTGTGATTCAAATGAAATGCTGAGCTTTAGTCTTCCTAGCCACAATATATATAGGTGTCAGTTGGACACCATGTTTTACTGATACATTTACAATTTTAAGCAAGTTCGAAGCCTCTGAATGCCATCAATCATTACAATAAAATAAAATTAATTAAATGATCCTGTCACAGAGCATTGTTTCTTTACTAACTATTGTTGATAGCCCTACTGTTTCAGCCTCTTATTTTTGTTTCTTTTCATTCAGTTTATGTTTAACACTTTCTATGTTTTCTACAATTCTCTAACTTCAAAAACATAACCCATAGCCTTGCTACATACAGTACAGAACAGCACATTACTATCAACATGAAATTTGTCCCTGCCAAACACAGCAACGCCAGTTTTAGGGGTGATTTTTAAAATTTTTGACATCTTTTCATAACTTTACTCACTCATGTCTGGAGTGTGAAGTGAAATTTGAGATGCATTAAAACACAACTCCCTATACACTGTTGAGTAACCTATATGCTGAAAACAGTTTACTGAAGTATGTTTAGTTATGTAAATTTAAAGGGCATTCAATAATCAACCACAAGACAGGGAGGTTATGCACATTGAATAAGTGACACAGGTACTTTCAGTAAAATTTAGTTAATACTTAATATATGTTTTTATTTTTTCACAAAATGTAAAAACTAAAGATTTTCTGTAAAAACACACACAAGTTCTGCGTTTTTCTGTGGCAAACGAATGTCTAGGATCCCTGATGATCACAATTGAGTGATATGTGTCAAACCTCTGTTGGAGTAGATAGTAGATCACTAGATTGATGGATGGTGTGTTGTTGTTGCCCTTCAGAGGCAACCTTACATTCTTGTTGATAAAAACATCCCTAGAGGCTAGAGAGATGGGTTCATAAAAGATGAAATAAAAATAAGAGGCATTTGGGAATGATGGGATCATAATTCCATCAGGGGTTATTTATTATTTGTAGAGCGCCAAGGAGCCTGAAAGGAGTTAAGCGCTACAATATCATGGAAGTTGGGCAACTAGCTCTCTTATGCGCCTCTGAAAATCCTGCACAAGGCTTCTGTCCAATCTAAATCAAAAGAAACAATACAGTAAATAGGAACAAGAACCAATGGTTAACTCTTGCAAATGCCACAATTTTTGTTTTCTTAATAGTTTGGAATAGCAGTGATGCTAAATGACAAAAGCAATGCTGGACAGGCAATGGAGTGAGGAGAGCAAGGGTTGCATTGTGGTTAACACACAGGAAATGGGAGTCAGAATGTCTGGATTCCCTTTCCAACTCTGTCACTGACTTCAAGTAGGACCCTGGGGAAAAAACCCACCACTTTTCTGTGGCTCAGTTTCCTTATCTGGCTCAGAGCGGTGTTGTGCTGCTTTAAATTCACTAATGCTTGTAAAGCATTTTCTTATCTGGGACACTTATTGGAGTACCCAATGTTGTGAGACACCTCACTACTACCTGCCTTTATCAACGAGTCTTCTGTGCCTACCATGGGTCAAGCTCCCTGAAACCCCTAGCCTCTGGCAACAAAAGTGTAACCCTCTTGGGTGTGGTGTTCTGTCCTTTCTAGTGGCACTGAGATCACTTAGAGATTAATGACTCTGCTTCAGCCTTAGCTAAGGGCCATGTGGCTTTTAGCTTATGTAGTAGAGTCTTATGCATTTAGCTCCAGAGATTCCAGGTTCGATCCTGCCTGACGACGATGACAGGGTCTGTTGGCGTTACACAGGCACTGCCTTGCAGACCTTGCTCTCTCTGGTACAGGTTAGCAATAGGCACACATCAGCCCCCGAGTCCTCGGAGCGTCCCTCTGCAGTGCCTAACACCTGTTCCACTGAATAGTCACAGAACTCTCAGAATCACTACTCCTAAAGGAATAGTGCAGCCTGCCTTGCAAGATTCAACTCAGGATCACCACTCCGCTTAGCACACAGCATTTATTTATTTTTTATATACATAAAGTGAAAACAAGAATAAGTTTATAATCAAACAGATTCAAGTGAAAGTGAGTAAGAATAATGGAAACAAATGGCTATATATAAAAAAAGCACCACTTTCTAGAGACTAAACTTAACTAACAAGGCATTCCCCTATCTCCTACAAGATTGCTTACCCTAAGTTCTCCAGCATTCTCCATCAATTTGGTTAAGAGCCCTTCTCGTTAGATCAAGCCTACTGGTAGCTTGTCCTCGTGGGCTGAAGGAACAACTGGTGGTTCAACAGCACCCCAGATATAGTTTCAGATTTCCTTGTCTTATACCTAAACAGGATAACTCTTGCTGTTTTTTTCCCTCCAACTCCTATAATATTCATTACCATTTTGCTCAGACTGTAAATGGGTGTTCATTGGGAATGATACAATCTCAATTTGCACATGACCAGCCAGAGTGAGAAGTCTCTCTTGCCCCCTGCCTGCCAAGAGCATGTGGATTACCTTTTCGTAACCTCTCTTAAGCCACAGATGTAAAGAACAAATTTTTAGTATATATACACACACAACTCCTCACATATTCTCCATACATACACCTCACAATGGTTATGACCACCAGTGTGACACAGGCTTTCATTAGAGACCTTACATGATGTCTAGTCTAGGAGCATGTGTAATTCCAGAGGCAAGTTAATGATAGAAAGGTACCAGAAGTGTCATCTGATTCATAAAAATCTACGGAATCATAATTTCAATGGTGTCATCCTCTGCAGTGTAGCAGGACACTCGCTGTACCCCAGCTCCCGGTCCCCTGGTTGTGGAAATTTTGATAATACAATGTTAACAGAAATAGGTCTATTTGGGTATCACTCAAAAGCCCTTCCTCCCACAAACACAATGGTACCAAATATGACAAACCTACAACTATTATGTAGATATATATTCAAGAAAATGTTGAAAAAGCAACAGTTCTTTAATTGTATTTTAATACAGGGGTGCATTGCTTAGATAATAGACACTGATCTTTGGTAATCCTAAGGAAGTTAGCCTTGATGTGCAGACCCGAAAACATTTATTCATCAAAGCCATAATCAGTGTTGTCTCTATCTAGGGCACCACTGCTAGACACATTGGCACACTGATCCTCATACACACACACAAACAGACCCTCTGTACAAGGCAGGCTGATGGCCAAACATTTGCAGTGCGGTGAGCAGCTGGTCTTCTCACACAAGCATTTGATTTGCTGAAGGACTGACACCTCCCTTACCTTTCCACTAACCTGCCCACAGAATGAGATTTTACTACATTATGCTCCCAAACTAAGTCCCTTGGTGAACTGGACACCTATACCCTCTGGCAGTGGGCATCAAAAGATCCTTGGGTCACAATATCCTCATTCTGCAGGGTCTATATAAAGTTCTGGCTCTAGAAACCTAGCAAATTTTATGCAATCCTAGATCCATTCTCTACACAATCTTCGTCCCCATTTGCTTTCCCTTAGCTTCATGTCAGCTTTTGTCCTCCCCGGACCCCATCCTTCTTTCCTTTCCCTCTTCACCACATTCAATACAGGAGAGGGAGTGGCCAACTGTCACCAGAGCAGTCTTGTCCTCCTATTCAGCAGCCATTGCTCTTCTTCACCTACTGCTCTGCCAGCCATTCAGTAAGTGAAGGCATGTTAATTCACTAGCGTGACGACAACCCCATGAATTTAAAACAGTCCCTTTCTGTGACATGCTTTAAACAATAATTCTGTTTATAAAGAACTTGAACGTGGCATCACCCGTATGCTGCGCAAAGACAAAACAAACAAACAGTTTCAGAAAGAGCAAAAAGGCTCCATCACAAAAAAGTACCCAAACCAGCAGACAGAAGGCCCAGCTGCACCAGTCTCAACTGCTGACATATGAGGCAAGGTAACAAATAGCAGTTTAACACTAATGCATGTATACTACTTTATAACACTATAGTAATCTATGGGTGAAAAAAAATATCTTAGATATATATGGCTGTAATATCTGAGTGCTTCACATGTTAAATATTTATCCTCACAACATTCCTAAGCAGCAAAAAACTGGTATTATTCCAGTTTTATAGACCTGAGGAATGGAGATGCTAAGGTCTTGTCTACACAAGGAAAAAGCCCAGAATCACTAGAGCAGAATCACTATTGTTGAACAGCTAATTGCATTAGCTCTCTGTTTCAACACTCTTATTCTGCACTATGAGTGCCTTTGTGTGGGTTAAGTTAAAAACAGATTAAGCTACAGTGCACAAAGGCATACTTAGTGCAGAATAAGATAGTCCATGTGGGGAGGTAGTGTGAAATAGCTACTGCTCTTTCATTCACAAGCGGGGTATTTTGCACTCACTTCGCTTCATGTATTCCCCATGTAGACAAGCCCTTAGTGAATTGCCAAAAGTCAACAGGACTTCCGTGGCAGATGAAAGTTATTTATCTCATGGAAAATAATGAGTGCAGCCAGAGTAACCAGAACCCCAAACTGAAATTTTCTTCTGTTACAGTATTTTTCCTCATTGAAATATTGTTTACATTTTATAATTTAGATTTCTATCACTAGAATTCAAAATACTTTGCAGTTTGTGTGAACCAGCTTGTCTTTTTCAAGGTATTGTAGCACCACACTAACACATATTTTGTTAGTTCATTTAGTATGGGTTTCCAGACACTGACGAAGCATAAGCATATAATTTTTTACTTATACTTTCACTTTGTGTTCTATGAAACTTTACTTCATTGTATTTCTTTTAATGAATTACCTGGAACTGGAGTAATAGAAAAGGGGAAAATACAAAGATTTTTAAGTCTTTAAGTTCCCCAGTATAATTTTACAAAGGTGACTGAAGGACTCAAGAATTCTGTTTTCCTCATCCCTCACACATCCATCCCAATAGCAAAAACTCTGAAAAACAAAAGATTTTAATATGTACAGTCAACCAAGAAAGAAGGAAGCCCTTATTTTTCAGGTCAGGTACGTTAACAAAGGTTCTAAGTTCCCCTACAGTCAGTCATTTTATTTCTTTTTAAAATTATTTTTAGAATCATATTTTACAGATTACAAGAAATTGTATTGCATATTAGTTTAATTACTAAATAATTTCTAAGAGGCAAGGTCAAACTTTCTGACCCATTCCCTCACCTTAAAGGGTCATTCTCTTTGGAGTGTGCCCATCTCTCTTTCAACTTGGATACCATGATGCTATAACAGTGCTAAATGTATATAGCAGTCATACAGTAAGGGTATGTCTACACTACTGGACGGATTGGCGAGTAGTGATTGATCTATTGGGGATCGATTTATCGAGTCTAGTGTAGACACGATAAAATCGATCCCCAATCACTCTGCCGTCAACTCCGGAACTCCACCGGGGCGAGAGGCGGAAGCAGAGTCAACGGGGGAGCAGCAGCAGTCAACTCGCCGCCGTCCTCACGACCAGGTAAACTGACCTAAGATACACCGACTTCAGCTACGCTGTTTGCACAGCTGAAGTTGTGTATCTTAGGTCGACCCCCCTCCCACCCAGTGTAGACCTAGCCTTATAGAAGTAGCATTACCATGGAGTTAGCACTAGCAATTTTAACATACTACCCTCTACCAGCTCAAGTGTTTTTTCCTCTAAGCATCATAGTTGAATTATCTCCCAAGAAATCCTACATCACATCAACAATTATCTGGTTGGCTAAATCAGAGATATGCAATTTATTTTGTAATGAAATGCAAGGGATACAGACCTGGAATGTCCTGCAGAGGTTGACCTTTCCACTGAAATGCACTTACCTGTTTAAAGTCATTGTATAATCTCTTCCATGAGATAAATGAAGAAAATGCAATGACTGTGTTCTGTTTATGTTAACAGAATAAGATTAATTGCTCTTAATCCTGTTTCTCTCCTTTTTAATCGGCACAGTCCAGCCTGCCTGGTACAAAAGTTTAAAGGCCTACTTATTTCACATCTGGCACGAGTCCATGGAGTTTTATTTATTTATTTTAAACAAAGGCTTCACTCATGAATCCATTTCACTTTTCACAGAGACTGCACTCCCCAAGTACCGATGCTTTCACTCATTTCTTTTTGCAGTTTTCAGAATTAAGACAAGCATATTGTGACATAACCAGTAAGTCTGACAAAATGTGATTTGTTTTTTTCTTACTCAAAAATGTTGGTTTTTAACAGCTACCGTGGCCTTTAGCAGACACACATACATACAGCATCTCTTCCATAGGATATAAAAATATGAATCTACATCAGGGTTTAGTGAACCCTATATGTAGAATGCTGAAACTGATTCATGATTTACAATACTTCAGATTTTTAAATTCGGTGCTGCCTGACATCTATAAAGAGGACATATGGCTGCATAAACAGTTGCTTGCTAGTGAACAGAAACCCAAAGCTTTTTACCTCAGAGTTGCTTTTTACCTCAGAGGACTTGAAAGTGATAGGTCATCTTAAACTGATAACTCTGAACTTCAACTAAACCTGTCAAGGAAAATTGAGAACCTCAGCTAGTCTTACCATGAATCCTGACAATTAATGCTTCCCAAAGTCTTCCTGTGGGACTGAATATTCTTAAGTAGCTTTGGTAGGAAATGGTTTCCTTTGTCAATTTTCCAGTGCTTAAGGAACATCTAAAAACCTAAAACATTTTCCTATACATATTTTTTGGCAATAGTGAGAATTCAGCACTGGTGAGCATCTTTTTACTTCTTATGAGAACTCTTCTCATTTAAGATTCAATGTAATACTATAATTCCTTCACATACACAAAGGTTATAATCCTTTTTATTTCTCTCAAATAGCACTGATTAAATCCTTTATTTTTCACTTTTGTTAATCCATGTTGTGACTTCAGAGGATTGAAGGTGAATATGGGAACATCAACTACTTAGCTGTGGACATACTGGGTCAGATCCTCTGATGGTGTAAATAAGTTAGTGTCTGTGACTTTAATGGAGCTATGCTAATTTACATCAGCTGAGAACGTGTCTTATGAATGTTAAAAGTGAAAAGAAGATTTTCCACTGAATTTAAAGTGGCTTCAGGTACAACTTGTTTTGTTCTGTCAAAATGTGCTGGTAAGAAAACAGAAAGATCTTTCTATAACTTTTTAGAAGTATTATGAAGAGCTATACAAAGTTCTGAATGTAGGACACAAAAACGGATGCATTCAGAGACAAGACAAAACTGATAAGATTTTAAAAAGGGGCTGGAGAAGGGAAGGAATAAATCAGAAGACTCATACCAGATAATGAGGAAGTGCATGTGAAAAATGTATTAAGAACAGATCATCATCTGTGCACGACGAACTGCCCACTGAATACTATCCAATATTTGTTGTAAATTCTTCATCCCTCCGGCTCCTCCCTGTCCCCCACACTCACTCACTCTCTCTCCCACACTTTTTCCTTCAAGCAGATTATTAAAAATAAATTCAGTAGGAAAAGTACAATGTATCTGGGGTGGAGGAAGAGAGTGAGGAACCTGAGAAAGCATGAGGAACCTGAGGGAAGACAGGAGTGAGAGAGAGGGTGGAGATACTGCTGAGCAAGTTAGAAGGGAAGGTAGCAGTGAAAGGAATGGGAAAAACGTGTGCCTGCCGCTGCCTCCTTTTCCATTATAAAATTTCACACTGTACGAATATTTGTATCAGCCAGCAGACCACCAAAAGGCAAGTTGGCACTGAATCATAACCCAACATTTGCTATTTGTGGTGTAGCTGTCACATTTGTGCAATTTCTATCCGTCAAGGGCTTCTTTTCTAAAGAAAAACTCTTTAGGCTATTTCTGCTATTTATTGTTTTGCTGAGGTCCTCCTATTAAACTCTCTTTTACACACAGTGTCTCTGATATATCACATTTGATTCAAAAATTGGACTTTACTAAGAATAATTTCAATGCACAAATCTTGCAAAAATCTGTTTTTATAGGTTGGGAACATTAACAGGTATTTTACATGAAACTGCTTGTATAAATCACACCAGGAGAAATTAACCATTACCTATCTACATGCCTATCATAGTCATGACAAGAACCTCATTTACTATGTTCCATTTGTAACTTAGACAGCATCTTACAAGTGAGCTGTCAACTTTACCATGCTTCTGACTTGTATTTAACTTTGCACATTGACAGTGTCCCTTTAAGGTTGCTTTTATGGTAAAGAAGGAACATGTTGTAATGAACCCTCCAACACGATTGTGGTTGTACTACTTTTATCAATTTTAAACTGACTAGATTTAATGCAGATGGCATCTCCCACCTTCAGGACACTATAAGTCGTCGATGTCATTTGTAGAGTTTGCAGCTATGTGTGAGGTCTTTACTATACTACAAAACAGAGGGTTCCTGTTTTTGCAGCACAGACAAGGCCCTGATGGTCTGAACTCTGTACGTGCTCTTCCATACAGCCAATAGGCTACTGGATAGCGCAGAAGCTTAATGCAGTGTCTCTGGTGAGGGATGAGAACACCAGCAAACTCCAGCTGATGGCTGGAATGGGAGATACTGAAGACTTTACCAGGATCTCAAGATCTGTTTGTCTGGTGCCAAACATGGCTACATAGACTGGGGCCAAGCCAGTTCTTCCAGAGAATTCCCAAACTAGAAAAGTACCAGGGAATGGAACCCGATGGGCTGGGAGGGGCACAGCAGTTGTGGAGTGGGGGCATGGGGAAAAGTAAATTGCAAAGATGGCATGCACAATACCAAGCCAGGCACCTCCGCCCTGACCAGGAAAAACGGCAGCTGACAGGGTAGGGGCTATAGAAGGGGAAGCACTAGAATTTGAAACTGAACAAAAGCTGTTACTTTTGGTGTTCAAAGTATGGATGAGTTGCTGCCATAGCTACTACTTCTATCATTTCTTACAGGTTATTGTAATGGCCAGTGTCACTTATGTCCCCAGTCATTGTAGGATCAGGCAGACAGGTTCCACAGTGGTGGAACAGCTTACAAACCTGAGGTCCAGGAATAGAAGAAAAAGTAACACAACCTAACCCTGGACATGCAAAGGGAGATGAAAAAGGACTATCTGGATATTCTAATTGAAAAAGGAGAAAATGAGGACCCATTGTGAAGAAGCAGGACATGGGCTCAGGAAAAGATGGTTACTCACCTTTGTAACTGTTGTTCTTCGAGATGTGTTGCTCATATCCACTCCAGTTAGGTATGTGCACGCCGCGTGCACATTCGTCCGAAGACTTTTACCCTAGCAACACTTGGTGGGTCGGCCGGGCGCCCCCTGGAGTGGCGCCGCTGTGGCACCAGATATATACCCCAGCCGACCCAGCCACCTCTCAGTTCCTTCTTTCCTTCAAACTCCGACAGTGGGGAAGGAGGGGGGGTGTGGAATGGATATGAGCAACACATCTCGAAGAACAACAGTTACAAAGGTGAGTAACCGTCTTTTCTTCTTCAAGTGCTTGCTAATAACCATTCCAGTTAGGTGATTCCCAAGCCTTACCTAGGCAGTGGGGTCAGAGTGAGATGTGGCGGAG